>NC_139540.1:65164594-66364594 GCF_965153285.1 Podarcis tiliguerta
AGCAACAACATACTGTATTTTTTGCTCTATAAGACTCACTTTTTCCCTCCTAAAAAGTAAGGGGAAATGTGTGTGCGTCTTATGGTGCAAATGCAGGCTGCGCAGCTATCCCAGAAGCCAGAACAGCAAGAGGGATTGCTGCTTTCACTGCGCAGCGATCCCTCTTGCTGTTCTGGCTTCTGAGATTCAGAATATTTTTTTCCCTTGTTTTCCTCCTCCAAAAACTAGGTGCGTCTTGTGGTCTGGTGCGTCTTATAGAGCGAAAAATATGGTAGGTGATATTTAAGATAACTTTTTAGGTTCTCCAAACTCCCTCCTTAACCCCAAATATGTTTACAAGCAAATATCTAGTGCAACCTTAGGCCATTTGTGTGTGTGTGTGTGTGTGTGTAGTCTCATGTTATTAAGGGGAAAATGCATGTTTTTAAATATAACACCCAAGCACATTTTGCACACAGAGAGAGAATTCTGGGAACTGTAGTTTAGTCACCACAGAACTACCCTTTGAAAAACTACAGTTCCCATGATTCTTGGGGGAGGGAATGTCCTTTGAATGTTCTTTAAATGTATGTGCTGCATTATCCTACATCCAAGTTGGAAGCGAAAGCCTACCTGTTTCATTTGGGTTGCTGTGTCGCCCTTGGCAGCTTTGTATGCAAGAGCCAGTGAGGTTGAAGTGCAAAGGGGAGCGAAAATAATATTAGCAGTTTTGTCCTTTTCGGCCAGTTTCTTGATAACGTCAACCGCAAATGCAGTGTTTGCAACTTGTAGGGCATCCATTGCTGTGGTTCTGAAACAGAAAAGACACATTTACCATACCAAGCAATCCTGCCTATAAAGAACTACAGTGGTACCTCGGGTTAAGAACTTAATTCGTTCCGGAGGTCCGTACTTAACCTGAAACTGTTCTTAACCTGAAGCACCACTTTAGCTAATGGGGCCTCCTCCTGCTGCTGTGCCACCAGAGCACGATTTCTGTTCTCATCCTGAAGCAAAGTTCTTAACCTGAAGCACTATTTCTGGGTTAGCGGAGTCTGTAACCTGAAGCGTATGTAACCTGAAGCGTATGTAACCTGAGGTACCACTGTACTGCTTTGCCTTCCTAGTTAAGGGTGCTTAACTTCATTGGTTTCAACAGGCCGAAACACACTTCATTCAGCATTGGATTGTGGCCTTAGCGTCGATTTTCATAGGTGGTGAATTACTCAAGTGGTGACTCTACCATATCACCATCTAGGACAAGGTGATTTGAAAGCATTCCCTTGTGGAAATTATGACTCACGTGGAAACTTACCATGACAGAAAGAGGCTAGGAATGGAGAAGGCATTTTGTACAGTTCCGGGAGTGTCAACTCCTTGGGGCCCAACCCTTTTGCCCCCCCCCCAGCTCCTCCCAATGTCAAGATATCATGTCACACATGACATCACACACACAACGTTTTCCCCAATCTCGCTCACAAGTTGGGACCTCTGTTCAGTGCTCATTTGAAGCTGGACCAAAATCGGACTTTCCAAAACAAGAACCGAAATGCAGCTATCCTTCAGAATCTGCACTTCTCAAAATTTTGCAGTGTCGCTCTGCAGCCAAATAATGTGTACAATGAATATGATGAGGTAAAGTGTCCATCAAAATGCAAATATTAGTGGAAAATCACATACAAAAAGGCATTGTATTATGGAAAATTGCTTGTGTTATTAGGCTAATTGCATATAAACATATATATTAGGAAATATTACACTCAAATGCAGATGGACGTTCATAATAACATGGGTGGTTGTTGTTGTTTTTACAAACGGATGTAGAAATGTGGAGGACTCAAAGGAAGATTGGAAAAATGAGAAGCTGAGAGAAACCAAAGTTGACAGATTCACCCATCTCTATGTCGGTCTGGAAGCATTTGCTCTGATGTGGTAAATTTTGACATAGTGCCTGCTTTTTGCAGGGGAATATTCTTAAGTGACATCTCCTGCGAACACCACTGAGTTACAGGCCTCACCGGTGGAACAACTTGTACTTCTGAATTACCCATACAGTTTTCCAACCAGACAAAGAAGTGCGTCAGAAGCCAACAGAGAGTGATCAACAGCAGGAGAAAAAGAGCTGGAGAAAACTAAATTCAGAAAAGCCCAGTTTGTTCCAATGGCACACCAAATTTGCCCAGCCTTAACCTTCCCATGGGAAGCAAACAGCCGTGTGAGCAGGGCTAGGACTTGTGCCGTGGGAACAGTGATGCTCTGCAGTAGACCTAGAAGCGCAATTTTAATATTGATTCACAATGAAGCAACATCTGACGATCACTACCCGCTCTTAGGCGCTGGGAAATCTCAGGTGGGGTGGAGTCAAGGAAAAACTGAAACATGAGTTGAGGAAACTGCTGCTGTACAAGCTCATACCACATTCTTTCTTCCCTACGGAGGAGAAATGTTAAGTCAGCATCTAACCAATTGCCCATGGCATAACTGTATCCTTGAAGTACAGTTAGCTTGGGACCCGCCCACATATGATTGAATTGTCTAGGCGAGACATTACCCTTATTAAACTTTCTGTTTGGAGCTTTCTTAAGAAATCCAGGTTGTTCATGTTTAAGCACTGAGAATGACTCCAAAGACGTCGTGGGTTGTTAACGTGCATTGTTAAAAAGATTAATGAAATAAGGAAATGTGCATATTTATACAAATACCTGGGTGAACAAAACACGGGTAGTCGGATAGGGAGCTCTCTGTCTGCAACTTTTTAAAGTCAGCTTAAGAATTTTCCACATGCTAGGAAGCAACAAGTCATCCTCCACTTGTGTGTAATGTGTGGTCAGTTTGACTGTAATATGTGGCAAGATAAATGTGGCAAATATCTTGCATCACATCTCAATATGCCATTAGGTCATATTGTGGCAAGGGCGGGGAACCTGTGGCATTCCTGATGTTATTCCCATCATCGCCAATCAGCATAGCCAATGGTCAGGGATATTGGGAGCTGCAGTCCTTGAGAATATCAACCTTAACTGTCAAAGGGTTGCACCCTGAGCAAACCTCTCAGCTATTGTCCATGTGGTTTGATTTCAAACTACATAGGCCAGGCATGTCCAAAGTCCATTTTGGGGGCCTAATCCGGCCCCTGTGGCAGTTTATTTATTGGGGTCAAATCCTAAAAAAAGCTTATCAACTTCAATCCTAAGAAAAGCTCCACAAAAAAAGGTCGGCCCTCACACATGTTCACGTCATCAAATCTGGCCCTCTTTGAAAAAAGTTTGGGCACCCCTAACATAGGCAAAGGAAACTCCTTCACTTGACAACATGGTATCATCAGGTTATTGATAGATGGGCAACTGTGCCCACTGGTCAAAAAGGCCCGAGGCAGTTGGGTGAGGTAAATAACTCACTCAGTAGTCAGATCCAGTTGCTTTGGGCTGAGTGGGTTGATGGCTGAGTGGGGAGTATCTGGTCTGACACTCCGAACGCTACACCACACTGAGGGTGACAGAAGGATTCCAATCCATTATAGCTGGAAAATGCTATAACCTTAATGTCACAGCAGCCACAAAGGGACAGAGACAGAATTTCCTTAACACTCCAAAGTAAACACCCTCTACTTAATACCATTTCCTGTAACAGTTGCAGAGACAGAAATAGAGAACCAATGACTTGCAGCTTTCATATCAAACAAAGATGTGAGGCGGGCCTCCGCCATTGGCAAGTCAGAAAGCTGAGCACAGCCTACAAGGTACACACTGTGGATTGCCTGGTGCTATGGCAACCTGTCTCTTTTTCAAACCCCAGGAAGGCAGTGACCAAAGCAAGAGGTTTATTAAGTCCTTCATACGGCTGGTGGGCTGGACTTGCCTTGATGGGTCACAAATTGTACAACACCCTCCAGCCAACACTCCCAGGACTCTTGACTGTAGATCTGCCTCAGCACCCTTCCTTTGTTCTTCCCAAGGCAATGTTAAAAGCCCTGGACCATATGCAGGAACCCTGTGGCTTTCCCTGCCCCCCCCCTTCCCATGCCAGCATCAAGCAAATTTTTTAAAAGGTTTACACCGGCTTGGAAAGGAGTCACACCACAGACTTCTCCTGTGCGGTCCAGGGCTTCCCATGTGATCTTACCAGCATAGGCCATGAGGAAATATGAACACCTTGCATTTAAATGCATTCATTATACTCATATAGTGACACTATTAGGCCCTTACTACTGGGCACAAGTCTTAGACCTCAAAAGACTCTGGAGAAGGCAGCAGTCTTTGAAAGCAAAGAGTAAGATTACCATAACTTCCATCATAGAGGTTCAGTATGCTGATGACAATGTAGTGTGTGCACACTCAGAGGATGATCTCCAAACCATCTTAAATATCTTTGCAGAAGCTTACAGAAAGCTTGGTCTATCACTCAACATCCCAAAAACCAAAGTGCTGTACCAAAAAGTACAAAACAACCCCTCTGCAGAGCCACCAATCCAACTCAATGGTATCATGTTGGAAAGTGTCAATCACTTCTCCTACCTGGGCAGTTATGTTTCCACAAGGGCTCTGTGAATGCAGCTTTCTCCCAATTGAAGTGCAGAGTGTTTGAGAACTGGAACTTTCACAGGGAAACCAAAATGCTTGTTTACAAAGCTATTGTACTATCAACCTTATTGTATGCTTGTGAATGTGGACCACTTATAAATGCCATCTCCAACTCAAAAAATTCCATCAATGGTGGTCTCCGGAGGGGGGGATTACATATCACTTGGGAAGACAGGCAAACTAATGTCAGTGTACTGGAAGAAGCAATGACCACCAGTGTCGAAGAATTGATTCTTCAACATCAACTTTGTTGGACTGGTCATGTTGTTCAGATGCCTGATTATCGTCTTCCAAAGCAACTACAGTCATACCTTGGGTTGAATGTGCTTCAGGATGAGCGTGTTTGAGTTGTGCTCTGTGGCAACCCAGAGCACATTACTTCTGGGTTTCACCACTTGCGCATGCGCAGGTGCTCAACATGACGTCACGCGCATGTGCAGAAGCGCCGAAATGTGACCCGCGCACACGCAGACACACGGACACGGGTTACGTTTGTTTCTAGATGCTAACGGGGCTCTGGAACGGATCCCGTTCGCATCTAGAGGTACCACTGTACTATATTCTGAACTTAAAAATGAAAAGCATAATGCTGGTGATCAACAAAAGAGGTTTAAAGACTCTCTCAAGGCAAATCTTTAAAAAGTAGTATAAACACCAACAACTGGGAAACACTGCAAGTGCTCCAACTGGAGAACAGCATTTACCAAAGGTGTCGTGGACTTTGAAGATGCTTGAAATCAGGACGAAAGGGAGAAACATGCTAAGAGGAAGGCACATTTGGCAAACCCTCACCACAATCAACTCTCATCTGGAAATCTATGTCCTCACTGTGGAAGGACATGTTGATTCAGAATTGTCCTCCACAGTCACTTATGGACCTACTGTTAAGACTGTGTTCATGGAAGACAATCTTACTCAGCTATGAGTGATGCCAAAGAAGAGAAGGAAAAGTTCTCCCTTGCTTTTGGAGGCCTTTAAATAGTAGTTACTGGGAATTGCAGGTTTGGGGAGTTCTGCTTTACTCATCTCAGGATGCTGTCAGTGGCTCCTGGCTGGTTGCCCAGGAAAGTATAAAGACAAGGAAAAATTTCTTACAGTCCTTTTTTATTTCAAAATTTACAGAGAGACTATAGAACCCAGCCTCTTGGATAATGGCATTGTCTCAAGTGACTCTCCACCCCCCATCTCCCCCACTTCCTCATTCATCATCCTCATCACCTCCTCTACGGGTGCTGCTAAGTGCCCTCTGCCTTCAAGCTCTTTGCTCTCCTACTTTTAAGGCTTGCTGGGTTCTGGGAGATGGTGGGTCTGGAGTGCTGTCTAATGACAATGTGTCAGTCAGCTGCTGCTCCAGCTCTGCCTGCTCCTCCTCTCCCATAATTTCCCAACTTTCCCCCTCATTTGCCTCTGAGCTGTGACCTCCTGCAAACTCCAGTTGTAAATCTATACTGTCTTCCTCTTCCTCCTCCCTGGAAGGGTCAGGATGGGGAGGCGGTCTCCACCATTCCTCCTCTGCCCAGTTCCTGACATCTTGGTCCTATTTGTGGGCTTCTCATAAGCATCTGGTGGCCACTGTGATGACAATGGTGCTAGACTAGGTGGTTCTTTGGTCCGATCCAACATGGCTGTTCTTATGTTCTGGCAGTGCTCCTGAACTTATACCCTGCTTTTCATCCATGAACAAAGCTCAGAGCAGCGCACATGAGGTTCTCTGGTGGTCTCCCATCCAGAAAATGGCTAGATCCAGATTAGTTTTAGCAAAGCTGCTACATCATGTTCTTCAAGCCTATGCCTTGGCATCAGAGTCCTAAATGCTCATAGTTCTATCAACTGTAACTGAACTGAACAATTTCTGGAGCTCCTTGAAAACAAGGAGAATAGGATAATTTTGCCCTCAGAAAACCCACAAATTGCTGGTGAAGCACATAGGGACACAGGCACAGTTTTGGCTGCCACTTGTTGGGTGCTGTGACAGGGTGGGGTAGAACATGTGCAAGCACTCTTGGTGACTCACTCCATCTCTTAACCCAACCATATCAAGGTGGAAGATCTAGCAGACCTTTTGTGAAGGTTTTCAGACAGACTCTTGGGTTGAGAAATAAATTTGTGATGTAAAGAGGACCCAAATCCGGGGGTGGGTGGGTAGGTGTCTACGTCTGCATCACAACTTTTGCCAACCCGGCGGCTTTTAGATGCTGTTAGATGATGACTCCCATCAAGCTTATGGGAGATGCATTCCAAAGCAGCACACTGGCAAAAGGCTGCTCTGCTGCCAGCTTTTAGCTATACAAAGCAACAGCCCAGCTATGCAGTTCCTATGGAAGGTTAGTTTTGAGTTCTGTATGGGGTGGGGATACATTTTTAAAAGTAAAGGAGAATAAAAGTTGAAGAGGAAAACAGTTATTCTCCCCCCTCTCTTGTGACTGAAGTTCAAATTCAGAGACACAGAATCATAGAATCTTAGAGTTGGAAGGGACTCTGAGAATCATCAAGTCCAGTTCCCCTGCAGGAACCTCAGCTGAGGCATCCATGACAGATGGTCATCCAACCTCTGCTTAAAAACCTCCAAGGAAGGAGAGTCCACAAACTCCTGAGGGAGACCATTCCACTGTCGAACAGCTCTTACTGTCAGAAAGGTTCTTCCTGATGTTTATTCGGAATCTCCTTTCTTGTAACTTGAAGCCATTGCTTCGAATCCTACCCTCCAGAGCAGGAGAAAACAAGCTTGTTCCCTCTTCCGTGCGGCAGCCCTTGAGAAATCTGAAGATGGCTATCACATCTCCTCTTTTCCAGGCTAAGATACCCAGCTCCTTCAATCATCCCCCCCCCCCCATACACTCACACAACCAGAAATCCATGGGTCCCACTCAGCCTCAGACTCCCACCAGCTACCTCTCCCCATGATAGCAGCAATTTGGGAAAGAGGGAAGATAAGAGGGAAGGGAACTCTAGGCATATGGGAGATGCCCTGTTGGTGCACGCCCAGGAATCCTCCTCTCCTCTGCCCTCTACCTCAAGGGGGGGAGGCGAGGACCACAGCTCAGCAACAGAGTGGCTGCTTCACATTCAAAACATCTCCAGGTAGGGCTGGAAGAAAGCCCTCTCCGAAATCCTGGAGTTCCTCTACCAGTCAGTGTAGACCATACTGACCTAGATGGACCAATTGTCAGCTTCCTATGCTCACCCTCTCAAGCTTTATATTACATCTATTTGGTTGAACAATGTGAGGTCATCACATGGGCTATTTATTTGCAGCGTCCTATTTATAGAGTCACATCGGAAGGCAGTAAACCCAGCCAGCCTGAAAGCGAAGGTTGGTTCTAGCATTCTCTTAGCTGGAGCAAGCATTAGTCATTTGATTAACTGCATAAAGAAAGCTGAGTGGGTGATACACACCCAGGTGGAAAATTCTGCCTGGAAAAGAGACTCTTCTAGCAATCTCCGATCATGAAACACACACCAGTGCATTCAAGCTACAATACAGTTGTCTGGGTAAGGAAGCTTATCGTTCTTGCGTGACAACAGAAGGCCTGACTTTTTTAAAAAAATAATTTGTTTAGAAATCTCTCTGCCATCAGGAAACAAATGAACGATACAGTTCTGGGTCTTTATCTTGTTGCAGCAGGAACAGTCACAAATGTTCTTGCAGTCAGGCAAGGAAGCTGCAGTAACCTAATAAAACTTTTTTATCTGCCCGAGATAAAATGAACGATCTGAGCTCAGACTGAAAATGAGACTCACATCTTACACGTGCTCGAGTTTCTCCTACGTTTGTTCAAGTTCTACAATTTTTTCCCCACCTTCTTCCTTCTCTTCTTGCTTCAGTTCCAAAGAATTCGAGGCACTTCCTAGATAGAGGCAATTAAAAAAACAACAACTGTGTACATATTGAACACTCACCTCTCTGTGCAGAAAGTCCACTCGCGGAAATGGCGGAAAGAAAAGAAAAAAGGTTGAAAGAGGCAGAGTAAAAAGAACGGGTGTTGCTGGTGACACCGCAGAGCAGCAAGAATGTTTCGGCTCACCTGAACTCCAAGGCCACTCCCTCTTTTGTGATTGTGCTTTCTCTCTCTCTCTTAATCATCCCTCTTGGCAATTTATACATGGTAGAAAAAATGGATTCAGGCTGAGCTTGCCAACTACAAAGCTTCACAGGGCTATAACATGCTTCGGCAGGAAGCGGCCACCTTATGAAGATTCCTCTCTGAGGGTGAATTTCACACAGGAGGTCTGGCACTGAGGGAGACACTCATGTGTGCCATCCCAAACCACACAAATTAAGAGCTGCTTAGAAGAATTATTCCACATTTTTATCCGGGTCCGTTTGGGGAATAATTCTAAAATCATATGAACTGTCAGTGACAGGCATTTTGAGAGTTTGTGGTTAAAAGATTCCTGAAATGTAATTTGGGTCAACGGTAGTCAATCAGCAGGGCTTTGCTTAAACCTAAATGTTTCAGGATGAGGGGGGGTCAATTTTGCTTGCAAAGAAGCACCCTCATTAGCATTTCTTCCAAGGAACATGTGAACCAAAACCCAATTATCTTTTGAAGTTTTCAGTTCTCTTAATTTTGCAACGCCGTTCTCCTTCCAATGTGTATACAAACACATGTACTGGTGAAAATGGCAAGACATTCATTATACTAGGGATAAAATTGCTTACAAACTTGTTTACATTGGTCAAAGCTGCATAAGAAAATGTGCATACAGTGGTACCTCAGGTTAAGTACTTAATTCGTTCCGGAGGTCTGTTTTTAACCTGAAACTGTTCTTAACCTGAAGCACCACTTTAGCTAAATGGGGCCTCCTGCTGCCGCTGCGCCGCCAGAGCACGATTTCTGTTCTCACCCTGAAGCAAAGTTCTTAACCTGAAACACTATTTCTGGGTTAGCGGAATCTGTAACCTGAAGCGTATGTAACCTGAAGCGTATGTAACCTGAGGTACCACTGTACGGAGAAACTTTCACATTAAGATGTTGGTGGTGGACTTGCATGAGTTTTTTTTAAAAAAAGGAGAAAAGAAGATGGCAGGTTGGTGCAGAAATTTGGGGAACTGAATTTAAGACTGGATAAATGAGAAACTCAGAGAAACTAGATTTGACAGAGTCATAGCATTTCTGTGTAGCGTTTTATGGAACATCGACTTAGGGGTAGGAGATTCTCTGAGGCTTGGTTCTCCTTTTTTATTTTATTTTTATTCAAAGTTATTACAAAACATATTATCCAAAAACATATCCTTATCCCCCCCCCCATTTTTCCTCCCTCCCCTCCCCCCCCCACAGAACCCACACACCCCACCCCACCCCCCAACTTCCCTCAGTTCCAGTCTTTGGTTTCTCCAATAATGCTATTTTCTGCATGTTACAAAATAGTATAGATCCTCAAACTGTTTAGCTGGTTATTATCAGTAAAAAAATTGTGAATGTTTATTCAAAACCTGCCAAGGAGTCCAGTTCGCTTTGTTGCGTCTTCAGTTACTTTGTGAAAGGTTCCCATTCATCCTTAAAGTCACAGTCCCGTAGCTTATATGTCAATTTTGCCAGTTCCGCATAGTCCATCAATTTTTCTTGCCATGATTCTTTAGTAGGGGTTTCTTCAGTCTTCCATCCTTGTGCTACCAGAACTCTCACAGCCGTTGTCGCATACATGAAAATGTTTTTCAACTTTTTTGGCAGGTCTTTCCCTACGATCCCCAACAAAAATGCCTTGGGTTTTTTAACAAATGTTAAATGGAACATTTTCTTCAATTCATTGTATATCATTTCCCAAAATTTTTTAATTACCTTACAGTCCCACCACATATGATAAAATGTTCCTTCCTTTTCAAGGCTTGGTTCTCCTTGGTCTGATTCGTTTTAACAACTATAGTACTGGTACTTGTGTTGTCTCCTACATAGCCAATAGCAGCTTCAAGAAAGCAGATCATCATCCAGCAAACAGCATGAGCTAAGGAAAAAAATGTCCTCCCTCCGTTCTGTGGCCTGAACCCACCTTCATGGCTGCTCTCAGCAAAACTTTTAAAAAGACACCAGAAAATATGATCCTGTGTTGTGTCTAGTATGGTGAAGAAATTCCATTTAGTTCACATTTCAGAGCAAACCTATCTAATTCTCACTGCCCAAACCAGAAACACTATTATCCTTTAGAATTCGTACATAGTGCAGATTTTGTGATGTGGTTCTCCAACCCCCAAATGTGTTTTAAAATGTGTATATTAAGGGGGACAGTGTGTATTAAAGCACACATATATTCTTGTGAAAATTATGGACACAAATGCATTATATTACAGGAAAAGAAATGTGTATATTGCGCAAAACTGCATGCAAAATTGTATGTGTTAGGAGAAATGCAACACTGAAATATTGCAGCATTCGAGGAACTTCAGTAATAGTTGCAAGTTAGACATAAGAGTTAAGATATATTAAGAAAAAGTGTGTATTGGCAATAAATAATATGAAATTGAAATAAGGAATAGATGGGAGGTTGGGTCTATTGTGTTAAGACCAACTTATGTTTTATTGTTTGTTAATAAATTTTGTGTTTATTGTTATTCCTGTGTGTAATTCTATATCTGTGTTTTCTCTCTTTTTTTTCCCTTGCTGTATCAATAAAAAAATAATTGCAGAAGTTTAGTGAGAACTTTTTAAAAAAGAGGAATAAACTGATGCAGAAACGGACTTCTGACTGGAAAACTGAGAAACCGAAACTGACAGGTTTGCCTATATTTTTAAAAAAATTAAGGGGGGGGAGGGTTACAAACAAAACACAGCCACTGAACATGATGTGCCAAATCTTTAAAAAGCAAAGCAAATGATGGTGTTCCTGGGACTGAATATCCAAAGGTGCTAGACACAAAAATGTGTCACATTCCAGTGTAACAAATTGTTCAGCTGGAGAGCTGGCACTGCATAAAACCTGTAGCCCTATAATCAGCATGTTCAGCTATAATCTTCAACTAAAGCTCTGCCACGCCCTATACAGAGCCGAAGTGGTTTGTTCAAACATGTTGTGAAATCATTCTCTTCTTCCAAAACTTGCTTTAGCAAAACCCCCAGAGTGTTCTGGATATTATACGGCATTCATTCAATGGGGCTGTCCTAAAATAGCACAGCGTTTATTTACACCATACTTATACAGTTGTACCTCGGGTTACAGACGCTTCAGGTCACAGACGCTTTAGGTTACGGACTCCACAAACCCAGAAATAGTACCTCAGGTTAAGAACTTTCCTTCAAGATGAGAACAGAAATCGTGTGGTGGCGGTGCAGCGGCAGCGGGAGACCCCATTAGCTAAAGTGGTACCTCAGGTTAAGAACAGTTTCAGGTTAAGAACAGACCTCCAGAACAAATTAAGTTCTTAACCCGAGGTACCACTGTATAGCTGTGTGTTCACTCCAATGTACACGCTATTTCCAAACAAGACACTCTGAATTCAACCTAATCCACCTGCAACTAATCCTTGGGCAGCTGCTGGACCTGGCAAAAGACTGGTACTGATTTATTATCAAGCACAACAGCTCAAGCCTGGATCCCTCATGACTGCTCTTTGCTTCTTAGACTTAGCATTGTATGAAATAAATAAATAAACCCACCATACACTTGCAAGTAAGTCATTACAGATTAATCACCACAGATATAATGTCCTCCTCATCCAATGTTAGCGCAAATACACTGAACGACAAGTCGATGCGTCTGGCAGAGAGCCATCCGAAGCAATCAGGCAAAGGCTTGCATGTGTAAAACAGCTTCAAGAGCAGACATGGCCTAAGACATTTTGGTGGCTGAGGCAGGAAAACCAAATGGCACCTGCTGCATCTGTGGTATATTAACACCGTTTTAGGTTTTAAAAACTTTTGTATGTTTTTAAATATTGCGATTTTTCTCGATTTCATTGTTTTATCTTTTTGTAAAACCATCTTGAGGTGTTTTTGGTTTTTTTCAATCAAATGTCCAGTTGGTTAGAGCTTGGGACGTGGGTGGTGCTGTGGGTTAAACCACAGAGCCTAGGACTTGCCGATCAGAAGGTTGGCGGTTCGAATCCCCGCGAAGGGGTGAGCTCCCATTGCTCGGTCCCTGCTCCAGCCAACCTAGCAGTTTGAAAACATGTCAAAGTGCAAGTAGATAAATAGGTACCGCTCCAGCGGGAAGGTAAACGGCGTTTCCGTGCGCTGCTCTGGTTCGCCAGAAGCGGCTTAATCATGCTGGCCACATGACCCGGAAGCTGTACACCAGCTCCCTCGGCCAATAAAGCGAGATGAGTGCCACAACCCCAGAGTCGGTCACGACTGGACCTAATGGTCAGGGATCCCTTTACCTTTTTTTATAGAGCTGATAATACCAAGGTTGTGCGGGTTCAATTCCCATACGAGAAAGCTGCCTATTTCTTCATTGCAGAACATTGGGCAAGATGATCCTCAGGTTGCCTTCCAACAATACAGTTCTAAGTGGTGCATAAATTCTATGGAGTAATTAAATAAATGAAATAATTGATCATTTGCTTCTCCCATCTGAAATTATATCGCAAATTAATTCCAACCTGCCTAATGGCAGGTTTGCTGTCATTTTCTATATGAGCAGCAGGGAGGGAGTCTTTGGCTGCAATCCTAACCCCATTTTTGTGGAGTAGATCTTGTTGAATTGAATAGGACTTACTTCTGCATAAATAGATTTAGGGATGTGCTGTTAGTGAAGGCAGCTGGATATTAATGGACACGTGATTATGCCTCCAGAGATTTCTGGATCTTCTTGTTGACATTCAGAATTAGATCTGTTCACAGAACAAGACTCTACAAGAGACCGAAATAAGAAGCTACAAGGTATTGCAATCAAGTACGCATACATATTTTCCCTTGACTCGCAAATCAGTACTAATATCAAAATCTTTGGCAGTGTAAATAGTCTCTTACAAAATGATAAAATGTGTAACTTCTGTGGCAGCAGCAATGATAGATTCTAGCCATACATTTTTGGTTGTTATGAGGGGAGTAGAAGTAACTACAACCAATGCTTCTAATTTGAATCTTGAATATATCTGAGAGGTCATTGATATATGAACTGAATTTTTCCACAGTGTTTGCTCCTGTGCTACTGAATCATTTGCCTGACTTGCGACAGATAGCAAAGACTGGTTGCAATCTTATACAGAGCTTATTTTAAAGTGCTTAGGTATAATTTTGCATAAGATTAGGTAATCTGTCACCTTATTAGATAAGTCCTGCTTGGGTGACTGTAGAATGAGATCCTGGCTACACAGCAGGGAGGGGGAACCTGTGGCCCTCCAGATTTTGCTACACTGCAACTTCCATCATTCTTGACAATAAGCCATGTTCGGTTGTTATGAGGGGAGTTGGGTGGGAGTTGGAGTTGTTATATTGAGGGCCTTCTCGGTAGTGGCACCCACCCTGTAGAATGCCCAACAATCAGATGTCAAGGAGATAAGTAACCTTTAGAAGACATCTGAAGGAAGCCCTGTATAGGGAAGTTTTTAATGTTTAATGTTTTATTATGTTTTTATATATGCTGGAAGCCACCCAGAATGGCTGGGACAACCCAGTCAGTTGGGTGGGGTAGAAATAATAAAGTTGTTATTATTGTTGTTGTTGTTGTTGTTGGAGTCTAATACCACTTTTCCCATTCCTGGTATGTGGAATTGAATGCCCATTGACATCATTGGACATGGGCAAGCTTGTAAGGTGACCTAGAAATTAGTAGTGCCTTCCTTCCTTTACAAAACTCATTGACTCTGATTGACTCCCATCCTGGCTTCCAGATGGATTTTGACTGGGAGCTGTGTATAAACTGATCAAACACCTAGTCCTACACATTCTGCAACCGGCTGAAGGATACTGTATCTGAATACCAGATGAGAAGAGCCTTGTTGCATTCACATCCTGCTTCCAGGATTCCCATTGGCATCTGAATGGCCACTCTGAAAACAGGATGTTTGGCCATTTGTGTGTTCTTATGACCTGTATAATCAGAGCCTTCATTATGGAAAATGGAAAACTGTCTCTTTTAGTCAGTCCAAATGACCATTTCCATTTTTTCTTGCTTAGGTCAGACTGTCTCACAGATTAACACTTTGCAAATGGTCAGCTAAAATTACACCTTCCAGTAGCCTTTGATTTTGTTGATTATATGGTGCTGGTGGTACAAATGCACGGCTTGAAAAGTATTAAAAGTATTGCTTTAGTATGATTTATGTGGTTTTAAATATGGTAAGCAGCTGCCTGTGAAATATGAGCCATTTACAATAGTAATAATCTTCCTGGATTGTATGGCTACCTTTGTGAGTATTGGCAGTATGATGGTTGCGGGGCAAAGGAGAAAATTACTAGGATTAAAAAGATACTTATGCATCAGAATGTCAACTGGAGTGATCCTCCAAGCACCTCTGCATTCTGTGATGATGACACCCATTTGTCAAGTGGCAGCTGGCTTATTATCACACTGATCTTATTTACATGATGACATGTCCATTTTTGCACTGTAAACAGAACACCAGCTTATTACACAGCAAAAAAATAAATAAACTACTGCAGGCTTCACAGCCTACAGTAAATATATGTATTTAAGCCACTAGTAATGGTTACTTTTAATGCAGGGAAATCCCACGATGTTGTTGGATGATTTAGGGATATAAATAATAATGATCAGGTGAACTCGGTTCTCCAGGAACAACACGGTATGAATTGCAACTTCAGCGCCACATCTCCAACCCTTGTGTTTCAGTGGTGTCCAAAGGATGCTCTGCCAATTACTCTGGCATACCTTCTGGGCAGGATGGCTGCATTAGCAGAGTTGTCATCTGGCAGCATAGGAGCTTGTAGCTCGTTTGCATATCCTCCCCAAAGCCTCTGCTGAAGACACCAGAGATCACTGTTTAAGAGGATTGGGGGCTGGGTTTCTTGCCACTATCTGCACCAGAGAAGAAGAGTTTGGATTTGATATCCCGCTTTATCACTACCCGAAGGAGTCTCAAAGTGGCTAACAATCTCCTTTCCCTTCCTCCCCCACAACAAACACTCTGTGAGGTGAGTGGGGCTGAGAGACTTCAAAGAAGTGTGACTAGCCCAAGGTCACCCAGCAGCTGCATGTGGAGGAGCGGGGAAGCGAACCCGGTTCCCCAGATTATGAGTCCACTGCTCTTAACCACTACACCACACTGGCGTAGAGGGACAAAACTGCTGAGGTCTGATGACCTAGCAGTTGGTCTGCATACCCTCCAAACAGCCTCTACTGAAGAAGCTAACATAGGCTGGCCACTTACACGAAACTAACCAGAAGGAAATGCATACCAAATTTGTGCAATTAGATGCAAATTTATGATTTAAATAAAAATGCAATGCAATATGACCTATATGCCCACACAGTCTGCTGTCCAGGTGCTGATTGTTATTTTTGAGTAGAACAGTAGAAGTATTCATAGGTGACTTTATAAGGTTGTCCCATGTTAAAACTCATTATGGTGTCACTTCCTGTATTTTATTAAAACAAGAACTGGGTCACCTGATGATGTTTTAAAAGCTTTTTTTATTTTTACTCTTCCAATTTATATATTTCATTAGTTTCACAATCAATTAGACACTTCAAAATTTGACTTCCTTCCCCCTCTTCCAGCAGTTCCTTAAATTTATTTCTTAATTTCTTCTGCATATCCAAGTTCATTTAACTTGCTCATTTAATTATCCCCTGTAAATATATACTCTTATAAAACTGCAAGTTATTACACTAATCCTGCTAATGTTTTTATCTGTTTACAATTTACCTGTAAATACTCAATAAACCATTTCCATCCTTTTATAAAAAGTTTGTTATCTTGATTTTTTATTCTTCCGGTAAGTTTCACCATTTCTGCATATTCCATGAGTTTTTGTATCTATTCTTCCTTTACTGGGACTTCTGCTTCTTTCCACTTTGGGGCAAGTAACAGTCTTGCTGCTGTAGTAGCATACATACATACCGTATTTTTTGCTCTATAAGACTCACTTTTTCCCTCCTAAAAAGTAAGGGGAAATGTGTGTGCGTCTTATGGAGCGAATGCAGACTGCGCAGCTATCCCAGAAGCCTGAACAGCAAGAGGGATTGCTGCTTTCACTGCGCAGTGATCCCTCTTGCTGTTCTGGCTTCTGAGATTCAGAATATTTTTTTTCTTGGTTTCCTCCTCCAAAAACTAGGTGCGTCTTGTGGTCTGGTGCGTCTTATAGAGCGAAAAATACGGTAAATTTCTATACAATTTAGGTAGTTCTGTCCCTATAATTCCTAAGTTACTGGATCACTTGCATACCCCTAACAAAGTTTTTCACCGTTCACCTGCTCCTCAGTCAGTCAGTTTCCCATAAAGAAAATACAGTGGTACCTCAGGTTAAGTACTTAATTCGTTCTGGAGGTCCGTACTTAACCTGAAACTGTTCTTAACCTGAAGCACCACTTTAGCTAATGGGGCCTCCTCCTGCTGCCGCGCCGCCAGAGCACAATTTCTGTTCTCATCCTGAAGCAAAGTTCTTAACCTGAAGCACCATTTCCGGGTTAGCGGAGTCTGTAACCTGAAGCGTATGTAACCTGAAGGGTATGTAACCCGAGGTACCACTGTAGTGGGTGGGAGAGCAAAGGGGGCAGGGCCTGTCCGTGAGGCCACTGGCATGGCTGCGAGGAGCACCAAGCAGTTACAGGTACTGAAAAGTGGTCATTACAGTCGCTTGGCTCGAGCTTGCTTTGTTTGGGTGCAGCATCTGTGTCCCTGCCCCAGACTTTGAGTAGGAGGTGGGGGACTGGTGTAAAATATGTCCCTATTTTCATCTGATAGATGTTGGAGGGCATGCAGATGTTTATCATCAACCGCTGCATGGTCCTTTCAGCTGAAGACCCCAATAACTGAACCCGGAGCCTTCTGCATTCTAACTCTGCTGTCAGGGATTGGCCGGATGCAGAGGAGAGGTGGGAAGCACCAGCTGGGGACCCCCAAGGAAACCCCCGGGGAAGAAGGGTATTGGTGGTTAGATGATAATGAGGAGTCAGAGGGAGAAGAGGGAGCAGAGAAGGAGTCAGAAGCTGAAAAGGCAACAGGGTTTAGTGAGCAGGAAGAAGCTGAGGCAGAGAGCAGTGCTGATTCAGAGCTGGAGAGGAGGGGAGCCAGGAGACAGAGATGAGGTTGGCTGCTGAAGAATCTAGGGCAGGTGTCAGCAAACTTTTTCAGCAGGGGGCTGGTCCACTGTCCCTCAGACCTTGGGGGGGGGTCAGACTATATTGGGGGGGGAATAAACGAACTCCTATGCCCCACAAGTAACCCAGAGATGCATTTTAAATAAAAGCACACATTCTACTCATGTAAAAACACTAGGCAGGCCCCACAAATAACCCAGAGGTGCATTTTAAATAAAAGGACACATTCTACTATGTAAAAACACGCTGATTCCTGGACCATCCATGGGCCAGATTTAGAAGGCGATTGGGCTAGATGCAGACTCGGGCCTTAGTTTGCCTATCCATGATCTAGGGAGTCTCCCCCTCCTGGGAGTCTCCCAGAACAGAGAGAGATATAAAAAGAGCAGAGGAGAATTGGGTTGTGCGCAGACACAGTCTCCAATTGCTTGGAAAAAATACCCTGGGGAGCAGGAGGCTTAGGCAGCTGTGAGAAGGCAGGGACCTTCAGTCCTTGCAGCTGCCTCATTGAGGCAAGACCCACAGGGAAGGCTTGCTGGGACAACCAGGCCTGTGCTGTTTTTGTTTCTTTGAAGTTAACTTCATTGACACCTGTGTTTTTTATTGCTGAATTACACCTGACTCCAGCTCCTGACATCTGCATTCCACCACTGAGCTTCAATCTCTTCCCTAAACAGAGCCTGTCCTTATCTGTGTCAGAGTTTAGCCACTATGGGGAAAGGATGAGGGCATAAGTGACATCTCAAGCTGAAGATTGCAGATGCTTCAACTTTGCCCATTGACTTTGTGGAGGCCCAGCCCCACAAATATATTATTGTGGGAGCCGAAACACCCACAACCCCCTGGAGTTGCCTCCACTTGATGGGGGCATGTATGGCAAGGGCAGGAACCCATTTCTAACCCAAGGGCCATATTCCACTATGGATAACCTTCTGAGGGCCATGTGCAAATGGTGACTGGGACCAAAAGCAAACATGGACAGAGAAACATTACCCTTTGTACAGCAGGCACACACACACACACACACACACACCATCTATCCTCCATCCAGACAAGGACCTTTAATAACGTAAAGGCCAAAACCGACATTTTGATGCATTCAAAACACAATGGCAGTACATTTCCAGGTTTTAAATGAATTGCTAAAAATGAATAACAGATAACTCATATAAACTTGCCATCAGAATGTAGGTGAGGCTAAGTTCGTGCCACAACTTGCTTCTTCCCTTAGAGGTTGGCAACGCGGTTGCAAGCAACGAATACATTCTGCCTCTCAAAGTTTTCGCTGAAGGGACACACCCTGCATTCTCACATGCATGTCTGTTTAATCATGCCCAACGCAGCTTTCCAGATTTGAATGAACTAATAAGCCCGGTCCACAAATGGACATGAGCAGTGGAAATGGCCACACCTTCAGTGTCAAGAGAGCCGAATACATCACAGCTTCCCAAGGGTGCCTTCACAAAAGCATCCTCGTCATCCGTGATTTGTTCACTTTGGGCAGAGCAGCCAGATGGTATCGTTTCCAAATTGTTAACTTCCAGTGTTTCATTTCATGGCACCATCAAATGAAAAACACCCTCTTGGCAGAGCCAGCCCTTCCTCCTGATCCCAACTAGAATAACAGTTCCCCCTTGAATACCTTCCCTGGGAATTGTCCTATGCCAGGTTTTCCCCTGGAAAAGGAGGGATGGGTCTTTGCTCAGTAACTGCTTCGCATACGGAAGGTCCCAGGCAGTGGTGAAGGAACCCTCTCCATCACCCGGGGTGGTACGCCGAGGGGAGGGGCGAACCGCCCATCAGCCCACGCGCACACATGACATTCTGATCAAACTGCGCATGTGTGACAGCCCGTACGGACACTGTGTGAGCGGCAGCCGTACGCAAGCCTATCACAGATTCCTGTATATTTTACAAAAACTAAACCATTCAATATTCCATTAATGCATCCATCAAACCTTATTTACACTGTTGAATTTATCTTAATGCTGCCAATGTTTGTACTCAATTTCCCCGCATATATTCAATATATTCAATAAACGTTTTCCAATCTTCTCTAAACATACGTTATTCTTGTTCTCTAATTCTATATGTTAAATCTGCAAGCTGCACGTATTCTGTCAGCTTAAGTTGCCATTCTTCTTTGGTTGGGACCTCGCTCGTTTTCCATTTTTGGGCTAACAAAACATGAGTCATACATAAATAACCTTTTTGGACACCTAGGAATTTCAGTCTGAATTATCCCCAATAGAAAGGGCTCTGGTTTTTTGGAAAAGTACTTTTAAACATTTTTTTTTTCAATTCATCATGTATTATTTCCCAATACTCTTTTACCCTTTTACAAGTCCACCACATGTGAAAGAACATTCCCTCCACCTCTTTGCATCTCCAACACATGTATGATTCAATCATATACATCTTTGCAAGCCTACTCAGAGGCTGTAAATCATTTTCAAGTAGTTCTCCTTCAAAGAATAGCATGCTGTAAACTTCAAATCACTTTTCCAGAGTTTTTCCCCAGATGTTAAAATCTATATTGTGTCCGTGCTGGGGCGCTTTCTACCAGCTTGGGTTGGTATGCCAGCTGAGATCCTATCCAGAGGATTGAACCTTGCTAGAGTTATTCACGCACTACTGACTCCCAGGTTCTATGCACAGAGAAAATTGCCTCCCCTCTTCTTTTGCTAGGAAACACCTCTGCTGGGGGGAAAAACCATCCCACAAGCATCACCACTGCACTGGATTTCACCAAGAGCAAATCACCAGTGCTCTGTCATCACACAGAAAACCTTCCCTGTAAAAGATGGCCCTTTTAAAATATGATGCTCCTCAGGCAAACAGGGAGCCTGAAACAGTATGTTTTCTTTAAAAGGGAGGGAAAGAGATATAATAAAGGAAGCCGGTGTTACTGAAATAATGAATGACAAAGATCCTAAATCTGCAGATGAGCAGAGGAATTAAGACACTGAATGAAGTCTTTAAACAAATGCCAGTGAGTCAACAAAGTGCACTCACGCTGCCTTCATCAGCCGTAGTTGTGATACTTTGCGAAGGTGCATGGTTCATTCAGTGATATTAAAATAGTTGTCAACCCTGTTTCTCTAGGGAACCGAGATTTGTAGTTTTACAAGAGCGTTGAAAGCCCCAACGCTTCCACATAATTGCAGCCCCGTAACTCCAGGGGGTGAGGGAGACAAGTTACTTAAATCAGCTTAGGTCTGGAGCGCAGATGCAGCCAAAGGTGCTTTTCATAAGTGATGTTAAGAACTCTTATTAGCCTGGAACGTATAATCTCCTATGAATATTATTGTGCATTATAGACAAAAAAAGAAAGCCCTATTAGAACCAAAAATGCAGTCTTGCCCATGCAGATTTTATTTTTATTTTTTCTAGCTTGTATTGCAAACTGCATAAAGCGAAGAAGCATTTTAAGTGTCACTTTTGAAATCAGCACAATAATGCAATCCTCAAAGCCTCTGTGTGAATAATTGTAGGGCTTTAAACGTGCAACGTGATGTGAAAGGATTTTTGGGACTGTTGGAATTTGGTATACAATGGTACCTTGGATTATGAACTTAATTTGTTCCGGAAGTCCGTTCTTAACCCGAAACCGTTCTTAACCTGAGGTGCGCTTTCGCTAATGGGGCCTCCTGCTGCCACCACGGCGGCGCCACGTGATTTCCATTCTCATCCTGGGCAACCCGTTTTCAAGTTCTCAACCTGAGGTACTACTTCCGGGTTAGCGTAGTTTGCAACCCGAAGCATTTGTAACCCGAAGCATTTGTAACCCAAGGTACCACGGTATTTGGTCTGGTAAGACTGCAGGTTGAAAAAAATTAAGAAACTTAAGGAATCAGTAAGGGGCAAATTGGTTGGTTGGTTGCTTTCTATCTGTCACCCTCTACTGATCCAAGTAATTTACTGCAAGTGTTCTTGCTTCATTCCTAACAGGGACTAACAGTGCAATCAGAAGCAAGTCTTATTAAGTTAAATGGGACTTAGTCCTAGATAAGCAAATAGGACTGCACACTTACCTGACAGAAAAGCTGCACTAACTCAACAGAACTTACTTCTGAATAAACACTGTATATTTATTACCATTCATTTAAAATGAAAAAAACTAAAAACTAAAATGAAAGAAGCCATTTTTTAAAAAAAAAAATCAACCCCTCCCATGCCATCTTGCCCAGACTTCTGTTTCCAACAGATGCTGCCTAGAATTTTGGGTGCAGTCGTTTGTTAACAGTTGCAGGGAATTGTAACTCTTTGAGGGATAAACTACAGTGCTCAGAATTCTTTGAGGAAAAGAAAGTGCTTCAAATGTGCTTTAATAGTGTGACTTCTTCTTCTTTGGTGATTACTCGTAACTGAGTAAGATTGTCTTCCATAAACACGGTTTCGACAGTTCTGGATCCACACATCCTTCCACAGTGGTTCCCGGGTGAGAGTTGATCACGGTGAGGGTTTGCCAATCATGCCTTCCTCTTAGCACGTTTCCCCCTTTCATCCTGAGTTCGAGCGTCTTCAAAACCCATGACACCTTTGGTAAAGGCTGTTTTCCAATTGGAGCGCTCGCAGGCCAGTGTTTCCAAGTTGTCGGTGTTTATACTACATTTTTTAAGATTTGACTTGAGAGAGTCTTTAAACCTCTTTTGTTGACCACCAACATTACACTTCCCATTTTTAAGTTCAGAATAGAGTAGTTGCTTTGGAAGACGATCATCCGGCATCCGCACAACATGACCAGCCCAATGAAGTTGATGTTGAAGAATCATCGCTTCGACACTGGTTGTTGGTACTAGGACACTAGTGTGAACATAGCCAGAGTCATCTAAGCCAAGGAGCACTTCACATCTTGTGGCGATGAATTCTACAAGCTACCTGTGCAATGTTCACATTTTCAAGGTAATAAAAAACATGGTGGCAAAACAGAAATACAATACTGACAATACGGTTATATAACATTTTCAGTTGCAGAGACATTTGTCTTTATGTAGCCATAATCTAGATGGCTTAGGGCAGGCATAGGCAAACTCAGCCCTCCAGATGTTTTGAGACTAAAACTCCCATCATCCCTAGCTAACAGGACGGTGTTAGCTAGGGATGGTGGGAATTGTAGTCCCAAAACATCTGCAGGGCTGAGTTTGCCTATGCCTGGCTTAGAGACTAAAACTTACAACTCGCAAGTTTTATTACAGGCATCTCAAAGGACACATTGTTTCAGGGTGGATTTTAAAGGAAAACCATTTTTTTCTACATGGTGACAGCCAGTGGAGGCGCATGGGTTTCCAGAAAGTGTTGCACCCCCTAACACGACACTGTACACCCCTCCCTCCTTGGAGAAGGTTTCACATTGAAGATGTAGCTCACTTCTTCTCCCTGAGGAGGTTTTCTGGAGGATGGGGTCTCCCAAGGCCTGCCCCCAAGCAAATGGGCAACTGTAACAGAAGTGCAGGTAGCCATATACAAGGAAGAGGGATCAACTCAAAGATTTTTGCCCACATACTCCACCTCAAACCTAGAACCAGAAATGCTTCACATCCAATAAGTGTGAGAAGGGACGCAGGTGGCACTGTGGGTTAAACCACAGAGCCTAGGACTTGCCGATCAGAAGGTTGGTGGTGTGAATCCCCGCGACGGGGTGAGCTCCCGTTGCTCGGTCCCTGCTCCTGCCAACCTAGCAGTTCGAAAGCACATCAAAGTGCAAGTAAATAAATAGGTACCGCTTCAGGGGGAAGGTAAATGGTGTTTCCGTGTGCTGCTCTGGTTTGCTGGCCTCATGACTGTATGCCAGCTCCCTCGGCCAATAAAGTGAGATGAGCGCCGCAACCCCAGAGTCGGCCACGACTGGACCTAATGGTCAGGGGTCCCTTTACCTTTACGTTTTTAATAAGTGTGAGAGAGGGGTGGTGGTGTAGAGAGCAATTCACTTTGCTTGAATGTTGCTTATACATTTAGCAGGCAGTTCAGAGAGGCGGTACATTATTCGATTTCACTTTTGAGCTGCTCCCATGCCAACTCACCAAATGAGGGAGTTTAGAAAGCAATTGCGGGAATAGGGCAATATGGGGAATCTGTACAGGCAGCTCCTGAAAAGGAAAATACCAGAAAAATTGTGGCACATGCAGAGTCAGTGCACACACAGCATTGAGGGTTCGCAGCCAATGTTTCTTTTTTCTTCTGTATAGTGGTACCTCGGGTTACATATGCTTCAGGTTACATACGCTTCAGGTTACAGACTCCGCTAACCCAGAAATAGTGCTTCAGGTTAAGAACTTTGCTTCAGGATAAGGACAGAAATCATGCTCTGGCGGCGTGACGGCAGCAGGAGGCCCCATTAGCTAAAGTGGTGCTTCAGGTTAAGAACAGTTTCAGGTTAAGAACAGACCTCCGGAACGAATTAAGTACTTAACCCGAGGTACCACTGTATTTGAAGATGATTGAAAACACAAGCCAAAAACACAGGAATTGTTATTCTCCTTCTGGGCACAAGATGGCATTATTACTTCACTGGAAACCCAAAGAAGGTCATATGAACTCCCTATGCAAAGTGATGCCTGTCCCAGGCAGGTATTTGCCAGTGTCCCAAAACCAGCAGAGGGCCTCTCTTCCCCATATTTCACATGCAAACCTCAAGGCCACAGGCAGCTTGAGGGATCGCTTAGCTTGCACACCCCACCTGTTCCACCTTCCGTTGCACAAAGGACCCTCATAATCTTGGTAACCCTTCACTAAAAACAAATCCTCTCAATAGGATTACATATTTATATTCAAAGTTTTCCTCGGGCTAGTTTTTAGTTTAACTTACTAAAAAGATTTACAGTGGTACCTCAGGTTGCATACGCATCAGGTTACAGACGCTTCAGGTTACAGACTCCTCTAACCCAGAAATAGTACCTCAGGTTAAGAACTTTACTTCAGGATGTGAACAGAAATCATGCAGCAGCGGCACGGCGGCAGCAGGAGGCACCATTAGCTAAAGTTGTGCTTCAGATTAAGAACAGTTTCAGGTTAAGAACAGGTTAAGTACTTAATTTGTTCCGGAGGAAGTAAGCTCTTAACCCAAGGTACTATTTCTGGGTTAGCAGAGTCTGTAACCTGAAGCATATGTAAGCTGAAGCGTATGGAAACGGAGGTACCACTGTACCGCATATGCAGGATTGCTTCGACTGTCAAATACAGTGGTGCCCCACAAGACGAATGCCTCGCAAGACGGAAAACCCGCTAGACGAAAGGGTTTTCCGTTTTTGGAGGTGCTTCGCAGGACGAATTTGCTATGGGCTTGCTTCGCAAGACGAAAATGCCTTGCGATTCCTGGGGGGTTTTTTTCCCTCCCAGCCTTTTCCCCAAGCCCCTAAGCCGTTTATCAGCTGTTCGCTAAGCCGCTTATCAGCTGATCTAAGCCGCTAATAGCCTTTTAGCAGCTAATCCGCTAATCCCTTAAACCTTTAATAGCCGCTAATAGCCTTTTAGCAGCTAATCCGCTAATCCCTTAAGCCTTTAATAGCCGCTAATAGCCGCTAAACCGCTAATAGCGCTAATCCGCTAATGGGCTTGCTTCGCAAGACGAAAAAACCCGCTAGACGAAGAGACTCGCGGAACGGATTCTTTTCGTCTTGCGAGGCACCACTGTATATTATTCCATTAGGAAGCGGAGCTAAGCTTTGGGCAGGAGTATTCAATATGGGGCCCTCCAGACTACAATTCCCACCATTCCTGGCCAGAGTTGTAGTCAAACAACATCTAGAAGGCACCACAGCATCTATCCCTCTCCAAAGGTATTGCTGCCACCATCTTTATGACCAGGTGCTGGAATACGCAACAGAGGTTTGCCAGCTCTTTTAGAGACCCTGGCCATACTGTGTGAGAGATAGCTCAGTCGGTAGTGCATGAGACATTTTAACCTCAGGGTTGTGGGTTCGAGCTGCACGTTGGGCAAAAGATTGCAGGGGGTTGGGCTAGATGGCTCTCATGGTCCTTTCCAGTGCTTTCCCCCCCTTTAAAAATGTTTAGGGGTACTCTCATTTTCCTACCCATATTGAAATAACTGCCCCTCAATGAGGCCAAACTTAGATTCACAAAATGTCTACCCCCTGCGTCCCCCCAAGAAAAAAAAAAACCACTGGTCCTTTCCAACTATACCAATCTAGGATTCTATTAACATACAAATGCAATTTTAAACCAACAAATAATGGACTAGAACCTTATTTCCCCAATCTTTGATAGGTGGGTAGGGCCCGTCTCTGTCTCCCTCCTTCCTGGCTTCCAACACTGCTGCAGTAATCCAGCAACTCTGAGAGCCCAGTTTGTCATTATTATTATTATTATTATTATTATTATTATTATTATTATTATACTGCCCTATACCAGGAGGTCTCAGGGCAGTTCACATAAAAAAAAAAACCTACATCATGATGTAGTTCAAAGTACCACCTGTTGGAGGCGTTTTGAATTGCAGTGTGGTGACATCCACACTGAGGCCTTTTTTTCTAACTCCCTGGATTTACAGCACCAAATCCTAGGATAATTTTTCAGTTTCCACTTCAGTAGGGTTTTTCATAACTCAAATATTTAGTCTGTTGTCTGTGGAAAAAACTATTCACGGGCAATGGCTCTCAACTGAGATGTTCCAAGGCATGAAGCTAACATTAGTTGAATCATTACAGTACCTTACGTAACACACCTGTGAAAAACTTCCTTGAGTCTTTTAATCACGGGGCATGAGACTGCCAATTGTGCATTTTACAACTGACTTCAAAGCACTAGAGTAGAGAAATATTTAGGAATTTAGTGACAGGCACGTTCTGCAGAAGGTTGTCAAGTGCTCGGAATGGAAGACAAGACGGCGCAACAGGTTGACGTTGTTTACATCTGAAATGAGGCAGCATTCATACGAAATGAAGTGTCTCGGGGAAATAATTATTTAACTCGCGTTGCTCATCATAGATAAGAATCACAGGTGATGTTAACAAAGGAAGAAGTATGTCTACAGGTAAACCCTGTTTTAGGTGCGACTGATATGTGCACAATCTTGCACATGCGCTCAGGCCGAACCTGGAAGTGACCTGGAAACATCATAAAAGATGTCGCTAAAAGGGCAGAATGGAGGTGGGGCAGAGCGGGGGGGCAGAAAGAGGTGTTTTAATTGCACACTATTTCACGCAAGTGTGTAGTGACCCAGAATTCAACCCCCGCGCAAATTGAGGGTTGTGTGTACATTTTTTAAAAAACGCCTCTGTACATATTTCATTAAGCACCAAATGAGCAATACACCAATACTGCAACACATGTGCTATGGGGCTTTTACATCAGCACCATAGCATCAGCCATTGCCTTCCTTCTGCCATGGATATGGGATTAGTGTATGAAACATAGGCATAAATTGGTACGATTCCCTTCAGCCCTTATGCAGAGCATTTTTGGAACCATCCTAAACCTGTAGCCTAACAAAACAACACCGTTAGGTGCTCTTCCACTGTGCACAGTTACATGGCGGTGCTGTTGCTAAACGCCAGACCAATATGTGATGAGATGATGAGAATACCTGATTTGATCCTAGATGAGAGTTCCAATCCGGCATGCTGCCCTTATCAGGTAGAACTCGTGGAAATAATGTGTGTGATCCTGCAGCTGCTGGCAAGAACATCATGCCAAAGATTATACAGATTTTCTAAGCCTGAGTAAGAAGGGAAGCAACTGAGGTGACCATGAGACATTCCTTATGATGATTAAGGAAAGCAATTATACAGTACTGCAATAAAAAAACAGTTGAACTGTTTACCACATCTGATATATACTTACTGGTGTTTTTTACAAGTCTATAATTGGGCTGCCTGGCCTGAGTCATTTCCTCTACATACGGAAAGGCAGCAACCAATTCTCTTGCATTTCGCGGGACCCAGCTCTAGCAATGTAAAATTCTGTTATTGTTTTCCCCTGAAACAGAGCTGATTGAATTCAAGTTCCTGTATTTGCCACTCCAAGCAGCAAATATACTATGAACGAATAATGACTCCGGATTAGGGACTATGTCACTTAATGAGCTTTTAGAATACCTGTAAATTATATTCGTCATCATTGGCAGCAGCATCCCCAGCTCTGCTCCGGGCAGCCCACAAAACGGCAGACGTTAATTGACTTCTGAGGTCACTGCAACATTTTGAGCATGATAAATATTAAATCGCTGGGCAGTAATAGGGGGCTACTTCAGAAATGGGACGCGGGTGGCGCTGTGGGTTAAACCACAGAGCCTAGGACTTGCCGATCAGAAGGTCGGCGGTTCGAATCCCTGTGACGGGGTGATCTCCCGTTGCTCGGTCCCTGCTCCTGCCAACCTAGCAGTTCGAAAGCACGTCAAAGTGCAAGTAGATAAATAGGTACCGCTCTGGTGGGAAGGTAAATGGCGTTTCCGTACGCTGCTCTGATTCGCCAGAAGCGGCTTAGTCATGCTGGCCACATGACCCGGAAGCTGTACACCGGCTCCCTCGGCCAGTAAAGCGAGATGAGCGCCGCAACCCCAGAGTCGGTCACGACTGGACCTAATGGTCAGGGGTCCCTTTACCTTTACATCAGAAATACATGTGGAACTCGTAACATAATGTTACAGTGTGGAGGGCTCCCTCCTCAGGATGGTGGTGAACCCAGTCTATTCTCACCCCCCAACACACACACAAACATGAGAGAGACAGACAAACAGACAGAGACAGACAGAAAGACAGACACTGTCAGGAGGTGCCATCAACAGCTCACAGGTTATATGCCTAGTGAAATGAGAGACACAGAGAGCTTTTTTCAGTCTTTTTATTTTAATCCACACAGAAACACGGGAAAACTTGGAATGTACAACCTCATGTTTGAGCTCAGAGTTCCAGTCCACCCCCCTGGCACTTACTTTGTGGTGCTCAGACTCTTCCAGTTGCCTGTGGTGGCTATTAAGGGAATCTCTCTGTCTCTGTTTGGCTTTCTGCTCTGAGACACAAAGCGGGGGGAGGGAGGGGGCTGTAGCATATTCTCCAGAGACAGTGTGTCACTTGGCTGCTGCACTGTTTCTAACGCATCTGTCTCCTGTCTCTGTTCACTGCTATCTTACTCCTTTTTAAATATATTGTCAATATTTGGCCTGGAGCACAGATGCTAACCTTTGAACTCAATTGTTACTTGGGAGGAGCTTGGAGACACAGCCCCTCTATTTCGGACAAAGAAGCCTAGAGCACCCTCAAGGCTGGAACCTATCCATTTTGGGCAGGCGCAGGGGAAGAGACAAGGTGCAGCATTTTTGACTGGGTCTGTGGGCAGAGCTTAGTGGTGTTTAGCAGGGCTAGGAGCAACCATAGCACTTCCTGATAGGTCTGTGGGTGTAACCCAAAACAAACAGTGACTGCATTCCCACTTTCGTTTATTGTGGGCTCAGGCGCTTCCAGTGTTGGGTTTTTTATCTGTGTTCACAAGATGTTATCCAAAATGCATGTACTATGCATTCTGTACTTTGTTGTGAAATGCTACTTTTTGGGGAGCTGTGGTCTAAACTACTGAGCCTCTTGGACTTGCCAATCAGAAGGTTGCCGGTTCAAATTCCCGTGACAGGGTGAGCTCCTGTTGCTCTATCCCAGCTCCTGCCAACCTAGCATGCCAGTGCAAATAGATAAATAGGTACCGCTGCGGTGGGAAGATAAACAGTGGTTCCGTGCGTTCTGGTTTCCATCACGGTGTTCTGTTGCGCCAGAAGTGGTTTAGTCATTCATGCTGGCCACATGACCCAGAAAACTGTCTGTGCTGTCTGGCTCAATTATCTGGGAATCACATTCAAAAATAATATGAATTGGAATACACATATATGTGCTGCCATAGTTAAGGCCAAAGTGACAGCCCAATATATTAAATCCTATTTTTTTTCTCCAGTAGGAAACAGATTTATTCCAGCTGTATTGCAAGTGATTGACATGAAACTCTGTGCCCAACTTCTATACGGCACACCAGTGTGGATTTCAGGTGACCTCAAGAGGTTGGATAAATTTCACGCATCCCTTCTGAGGTCATTATTAGGACTTGCAAACTCTGTAAAATATGAAACAATATGTTGTGAGCTGGGAATATTGCCTTTATCAGTAAGAGCATGGCTGAGGACCTTGAAATATTGGATCTTCCTCCATTATAGAGCCCTAATTATAGAGATTTTACTTTCTTGGGCTCCATGATCACTGCAGATGGTGACAGCAGCCACGAAATTAAGAGACGCCTGCTTCTTGGGAGGAAAGCAATGACAAACCTAGACAGCATTTTAAAAAGTAGAGACATCACCTTGCCAACAAAGGTCCGTATAGTAAAAGCTATGGTTTTCCCAGTAGTGATGTATGGAAGTGAGAGCTGGACCATAAAGAAGGCTGATCGCCGAAGAATTGACGCTTTTGAATTATGGTGCTGGAGGAAACTCTTGAGAGTCCCATGGACTGCAAGAAGATCAAATGCATCCATTCTTAAGGAAATCAGCCCTGAGGGCTCACTGGAAGGACAGATCGTGAAGCTGAGGCTCCAATACTTTGGCCACCTCATGAGAAGAGAAGACTCACTGGAAAAGACCCTGATGTTGGGAAAGATGGAGGGCACAAGGAGAAGGGGACGACAGAGGACGAGATGGTTAGACAGTGTTCTCGAAGCTACAAACATGAATCTGACTAAACTGCGGGTGGCAGTGGAAGACAGGAGTGCCTGGCGTGCTCTGGTCCATGGGGTCACGAAGAGTCGGACACGACTGAACAACAACAACATCAACATCCCCAAATTCTCTACTTTACGATCTTTTAAGTGATAGTGTAATCTACAATCTATCATCGATTTGTAGGAGAAAACTGGATTCGATAGGGCTCACTCTAACTGACTTTGAAATCTCTGACCCAAAAGATACATGGGAAACTATCAGGAAGACTCTTACAGAAAAAAGTGTTCTCACCATGCTTGAGGTTGCAAAGCACAGCATCTGCTCTCCCATCCACTTAAATCTCCCTTTGTGTAGAGATTTTCAAAAGGGATACATGACAAATCTGAAGAAACATGAATCGTGTAGGCTGTTTATGTTGGCCAGATTTAACATGTTTCCCTCGGTGGTAGTGAGAGGAAGATACTTAGCTATCCCAGAATCAGAGCGTCTCTGCAGATGCGGAAAGCAGGAACCCGATACTCTGGAGCATATATTTTTTTCCTGTGATTTTGGCAGTTATGCCAGAGGACAATTATTCGAGGCCCTAAAATTTAATAGGCAGATTTTTACACAACCAACTGTTCAGAACCTGTTGGCGGACAGCGATGATCGAGTCACTTTAATAGTGGCTGAATTTTTTAATGCTGTCCATGAAGAAAGAGTGGCCCATGATAAAGAGACTTAGTGGTTTTTAATGGTAGGTGTTGTTGTTGTGTTGTATTATACTATCAATGTACATTGATTTATTTTTTGGAGTTAAGATTGGGACTGGGATAAATTGTGTTCACTGAGCCCGTATTTTATACAGTCTATATATGATGTTTGTATGTTAATTTGCGGTGTGCTATGCCTAATAAAGGATTTTGAATTGAGAATTGAAACTACTGAGCCTCTTGGACTTGCCAATCAGAAGGTTGCCGGTTCAAATTCCCGTGACAGGGTGAGCTCCCGTTGCTCTATCGCAGCTCCTGCCAACCTAGCCGTTCAAAAGCATGCCAGTGCAAATAGATAAATAGGTACCGCTGCGGTGGGAAGATAAACAGTGGTTCCGTGCATTCTGGTTTCCGTCACGGTGTTCTGTTGCGCCAGAAGTGGTTTAGTCATTCATGCTGGCCACATGACCCAGAAAACTGTCTGTGCTGTCTGGCTCCCTCGGCCTGAAAGCAAGATGAGCACTCCAACCCCATAGTCACCTTTAACTGGACTTAACCGTCCAGGGGTCCTTTACCTTTTACTGTTTGATGCATTGATTCTCAAAGCAGCTTCACACTGATTGGCTGGAGACAAAATAGGAACAGCTTAAGGATTCCCATGCATGGGTAAAAACACCCTTACCCTGTCAACACCCTGGTGTATTCAAAAGCAGAAATGAATTTGACACAAATTAAGCTTTGTTGATGTGAACAGCTGAGGTGGGGAGAAGCACCTTGAAACTGGAAAATACTATAGCTTCACTGCACTCTTATGATGGTAATCTGAGCACACCTGCGGTTTCAAAGAAAGAGCAGATAGCCCCCAGCCTTTGAAACTCCCTCCCAGGGAGATACATAAGGTCTTGTTACTGTTGGCTTAAAGAAAAGACCATCAAAAAAACCTCTGAATACATTTTTATTCTAGTTTGTATTTGGTTGAATATGTGCAGTACTTAGGAAACAACAACCAGGTAAGGTTGTTGTTCCAGGTAAGGATATATAGGACTGGTCCATGGGGTCACGAAGAGTCGGACACGACTAAACGACTAAGCAACAACAATATATGAGATTACCCAGCAAAAGCTCACACCTCTCATTGAGTCTGTATACATACTTAAGGTACACATATTAAGAGGCTCATTCTTATTAAGCTACATTGCTTTAAAGCTTCCTGGATGCCTTGTGATCATATTATAAAGTGGATGCATTCTACGTCATAAAACAAGCACTTCCAGTTGATGTTTATTTTTGTTTTCCAATGTATTTCCTTATCGATTAAAAAAAAAATTCAAATTTTAATTTTGAAAGCATGGCCAAGAAAAAGAAATTTTGAGAACCACTGGCTTAGCATCTTCAGACCTAGATGCGTGTTAAAATTAAAATTAACGTGCTCATTGGATTGGATCCCAAACAAAGTACAGTATCTGCCTTGTCATCACCAGGGTGGGGAGACGAAAAAAAAACTGTCCTCTGTTGTGGACGAGCAACAGTTAAAACTATCGGCAACACAAGCCTAACCACGCCCACTCGAAGCAGGGAAGGCCCGCTGAAGTCAAAGTGTAACAGGCGTGGTGACGCTTGCCAGCACTACGACACCGCGCCGCGCATGCGTAGCAACGACTCCACCCGCCTCGCCTCGCCTCAACTTCCTCCTCCTGGCTTGGCGCCGTTCCTCGTCCTATTGGCCGTCACGGGCGCACAGCCATGACGTCGACAGAGCGTCACGGAAGCGGAAGAGCCCTTCGCTTCCTTTCTCCAGCCGGCTGTGGGATTCGCTTGCGGAAGTAGCGTGAGGGGGTTTTTTTAATCGTCGTTTGGCGGCGGCTTCCTTGCATAGCCGGTATACAGGCGAGAGGGGGGAGAAAAGCGCGAATTGTCAACGTAACTTTGTCCTCTCTCTTTTTCCGTTTCCCCGGGAAAAACCGTCCCCGTCAGCCCCCGCCCATCATGGCGGCCACATCCAACCTGCAGGTGAGCACCTGGCGCGGGGGTTGTTGGCGCGTGACGGGGAGCCGCGCCGGAATTCCGAAGTGTGTGGGGAAGGCGAGGCAGGGAGGGCGAGGGAAGGAGTCCTTCCGTGAGGCGGCTCACCTTGACTCGGGCTACATGGACGGTTGCCTCTTAACTGACAGGAGTCCCTGGTTCCTACGAGAAAGAGAGCCTCCGTGTTTCCCTCCCTCTTAAGCAGCACGACGTGGGAATGAACAGCAGGGGGAGACGCCCCGCCTCGCCTCACCTGACCTGCCAGCGCCCCGGAAGCGTCTCTCTCTCTCTCTCTCTTGGAGCTGTCAGGATGGTGGCTGGCTGCTGAGCTACTACTGCTTCCGCCTTGGCCTCACACAGCGAGTCGTGGAATTGAAAGGGACCCTGAGGATCATCTAGGCCAGAGCTTTCCAAAACTAATCGCGATTATTATTACAGTGGTACCTCGGTTACGTTTCAGGTTATAGACTCCACTAACGCAGAAATAGTGCTTCAGGTTAAGAACTTTGCTTCAGGAGGATGAGAACAGAAATCGTGTTCCGGTGGCACAGTGGCAGCAGGAGGCCCCATTAGCTAAAGTGGTGCTTCAGGTTTCAGTTTCAGGTTAAGTACGGACCTCCGGACCAAATTAAGTACTTAACCCGAGGTACCACTGTATTGCTTTTTTAAAAGACCTGCATCATTTCACGACACAGCAGTTCGGTTTGGCTAGCAAACCCGAGGTGAAACTAATCCCCTTTCCAGGAAGCGCTCGCGCGACGTGCCTGCATGCTGCAGACAGCACACTTAACATATTGCAACACACAGTTTGGAAAGCTCTGATCTAGTCCAACCCCCTGCGGTGCAAGAATGTGCAGCTGTCACCATACAAGGATTGAACCAGCAGTATTGGCATTATCGGCGCCACACTGTAACCCAGCTGAGCTATCCAGACACCGCCTTGGGAGAAGCACTGGGGTGCCTCTGGGCATGTGCAGAATGCATTTCCGTTGCTGCGGAGGAAGCACTGTGTTCTTAATCTATTTTGTTAGTTTCTTTACTTAGAGAATCCTGGAATTGTAGTATTGGAAGGGGCCGCAAGGGTCATCTTGCCCAGCTCCTTGCAATGCAGGAATTTGTCACCCAACGTGGGGCTCAAACCCACAATCCTGAGATAGAGTCTCATGCTCTACTGAGCTCAAGGTGGCATGTGCTCTTCTCCCTCTCTCTTTTATTCTCACAAGAACCCTGTGAGGTAGGTTAGGAGAATCACTGTTTAACCATGGTTTTAAGGCCTTGGTTATACAATAAAAACTAGCAGGACAAATAATTTTTATCTGATGGGCAGAGCAATGCAATCCCATTTGTGTCCATCTCCATTGGTGTTGTATTAAACAGACATGATTATCTGCTGGCCCTGCCACCCTTGCTATGAAATGGTGTTGGTGTGACTCCCCAGGCACAGATCTTCCCCCTGCTACTTACAGACCATGTGGGTAGAAGTGATGTCAGTGAAGAGCTTTGTGCAAAACTTCTCAAACACCTGACAACTAGTTGAATGCTTAGCATTTGAGAAATGCTGTGCAGAGAGCTTAGGAAGGTTTTTGAACTATGTCCTCCACCTCAGTGGGCCAACTGTGGTAAGTCACCTGATGCCAGATGCTTGGCAGATGGTTGGTCCCATGCACTACAGATAAATCTCTGCAGATAAATATCTACAGATACTACAGATAAATATCTGGACCACTTGGCTAAAAGGTTCCCAAACCCCTGATGTAACCTCTGCCACCTGCCCCCTTACATAATTTGCACATAATTTGTAGGTTTCATTTCTATTGTGCAATATCTCATACACTGCAGGAACTAGAGAGTAGATAAATTGCCATTTTGTCTTATTTGCACAGATTTTTTTTGACATTTTCTTGCATACAACTTGAAAGAGCAGATACGTGATGGGTTGACTTTCAGGCTCTTAAATTTTTGTTTACTAATGTAGTTTCTCAGTTTCATTTGTTGGAAAGTAAGTAGCTTAGGGATTCACTAGTCATTTATCCTAATTCAAGATTTCAGTGCATGTATTTTTGTTTCTTGGTAACTTTGGAGAAAATCTTTGTACACTCGCAGAAACACCATAGCTCAAAATACATGATATTGGTATGGCTTTATTTGGATTACTTTATCCAGGTGTAACATACATTTTCTGTACTCACCTATAGTCCTGTGTAATATACTAAGTAATGTTTTATGCAGTGGAAGTTTTTCTGTAATTGTGTGAGGTGTCTGAACATTTCTGAAAGCAATTTTGGGCACAATTGTATCCACAAAGACACACCCCAATTTTTTTGCAGTGTTTTTAAAAAGATCTGCATTAATAAATGCTAAGAATTTCTAGCACACTTAATTTACATATGCACAGATATTGAAATACCTTGTGTGGTGCATAAGCCATTTCCATCTTAGTGGGAAGCATTACGTCCATGGTAATTTGTGTTGCCCATAGCTTGGCAGCTCCTTGTAACTGTCCTCTCAAAGGGAACAACCCAACATGAAAAGCGAACAAAACACCTACCTCTAAAATGCCTACTTTCCAAGTGGCGTGTTTAAAATCTGAAATCATAATGAAGATAATAGCCTGGAGTCTAAGAGAAATAAATGGAAGAAAGTTCATGAGAGAGAAGTACCACATCTGTTACTCCCTACCCACTGGAGTAATCAGAGCAGACCCATGGAAATTTAAGTTACATGGATTTCAGTGGGTCGACTCTGCTAGTTGGATTATTATTTTATTCTTTTTATTTATTAAATTTGTATACCGCCCTTATACCCGTTGGTCAGGCATAGGCAAACTCAGCCCTCCAGATGTTTTGGGAGTATAACTCCCATCATCCCTAGCTAACAGGACCAGTGTTCAGGGATGATGGGAGTTGTAGCCCCAAAATATCTGGAGGGCCAAGTTTGCCTATGCCTGCCGTAGGTTTTAGGGGGGTTCACAACACAGGTTACAATCTAAAAGCACAAAATACATAATACAAAATTAAAACAATTAACAATACTGATGTATACAAACTAATAAAAATACACTCCCCAACAAAAGTTTCATGCTGTATCATGCTATATTTAAAGTTTCACTGGTGTCATGTTTGTTTCTATTAGTATTGTGCAAATCATCTCCATGAGATGCTTTTGGACACAGGAATGACTCCCAAGACTGATTCTGTGGCTTTTAATTGTAATGTGATAACTGTTTAAATTGTACTGAATACAGGTAATTATCCACAGAACTGCTAAACTAGTTTGGAGCATCTAAGGGGGCTTTATTTCTCCTGTCCAATGTGGCAAAAAATTTTTTTTACTGTGGAGAGTTTCACAAGCAGTGTGTAATATTGTAGGGTTAGGGTCTATTGTATATAGGGGAGGGAGTCAAAACTCCCACTGTGAGCACACTGATCCTTGGGTTTGCCTCCATTAGTTGGCTGTATGGATGTTCTTCAATATTTGAAATAAGAACTACTTGTGCGACAATTTGGCAAAGCACTAGAAATAAGATAAATGTCCTTGGATGTAAGTAAATGGTTAAATGCTTAAGCACTTGGGGGGGGGGGGAGCCTTATTCAAGGTTTCTTACAATCCCCATAATGGATGAATGCAATATTAATAGTTGGTAGAGAAATAAATATATGGATAACAAAGTTTCTATTTTAATCTATTGTTTTAATTGGGAACAATTATAACAAATCACAGTCCTTGGCTTAGAGTTGATATAAAGTTGGAATCATTGTTTTTCTCGAAAGAAACCATAATCTGAAGACTTCTTTTTGGCCTACCTAGCAGGGAGAAGTGAAACGGAAGTGAGGTTCACAATACAGCATTAACCATGGCTGTAGCATTCTAATCCAGCCAGTATAAAGCCTCTTGACTATTTGAAAATGAAGGTGTCATTTCAGCATATAATGCAGTCCTATTGTCTTCTTGCATTCCCATATTACAAACGCTTAGGGTTAACTTATTTAATTGTTTTAACCTTAATCGTGTTTCTTTCTTTTCCTTTTAAACAGAAAGCAATAGACCTTGCTAGCAAGGCAGCACAAGAAGATAAAGCAAGAAACTTTGAGGAAGCCCTCCGCTTGTATCAACATGCTGTACAGTATTTTCTTCACGTTGTCAAATGTAAGAATTACCACGCTAAGTATAAGTAGCTGAGATTTTTATGTTTTTAAACATTCCTTCACATTCTTGGAAATTACACCAGTCGGTTCCAAATTACATGCCATGGTCTTGCTAATGACATTTTGATCATAAATTAAATCGCTTAATTGGGACTCAGAAAGGGAAATGGAGATCTTTTGGAAGACTGACACATCAGTCTTATATAAATGGAAGGCTAATGACCGGTGATGATGTATTTGGAAACTGAACCTCTGCACTGAGAAAACTGAGTACTGTACAAAACTAGTCATACTAATTGCCTCAGAAGATAATGCATTCTGTGCACTAAAATAAAAAAGGAGCACCTGGAGAGGGTAATTGCGACTATGACATTTTTTGTTATTTATAGGGAGGGAGGGGATGTATAATTATGGTTTGTTGTTCTGTAACTTCGATTATAACGCAAAACAAAATACTTTCCATTCTCAGATGAAGCACAGGGTGACAAAGCAAAACAAAGCATCAGAGCAAAGTGTACTGAGTATCTAGACAGAGCAGAAAAGCTGAAAGAGTATTTGAAAAAGAAAGAAACAACTCCCCTCAAACCAGTGAAAGAATCTGGTTCTACTGATGAAAAAGGGTATGTTAGTTTCATGTACTACAACATTCTCCAAGTTTGCTTGTTTAATGCTTTCAGTGGTGGTGGAACAGTGCGTGGAAAACACCGTATTTCAAGACCTGTGGGCCTACAGATTATTTTATGACCTGGTCATCACACTTTCTATATACTAAAAGTAGTAGAGTTAAATGATACAACATGGTATCTGTTTTAAGCATCCATTCTTTCTTGGGATGAAACAGGAATGGCAGGAAGAAAATTGTATTCAAATAGGTATCATTCAGCCCACTTCACTCACTACTTCCCCATTTTGAGGGCGGTGAAGCACAAGCCTCATACTGGGTAGGGAGCTCCCTCAGGGACATAACTTTCAATGACTGTGTGGTTCTTTCCTGCATCAGCAGTTTCTGTGCTATAACCACAGACTTCCTTACTGAAAAGGAAGTGCATGGAAAAATTAAAGGGCTTGCCTTCCACAGCATGTTGGTGATCAGGGGTTCCACGGACTATTGTGTGCTGACACGTCCTATATTACTTTTGCTCTAAGTTCTCTTTCGTAAAACTATTTTACAGCAAGATTCTATCTTGTGCGGGGGTTATGTTCGTGGGATGGCACTTGTACGGAAAAATGTGTATACTGAAGCCATCATCTTGGAACTGTCCCTACATGAACATCCTTACCCTATCCAGAGCCATGTGCTGAGTGGCCTTACCAGACTCTGGGATGCTGTCATGAGATCTTATGGGGCCATCCAAGTTCCCATGAGGTCTCATGAGACCCTCCTGGAGCCCGGTAAGCAAAACAAGCTTTTTAAGCTCTTCCTTCCATGCATTTAACTTGTGTGAAATTCAACCAACTGACCTTCAACCGCGTAAAGTTGAAACCACACATGTTAAATGTGCATACAGTGGTGCCCCGCAAGACGAATGCCTCGCAAGACGGAAAACCCGCTAGACGAAAGGGTTTTCCGTTTTGGAGGTGCTTCGCAAAACGAATTTCCTATGGGCTTGCTTCGCAAGACGAAAATGTCTTGTGAGTTGCTGCGATTTTTTTCCGCTCCCCACCCCCTTTTTCTAAGGCACTAAGCTGCTAATAGCCTTTTAGCAGCTAATCCGCTAATCCCTTAAGCCTTTAATAGCCATTAATAGCCGCTAAACCGCTAATAGCGCTAATCCGCTAATAGGGTTGCTTCGCAAGACGAAAAAACCGCTAGACGAAGAGACTCGCGGAACGGATTCTTTTCGTCTTTCGAGGCACCACTGTAAGTTATCCAGTGGTACCTCGGGTTACAGACACTGCTAACCTGGAAGTAATACCTCGGGTTAAGAACTTTGCCCCAGGATGAGAACAGAAATCATGTGTTGGCGGCGCGACAGCAGCGGGAGGCCCCATTAGCTAAAGTGGTACCTCAGGTTAAGAACGGTTTCAGGTTAAGAACGGACCTCCGGAACGAATTAAGTTCGTAACCAGAGGTACCACTGTAATTGTAACATCCACCTACAAAAACACAACTATTCCCTTAATCTTTTGACAGTTATATGCTTCCAAGTTTTTTGAAGTCCCAGTTTGCATGTTATGAGGATGGGTTCTTTCATTACAAATAATGTCATTTAAAGCAGCAACAACTTGGCTGGAAGAGCCTGTCTTTTAGCTGTGCATTATTTTTTTCCCTTATACCCAAATTAGGAATGATAGTGATGGGGAAGGAGAATCGGATGATCCTGAGAAAAAGAAGTTGCAGAATCAACTCCAAGGTAGCTTTACATCAAGCGCTTAATATCTCGAATAAAGTCTTTTTATCAAATGAACAGGGCAGAAGTTGCAAGATAGATAACTTGAAACATCTAATTAATATCAGCCTAATAACGGGACAAATGTTACAGTTTAAAAGGGAGAGTGCAAATGTACCCCCTTTTTTCCTCCTAGCTGATTGGAGCCACTTTTCCCCTCTGCTTCTCTGGAGTAATTGTCTTTTCTCTCTCCCTGCCTGATACCAGACATTCAAGATTCTCTTGCAGAAGATACATAACTACATAGCTAATCAGATTGACTACTTAGCATTGCCACTGAGGGTAAATGAAACAGGCATGATGCTCCAGGGCCAAGGGAGGTATCAATCTGTTCACATTCCCTTCCTTCTGCTGTTATGCTGCAAGGACAGTGTCAGTACCAGTCTTTTTGGCCTGTAAGGGATGATAGTGCTACCCATGCAGTACAGTTTGGGTGAAGATACAGAGCTCAGCTCTGTATGGTTACATTCCCTTGCAGATACTTTCTTCCGTGTTCGTTCCTCCCCCTTCCCAAAAGATCACCTGAAGGTCATGAGAGAGAGACTTTATGACCTGGCCACCCCCCAATCAAAATCATTCTACAGATCAAAGAAAATGTAAAAAATCAGATACTTCAATTGTCTTCTGTTAAGTGAAATACTATAGTGCTGTTTTGCCCTAGGTTAAGAATAGGATAGTTTTGTCAGTGCCAGGATGTAAACTTAAGTTTTCCAAGTACTGGAGCCTTTGAAGAAGCTCTTCTGTAAACATTAGTCTAGAAATGATCAGTGCTCTACTCCAGTGGTGATACTGTTCTTTTTTTGAAACTGGAAAAGAATGAGGCGTTTAAAATGGTTTGATAATTTGAGGATCTCGCAGTGGAAATAATTTTAAAATATTTTAGTTGGACTATGATGTTGCTTCTAGCTGCTGCCAATGTGTCAAGTTAAATCGTTGTTCGATTTTATTCTGTTTATTTTTATTAATTGTCCATATATTGTAAGCTGCCTTGTGAGGATTTCAGTCATAATAAATCAATTTCATAGGTGCTATTGTCATGGAGCGACCAAATGTCAAATGGAATGATGTTGCTGGGCTAGAAGGAGCAAAAGAAGCTCTCAAAGAAGCAGTAATATTGCCTATTAAATTTCCTCATCTTTTCACAGGTATTTCTTTATATATTGTCTTTCAGTTACAAAACCCTAAAATGTTTAAGCTGTAGGGCAAAGTACCCTGCTTGAACATCTATGTACATGGGTGTCCTAATCTTTCAGCTGGTCAGGAGTAGTTGCTGCTGTCATACCAGTCTGAGCTGCTAGGAGGCACTTTCTGCCACATTTGTGCATTCCTAGTCTGTTTGCATGTTTGTGCTTCCCTAGGCAGGGAATCTGGTGCTGAGTTGATAGATGGGAGTCCTAGACTGAAACAGAATGTAACATTTTCAACATACATGTAAAAAGGGTGCACCAGAATTAGTACCTTGTATTGATTTTTTTCTGGTACAATCCTGTGTGTAGCTGTTGGCAGGAATCTAATTTCCTGCTGACAATATAATATTTTATTCTGATAATTCCAAAAACATACATATAGAAGTAATTTATAAATGCAAGAAGTACCTCTCTTAATTATGTCACAAGTGATTATTTGCAGGGGTTGGGTGTTATTTTGTACCATAATCAATTCCAAATTGATGCTTTTTCTAATTAGTTCCCCCCCCCCCCATATTATAAATACACTTTATCATTCTTAGGGAAGAGAACTCCCTGGAGAGGCATCCTTCTGTTTGGACCCCCAGGAACAGGAAAATCCTACTTGGCAAAAGCTGTTGCAACAGAAGCTAACAATTCTACATTCTTCTCCGTATCTTCTTCTGACCTTGTCTCAAAATGGCTGGGAGAGAGTGAAAAGTAAGTATTAAAGCTATAAAGGGTGGAAGCTTCCCGCTCTTCAGGGATCGTGAACCCACATGCCAAGCCTTGATTTCTGTTCAAGTGACCCCTTTGCTCTTGTATGAGAACCAAGGGATAAGGTAACTGTAATTTGAGTATTCTAATAGGTGCTTTTCCTGTGTTATATAAAATATATTGTCTACAAAACCTCCTGTAAAAAAAAAAAGCCTTTAACATTTTTCTAGGACACTGCGATAGATGAATGTGGCTACCTATCAACAATCTCACAGGTTTCAAATTCTGTGTTTAATCCCCCCATGAAACGAAAAATTATGCAACTTGGAAAAAGTATGTTTCTGCTCTGCTTGGAGAAACAGACTGAATGGAAATGCATAAGAATGGGGAAATACATGGAAGGAACTGATTGACTGGTCCTTTGACCTGTCCTTTGACCAGCCTTTGACCAGCTGTGTGGTTCTATAGGAAGTACCACCCTCTGCTTCCTAGTTTTTAAATTGCTCACTGGCACTCCTTGATACACTTCTCTGTGGGGTGTCTGGACCCAGTATGTCTGACTGGTTTGGAAGATGCAATATCGTTCCTGGGCTATTCATACGTAGTTCATGTATGAGACTTGGATATTAAAAAGTACCTTCATGAAATAAAGAGTTTTGTGGGGTTGGGAGAATAAGAAAGAAAAGAGGAAGAATTGGGGATTGAGGTATGTACCAAGACAAAATTGCTTCATGCATAGTTGCCCATTCTAAGTGAATGAAGCCAGTTAAATTTCAGACAGACAGGTGCAGTGGTTTTAGGTTTTTTAAAGGGGATAACTATAACACTTTAACTTCTTAGTGTTACATTTGCAGGGCATTGCCTCTTCTGAATGAAGGAAGCATATCACATTTCAGATAGAAAAGTTCAGAGGTTTTATTCAAAAGGAGCCTTTAATATTTGAGGGTGAAGGAGTTTGCTTCTGCACCCCAACTTGGTGGTGCAATTTGTATGAAAATGGAATACATTGTAGAAGCACCTGTATGCTAAATAACCTACAAAATTTCAGGGTAAGTGCAGGAGTTAGGGAACTGTCAGGAAAATCAGTTGAAGGTTTGTTTGCTTTTTCCTGCTCAATTGACATGAACTAAGATCATTCCCAAAGCACCGTTGTTGGAAATAAAGGTGGGACCTGGTCATTTGCTTGTTGGAAGCTAGCAATGTCAGTCAGAAAACTAAGCTCCCTCCCCCTGCCTGACATTTTCTTTTTAGGGAGAGCTTGGGAGGAGGAGACACAACCATTTTTAATAGACAGTCTGGGATTGCATGCACCAAATCTATGAGTTAGATCTGAGTTTGCTTTTCAGGAAGATCTTCACCTTGGACAAAACCTGAATAGCTATGCGGCAGCACAGTTTGGTTCTAGATTTGATCTTTGCCCAAAGCAGATGCATAGTGACAGTGAGGGACTGCAATAGCATTCAGGCATGTAGGCCTTCAGGCTAACTCTCAGTTACATCATCTTTAAAGTGTAATAATCTGCTCTGCAATGTACTACCATGTGTTTCATGTTTCTCTATACTATGACATCTAGAAATGTTGTTCTTCAGCTGTATTGCAAAGAGTCCTGAAATTATACTTACTGAGCAGTTGGATAATGGTTCTGATCAATGGAGAGGTGACCAAGAACTAATAACTTTGCTGTTTAATTTCTCAAACTTTGTATGAAGCAACTGGATAAAAGGCAATTCTTATATGAAGTATATACACTTAGTTATAAAGGTTCTAGTATCTCATCATCTATGGAAGATTAACGGCTAAGAACTTTGCTGAATTTCGGAAAACAGGTGAAATACTGCCGTGTTGCTGTCCTGTAATGTAACTTAAATTGTTTCACAGGCTAGTGAAGAATCTATTCCAGCTTGCCAGAGAAAACAAACCTTCAATTATCTTCATTGATGAAATAGATTCTCTATGTGGCTCCAGAAGTGAAAATGAGAGCGAAGCTGCCAGACGAATTAAAACAGAGTTCTTAGTTCAGATGCAAGGTAAGATCATTTTATTGGCATTGCTACTTAAAGTAATATGATGACTTATGTAACATGATTGTCTGTGGCCTAGCATTCATTAGCTGACCTAGGAAAATCTGTGGCGATAAAAGTTTATGGTGTTTAAAATATGCTAAGTTCAGTGTTTCTCATTCTCCATGCTATACATTGCTTAGAGGTTGTTGTTATTATAGTCACTGATTAAATTCACCTGTTCTGATTAGGAGTTGGAACAGACAATGAAGGAATTTTGGTTCTGGGAGCTACTAACATACCTTGGGTTCTAGATTCTGCCATCAGAAGAAGGTAAGGTATAATAACATAAATAAACTCATTATTGGTCAAAGTGACACTGCTTGCAGCTTAGTCAGGGTTGCAGGATTACTTGTCCACCTCTGGTATAGTAACACCTCTCTTCTGGTGCTGACAAAGCACTGCAGCCCAAGCATGTAGCAGTAGCAGTAGCAGCAATGAACACCACTTGCATCAGTATCAGAATATAGTGGGTGACAGAAAGCACTGGACAGTTTTGCTCCACTTTGCAGGCGTATTTTTCGCTCCATAAGACACACTTTTTTCCTCCTAAAAAGTAAGGAGAAATGTGAGTGTGTCTTACGGAGCGACTGGCGCTGCGCAGAGAGGGAGAACTGCGCAGCGCCCCTTCAGCGAAGCGGAAGGAGGAACAGAGCCCCTTCTGTTCCTTCTCCCACTTCGCTGAAGGGGCACTGCGCAGCTCTCTGTCTCTGCGCAGAGCCTGTCCTGCGAAGCCGGAGGAGGAACAGAACGGTCTCCTTCTGTTCCTTCTCCAGCTTCGCTGAAGGGGCGCTGCGCATTTCTCCCTCTCTGCGCAGCGCCTCCCCTGGCTTCTGCCTTAGCCGTGCGCAGCCTCTTCAGGCAGGGGGAGCCTTCATCCCGCTGCCCCGAAGAGGCTTGGCGCGGTTAACCCAGAAGCCAGAACAGCCACACGGTATCCCAGAAGCCAGATCCCTCTTGCTGTTCTGGCTTCTGGGATTCAGAATAATTTTTTCTTGTTTTCCTCCTCCCAAAACTAGGTGCGCCTTATGGAGCAAAAATGCAGTACTTCAGTTAACCTACGATGGCACTAGTTGTTTATGTTGGTGCAGCGACACAGTTTTATAGGATTGTGCGGCCACATATTATTTAAATGCATTGGCGCGGTTCACACACCATGTTAAGCCAATGTGTGACTTGGCCCAAGTGTGTGGGCTCCAGGTGATGGAATTGCAGCCTTTTGCTCCCCCTCTCCCCTGGTCATTCTACTGCTGTGCTGAGCTTAGCCATGGCTTTGCCTACTGTGCTATCTGAACCCAGGCTCATGGTTTAGTTCTCTCCAGGCTAACTGTGAACTGTAATTAAGGATTGCCCTACCTTATGCTTCATCCAGGAGAGCTACAGCACGAACCTGGATTCAGATGACTCAAGACATGGCTTCATGCCAAAGCGGTACAAACAGAGAGATGCAAAATGGCCACAATCTCTTTCCTGCAAGCTTGCACATCGATACTAAGCCATGGTTCGGCTTAGTGTGATGTGGAAACCAGGCTGCTGTAAACAAAATGTTCCCTCATTCTGCTCACAGATCAAAATCTTCCCTCACAGATCTGCTCACAAGATCTTTGAGTAATCTTGTCAGAAGAATAAACAAACCACAAGGATTACTTTGTACGGGGAACCTATTAGTTTGGCTTTGTTTACTGGAACTGGGAGCAAGCACTATACCCATGCATCCTCCGCTGTCAGTTGCTAAGCAGATTCCTGTTTCTGATACAGCACAGATTGTTAAAAGAGACCAGGAGTGAAACATCAAAGCAGAGTGCAAGGGTATGCATGCAGCCTCAACCCTTGTGGCCAGATCATGCTTCATGAAGTCAGAACTACTGCATCCAATACATGCCTTAGTATGTCCCTTAATTAATGGAACAAACTAATATTGTATTGTGAAACATCTGCAATACTTCTTTAATCATCCATGCAATTTTTTTGCTTTAAGAACATGAAATATGTTGGCTATGATTTAGTGCGTAAGCAGTTCTATAAATATGGCGTACAGTGCACTTTTATGGAATTTTAAAACACAAGTTCCTGAATTTTATTCAAACAACCAGTAACTTTTAGTTATTTTATTATTTCTCTAGACCGTAGAAAATAATTTTGTCACGAGCATGAAAAGAAATAGACAGCTCAAAAGGGCCTGGATTCTAATACTTGCTTTTAAAACTCTCAGTCTGGGTGCTGTTAATGTTTCACAGCTTACGTTTCATGGCTGGATTTGTCAAAAACTGTAGTATAAAGATAGGGTTATAGTCAACTGTGTTTTACAGAGTAGACCCATTTAAATTAATAATTTCCTTTCTCCAGGAAACCCATTGTTTCCTCCCGAGTTGTGCTAGAAAAACAAACTTGAATTTGCATGAAATCTGTTATGGGCAGTGGTATTTTTCTAGGAAAAGAAATGCCGGAACTTACCATAAATGCCCCCCTTGTTCGAAATTTAGTGCTTGGTACGCTTATCTGCCCCCCTCCCACTTTGATTTTAGGGCACCTTATTTGTCTACCTTAACCATTCCAAAACTCAGGCGGGCCTTTACATTGGCCAGACTAAATATGTTACCCCCAGCTGTTCTTGAAGGTAGATATCAAAAAATTCAATTCGAGAACTGGCTCTGCCCCTGTGGAGCTGGCTATGTAGAGAAGGTGTCACACGTTCTCTTGTCCTGCTCCCTATATAAAGATCTCAGGGACGAGACCATTACGCCGCTCCTATCTGCCATCCCGGGCCGCTCTTGTGAAGCCAAATTGTTCTCACTCCTAGCCGACCAGAACAGCTCGACAACAGAAAAGGTTGCCAAATTTATTGAGAGAGCAATGAGACTGAGAGCTGTTATCTGAATGACACCAGTGTCGTCACCCGGATTCCTCACCTAGGATCTTATGATTATTATCATTATGTTTATTATTATTATTATTATTATTATTATTATTATTATCATCATCATCATTATTTTATTACCTCTGCCAAGTTTTAAGTACTGAGATTATTAATTTACCTAGGGTTTTAATAGGTCACAAGATTTTATGGTAACTATATTTGTAATGTATTTTTGTTGGTGTTTGCCCTTTGATGCTATGGCCTGTCGGCTACGCAAATAAAGTCTAGGTCTAAGATCTCCCTTGTTCTTTTATAATGGCTGTGGCACCTGAGTAAGTCCTGTCTGGAAAAAAACCCTGGTTATGGGTATGGATGAGCATCAGTGTTTGTGATTTTTCTAATAAGGTTTGAGAAGCGCATTTACATTCCCTTACCTGAGGATCATGCAAGAGCTGCAATGTTCAAGCTTCACCTTGGGACCACTCAGAACACCTTGACTGAATCAGATTATCGAGAGCTGGGGAAGCGAACCGATGGCTACTCAGGCGCCGACATAAGCGTAATAGTACGAGACGCCCTAATGCAGCCGGTTAGGAAAGTTCAGTCGGCCACACACTTTAAAAAAGTGAGTAACTGGAACTTCTAAATTCTTCTTCTGCAGGCTCATCAGAGGTCAACAGGTGGTTGTTTTCAGGACTCAACTGCAGGGTTTTGTCCCAGGTCACGTGTAGTGTCTCTGTAATGCAGCACAAAGTTTAAGGGGAAGCCTCCTGCACCTCTCGACTTGCAGCTGGGGAAGAAAGGGCGGAAAACAAAACACAACTCCAAACAGTTCATAACCAGGTGCCTACTTTGGTGCCTGCAGGTGCTGTGGCAAACCAACGCATCTCTCCGTTGCACTTACAAGCCAACAAGGAGAAAGTGCGGCACAGGTATATCAGCTTGCTCGGCCTTTTCACTCAGATTCTCTGAGCCCCTATTGTGTAGAGGGAAGCCCATATACCTGTGCCTCCCTTCTCCAGTGGTGAGCTGAAAACAGGAGGTATAAGCATGGTACTGCTCTGTCTTTGTACACACAGTTGGCAAGTGCAGAGCCAAAACAAATCCCAGGCTTCAGCAGAACTCTTGTGCCTCATTGATCCAAAAGGGAAATGACCACACCTGCAGGCAAGCTGTCGAGGAGAGAGCCAACACCATATCTTGGTTCTTGCTATTCCCTGCCAGTGTCTTTACAGTCATCTTTAAATACTATGGTTTTAAGATTTTACTTGATGGTTGCAGTGCAGGTACTGTATATGAGGAAAGTGTCATCCCTGTCTCTTTGTCTGTATCCTCTCCTATTTCATAAGCTGTATTTATATTTTAAAAGTGATCCTTGCTTTGCATAAAACTTCTATCCCAAATTTTCCAGAAGTCCTAGGATACCTTTTAAAACAACAACAACAGTGCTTACACACAAATGTCCTTTCCTATTATAGTTCATCACATTTGGTTTAAAAGGGCTGCAAGTCATGACATGATACCAGATTCTGCCTGAAATTCGACATGCTTGAGAATGTAGACAACCAACTGTCTGTCCCAGAAAGGAGAATCATGAATATTGGTGCTAAGTACTGTGCAGAGAAAAGGGTTCCTTTTTTTTTTTTTTTAAGTGATGTTATCTTGGGCAAATGCTTTCTAAAATCTGGCTTGTTTGTTTAAAAATATATACAGTGGTGCCCCGCAAGACGAAAAACTCGCAAGACGAAAGAGTTTTCCATTTTTTGAGTCGTTCCGCAGGACGAATTTCCCTATGGGCTTGCTTCGCAAGACGAAACATCTTGCGAGTTCTTGCGAGTTTGTTTCCTTTTTCTTAAAGCCGCTAAGCCGTTAATAGCCGCTAAGCCGTTAATAGCCGCTAAGTCGCTAATAGCCGCTAAGCCACTAATAGCCGTGCTTCGCAAGACGAAAAAACCGCAAGACGAAGAGACTCGCGGAATGGATTAATTTCGTCTTGCGAGGCACCACTGTAAACATGTTTTCTGTATTTGGATTATATACACTGTCTTTTCATCAAAAAATTCTGAAAGTTATAAAGGCGGGCAGCAGAAAAAGAACTTTACTAGCAGGTCTTCTTGGCAAAGCATCAGAAGCTTATATGCAGTTGAATTCTGATTGCCAAGTAAATTTACTGTTTTCTAGTGGCGCTGTGGGTTAAACCACAGAGCCTAGGACTTGCCGATAGAAGGTCAGCGGTTCGAATCCCCGTGATGGGGTGAGCTCCCATTGCTCGGTCCCAGCTCCTGCCAACCTAGCAGTTCGAAAGCACGTCAAAGTACAAATAGATAAATAGGTACCGCTCCAGCAGGAAGGTAAACGGCGTGTCCGTGTGCTGCTCTGGTTCACCAGAAGTGGCTTAGTCATGCTGGCCACATGACCCGGAAGCTGTACGCCGGCTCCCTCGGCCAATAAAGCGAGATGAGCACCGCAACCCCAGAGTCGGTCATGACTTGACCTAATGGTCAGGGGTCTCTTTACTTTTACCTTATAGCTCTCCGCAGAATGGATTTGGTAGTTGTTGAAATGTATCCTGAGAATGCCCCATCACAAGAACGTAACAAGCAGGACAGGATGTGCTGGTTATGATACTAAACCAAATTTATTTCTCTCATGTGCTACATAGCATTAATGCTATTCTTCCTGTCTGGTATGACTTGGTCTGCCAGAAAATCCACAGAACATTGCTAGCCAAGCTTTTGGGCAAGTACAGTGGTACCTCAGGTTAGATACGCTTCAGGTTACAGACTCTGCTAACCCAGAAATATTACCTTGGGTTAAGAACTTTGCTTCAGGATGAGAACAGAAATTGTGCTCCGGTGGTGTGGCAGCAACAGGAGGCCCCATTAGCTAAAGTGGTGCTTCAGGTTAAGAACAGTTTCAGGTTAAGAACAGACCTCCAGAATGAATTAAGTTCTTAACCCGAGGTACCACTGTATGGGAATAGCCAAGTCTAAAGAAGTACATAGTGCTACTCTTAAGGTACACTATAAATACAGGTGCAACCCTGCCTTTCCATAGATGTGGGTTTGGGTCTAAAACTTGGCGAAGTAAACAGGGAAAATAAGCTTAATTATGCCACATAATTACATCTGTGGGTTCTCTTGCTCTTTCAAGCTTGCTATAAAGTCACATTGCCTTTGGCACAGGATGCCACTTATGTTCTAGATTCACAAAACAAAACATCCTTGTTCACTTGTTTCCTGTTAAAGATAAACAGGTATGCCTTTTACCATTGACCTTGTTTGACAGAACCTCCAAATGCATTCACTCCTGCAACTGAGAAATTTTGCTTCTTCCAAAGGTGAAAGGACCATCACTGTCTGATCCAAACGTTCAAGTAGATCTGTTCACTCCATGTTCTCCGGGAGAACCAAGTGCCATTGAAATGACGTGGATGGATGTGCCAGGGGACAAACTACTGGAGCCTGTTGTTGCAATGGTTAGTCTTTGTTTTGCTATGGATGTTTTCGCCTTGGACTAGCTCTGCCAGAGGTCACAGCCTTATAATTAAACCAGTGTCCTAATTCCTGGGCTTACTGAATACCTGATATAATTCCAATGGCTTATTGATGGGTGTGCTCAATTGCAAAGTACACTTGCTCATAAGAGAGATATGTCCCTTCTTCCTGCAACTTCTCTCCAATCAAAAAAGCTCCTCCCTGTTGTGCTTTGCCATCCTGGAAGGTATTGTGAAAGAATTCTGAGAGTGTGTCCTTGCATGCATTCCTGTCCTAAACCTTCCTGCACTAGCTGATATTCTTTCTGTGGACCCTTCTTGCTTTGTGCATCAAATGCTTAGGATGTAGTTGTTCCTCATAAAGATGATAAAGGTGAAGGGTTTCAGTATCTCCTCACTGCCTTGCATTAAATACTTGGAAAATGACACTCAATATAAGTTGTGTAGAGTTATATATGAATGGTTTGCTGCTTTCCTCTGAAATTCAACCACCACTATTACAAAAATATACCTGCTACTGTCGTAAAACTTCCAGACTGGAGGTGGTTTATGCAGAGTGACAAAGTTGAGTGTATTGATTGAAGAAGGTGGTGAGTGCGCTAGAATGGGGGATGTGAACTATTTATTAGATATTTTATAAAATTATTGAATTCAGTATACAAAACTGCGTATAATTTTATATTTGATCAACTCTGCTGCCTCCGCCCCCTTGTCAGTGTAAGTCCGTGAAGAAGTACATCCCAAAATCAGTTCATGTGCTTTATTTTACATAATTAGAATCAACAAAACCGAAAAACTACAGCTCCCCACTCTGGAGCTCTTTTCGCCGTTGAAATAAATATCAGTTCCCACACAATAACAGCAGACACTTCTATAAATAAATTTGAAGTTTCGTTTAAGCCCCAATACCCCTTCCACCACATTATTAAGGGTATTATTCATTTATGGTAGTACAAAATTAAAACCGCTTGCACACAAATAATATTGTCTAAGGCTGAAAGGAAATATCTAATTTGGGTGTGCCCAGTGGATTTGTGCCTCCTTCCAGTATCCTAAAACTGGCATTGAAAGTATCCTCCTCCAGTTTCAAAAACAGTTTGCCATGAGATATAATTAACAAACTTTACCCTATGAAAATACAGGATGCAAAACAATTACTCATTAGTTGTGGCTCTCGACTGCCATATTTTGTTGTCAAGTTTTTCTTAAGTGATATGGAGTAGCAACATAATAATAACAATCAAACATTTAATATTAGGACAGCCACCTTATTGACCTAGTTTTCCAATAATGGTAAGCCAAACAATGGCTTACTGCAAACAAGCAAGCATGCTGGTTTTACTGTTATCATTGCTTTCTTTGCTACGAATTATTTTGTATTGTGAATTTTATTGTTATCAATCTTTTACTGCCATTTTTGTCTGAAAACGTAGGGAATAAATGGAAATCTCCTGAACTGCAAATGAGTAAAAAAAAAAAGAAAAAAGGCTCTAAAAGTTGCTTGCTGCTTCTAAGTATCTGTGAAGTTTTTGCATTTTCTTTCAACTCTAGCATAAAAGTTACATCCCGTATGGGGCTCACTGACAAAAATCCATGTGCCCAACAAGCTTTGTAATTTCTCTTGAGTCTTTCTCAAAAGAGGAAGGCTTGCAAGTATTTTTGAATAATGACTTCATTACATCAAAGTCTGCTTCCCACAACCTGTCCAGTGGTCAAGGGAAATGAAAGCTTGTTTATGTCCATAACACATAATTTGCTCTCATTTTTCTTCCTAAACCTTTGTTCAGTGGGCAGGCATATGGTGAATATTGTTTCTGGGATTATGCCCTTTAACAAGTCTAAACTTGCTGGTGGTACCTTTTTTTGGCAAAATCTCATGGTTCCGACTGGTACTTTAGTCATCCAATTGTAATGAATTCCTGTGTATGTTGTGTTTACGAAGGGGTTTGTTTGTTTCTTATGTCCGTTTTTTTTTTAAAAAAGAGCATCCTTAGGAGATAAATATAAAAATACGGTGAATGGGGGTCAGGGTGAACACAGAATCAGAATCACACCTTAACGGAGGTCCCGCAGGGCTGCCTAGGCTGCGGATAGCAGCCTGCTTCCCGGAGCGTCAGGTGCCCTGAAAGCAGAGCGCCCGGCGCTTCGGGAACACATCCACAGCCTAGGCAGCCTAGGATAGCAGCCTGGCGCGAGGGGCGCCCTGAAGCATAGCGCCCCTCGCGCCGGGCAGAAATCCGCAGCGTGGGGAGCCCTCCAGGAGTTCCCCGCAGGGCTCCCCACGCTGCGGATAGCAGCCTGCCGCCCGGTGGGCGGGGCACCCTGAAGCAGAGCATCTGCAGGATAGCAGCCTGCCGCCCGGCGGGCAGGGCGCCCTGAAGCAAAGCACCCCTCGCGCCGGGCAGACATCGGCCAGCCCCACAAGCTCAAGGGACAGCAGGGAGGCGCAGCGCCGCCATCCCGCTGTTCCTCGACCTGGTTCGGTTTCCCCAACCTGCTTTTGTGGGGGAAATAAAGGGGGGGGGATTTTCCTTTATTCCCCCCCCCCAAAAAAAAAACCTAGGTGCGTCCTATGGGACGGAAAATACAGTATATCACTTGGAGGATCAAAACTTAATAACTTGCCCTGTACTTTAATGTGGATTCCTAACAATTACAGGCTTCAAAAGGCAAATGCATGCTGATTCTGCAGGTGAGTGATGGTGGAATTGTCGTGATTCTGTCATGTCAAGAATTGGTGTGGCCTAGTAGCTATGGGACAGAGCTGGGACCTGGGTTGCCGCAGCCATGAATTTGTTGGGTCAGCACATACCCTTAGCCCCTTTGCAGTGTGAGGACAATACTGATCTGCTTTACATGATTGCTCTAATGGTTGTTATATACATTAAATGTTTTGAATAATGAAGTTGTTAAATACTGAATGACAATCTGTTCTCATATCTGTTCCCAACCCTTGGAGTGTGCGAGGAAGTGTTCATTCACTTTCTTACCATAATGCTGTCATTTCGCAAGGCCCAGAAGTCATTCTGCGAAAACTTTTCATAAACACTTATTCAGGATTAGATTAGATTTGATTGATTGTCAATTTATTTACTTTCCTTCATCCGAGGGTCACAGGGTGACTTACATTAAACATGCTTCTGAGTAAACATGCGTAGGATCATGTTGTCAAGCGGTAATTGACATGCATGGGTCTAACTACCTGTAATTTAAAGTAGGTGTGGTGACATAGATTTCCTGGTCTCAAGTATCATGGTTGCTTAATAATATTGGTAAGCTTCCATCTTTGTCACATGAATGATTGGTAAAATATATGTAGAAATGTGTTGGCTCTTCTGTATCTTCATGGCTGCTTCTGTATCTTCATGGCTGCTTCTTATATTTCCCCCCTCTATTGTGTCATTGAGCTGTGAAGTTGGCAAATGTATGTTGGTGACTTCTCTTTTTAATTGCACGTACCTTGTTTACACGGAGAAATATTTGGCTCTTGACTGTTTGCTTTTCTCTATGTGGCAGGCGGATATGCTGAGGTCATTAGCCAGCACAAAGCCCACTGTGAATGAACATGACCTGGAAAAACTAAAGAAGTTCACAGAAGATTTTGGACAGGAAGGCTAATCCAAAGACCATTAAGACCCTAAATTTCTTTATTTGGAATTCTTGCCTCTTTATTGCCAATAAATGAATTGCGCCTTCCTTCCTTTCCATATGAACTGATGAGCCATTTGCAAGGACCCTTGAGCTTTTATATTATCACTTTCCAGAAATATCTATTAAATGTCTTCTTCTGACAGCATGATACTGGGATCTTGTGGCGAAGAAGAAGGAAAACGTGGTGAAAACACTTTAACATGTAACAGCCCCTTTAGCTATTGCAGTTTGTTAAGTTTGGATTTCAGGTAATTTATACTAGTCCTAGTTTATCAATATTATAAAACTCCTATAGACCAAAAACTGGGATGGGGTATTTGTGACATTCCAAATGTAAAGAACTCTCAGCTTTCATCAGACCTGGCCAATATTGGCAACGGTCAGGAATGATTGAAGTTGTGGTTCAACTATATCTGAGGGTTACAGGTTCCCCACCCCAGCCTAAAAAACAAAACAAGTTGGGCAGAAGACACATTGATTGCCTGGTGTTTTCAGTGTCAGTCAATTTTGTCTGCAAAGAAATTCTCCATTTGGAATTATGCAGCATTTGGTAATATATGTAGTTACATAGGAGTTGATTATAAAGAATAGCGAAAGAAATTGGGGTTGGGAAGTGAGAAAGAAGAACTTGCATTTTTTAAAAGGCCAGTACTTAACCGAGCATAATGTTGAACTGGTACTTTATATTTTGTTTTCTGCTGTGTGGTATTCAGACATTGCCTTAAAAGCAGCAAGCATTGTTTTTAACACCAATAGACACCTGTCACTGTGCAACCTACCAGAAAATAGCTTAAAAAATAAATAAACATTTTGGAGGAACATTCCCTCCCCCCTCCTGTTTTCATGGAACATTTCCGTTGGGTAAGAATCCATGGACAACCCTGCAGACCAAATTTTAGCAAGCCATTCATTGAGGGAAGGATAATTCTGGACTCATTTGCAAAGAAACTTTGGGACCAAGTAGGGAACGGCGTAGCGAACCTCTCTGAGGTGCCAAGGGAAGTTGGTCTTGTTCAGAGTCTACCTACAAATGTCTAGCTTATTAGTTCAATAACTAAATATATTGGGAATGGGTTGACATTTCTTTAAACACAGTATAGGGGTAGTGCACATGGGTTCCCCGCCTCCCAAGGCCTTTGCTAAGAATTATTCATCTTAGAGAAGTGCCTGAATGTAACTTACAACACTGCGGTCACAGCACTGAGTTGTGCCTTGTAAGTTTGCCCCTGTTGTAGACAAGTGATAATCAATAATGTAACACATTGCATTATTGTTAATAGAATTTTACCTTGTAGATGCTTTGTGCTTTACAAGATTTCTGAGTTTATTAAGTACTGTATGGTTACTCTCATGAGATCTGGTTTTGTTTTTCTGTACATATTCTGTGTGTACTTTCTGAAATCATAGGACTGGTGGAAATTTGCTTATGAATGAAGTAAAAAGTTGCAATACAACACTAGCTTATGTTTCTTTAGTTTTTTTCCCTTTTGGGCAGCTTTATATGTTAAAATATTTGTTGCATTAATTTTTGCATATTCTCAGAAATACAATTCAAATGATATTCTGAAATCTACTCAAAGACATTTTTGAGAACACATCTTTGAAACTGCACTTTACTTTTTATAGTTCTATATTGCAGTGCTTCATTTTTCATTTATTGACAAACATTTTTCAGAGCACTGAACTCTTTACTGTCATATGCATTGTGTAGACCCAGCATTTTCCATACCTACTTTCTTACCGCTTGCTTCTACTGCCTGCTGCATTATATCTGCTTTCAAAATCAAGTGAGACTTGGTTTTGACATGTTGAGCTTCACCTTGTGTTCATGTTATGATGTGTGCACTCTTAGAACATTTGGCACTTATATCATGGAGACCGTAGGTCATCAGTCAAAGCTCTTCTGTAATGGTTTAAAATCCAAAATAAAATAATGTTCATGTTCTGATTCCATTTGCTTGAATAACTATTTGTTAGGGGTTTTGCAGCAATTACCAATTTCTGCAACATTTTAGTTAGGTAATTCCCAAAAGATGGTTTACGGAGAATGAAATCCAAAATCTTCTTACACCTGCAGTATTAAAGGTAAAGGTACCCCTGACCCTTAGGTGCAGTCGCGGACGACTCTGGGGTTGTGGCACTCATCTCACTCTATAGGCCGAGGGAGCCGACGTTTGTCCGCAGAGAGCTTCTGGGTCATGTGGCCAGCATGACTAAGCCGCTTCTGGCTAACCAGAGCAGCACACGGAAACGCTGTTTACCTTCCTGCCGGAGCAATACCTATTTATTTGCTTGCACTTGACGTGCTTTCGAACTGCTAGGTGGGCAGGAGCTGAGACCGAACAACGGGAGCTCACCCTGTCACGGGGATTCCTGCAGTATTAGAATAGTATTAATTCCTTCAATTTAAGGTGGTGAACTGCTGCCATTATCGCCATGTTTTAAAAGTAAATTGACTATTCCTTCTTTCAAGGAGGAACATCACAGTTCCAGATAAAGTATTACCTGAAAAGTATATTGGAGGGGAGGGACATGGGTGGAGCTGTGGTCTAAACCACAGAGCCTAGGGCTTGCCAATCAGAAGGTCGGTGGTTCGAATCCCCGTGAGCGACCCGCTGCAACCCCAGAGTCGTCCGCAACTGGACCTAATGGTCAGGGGTACCTTTACCTTTATATTGGAGGGAAGCTTTGGGGGAAGGAATTATAGTTCTCAATAATGACAATTATTTCTTTGATATTTACTACTTTCACCAATACGGTGGTACCTTGGGTTACGAACTTAATTCATTCCAGAGGTCCGTTCTTAACCCGAAACCGTTCTTAACCTGAGGCGCGCTTTTACTAATGGGGCCTCCCGCTGCCGCCACCACATGATTTCCATTCTCATCCTGGGGAAAAGTTCTCAACCCGAGGTACTACTTCCGGGTTAGCGGAGTTTGTAACCCGAAGCATTTGCAACCCAAGGTACCAATGTATTTTCATTAATTTGGTATTACCACATATGGGAGTCTCATATTTCCCTATAATATGATTTAACTGGGTGGGGAAAACAGCTGGGAGAGGTTTCACAGCAGCAAATTGTCTACAGGGGAAAGGGTTAAGCAGCAACACCCTCTTACTCTTCATTTACTCAAACTTGCAGCTTCCTATGGCTTCCTTTGTGCCAGGTGATATCTAACTGGGCCCTTTTCCCTGGAAAGTGAGCATAGTAATTGCATCCTTAGCTTTACAGGAAGGAGAGACAACCCATTTTTTGTTTGGTTTGCCAAACTGGCTTGCCAGAACAATGGGTAGGATTTGCTTGCTCGGGCTATTTGGAATCAGGGTTGTATTAGACATGACTAGCAATGACCTGAATCTTGGAATGTGGTCCATGCCAAGCAATGGTACAGTAGATGTGAATGCTCAGCATATCCCCATCTTGCCTCAACTTCACTTTTGGAGCTCAGAGGAGATGGAAAGGGTTTGAGAAAGCCACACACTCCACCACCACTGCTCCATTTAAAATTCCTCCCTTCCACTACTTTACACAAGTCACATTCTCCTAGGCCTAGTTTAACCAAACTTTGCACCAAGTGCTAATCAAAGCCAGAGTGGCACAGGTGGCTACTACTGCCTTGCTGGCAATATTCTTATTAGTGTGGCCTATAAATATTTAAACAAATAAATACTAATTGTGGTTCAAAATGGCCAGGTGATTTTTTAAAGGTCAGGTTCAGGTCCAGTCGTTGAAAGAAAAACACCCCCACTCAGCGGCTTGAAGGAGTGGGTGTGTCAAATTTTGTTTGACAGGTAGAACCTGCATCTTTTTCCATTTTTCATTTATCAGGCGAAATTGGATCCTACAGCAGTTTACAATTAAAATCCTTCAAAATATAATGATATAAGCACATGGGAGTGTGGGTGTGTTTGTGTACGGGGAAGTGGGTGTTGCAGCTCACTGCCCTATTTTTATGGTTTTTCTTTCACAAGTTTTACAATCTTACAAGTGCCTCTTGTGGCTATCATACGTAAAGGTAAAGGTACCCCTGCCCGTACGGGCCAGTCGTGTCCGGTTGCGTGCTCATCTCACTCAAGAGGCCGTGAGCCGGCGCTGTCCGAAGACACTTCCGGGTCACGTGGCCAGTGTGACGAAGCTGCAGCTGGCGAGCCAGCACCAGCGCAGCACACGGAAACGCCGTTTACCTTCCCACTATAAAGCGGTACCTATTTATCTACTTGCACTTAAGGGTGCTTTCGAAGGACGGGAGCTCACCCCGCCGCGGGGATTCAAACCGCCGACCATGCGATCAGCAAGTCCTAGGCACTGAGGTTTTACCCACAGTGCCAGCCGTGTCACCGTGGCTATCATATCCATGTTTAATTAAAGCTAATTGCAGAATCTTCCAAACACATGTGCCATCTTTCCTGATGACTACAACAGATATGAGGATAGTTTTTCTTGCATAACAAGAAGCTATGTATGATCTAGTTGAGATTCCTGTTTTGCAGGGGGTTGAACCAGATGACCCCTTGGGGCTCCCTTCCAACTCTGATTCCATGAAGCTTCACCAAATATTCCAATGTTTGTTAGGTAGCATACTGAAAAGATGGAGCTGTCCATTGCTGGAAATGAAGATTTCAGGTGGGGAGAGATCTGATCTTCTTCTTTGGCGATCCCTCGTAGCCGAGTAAGATTGTCTTCCATAAACAAGGTTTTAACAATGAGTCCGTAAGTGACTGTGGAGGCAAATTCTGGATCCACACATCTTTCCACAGTGGGGACATTGGTTTCCAGACAGGAGTTGATCACGGTGTGCATTTGCCAAGCGTGCCTTCCTCTTAGCACGTTTCTCCCTTTCGTCCTGAGTTCAAAACCCACGACACCTTTGCTAAAGGTTCTCCAATTGGAGCGCTCACAGACAAGTGTTTCCCAATTGTTTATACTACATTTTTAAAAATTTGCCTTGAGACAGTCTTTAAACCTCTTTCGTTGATCACCAGCATTACGCTTTCCATTTTTAAGTTCAGAATAGAGTAGTTGCTTTGGAAGATGATAATCAGGCATCCGCACAACATGACCAGTCCAGAAGAATCATTGCTTCAACACTGGTGATCTTTGCTTCTTCCAGTATACTGGTATTAGTTCGCCTGTCTTCCCAAGTGATGTGTAAAGTTTTTCAGAGACACCGTTGATGGAATCTTTCGAGGAGTTGGAGATGGCGTTTATAAGTGGTCCATGTTTCACAAGCATACGGTAAGATTGGTATTACAATAGCTTTATAAACAAGCATTTTGGTTTCCCTGTGAATGTCCCAGTCTTCAAACACTGCACTTCAATCGGGAGAAAGCCACACTTGCAGAGCTCAGGCGATGCTGGATTTCGGCATCAATTTTGGCCCTTGTGGAAAGATAACTGCCCAGGTAGGAGAAGTGATCGACATTTTCCAACGTTACACCATTGCATTGGATTTGTGGTGCTTCGGAGGGGTTATTTTGTACTTGTTGGTGTATAGGATAAAGTATAGGATAATGGCAATGAAAATAATGAATAGAGTTGGGGCAATAACACCAATAACACCTGTTTAACCACCTGATCCCACTGTGAATGGTTCACTTTGAGAGCCATTGTTACCTGCGATTGTTGCTGTCATATTATCATGGAGGAGCCGATTGATGTTCACAAATTTATCTGGACAGCCAATTTTCAGAAGGACAGTCCACAGGACATTATGATTTACAGTGTTGAAAGCCTTGTTGTTGTTGTTTAGTCGTTCAGTCGTGTCCGACTCTTCGTGACCCCATGGACCAGAGCACGCCAGGCACTCCTGTCTTCCACTGCCTCCCGCAGTTTGGTCAGACTCATGTTTGTAGCTTCAAGAACATTGTCTAACCATCTCGTCCTCTGTCGTCCCCTTCTCCTTGTGCCCTCCATCTTTCCCAGCATCAGGGTCTTTTCCAGGGAGTCTTCTCTTCTCATGAGGTGGCCAAAGTATTGGAGCCTCAGCTTCAGGATCTGTCCTTCCAGTGAGCACTCAGGGCTGATGCGTTTGATCTTCTTGCAGTCCATGGGACTCTCAAGAGTCTCCTCCAGCACCATAATTCAAAAGCGTCAATTATTCGGCGATCAGCCTTCTTTATGGTCCAGCTCTCACTTCCATACATCACTACTGGGAAAACCATAGCTTTTACTATACGGACCTTTGTTGGCAAGGTGATGTCTCTACTTTTTAAAATGCTGTCTCGGTTTGTCATTGCTTTCTTCCCAAGAAGCAGGCGTCTCTTAATTTCGTGGCTGCTGTCACCATCTGCAGTGATCATGGAGCCCAAGAAAGTAAAATCTCTCACTGCCTCCATTTCTTCCCCTTCTATTTGCCAGGAGGTGATGGGACCAGTGGCCATGATCTTCGTTTTTTTTGATGTTGAGCTTCAGACCATATTTTGCGCTCTCCTCTTTCACCCTCAATAAAAGGTTCTTTAATTCCTCCTCACTTTCTGCCATCAAGGTTGTGTCATCTGCATATCTGAGATTGTTGATATTTCTTCCAGCAATCTTAATTCCGGCTAGGGATTCATCCAGCCCAGCCTTTCGCATGATGAATTCTGCATATAAGTTAAATAAGCAGGGAGACAAAATACAGCCTTGTCGTACTCTTTTCCCAATTTTGAACCAATCAGTTGTTCCATATCCAGTTCTAACTGTAGCTTCTTGTCCCACATAGAGATTTCTCAGGAGACAGATGAGGTGATCAGGCACTCCCATTTCTTTAAGAACTTGCCATAGTTTGCTGTGGTCGACACAGTCAAAGGCTTTTGCATAGTCAATGAAGCAGAAGTAGATGTCTTTCTGGAACTCTCTAGCTTTCTCCATAATCCAGCGCATGTTTGCAATTTGGTCTCTGGTTCCTCTGCCTCTTCTAAATCCAGCTTGCACTTCTGGGAGTTCTCGGTCCACATACTGCTTGAGCCTTCCTTGTAGAATTTTAAGCATGAAAGCCTTAGTCAGATCAATAAACGCCATATACAGGGGTTGGTTTTGCTCTCTGCATTTATCTTGAAGCTTTTGAGCAGTGAAAATCATGTCTACTGTCACCCTAGAAGGCAGAAAACCATTTTGGGATTCAGGAAGGGTCACTTTGGATATTGTTAAGAGACGGTTTGCTAAGATCCTTGCAAGAATTTTGCCAACCGCAAAGAATTTTTTGCAATCAGTTATGTCACCTTTTTAAAAGAGATTGATAATTTTGGCATCCCTAAAGTCTTCTGGGATCTCTTCTCTCTCCCAGATTTTGTTAATGAGCTTGTGAAGTTGTTGTGTAAGTTCAATTCCACCCACTTTTAAGACATTGGCAGGTATCCCATCAGGTCCGCTGGCTTTGTTGTTTTTCATCTGGTTAATAGCTGTACACAGCTCTCCCAGATTTGGAGATACTGCAAGCTCATCTCTAACTTGGTTTTGCGGAATTTGTGAGAGGACCTCAGCAGCTACAGGGGAGTTGGGCTTAAGGAGATGTTAGTGATGTTCAGTGCAGTGCAATAGCTTCTTTATCTTTTAGAAGTGTAGTACCGTCTGCTGAGTGTAGGAGGCATATGCCATGATTTATTGGCCCGTGGATGGTCTTTGCGGCTTTAAAGAAACTCTGCATCATGAGTGTCGGCTAAGTGCTGGATCTCTTGAGCTTTTTTTATCCACCATGTGTTTTTTAGTTCTCTGCTTCTTTGAACCTCAGCCTTAGCGTTGGCATAGGGTTTTTTCTTAGTGGCACAGTTTCTAACTCTTTACCAGATCTGAAAGGCCTTCCTTTTCTTGTCAATCATGCGTTCAATCTGTCATTCTCATCAAACCAGTCCTGGTGTTTCTTTGTTCACAGGCTGCAATAATGGATGTTTTTAGCTTGATGCAGTGTTCTTCAATGTTATCAGGGAATTCTGAAAACAGATGGTCCTTAAGAGTCATTTGGAAGGAATCCCACTTAATGGGATCTTGAAGGGCTTGAGTGTTCATTTTGCGTCGTGTTTTCCTTCCTTGAAGTCTGCATTGAAGTATAATCTTGATAGCCATTGTGGAGCGTATTAGTTGGTGATCTGTCCAGCAGTCATCGGCACAGGAGCACATCATGGAGATCTTGGGCACAGACAATAACATAGTCTAAGAGGTGCCAATGGTTTGACCGAGAATGCCTCCATCAAGTTTTGAATTTATTTTTCTGTTGAAAGAGTGTGTTGGTAATAACAAAGTTGTGAGTTGCACATATCGTCAAAAGTAAGATTTCGTTCTGGTTGCTGTTGCCAATTCCTTCTTTCCCAATAGTCCCAGGCCACAGATTGATATCCCTCCCAACTCTTGCATTAAAATCACCCAGGAGGATAATTTTATCTTCTTTAGGCATGTCTGATAGGACGGTATCCAGCTGAGAGTAAAATTTTTCTTTAATGTCTTCATCTGCATCCAGTGTTGGTGCACAAATGCTTATAATAGTAGCCTGTTGGTTTTTAGTGAGTTTTATTTGATGGGTTGAAAGTCGCTCATTAATGCCAGTAGGGGCTTCTGACAGGAGCTTCACAAGATCGTTTTTGATAGCGAAGCCGACCCCATGTATTCAATGTTCTTGTTCAGATAGACCTTTCCAGAAGAATGTGTAGCCTCCTTTTTCTTCCTTCAGTTGTCCCTCACCTGCTCTTCGAGTCTCTTGAAGCACTGCAATATCAATGTTAAAACGTTGCAGCTCTCTTGCTATGATGTCAGTTCTGCGTTCAGGACGCTCGTTATCTGTGTTATCCGATAAAGTCCGTATATTCCATGTTCCAAAGTTCAATTGTCTTTCACAACCGCTGGGAAGTGACCCCTCTTTTCAGGGTGAGCTGATCGCCGAAGAATTGATGCTTTTGAATTATGGTGCTGGAGGAGACTCTTGAGAGTCCCATGGACTGCAAGAAGATCAAACGCATCCATTCTTAAGGAAATCAGCCCTGAGTGCTCACTGGAAGGACAGATCCTGAAGCTGAGGCTCCAATACTTTGGCCACCTCATGAGAAGAGAAGACTCCCTGGAAAAGACCCTGATGTTGGGAAAGATGGAGGGCACAAGAAGAAGGGGATGACAGAGGACAAGATGGCTGGACAGTGTTTTCGAAGCTACCAGCATGAGTTTGACCAAATTACAGGAGGAAGTGGAAGACAGGAGTGCCTGGCGTGCTCTGGTCCATGGAGTCACGAAGAATCGGACACGACTAAACGACTGAACAACAACAACAAGCAAAAATATTCCTCTATAACCAGCTCTTGGGCCAATTAAACAATCTCTGGTCTTTCAATAGTGTTTGTGTGTTAGCAGCAGCGGCGGGGGCAGGCGGGCTATTGCTTTGTTTCTGTTTTATCATGTATTTCGTCTCATTTTGTATTTTTATGTTCCGAAGCGCCCTATGATCTTTGGACGAAGGGGAGCATACAAATTTAATAAACTTATTGTCAGGGAGGAGTGACGGAGATAGGAAGTTTTCTGCGCAGGTTTAGTCGTGGGTGTGCCGAGGTTGTCACCCGCTCATCGTTGTTTACACGCGTCCTTCCTCCCGTATATTTCGGATATGAAGTAAAGCCCTAGTTAGAGGAAGTTCTGCCTATTTGTTTAACCAGAACCGCTTTGCAGGGGAATGGCGGGGGACGGTGTGGAAAAAAGAATTCATGTGGTGGCAAAGACCTACATCAGGATCTGCTGGCCCAGCGGATCCTGCCGCCCGAGGCAAATGCCTCATCTGGCCTCATGTATGAGCCGGCTGTTAACGACCCATCATTACTGGTGACATGGCCTCCCAAGGAGGCACATGGAGACCTGGGTACCTTGGGTGCTGACTCAGAGGCAAAGCAGCTTTTTTCCAATGCTGCCACCTCATGCACCTCTCACATAGGTGGCAACCTATGACGTTGTTGTTGTTTTTACTACGAGTAAACAAGAGAATCAGTTTCAGGCTGAAGTGATTACCGGGGCCCAGTTCTGCACCTGAGTAACAGGGCTTCTATGCTCTTTTAAACGTGTTTGTGCGTGTGTTATTGGCTTTTTATTGCTTTTGTGAGGTAATCTGCGTTCCCTTTTTGCCTTCTTTTTTTTTTTACGCCCTGTAATCTTCGGGTGGAGGGCGGCATTATACAAATACCACTATTAATAATAATGATGATGATGCTGATGATAATAATTTAGCAGGGCGGGCCGCGGTCGCTTTGTACATCTCTGCCATCTCCACGCAGCTCCGCCGGCGGGAAACCGAGCCAACAGCGAGCGGGAGAAGAAAAAGACCGTTTCTTTCCCTCACGACCGCTCCCTCCCTCCCGCGCGCGCGCGCCCCCGCCCCTCAACGGATCGCCGGCCCATCCGTCAACCAAGGTCGCGAAGGCCAATCCTCGACCGAAGACGTCACCAGCGCGCTCTCTCCCGCCCTCCGGGCTCCAGGCAGCCAATCGTCGCCGAGCCTTCGCTCCCGCTCTCCAATCGCGGAGCGGAGCCCGCCTCCCCTCCTCTGAATGTCTTCTCTAAAGCTCTGACAGGGTTAGCGAGTCAGTCGGCTGCAGGCTGTCGGCGGAGTAGGTTGGCGTGGTCCTTCCTCTCCTCCGTCCATCGTTTCTTTCCCGCTGTGCTCCTCTCTCTCACTCTGTCGCAGAGATGTCCGGGGCGGTTCTGCTGGCGGCGGCCGCCGGGGTCGTCGTCGTCCTGGCCTTCCTGCTGCTGCTCTACATAGTGCTGCCCGTAAGCAGCCCGAAGACCATGCCGCTGTCTGGAGCCCACGTCGTGGTGAGAGCCCAGCCGAGGTTTCCTGGGGCGGTTTGCGGGGAGGAGGGCAGCGGGTATAGAAATGCGACATCCTCCTGCCCTTCGAAACCTTTATTTCCATACGTTGATCTGTGTATCTCAGTGTAGAGGGGAAATAGCAGCTCCCCCCCCCCCACAAAAAAACCCCTCTTCCCCTTTCAAACTGCGCAAGCAAAATTAACACCGTTGCTGAGGAGAGATGTTGTCTCCTCCCCCCCCCCCCGCCAAAAAGGGGAAAAAGGGGGATTCAGGGATGTAGCGCTTGACTAGTAATTAGAAAAGGGTGTGGAAGGTCTGGGTTATGTTTAGCCTGAAGCAAAAGACGTGTTTTTTTGTTTTTCCGAGGGGGGTGCCATTGTTTATAATTAGGGAATATTAGGAACGAGCTGGGTTATCTTTTAGATTTCCCCTTCCTGTCTGTAGATGCGCCTGTTTAGAAGCAGACTAGTTGCACCCAAAAAAAAAAAAAAAAAAGAAAGAAATCGTTAAATAAGATCTTCCTCTCTTTCATATACCTGTTTTATCTCCTGGGAAAAGAAATGTGGGCTGGAAATCTTGAATTAAACAAGGCGTAATCTCAATTTATGGGTTTAGTAGTGTGTGCTGCAAACTGAATGGCATTTTAAAAAAGAAAAGAAAGAATGCTACTGCTTGGAATCAGTACCATATACATTTCATAGACTCATAGAGTTGGAAGGGACCTCTGAGGATCATCTAGTTCAACCCCCTGCATTGCAGAAATATGCACCCGTACAGGGGTTGAACCCATGACCTTGGTCTGAGCTATACTAGTTGGTCTTAAGGTAGGGGGTGGGGAACCTGTGGCCCACACTCCAGCATCATGTGGAGGGGCACTGGTTCCTCTTTCCTGTCTTAAAGGGACACAATCACATACAAAATTGTGCTGATTGTCTTAATGTGTTATTCTCAGTACTGCCTACTAACAAAAGGAGGTGGAATTCGGGAGTTTACAATATAGATATTATCTCTGTTGAGAGAATAGACGATTAAGAACCTGTAGCTCCTGGGTTACGGTTTCCGTTGGCCATGCTGGAAGAGGCTGATGAAAGCTAAAGTCCAGCAGCATTTGGAGGGCCACAGATACAGATGTCCACCCTAATGTAGTTGAAAGTCTGGGTTCAAGCCAATTCATCCCCCCAGCAGTTGCTCTTAGTTGTGCCCTGTGCCCCTTTGGCCACCATAGAATACGGTACATTTTATTACATTAGACCATAGCTCTGCAAAGCAAGATAGCAAAATTTAAACTAGATTACAGAATTTACAGAAGTTACCTAAATTATATTTTTATATTCTCCTCCTTTAAAGTGGAGAGGATCCAAGGGGAGCTTGCCACCATAATTCATACCCTGTACAGATACGTAAGCTGGTACCTTCTCTGGACAGTAGAGAAGTGGATACATGTCACTTCACAGCAATCACATACCTAAAATGAAGCTCCAAATGTGAAGCATGATTTGTACTATTTATTTTAAGAGGAACAATTCCATGAGTAGACAAATGACATCATGTTATGAAGATGGAGACATGTGCAGAGATTCTTGATGTTGGAGCAATTGCTTAATCTGAGTCAAATTCATTATTGGTTCTTTGTTTATAATCTGCACAAATGATGGTGTGAAGCATGTTGTTCATGAAACTTATGTAAATGACATAAATAGTGGACTTACAGCCAAGCAATTTAAACATTTTATAGCAGGTCTTCGCCATTTTAGGTTTGGCTGTGTCTGGACGCTTAACTGAACTTCTCCTTTCTTGTGCATATCTTTTTATTTTCTCTTTTTCTGAGGAATTTTGTTCCATGTGTGCAATGGAAGAATCTGGTGTCAGGAGAATGTTGTCTTTGCTAAATTGAAGAATAGGGATTCTGAGTTGACCTTTGCTACTTAGTGTTTGCATACAAAGTGTTGACATAGAGTTATTGCATAAGTAAGCTGATAAAGAGGGACGTGGGTGGCCCTGTGGGTTAAACCACAGAGCCTAGAACTTGCCGATCAGAAGGTTGGCAGTTCGAATCCCCGCGATGGGGTGAGCTCCCATTGCTCGGTCCCTGCTCCTGCCAACCTAGCAGTTTGAAAGCACGTTGAAGTGCAAGTAGATAAATAGGTACCGCTCCAGCGGGAAGGTAAACGGCATTTCTGTGCGCTGCTCTGGTTCGCCAGAAGCGGCTTAGTCATGCTGGCCATATTACCCGGAAGTTGTACGCCGGCTCCCTCGGCCAATAAAGCGAGATGAGCGCCACAACCCCAGAGTCGGTCATGACTAGACCTAATGGTCAGGGGTCCCTTTACCTTTACTTTAAGCTGATAAAACAATATGCAAGATTTTTAGTTGATTTGAAGAATTGTTTAGCATGCGGAGCTGCTTACGTACTAATATCATATGTCTAATCATATGATATTATGATTAGACATATGGTACTGAAGACGAAACATGCTAAAAGGAAGGCACGCTTGGGAAACCCTCACTGTGATGCAACTCCCGCCCGGAAACATATGTCCCCACTGTGGAAGCACACGTGGATCCAGAATTGGCCTCCACAGTCACTTACGGACTCACTGTTAAGACCGTGTTCTTGGAAGACAATCCTACTCAGCTACGAGTGATTGCCAAAGAAGAAGAATCATTTGTGATAAAGTTGCCTAATAGCAAATAAGCCTTACATCTATCAGAACTTGGAGGGGTATAGCTATCATGTTTAAAGGTAATCCTTTTATCCATAATCCTTCTATCCAGAGGGTTCACAATGCAGGTCAGTTTCTCATGCACCTTCTCATGCACCGTCTCTCATTCATTTATTCTATATCCTGTAATTCTTCCACTGCCTTTTGTAAGGGCTGAAACTGGCCCTGCAACCACTTATCTTCTTTTGTGGACATAAAACTGCACTCCCTTCTTACCAGCAACATCAACACCGCTATTGCCACTAGGAGGTGTGGTGGAAACAAACTGGAACTTCTTGTCTGTGTAGGAAAGAATTGCTGTGTAACAAACCTCATATTTTCATTTTAATGGCATCTTTTTGACATCCTTCTGTATCCTTGCACCAAATCACACTCACAAACCCTCCTTTGGGCTTGTAGATCTATGAACTTATCTTCCAGGGTTTCTAAATGGACATTCTATACCAAAGTATGGAAATGCAAAGCCTCATTCTCATCATTGCTGTTGCAGCAGAAGAAACCATTTTTGTTTGTTCTTTTAGCCAAGCATTCCTAATTCTGACTAATTCACCTGGTATCAACATACAAGCTCTTCTAAAGCAGTTGTACAGGTGAGATATTTCTAGTCACACAATTCTTCCCATAAGGAGGACTCCAGCAAAGGATGTCATTTGTTCTTATGGCTTTAGCCTGTGAAACCACTGGTGGATTTCCTTGAAAGTTTAAGTGGTATATACTTTTTAAATAAAATTTAAAATAACAGATGTGCTGCCTTTGAAATGAGGAAAATATTATTTTTTATACTTGAATAGTGAGGGAGAAGAGGTCTTCTTGAGAGATGATACTGAAAGGCTGCTTGTTTACAGGAATGAAAGATTTTGCCACTTGTGCGTTTTTGATTGGATTTTCCATTAAGCGAAGAACATTTTTTATCCTAGAAGTTGCCTGTACCATGCTCTATCATGTTTTGGACATTGTATAGGAATTGATAATCTAGCATGTGCAAAACTGGATCAAGAAGTACACACTGAACTAGGAGCCTCAAATCTGGCACTGCTTGGGCATTCTAAGAAACGACGACAACCACAAAATCAGCACAGTTTTGAAAGGTTCATTCTGCCATCTTATTTTAAATTGTATGCAAACAGAGATGAGAATCTGTACATTGATCTCAGGAACCATCATGCAAAAATTGATTACGATGTTTTAGGAGCTGTCCAGATGCATAGCAAACAAGTATCCAGAAGTAGTAGAAGTTATGCTGCCTGTGCTTTAACTTAGGCGAGTTCATTAAATTGCCAATTTACCTAAATTATGATCTTGGTATAGTAATATACCGGAGCTGAAGGGGTATGAGTTTGTTCATAGATGCATCTACCCCCTATTTGCCTTCCTCTACCCCCTCCCAAAAGTAATCTTTACTGTGTCACCATGCTGAAAGTGAGCTGGGATGTCCATAGACAGCTTGCAGCTTTGTGATTGTGGTGGCAATTTCAAAGCAATAGTTGTGGACAGTCGTAACATTAGAAGCTGTCCACATGACACCAAGAGGGGAAACACTATTGCACACATGTGAACAGGCCCAGAGTTTGACCACTCTCTTCTCTAAAAGGCTTATAATTCTAATGTCTATGCTGTTTATCAATTTAATCTATATGCTTCCCCCCCCCCCTTCTCTTAAAAGGTAACCGGTGGTTCCAGTGGCATTGGGAAATGCGTTGCCATCGAATGCTTTAAGCAAGGGGCTTTTATAACACTTATTGCAAGAAATGAGGTAAATTTCTAGCATGCTTATTTAACAGTTATGATGCCCTGAAGCTGTTAATGAAAGGGTTTGAAGCAACAGTAATTATAACTAAAGCCCTAGTATTTAATTAAATAGTTAAAATCCTTGGCTCCAATCCTACTAAAGTTCACCAAATTTGAAAACAACAGGGCTTAAATTAGTGATTACTGTACTAATTTTATCTGGATTGGGGCCTTTGTTTCTCCAGAATAAATAAATAAATTACTGTTAGAGTTTGAATACAGTGTTTGAGTTAGCGAGAGTATTAAGCCAAAGCCAAACTGCTTATTCTATTGGCTATTCCATTTATAACCATTTACCTATGGTTGTGGGGTGTGGGGAACCTTTTCTCCTCCAGATGTAGTTGAATGCCAACTCCTATTCCAGCAAGCATGGCCAATGGCCCAGGGATAAAGGGAGGTGTCGTTCAGCAACATCTGGAGCACCAAAGTTTCCCCACACCTGGCCTGTAGATTCAGAGGCACTCTAACCATTTCTTCAGGAAAGTGGAATATGAGCAGCATTCATGTTTTAAAAATTGTTTTCTGCTTTGCTAGTATCTTGGATATTGCACCAAAGCAGAGAGTAATACTCCCACTTTTTGCACTCTTTTCTACTGTGAACATCTGAAAGGGGAATTTACTTGCATATCCACTCTCTTCTCCTTAATACACTCAAAGCCATCCTTGGTTTGTTTCTAAAGTCTTCTAGTATAACCGAGTACAAAATATAGAATTCCAATCTTTGGAATTGGGAGAAGCAACAAGCTTTAAAGCAAGATTAATATTTAAGTCTTGCAGTTAGCTGATACATAAAATATTTGTTGGTAAATAAGCTGAAATAGCTTTTTTTCTCTGTATTGTTTTGATTGAGGATGTGCTGCCTGTAAGCTGCCATTTATTTTAATCTTCTAAGCATCTATAGCCCACCTTTCTATGATAAAATCAAATGCAAAGCATTTTACAGTTTACAAATAAAATAGAAGTCATTAAAATTTAAATTGTTTTATTGTCTGGTTAGTTTTCAAGCAGCAGTAAAAGAAAAAAATAATAGAAACCAGCAGATAAGCTAAGAGCCTATCAAAAGGCTCAACTAAAAAATTCCACCACAGTAGAACACTTAACTGGAGTTTGGTCTTCAAGGCTGTGTTTGTGAAGTTAAAATGGTATGTGGGAAATTATCTTGAGCAGTGATAGCCAGAATTGCAGTTCTTCCATTTTTTAACAGGAGTTTGCATGAGGGCGTGGTGTCAGCAGTAGGCTGACAAATGTTTTTTGTTAAAAGAATTCAGTTACCTGTCTGAATTCTTGTAACTAGTACATGTGTGCACTGGGAAGTTTGACTAATCTTTACTTATCTTGTAATGCAATACACTTAGTATCTTGGGATGTGCTAGACTAAGAACTAAGTGTTGTATCCAGTGAAGTCATCCCATTAATGCAAGGATTCCCACCTGTGCAACAGGACTTCTGCATACAGTGGTACCTCAGGTTAAGAACTTAATTTGTTCTGGAGGTCCGTTCTTAACCTGAAACTGTTCTTAACCTGAGGTACCACTTTAGCTAATGGGGCCTCCTGCTGCTGCCGCGCCACCGTGCGATTTCTGTTCTCATCCTAAAGCAAAGTTCTTAACCCGAGGTAGTATTTCTGGGTTAGCTGAGTCTGTAACTGAAGTGTCTGTAACCTGAAGTGTCTGTAACCTGAGGTACCACTGTATCTCTCCTGCCTCCCAGATGTGCTCTGGAGGGTTGGGGCCACCCCCCTTGCAAGGGTACAGGGAGGGGGAGCAGAAGTCGCATTGTTCAGGCAGAAGTCTTTGTGCAGGATATCTGTATGGTATATAGCCTATTGGCTACAGTCATATACACACTTCTGTAGGAGTGAGACTCATTGAAGGCTTTGCCCCTTAATTAGATATACACAGAATGGCACTGCATATGTCATATAGGCAAAGCCAAAGCAAACTTCTGAAAATAAAGTATAACAGTGGATTTAATTTACGTTGGCCGAAGCAGAATGTTGTAAATATTTATAGAATTGGCAGTAAATTGACCAAGTAAGATGGCAATTCCTAAATGCATAAAGCACCCAAATGTTTGCTGCTATACTGCATTTTTTTTTTTTTTAGAATACTTTCGTTCTGTCTATCTTAATTGTTTTAGCAGAATGTTCCAAATGTGCTTGTTTAATTCCAGTGCCGGCTATTGGAAGCAAAGAAAGAAATTGAGAAGTTCTCAGTTAATGATAAGCAGGTAAGATGACTATATTCTACCAGATCTCTCAAATGTGTTAAGAAAATGCATGTTGTTTCTCTGACTTAATATAGAGCAGCAGTACTTGAATTACAAGTTATGGAGTAAATGTGTAGATAAGAGAAAATTGAGTAGCATATTGTGCCCTGTATAGTCATGCCATAGGTACCTGAAAATTCTGTTTTAAAGAATTCTAAGTAATCCTAGACACATCCTGCAGTCAAATGCCTTCTTTGGATACTATTGTGTTATGAGCTATAATGCTAATACTTTGATTGCAATTTAAGAAAAAGGTGGGGTCAGTTCTTTTATGGAAAAACTTATACGAAGCATGAAAGTGACATGACTTGCAATATAGAAGGCTGAAAATGTGCTTGATGTGCAATATTTAATGGTCTCTCTTTTTTCCTAAAAGAATAATTCCTGCTTCTGAAGTTTGTCTTGCCTCTGGGGTATTATCAGTAGTCATTGGCAACAACGTAAAATCATTTCATATTAGAGTGTTTTTTAAAGTTCTGTGTTAGCTACGGTTAAATATGACTAAAATACCATGCCAGTTTTATGAATTTGGCTCAATCTTAATTTATTCTTGAGATATCAGTATCTTTTTCTTGGTGACTTTGCTACCTGCCTTTTAAAATAAAGCTAATTTTTGCACAGGGATGATTTCATGTAAGCCCTAAAGATCAATATGTGAATGGGTCTTTGGCAATTTATTTTATGAATTTATATTCTGCTTTTCAGCTGAAGTCCTCAGAGCCGTTCCCAGTACTTAATAACATGTAATGAATGTGTCAAAAAACATACACTTAAAACAAAACAAAATTAGCCTCACAAGAGCAAGCCCCAGGTGTTGTCTTCTCCTGTGCCTCTCTCTCTTGCTTTTGTAATGTCTTGGGGTTGTTAAACATTTCACTTCATCAGTCTTTAATTTTGTCTTAGGTTCTGTTTAATAGAACATAGGAAGCTGCCATATATGAAACCGTACCATTGGTCCATCTAGCTCAGTATTGCATATGCTAACTAATAGGGATCTGTTTCAGAATCTCATATGGGATATACCGGTATCTCTGCCCTGCCGGGAAATGTGAGGGACTCATGTTCTACATGCAAAGCAGATTCTATACTGCTTCTTTCCCTGGCATGTCGATCCCAGGCCTCAGAGAGGTTAGGCTGGCCTCAACTAGAGCCAGGGCCTTCTCGGCCGCAGCTCCAATCTGGTGGAACGCTCTGTCACAAGAGACTAGGGCCCTGCGGGACCTGACATCTTTCCGCAGGGCCTGTAAGACAGAGCTGTTCCACCAGGCCTTTGGTCAGGGCGCAGCCTGACCCCCTCCTCTGGCAATCTGCACAGAATCTTGCTTAATGGTTGCCATTAATTTGATTTTAATTAATTTTTATAATGAAAGGTTTTTACAATGTTGGATTATTTTGATTGTTGTTAGCCGTCCTGAGCCCAGCTTTGGCTGGGGTGGGCGGGGTATAAATAAAATTTATTATTATTATTATGCTTTATGGAAAACGAAGACTTAAGTAGCGGTAGAGAAAAGAAAAAGAATTTCATATGAGACTACAATCTGTTCTATAGCAGCCATCAACAAGGATGAACAGCGCAGTGTGGTTTCCTAATGCGCTTCTAAGCAGCTTAGAAGTGTTTTTACAACACTACAGTGTTTTTACAACACTACAGTGTCCATTAACAATTGCATCACTTCAATTCAAAAGAGGAAGAAGAACACTCTTTTAGAAAGAATTTGGTGTTATTGAATATTCCATAAGCACTAGCTTTCTAACTTGCCAGTTGGAGCCATCCAACTCCTCTCCTGCGCGCTTTTCTGAGGGTTCTCCTTCCATACAAAAGCCAATTTTAGGGGGTGCATAGCCGGGCAGGAGTGGGAGGGAAACCCCATTGCACAAGTGAATGTTCTTGCACAGAACTTGTATCTGATGGGACTTGTTAGACGAGTTCCACCCATTGAGGTCAATTGAATAGGCATCCACATGGAATTATTGTTGTTATTACCTGCCCTTCACCCTAAGCTCCAACGGCAGGTTACAACATTAAGCACAATATTAAACACACAAAAATAAGGTGGGTCCTAAAAACATACACCTCAAGTGTCAAAGGCAGGGTAAAGAGTTGCGTCTTCAGCATTCATTGGAAGCTGAATTATTAAGGACTAGAAAGGTTGTTCAGGCTACAGATGTCTGCAGACTTTAGACCAGGCTTCCTCAGCCTCGGCCCTCTAGATGTTTTGAGACTAGAATTCCCATCATCCCTGACCACTGGTCCTGCTAGCTAGAGATAATGGGAGTTGTAGGCCAAAAACATCTGGAGGGCTGAGGTTGGGGAAGCCTGCCTTAGACAAATTATAGCAAAGTGTCATTGCTATAATCCTGTGGTGAAACCAGTTTAAAGTTGGCTTTTGAATCCTGACTTGTTTAAAAGCCATTAACCATAATTCTCTATTTGCACATTAACGGGAATTTATGTTTAACTGCAGCTGCTAGGTTTGCTTCCCTGTTTACATGAAGTGAGGGAGCAAAGGGGCACTTCACTGAGTGCATGAAAAAGTAATGCACATCCTGACTTATTAGGATTAAATTTGATAATTCAAAGCTCATCTGAAAAGTCTGAGCTAAATATTATTGCTTTGGAATATTAATTGGTTCTTCTCAAACTCCAAAGCAATATAATATCCCAGTACTTTATGTAGAAAACAGGAACTCTACACTCCTCTCAACTAAAAGTGAAAGGCAGAGAAACATACAATGCACACGTTGAAATACCGTATTTTTCGCCCTATAGGACGCACTTTTTCCCCTCCAAAAATGAAGGGGAAATGTGTGTGCGTCCTATGGGGCAAATGCAGGCTTTCGCTGAAGCCTGGAGAGCGAGAGGGGGGTCGGTGCGCACCGACCCCTCTCGCTCTCCAGGTTTGGCGCAGCTGTGCGCAACCCTAGGGAGCCCGGCGCAAAGTTGTGCAGGTCTCCCAAGGGTTGCACAGAGCTGCCTGCATTCCTGGGCTTCGCGCGGGGGGGGGGGAGAGTTCATTATCCCCCCCCCCAAAAAAAAACCCAAGGTGCGTCCTATGGGGCGGTGCGCCCTATGGGGCGAAAAATACAGTATGTCTCCTTACCTGTGTTGCAAAAATAGTTTACTTGTTGAATTAAAAATTTGTCCATTTTACACTGTACATATCAAATGATATGGTCCTTCTTTTCCATTCACATAGGTTGTGCATTCTATCTCTCTTGATGTTTGCAAAGATGCTGCAAATGTGGAAAGGGCCCTTAAACAGGTAAGGAAATACTGGTTTTACCTGGCTGGCTGGCTCCCTCCCCCCATTTTTCAATTGCAAGTGTTTATTGCAGAAATGTTCTGCTGACAGTAGTGATATTTATAGACACAAATTTGTTATCTCACCTGGTTTTTTTTCCTTTCCAGGCTCAAGAGAAGTTGGGTCCAGTTGACATGCTTGTAAATTGTGCTGGAACATCAATTAATGGAAAGTTTGAAGATATTGACATCAGTAAGTTTGAAGTAAGTGAGCCTGACTTCTCCTGTTTGAGTATGTACTGGTATACTAATTCATCGGCACCTAGAAAATCACACCAGATTGAGAAATGCTTTTGAATGATAAAATTATATATAAAATTTACCTAACTTGTAGCAGCACATTTTATTGTCCATTTCAAATAAATGACCTAACATTGTGTATTTTTTTTCTAATCCCCCCATAGTTTTCCACTGGGTTGAATGTTTTATATCTGTGTCATAGACCCAATAATTCTTATTAGATATTTATCGTGTCTAAAAATGTTTGCTGCCTTTAAGCATCTATTATGAAAGGCCTTTAATTTATGTTGTGAAAGACAAGTTCTTCATACGCTATTGTTACATAACTTTCATTCCTTGGGTAATACTTGCATGAACCACCACATAAACATGAAAGGAGAGTATTTCACAGCATGCAGAGTAGACAAGTATGTGGGAATAATACTTTTTCTTGAATACTTATATAACTGCAAAAGTGTATACAAATTTAATAAATAATAATAATAACAGCAAAAGTGGGGCTCCCTAATTCAGCCCATCTCAAATGAAATGTTTGCTTCATGTTGATGTTGGTCCATAAAGTCTCTTCAGTGGCTGACTTGTAAACAGTTCACATAAAGATTAACTAGGCTATGACTCATTTTCTCCTTGGTATATCATAGACAGGGGAGATGCAAAGTGCTCATAATTTCAGCACCATGCGCCAGCACACTGCTTATTCACATTATTAAATCATTATTTGTTCAATAATAATAATAGTTTCTATACTGCCCTTCATCCAAAGATCACAGGGCAGTTTTCATTATAAACCATAATAATAATATTATAATAATTTATTAATTATACCCCGCCCATCTGGCTGGGTTTCCCCAGCCACTCTGGGCGGCTTCCAACTGAATATTAAAAACAATACATGGTTTAATGTAACATGTGAACCAAGCCGTTAATTAGTTTCAGAGGGAAAAAATTGAGAAGTGATTTTATAAAATTAGAGCAGTTGCAAATGTCATTTTCTACTAGTTCTCTACTCGGTGCAGATTATGTAATTAGTAAACTGTTGTGTCTTAAATTTTTATTTACTGGATATAATTCCATTGCTTTATATATATTAACCGTTTGCTCCCATGCTTGCTCAGTGTTCTCTATACCAGAGATGGCTAACTTTTGGCCTGCTGTAGGTTGTTGCCCTCCAATTACCATCATTCCTTACATGCCATGCACGCTAGCTGCGCCAGTGGAAGTGGAGTCCAGCAGCATATGGAGGGCCACAGGTTAGCCATCCCTTTTTATTTGGGTTCAATCCTGGAGACGCTGGGGAGCAAATTTGGGATATTCTGCAGGTAAAACATGTATTTTACCACTTAGCTGCAATGTTTCCCAGTTTAAAAGTTTGGCCACCCTTGTCCTCTCAGCAGAAGTTACACAGGAAATCAAAACAGCAACCACATCACAAAGGTTACTGCTCAACATCAAAGGAACCCCCAAGTGGTTGCCTTCCAGCATGTTAATGGACTATAACACAGCATTTTACAGCTTGGAAACTCCATTTGTAACATGCAGCAACATCGTCCATAGTAGGAATTTTGCACCTGTTGGTGATGAATATTAATATTGCTGAGGCCTTGAGTTTAAAGCTGCAGACCAGCAATCACACTTCGTTATTTCATTTCATTTACATTAATATTACACTTTGTTAATATAAAATCTGTTAACTAGGCCTCCGACTTGTATATTTGTCTACAGCAATTGATGTCTATCAACTATCTGGGTAGTGTCTACCCAACTCGGGCAGTAGTTACCACCATGAAGGAACGGAGGAGGGGAAGGATTGTGTTTGTGTCATCCCAGGCTGGACAAGTTGGACTGTTTGGTTATACTGCTTATTCTTCAACAAAGTTTGCTCTTCGAGGACTAGCTGAAGCTTTGCAAATGGAGGTATGATTCTCTGTTCCTTACCTGTATGTATCTTATAGTTTCTCTGTATAACATTAACAACAACAACAACATATAAACAAAAAGAGCTAAAACCATAGGGGGAAATAATTAAAGAATCAAGTAAACATTAATAGTATTAGATAAGAATATTGTACAATATAGTGTTGCCCAAAAATTACACAAGCAGGCTCAGCAACATTCAACGCTGTTTACAAGGCATAGACTTAGCTATTCTGTTGCAATAAGTTGTACAATATTCCAGAGCGCATGACACCATTCGGCTCATAAGGCCTGTATTGTATACGATTTGCAAAACTGTTCATTTAGTAGGGTTAGTTGTCCACCGGATCAAAATGAGAAGTAATAGTGCAGGCAGTGTATTGAGCTGCTGTACTCTCAGATATTGTAGATCTGGTTTTGGGCAGAGGGTGCATACGCAAAATCACATAGAGCAAAGAATCCCCAGGATCGCCACCTTCCTGCCCAGCTGGAGCTCTAGAAAGGCAGCTCCCTCTTTCCCCCTCTGGTAGCTCTTTGTCCTCCCTGTGGGCAAGCCAGAAGTACAGCCTGGAGAGCAACTGCAGTGCCACCACCGCTGCCACAGCTCCTGCGTCTCACCAGGAGTGGCTGGGCCTGCCCTTGCCAGAGAGGCACCCTCACAGTGTTTTGGATTTGCTGCAGCCCTTGCCAGCTGACAGTGTGGAGCAAGCCAGCCAAGCTGAGGGACTGGCACTTTATGCAGCTGCAGAACCACCATGCACACCTAGGAGGAGGAGGAGGCAAGAGCCTGAGATGGCAGCAATGCAAGCAAGGCATGTGTTGTCTTACCCAGGTTTGCTTGTTCCTCCCCCTGCTATACTTCATTCGACCCTCTTCCCGCCGCATATCTCCTGAGATCCCAATGAGAAGTTCCCTCCCAGTAGCGGCTGGTGAGGTGGCAGAGGCAGAGGGTCACTGCTCTCCTTGCTTCCAAACAACATGTAGCTTTGCAGGAAGGCCTTCTTCACCAGGGTGTTTCTTGCAGAGAAGTGGCAGGAATACTATTTTAAAAGGGCGAGATTTCTCCTTGGCTTTCTGCTCGAGATAAAAATAAGAGGCTGCAGCCAATAGTATAAAGTTGAGTTGCAGAAGCAGAGGTGTAGCAAGTTCAGGTGGTGCAGATATTTTTTTTTGTCAACCCCCCCCCCCATCTAAATTATTAAAAGAAGGGAAAATAAGATACTTGCAGTTGCAAGTGTTATTTTCTGGTTTATATGCTTAACATTGTAAGCATAAGCACTTAAAACCCCTGCAGACACCATGGCTTCAATATCAGCCAGAAACAAATTTCTTCTCACGCACCACCCCATTTCTCTGTTCACTATCTAGCCTGATGGTAGAACTTGAACTTTGCACACTATTTTGCAGTAAAGGTAAAGGGACCCATTAGGTCCAGTTGTGGCCGACTCTGGGGTTGTGGTTCTCATCTCGCTTTATTGGCCAAGGGAGCTGGCGTACAGCTTCCGGGTCATGTGGCCAGCATGACTAAGCCGCTTCTGGCAAACCAGAGCAGCGCACGGAAACGCCGTTTACTTTCCCACCGGAGCAGTACCTATTTATCTACTTGCACTTTGACGTGCTTTCGAACTGCTAGGTTGGCAGAAGCAGGGACTGAGCAACGGGAGCTCACCCCGTCGCGGGGATTTGAACCGCCGACCTTCTGATCGGCAAGTCCTAGGCTCTGGTTCAACCCACAGTGCCACCTGCGTCCCTATTTTGCAGTCGATAGGCCTAATAATGGAATTGCCCTAATAAGGATGTTTGTTTTCCTTATGGTTCGGTGCAGCTCCCTTTACTTTTACAATGCCGCTTAAAACAGGTGGCTAATCTGTGTCCCTCCAGGTGTTGCTGGACTACAACTCCCATCATTCCATACTAGTTGGGACCAGTGGGGGACGTAGTCCAGCAACATCTGGAGGGACACACGCTAGCCCCTCAGCCCCCCGTTTTAAAGCTGACCGTGTAATGCACCATATGAGAAGCACAAATCCCTTTCAAGGGGCCATTTCCCTCCCCTCCCCCTTGTGTTTTTTCAAAGTATCTGCCCTGAACAACTCTGCAACTCAAACACTTGCTCATTCTTTTGAGACATTTGAGTTAGTCCTAATAAAGTTCAACTTCAGCTATTGGGCTGCTGTTGTTTTAATTAAATGGACCATTTCAAAAAGAAACTGATGTCCATAGGCTGCAGTTCTACACCTACTTTCCTGGGATGAATTCCCATGGAACTCGGTGCAGCTTACTTCTAAGTAGACATGCAAAGGAGGGCACAGTTGTTTAAGCACCATCTCAGCATCTCACTGAACAATGAGAAACAATTTTCATGCTAACGTGAATACATTCTTATATTAATTCTCTCCTGAAATGTTGGATGTATGGATCTTAACTTGTGTTTTTTTGGGGTGTTAGGAGGCACTGGTGTATCTCTTGGCATCATCCAGCTTCTATGTTTGAAAGACATGTTTGTTTGTTTATTATTATTATTCGTTCCTGAATATCTGGCACACATGGACCGCAATAATCATATGGACATAGAAAAGCAGGGGGGTGGGGAGACACATCTTGGCAGCTTTATTGTAAATATCCCTGCTACATAAGAATAGCCTTGCCTGATCAAAGGGTCCTGTTCTCTCCCCTCTTGTCCATCTCCAGCTAAGGCAGGGACAGTGGCGGAGTTAGCTGCATGGGTGCCCAGAGCCCATGCTGGGCACTTGGGGGGGGGGCAATCCACTGCGCATGGGGGTGGCGGGGCAAGCCCCCATGGTGTGCCTTTTTGTCACCCTCCCAGGGATGACACCTGGGGCCGAGCGCCCCCCTTCCTACGCCCCTGTGCGCAAGTAAAATGTCCGTAAGATACAATCCCACTATATGCCTCTTTGTTCATATTACGTTGTATATCTTTGTGAAAACAAGTAAGCATGGGAAAGCTCAATATATTAGAGTGTGAACTAAATATTTTTCTCAACGTAACAGGTAAAGCCCTATAATATCTACGTAACAGTTGCCTATCCTCCAGATACAGACACACCTGGCTTTGCAGTGGAAAGTCAGACAAAGGTAATTTTATGTTCCTCTTTAGTGTCATGCAAAATACTTACATAAAGTAAAAGGATCAATAGGTACAAAACAAAAAAGAATGATCCCATGATGTGCTTAATGCTAAATCTAAACCTTGAGTATAAGTGTGTATTCAACTTTTAGTCACAGGAAAGGTGTTATATTGTGTCACTCCTTGGTATATACAGTGTTTCAAAAATTCTTAAACAATCTTCATTCTTGTTCGCATTTGTTAGCTTTTACGTTTTCCTGGTCTAAGACAGATATACCATATGATCTTGCTCATTGTTGCCAGATCAGTTTCCAAACTAATAGGAGGGACTTCTTATTTTTCTTCCAGTATTCAGCATCTGCCTTCCAGAACCATATTGAATATTTTTTTACTTTCATTTGGTAAAATAAATTTTATATAAATGAGCATTAAAACTTTTAAATCTTAAGAGATGGAATATTCCAAAAAGTTAACTTATTAATATTTTATACAACATTATGACAATACTTGCTTGTTTCTGGGCATGTCCATATTGAGTTCAACCATATGGCTTTTTAGGTTTTAAAAAACAAAACCTATCTTGAAAATATTCACATAACACTATTTTGATATAACTTTTTTTCTTTTTCTTTAACTGATTCTATACTGTCTGCTGGTTTTCATCTCTATATTATTCTGTTGAGTTACTTTTTGGGTTTTTAAAAAGCAATTAAGTGCAGTTATTATCCACTTCTGCATAATGCCACATTGAATTGGTTTAATATTTCATTCTTACTAAAATGCTGCATAAGCAAGATAGAAACCAACAGTGAACGTGTAGGAGACAAATATTTAAACTCAACTCACACTTTCCATGATACAGGACTAACGTTACTAATTCCTTTGCTTAAATTCTTATCTTATCCATCCACAGGGTAGCATTAGGTAGAATCTGAAGGAAAACCTCCAGCAGGTTCTCTGTTTCTTCTTAGTCAAATATTCTGTGCAGGAGGTGTCTCCTCAAAAGCTGTCCCCCCCCCCCGTCTTTTCTGATGGGCTATCGGGTGGCCAACTCCCAAGAGACTGCGATCTACTCACAGAATTATAAACTGGCAGTGATCTACCCCCGTTTTTGGGGGGTTCAGGTCAAAGTTGTTGACCTTTTTGGGGAAAGGAAGGCCCTGTTTTTTGGGGGGTGCAGGGCTAAGTTGTGCAGCTTTTTTTAGGGAGAAGAAAAGCCCAGTTTTTTGGGGGGGTTGGTGAGAAAGAGAAACAGCCACTCACCAATAGATCGCTGGGGAAACAAAGAACCTCACTGAGGAAACTTCGTCTTCCGTTCTGCAGATCGCGCATCAATGGAGGGCAGGGCGAGGGGGGGGCGGAATGGGACCCAGTGATCAACCACGATCTACCAAATCCTCCCGGGGATCTACCAGTAGATCCTGATCGACCTGTTGGACATCCCTGGGCTATAGCAAGTTAGGGCATAAGATCACCATAGAAATCTTGCCAAGTAATTTCAGATGAGGCTTACTTGTTTGTCCTAAAAGTCAGGGCTGATAAATAATCTAAACCTGGATCTCTTGTCTTTTTATAAAATGTTGTTTCTATTGCACCACCTTCATTTATTTTGATGTTATATATTTAAATTAAAACTTAATGTAGGTTGATGTAGGTGGATGAAACAGGAAGAAAATTGTGTTTAGAGTCATCTGGTTTTGCGTTAATAATCAGTGTTGCATCAATCTTTTACTGTATTGCCTTGAGCATTCTTGTTGCACATTTAACAATCATACAGCAATAAAAGTTACCAAACAAAACCCTCCTACAGGAGATCTTCGGATTGTTCTTAGTTGGCCAATGTAATGAAAGTTTTTGAGTTTGCCTTTAATCTTGCTTTTGAATTGATGGTAGGATAGCCATATGCTACTGAGCTCCACATTCTTTCACATTCATTGTTTCACTTCCTAATAGTTAATAGAAAGCTGGTTTGAAAACATGAAAGAAGACTATCCTTTTGTAAAAAAACAAAACAAAAAACTTTAATGGTCTGTGATCCTAAAGAATGTTGTCCCCGCCCCGAATCGTTTTTTAAAATCTGAAAAATCTGAAAAAGGATGAAAAAGACAAACACTAGAACTCTGTGGTATCAGGCTTAATGCAAGAATAAATATAGCTCACATTTTTATCTTTTCTAAACATTTCTACAAGATCATATAGGCAACAATGCATTCCTTGAAGCGAAGTTTTATAAGCAGGCTCCTTAGGTAGCAAGAATTTACAAAGTTGATCTAAGCTAATGGAAATCATTTATAAAAGAGTTAGAGCCAATTCTCCTGGGAGCATAATATCAATTTATTTTTCTGTAATATTTGTGTCAGAGATACCTGCTGAATATGAGAAAACTGTGTCTCCACATAAAGATGTGTGTTTGATAGCGACCAGCAGAATGTTGCATCTAAAATGTTGCACTAATTCTAGTTTCACTCTTCCTATTATTAAAGAAAACTGCATGTTCGCTTAGAATTTGCATTCACTTGTAATCTAATGATAAATATAATATCAACAAATGCAACTATAAGCACACCTCTTGACCTGAATATTTTTTGTAAAAAAAAAATGTCCAGATGGTCTTATGTTTCTTATCAGATGTGAGGTGAACTGTGCTTGTACCTGGTAACATTTCATCTGCTGTTATATGTATGTAATCTCTTTATTTACTTTTGCTCAAGATTTTAGAGACTAAGCTTATTTCAGAAACATCATCGGTCTGCAAACCTGATCATGTGGCCAGAATAATTGTTAAAGATGCCGTTGTAAGTAAAATGCTGTATTTGTATAAAATGCTTTTGTGGGTGGAAAACATGGGTAACTTGCTAGTTTATTATAAGGGGAAAGGCTGTCTGTGTTTGTCTACTACCTTTTCTGAATACTAGAATCTTTATATAAAGAGAGCCTTTAGATTCAATCCTAACCCACTTACCTGGGAATAAGTCCCATTCAATTCAGTAGGACTTATTTCTGAGTAGATATGTCTAGGATTGCACCGTTTTAAACAGTGCCATCATTATACGTGGGACCTTTGCGTAGGCAAAATTAGAAAGGGCCCTTCTCCCAAGGTTAGAAATTTAAAGTAGACACCAAATAAAACTGGGGATGGGATACAGTGGTGCCCCGCAAGACGAATGCCTCGCAAGACGGAAAACCCGCTAGACGAAAGGGTTTTCCGTTTTGGAGGTGCTTCGCAGAACAAATTTCCTATGGGCTTGCTTCGCAAGACGAAAATGTCTTGCGAGTTCCTGCGATTTTTTTTTGCTCCCCACCCCCTTTTTCTAAGGCACTAAGCTGCTAATAGCCTTTTAGCAGCTAATCCGCTAATCCCTTAAGCCTTTAATAGCTGCTAAACCGCTAATAGCGCTAATCCGCTAATGGGGTTGCTTCGCAAGACGAAGAAACTGCTAGACGAAGAGACTCGCGGAACGGATTCTTTTCGTCTTGCGAGGCACCACTGTAAATGTGGCAGTTGCCCTTACATGTAATTGGTTCTAGTTACAAATTGTCCCTCTACCTGAACTGCGTGCTTACTTTGAAAGATGGTTTGTGTTAATGGATTTTGTTTTGTTCTGACTTTTTAAAATGGATTTTCAATGACGTTGTCATTTACTCTTTTTTCTTCTTTTGTGTTTCTTAATTAAAGGTCACTTCACCTTTTTTTATTACTTAATATATACCATCCCTTTGCAAATGTTGAAATATTATTACATGGGCGCAGGTTAAAAATGCATTTCAAATTTTAAAGTAGTAGACTTGATATTCAAAACCTCAAGGAGCCCTGTTTCAACACAGGTTGACAGAAATGGCCTGATTCAAGTCTGGCACATGGTTCCTTTTAAAAATAAACTACTTTGGGAGCCAATCTTGGCCAACAAGCACAGTATAAATAATAGTGGTGATTCCTAGGTTTCAAAAGGGTGGAATATAAAAATAGCTGTTTCTGTACCACAGGCATTTTATTTCACAATAATTTTTTTAAAAGCATGTGTCTGCCTGAACCACATGTATACCACTTTGGGATATTAGATGATGCTATATATATGTATATATATATATATATATATATATATATATATGCTTTCGTAGATTTTCACGAAATATATATATATTCAGACTACAGGTACAGTCTTGTCCATGCTTAAACAGAAACACATACCTTTAAGATCAGAAATTTTAAAAAATCCTGTCAGATTTTTTTAAATATAAAGTATTAAACTCCTCTTGCCCCTTGGTAAGAAACACATCCTATTTTTATAAAATTGTTTGGAAACCACCTGACTTCTTTCTCCATTCCCCCCCCCCCCCAATCCAGCAAGGAAAATTTGCCAGTTCTGTTGGCACAGATGGTCACATGTTAACAATATTGACTGGTGGAATGTCGCCTATCTCTTCTCTGGCTGAAGCCCTGCAGGCGGTATGTAACAAAGTAATATCAAATGATGAAGTTTCAAAATCTGTTGTGTTCTTTTAGTGCTGTATTCTACTTCTTGGCAGCAAAAGCTGCTCTAGCCAATGAATTGTGAGATAAACCCACTGAGGTCCACATGTATTTATTTTGGTAGAGTTGAAAGGCGGGCCATCTTGTGCTCGCTTCGGCAGCACATATACTAAAATTGAAACGAAAGGCGGGCCATCTTTTATTTTTGTTTCAATTAATAACCTATAACTTGATCATACCCAAAATGTTTCATTGAGCAACATCAATGTTTCTTGCCCTATGTTTTTTTTTTAATTGTGTCACATTTCTCTATTAAAATGTAAAGCTTATTTACTATGATTAAAAGCTAGACCTGTCTGTCAAAACAGAAGGTTCTCTGACCACACACCTTCTTCTGCTCATTCTCTGGGTGTTTCCCCAGTCATCTTGGGTTCTTTTCCCAGAAAAGATAACTGGGAAGGGGGAAGAACAGCTGTGCATTTAGCTTTATGGAAAGACAGGAAGCAGAGGTACTCAGAAAGTTAGGTACACCCTGATATGCCTTGGCACACCTTGTTAGTGGTGCAGTCCAAATAAGTAATAAGAGACCACCCCTAATCACCTTGTTGTTCAGTTAGACCAGAGCCACTGCACACCCCTACTATCTGGGAGATGGATAACTGGGTTTAGGTCCATCTTATTCAGGAAGCATAGCAGCTGCCAAACAGGCTAAAGCTGGTTTGAGATAACTTCCCAACCATAAATCCAGGTCAATAAGTACCACAAACACACACAAGATGCATGCCTTCTGCTTCAGGATTATAGTTCCATCCAGAATGATAATCCTTTGTCAGATCATCAGAATCTCTGACCTGCAATACCTGTTTTAAGCTTCAGTATTCGGCTGCCTTTTGTTCATAGCAACATCTGTTTTGTTAACAAGAACAAATCTCTTAACTTCTTGTGAATTGGTTCACATGAAGTGCCAAACAATGGTTCTACTTCTTCCCCTCCCATGCTTTGCTTATTAATTCCTGGTTTGTGGCAAAGAATGTGCTGTTGTGTCCAAACTGAAAAACTAGTTTGTGATAGGCTTGTATCCTAGAATGGAGGTCATGTGCAAACTGGAGCGTGCCTGTTGCAGCAAACTAGGAACCATCTAAACCAAAAGTCAGATGTGAAAGGGAGAGCATGTGAGCGCAGAGCTTGCTCTTATATCACCAAGCCATAGTTTGGCATATATGAATGTCTTGCATCTCCTTAATGTTTACCTGCAGAAATTGCCATGTATTTCAGAAAGGATAAAAAATGCATAGCTAAACTACTGAACTCATGCAAGTAAAGCTGGAAATCATACAATTTGGATTTGATCTTGAGATCAAGCAGCTTGCAAATGTATGCCTATGTTAAATTGGACTGTTGCTACCCATCTGGCAAATGTCTCCTCAGCCTTGCTGGGCCTGCTAAACATTCATTGAATCATAAGGTTGTTTCACATTGTTTGCCTGTGACTTTTCTACTGGTTACCCATTATTATTCTCCAGGGAGCAATGCAACCCTAAATCATGTTCTCTTCTACAAATTTAAAACAGCACTAGTCATTCTGTAGTCTTTTGCATTGTTTCTGCTTCAGGTAGATTGTTGTGCAGATACATGGGGCAGGTGATTCATTCACTAGCTTCCAAAGGGGGGGGAAATTATTAAAATAAGGTCCCTTCCAACCATGTGACTATATTTCATAGTACTTTCAAATAACTTATTAATTTATTTTAATTAGAGAACAAAATATACATCTCAATCTTTGTTTAAATAAGACTAATCTTTAATAGAACAGTCCTTTTTCACATAATAATTGAGTGCTTGGTGAACCACACTTCTGATCATCAAATCTGATGAGAGAAAATATTAAATGACCACTAAGCAGAAGTATGTTGAATAAGATCTCTCCTTCTCTCCCTTTACAGCTTATTTTCCTGGGCTTTTTCCGCTTGCTTGCCCTGTATTATATAGCAGGTTTTGACAGCATAGTTCGTCGTTGCATGGCAAAAAAAGAGAAACCTGAAAAGACGGACTGAAACAGAATGGGTGCTATTTAAAAAGTTGGACAGTTTGCTGCTAAATGGGACTGTATCTGTGGCCTGAGTATGTCTCACAGAAATGTGGAAGAGGTGATATCTTCGGTGGTGAAAGAAGGAAACTGAACTAGAAAAAGAGACTATGCAAAGGTGCTAATGAAGAAAACTGGGTTTTTTGGGTTATTGTTGCTTTTCTGTGATTTCAAGGAATAACCAGATTGTTGCCTTAGAAGTAAGCTTTTTGAGAAGAGTAGAACTTAAGAGTGACCTATTTTGATGGTAATTCTGGACCAATACTAATTGTCAGCAGTGATGAAAGAGTTAATTCTGTTATCCACTTCTTAATCCGAGGACTGGTTTGGTAAATTCCTCCCACACAACAGTAACACCTCAACTTTCCTACAGAAGGCCCAGCTTGTGTATTATTTTGATTACATGGTTTCTGCCAGAGAGCTGGACCTTGTAGGCCCTGTTCTGCATGAGTTGGTTCAAATGGCTGTGCAAAGTCTAGTCAAAGCAGCAAAAACTATCCAAAGATGAAATATTTCAGCTCTGGGACAATACATGAATTGGGCCAAAGTCTTTTGTGAAGAGGCAGTTTTTAAATATAGCTTATTAATTTGTTGGGGGGAGAGTTCTCTTTAAATGAGATGCCCCCTCCTTGAGATAGGAGGCGATATTTGCATGTGGATATTACCAAGTTGGAGAATCAATATTTGAATTGGCTCTTGGGAAACCTCATTTGAGATTGAGTTTTCTCCCACCAGATTGTTGGATTTTGATATTCCGCTCTTGACACATGTGGTGAGTTGTGTTAATATTGTGTTAAATGCTATATTAAGGAATTTCTTGATGGCAGAGCTTTACGCATATGATCTCTGCAGGAGAAATGACGTATGCTTTAAATAGTTGTAGATCTTCAGCAGAGATCAAGGACCCCCGATCCTTACTGAGATACTAGGGGAGAACTATAAGCAAAACAGAAGTTGTCCATTTTTTCATTATCTGTAACACGTTCATGTTTATCTTTGCCAGCTCTGTAAAAGACAGATGGGCTTTAACACTGTAGAAATTGAAGGAGAGAATAGGGTGCTAGAGAGAACTATATGTAGCACAAGGAAGTGCCTAGGTCCTTACTCTGATGGTGCAGTGGAACTTGCAAAACTTTATTGTTTCTAAGGTTTCATTCACAGCATGCCAATCTTATTACCCACATGGAATCTGGACTTACACAAAGTCCCTGATTGGATTTTGGGAACCATATTTGCTGTGTATAAATTGACTGGTTCCCATTGGTTGCAGATACGCCGAACCCCAGTGTTGAACTGGTTCATAAAAATTTCTGCTACCCTTTGTAATTTTCCAAGTGCCTAAAAGACTGTTAAGAGACTCTACTTGCCAGTTTGTTGGTTAGCCAAGATTTTCTTTAAGAAATAAAATAAAAAGGGAAACACTTTTTAAACTGCCCTTTGGAGAACATTATTCAAATCAAGTCCAGCAGCTTCTGGTTCAATTATAGTCTTCCAATTTTAATAGATTTTTAGATTCTCAAAATAAATGAAATCACAATACCAACTGCTTGAGATTAATACTACAGTAGTTATGTTTACTTGTTTTTGGTACAGTTACCCAGCTGTTTTGTAAGTAAACCTGGAAAGTGCCAATCCAAACAAAAGCACTTGGAGCATTGGGCGTTTTGAGGGGCTGAGAGGATTGCCTGTTAGAAGGGAAGGAAGGAAATAATGTAGAAATAATAACGGATAAACTGGGCTTGGTGTAGTCGCAAAAGCATAAAAACTTGCTTCGTATCATTCCGGTTAGTAACTGAGTCACAAAAAGCATCTTTGCATGTATGTCTTGCTACTGTTTTAATGGGAACTGTTGGAAGGAGAATTTGCTCTCCCTGTTTGCCATAATGCTTTGGTTTTCTAGACCTACTAGGATAGCCCTTCAAGCTGACCAACACACTTAGTTCAAATAATAAATTCTAGATCCTTTAAAGCAATTTGGACATGCCAAATAATCAACAGTTTAAAGAAGAATGAATCTCTTCTACATGTGCTTAATGACATGTTAACTTTCCTGTTCATTCTGCGCCTTTACTGTGCTTATCTGTGGATGGATTATGCCCTTGGTTTCTTCAGTGTCTTGAACTAAAACAAAAAATTCTAATGTTATGGAGCATTATCGCTCATTTGACTCGAATACATATAATAGTATGCTAAAGAACAAATGGAAGTGGGTAACTAGCTTACAAATGTATACTGTGAAAAACTTTAGGCACTTTTAAATGTTAATATTGAATGAAGCTAAAACTCATAGCTCATTTATGCTTGCTGTTTCATGAAGTGTTGTGCCAGAATACTAAATTTTAATATTTTGTATTCACCAAATAAATGAAAATTGCATTTAACTTTTGTCTGTATATCTCTTTGTGTTCCTGGTCTTGCTGAGTAAATTTAGTTCTGCTAATTCTTGTCACAGTACTAAGGATTTATAAAATATTTGTAAAACAGCTTGTACAAATTAGAAGCCTGTGAAGCTTCAAGGGGTGAGGGTGGAGGACAGAGGGTTCCTGTCTTCCAAGAAATGATGTTAACTCTTTGATCATTTTCCCGCTGAAAGCTGCCTGACCTGAAGTTGCCTGCAAGTTATCAGAGAGGCCCACAGAATACCAGGGGACCCCATTGAGGGCACCCTTCTTGGCCCCCCATAGTCCATACCTCCATTAAGGTATTCATCTGAATCTTTCAAATAAAGCCACGTTAAACTTCATGGCCACTAAGACCGAATATAGCCACTGTTTGTAGGTACTTTTTAAGCATTTGGGGGAAAAGACAACATAGCTTAACAAAGATAAGCAATCCCTATCTTTGTAATAGGCTTCAATTTTAAAAAGGCAATTTAATAGGCGAGAACGAAACATAAGAGGTAGAAGAAGCAAAATCATATTGGGAAAGATGTGAGTAAATGGAGTAGTTTGCAGTTGCTTCTTGATGGTAACAAAGAGGGGCTTTCAAGGAAAATGTATGGTTAAAATCTTGGCCTAAGATTGTAGTTGGTGAGTGAAGGAGGGCAAGGAAGAAGAAGGTAGGAAGGGGTAAATCAATGAAGATACTTGTTATAAATTTATTTTCAACTTACGGAACCACAGAAGCAAGTAAACAATAACAAAAATTCAATAATATACTGAAGGAAGTGTATAGAAAACCTAAACATGTTAAATAATAATTCCCAAATTAAAACAAACGTATTTCTTTAGATAGAGCAAGGAGAAAGACCTGTTAATATGAAACTAAACTAAAGGAAATACCCCCCCCCCCACACACACACTGAGTAGAAATGATTGAGGGCTTCCTGTCCCTCAGAGTTGTGTGTTATATTTTATGCAATAATTTGTAATGGACAGTTATTGACTTACACTTGTGTGCATGAAAGAGTTCGCCTGAGCTCAGGTTGCAAATAGCTATGGCTTAGGAGGCTCTCAGCAGCCTCTGCTCCCCGCTTAAGTCTTTTTTGTGCTTCAAAAAGCCATGTGTCCATGGTTGTTTACACATGAACTGAATCTCTAACAGGAGATTTTCAAGGCTGCATCTTTGCTAATCCAAAAATTGCATGATCCTTTTTATAAGGAAACCAAGTGCTTTGTTTTTTAAGTACCTTTTGGAACCTTTTTCATCTTTATTTTACTGCCAACAAATAGAGAGCTGTTTGCTGTAACTTCTGGAAACTGTGAGTAAAATATTCACCTATTTGTAAAGTTAAGTCTCTGTGATTTATTCTAGCCTAAGTATTTTTGTGGAGATTTTTTCCCCCAAGAGTGGATGAGGGCAGATGTAAATCTAATCAAGTTTCAGTGTTCTTGGAGCAATCACTATTGTGCTAATTCTGCTACCAGAGATTAAGAATGTCTCCCAAACCTCTCTCCAACAAAAAGTACATTCCATAGGTTTCTATACCATAAGAATATAGTCAGATTTTTTATTTTAACAATTTCCACTGTTGTACTATAGAGATCTTGGCAATTGCTAGCATCTATGTCAAAAGTTCCTTTCAGTGAAATGTCTTCATAGTATCTGTTCACATCTTTAGTAGGGATAATTGGATAGAAATTTGAAAATATGTGTTAATAATCTGTGATATTGGCTGACAAATTTCATTCCAGAATAATAATAAAAAAAAAACCCTGGCCATTTCCAGCACAGATTGGAACTGTTTGGTGATGTGTTGGAAGTAATATGAGGAAGCAACAAAGATACTAAATCAACTGGATCAGAATATAAAATGTGAGATGAAACAAGTGGAATCCTGTGAATCCTATGTAACCAAAGCAAAATGTTCTGGCCCAACCAAAATGGTTTTGAGTTGTAATATGATCTACATTTAAATATTTATTAAACGATTTACTGCTTTTTTAAAAAGAATCTCAAAATGGTTTTAACAAAAAATAAACAGGAGCTTATAATGTCCCCCCCCCCCTTTTGGACTGTATAAAATAAGTAAAATAGATGCCCCCCAGTAGCATAATTGAGCTGTTGTTTTTTAAACCATTATATGAACTGCCCAGGAAGTTTTGGTTTTTTTAATGAAGCATGGTAGTTACAGATACAGTTGTACCTTGGATCCTGAATACCTTGGTACTCTGACATTTTAGCTCCCAAACACCGCAAACCCGGAAGTGAGTAGTTCCTGTTTGCAAATGTTCTTTGGAACCCGAACGTCCAACGGAGCTTCTGCAGTTTCTGATTGGCTGCAGGAGCTTCCTGCAGCCATCAGAAGCAACACTTTGGTTTTCGAACGTTTTGGAAGTTGAACAGACTTCCGGCACAGATTCCATTTGACTTCTAAGGTACGGCTGTATTTTAAGTAAGTATTTGGCTGTAATGCTATATCTGAATCAGAATCCACATGGCAAACAAAAAATAATGAATGGATTATCTATATCTGCTTCCACAAATTCTGTAGCAGAAGAGAAAGATAGATGATTCTAAAGGTTAATGTATATGCACATTCCACAGAGAATTAAGAAGAATTTAAGATCCATTCCAGGCACCCAGGGCTTTCAATGTTAATCCTTCCCAGAAATTGCAAGCAATGCACGCAGTTTGCAAACCTTCTGCTTGCTTCACAGGAACTGCCCAGGCGATTAATCTCATAAGCTATCACAATGCCACTCCCTTGTATTACAGTAGTAAAATTATTCCAGTTGTGCAGTACCCATAGTTTTCTGTAAACAAGGCTTGCCATTCTAGCACAGAGAACCCAATTGTATTCCGAGTATGTACAATTCTATTGTGATACATTGTTTTACTTGCTCTTCTTTTTTCTTAAGTATCGCCTGTTGGTATGTGTCTGTTTCTACACTCCAGACAACCTCCACTGTCTACAAAAAAAAATGTTCCTCTTTGGACAAGATGCTTGAGAGTGCTGGTGGTCGAACTACAGGAGTGCATGGAGGGAGTGGATATCCAGACTAGGGGTGGCCAACATGGTGCCCTCCAGGTGTTTTGAACTACACTCATGAGCTCTAGTCAACTCGGCCAGGGATGATGGAAGTCACAACACCTGAAAGGCAGCACATTGATGTCTCACTGTGCTAGATCAGTTTTGGTCTTGCTTAAGGTCTGAACACAGCACTAAAACTCCTGTGATCACCCTGGCTGATGATCTTTGTTGCAGGAGTGTAGCCTTGTTGGTTCTTCCTGACCTCGCAGTGGCTTTTGATACAATTGAATGGGTTCAGAGGTTGGGAATTGAGGGAACTGTGCTGCTAAGGCCACTTTTGAAAAGTTGCAATATTGCATGGTACCTTGAGAGTTAGCCTGTGGGGTTCCTCACGTGTTGCTCTTGTTTGCTATGCTCTTTAAAATATATGTGAAGCTTTTGGCAAATATCAGGGGATTTGGAGTGAGGTGTCAAGCTCTCCCTCCATCTTAACCAGATGAAGTAGTTCAGGTGCTTCACTGTTGCCTGGAAGTGGTAATGAACTGGATGCGAAGCAACTGAAACTGAATTGAGACAAGATGTAGACACTGTGTTAGAGGTCCTTGTGTCTGGGAAGTAAAGACAGCTTGTGCTGGATAAGGTTGCACTGCCCTGTAAGGCAAGGTTTACCTAGTTGCATGTTACTCCTAAGTCCATCTATGTCTCTTGAGTCCCAGGAGGCCTGGGTAGCTCTGGTGTCGGTTTCCAACTTTGGCTGGTTCACCAGCTGCTACTTTTCCTGGACAGGGATATCTTGCCTACAGTGTTCCACAGTTTGGTAACTTCCAGATTGGACAATGTGCTCTATGTGCAGCTGCTCTTGTAGATGGTTCACTCTCCTAAATTGCAGAGAGTCACTGTCAGGCAGTGTAAACAATACTCAGCTAAACAGAATGGTAATCTGATTTATTTGTAAGGCAGCTGCTTGCGTTCATAAATAGCAGTGTCATACCTGAAGCAGAACATTACGTGGGAGAAGAGCGGGAAGAAAATTGGAAGCAGGTGCAAATCAGGTAATGCAACTGCCTCGTTTGTTGACATAAAGATTTCCACTTAACACGAGTAGGAGGACAAATCCCTGAAATAATACAAGAATACACTGTTTCAGTCAGCACGTGGAATGTCTGGGTGATGTCCACTGGTGCTGACTATTTGTCACCTAGCACAACAAAGTCTTTAAGTGACTTGCAACTGATTAAGAGCCAAAAAAGAGCATAGCATGTAATCAAAACAATATGTTACACCATTTCAATAACCCATAAAGAATGCTGTGAAAAAGAACACGAACTTTAGCAGCAAGAGCATTTCCAACAATTACGCCATCAGCCAACTCATAGGTTGGGAGAAAGTGCCTGGAAGAAAGGTTTTAACTTAGCACTGAAACTATGCTAATGATTGTGCCAAGCAGAGGTGAGAGCGTTCCACAGTTGGGGAGATGCAACCCAAAACATGCTTTCCTTTGTACTCCAGATCTCCCTCAGGGCATCCAGAGAAAGTGCTCGAGCAACAGTAGTTCTTTGCCTTGCATGCTCCCAAAATCGGGTGGGGCAGGAAGGGAGAAGTGCCTTAACACAGCACTTAAGAAATCACCACCTGCCTTCTAGAAGCTGTTTGAAGTGTGCAACGTACAGAAACCAATTTCAGATTCTGCCACTCATTTAATTGATAATAAATTCTAGGCTTAAGCTATCTTTGGTTTGAGCAAAAGCATTTACAAATTAGTTCATACACCAAATATAATGGGAAATTATAAACTTAAAGCACCTGACTAATGGGTCTTTCCTCCTCTCTTGGCTGGGAAAGGGCGGGGCCAATTGGAAGGCTGGCAGTCCAAATCCGCACAGCAGAGTGAGCTCCTGTTACTCTGTCCCAGCTCCTGCCAACCTAGCATTTCAAAAGGACGCCAGCGCAAGTAGATAAATAGGTTACCGCTGCGGTGGGGAAGGTAAACAGCGTTTCCGTGCACCCTGGCACTCATCACAGTCCTCCGTGAGCCAGTAGCGGTTTAGTCATGTTGGCCACATGACCTGGAAAACTGCGGACAAACGCCGGCTCCCTCGGCCTGAAAAGCAAGATGAGTGCTGCACCCCATAGTCACCTTTGACTGGACTTAACCGTCCAGGGATCCCTTTACTTGCCTGGGAAAGCACTACATCTCAGGTCAGCAGGAAGCTAATCGTTAATAAAATACATGGGACAGGATCCAGCTAAACCATTATGCTAGTGCATGGGTAGGCAACCTAAGGCCCGGGGGCCGGATCTGGTCCAATCGCCTTCTCAATCCGGCCCGCGGATGGTCCGGGAATCAGCGTGTTTTTACATGAGTAGAATGTTTTTATTTAAAATGCATCTCTGGGTTATTTTGGGGGCATAGAAATGTGTTCATATATATTTTTTTCAAAATATATTCCGGCCCCCCACAGGGTCTGAGGGACAGTAGACCGGCCCCCTGCTGAAAAAGTCTGCTGACCCCTGTGCTAGTGCAAGGACTTTTACGTGTGCAATGGAATCTCCCCACCTTCTTCCCTGGCACCCCTTTAAAATTCACTCCGGAGGGTTGGGGAAACCTTTACCATTTCTTGCTTGTCCCATGTAAGGGCTTCAATTTGCTAGCCGACCTAACCAGAAGAGTCTGCGACCAGAAGGAGGAGGAGTATCAGGAAGAGTGGAATAAATTTAATGATTATCTAGTTAAATTTGTTAAGTTAAATTAAAGGAAAATAGCTTGCAGATACTTAATTGGCTTAGGATTTTATTTATGTTAAGTGATGAATTTATATGTTTAATTCCATAAGGTGAAGATTTAAGGATGCTAATGTTTAAGTTAAATTTCATAAGAATTGGGATTTGGAAAACCGTTAAAAGGACATGCAATGAAATTCAACCAAGGGGAAGCGAGGAAGTCACTTAACAAAGTTAATAAGTGTAATTTTAAATAAGGCTATGATTTATGTTTGTTTGTCTTGTGTGTTTGTTTGTTTATAATATTGTGAAAACTAATAAAAAATTTTTGGAAAAAAATGAATTTGCAGCTGAGCTGAAGTACTCCTTTTTAATAAAGGGTGATTACTCAGACAATGTGTTTCATTGGCACTTAACTGATGATTAGTAGGGGAAAAATATTTAAAGGATAGGGGTTTTTAAAAAGTAAGCTATATCCCCCACCCCAAAAAGAACTTAAGATAATGTCCTATATATAGTAATGTGAAAAGACTGGAGGAGTGTGGTTTCTTCATTCCTTCCCCACCCACCCATGGGGGCCATGATCAGTGCTTCTGAGCTCTGCCCTTTCCACTTGGGGGCTAAGGGTGCACTTTGAGGGGTGAGTCCTTGCTTATGAGTAGAAAATCCAAATCCTTGCAAACTGCAAAATTAGGAAGTGCCACTAGGTGGTAACATGTAGCAAGAGAAGGGTTTTGTAGCAATCTAAATAGATGGGGGGGGGGATGCACAGCTTCAGATTTAACAAGAAAATTGCCACAATCCCTTTATGCTTAGCAAACGTCTACAGTGAAGCACTAAAAGTGGCTCAATTAGCCTAATTCAATGACACAATATCTGCTTCATTCAAATATTTCTGAGGAGGGGAGGAGGCAAGAAGATCGCACTTTCTTTTAAGTCTCACCCCCCCCCCACACACTTAATTTTAATACTGTTTTTAGAGGACTATCCTGTACCCAATTGCTTGCAATTAAGCTGCACTGGGACGCGGGCGGCGCTGTGGGTTAAACAGAGCCTAGGGCTTGCCGATTAGAAGGTCGGTGGTTCGAATCCCCATGACTTGGTGAGCTCCCGTTGCTCGGTCCCCGCTCCTGCCAACCTAGCAGTTCGAAAGCACGTCAAAGTGCAAGTAGATAAATAGGTACCGCTCTGGTGGGAAGGTAAACGGCCACATGACCCGGAAGCTATACGCCGGCTCCCTCGGCCAATAAAGCGAGATGAGCGCCGCAACCCCAGTCAGCCACGACTGGACCTAATGGTCAGGGGTCCCTTTACCTTTACCTAAGCTGCACTAAACTCAGTGGGACATACTGCTGAATGGGAATGCATAGGATTGCATCATTAATTGCCTATTCACCTTATCTCTCTCTTTCTCTCTTACTTTTACACACACACATCCCCTGTAGAATTAAAACATGTCACACTGCCCACACCCAACTTTATGAAGTACATTTCTAACTTCTTGGCACACACTTCTAAAAATGGTTTGGAGATTGCATAGGTTATCAATGAATTCCCCAAATCTTAAAAACAGTTTGGCAATGAATCTTCGTCCTGATTCTAATTTCAGTGTCTGGTCAGGGCTCAGGAAAATGAGAGACAATTTCTGCTTTAATAATTTGTTTGGTGTGATTGGTCTGGCAGTTGAATCTTTCTTCAACACCGGTGATATGGCAGCTCCTCCACTGAAGCTGGAGGCAAGCTGGCTAACTTAAGGGTGTGGGGGTCAGGTACATGGCTTGGCTGTAGGATGGGTTAGAAATCTGATGCAGTTTGCATTTACACTTCCTCCAACCTAATTCATACTTTTCAAGATGGTAAATGAATCAAAATGTAACCAGCCTTTGGAATTTGCACTTTTAAAAATTTTGCAGTGCACTTCACTAGTCAAGTAATGTGTACCAAAAAATGCATATAGAAAGGTAACTTGTGCATAAGAATGCACATAGGTGAAAACGTATTATATGAAGAGATAATTGCTTTGTAAAAATGTAAATATTAGGCAAATCTGCATGCAAACACATGTCTATTAGGATAAATTTGCTGGTGAATTTTCATTAGGACTTGAACAGAATTGCAACTGATGGGCAAATGAAGAAGTGAACTGGATATTGGAGAAAAAAGAGAAACTGAAATTGACAGATTTGCCCATACTTATTTGGCCCCCACAACTTTGAACGTTTAGCATTCCCTGCTCCATTGCATTAACCTCATTGATGAGAGCACCATAAACAGATAAGTGCAGAAATGGCATAAGTGGCAGATTTCCTCCCTCGGTATTGTAGGGGTTTCATATTACTTTTTCCGGCATAGTGATCAGTATGTTCATTGGTCACCAGCAAGTTAAAAACTGTGAGAATGGCCACTCAGTTTAATTTATTTCAGCTTCCTGACCAACATTGAAATGAACCTTGTCTAGACTCATCAAGAAATCTTAGTTTAAATCAGCTAAGATGCATAAATTCATATGAATGTTTCAGATGCAAATGTGTCATAGTAGGCAACCTCTTAGAAATATATATTTTTTATTCTCTGTGAGAAAAAAGAGGGAAAATAAGAAGGTGCTACCAATTGTAGTTTTATAAGTGTGTGTCTGTTGCTACCCAGTTAATTGGGCAAAAGATTCTTCCCTTGCAGGGAGTTGGACTAGATGATTATCGTGGCCCCTTCCAATTCTACAATTCTGATTCTAAATTCCCAACCCTGACTCAGCCCCAATACACCATTGTAACTTGCTCAGCCTAGTGCAGTTGGCTGGGCTGAATCTGGTTGTGCTAAGGATGGTTTAAGCCCCCAAAAGGGGCATTCTGGGTGTGGTGTGACCAGACGGGGCCTTAGGCTGAATCCTAAACCCATTCAGCTCTGTTATATGTCCCAACACAGGACAGCATTTTAAAAGCTTGTTTTCTGCGATCCAGGCTTTGGCAGAGTAGCAGTAGCCCCTTCGGATCTGGTGTAACTTTACAACAGCTTAGCTTACACTGGCTTGCTTTATGTCTGCTTATTCTTGTGCTTGATATTGCTCCTTTGATATTTGCACTACTGGAAAAACTGATTTGAAGACAAGTTTCTGAAATGAAGTATCTACATTTTCTTTCTGGAAGCAAGTAGTATTCCTGTTGCTCCCTTCTCCATCCTAGTTTTTGCCTTGATCAACATATTTTTATATTATCAGCCGTATCCCTGCCCATTTATTTGTTATCATGCTGTATCTTTTAACATGTAAGCCTAAGGGGTAAAACTTCTGATCTTTGTAAGCTACCTCGGGAACATTTGTTTTAGAGTAGGTAGAGCTAATGCACTCATATTCCTGGGTACAAGCTATCTCATGTTCCAACAGTGCTTTGGAATCCAATCTATTTTTTTTACAAAATTTTTCAATGTCATCTCTCTAGGATAACTGTATTAATGACAGGGATTTTTGTATGCCCTCTTTCTGGCAGTTCTTGAATGAATTGATTTTAACAATTCTGTCAGACAGGGTTAGTTACCTTCCCAATGCTTCTAAGCATATTACTGGAACAAAACTCCAACATTTGATTACAAATGGCTCAAAAGTTTGCTTAATGCAGCAAGCTTTTGATATTACAGATTCACAACATACATTTAAAGCACGCACATTTAAAACACATGACTTCCCTTAAAGTCATGAGAACTGCAGCTCCCCCCCCAAGTTATGATTCCCAGCATCCTTAACAAAGCTGCATATTTTATTTCACTCATATCTTATTTTTATTAGACTCATACCTACCAGTAAAAGCAAACTTTTGAATTACGTGAAACCTCATAATAGGCAAAAAATAATAATATTTTTGAGTTTTGTGTAATAGAGAAACTAGAATTTACCATATGCTGTTTCAAGATAAGGCATTCTATTTGTTCGGTTACCAGCAGCATTATTTTAATTTAATTTATTACCTGCCCCTCACTCTAAGGTCACAAGGCAGGTTACAGCTATTTAAAAGCCTACAATAAAAAAAATGCAATCACAACAATATTACCTTTTAAAAATAAACATTGGAAGTGCAGGAAAACAAAGGTCAAAATCTGTTGACCCTGTACAGATAGATATACAGTATGCTTGTCAAGTTCTACAAACGTTAGGAATTTTGTTTTATTTTTTCAAAATGAAAGTTTGGAATCAGGATTATGGTTCATCTAGGGTGAAGTTACATTCCAAGTAGGTGAGAGCTCCACAGTTCACCCAGGAACAGCCCCATTCCCCAAGCATCCTGCATACTTATTTCAACCTTCATCAACCTGGTGCCCACCGGATACAGCTGGACTACAGCTGTGCTGCCTTGGGCTGGTGGGAATTGGGAGTCCAGCAATATCTGGAGAGCACAAGGTTGGAGATAACTGCCTTATTGCTTAGCTTGGGGCTTAGCAATGCAGCTGAACCCATGAGTTACTTTTTGTAAGGTCTTTCAGCTTGCCTTCTAGGTCAAAAGCCTTCAAAAAGGCAACTTCCATAGATGATGCTTTTTCCTGAAGGTGTCCATCTTTGCATCAAAGGTTTGTTGGAGGTTATGGTAGGATGTCCCTATTTTAAAGGAAATAATTTTGATTAAAGATTTTCACGAATTACAAAAGAACGTGCAATTCTCTCTTTTTTGTTGTTCAGATTATAAAGCCTTTTGGTTACGTTCAATGTAAGACAATATGGTATCCAGAGATGTTTTAGGCCGGGTATGGAGTTATGTGACCCCAGACCAGTCTGAAGGCAGCCCTGTATAGGGAAGTTTTTAAATGTTTAATTATGTTTTTATATATGTTGGAAGCTGCCCAGAGTGACTGGGGCAACCCAGTCAGATGGAAAATAATAATAATAAAGAAGAAGAAGAAGAAGAAGAAGTGCTTTTTCTGGGGGGAAATAGGGGAACTCACCATGAAGTTTGTTTTATTTCTTGTGAGCCCAGCTGCACTGCTGCATATAACCTCCACCCCCAAGCAGTGGCTAAATGTAAAATGTGATTAGTAAACTCAAGCAGACAATGATCTGGATTAGAAATGGCCACAACTTTATTGATTAAAGATATAGGTGGATTTGTGGCTCATAAATCTGTTCCAGACCCACCAGAAAATAATAATAATTATTTAGTTTTAACGTTCCTACTAAAAAAAACCCTAATAATAATAACAGAAGAAAACGGTGTCCCTATTTTCATTGGAGAAATGTTGGAGTGTGTTAAGTCCTGAGAACTGAGGTGTTTTGAGAACGAGCGTTTTGCATGTTATAAAAATAAATAAATGAATGCATGATGCGCACAGACCAGGCAAAAAGAAGCCAAAATAAACTCTTAAAAGGCAGAAAGCGGGTAAAGGAGGCCACACAGCCGTCTCTCAACCTGCCCCTGACGCCGGATGAGGAAGGGGATGGGACTTTTGAGCCGCTTCCCTTCACCAGCGCGCCAAGAGCCCTCGAGTGGCGCCTTCGAGAGAAGGCGGGAATAAATCATCGTCAGGATGCAGAGCGCGGAAATTGCTCCACAAGCTCGCGTGGAGCCGCCCAAGTTGCAAGTCGGGGGTGGGGGGGGGCAGCCTAGGGATATCGATGGGAGTTTGCCGCCAAAAGTGTAAGCCCCCCCCTTTTTCTTTTTTATTTTAAATACCCACACACGCCGCGACTTATAAGCCTCCCTCAGACACGCTCTCTCAGACACGCATCAGCCGGGCAAGGAATGGCTTGGTGGTCCCTTCAATTTTGACCTCCTAAGAGGGAAATTTTTATTTTATTTTTTAAAAAACCCCAGTTCTCAATTCTGCATGGGGAGCCGGGGGGGGGGGTGCCCGAAGGCTCTTGGCGGGAAACGGGCGAAAACCCCCGGGCAAGTTGCCTGCTCGCCCCCCGTGGCATGAGACCTTGCAGGATGAAACTGTAGGTGACGCGGTTGCTTTTAAAATCGGCCCTGCTTCTGCCTCGAATCAGCATTTTCTCGGGCCGTGGGTGGACTGAAAAAACCGTCCCTCTTTTTTATGCACAAATTCCCCTAAACCAAGGCAGAAGGGAGAAATCCAGTTTCACGTTCTCCCCCCCCCCAAAGAATAAGGGGAGGAAAAGGGTACGCCACCCTGCTTCCCTTCTGTCCGTGGGTCAGCGGTTTCCACAACGCTGAATTTTATATTATTATTTTTGTTCAGTTCCACCTCATGCATGGGCTTTCTGGGTAGCTCCCTATCCTTTTGCTGCCTCAGTTTCCCCATCTGTAAACGAGTTTTATTGCAATGCGCTCCCCCCCCTTAAGTAGGGGGGGGAGTGCTTAGAAGCCCTCTTTCTCTCACAAAATGGCTCTTAACGGCGCCTTAAGAGCACGGGTTGAATAACCTAAAATTTAAAAAGAAGCCCATGAAAACAAAAGAAGAAAAATGAATGGCGGGGAAGGAGGGAGGAAAGAAAGAAAAGAAAACCTCCAGAGAGTGCGCGCGGGGAAAAGCAGGTTTGCCGCCTTTCCCCCCACCGTGGACCACCCACCCTCAGACCCCCCGAAATGCGGGTGCAAAAGCAAGACGCAAGTCGGAGGAGGCGAGCGAGTGCAAACACAAGGAGAAAAAATGGGTTTGTTTGTTTCTTCTCTCTCTCTCTTCCCCCCCTTTTCTTGAATGAACGGCGAGGTGGGGCCAGAGGGAAGCCGCCCCATTTGCTGAGCCCCGGAGCGTGAGAGCGGCTCGCCTCGACTCTCCGCCCCCTTGGGCTTCTGCATCGAGTGCGCTTCCCCTGCCCCCGGGACCTCCCCAACAGCCGCCGGAGCGCCGAGCCGAACGCAGCTCAGCCAGCGCATCCAATCTGCAGCCCTGGCTGGAGAAGGAGGAGGCGCCTCGTGACTGGGAAGCATTGCGCGGCTGCCCGGGGTAGCAAGGGCAGTGGGGGGTGGGGTGGGGGGTGGCGGCCAGGACCAATTAATACCTCTGAGACACGCCCCTTTGCCTCCTGGGATCTCTTCCTCCTCTCCCTATATATTACACACGCGCGCGCAACACACAAAAAACCTGTGCTGTTTTTTTTAATGGTGGGGGGTACTGTATTTTCCTCTCCCCATCCGGAGTTTAGCAGTAGAAAAGGTGGTTCATTCCAGATTTGCGCGCGCGTGTGTGTGGCATCTAAGTGGAGGGAGATCCGCGTCTGAATGAAACATTTTTTAAAAAGAAATCTAAACAGCAGGGATTTAAACATGAGGTGTTTTTTTTTATGATGCTTTTCAGAAATTTCCTCGTTTTCGTCTTGGGGCTTTTCCTGAAGTTCAGCGGCAGGGATTGCTGAGACTTGGGGCATAGCTTTGGAAATGTCATTCAAACGGGAGCCTTGTGAGTCTTCCTGGAAATCATAGCAACTCAACGGTATCTGAAGATCTTCCGCACTCTTCCCTTATTCTTTTTCTCCCCCCCAGCCCACTTTTTTTGGGGAATCATCAAAGAAACTACTGCATTTCATTTTTGTAGAGGACCTGAGACTGTTTGGATTTATTTATTTATTTTCCCTGCAAGGAAACTTGACAGAAAAGTAGATTTATTTCAAGTAAGTGTTTTGTGTTTGTTTTTTTCCCCACAGGCAATTTGCTTTGGGTAACTTTATTTCATTTCGTGGTGGTTGGTTCCCTTTAAGCGCTGGTTGAGGGTCTTTAGTTGAATGTGCTTTGCATGAATTTGCATTAGAGGTTTCTCTGCTTTAGTAAATCACATATTGGATGTCAGGGTTGTTTGTTTGTTTTTTTGGAATGTGTGCCCAGCAGTCTCCTTCATTCATGTCCTAGTCTATAGCAGCATGTAGGAGGGGTGTGTGTGTGGAAATGCACCTGACTTTGAATAAGCATCTGATTTTCTTATTTCAGATGCATTTCAACACAGAGGACGGAACGTCTCTGCAAATACGCTTCATAATAAATATTACATGTGGAATACAGTACTGGCTGCATTTTAAATCCGGTTTCCACCGTGCATCGCAAACTGAGGAGGAAAACACTGGGAAGGCGGAAATACCTTTGAGACCCTGAGGACTCCCCCATACCTCAACCAATGGAACTGCATAGAATGAAACAACTGGATTATATATAAACACTGGCACTTACTATTCCTGGCTGCTTTATTTTTGGGGGGGCGGGAGGGGGGACACTCCATCCGCTTCTGCATATATTTTTTCCCTCCTTTGCCCTACTCCTTGCTATAAATGATGGCTCAGACTGGGATAAGAGGTTACGACACAAGAGAGATAGTGCAGACGTACATCCATTACAAGCTGTCGCAGAAAGGATATGACTGGGTTGCCAGTGAAGACAGAGAAGACCTTCCTTCTCCTCCTCCTCCTCCTCCAGATCCTGCTGCTGCAGAGACCTTCCCTAACCTTGCTAGGCTGGCATCTCATCCTTCCGAGCTGCCTGTAAGTAACGTCGCCCCGGCTGACGGACCGCACCCTGTGCCGCAGGTTGTCCACGCAACTTTACGTCAAGCCGGGGATGAGTTTTCGCGGCGTTACAGGAGGGACTTTGCTCAGATGTCTGGACAGCTGCACTTGACCCCGGTCACTGCCAGAGCTCGCTTTGCGGCAGTTGTCGAAGAGCTCTTCCGAGACGGGGTGAACTGGGGGAGGATTGTGGCGTTCTTTGAGTTCGGTGGCATGATGTGCGTGGAGAGCGTCAGCCGGGAGATGTCGCCCCTTGTGGACAATATCACAGTGTGGATGACTGACTACCTGAACAGACACCTGGACAACTGGATCCAAGACAATGGAGGCTGGGTATGTTTTTCTGTGTTTCCATTTTCAAATGCATTCGTTACCACTATTTCAATATTACACCTTACCTACGTGCTTGCAGTGGGGGTCAAAGCTAGCTTGCCTGGCTAGCTGTTTTCCAAGCATGGTTGTCGCCAGTAGAATTCACGGACTCCGGTACTTAATTGTTTCTGGCAGTTTGCTTGTCCTGGTCCAAAATGTGATAACCGCTTACCATAGACCTGCCAGGTGTTCGATAGAAGAGGACCTACACTGTATCATTCCTATCTCCAGTGCGCCAGACTTTAAAAGCCAGTTGCCGTGTTGAAAGTAGATGTTTAAAAACTGAGGTGTTTCAGCAGTGATAAAGTTCCCATAAATCTCTCTAGCCTGTAGGTGACTGTGTTGCGCTTTTCTCTCTCAGGTTACAGTGAGAACTCCCCATCTTGTTTCAATCAAGGTTTAATCGCTGATGTCATTCATAGGTTGTGTGAAATTTGCTGGTAAAATGAGGTCACAGTTTAAGCATGAGAGAGGAAAACTAATGATGAGGGGGAAGCTAATTCACGTCATGTGTGGCCTATTTCTTGGTTGTGCTTGCAGAGGAAAAATGCTACTGAAATTGTATTATGACTACATAGCACAGTGGAACCCTCATTATCTGCACCTTGTTTATTTTAGACCATGTCTTGCACAAGTGTGTGTGTGTGTGTGTGTTTGCATGCGCGCCACAACCCTTGCAGGTACCCCTCACAACACTTCCATTGTTTCTGTTTATCTTTCTATTTGGGAGAAAAATGAAATTCTACATGGATGTCTTTGCATATGGTGCACAATCAGGTTAAGCAGGTGACACTTGTATTGATGGGTAAAGTTTTTACAAGAAGGAAAGCAGATATATTTACATATATATATTTATAGCAGCTGATATAACGAAATAAGTTTTTTGTTTACTTTCTTCTAAAAAAATATTCTCTAGAGTTCTTTGAAGGGGAAAGAAGAAATGAACACCTTTTAGGAAATCTGCAAATAGGTTTCTTTTCGTGACCAGTTCTTGGAAAGTGTAGGGCTTTTGTTGTGATTGAGTGCGGTTCTTAAAGAAATTGAAATCTGCGTATAGAAATTAGTGATGGCAGAGAAAGTGGAAGTGTTCTGGAAGGGTGAACTCTGCCATATGAAGATCATATGCTGTCTTTTCACCTGTCTTTAACAATGTACCCTAATCCTTTTCCATCTTGAATAAGTATCTCTTTGCACATAATTGTTTTATGAATCAGTTAACCAGTATGTCTCATCTTTTTGCATCATTAGATTCAACCAGTGATTCCCAACTGGTGGGTTGGGCTGCAGACACTAGTGAGGTGTCCTCATGGTAGAAAGAATGGAGTTGTAGACAAAGTAAAACTAGAAACACAAGAGGTAAAGGAAGGGTAACTTTTGTGTATGAGACTGAGACCAAAGGGTGGGCTTACTTTGTTTATGAACTTACGCTTCATAAATAGTCAAGCCATGTTAATAGTACATACCCCCATTTTCTGTTGTTGAGAGACAAAGATATATGCTCTGCAAATGTCTCCTATTATTATAAAAAAAAAATATAAATCATTTTAAAACAGAGTACACCTAACATTGACCTATTTTATTCATCCAACTGTGTAGAGAGTAGTAAGCTTCCATATTACTCACAAGGCTGCCTTCACACCAAAGTATTTGGAAAGGAAGGAAAATCCATTTTTTAACCTCTGCTGTTTTTTCTTGTGGACCTTCACAACATCTTCTCTCCACCTCTTGTTGCTAATGGATGCGCCACCTTAGTTTTTACCTCAATAGATTGTTTCAGTGCCAGCAACCTAATACCATATTTTGTACCTCTTAGCAGAACTTAGGGCAAACAGATGGACATTGCCTTCAGTGCAACTTCAGAGCTCTTAATGGGATGCATGCTCTTTAGAGATGTTCCATGTATTTGCTGGAAGACAAGCTGGTGCACATATTTAGGATCAGGGTGCATGTATGTGCTCTGCCACATCAAGTGACGACTCTTACGTGTGAAGAGGCCACCACAGAGGAAACGTCTCCTCACATCACCTCAAACACAATTCTCTTTGGTTCGCACATTTAGCTGCCAGCCACCAGATGCACAGTAATCAAATGATACATATATATGCATGTTGGACTGTGCACTAGTTTTGAAATAAATGCCTTCTTTCAAAATAAACTCCCTTTATTCAAGGAAGCTTGATGTATTCTGGAACAAAGAACATCCTTTAAATTAAACGTATCCAGAACTGCTATACTTAGTGTGCCTCAACTCTGTATTTTGGAAGTGTTTTTCTCCTAGAGAGCAGTTCTTCTTTTTATTCTTCCTTCCACCCCAAACTGGTTATTATTCACCAGAGGAAAGAGAAACATGTGACTCACTTTCTGGGTGGCACATGAGAACACAAATGATTTGCATGCCAGCTATAATACCGCAGTATTGCTCTTGCAAACAAGACATAAATCACAGTAGAAACTTAATATGGACTGCAAGGCACTAATATGTAGCTTTCCCTGTATTCAGTAAATGTACGTTTCCCAACCGGACAGTTTCGTTTTAATTTCCAGTGTCTACCACCTCCCCCCTACCCCCAAATATGCTTATAATAAAGAATGACTTTCTTTTGAAGTGATGAAAGCAGACAAGCTGTTCATGAATTAGGAATCTGACTTGATCTGAAAGGTGATTACCTTTGGGCAAACTTGTATTTTTCTTGGAAGGCACTTTCCTCTGCAACTGAAGTGTGGAGATGCTTGAGTATACTGCATGTCGGCAACTCTCAGAGTGCTGCTCTTCAGAGCCCAGCATGTGGCTCTTCTTAAGGGTTTGAGGTGTTCCAAAGGGCGGGGGGGGGGGGAGTAACCTTAAAACCAACAGAAATGCATTTAAGTATATTTATGCAGTTAAGTGACAAGTCTACATTTGTATTAGTAGCCTGTTACATGGGAGGACGGGACTCCTTGTTTTTGCCTGCATGCATGGCATAGTCTTCGGAACATTTCTTAGCTGGAAGGTATTAGCTAGAAGATACCTGCATGCTCAGTACCTAATAAAAAACACACCTACTAGTGAGCAAACAGCCCTGCCAAATCAGACAAAAGGCATGTCAAATCCAACACTTTTCACACAGTGACAGTTCCTATGGGAAACCCACAAGACAGTGTTGGTTATTTGTACTGGTTTCAGATCTCATTGGGGTATCTTTTTTATCTACTGATAGTCATTTCAGTTCTTTAACACTGCTCCTTAAATTGCATCATCAATGCACAAAAGGACAATGCCAGCTGGTTTGCAGGAACCCCTAAAGCTTGCAAACTTAAAAACTCCCAAACAACTCAGGTGGGAAGAAGCCCAAAGATAACTGTTGGCCAACTGTTGGGGTGTGTGTGTGTGTGTGTAAAACCTGGAACAGGAGATGGAATGGATTGGCCGGAACACTGAATAGAAGCCCTCTACAGATTTTGGTGGAGTCACCACTTGTTTGCTTTCTGTAGCACTTTGGTGAATGCAAAGTTCTTTTACCAAGCAACAACTAGGTGGAATAAGTTAGGCAACAAAGCCAACATTTATACTGTGTCCAGAGCCTCCATCTATTCTGTCTTTGGAATAGAATTTTGGCATGTTGAGGAGATATATCTACAGGAATTTAGGTAAGGTTTCCTCCCCAAAAAATAGTCCTGGGAATTGTAGGTTGGTGAAGAATGTTAAAGATCCTTTCGAACTGCAGTTTCCTAACAGCGATGTGGGGCTTTTCCATAGAAAATTTTCAGTTTTGTATGTTTTGTTAGGAACAATGTATGGTTTAAGAAAAGTCTGGCAACTTCCACTTGCTAAATTAGATTATTCTCCAGAACACCAGAAGATTTCCTATAAATTTATGTACGGTGGGTAAAAAAATCCTATTCAGAAGTTTTCCAGAAATCCCACATCACTGCTTCCAAGGGGGAAGAAAGTGTGACTAGTAAACCACTTGAAGACAGTACAGTGGTACCTTGGTTCTCGAATGGCTTGGCTCCTGAACAAATCGGTTCCCAAATGCCGCAAATCCGGAAATGAGTATTCCGGTTTGTGAAGGTTTTTTGGAAGCCGAATGTCCGACTCAACTTCTGCGGCTTCCGATTGAGTGCAAGGAAGCTCCTGCAGCCCATCAGAAGCCGCACCTTGGTTTTCAAATGGTTCTGGGAGTCGAACGGACTCCTAGAATTGATTAAGTTTGACAACGAAGGTACCACTATAGTGTAGATACACAGCAGCTAGAAGTTTTGGATACCTGCAGCCTGGATCCACAACTGGCTCTGCATCTTTTGTTTCCTGATGATTGTGCCATTTCTTTCGAGGTGACCTTTCAGCACCTCCAAAACTCATTGGAAAGCTATTGAAATGCTTTGTTCTGCAGACAGTGCTGCAACTCTATATAGAAATTATTGTTATTGTTTCTGTTACTATGTTGTGCATTTTTTGGTGTTTTTATATTGTAAACTGCCCTGTGATCCTTGGATGAAGGGCAGTATAGAAATTAAATGAATGAAAGAGTAGAGTAGAGTAGAATAGAATACGGTACACCTATCTTTGTAACCTCTCTAGGTGGGTCATTCTGCATGGTTTGGCTTTCCCCCCAGTCTGTTTCACATGTCTTGGACCACAACTCCCATGATCCCTGATCATTTGCTATTTATATATATTTATATATTATTCATAACCTTTGCAGTTCAGTCTGAAAGTTCCCAGGGCAGCAGCACGCAAACAGTTTATTGATATTGACAATTTATGGACACCACAGCAATATCATGCAAAAGAACCAATAGATACCATAAGCTGCAGCCTGGGAGCGGGGTGGGGAAGCCCAGTTCTTAAATTGGCCATCTCCAAAGCCTTGAATGAAAAAAACAATAATGTGTTTTAACTTAGATAATGTCGGGGACAGGTACATCTCCAGGGGGAGGGAGTCCCACATCCGGTGGGGAGGTCCAGCCATAGTAGAAAAGGGACCTGCTCTGCCAGACAGTAAACTAGAGCTGTCAATGGAACTACAAGCAGATCCTCTCCCACAGATCAGCACGGGTCAGCAGGTAATGGAGAGGTACTCCATTCAAACATTGGCGCCTCTCGCCCTGGCTGTGTAGGGCTTTATATAGAACTGGGCGCAGTAGCAAACTCTCTACCAGTGCGGAGGTTTAAAGGCTGGTGGCACACAATCCCATTTTTTCAGCTCCAGCGAGTAAACTGTCTATTCTGGCTGCCACATTTTGTGGTCCAAAAAACATCTGGAGGGCACCATGTTGGGGAAAGCCGGCTCATTCTGATCAAAGGGAATTAGGCTTTTAACAAAGACATGCATTTTTATAAGCAACGGCCGTGCTCGGATGTGCTTATGGGGGGGGCGGGAGAGAGCGAGAAGCTCTCTGATGGAAAAGTGCCTTTTAGAGTCATATGCTGATCCTGCAGACTTTTATGTTTGGCCTGTTTTTACATGCTTTTATTCCGCTGTTACTAAACTGTAGTTCTCTTTTTGTTCCAGTTGACTGACTGCCTAATGTGCTCTCCAACTTTCTGTTGTGCTTTCTAGTCACTGACGCACGCAGTTCCAGTCTCCTAAATGTCAGTGGTCACAGAGTACCAGAAACCCTTCAGAAACGGCAGCCGTAACATCAGTTTCCCCCTCTTCTTTTTCCCCATCTTAGATTGTAGCTAGATAATTGCACACAATTGTGTGTGGGACTGCTGAGTTTAAAGACCTGAATATATATTTTAATACACTCTTCATTTGAACCCTGTATCTGAAGTTGGGCAGTCCTGCAATGCATTTGAAAGTGTTTTAACAATTCAAGAAAATACCTTTTGCAAACTTATCTTCCTCTTATCATTATTTATTAATCGCCTTCCGCATACATATCTCAAGGTGAGCTGCTAAATGTAATAGGAACAACGAAAGCAGTACAAAAATAACAGAATGATACTATTATTGTTTATTATTATCAGCTTTTCTTTCAGAGGTGAATTGTATAAGGTTTTAAAGATAACTATCAGGTATGATTAGGACTGTAATGGGTCTAACACTGGCATACAGCAGAGGAGACTTAGGCCTGAGGTCTTGTTTCAAAAGGCATGAATGTTGTTGTTTTTTCTTGAATTCATCTCAGTGGTTGGAAAACATATTGCTTATAGTGTGCTTATAGGGTTCATTCTGGTGTATTTGACCAGACAATGAACCTTTCTTATTGAAGAAGAAAGTGTTTTGTTTGCAATGGGAACAACGGTGTGCATGCTGTTTCTAAACAGCTGATTCCAGCTTAATGCAAGTGACTCTTGAAAACAAATACTTGTTTTCAGGGAGATTATTTAAGAAGAGGAAAAGTGGACAGAGGAGCTTGGTTAAAGAGCATCTAGCCACCCGGGCATGAAGTGTCTGCTAATTATTTGTAGGCATTTACCAATCAAAAACTGAACCTGAGCGACAAATTCCTCCTTTTGTTTTCTGCAAGCTGGGACCTGAACTGTTCTACATATCCTCCTTTTCTCAGACAAATGGGGAAAGAAAGTTTATGCTTCACTTCATATCTCCATGCAGCAAATGCTGGTTCTGGAGGTCTGTGGCCAAACAGTAATAAATACCGTATCCATTAGAAGGGAGTTGAGCTTACTGGCAACACAGCACACATATTTCTGAGGGCAGTTCTGGGACAGTGTTTTTCATTCCATGTATAACAATATGACAGATGGAGGTGCGCGATGTTGTAAATCTTCTCCACAAGAGGAATAGCATATAGGAATACTTGGCAAATGCAGAATGATGTTGTTGATGGATTAGGGATTTGTCCTTTGATTTCATTAACAATTTGATTTTTAGAACTCTGTTCCTGAAAGTGTACACAGTTTGACAACTTTTCCAAGTTGAATTAATTATTTGACTGTGATCCTAACCTCGCTTGGGAGTCATTGCCATCCAACTAGACTTACTTCTGAATGGACATGTATAGGATTTCACTGTTAGTCAGAATCCAACCTATGGTTCAAGACAACTTCATTTTCACTGAATCTGAAGAGTTCAGGGGTTGTTTTTTAAATGCCAAAAGTTTCAGAGACTAGATCTATAAGGAAGCATGCAGAAAGTAGTGTGCATATCTCATATCTCTGGATCAAGGCTAGGTGATTTGAATTATTTGAAATACTTGTTTCAGCTCATATCTACTCTAGTCCATTGGCAAATGCTTCAGTATTAGTTAAAAACATTTAAGCATACAGTACTAGCTGAATAGACTACCAAAGTCGTGACTCTTAAGATTGATTCAGGTTTCTGCAGTTGTATACATTAAGCTAGCTGTAAAAGACTGCCTGTGTATACAATATATATTTTAAAACAGTTTCAGATCTGTTTTAACTATTATAACTCTCCCAACAGGCTAAGGATAAAAAACATTTTCAGCAGTCTCCAGAAACTAGCTTTTCTCTTAGGAATCCCATATGGACAATAGTTTACATTTGTAATGTAGGTGTACCTGTGAGACAAATAATAATATTTAACTGATGTCCACGAATGGAGCAATAGATAGACTAGAGCTTTAGACTAGAGCAATGATAGAATTTTTCCTACTCTCCACTAAGGGGACAATCTTATGGTGAGATTCTCTGGGATGAGGGATGAGAGGCTCAGGATGCGGAGAATTATACTAATTTTCACCCCCAGAGGCACACTCCATTGTCTCTCGAGACAGATGGATGCCAACATCATACATGTTTCATATTATACATGCATTCCCTTTAGGGTTTCCTAAAATAACTAGCATATAAACAGGTGCATACAACAGTGTATAAAACCTGTATAAAAATACTAACACACATGTATACTAATAAAATTATGCTGCAGAAAGTATGGGACTTGGCCCTTAGGTATGTATAAAGTTTGTATTTTTTGCATACAGTTTTGCATAGATTTTCACACACCCACACCCCACCTCAGACATAAGCAGGTGCTCAGTGGAAGAGGCAGTCTGATGCAGTCAAAGCCTGATCAGGTTGGAAGTGCCAACCTTTATATATTAATGCATTTGAAACAGATTTCTCCTCCATCCCTATCCGCCTCTCAGTGCTGTCCAGTGAGGACTTGGGGCCTTCCTCTTCCATTGCTTCTGGCTTAGCAGTGGCAGCCGAGTCCTGCCTCCCACCCAACGCCTCAGTGGCCATGTCGGCAGCTTTGAAGGGGGAAAGAGTTTTCAGGCTGCCGCTCTGACAACTCTAAAAAACAAATGTTTAGAATTCTGCCTGCTCAGAATTGTTAATAATCAAACAGTGAAGGCCGAAACAATTTCAGCCAAGCTATTCACACGAGAAATTTATTTACTGTCAGTTTCTGATCAAAGCTTACTCCCTCCCTGCCACATTCCCCCTTTGTGGGTGTAATTTGGGAGGTGAAATTACTCTCAGAGGAGATGCACATGCCATAAAGACCCTTCCTAAACTAGTTGTTCCCTTGAAAACAATTGTACCCCCATTAGATCTTAAGGGGTGGGGAGAATTTTTCAACTCTGATTCAGAACATCTTCTAAGGCTAGTCACATTACAGGGCAATAACATACAGTGTAAGTCATAGAGAAATGGTCATAGAGAAATAACGCATTCGACTAACACATAGCTGGCATGGGGAACAGTTTTTAAGTTTTTCAGCTGCCTTCCTTATGCAGTAATATGTACCAAATGACTTTCTGTTGACAATCTTTCTCATAATTGTCTTTATGTTGATGGCAGAAACATTGCAATTGGAAACCGAAATTTTGGGGATTTTACTGAGCGTGACATAGCCAAGCTGTCGGTTTGTGTGTGGTGCCTTTAATATGTTGTAAAACCTTTACGTCAAAGTCAGGAAAGAAAAGCACTTTCTGAGTTTTCCTCACCCCTCAAAACGCAATTGCTATTATTCAAACATTTTTTCTTTTTCTTTTTTAACAAACTACAGGAACTCTGGATTTTACATCAAATGTATCTCAATGAGTGTGGTACAATATTTAAATCTTTGTTCTTGTTATCTGCTTTGAGCCCTATGGATGGGTGATGACTCAGAAGAAGTTTATATAGAGTAACTAACAGTTAACCAGTCTAACAGGATACCCAGGGTGACAGTTACTAAATTTTAAATAAAAAGGTTTGCAGTGTGTAGTTATAGTCTATGATGCAAGGAAAACTAGATGCACCTGAGGGCAGAATTACGTATTACAAAGCAAACACATTCTTACCCCTTGTAATGTTAAATCTCCCTAGGAATTGGCTTCCACACAGGGCTGGTTTTTTAAAATTGTTTCCCCCTAACCAGGCTTTGAGACCAGAAAGAGCTTGGTGTGAGGAAATTGGCAATGTATAATAATAATAATAATAATAATAATAATAGTTGTTGTTGTTTTAATTTATATCCCGCCCATCTGGCTGGGTTTCCTCAGCCACTCTGGGCAGCTTACAGCTTATATAAAAACACAACAAAACATCAAACATTAAAAAACAAAATAGCCTATACAATCAACAAGCCAATAGATCAATAGAAAACAACAACAACAACAACCAATCTAACTAAACATTTAACCAACACCAACTGGACAAAAACAAAATAGAGGAACTAAAATTAGAACCATTTAAAACATTTTAGCCAATTGCCCCAACCTAAGAGTTCTTCCCTCCTGCCAACCTAGCAGTTCGAAAACACGTCAGTGCAAGTAGATAAATAGGTACCGCTCTGGTGGGAAGGTAAACAGCGTTTCCGTGTGCTGCTCTGGTTCACCAGAAGCGGCTTAGTCATGCTGGCCACATGACCTAGAAGCTGTACGCCGGCTCCCTCGGCCAATAAAGCGAGATGAGCGCCGCAACCCCAGAGTCGGCCACAACTGGACCTAATGGTCAGGGGTCCCTTTACCTTTACCTTAAGAGTTATTCCAGCAATGTCCCAGTGGCCTCTCAGGAGCCTCTTTTAGCTGTTCAAAGTGAGTCTGAGCCTTGGAGATGTGGAAATGAGCTTTGCAGCAGGGAGCAGGTCTTTCTTCCAGCACTCATGGCAGCAGTAATGTAATTGGAAGCTTGCTGATCTCCCCTGCAGATCCTTCTAACTGATTTCCCCCTTGAGATTCCCTCCTCTCCTTCAGTTTTTTGTTAAGCCAAATACATGCCTTTGGGAAACGTGTTTGATAGTTTAACATGCAGTTCTTACCTTAGGGCAGTGGTTTTCAACCTTTTTGAGTCCATGCTGGTGCCCTTGACCATGTGGGAGCCATTTACACTGGGGTTCCATTACAGGACACATTTAAGCAGGGATTCCCTTGTTCTGTACCGGCCCCACTTTGCTTTGCCCCCCATTCTGGCCCACAACCACCCCTTTTCAGGTGCAGTTTTTGGCATGTGTGTAAGTGCGAGCAGCAGGAGGAAGAGCAGGACTCAGGTCAGGCCAGAGAAAAGAGACAGACAGATAAAGAGAGAAAGATTTGCAGATATGCAGGTAAGATAGTTGACGTGAAGAGAGAGAGAGAAGGAGAGCCCTCCTTCTGACCAGTCACGTCTGACCCAATCACCCAAGGGTGCCAGGGCACACCGATGGAAAACCTCTGCCTTAGGGAATACAGTGGTGCCTCGCAAGACGAAATTAATTCATTCTGCGAGTTTTTTCGTCTTGTGAATTTTTCGTCTTGCGAAGCACGGTTTCCCATAGGAAATGCATTGACGGTTTCCCATAGGAATGCATTGACAGTTTTAAGAAAAAGGCGCAAGACGTTTTCGTCTTGCGAAGCAAGCCCATAGGGAAATTCATCTTGCAAAGCAACTCAAAAAACAAAAAACTCTTTCGTCTTGCGAGTTTTTCGTCTTGCCAGGTACCACTGTATAAGAAACCAGTGGATCATTAAGTGCTTAAGGTTGCAACCCTATACCTACTGGGTATAGGAGCTAGAGGAGGAGGAAGATAGAGGTGAAGAAAGAGCTGTGTGTGGAGGGGGAGCCTTTCCCCATCCTCTGGACCGCCTGGGAAACTCCACAAACCTGCTGTACCTGAAACTGGATGTGGAGAGAGCAGCTGAATGAGACACACCTGTTGGCAGCCCGAGGAAGCGCCATCCAACTTGGGTCTGCCTGTAAAAAGCAAGTCCAGAGTTAGAGACTTAAGAACCCAGAGGCTGAGATGCAGGGTATGTCAGGAAGGGAAATGAATCGATACTAATGGCTATATTTTAGTAACTTTGTATTAGCGTAACATTTGTAAATGTAACTGTGTGTTTTTGTAATATTTTAAGTTAAGTCTGTTGTTGCTTCAGTCACTTGTCAGCCACTTAGAAATGTGGAAATTAAATAATCAAAGTAGTCCAGATGTTTTGGGCTACAACTCGGATCGATCCTGACTAGCCCATGCCGAAGGGAGTTGTCGTCCAAAGCAACTGGATGGCATCAGGCTGACGAAGGATGAGCTATGGGACAGTGGTGGCAGAGGAGTGGACTGTCCTTTAGCTACAGGGCTGACCAAACGCAGAATGTAGCATGTAAATGCCACTACTAAACTTTTAAGTTCTTTAAATTAATCCATACCCTAGTGGCACAGTGAAAAAGTGGAAGGGGACATCGCCAGCTGTTGTGTTCTGCATTTTTTCTTTTAATTGTCAACTTTGGATGCAGCTGTGTTGTGAGTGGGTAAAAAATTCTGCTCATGGAATGAAACAAAGATGGAAAGCAGCGACTCTGATTACTTCCTACTTTTTATGTTTTGCTGGTTTGCAATCTGGCTGCTTAAACAGTCTGATGGGTAAAAAAAAAAAAGGCAGCCTGAGAATTAGACTGAATGAAACCAAGGCAACAACGTTTCTGAGCTTCTGGAATGAAAAGCAAAACCCAGTACTGCCAACTTTTCGACGCCTGATCACTTTTACAAGTGAGGAAAGCTGCTCATGGTATTTGAATGGATCGTTGTTTTGCTTAAATAGGAATCTGTCGCTGACCTTAACATTGGAAATGAAATAAAATGCAAAGGAAGAAGGACCTCAAGCTACTTAACCACCAGTAACACTATATTAGAATATTTAGTCATTTCTTTGAAAAATTTGTCGCCTGCCCTTCATCTATATAATGCATAAAATAAAACAAAAATCGTATAATGCACAGTAATAAAAACCCTAAACCCTTCATCAAACAATTGTAACAGCTGCCATAGAACACTATGGGAGCAAAAGAAGCTGGAGTAAAGCAAGACGGTATAAATTAAGCCAGCATAAAGTGCACCAGATCCAAACCCCATTCAGCCGTGGGGCTGCTATTGCTGCTGCTGTTGTACCTAAGCCTGGCATTAAAAATACTGTAGTATCCTACCAGGTTTCCAGGCGGTGTGACTGAGCTGAACAAGCTTACGATGCAGCCCAAGTTCTCCCTCTGTAGTCCTACCCAACCACACCCCCAGAATGCCCCCCTTTGAAGACTTACACTGGCCTTGACTCAGCCAGCATAAGGCTGAGCTTAGCTGAGCAAATTGCACCGGCATATATTTGGCTGAGCTGGGGTTAGGGACTTAACCCTGGCTTAGCTGGGAGTCAGCTGGCTGAACTGGAGGTCCCCTGTATCCTTAGATGTTCACCCCATCTTGCCATAGGGTTGCCTCCTTACCAACTAAAATATTTGAACTGCCTGGGCAAGCAAATGATAATGTTGGCACCAGCTGGGCTTTCAAGGGGAGGGCATTTCACAAACACGGTGCCACTGCAGAGAAGACTTTAAAACATGACTACACAATTCACTCAATGAGAATTAAGGCTAGTGATACTGAAAAGCAATCAAGAGAGAATATACAAGAAATAGTATTTTGAACGGATTGGCCTGTGGTACGTAGTTGCATTGTGAAAGTTGCATCGTTTGCTGTCTCTTGAATGGATAGCTTGGATTCCCTAAAGCTCAGGGAGGGGGGGAGACACACACCTCCTCCAGAAAATTATTGGTAATTATTTGCTTGTGGGATTTTAATAGAATAACTCAGATTGCTGCTTTCTTTGGGCTGGATATAGACTTCACTGCCGGGGTATGAAAAGACTCCTACTATCTGCTGAAGGTTTTCAATCCAGCTGAGTTTTGCTGATTCCTTTCCCCCTTGCAGCCTCTAGCACCATCCCCATACAGTTCGGGATAGCCTCCTAATCCTCTGGAACAGTGTGGCTGGTGAAGCCAGGGCTGCAGAGAGGGCAGGGGTGATTGGGGAAAGTGTCCCTTCCACTGGTAGAAGCATCCCCAGAGGAGCAAAGTCTGTATCCTGCCCATTTTATGTTCCAGACTTAACTGTGCTTGTTGTCTTCCCCCTTGTCCTTAATAATCAGCAGATGACCCTTTACCCATACTTCATGATCATGAGATAGATCCATATGACTTTCCTCCACTGCTCTGTGGTGCAAACAAGGCAGGAACATGTCAAAACAGATGCTATTTATCTCTATCTATCTACGGGTTTTCCAAGTGTCATCCCACCCACTCAGAGTAATACTTTTGGGTCACAGTTCCCGCTTCCAGCAGAAAAACATTATTCTTTAAAAAAAATTTAATTGTGATAAACTTACATTTCTGTGTCCAAGAAGAAAAGTGCAGAGATTTTCTTCTAGGAATTGTTTTTGTGATCTGATAGAAAAAGAAAGGACAAGAATGATAAAACAAACAAGCAAAAACAATCTGACCCTCAAATTGTAAGCCTGCGACAAATTATGTGCATGGGCAACCACATACTCATGAGGGGTCAGATGAAGGATTCTTGAGCACATAAATATACTGTCTAAAAAAACAGTACAGTGGTACCTCTGGTTACAGATGCTTCAGGTTACAGACGCTTCAGGTTACAGACTCCGCTAACCCAGAAATAGTACCTCGGGTTAAGCACTTTGCTTCAGGATGAGAACAGAAATCATGAAGCAGCAGTGCAGCGGCAGTGGGAGGCCACATTAGCTAAAGTGGTGCTTCAGGTTAGGAACAGTTTCGGGTTAAGAACGGACCTCCATTCTTAACCTGAAGCACCAATTTAGCTAATGGAGCCTCCCGCTGCCGCCGCGCGATTTCTGTTCTCATCCTGAAGCAAAGTTCTTAACCCGAGGTACTATTTCTGGGTTAGCGGAGTCTGTAACCTGAAGCGTCTGTAACCCGAGGTACCACTGTATTTCTGATTTTATGGTGTCCAGCCTAAAGAAAGATATATCAGCCAGATGTTGGTGAATGCTAATACAGTGGAACCTTGGGGTGCGAATGTGATCTGTGCAGGAGGCATGTTCACAACCTGCAAAGTTCGCAAACTGCAGTGCCGCGTCTGCGCACACGTAGTTTGCAATTCGGCCTTTCTGCGCATGTGCAAAGCACGATTTAGCGCTTCTGCGCATGCACAATCGCCAAAACCCAGAAGTAATCCGTTCCGGTACTTCCGGGTTCGGCGCGGTGCGCAACCCGAAATCGCATAACCTGAAGTGTCTGTAACCCGAGGTACCACTGTAGTTAGGGTGCTCTCAACTTTAAGCCCAGTTGCCATGATCAATGTAAAGGTGCCTTGGTTTGATTACTCTTTTTTGCTATTGCCCTGTATTGATTCTGGTGCTTTGGGGCTATAGTTAAAGTGCTGGAATTGTATTCCATTTGCTCACTTTTCATGGATGGCTTTGCCTTTGGTTGTTGTTGGGTTTTTTTTTTAACTCTGTAAGGTCATTGATTTGTTTGAATGTTGTACAGTCTTCTCTTGCACTAACCCAATCAAAAGTGTCCTCCACATTAAACCTTTTTGTGATGGTAAAGCTTCTCCTGAGGTTCATGTGTTTGATGTAGAGTTTATTTTAAACCAAAGCAGGTATAGATAATTCAAAGTAGTACCATCGCATGGGAAGACTGTACCATGTCAGGGACTGAATATATAAAGGAATCCTATGTTATAGTGAATTCCGTCTAACTAGACCCTTCTAATTCTTATTCCCACTCACCCCTTCTTCCTCCTATTCAGTCAATGTCTCTACAGTTTTACAGTGATGGGGGATTTTATAAGACCATTAGATAGAACTGTGCTTTTATGTAAAGGATGAATAAAAGTATAATTGAGGAAAGAATTGCATGGATTTATAAGCTTATAAACAGTTAAACTGCATTTTCATGCTGGTGGTATGTATTTTAAATACTGCATAACTGTGCCTCAATTCTCCTCCAGAGGTTTTGAGATTCATAAGAATAGTTCTTTCAAAAGCCCGTTCAGTATTTAAGGCTGTGTTTAATGAATGCATGTAAGGCCCCAAAAGCAAGTATAAGGAAAGCTAAAAATTGTGGTTACAGAAATTTTGCTTAATCTGTTTTTTTGAACTCTTGTCTTTCTGCTTGAAAGATTTTTTTCCATGAACATGTCGTAGTATTTCTGTTTGTCCCATAAAATGCTCGAGCTTTGGACAGTTTTAGAATCTGGGAATGACTTCACGCATTCCCTCATTGTTTCTACTTGCTATAAAGGCAACTGCTAGAGTGAAAGGAAGGGCCTTCTTAGGGATGGCACCCATGCTTTGATGTGCTTTTTCACTGACTCACAGAATCATAGAGCTGGAACGGACCACAAGGGTCATCTAGTGCAACCCTCTGCAAAGCAAGAATCTTTTTACCCATGACCATTTACCATTTTTATTCTGCTGTTTTTGTGGGTTTCCTAGCTTTTAGGTTATAGAACTTGGGTGGTTCTGTGTTATGTTGCTTCTTGACTTGATTATTGATAATAGAAATGTATTGCAAAGTTCAGAACTTATCATATGATAAATTACAAGCAAGCACTTGGTGATTTGCATTTCATATTTAGAGTATGGATCAAAGAAATCATCCTTTAATATTCATGAAGGATGAACTGTGAGACCTGGGAATAGAAAAGCAACAGAACAATTTGTTTTATCCTTCTACTAAGCAGAGCAATAAACTGTAAACGTGAATAGATTGAATTGTTGAACTATCTTGAAGTTTTTCGGGGTATGTGCAAATACCAGCTCAAGCAGGCTGTCATTTGTTTAAAGTTGGGGGATATTTTTTGTTTTACCTCTAAAAGAGGCTGTTTTCTTATTTTAGACACACCCTTCATGTTCTTTCCACTGTGCACAGAGGCCCAATGACATGTTGTTCACAATATTCTGATGCCTATTTTTATCCTGCAGCTCTGTTCGTAAACAAAGGCACCACGTGTAATCCCCACCTATCCAGCAGAATTATTTCCATTTTGCCTGGTTTAATTTTGGTCAGAATTGGCATATAAAAGTGTACTATTTCCATAAAATCATTTGCAGCAGGATGCCTGCAATGTTTGACATGCAGGTCGAAAGTGAGTTTAAACATTTGCCAGGAAATTAAATTGTGAAGGGAAACCTAGACACATTTTAAACAATCAAGACTTAAGGTTTGAAACATCTGCAAGTAAGCTGTTACATGCCTCATGGGTTTTCATTATGTTGTTGGGTGTTTTTTCTCTCTTTGCAAACAGTACTGTCCCCACCCACTGCTTTCAGATGAGAAAAGCAGGATGCGCCGATCTTCTCAAGTCATAGACTTCAAGGTGGCAGAAAGCAAAGGTGCAGGCCACTTTTGCTTGTACCTGAACCTTGGCACATCAGCTGTTGAGTTTAGCCTTGGAAAAGGGAAGACTCCTAATCTCAAGTGTAATGGAGTTGTTGAAATACTAAGACTTTGTAGTCCAAAAAATAATTTGGATCCACTCTAATGCAAACAAGATTAGTCATAATAACTCAGGACCAATTCAGACCCTTGATTACAAGTCCAAAGAACACTTATGCTTCTTAATCCTCTTTGAAAATGCTACATCTAAAGCAATGGGACAAAAAAAGCAACAACAACATTCCACACTGTGAATTTATATCGAGTGTTTCACTGTCATCATTTCCGCCCCAAAAGAATCCTGGGAGTTGTAGTTTACTTTTATTTTTTTTAATATAATTTTTATTCATTTTCTCACCAAACAATAATTTCACTTTACATCGCCAATTCCACAGTGTGGAATTCCACAGTTTTCTCAGAGGCTGTGCTTTCTCACCTATCTCCACTTTATTCAGTGATTTGCTTATTATCACTTTCTGCATATCAATTTTTAATTACACAGTTTTATCTGATTGGATTGTATTTATATTGTGCTGTGTTTTCATCATAGGGTTTAATGCTTTGATCCAAACTTCTTCTGCTTCTCCTCCTCTTGTTGTTTCTGCTTTTTCCTTTATGTCCCATTATATCCTTAGTCAGGCAAATGACCTCTTGAGTAACCTGCCAAGTAAGAACAGGAAAGAACATTATTTTTTGTTCCTGCTGCTTCTGTTGCATAGCTGTGGAACTCCTTTCCCTTAGAGATTAATTTGATCATTTCCTAGAAGTCATGTTAAGACTTCTGTTTCACCTACAGCTGTTGTTCAATATGCATGCCATGGTCTTCGTTTAGAGAGTTTTGATACCTTGAGAAAATAGCATACACAGTCTAAAAAACTATTTTTGGACAACATCTAATTATTTCTCAGGAGTACAGTGGTGCCTCGCAAGACGAAATTAATTCGTTCCGCGAGTCTCTTCCGCTAGCGGTTTTTTCATCTTGCGAAGCAACCCTATTAGCGGCTTAGCTGATTAGCGCTATTAGCGGTTTAGCGGCTATTAAAGGCTTATGGGATTAGCGGATTAGCTGCTAAAAGGCTATTAGCGGCTTAGCGGCTTAGAAAAAGGGGGTGGGGAGCGAAAAAAAATCTCAAGACTCGCAAGACATTTTTGTCTTGCGAAGCAAGCCCATGGGGAAATTCGTCCTGCGAAGCGCATCAAAAAACGGAAAACCCTTTCGTCTAGCGGGTTTTCCGTCTTGCAAGGCATTCGTCTTGCGGGGTACCACTGTACCTATATTTCTGTCCATTTCACTGGCTCTACACAGAGTGCCCATTGTGGTCACCAACACGGTGCCCTCCAGATGTTGGAGACTACAAGTCCCATCTGTCCCAGCCAGAATGGCCCAGCGTTCAAAATATGCCAGGCACATTTTGCACCTAACTATCGGCCACTTGTGACCAAGTGAAGATGCCCAATTGCCAGGATGGCACCTGACGCCTCCACTATCTGGAGGTGCATGCCTGGATCTTGACTGTTTTCACGCACTAGCAACACATCCTGTAGTTATATTTTGTTATATTTTGTCTGCACAATCAGAATGAAACTTAGGAACTAAAAAGTTGTATTGAAAAATACAACTTTTGAGCCATCTGGCTCCAAAATGGCAACCAGGCATTCCATTTTGGCAACTCTAACCCTGGTTTAAGGAACCATTTGGTGCCTAGCTGATATACTTGAGTTTCTAACACTGGAACGGCCAATGAGAAGGAATGATGAGAGGTGTAATCCAGTAACATCTGGAGAACCCCTCTGTTATCAATAATGAAATATTTATCAGAGGGGATACCAAAACACAAATCACTCGGCATAAGAAAGCAAGGTAGCTGGTTGACCTGTATTGACCATGTTACAATCATTAATATTAGGTATAAAACAGTAAGACAACATATATTCGTAAAATTGAGACTCAAAAGAAGTTCTAATCCATTCCATATATGAGTTTAAGTCCATAGATCTTTCTATTTTAAAGCTGCATGTGTAAATCAATGTTTCTGAAACAAGATGCATGGGGATTCTTGGTTTTAGATTGCTTTTAAGATGTTGCTTACCATTGCAGGTTTTTATCATTAGTTTCATCATCAGTGCTGTGTATTTCTTTCTTAAATCTGCTGCCTGTCAGAGGTATGCTGTAGTTAATTTTAAAGTGTTTTAATCGGTTAATTCACCTGTTTATTGAATTGAGCTTCATAGCCCTGATTAACCTATGTTACTTTTTAAACAATTTCATGTTGGCTCTAGCCAGTAACAGACCTAGTTCTAAATCTTGCATTCTTCATTTCAAAATGTCACCACCAAACCAAGTCTTTGGTGATTTTTGATCCAACAGGCACCAGTATACTGTGTGAATGCAACTTTTAAAATGTTGGGGTCTCATGCCTTAGGCCAGCACATTTCAGATTGTTGTTCCAGCCTGACTACAGGTTGCATCTGACAACATGTTTGGGAATTGAAACCGGATACAGTGGTACCTCGGGTTAAGAACTTAATTCGTTGAGGTCCATTCTTAACAGACCTTAATTCGTTGAGACAGTTCTTAACCTGAGGTACCACATTAGCTAATGGGGCCTCCCGCTACCACTGTTCTCATCTTGAAGCAAAGTTCTTAACCCAAGGTACTATTTCTTGGTTAGCGGAGTCTGTAACCTGAAGCGTCTGTAACCCGAGGTACCACTGTACTCTGGTTCTAAACTAGCCTGCTACTAGGATGAGAATCAGATAACTTAACTGAAATTGTTCAAATACTCCCATTATCTTCAGAGGCAATAGATTATATTCAGAGCATTGACCTTCTAGACACTAACATGGGTTTTTAGCAAAGACCATCCATAGAACTACCAACCAGACAAGTCTCTCCCAGCTTTGCCTGAGCATGCCAAGAATTGAACTCTGGACATTCTGCATCTGAAGCAGTCACTCTGCCTCTGAGCTCCAGTCCTTTCCTGCAGGAGGTTCTCCTCTGGGTCTTTCCACCACTTAGACTGGGGCAGATGATGATTGGGAGGAGAGGTCCAGTTATTGTATCACTTCACATCTCAAATGTCCTCCCCAGAGAAGCTCACCTGTCACCAACTCTGATGTCTATTTTGGTTTTTTTTTTGGTGTTGATGTCTTTATTTGGTGTTTTTAGTTCTCCAGTCCTTCCCAGCATTTTTTTACAACTCGTTTTCATATTGCTTTTATGATTCTGCTGGATTGTACTGATTTTTGTGGCTGTTGCTCCTGTGCTTTTAATGCTTTCTATGGCATTCTTATCATATCGCTTACTGTTTTTAAAGTACGTGGTACTCTGCAACCCTATAGGCACTCATCTATAAAAATAGATTAGAGAGATGAAGCCAGGAGTAGGTAAAATGTGTAGCTGATCTTCAGTTGGTCTTCCAGTGCTTCACCTTCTGACAAAACTCCCATTTGTTTAGGCGCATGTGTTTGGTTGGTTTGTATCCAGCACCCTGTTTTACATTTTAGTCAGTTTGTCACAAATATAGAAGAAATCATAGAATCATAGAGTTGGAAGAGACCACAAGGGCCATCGAGTCCAACCCCCTGCCAAGCAGGAAACACCATCAGAGCAGTCCTGACATATGGTTATCAAGCCTCTGCTTAAAGACCTCCAAAGAAGGAGACTCCACCACACTCCTTGGCAGCAAATTCCACTGTCGAACAGCTCTTACTGTCAGGAAGTTCTGTATGCAATCTCCTGGTCCATAAGGTAAGGGGCTATATAATAAAGTCCGAGGATAAGGGATTCAGAAGACCAAAGCTGCAACTGTGCATAGCCAAGGGAGAAGTGTGTGCTCAAATAAAAGTGTTCTGGAAGTGTCCCCCCTCCCTGCAGCCTGTGACCCAGCAAAATGGGCAAGGTGCTTTTTCATTTAAAACAGTTTTGAATGTGAATGCAAAACAAACTACATGAAGGACTGGTTGTACAGATTATGGCAGGCCATAAGCTATGCATTTTAGTTTTTCCTGTAAGAAGTTGTTTCTTGGTAGCTTAGTTCATAGCCCACTAAATCAATGTGAACCTTTCTCTACTCTCCAAGGGATTCTGGATTAGGCCTGGAATGACTTTCAAACAGTGAATTAATTTGATCTTAATGAGAAGCCAAGTGAAATATCCTCTCCAGTCAGTTTCAACAGGGTTTAAAAACAAACAAGCTGCAAAATTTATTGTTCCATTTTTGCATTTTGCTGGGGTGGAACTCAGGTTAAATTCAGTTCAGTAAGCTTGGACTACGACATTAATTTGAGTTGTCTTTCCCAATCATGTATATGTTTATTGTGCTAACGTTAGGGGCCAAATAAGAATCCAGTCCTCCAGGAATCTGTTTATTTTATTGAATTTGCAACAGCGGATCATATTATGGCTTGGGCTGTTAATGGATGTACTGTAGTTAAAATGCAATGATAATTACCGCCAACTGTGCATGCCATATTATTTAGCCCAGTCTTGCCATAGATAGGAAGGTAAGCAGCCAATTAGAATCAAAATGAATAAAGCACAATAGAATTTATATGGACTGAGCTGTACGTCAAGAACAGGGACATGAGGAGAGGGAAAGCTTAAAAAAACCTTATGCAAAGCCTAGAGACAATTGGCTGAGTTCTGTGGGTAGGACTGAAGTTGACAGGCAAGGGCTGAAGATTGTGGGATTGTGGCCAAGGGAGTAGAGCCATTGACTTAAACTAGTCACAACTAACTTGTCAATTGGTTTCAGTGGGCCTACTTTGAGTGTGACTTGTTTGGGATACACACCACATATTAGTCCAGGATCAGGATCCACTACCAGTTCAGAACATGGTAATATCATGCCGCCTGACCCAAATAAGGCGACACATGCAGGCAGGCAGATGAATGCAATATGCAAATACATCACTTGCTGTACCGTGTCAAAAGCTCCAAGGGAAATATCACCCCCGTGACCTTTCAGGCACCAAGTGAATGCAATTAAATAGCAAAGGGCTTTTTTAAAAGGAAGGGCAAAGGGAATTCCAGTTGACTTTTTGCTGGATATTCTGCTGGTCTTTGCTTAATTGAGTCTGAGTGTTGCATTTTCTTGTATTCCATTATTGTTTTAATATTTTTTTCATGAATTTATTTTTGTGCTGGGGTGTTTTGTTTGTTTGTTTGTTTGTTTGTTTTGGTACATACCGTTTATTGAATTTTCAACATGGGCAGAAATCGGAAGGGCATTTCAGAAAATGCGCACCTGAGAAAGGAAAATGCAGTTTCTGCATTGTTCACTGTGCATTCAAATGCACATCCCCATCACTTACCTAGGACACTTAATTTACATGTCCACTAAGATCCTGTTTATCTGCAGTTACTTCTAGATCAGGGGATCGTGGCAATTTGTCAGCAAGGACATTTCTTCTCACTTCTGAATTCCTGGTTGAGGTTACAGGACACAGCGGGGTTTCCTTCTGGAACATGGAAGAGAACTCAAACTACAGTGGTACCTCGGTTTACGAACTTAATCCATTCTGGAAGTCCGTTCTTAAACTGAAAACGTTATTGAACTGAGGCGCGCTTTCCCTAACGAGGCCTCCGGCTGCTGGTGCCCTTCCACCGTTCAGCTTCCGTTCTTAAACCGAGGTAAAGTTTGCAAACCGGGACACTACTTCCAATTTTGCGGAGTTCGTAAACCAAATAGTTCGTAAACATGGCTGTTCTTAAACTGAGGTACCACTGTACATTAAAATTTCAGCAAGTTTAGTCTTCCCTGGCCATGTAGGGCCCAGTGTAGAAGTGATGCCATGTTTAGCATAGTCCCTGTTGTTGTTGTTGTTGTTTAGTCGTTTAGTCGTGTCCGACTCCTCGTGACCCCATGGACCAGAGCACGCCAGGCACTTCTGTCTTCGACTGTCTCCCGCAGTTTGGTCAAACTCATGCTGGTAGCTTCGAGAACACTGTCCAACCATCTCGTCCTCTTCTCCTTGTGCCCTCAATCTTTCCCAACATCAGGGTCTTTTCCAGGGAGTCTTCTCTTCTCATGAGGTGGCCAAAGTATTGGAGCCTCAGCTTCACGATCTGTCCTTCCAGTGAGCACTCAGGGCTGATTTCCTTAAGAATGGATGCGTTTGATCTTCTTGCAATCCATGGGACTCTCAAGAGTCTCCTCCAGCACCATAATTCAAAAGCATCAATTCTTTGGCGATCAGCCTTCTTTATGGTCCAGCTCTCACTTCCATACATCACTACTGGGAAAACCATAGCTTTTACTATACGGACCTTTGTTGGCAAGGTGATGTCTCTGAACATAGTCCCTAGAGAAATCAAAATGCTCATGTGTTGAAGCAATTTAGATATACAGTGGTACCTCGGGTTAAGTACTTAATTCATTCTGGAGGTCTGTTCTTAACCTGAAACTGTTCTTAACCTGAAGCACCACTTTAGCTAATGGGGCCTCCTGCTGCCGCCGCGCTGCCGCCGCGCCGCCGCCGCACGATTTCTGTTCTCATCCTGAAGCAAAGTTCTTAACCCGAGGTACTATTTCTGGGTTAGCGGAGTCTGTAACCTGAAGCGTATGTAACGTGAAGCATATTGAACCTGAGGTACCGCTGTATATGGCACTGGTAGTTACTACAAGGCAGACTAGAAACAGTCACGAGATCTCAGTGGTGCGTTTTGAGGCAGTGAAATTGTAATAATTATGTAGTAAAACGTTGTGCTTATTCCCGTAGTGGTGGCCTCCTAAGGTTAACCTGTGAGTGCAGTTAATGTTAAGCTCCATAGCTGGATGACTGAAATGTGTTTTTAAAAACGCACATAGGCCTCATTTTGGAACTGTATAGGAACGGCTTCTGCTAATGCAGCCCTTAACCTGGACCTTAAAGTTTGCACATGTGCCAATAAAGACAACTATTTTCCAGCCTGGGATGTTGACTAAAAGCCATTACTTTCCCACTCTTGGTACTTTTTAATTTCCTTTTGAATGTTAATGGATGAATTAAGAAAAATATTAACTAGCTGTAGCTAAACAAGGATATATGTTTTCCCCCCTCTTAGCTTTGCATGTTCCAAGTCCCAAAAGAGGGATAGAGGAAGGGGAAACAAACCGTGTCTCTGGAACGTCTTACCCGAAAGAGCACATTTGACACAGTGTGTTCTTGCCAATGTTTACAGGAAGCCCTTTTTTTCCATGCCATGTTTCAGTTAGTGCCCATGGCAGCTTTTCTGAGAGGCCTTCATTGTATTGCGACTGGATGCTGGGATATTCTCAGCTGAAGAAGGCGGCAACTTGTGGAGGACAATGTTTGATCTAAGGCCTTGAGGAGCGGTCAGATTCCTTGTAAATTTAATCTGAATAAAAATGAAGGGGTGTTGAGTGATCCTTTGGTGTGGCATTTTGGTAATGACTAAGGGATATTGTTTTTATTCTGAACAGATGAAGCAGCAATTCCAGACAATTCCAGAAAGGCAGCATCTTCAGATGCTTCATGGGATGAAATACTGTTTGTCAAAACATGCCGTGTTCTTTGCTTGCTTGCTTTCTCCTAAACTTCTTCATCTTGTTATTTTGCTTTGCTGGAATCAGAGAATATGGATTGAAGGACATGGCTCTTACTGTAATGCGTCTGACACATTACAATAATCCAGAATGTCTAATACCAAGATGGAGGTCCTCCAGACTTGCGTATTGAGCATGCTGCTTTGTGGAAGTGAGTTGTGGGCAATTTAAACAACCGCCAGGAGCAACAACTCAATGCCTTCTGTATGTGCTGCGTCAGGAAGATTTTGAGCACCACGTGGCAGGGCAAGAGTCTTAAAAAAAGATGTGCTCTCTCAAGCCCACATTCCCATCATGTTCACACTCCTTTCTCAGTGGCATCTACGCTGGCTTGGCCATGTCCACCGAATAGAAAATGGCAAGGTCCCCAAGGACATGTTCTATGGGGAGCTGGCTTCAGGCACCAGGCCTGTTGGCAGACCAACTCTACACACCCCAATGATTCATAATCTTGCACTCTATTCACTTCATTAAAATACACATACACACAATGCCCATTCTTAAGCCAGCTCAGCCAAAATGCTGGGGTCCACACTGGTGACAGTGGGGCTTTCAAGGCCTACCACTGATGGTAAGGTGGACATTGGTTCGGGGTAGCTTGCCCAGGCGCCATTGAGAAGGAACTCACTCATGTTGCCCTTGATAGGTCCATTCCAACTTGAGGAAGTCCGAGATCAGCCTAATGGCCAACACAGAGTCTCTCACCCCTCACGGCTGTTCCTCCAGCAGAAACTCCCTTCTGAAGGTTCCTCTGGCTGGAGGTGGGGCAACACAAGTGAAACCCACCACCCCCTTGTGCCAAGCAGAGTCTCTGTCCCACCACAGTTCACACCACTAAGTAATGCCATCATATTTGAACTCAGATATTTGAATTTAAAATGAATTTTCAGCTTTGTTAAAATAGGGCATATAATCTAGCAAAAACTAAGCATATTTAGGCTCCACTAATTTCAGTCGGAGAAGACGGCTGCATTCCTATATGTGCTTACCCGGGAATGGGTTTTGTCCACGCAAATCAGAAGCTGTAACCAAGGTTTGTGCTTGTCTGGAAGAGACAAACCACAGATCTATTTTCTGGAGAATATAGGTAGCATCAACAAATCAACTTCCTCCAAACCCTGCCCCATCAAACTTTAACTGTTTGCAACCCAATTAGACAGGCCTGGTCTCATCATGTTGGGTCCAGACGCCAGCAGGGTTCATAAATAGGGCCTGCCCTAGACCCTTCCTTTGCGTGGGCAGCTGGGTCTGGAGAATTACCTTTTCAATTTCCCACATTGCCCTGGAGTGATGCCATATTCGGGGGGGGGGGGTGGCATTGTGGGAAATAGCAGGTGGCAGCTATAAAATGGCACTCCTTGGTAATCCACATGAGAATAAATTAAATTTGTTTTAGTATTCTAACTGTTGTAAAAGTAGGGTTGTACATATTTCTTGATTTTGTTGTTTTATCTTTCGTGAATCACTTTGCGGGTTTGTTTTTCTACATCAAGCAGTGGATAAATTTTATGAAATTAATAAATGTATAGATAGGAGAACGGTCAAATGGGGGGGGGGGGATGACAGGGCTCCTTCCCTACTAAGCAACAGTTAAAGGTGAAGGACTACTGTCCTCTTTTTTGTCTGGCCACCCTAAAACTGGGGGAACCCAGAGCATAGGAATGACCCCTTGGAGGGCACTTTCCCAAGATAGAGAGGCAATCTGTACTGCCATTCTCTGTCCTAGTCTCCTTAGCCTTTTGTTCTAAATAGCAGCAAACACACCTGAGAAATTTACAAATCTCTTGGTGCAGTATAACTGCACAAACTACGGTTTCAATGACAGTAAGGTATCATGTGTGTTCTTGTTGCCCTCTGGTGGATAGAGGTTATAGCCCCATTTTAGAGTGGTGGCGCAAGGTTGAAGCATTAGTGTTAGTGGACATTCCCTATTCCAAACTGATTCTGAGACAAATAGTGGTGCTCTCTCCATTTTTATTTTAAAATTGAAGCTATATATTGATTTCTAGACAGTAAAAATATGCATCCTGTTTCATACCAGAAAGGTTTATGAATTTGGACACAACCCAACCAAGTCAAGCACTTTAAAACTCCTGTTTGATTTAGCTGGGGAGTTAAGTATGTGCTTAAAACATTCCAGTAGAAATAAATGGGATTTAAAAGTGCTTTAAACTGGCTGGATGGAACGCTGATTTAAACTTGATAAGTTTTTACTGTGAAATTGCTGAACATACAAACATACAAACATTTCTTTAAAAAATGCCTTTGCCTCTTTGGGCGTTAGCCATTAGCATTAGCTAATTATTTTATGTTCTATCTCTTCTGTCAGAAGCTGCAAGCTTTTAAATACCAGCTTCTGGAAACCTCAATTGGGGACATCTGTGGGGACATCTGGTTGGCCTCTGTGAGAACAGGATTCTACACTAGATGGGTCACTGGTCAGATTAAGCAGCCCTTATGGGCGGAGAGACTAAAAGTTCTGTGGTATTTTAGATGTAGAGTGAAAAAAACCTTTCGTAGGAAACATTTCTTAGTAGATGCATGAAATAGGCTGAGACGATGATGAGGTAGAGATATACAACAGGATGAATCAGAGATACGCAGAGATATATACACTACAGGATGAACCAGATTAACAAGATGGGAGTTAACAAGAAATCTGATAATTGGCTGAATAATAAGCAGGAGTAGAGTTCCTGTAGCTTGGAATTTTGGTTTTAAAGTCTCTGAATAGCGTTAGGCCTGAATAGTGTTAGAATAGGGCTTGCCTGTGCTCGGGCTCTATCATTTGTTTGGAGATCATTGCATCCTTGAATAATGCTAGAACAGTGAAATCAGGCGGGAGATTCTTCCATCTGTAGAGAGGTGAGTGTCATGGTCAGTTGCAGCAACAACAGCAAAGAGTCTTCGAGACAAATACATTTATTGCCACAAGGCTCTTTGTTGTCTTTGCTTTGCACTTTTCCTGCAGGTAGTGTGATACCACTGTGGGCAATAACCACAACTTCAGCTCCCTCCCTGCAAATATGTTTTAATGTTCTACAATCCCAGGGGATAGAGCCACGGGGGAAACAAAAAACCACACTGCCCCTTAGCCTAAAGACCAGCTGGTGAACACTCATGTCTACCTGGACACTGAGGTCCAGCACCGAGGGCCTTCTGACGGTTTCCTCAATGCGAGGAGCCAAGTTACAGGGAACCAGGTAGAGGGCCTTCTTGGTAGTGGCACCCACTCTGTGGAATACCCTCCCACCAGATGTCAAAGAGAACAACAACTAGCAGACTTTTAGAAGACATCTGAAGGCAGCCCTGTTTAGGGAAGCTTTTAATGTTTGATGCATTACTATATTTTAATATTTTGTTGGAAGCCGCCCAGAGTGGCTGGGGAAGCCCAGCCAGATGGGTGGGGTATGTATGTATGTATGTATGTATGTATAAATAAATAAATAAATTGTTTTGTTTTGTTTTGTCTTGACATGGCAGCACCCCCAGTGTGGAAATAGCTACCACCACATTTTTGTCTGTTTCTCTCCCACTTTATTTATTTTTAAAGTAGTAGTAGTAGCATTGAAAAACATCATTCCCCATCATTCCTCCTCCTTTGTTTTCCTTTGACTCGCTGTAATCTATATCCATAGCACCAGCTTTCTCTCTCTCTCTCTCTCTCTTAATTTCTTTCAAAAGAAGCTCCAGACTGTCACATTGAGGGACATCAGGGGATTCCAGCTTAGAACATAGACCAAGCAAGAATGTCCTGTGCCTTAATCGGAACTGGAAGGATGCCTAGCATTTTTTAAAGTCATAGTTTTGGCATTCTGAAGATGTGCTTCCTGTTTTGCAGGCATCTTGTAATGAACCAGAGTGCATTAAAACAGCTTTGCAATAAATAGCGAGGGAATAGTTGCCATCTCCTGTTCATATCACCTCTGTCTCTTCCTCCCTCCTGTCTCCCTTCCTCTCAGCCAGGAGAAACATAGCCAAGCACCATGAAGACTGCCATGCTGGGACTGGCTCAAGTGGGCAAGGGTCATAGGAAGAACGGACCAGCAGGCACATTTGCCTCCTAGCTGCTCGTGGAGCCAACCAGTCCTCACTCAGATTAAGAAATAGGTTGCAGCAGTTCTCATAGCTGCCATAAAAGTGCCTGTGGTCTTGAATATATTTACGTTAAAATTTGGAGTTTATATTACATGTTGGACGAGAATGTGCGCCCTCCAGTTACTCTCATAATAGTCTTGTTGTAAAATCTTTCAAATCAGATGCTTGGTGTGTTTTCCACCAGCGAAAGGAAAAGGCATGCATGTAACACATCCCACCCCTGCCCAATTTGTAAGGCATTTCTTGAAAATGTACATTCAGCTTGAAAGGCAGCTTTAAGTCATGATAAATGCATTGTTGGTGGCGACAGTTGAGTCAGGAGTAGGTGTCTCATTTGTTTGCTGCAGGGAAAAGGATGGCCTGTCTTCAAAGAAACAATTAAGTTGATTGTTTTCCTCCTATTGTTGGGTCGAAAATAGCTTGCAGTTGTTAGGCCTCATTCCATGCTTTTAATTCAGGAAGCCTCTGTTGTCTGATTCCATTGAAGGCTGCAGGTGAGACACTGTTTGACATTTGCCTTACCCAAGGGGAAGGAGGGAAAAGGAAGCCCAGGGCAACATATGCAACAAGATGCACTCTACCTTCTGTGTCACACATTTTTTGATAGATGTAGAAACAACAGGGTAAAGGAGTACTTTGCTCTTGTGATTTGCCTCCTATGTGCTTAAAGGAAATCACATGCATTAGAAGAGTTTGTTTTGGAAATACCATTCCTCTCTTACGAACACATAGCAGACTTCCTTGTCCAGTCAGGCCAACTGCAAATGGCATTCTACAGTGGTGCCTTGGTTTATGAACTTAATCCGTTCTGGAAGTCTGTTCTTAAACCAAAGCATCCTTAAACCAAGGTGTGCTTTCCCATAGCAGTGGGGGACTTAATTTACAAATGGAACACACTCAACATGAAGCGAAACATGTTCTTATTCCAAGGCAAAGTTCACAAACCAAAACACCTACTTCTGAGTTTGCAACGTTCTTAATCTAAGTTGTTCATAAACTAAGCTGTTCTTAAACCAAGGTACCACTGTATTTGCTTAAGTGCTGGTGAACCCTTGTTCAGTCCTCTTAACAGACAGCATAAGCAGGAAGAAGCTGGCACTGAGCAGATAGCTATAGCCCCAAGCCATAGTTTAGCGCTTCAGGGATGAGTCTGGGAAACCTATGGGCTATCACACCTTCATCGCCAGTCCTTCTCTGGCATAGCTGCGAGGAGATCAGAAGCACTCACTTTGTGTTTGTAAACTGACCATGGTGTGTTGTTAAGTCTGACAATTTCTGGTTAGTGTTTACAGTGATTTGCCCAGAAAAGCCAACTTCCCGGCTCATAAACCATAGCTAACACTAACCACAGTTAAATAATAATGACTTGGATCCTTTGAAGACTTTGTGCTTGGAGGACAGATAGTTGTCAAAGAAGGGGTGCCAAGCTAGGGGATATATGGGGGAGGGAAGGTCCAGCCTGCGGATTCCTAGCTCCTCTCAGTTGGGAAGAAGCCTGTGATTGTAACCTGACATATTCACTTTTGTCTCTTTCCATGGCAGTCTAAACAGAAGCTACTCCATCTTCCTGGCTCCTGATCTCAAAGGTCCATTTTTCTTCTACCCTTCCTTCCCCTGGCCTTTTTGTATCTCCTGCCTCTCAGAGCAGTTCAGGCTAAAATATTTCTTGTTTCCCTCACCTGTGCAATATCAGAGCTGAGAGGCATTAATCCCCAGTATCACTGCTATAGATGGACTCTAATGGTTAGAAGCATGTTTCCTTTTTACTAGAGATAATCATGCACCATCGTAAAAGTGGCTTGATAGGATGGGGAGGCAAATCAGAGGTGTCATTTAAATGCATTCATAATAGTGATTTATTTGGACACCTAGTATTCTCCCCTGCCGCAATCTAAATTCATAATATAGTTTATACAGGAGTAACCGTGAGATGTGTTCAGTGGGAAAGACCCCCACAGAGTTTGTTTTAAAAAGCTGGTCTCAGAATAAAAAGTTGGTCTCATAATGTAAACAATATGTAGGAATTAGGAAAGAAAATATGAAAAACCCATCCCTGTGTATCAAAGCTGCGATGTGTACACAACAGACTTAATTGCTGTCATTGTTGTAATGAAACAACTTGTCAGATGGCTTACAGAGATGTTTGCTAAACTGGTTTGCATATGTGCGTATTTCATTGAGCTGCCCAGTTAAAGCAAGGCAACAGTTTTGCTGATAAGTCCTAAAGAGGACAATAACAGATCTGCTAATTGTATATAGCCAGATCACGCTTGCTGAGGATGGATGGAACAAGTGGTTCATGTGATGATATTTGCATGCTAGCTTCCCTCCTTATCAATGGGCATTACATGCTCACGATGGAAAGAGGTGACACAACGGAAGTTTCAAACAATCTTGCTCTCATGTGATGCTTGCCCATCCTTTTGTGAGAAACCAGAATCTACCCAGTTCTTCTGCGCTAATAGAACATCGGAAGTGCTCACATAATGTTCTTTTTGCCCGTAATTCCTAGATCATCAGCTTGGGTCTTTAGTGTTTCTGAAGGTTTGTAGAAGGTTTGCTTTTTTGTGCCAGATGTGCATGGAACATCAGATGTAGAATATGGAATATCATGCTCTTTGTCACGTCTGTGAATTGGTTGCCAACAAAATCACCGAGTGATTTCTCCGCTTCTAAAAGCACTCTACGGAGATTAGAATGTGAGAAGTGCTAGCCAATTTTCAAAATATAGTTGATTCTCTACAGCTTTTAACTATCATCCAAGTAAATAGAAGATTAGAGCTGCAGTCCTAAGCAAGCTACCTCCGGTGTAAGCCTTATTGAACACAGTGGGACTTTCTTCCAAGTAAATGCACATATGATTGCTCTGTAGATTATAGGTTATTTTAAAGGATTTGGTAGGGGGAAGCACTAAAATGTGATGCAAATATTTGTTTATTTATGTTTGCATTAATATTTCACCTTTCCTCCCCACCACAATTTTATCTCCGGAACAACTCTTTGAGGTTAGGCTGGGAGATATGACTGGCTCAAGGTCACTCAGTGAGCATCTTGGCAGAGTGGGAATTTCAACCTTAGTCTTCAAGGTCCTAGGGGACAATCCTATGGCAAGATCGCCCTGGGTACTACAGATCTCTGGTTCAGCCAGTGTTAAAATCCCCAACCCCAGCTCAAAGATACACCAGTAGAACTGCTCATCCTGGCTCAGCTGAAGGAAAAGGTGTGTGGCAGTCGTGGGACCAGAGCCGGCATGGGCATAAGCAGCATCTAAACCCATTCAGCTTGGTCACTTGATGTGGAAAGTATCAGAACAATGTGCAACAATCTACTTATCTGCAGCAAAGGGTGGAATAGAATTCCCAACAGAAACATGGAACAAATCACTATATTAAAGGCTTCTTTTTCTTCTGCCAAGCTTAGGTAGGGCAGCAGCAGCCCCAGAGGTGTAGCTGGGGGGACGGGACAGGGTGCACTACTTGCAATTTTAACTAGTATCACAGGCACCTCTCTGAAGAAGAGCACATGGGAAACCAAGGTTGCCTGGAGTACTGATGAGGCACTGCTTTTTCTGCAGTTTGCTGGGGCGCTTCACAGCATTAAACAAACCACCACATTAACTAGGACCCCATGGTCTATTTTCAATTAAGTCCTGTTCGGCAAAGAACCATTCGAATGGTAATTCGAAACCTTGTAGTTACAGGTTCAACCTGTTTACTTCTTCCCTAGTCAGTTCCACTTATTTAGTCATGGATTGCTGGTGTGTGAGTGTGTAAGTGCAAACTATTAAATGACTCATATCTTCTTCTAACCTCTTCTGTTTCCATTATACAAAAAATTCGGTTAAGGGACAGTTCAGCACTGATCTCCCAGCCATGCTGATGAAGGACTATAATTCAGTGGTAGATATCTGTCTCACACGAAAAAGGTCTTGGGATCCATCCCCAGTATTTCTAGGTTGGGCTGGGAGAGATCCTTGCCATATACCACAGAGAGCCACTGCCTGCCAATGTAAATAAAATGGACCAATGATCTGATTCACTAGTGCTGCTGTGGACAACAGGCTTAACCTGCAAACAGGTGGACTTCAAATTAAAGGACAATTCACTGCAGAAGTCTTAACACCATTAGTGGACAGGCTGCTGCTGTAGCTGCACTTTATTCGTGGGAAAGTGCCAGGAATCTCATATGAAAGCACGTGAGAGGACAACCCAGAAGACATTGGAACACAGTGATTTAACAGCAGCATCCTGTAAATTCCCCGCAAAAAGTGAGTGGACAAAGGATATCACTTCCAGAGAAAAGGACCGAATGTGGAAGCAACTCAAGGTTCAAATCCGCGCTTAGCCAAAAATCTTGTCGAGTGCTTTTTGGCCAAGTCACCACATATTAGCCAACAAGGATAAAGTGTGTGGATGAAATGAGATAACCTCACTACACTCCCTTGAGCTCCTTAGAGGAAGGGTGGGATGCGAACGCGATAAATATAACAAAAAGGGAACCTTGCCAAGTTTATTAAATAGATGGTGGTTTGTGCACAGTTGGGTCATTTTAGCAGAACTGGATCACGCCCCTTGATTCTACTGGTTCTATGGATTGCATTAAATCTGATATCATAATTGTACATGAACGGAGTCTTTTATGCATAGGACAAAGTCATAGTTCAGTTTCAAGGCAAAGTGCCTGCGGACAAACATTTGTTTTTGGGAGATGGGTTCAGAATTACTGCATGGTTACATCAGCACGCCTCTCTGGCAACATCCTGACACCCTTTCCCATTTTATTGTTGTTGCTGCTATTACTATCTTTTGTGAGTGGCATCAGCTGGTTGAAACTGGCTCAGCTGCTGAATTGTAATGCTGGTGGATTGTGCTGGAGTTGTGAGTTTGTCCATCACAAACGCTGCATGGATGTGTCAAATGCATGTGATGAAAGCGGACAGAATGAAGTTTTTCTTCTTTTATAAAACTAGAGACGGCTAGGTGGGGAGGGGAGGTCACCCAGTCGGAAGATTCAGGATAGACGAAAGGAAGTACTTCACACTGTGCATAATTAAATTGTGGGCTTCGCTGTCGCAGGATGTAGTGATGGCCAACCAACCTGAATATCTTTGAAAGAGATTTAGACCAATTCATGGAGGATAATACTATGGCTGCTCGCCACTATGGCTGTGTACTCCTTCCAGTATCGGAAGAGGTATGCCCCTGAATGACAATGGCTGGGAAGCAGAAATGGTGAAAGTGCTCTTGTGCTTATGTCCTACTTGTGGCCTTCCCATGCCATATGGTGGGTGGCGCTGTGGTCTAAACCACTGCGCCTCTTGAGGTTGCCGATCAGAAGGTCGGCGGTTCGAATCCCCGCAACGGGGTGAGCTCCCGTTGCTCTGTCCCAGCTCCTCCAACCTAGCAGTTCGAAAGCACACCAGTGCAAGTAGATAAATAGGTACCGCTGCGGCAGGAAGGTAAACAGCGTTTCCGTGCACTCTGGTTTCTGTCACGGTGTTCCATTGCGTCAGAAGTATAGTCATGCTGGCCACATGACCTAGTAAGCTGTGGACAAATGCCGGTTCCCTCGGCCTGAAAATGAGATGAGCGCCACAACCCCATAGTCACCTTTGACTGGACGTAACCGTCCAGGGGTCCTTTACCTCTTAGCTTTTTTACCATATGGCGTAAGGCATCTGGCTAGCTTTTCTGAAAAGGAGCAAGAGACCACGTGTAAAGGAGTGCATTACAACACAACCATATGCATGTTTACTCAGAAGGTTCCACTATGGACTCCTCCCGACATCCTTTTTCTTGAGCATTCATCATAATTTGTGTCCATGATGTTATTGTGGTTATACATGACCCTCTTTTCAATACTGTTTTGCATTTGCTAAAGTTTTGGCTTCCCAATCAATGCAAGTTCTACTCTCCCCAATTACTCCTCTTTTGTTGCAGCCTTCAGATGGTGATACTGTAGTAACATTAGGAGAGCATTGCAAAACAGCTAAGGAAGCAGAACGATGTGTGGACAGTCCACTATAAATCCGCCACCAATGTGCTTTTTGCTCCAATGACACATGACAGAATACACTCACCCCTACCCACATTAACACAAAAACTCTATAGTCTGGAGGGGCTCTGTGTTCAATGGGGCTTAGTCTCAGGTAAGTATGTATAGCAGTGATGGGAAACATGTGGCCCTCCATATCTTGTTGGGCTATAGTTCCTGTCATTCCTAACTACAGTGGTACCTCGGGTTACATACGCTTCAGGTTACATACGCTTCAGGTTACAGAGAGGGGTGCAGTAGGGCAGCAAGCGTGACAATTGCTGTGAAAAGAAAAGCAAGGTTGGAGCCCTCTGTGGCTAGCAAGACTAGTTTTATGGCCACTATGCTATTGAAACTTAGGCTTATACAATGGTACCTGGGGTTACATACGCTTCAGATTACAGACTCCGCTAACCCAGAAATAGTACCTCGGGTTAAGAACTTTGCTTCAGGATGAGAACAGAAATTGTGCTCCGGCGGCGTAGCAGCAGGAGGCCTCATTAGCTAAAGTGGTGCTTCAGGTTAAGAACAGTTTCAGGTTAAGAACAGACCTCCGGAACGAATTAAGTACTTAACCCAAGGTACCACTGCATTAGCCATGTTGAGCAAGGCTGATGGAAGTTGCGGTCCAGTAACATCTGGAAGACGCCAGGTCCTCCAGTCCTAGTTCATAGGACTGAAGCAGCCTTAGTCTGTTCATTTGAGTTGACTTCTCATGTTACTGGATGCAGCTGGTGTAACATTAAAAAAGGAACTTCAGCCAGAGATGTGCAAGCTGATTCCACATCCAGATCTTGCGCACCTCTCCTCTGCATGTTCCCTTTTGGAACATTTATATGAGCCATGCAAAGCCGGAAGGGCAACTCGCTCACACTTCCTCTCCTCTTTCCTACATCCAGATACCAAAGTCTTTAAAAACTCCCCAATGGTTGTAGTAAGTTCTGCTCAGATCAGTGGGACTTAACTTCTGCAGTGTCCACCCTTTCACATTTGCTTGTATTTTCTGAATATTTCAGAAAAAGGAGTTCGCAAAACTGTGTTGTTGTGTTATTGAGTCCCTAACCACTGGCTGGCCTGATTAAGCTGTATTTTCTCCTGTTATATAATAAGAAGGTTATTTTGTCAGCAGAGTTTACTTTCCAAGACTTTCCCCCCTTCTAGAACCCCAAGGCACAGTCCTACTGAATCAGTTACCATCTGCTCCAGTGTTTGCATATAGCCTGGAGTGTTTGTGATCTCAGAAATATTTCCTGTAAATGGAATCCCTCTTGCCAGGCCCGTCACACAATAGATATATAATTGGATAAATTCTAAGCTGGGAACTACAAAACAATAAGGGAAAACTACATATTGTTCTGTGCACTGTGCACAAATGTCTCCCAAATGGACTGTGTTTTGTTGTTTACATATGAAACTACTCAAGTGTCTTTTTCTTTCGTTGCCTTAAATAATAATAATAATAATGAAATAATTTAATAACTAAACCCTGATGTAGCCCCCTCTCCTCTGTCCTCCTCCCCACCCCAATTTTAACAAGCTTGCTGTGTTTTAGCAGCACAGTAAAGACACAAACATAGAATCATCTATGATTGGAAGGGACCCTGAGGATCATCTTAGTCCAACCCCCTGCAATGCAGGAATATGCAGCTGTCCCATACGGGGATCAAACCTGCAACCTTGGCGTTATCAGGACCACGCCCTAACCAACTGAGCTTTCCGACCTGGGACATAGAATCATAGAGTTGGAAGAGACCACAAGGGCCATCGAGTCCAACCCCCTGCCAAGCAGGAAACACCATCAGAGCACTCCTGACATATGGTTGCCAAGCCTCTGCTTAAAGACCTCCAAAGAAGGAGACTCCACCACACTCCTTGGCAGCAAATTCCACTGTCGAACAGCTCTTACTGTACATATAGTAGAAGTGAGAGACCTGTGGCCCTCCAGATGTTGGGCTTCAATTTCCATCACCCCCACTGAACAAGGGTGAGTGGGAGTTACAGTCCCAAGAGCCTCTGGAGGGCCACAGGTTGCCTATCCTGAACAGGCACTTTAGATATAGAAATAGATCCATGGAGGAACCTTGTAAATAAAACCCTCCATACCTGAGGAATGATAAAGGATAAGGTGGGTTTCGGTGGGGGGAAACGACAGGAAACAGGCTATCCTTGCGATAATCGTGTTATTTCAAAGCTATGATTGAACAGATGTAAACTTTTTAGAGTGCTTGGGGTTACTGTGGAATTGCCTTTGCTGCATCTAGTATTTAGCATGTACCTTTTCCTCTTCCCAGACGACTTTGCTTAGCACACTGAGACACTCCACCCACCCTCGGCTCCACAATTCTGGATGTACCTTATCTCACCTTTAAATGCTTTATTTTCATTTTAATAAGGCAGATGAATGAGCTTCCATGTGTTGTTTAAGCCACTGGGAGTGGAGAAGGGTGACAGCTACAATTCTTCCCATTTCTAGTCTTTGCAGTTTCACACTTAATGCTATGCCCTGTTACTGGAAGAGGAAAAAAGGAAATCTAATTTACCTGTAATAGCCAGCAGTAATTGTGTGTAACACACAAACACACACACACACACACACAGAGAGAGAGAGAGAGAGAGAGAGAGAGAGAGAGAGAGAGAGATCTTATACTCATTCAGAAAACTCATATTTTTCTGAAAAATAAACAAATTGAATTTGGGTCTGCATGCCCTGTCTTATGGTAACAATAGCACCAATAAATGGGCTGGATTGCATATTGTTTCCACCCAAATTAATCAATGTCAGTTAACGTACTATTCCAGACTTATTTGTAGAAAATTTAGACAGTGCACCAGACAGCCTAAACTATTTAATCCCTTTTAAATTCCAGAATAAAAGGATTAAACAATTTATCAGTGCTGCTCATCTGCCCATCCTTCCAGCTGCTTTTGTCATCTTTATTTTTTCCTGAAACTATTAAAACCTCTTAGATTGTATTTCATGCATTACATGTAATTTGGCCACCATTTTTCAAATTAGGGTTTCCCAATCCAATTTCTCATTGTCTCCTAAAAAATATTTCCTGCCTTCATCCAAGATCATAAAAAAGTAATGAGGGCGACAATCCACCCCAAGATAACCCAGACTCTAAAAACAAGTGGAATTTGATGAAATAGAATCACTAAACAGCATTCATTTTGTGTATGTGCTGCAGATGCATGCAAAAAAACAAATATATCATCTTTTTCTTTTTTTTACTACCCTACAAAAAGTTGCCAGGCAGCATGGATTCATAACAAATAATATTTAACTGAATGTAATTTCAAAAAACCCCTCTTCTGCTGAACACAAAACCAATGGAAAGGCTTCCAATACCTCAGTACTGGAAACTAATAAATCCCTTAGTTCAGGCTCCAGTCCTATGGCTGTTGAGTTAAACCCAGTGGTGGAGCAGTTTTAGATGTTGAAAGGTTGGTCCAGTTGCTAAAGGTTGGTCCAGATGCTAAAAGGTAGCCCATTTTGATACATGCCTTGATTACAATGGGAACTCCTTTTTCTCATTAGTGCAACAGTATACTAACACCCAGGGACGCGGGTGGCGCTGTGGGTTAAACCACAGAGCCTAGGACTTGCTGATCAGAAGGTCGGCAGTTCGAATCCCTGCGACGGGGTGAGCTCCCGTTGCTCGGTCCCTGCTCCTGCCAACCTAGCAGTTTGAAAGCACGTCAGAGTGCAAGTAGATTAATAGGTACCGCTCCAGTGGGAAGGGAAACGGCGTTTCCGTGCGCTGCTCTGGTTCGCCAGAAGCGGCTTAGTCATGCTGGCCACATGACCCGGAAGTTGTATGCCGGCTCCCTCGGCCAATAAAGCGAGATGAGTGCCGCAACCCCAGAGTCGTCCACGACTGGACCTAATGGTCAGGGGTCCCTTTACCTTTTATACTAACACCCACCATTTTCTTAAAGGTGGTGGTGGGAATCCTTAAAGTTCAAGGGAAATTAAAATAGGGATGCTGACCCTGTGGCCTTTCAGGTATTGTTGGGACTCAGTCCCAGCCCATCATTAAAGACCTTCCTAGGATTCTACCCAAAGAAATATGATTCTCTCTGCGTTTGCTCTCGACCTGTACATTTCTGTTTCTAGGACTTCTCTTAAAACGTCCTCCTAGATTAGTCAAAGCATTTCTTGGCGATGAGTCTTGATTTACAGCCTTAAATTAGTTTGCTCCGAAACAAGCTGACCTTGACTCACTGTGTTATAAAATGGGTTTGCATCTGCACGCTGCACCTCCTTTTCTCATTGATGTATTTTCACTCCAATTAACATCTTACCGTGTTTTCAGACGCTGACTCATTTCAGGCTTTAGTTTGATTAATAATGTGTGTTTTGAGCGCAAACGAGCAATCAGAACTGTAGACTAGTGCTTGTCATGGGACATCCCCCTCTATGGCTTTCCCCCCTGTTTCCCTAACATTTCCTAAATTGTACATAATTTCTTACTAAGCTGCAGTGGTAAAATATAGATTTATTAATGGTTATGGAAAGTACCCAGACATTGCACTTATTGACGTATGAGTTGCAGCAAGGTTTTCCCTACTTAATCTCCTCCAAGCTTGAGTCATGAAGTTCTGCTCTAGAGGTGGTCTGGGGAATGGCTTGCTTGGGAGTACATCCTCCATTCATTCCATTTGTGCTGGACTTCCAGGCAAGTCCCACTGCTGTAGCTGCAATGAGCAGGTTGAGTTTCTTGATGGCCACATGGACCCTTCAGTCATGGTTACAGCTCATTTGGGAAAGAGCTGGATCTCCTGCTATGCTCTTCTGTTTGCTAATGCTATCAGAACAATGTCGGCAGAAGCTACAGAGATGTGGTCCCCACATTGCTGTGGTAACATAGTACAGTGGTACCTTGGTTCCCTAATGGCTTAGTTGTTGAATAAATCAGCTCCTGAACGCTGCAAACTCGGAAGTAAGTGTCCCGGTTTGCAAATGTTTTTCGGAAGCTGAATGTCCGACACCGCTTCCACCACTTCTGCCTCTGTGCAGGAAGCTCCTGTGGCCAATTGGAAGCCGTGCCTTGGTTTCTGAATGGTTTTGAGAGTCGAATGGACTCCCGAAACAGATTAAGTTCGAGAGCCAAGGTACCACTGTAATCTGTCCATATTCTTGTCGATTTCAGTAGCGTTTTGCCACTCGCTTCTCTGGGAACTGAGCTTCAGAGTTACAGAGATGCTTTAAGATAACGTTTTTATTTTCATTTTATAATTAGCATCTGCTTTAAGCACAGACTCCACCATAAGAGGTCATAAATAATTCCAGTTCAGAGTAGTATCATCTTCACTAAAGGTTTAAGTGGTGGTTTTTTTCGGGTTTTTTAAATCACTCAGATTAGAATTACCACTTATCTCATCCTTCTGGTTATTTTCACTGCCTTTCTGACTCAGAGATGTAAAATAAATTCCATAATGGGTTGTTGTTTTTTTAGATGCTTTATTTCCTTTTCCCATGATAATCAGATCTCCTGACAGAAGATGGGGCCAATTTTCAAGGACAGTGAATAACCAAAGAAAAGGGAAAATGTGTACTGCAGGAAAAAGAGGAGTGCACTGAAAGAGGATAAATTCGCTTGCCAAGTCTTGAGTATCAAAGGCCCCATCCTAATTAAGAAGATCTAAACATGAGTGGAAAACATACAGCACTGATGTCATGCATGAAAATATTTATAGTTTGCACTGAAATAATTGCATTATATTGAAAAACGTTTACTGGTCAGGCCAATCCTGCAAATTAAAGAGAAAATCAGTGGTAGGGAGGAAACAGGGGGGAAGCTCTGCAGTTCTTCCAGGGCATACATTTGCAACACTTCATTTGAGCTTTCGTAAGACTGGTTCCCCAGGCCAGATTGATAAAATTGACTCTTGGAGACCTCACCATCACATTTAAACTGCTCATGTTAATGATTTCTATGCCTATTTCTATGGGAGCTGGAGAAGAGGGGTTTTTGTTCTGAATCCCAGAACCTACCAGAAAATGTTAGGGAAGCCAGCGTCTGCAATCGCTTGCACGCTTTTGCTAGTTCTATTCATCCATAAGGCATTGCACTCTGGATTTCTGGCAACCTTGCCATAACTCAAGAATTGTGCCCTGCATTCATGTCTCTTCACATAAGCTCCCAGGTTGCTGGTAGCTTCGCACATAAAATTCATTGTTCCGCCCATTGGGGTTTGGACTATATTCAGCAGTTTGGGAAAGGGTGGCCATTTGGGATGCATTTTCTTGATTCATTTTGAAATAATACAACTTCTCTAAAACCAGCTTCCCAACCTAAACGTTAGGCATAGGAAAGTAATTGGAAATTTAATATGCTTTGACAGACATAAGCTCTGTCTGATAGAGTCAAGGGGTTTATTTAATGGTCAAATGCTACCATGCAGAATGAGTTTGAAAGTTTTTTGTTATTTCATCATCTTCTACCAACCAGGTGTAGAACTGCAAACCTATGAGATTGGGTCAAAATGAACAAATTTCACCTCTGTTTGCACTTTCATTTCTAAACCTTTAAAGCTCAAAACATTTTGCAAAAGCCCATTGGACTGCCGGCTTGATTGATGCATACAGATTTGATACATGAATACCACGGTTTGGCGCAAGCGCTGTGGCTGAGAAACCTGATTAAAAATATGTATTAAAAACACATCCTTTAATATCTACACCCTTTAATATAGAAATCTTCGGGTTAGTTTACAGGTTAGAATTATAAAATATAGACAACAAACAGTAGCATCAAAAATAGTGGATAAAAGATGAATAAAATAATGCAGTGGAAATGTTGGGAGACCAAAATGCCTTGACAGCAGAGCACCACCACAAAGAAGGCCCTCTCCCCTTCTCCCATCACCGTCCTCCTCAGGTCATACAGGGACGTCCTCCTAAGATGACTGCAGTGTACAGAGATGCTCATGTTACAACAGGGACCCAGGCCATGTAGAGCAGGCTTCCTCAACCTCGGCCCTCCAGATGTTTTGAGACTACAATTCCCATCATCCCTGACCGCTGGTCCTGGTAGCTAGGGATCATGGGAGTTGTAGGCCAAAAACATCTGGAGGGCCGAGGTTGAGGAAGCCTGATGTAGATCACTGAAAGCAAGCACACAAACTTGTGCCCAGAAATATACCAGGAACCTTTCATCCTTGGTGAGATACACGTTTCCATCACCTGGTCTCAGTTAGCAGCCTGGCAGCCTGTATTCTAAACAAACCATTTCCCCCCCGAACAGTTTCTGATAATAGAACAGTAATAGAAAACAGTACAAATATATGTTAAGACTGAGCATGAATCAAGACGTCCCTATTCATATCTTGTCTCTCTAGGTGGCCTGAGACAACTCACTCTCAGCCAGCTTCAGAGATGCTCTTACGTGACGAGGTTCCTGTTATGATTCCAATTAGATGATGTATGTGAAAGCAATATGAAGGTTTGGAAAGCACCGTACATTGTGTACCATCACTTAGGAATTGAGACATAATGCTGCTTGCTCCCTCCTAACTGTGGTTGACAAGTTGAGAGCACTGGGAATATGCTTCTGCTGCCCATAGCCTGCTGACAACATAGCTGTTGTCAAACAGCTCTTCAGCATCAAGGCTTCTTGTGGGTATATGATTAACTACAAAGCTAATTTAGCCAGGATTTGAAATCAGTTAGCCGTGGGTTTCTGATCCTGGATTTAGGGCTGTTGGTCTTCCTAGGCTCCTTGTAATCTTCTCACTAGCTTCTGGCTGTCCACCGAGATTCCTGGACTGGATTCCGAGCTTTTGGTCTGACCCTACAGGGATTTTATGCTAGGAGAAAACAAACCAGAACCTCAAGGTAACCAAGTGAACGATGCATAGTGAATTTACACACACAAAAGTGGTTTTATAGAGATTCACAAAATTAAGAATCAATGCCACTAAGCGGTAAAAAAATAAACTAAACACAAATTGCGTGGGAAGGGTCATAATAACAAAGTATTGCCAAAAAGTCACAAGTCATAATAGAAAGAGAGCTATTTTGATAAATTATTTGTAAAAGGTGCTCAGCTGGGCAAGATGGTATGAATTTGGGGGCTGCAAAGTCCTTCTTCCAGTTTTTCACTACTGCAGGATGCATTTATTGGGAAGTAAGCCCAATTGATTTTAGTAGAGCTGAACTTTGAAACAAGTGGGCTTAAAACTTCAACACGTAGCAATCTTTTTATTATTATTATATTATTATTATTATTATTATTATTATTATTATTATTATTATTATTATTTATTATACTTCCCCGTAGCTGCAAGTCTTAGGGCTTTTGTAGTTAGCTTTTACAGGATATGTCTAAAGTCATACCCTGCTAAGCCAGACCAGGGTGCACCTACTCTAGAGTTTTGTTTCAGAGCCTGCAGCCTCTGGAAGCTCTCAGTCAGAGAATTATGATGGTAGCTGTCCCCTGTTGTTTTGTACCCAGGATCTCAAATTGTTAAGTTGGTCTTAGCTTTCATCGTTGATTTTAAACCTGTCCACAGGGAATCTGCCTAGCCCACCCTTCTCCAATTTAATTGCCTCCAGATGTTGGCTATTCTGATGGGGTTGATCGGAGGTGTTGTCCAAAATATCTAGAGGGCACTACGTTGGGAAATACCTGAGATACTGGACACCAGCACACCTTGTGGCTTTGATGCCATAAGTTGGCTATTTTTTGAAGAAGTAGCAAAGAAAGTGAAGCTATTTCCTGCTTTGCTGTTTACACATGTGCAGTCCACATGCATGAAGATCAGGACCAAAATGTGTGCAAGTAAGCACCAAAGCTTGCAGTTTTAGCTTGAGGATCAGCGCACAATCCTGCTGTTTCATCCTGCAGCATGCCAGCGACACTTAAAGGGTAAAGGTAAAGGGACCCCTGACTATTAGGTCCAGTTGCGGACGACTCTGGGGTTGCGGCGTTCATCTCGCTTTATTGGCCAAGGGATTTGGCGTACAGCTTCCGGGTCATGTGGCTAGCATGACTAAGCCACTTCTGGCGAACCAGAGCAGCGCACGGAAATGCCGTTTACCTTCCCGCCGGAGCGGTACCTATTTATCTACTTGCACTTTGATGTGCTTTCGAACTGCTAGGTTGGCAGGAGCTGGGACCAAGTAACGGGAGCTCACCCCATCGCAGGGATTCGAACCGCTGACCTTCTGATCGGCAAGCCCTGGGCTCAGTGGTTTAACCCACAGCGCTATCTGCGTCCCTACCAGCGGCACTTATTTGTACCTCAATCTGCCTGTGGGTGGGTGCACTGTCTTGCCACTTGATGAAGCAGGCTGAATGGTTTACTTGCAAGTAGATCTTCTTGTGGGTAGAGATATCAACCCACACCTAAAGTGCCTACCTGCGAGAAGGCCTAGCTTTGGGTAAGGATTCCTACCTGCTGTTTTACAGAATAAACTTGCAGGGAGCAATGTTATGCATGATATATGTCCAGATCTAGACATTGTATGTAACATTGCAGGGATGTTGACTTCCTCCAGTAAGACCAGAAATGGATAAAATGGATCTAGAGGGACGTAGATTTCATCTGGCAAGACACTCTGTTGTACGGGCATACAACCCATAATGAGGCCAGGCTGCATTAGCTGTTCCTAATAAGTTTTGGCACATATCCCGCGTACATGGGGGGAACCATTGCAGGCACGTCTTTATACAAGAATAATTCTATAGATTTTTGTTTGAATTACTTTGCATTATGCACATTCAGAATGGAAATCACTTTGTATTTTCAGGAGGAACATTTAACTGTGGGTGTGTAAATTTAATCCAATAGAGCAGGCGTGTGATTTATTTCATACAAAATGAGAACATTTTTGTGCCGGAGAACAGTAGCTCAGTGGGAATATTGTTCAACTACAAGAGAAAAAAATGCACTTATCTTCTAATAACCTGACTAGCTGACAGATTATAGTGCAGCTTTTTTTTGTAAGTAGACATGAAAAAGATGCCAAATTTATCTTTTCTGGCACTAACCATGGTGGAATAAAGTTGGCTCAGAGCAGTGAGAAATGAAGATCAAGTGGTAAAAAAAAAAGTAATTACTTACTGCTCTAATATGTAAAATTAATGCTATATGACATTTTAATTTGATTCTATTAGCCTTTCCCATTTTGTCAGCTGCAACAACCTGCGGCGAATTCTGGGCTAAATAACTGGGTGCAATTGTGCAAGCTTCCTTCAGTCAATAATAATACCTACCATTTATATAGGAAAGCCAGCTTTTATGCAGAGGTGGGGCACCATTGGGTCTGATGCAGTCATTGAACTACAGCTCCCATTTTCCCTGACCATTAACTTTGTTGACTGGGGCAGGTGGGTATTGGAATCCAACAACATCTGGTGGCTCTCAGGTTCCTCTTCCCTAAGCCACTTGGAATTCATTTTGTTTTTTAAAAGGTGTGTTATAAGGGGACTCCAGACATTCATAGTGTGTCATAGACATTCATAGAGAGCCAGTGTGGTGTAGTGGTTGAGAGCGGTAGTCTTGTAATCTGGGGAACCGGGTTCGCGTCTCCGCTCCTCCACATGCAGCTGCTGGGTGACCTTGGGCCAGTCACACTTCCTTGAAGTCTCTCAGCCCCACTCACCTCACAGAGTGTTTGTTGTTGGGGAGAAAGGGAAAGGAGAATGTTAGCCGCTTTGAGACTTCTTAAAGGGAGTGAAAGGCGGGATATCAAATCCAAACTCCTCTTCTTCTTCTTCTTCTTCTTCTTCTTCTTCTTCTTCTTCTTCTTCTTCGGATGGCCTTGTGCCAGACAACCTCACCAGCATCTTGTGAGGATAAAATGGAGGAAGGGAGACTTTTCATGCTGCCCTGATCTCCTTGGAAGAAGGGTGGGGTGCAAATACAGTGGTACCTCGGTTTTCAAACATCTCCTTTTACGAATATTTCAGTTTCCGAACATTTCGGTTTCTGAACGCCATAAATACTTCGGTTTTCGAACACGCCTCGTAAGTCGAACATGCCACGTGGCTTCTGCTGAGTGCAAGATCCTGAGGCCTAGCTGTCGACTGTTGAGTTTTTGAACGCTTGAGAACTTGAACGGTCTTCCAGAATGTATTATGTTCGAAAACCAAGGTACCACTGTATAAGAAATAGCACGCTGCCTCACAAATCCTTCAAAGAGCCCAGCAAAGTAGGCCAGGATCAGAATCCTTGGGGATCCTTGCATTGGGGAGGGACACTTATTCCATTAGTGAGTTCATGGCTGAGGTGGGATTTGAGCACTCTCCTCAGTGTAAACACTCTTAACTTCTAGAATCTAGACTTACACCAGCTCTCACATCAGAAAAAGAATAATGTTCAAGTATTTTTAATTGAAAAGCATGTTTCCTATTATCTATAGTTTGTATGGCTGTACGCTTCACTCCTCTTGAAGGGAGACAGTTGTGTGACAGAATTCTGGACTTGGATATTGTAGTGATAAGTTGAAAGTCTCCTTGTTGCATGATTTGAGCACGGGAAACTAAAATGCCGCCCCTTGACTTCAGCCTGTTACCCATTCTCATGTCCCCCACAGCTTTTCCCTTCTCCCATTTCTGGTACCTTCTTGAAATACATCTTCAGTACCCAACTACTGTTTCCATGCCATTTAAAAAACAAATTGGGACTTCATTAGCCAGTCGGGTTTGACTACACTACATTGTCATCAAAGGCAAATTGAAGTCATGGGCATATAGCTTCGTTTGCCCTCAACGATGTTAGCTAGTGGCATCATGTAGGAAGTAGAAAGCCATTTTTTTTAGCAATTGGAACTGAAGCAGAAGCTGTATTAGGGTGGTGAACACCAGGAAACTGACATTTAGAGATTAGGACTGGGGGAGTTTTGTGACAAACACTCCAAAACATCCTATTTTCATACTGAAATTCATTACAGCATTATGGGGAGGGCCGGTGCTTTTTTTCAGGGGTGGTGATACTAAAGGTATGCAGTACTGGCACCTATTTTTGTTGTTTAAAAGTGTGGTACTTACTGTAACAACTTCATGGTGAGTACTGACACCTATTTTTCTAGGGGGAAAAGCTCTGGGGAGGGCAGTCTCTTGGGTTTGAGAACTATGAGGCTCAACAGTGCTATCCCCTGAGCTTTATCCAATAAGCATTTGGTTGGAATCCTAAGCGTACTGTTACAAAAGTTGGGTGTCTCCCCCTCTCTCTGCTGAGCGGTGGCAGAGCCCATGTGGTTCCAAGCATTCACCCAGGGTCTGTGTTCCTTTGGAGAACTGAGACATGGAGAAGACTTGTAGCTTAAGAAATACAGTTCATTCACCTATTTACACCTTCAGTCTGCATGGAGGAAGCCTAGATCTGACAGCATAGTCATTTCAAGAGGGGCTTGTACCCCACAGCAGTGCAGCCCTGGAGTCCAAGGCATCTCTCCCAGTCAGCTCTGCAGCCAGCCTGCCCAAAGATGGATCCTAGACCTTCTTCCTTCTCTTTCCCAGAACTCCCTTTTCCTGTCACCTCAGACGCAGTTAGCCTGGCAACCTTCCAAACCCATGTCCCTGTTCACATTTCAGGGCAAGTGGGTGGGTGGGGAAGGACAGTTCCCTTGCATTGCCAATGGCTCTCAATGGCCCTTTATTGTTTCTTAATGGCCCTGGACCATAAAGAAGGCTGATCGCTGAAGAATTGATGCTTTTGAATTATGGAGGAGACTCTTGAGAGTCCCATGGAGGAGGAGGAGGAGGAGACTCTTGAGAGTCCCATGGACTGCAAGAAGATCCAACCTATCCATTCTTAAGGAAATCAGCCATGAGTGCTCACTGGAAGGACAGATCCTGAAGCTAAGGCTCTAATGCTTTGGCCACCTCATGAGAAGAGAAGACTCCCTGGAAAAGACCCTGATGTTGGGAAAGATGGAGGGCACAAGGAGAAGGGGATGACAGAGGATGAGATGGTTGGACAGTGTTCTCGAAGCTACCAGCATGAGTTTGACCAAACTGCGGGAGGCAGTGGAAGACAGGAGTGCCTGGCGTGCTCTGGTCCATGGGGTCACGACGAGTCGGTTACGACTAAACGACTAAACAACAACAACAACAACAACAACAATGGCCCTAGCTTGGCCAGGTCGTTTTGCATAGGCTAGTGCAGGAATTCCTCTGCAGTTTGTATTTCTCCCTTTACATCCCAAATAATGAAAAAATGCTACCATTTATTAACTTCTAGGGCTTAGGGAGGTCTCCCCCCACTCCAATCTATAACAATACTTACTAGGAAGCAGTTTCCATTTAACCTAGCAAGGCCTACTTCCACATTGAGATATTGCAGATCAGACTGTAAATTGATTAAAAGCAACAACAACAACCTGGGCTATCTAGCCTGCCATCTGTTTTCATCCGTGGCCAATGTCTGGTGCTGCAGAGGAAGTCTGTAACTGTGTAGGGCACTAATGGAACTCTCCAATCTCCCTTGATCATTTCCAGCTTCCATCAGACTAGTGTTTAGGGATGATCTCAGAAGGAGGACATGTAAACCGATGTAGTCTGCTTAAAAGTATACATAGGCCTCTCACATGCAGTTTTATGCGCTGGCACAGGTTGCTGCCAGATGTATCCGAGGAGACTTTCATTTGAAATTTGGGACCTGGGTGATGGGACCCACCCAGGTCCCATCATGGTTTTTTAACCTTTCTAAAATCTCATGCCATAGCACAGGGATGGCAAACTGGTGTTTGGCCCAACTGCTGCTTGGTGAGCATTTTAAAATAAGCATTGAGAGCTGTACCAAACCTTTGGGCACTTTAATACCAGCCGTTTTCTCCTGTGTTGGCACCATTTAAGACCTTCTGCATGCAAAGCACTTGCTCCCGTAGCAAGCCCTGATTCCCCAGACTGAGATGAGGCAAATGGATGTTCCAGCATCATAGCTAAAAGGACAGAGAGGGCTGGCATGGAGGCCAGAACTTGAGAGCTGAAACAAACCATACCAAACAAGTACTGATTTACAGTGGCGTACTGTTTGTTCCCTCTCTTGCTACTGCTGGCTAAAGGAAGGAAGTGTGGGAGGAATTCCATAACATTGGATCATAGTATCTTTCCATGGAAATATGACGACTTAAAACAAAGGGGGGAAAATGAATCGAATCCAAGCACTATAGCAACACATAAAAATGTACTTGGTATGAAAGAAGCGCCTGCATTTGGTACAGAGCTGGCTGCATTTCTTATTAGCGAAGGAGAGGCAAATGCTGTATGTGATCCATCAGTTATTTTTAGCAAATTTGCTAGTGCATCACAAGTTAGAGAGACTTTTAAAAATAATTTTTGTGTGTGTCTTGGAAAAGACTTTTGTGATTCCCTTTGCTTTGAGTACATTCCCTTGGGCACTTCTATGTTTCTCTTTAGCTCAATGGCAGATCTTCGAGTGCATGCTTCACTTTTTTATTGACATCGTTGGGTCTTAAATGTGCTTATCTTTAGCGGAATTGTGACATCGAGAGAAGGGATATAGTTTGGTGTTTGAGTACAGGCTGTGAAGCTTCCAGTGCAACAATTTATTCAGTAACCATGCCTATCTGTTTGCACAAAATCTGCGCAGAAGTTATACGACGCCACCTGTTTATTGAGCATTCATCTTGGTGTGTTGTGCAGGTTATACAACACTGCCAGCTACTGGTTGTTATCTCACACTTTCCATTGCAACATTCCATCACTTTTTTTCTGGACTTTTTGTGGTTAGAAAGGTGATGGGGTAATTGCACTAGAAAGTGTGAGATAACAACCAAATTTTGCACCAAAAAAGCAGCCTACATCTGACGATATCCACTGAGAATGCAGAAGACCCCAGATGTAAATCATGACTTCTTGACTAAAAGCAGGGCTTTTTTCAGGCAGAACTTGCCGGGAACAGAGTTCAGGCACCTCTCAGGTGAGCGCCACTGCCATTATAAGAGAACAAGGGAGGAGTTCATGCTGAGCTCTTTTTCTAGAAAAATAGCACTGACAAAAAGGGTTTCGGGCCCCTCTGCCTGAGATCTTTGAGAGCTCCTGCTGATCAGAGTAGGTAAGACTGAACTAGATAGAGCAGGGGGTCTCACTCTGTATATGGCAGCTTTATAGCTTAGTAGTCTCTGAACGGTCAGTATTTTTCAACATTAATCATGTGTAAGTGGGAAAATGCAACAAAATGTTGCAGTGTGCCCTCCTTCCAAAAGGAGTTCTCCTGCGCCATCTCTTTTGCATACAGATACCTTTCTCCAACCCTGCCTCTCTGTGTGCCCCATTTTGGCTAAATCCCATTGCCTCTCAAAATCTGTGTTCTATGTTAGAAAAAGCAAATGTGGGATATTAGTGGGGTGGGTGTATTTTTTTTGCACAGAATAGTGCTGTTAGATCAGTTCTGTATGAAACTAACCACACAATTCAGTCAGAATTAAATATTTTAAATTTCAGTAAGAGAGCTTTAGGCATGTACTTTAACCCACCCACTAAAATAAGTGGGAAGTAAGGTATTTGACTTCAGCTGGATTGTTCCACTTATGTTAAAATTACCCCACATCCTTTAGACAATTTCATTGCTGTTGGTTTTCCCCACCTGTGGGGTGGATAAAGATTATACCAAGATGGCTGCTTTTGGAGTCTCTGCCAGAGTCATGTACACAAAGGATAGACTACTCTGGGGGCAAGTAATTCTTATTCTTACATACTCTGTACATAAATCCAAATGCTTTATACTACCAACATTCAAGTCAGAGTACCACAGTGGCTTATCCATTTGCATATATGAAGCATCCCCCACCATTACACTGAGTTTTATATGCTTAGCTCTTTGCTGTTGGCAATTCAAACAAAACAGGCCATTATCAGTCTTTCGTTTCTTCAAGATCCACCCCCAGCAAGCCGTTGCCAGTCTGGCTTCATGAGGAAATTAGCCAATATTCTTTCCAGCCCTTGTTGAATACATGAAGTTATGAGTTTGCTCCAATTCTAACCCTTCACTGAACGTAGGAGTTATGGGAGGGTTGCTCCCCCCCCCCAAAAAAAAAAACCCTTTATAAAACTGTTTACCTGTGAATAAGTCTGATTGAACTCAGTGGCGTTTACTTCTGAGTAGACACATATGGCACTGAACTGTCAATGCATTTCAGGTTTGGGATATCTGCTGCTTTCTGTTGTGCAGCCTGTGAAACGAACTAGGCTGCAAATTTGAACCTTGCAAAACCAAGGTTTATTTTTATGTTTGTAAGAATGTTGCTAGGGAACTTGCATGGTACCTCTAGGTTTTCGTAGAAAATGACTTGCAGACTTAACAGCCATATTTGTATGTGTTTGTGTAGATGGGCGCTCCCAGTGCATAGCAATATAATTTGTACAGAACACAGTGCATCAAATATTATCCTCTGCAACACCTCATACTCCTCCCATGGTGATGCAAAGGATGAATTTTGCAGGAGAATGTGAATTCCTGCACACAGCCCTCTGTGGCAGATAGGACAAAACAAAGTAATTACATGGTATTGTTAGTTTTCAAACAAAATCAGATGAGAAACATTGAAGCAGCTTCAAAGCATAGCTGATATACATCGTCATGTATCTTTGCTGGAACATCTGAAGCCCAAAGTGTTTGATCTCCAACATCATGTATCTAAAGGTGATCTTTATTATTTTTAAAGAAGGTATCTAGTAAGAGAAAGGTAATTCTAACAATAAGAAAGCAGATGTGTGGGAGTCAGCACAGCTGTAACTGAATCCAGACTCTCTCCTGAATGGAGGGACATGAAGGGAATGTTCCAATAAAGTTCACATCATAAAAATCTGAGCTCTCTCCCTCCCCCAGCTTTGGTTAAACTTGGATTCACATGTGTAGGATTTCTTGGGGCTTTCATGTGGCTTGAGTTTAGCACCATACAAAATCAAAGTGTGGGAGAAAGTTAAAAAAGAAAGAAAGAACAGATTTGGGGTACTAAGAGGCAGAAGTTCTTTGATGGCTTCCAGTGTGAAAGAGGAAAAATGCTTGCCTATCTTAGATTTTGGATAGTTCGCTGGTGAGAGTACCCCGGTCATATCTATACATTGTTTTAGGAGGGGGGAAAAAAGAATTGGATAAAAAAAAAAGGACAACATTTTAAACCTTGAGGACAACCTAGCTAAATCAGAACCTTTCTCAGATCATTGATTTTGAGCACATTCTCAAATCTCTTCCACTGAAATTGGTGGAACAAAGAGGGTCTTAAATTTATCTGCTATTGAGCAATATAACAAGCAAATTCAGAATTGCGAACGTCAGTATCTGTTAAAGCTTTCGTAGTTTGCTTTCCTCTCCAGTGATTAACAAATGGGGACGATAATATACAGATAACACTTTTGCAAAATAATAATAGTAATTCAGTTTATTAGTCACTTGACATAAAAAGAACAATGCATTTCAATAATGGCTGTATAGTGACTTATAAGAAAACACACCAATAAAACAGCTGCAGAAACTTTAACTGCAGAAACACACCATAAATAGAAAAGGTAAGTTGTTACCTGGTGCCAAAAGGTGTTAATGATGGTGCCAGGTGGACTTCTCTTGGGAGAGCATTCCACAAGTGGGGACCACCACTGAAAAGGCCCTCTCCCCCACTGTAGTCCTTCAAACCTCCCTCAGAGAAGGCACCTGGAAGAGGGCCTCGGATGAAGATCAGGGGTCTAGGTATGTTGCAGACCTTTCTTTGTACAGATTCATTAAATTTCACTCTTTTGGGTCTTTTGGATTGAGTAAGAACTCCAGAATTGCACCATCTGTGCATAAACGGAACATTGGCCGATGTTAATAAGCTGGCTTCCTTTGTTGTTGTTGTTGTTGTTGTTGTTGTTGTTTTGGGGTTGGTTGGTTTTCGTTTTGTTTTGTTTTAAGCAGATTCTGCCTTTCAGATGTACATTTGACAGTTCAAGGCGTATACGTAGGTCAGATATCAATTTGATTTTATGTAAGACTATTTTTCAGAGAGCTTAGTAATTCCCTGTGTATATTTATTTATTCACCATATTTTTATACTGCTTTTCTATAAAAATTCCTAGGGCACTCCATGTAAAATTAAAATACAAAAGGAATATAAATGCTAATGATAGAAACCCAGCAATCATAAGTTTTAAAGTGAAACCATCATCCCTTTGGCGTGAAATGTATGAGCTGAATTCTCTTCTCTCCCTAGGCATGTCTCAACAGTGCCAGCTAGGGCTTCCCATCTGGTCTTTGTGAGCAGCTTACGTCCCCTTTGTGTACTAATAAATTATGCGTACCTCTGGAAAATCCTGGATCATTGTCTGGGTGAGACATCTGCAGGGCTAGTTTGTTCCCTCACTTTGCATCCTGCCTCCTTCATCAGTAAGCCCATTAACACTCCATACAAACACAAACACCAGCAAGGACATCGAGGTTATGCCACAATACGTTGCAGACTGCTTGTGATCAATGCAGTTGTTATTCCCAAGGTGTGTTTGCAAAACTGCAGTGATCGCCTCATGCTGCCTGAAAGCAGATGAAACATTGGCCCAGATAAGAATTTGTGCACTTCCATAGTGGGGGATGCAGAGAGACACTGTGTACTCATATGTTCCTTGTTTATGAGTCTTTTTCATCAGACATGAAACCGTTTAATAACATCACATTTCCTGAACGCTTAATAACAACCCACAATGAATTCGTTAACATTTTAAACTTTCTAACGGTTACATACAACATGCTGTACCTGGTATTTCAGACTGACCCATACATTTCTGCTGAACTTGTATAAAACACTTTTTTCATTTGCCGGGGGGAGGGAGACTTAATTCAAGCCTTGCTCTTTTAAACCATCCTATCAAATTTCCATTCTTTAAACCAACTTTCTCCAACCTTGGGTCCTCCAAATGTTTTAGACTGCATTAGTCTCAGCCAATGCTGGAGGAGACTCTTGAGAGTCCCATGGACTGCAAGAAGATCAAACCTATCCATTCTTAAGGAAATCAGCCCTGAGTGCTCACTGGAAGGACAGATCGTGAAGCTGAGGCTCCAATACTTTGGCCACCTCATGAGAAGAGAAGACTCCCTGGAAAAGACCCTGATGTTGGGAAAGATGGAGGGCACAAGGAGAAGGGGACGACAGAGGACAAGATGGTTGGACAGTGTTCTTGAAGCTACCAGCATGAGTTTGACCAAACTGTGGGAGGCAGTGGAAGACGGGAGTGCCTGGCGTGCTCTGGGGTCACGAAGAGTCAAACATGACTGAACGACTAAACAAGCCTCAGCCGGCATGGTTGTACTGGCTGGTGCTAATGGAAGTTTTCGTTTAAAACATCTAGGATGGGAGTGGTTGCCTCAAACTACCAGAACATCCGTGCGAGAATGAGGTTGCATTGCCTCAGCCAACATATTAAAACTGCATGATTTAACAGAATTAGTAGCTTTGCTTGGTAGGTAAGCCTTGATCCCGCCGGGCTAGAATCTTGACTTTCATTCCCTATAAGCAGTTTATTCCGTATTACTTCCTCATGCATAAGATGTTAGTGGGGAAGGAAATGAATACAGTATTACAGTCAGTGCAAGTAAGCAGACTTCTGAATACCTGTGATTTGATGCAGACGTACATTCAAACCAGGGTTTCGTGATTAGGATCACCCCATGGAATTGGTTGTAACATTCCTCCAACCATCTCCTGCTATGTAGACATTCCCCTTGGATCCCTCTGCCCAGGTGGGAAGTCATATGCAACTACTGCCAACTTGATTTAAAGTGAATCTATGTATCTTTTGGAACTCTGAGATACATATGTATATATGTTTATATGTGTACACCCATCATTCACACTTTTCATGTGGACTATCTCAGGTGTACCCAGTTCAAACACAGTTGTCTTGTCAAGTATGGGGGTTCTTTTTGCTTTGGTTAAACCTGTGTTCTCAAAGTGAGCTTAGGAGTAATACAGTGGTACCTCTGGTTAAGTACTTAATTCATTCCGGAGATCCGTTCTTAACCTGAAACTGTTCTTAACCTGAAGCACCACTTTAGCTAATGAGGCCTCCTGCTACTGCCGCGCTGCCGGAGCACCATTTCTGTTCTCATCCTGAAGAAAAGTTCTTAACCCGAGGTACTATTTTTGGGTTAGCGGAGTCTGTAACCTGAAGCGTATGTAACCTGGAGCATATGTAACCCGAGGTACCACTGCACTTTATTCCATTTTAACCTAAGCTGATGACAGAGGCACAGAAAGAAAGAAAACATTTGGGGAAAGTGTGGATGGGAGTTGAAATTTGTGCTCGGAAGGGGAGGACTGGAAAGATGGCGGTCACAACCCCACAGCCAGATTTTTAAGCATTAGTTCCATTGGGGATTTCACTGGTTCAATGCTGTATTCTCAAAGGGTATGAGAATTTGGGGGTGAGTCAAATAACTCAAAAGCACCCTCAGTGCAGTAAGCCATCAATGGGGAGCCTATCCAAATATATATAGGGCCAAAGAAGAGGTTGTGGTTATGGGGATCTTTTAGATGATTATGAACAGTATGTAGGAATCATGAACACATGCCATCAAATAGCTATGAACATGCATATTATTCATTTGTTGGTGCTCTTTCCCAATTGAGCATGTTTTTTGGAGCAGATGATGGAAATGGAACATCTTGTACCTGTGGCTCTCCACAAAATACAAAGATCAGTAGAGCTTACCAAACAGCAGGTATTGCTAAATGAATGGCTGTATGTCCTCTTCAACCTCTTGTACAAGAAGTATATAACACACGTCAAGTCTAAGTAAAATGCCTCCACGTGTTCCTGATTAACACAAACACTTAGCTGCACAGAGCCTGAGGAAATTCTACACTACAAGCTTAAATCACTTTAAAATAGTCTTGATCCCTCCCTCCCTCCCCTGCCTCAGGAACCTTGGGAATTATAACCCTGTGATAGTATTGAGAACTCTCAGCAGCTACTCAGAACTGTAATTCCTAGAGTTCCTTAGGGGAAGTTAAGACTGTTAAACAAGTTTAAAAGTGGTTTAGGTCTGCCGTACAGATGTGCTTTGAGGAGTGCACATTAGACGAGAGAGGTGGTAATGGAGCTGCCCTCCAAAGGAGTGAGTGGAATACAGGCAAGTGGAAAAATACAGGCATTTGCTATTAACTGAGAATTGCTACCACTTTCTCCTAATTATTTTTCTCATAATCGTTCACAAGGATAGGAAGCTGAGTCAATAGTTCTAGGAGAATTCTCAAGGGTTTGATTTTTAACAATAGATGATGACAGTAAAGGAAGGGAAGGGCTTGGATATTGCAGTTGGGTGGGCAGCAGTTGTGGCAGGGCAATGCAGTACTAACCTGTCAGGGAACTGCCATCGGAGCTGGAGGCGGAGAGGAGGCTCCAGAGGGATGGCGGAGAGGGTCCCAGTAGGGAGAGAGGTAGCCCATCCGCTGGGGAAGGAAATCAGCGTAACACCAGTGGAGAAGGGGGGCAGATGGGGGAATCGGAGAGGTGGCTCCAGGACTCTTCGCCGGAGACCAGCGGAGAGGGCACGGGTACTCCGCTGCCCACACCCACTTTGCGCAGAAGACTTCCGCGCAGGCAAAGTAGGAGGAGACTGGGCGTCAAACAGCTTCTATGCTGGAAGAGGTTCAAGAAACGCCCACTGACGGATTCTGCCAGCGACTGAGGCAGCCACGGAACTTGAGGCTGTCCAAACAGAAAGGGTTCAACCAGGCAACCTAGCCAGGAGTAACGGCAACTTACGCACGAGCAACCCCTAGAACCATTACATAACCCTATAAAAAGATTCACCTGGATCAGGCCAGTGACCCATCTAGTCCAACATCTGGTTCTCACAGTGGATAATCAGATGTCTGGAGGAAGCCCACAAGCAGAAGCTGTGTGCAACAGCACTCTCCCCAGTTATCAGCAACCCGCATTCAGGGGCATTCTGTCTCTGATAGTGGAAAATACAACAAAGCCATCAGGTTTAGGAGCCATCAATGGCATTATCCTTCATGACGTTGTCTAATCTTCTTTTAAAGCCATCTAAGTTGGTGGCCATCACTGCCTCTTATGGGAGTGAATGCCATAGAAACCCCAAACCTTTTCACTGCTGGACACCTGCCAATTCCACCTTTCATTTCTGGGTGTTCACCAAACATTGGCTAGGATCCTAAGCTGTTCCTCTGTTCAAATCATAGAATCATAGAGTTGGAAGAGACCACAAGGACCATAGAGTCCAAACCCCTGCTAAGCAGGAAACACCATCAGAGCACTCCTGACATATGGTTGTCAAGCCTCTGCTTAAAGACCTCCAAAGAAGGAGACTCCACCACACTCCTTGGCAGCAAATTCCACTGTCAAACAGCTCTTACTGTCAGGAAGTTCTTCCTAATGTTTAGGTGGAATCTTCTTTCTTGTAGTTTGGATCCATTGCTCCGTGTCTGCTTCTCTGGAGCAGCAGAAAACAACCTTTCTCCCTCCTCTATGTGACATCCTTTTATATATTTGAACATGGCTATCATATCACCCCTTAACCTCCTCTTCTCCAGGAGAGTTTCCATTAACTTCTCCCTTACCTTTTTGCCCTCTGAACCATTTTCTCTGCCATTGCCAAGGTTCCCCCATCCCTCAGGAACAAGCATTTAGATGGCAAAGGGTGATACTGAGGAGGGATGGGAGAGGTGGGAAAGTCTGGCACTTAGAGCATGATCACAGAAACGCGGTTAGGATCCAGGCCATCTTTTGTGTTGTCGGTGCAGAATACTGGATGGAATGAAAGCAACTTGGGTTTAAATCCTTACTCAGCGCCTAAGTTCAATAGGTGGTCCTGGAAAGTCCCTGTCTCTTACCTGAACATGAGTCCTAAGATTGGAGGAACGCCATAGCTCTGCTTTGCATGCAGAAGGCCATAGGATCAAGTCCATATCCAGGTAGAACTGGGAGAGAACTCTGTCTGTAATCATGCATAGCCACTGCCAGTCAATACTAACCTAGATGGACCACTGGTCTGACTCAACATAAGTCAGCTTCCTATATTCCTGTGTTATTGTCAGTTCCTAGGATGGCTTCTGAGTTTCCTGGAGAAAGGACTGGATGCAAATATAGTACGCCAACAACTTTTGCGTATAGTAAAAACCCATTGGGTTCAATGGAGGGTGGGATTGCCCAAGTCATTTTTCCTGGAATCCCACCACCTTAAAAAAAATAAAAATAAAAATGCCGCACATGTAAAGCTAAATGTGCACAAGCTAAGTGCATGCAAGTTGCAGGCTTACTGTATATGCATTTTGTTAGTTAATTCTATTTTAACCCTATGTTTTGGCTACAAAATAGGTAAAGGGACCCCTGACCATTAGGTCCAGTCGTGGCCGACTCTGGGATTGCGGCACTCATCTCGCTTTATTGGCCGAGGGAGCTGGCGTACAGCTTCCGGGTCATGTGACCAGCATGACTAAGCCGCTTCTGGCGAACCAGAGCAGTGCACGGAAACGCTGTTTACCTTCCCGCCGGAGTGGTACCTATTTATCTACTTGCACTTTGACGTGCTTTTGAACTGCTAGGTTGGCAGGAGCAGGGACCAAGCAATGGGAGCTCACCCCATTGCGGGGATTCGAACCGCCGACCTTCTGATCTGCTAAGTCCTAGGCTCTGTGGTTTAACCCACAGTGCCAATGCCCCCCCCCCAAAAAAAAAACCATGGAAAGAAGATATTCTTGTCCCACATCTGTGTGGTAAAATTGTGGAGATATGGCTATATATGCATCCTTGGTTTTGAATATAAATATAATTGTTGATTATGTTCCAAAGAATTAGTTTCTCCTTTCAGAATGTATAAAATGGAAAATGGTCTTTTACTTAGCAGAATTCATTTGTAGAAAAACTGAACTGCATCCAAGCAGAAGTTAGACTTTCTTGTTCTATATATGTCACAGAGGAAGGAAAGGAATATTCTTCTGAGGCAGAAAAGGAAGGCTGGACTGTTGAAATCTAAACTGTAAAGTACATGTTGCATTTTAAATTAATTTTATTCACTGTTGCGGCTTATATGAATGGCTAATGAGGCACAAACTGTTTACACAAAAGGCTATATTTTTGTATAGCAAAGGAAAAAATGAAATAAAGGGCGCTTGTCCCAGAAACTATTTCAACACACAAAAGAAGTAATGTTTCAATAGCTGCACCGTTTTAAAGTCCAGACAGTATTGCAGAAGTTCAGACCAATTTTGGGGGGTTAACCACAAAAAATGTGTGCTATTTGCTCCCTACCCACTGCATAGTAAGGATAATTTGTGTTATGCATGAGTCAGTTCCAAACGTTTGAAAATCCATAACAATGGACAGCCATTCCAGTAGATTATTTGGATCCAGAATTTTCCTCCCACAAATGGAAGAACTCTTTCCATTCACAGAATGGGACTGTGAGTCTATTGAGGCTCCCAAGGGGGAGAGGTGATTTTATCCAGTTCCCGCTCCCACACTGTTCTGGACCCTCCAAAGCAGATTTTCAGCGGACGCTGGAAAAGGAGGAATCAAGTGATAATTGCCTTTTCTCTCCAGCGTACACAGTGCAAAAATCTCTGGCTGCATGGCTAAAGGTTTAGAATCATGCTCCTCGGTTGTATTAAGGTTCTATTTAGTTGCAAGCCAATAGGGTGTTGTTTGTTTTAGCAGAATTCTGTACACATGAACTCTGGGTCCAAGCAATTATTTTTACTGTGGAGGCTGGTGCCGTTAGAGCACCTTTCTCTCCTTGGGGCACATGGAAATAAACACTAAAGGCCTCTCTCGTTTCCTACCTGATATATGGTCCATTGCTATAACTCGAGCTGATTCAAATAAAGTTTCCCATTTTGGATGTCATATATTTCCACATCAAGCACACATAAATACAGGCTGCTATAGCACTTAAAACATATTGGCTTGCAACTAACGAGCGCCTTAATACAACATAGGAGCATGATTCTAAACCTTTAGCCATGCAGCTACATACGGTACTTTTCACACTTTATTTGGTGAGTAGAATTATAAATATCCATAATCTGAGAACTAAACACATAGCACTAAATACTGGTCGGGCAATTGGAGACCATAGAATCAGGAGTACATGATCATTCATCTGGGCTTAGTTGATAATCTTTGCCACGTACAGCATGGCTTCTCTTGGACATCTGTGACATCTGATGACTTTCTAGTTCCAAGGTTAAGTGAGAATTCCATGGGGTTACACAGAAAAGCAACTCAGTGTTGGATAGATCACTGGTCTTCGACTGGTGAGTTGGGATCCCACAGCCTGATCCAAGGTGGGTTGGAACACTACAACCATGCAAATATCTATGGTAAAGGATTAAGAGACGGCTCCTCCAATTTATGTTTAGGTTAAAAGTGGGTCCTGGGTCTGGAAAGGTTGAAGATATCTCAAATGATCTAAATTTGTTATTAGCGTTGGCTTTAACATATTTGTTTTGGAATTAAGAGTCAAGTTTCCTTTTAAACCAGGTTCTTTAAAAAATATACTTGATTTTATTTTTGTTTTTTTAAAAGATTCGAATAATTTGTAACAATCTGATCTGTTTGTTTGTTTTATGTTAAAAGGATGTCACACTCCCTGTAATCTACATATAGGATTGAATGGCATCGTAGCCTGGGAGAGTATTTCATTCCCTGTGACAAATTATGACAGAACTGTAATGCAGTTTTCTGCTTTGTTCATGCAAACAATCTACTTAAAAGTACTTGATATGATTATGGTATTCAAAGTGAGGAAGTGTCGTCCTCATGCTTGACTTTTTCTTTGTTCATCTTTGGACTTTGTTGGCTGCTAAGGTTGCGATTACTACAGCCCAGAGCTGAACTCCCAAGAAAACTACATTGGTAGAAATTCCATGTGAAGGAAGGAGTTCAAGCTTTTTTCAGCTTGACCTACTTCTCTCTGGAAGATGTGCGTGGAGGGAAAACTCTGCTAGCAAAATTGGGTGGTGGAATATATGGATATCTATTTAGCAAAATTTATATACCGCTTGATAGTCAAAAATCTCAAAGTGGTTTACAAAAATAAGAAAGTAAAACATTAAAATTAGAAGAAGAAGAAGAAGAAGAAGAAGAAGAGGAGGAGGAGTAGGACGAGTTTGGATTTGATATCCTGCCTTTCACTCCCTTTAAGGAGTCTCAAAGCGGCTAACATTCTCCTTTCCCTTCCTTCCCCACAACAAACACTCTGTGAGGTGTGTGAGGCTGAGAGACTTCAGAGAAGTGTGACTGGCCCAAGGTCACCCAGCAGCTGCATGTGGAGGAGCAGGGAATCGAACCCAGTTCACCAGATTACGAGACTACCACTCTTAACCACTACACCACACTGGCTTATCAATTATCAATTAAAAATTATCAATTAAAAACAGTTGAAAGACTTGCATTTAAACATATTCAAAGTCAACAGTAGCAAAAAAGAAAATTCATGTAATTTCTACAATTCTGTGTTACCACTAAGCTCTTTGGGCAGGATTCAACCAACAAGCCCCACCAGCTGAAGGCAACACGAAGACTTCTGCTGGTGCAATAGGGCTTTCTCTCCTCTCCTCCCCCAGAGCGCTCCCTTCAATTTTTTTTTTTGGGGGGGGGGTGTCAGGAGAACCACAGAACTGTGTGCTGGGGGAGCCCTGGGCAGATAGTTCCATCAGGCAAGCAGAAACACATGTGCTGACGGCGCAACCTGCTTAACGCTACGTTGAATTCCTCGCTTTGTTTTCATGCATGGAATCCTGCGTCAACACAGGCTATTTGTAAGCTTTATAGAAGCCATAATGGCCAGGCAGCAGGCTCCTTGCTATTAGTTCCATTACGCCAAGAGGGATTTTTGTCTCTTGGTATCCTGGACAACAGTTCCCCATGATGCATGATAAATGGAACAGTTGTTGAAAGTGACCGGAGTTTCAAAAGCAACATGCAATATAGGCAAAGGTGAGGGGGTGGATCTGCTGTTCAGAGGAAAAATAATGTTTCTCTAGGCACATGGAAGTCGTTGGGCTTGCTTATTCTAGCATCCAAACTGCCACTTAGGTTAGTAAAAGCACAGAGAGAGAATAGAGATGGTTCACTATGAAGCAGAGTGAGGCATTCTCTTGATAGAAATTGCTATATAAGACCTAAGTCCTAGTATTGTTGTTAGATGGAAAGTATTCTTTTTCCCCTGACCAGTTTCTTCGGGAGGGAAAATCAGTAAGATTTTCCAGTCCAGGCTAGGCCTCTCTTATCACTCTTTCCACTGCACCAGTTCAGAAAGATTAAACACACTTAATCTTTGGTGCAAACATACAGAGGAGGGCTTTCAATTTAATCATTCCTTCTTCTTGCTCAATTAATCTTTACTCTTTCTCTGACTCCAATACCTAATCGCTTCTCTTCCCTTTGGAAGTGCTCTTTTTTTCCTTTTTAGATGTGAGAGTATACTGACGTCTGAGTGTGTGTGTAGTGCAGGTTTCAGGCAGAGAAGATGTATTGCTTTAAAATGGAAAAGACTGCTTAAAGCTTAAGCGCTATGAAGTTTTCATCACAATTCGTTTTACGCAGACCTGGAAAATGGATTAAAACCAGAGGGCTAGACAAAAGTTGTATCTAGTGAGCCGTATGTTCTCACTCTCTTAAATATTGTCACGTTTCCCACATGTTAATTGTGGCTTTGTATTCCGGGCTAAATAGAAAAGCTCATGGAAAGTCCAGCTTTGTTTGTTTTTTTGCTTTATGGGCCAGATTGCATGATAGATATACACAGTAAGAAAATTGATATTTTCAGAATGGTGCTATTAGGATCACGTTAGCATGGCCGCATAGCCGTTCAGTCGCACACATTTTCAGAAAAGGACCAAATTTACACAACTGGTTGAGGAAGGCATTATGATAATTTTCAGTTATTAGGGCCTGTGGAGTTGCATACATATGATAAAGGGTGAAATTCAACAGAGCCTAATGCGAATGTTCCTCCTTCTCCTTCTCCTTCCATTGCACTCCCTTTAAATCTGTTGAAGGAGTTCCCCCAAACCTCTAGAACAGATTTAGGACTGTGTAAGGAACAGCACCATAATTCAGAATTGATGCTTTTGAATTATGGTGCTGGAGGAGACTCTTGAGAGTCCCATGGACTGCAAGATCAAACCTCTCCATTCTGAAGGAAATCAGCCCTGAGTGCTCACTGGAAGGACAGATCGTGAAGCTGAGACTCCAATACTTTGGCCACCTCGTGAGAAGAGAAGACTCCCTGGAAAAGACCCTGATGTTGGGAAAGATGGAGGGCACAAGGAGAAGGGGATGGCAGAGGACGAGATGGTTGGACAGTGTTCTCGAAGCTACCAGCATGAGTTTGACCAAACTGCGGGAGGCAGTGGAAGACAGGAGTGCCTGGCGTGCTCTGGTCCATGGGGTCATGAAGAGTTGGACATGACTAAACGACTAAACAACAACAAAGGAACATGAGAGGAAGGGAAAGTAGAAAAGTCCCTGTGCACTAGTGGAACTCATGCAATTATTTACTTGAATACTGCCCAATGTTTCATGGTATTACACAGTGATTTACATGAAGCGAGAAGTTATTATCACGGTTCATAAAACACAAAGATAGCTTTGAACAATAATGGAAGCGATTGTAATGCGGCCACCTCATGAGAAGAGAAGACTCCCTGGAAAAGACCCTGATGTTGGGAAAGATTGAGGGCACAAGGAGAAGGGGATGGCAGAGGACGAGATGGTTGGACAGTGTTCTCAAAGCTACCAGCGTGAGTTTGACCAAACTGCGGGAGGCAGTGGAAGACAGGAGTGCCTGGCGTGCTCTGGTCCATGGGGTCATGAAGAGTCGGACACAACTAAACGACTAAACAACAACATATGAAGCAATGTCACATGTAACAATACACATGATCAAAAACATAAAAGCAGAAACTTAGACATATCTGTGTTTATTTAAAAAAGTGATATTTGTTTTTAATTTATCAGATATCTATGCTGGACAATATGGTTTCAGGTTAGGAAACATTATTGCTAAAGTGCAGCCCAACGCATGGAAGGTTAGCCTTTTTGCACTTTTAGTGGTTCTGATATCTGTTTGTGCAGCCATAAGATTAGCAGCTCGTGACAAGCATGGGGAGCTTCAGAGAATGTCATTCAGAAGGGCTGCTAGCTCCAGCTTGTTGCCGAATGAGGATGGGCAGACCTTGGAAGCCATGCCTAGCTCCAGACATGATCACCCTGGTAGACTGTCCTCTTTATATTTCTATACTTTCATAGCAATTATTTCTATACTTTCATAAAAATGCAACAAGGCAGTGTACATCATATTGTACATCGTATGTACAATGACATGCATAGATTCTTCTGCAGTGCTACATGGGACAAATGCCAATCATAGCAGTGGATCAGGAAGCTCTGGCAGGGCATTCCACATAGATCAGGCTCATTATTTTTCCATGTTCAGCTTTAGAAGATCACATGTTCAATCCCTGGCATCTCTAGGTATGGCAGTGAAAGACTTCTTTATGAAATCCAAGAGTCACAGCCATAATACTGAGCTTACGTGGACCAGTGGTCTGACACAGTAGAAAAACTGCTTCCTTAAGTGTGTCAATTTTGAAACTGACATGTTTAATAAGAGAAAAGTCAACATTTGTCAAAGATTGGAGACCTCTCATAGACTTTTTGCGTGAAAAGGAAACAATGATACCTGGATTTGAGGAAAGTGGCTTTGTTGGGTGTTATATTGGATTGGACGAAGTGAGTATTGTTTTTTATAGTGGACAGATGAAGAATTAGAAGTTCTTTGTTTTCTTTTTCTTTTAACCTCTCTTCTATTCTTTTCCCCCCCTGTCCACCCCTTTTTGTGTTTTTATTGTATCTAGATAAAAATCTTGGTTTGGTTTAAAAAGGGGGAGGGGGGAGAGAGATATTAAGTTTTGTATTTTTCTCTATAAACCTTAAAAACATTTATTAAAAAAGAAAACTGTTTCCTATCATCCTATGGCTTAGCTTAGTGTATGTCTGAGCAGAACTGAAGTCTTACTTTAGTTTGAACTTGTCACGTTGGCTGAAATCTGTGGTGAAGTATTTGCGCCCGGGACCTCTTGGTCTAAAGTGTGAATTTTTACTCTTTCAGCCATGTTAATATTTCCTGTGATCCCGCTCTGACTGCAGGCATTGGCTAGGAAGCCATGTGAACATAACACCATTTAAAAAGATTTTCCACATCAGTCCAACAATTTTCTCCAAATTGTACATTCTTACGGCAGACTATGGAAGCTATTAAAAATTATTGTTGGGTTGGGGATTGGGATCATATGCATTTCTGAAAATGGGTGAATGAAGTCTTAGGATGCGTTAAATATATATGTATCATGCCCTTGCTTTAAATTATAAAACTTTACCACTCATATGGAAACAAGGCAAAATTTCTGTCCAATATTAAAGACAGAATCCCATAAAGACTTGGGCATGTTGATGACAATTGAACTCATGTCTAAGTACATTTGAAAATGTACCATAGCTGTTTATTGCTGAACAAACATTCATAGGCAACATTGTTCTTCATCAGATACATGTGGAAAATATGTTTCACTCACATCAGTGGTACTTACTTCTGTGTACATAATTGGTACACTGGTAACTTTTTTCCTTGTGTTTAGGATTGAGGTTTATGATGTGCAAATATTTCCATTTTTTATTTCATGTATCAAAAAGTAAACTGGAAATAAGTCTCCTATCTGGCAAGAGTTGTTTTGAAGATACTCTGTTCTTGTTGTGTTTTGCAACCTTTTCAGGCTTTTGCAACTTTTAATCACATGCGTTTCAGTTCTCAGTACAGTACATTGCTTTCCAGTGTGAATTCAGCTGCAGAAAAGTTTTGGAACGGATTGATTTTTTAAGGCTGTTGAATTGTGGGGAAGGAGCAGCCGTTCACAAGCTTTATTTTCAGTTCTTGTTCCATATGCCCATGAGAACCAAGGTAGCGTTAGCAGTGGAAATGGAAAGCAAAATGAATTTCCAGTAATGTATGGACGATGTAATACGGTAAAGATTATTCCACCCAAAAAAAAAATAAAAATGGACATGATTGTAGTCTGCCTTAAGTGGATCAGATTAAAGAGAAAGAAACTAGAATGCATTTTTCCCCCAGTACACTTTTTAATATTACAGCTTTTCCTTAAACTGATCATATTTTGAAGCAACGTTTTATAATTTAATATACCACAATTTAGAATTTAATATGGCAGTGATCTGGTTTTAGCTGTCTGTGAAGAAGATTATGTTCCAGATGGTTGAAGTTATAATCTAAGCCTACTGTAGCCACCAACATGCGCCATATAAATGAGCAGCAAAGGAACTAAACTGAGATTTCGATGATGATCACTCAGCTTGTGTGTTAGGCTTCCAGGACTTTCCTACAAAGAGTGGCTGAAAGGCAATAGCATGGTGTCTAGTCTGAACATAATGGAAGAAAGAACAGCCATGCTTGAGTGTGGGGAGAAGCTACATGTACTGCTGTTTTGCCCTTTTACCACCAGTGTTGATGTGTGTTTGATGCTGGAGATGAGAGGTATCGAAATTCTGCACTGTTTCTGTAACAGGATTCTTGCTTTTGTTTTGCCACTTTGTTCCTTAGACAAGCTGGACAAGTTCTTCTCCAATGGAGTGTTACTGCTGCAGTAACATTGCAGAATGTGGCAGCTAGACTGGTGACTGGGGGCGGGCGCCGAGACCACATAACACCGGTCTTGAAAGACTTACATTGGCTCCCAGTACGTTTCCGAGCACAATTCAAAGTGTTGGTGTTGACCTTTAAAGCCCTAAACGGCCTCGGCCCAGTATACCTGAAGGAGCGTCTCCACCCCCATCGTTCTGCCCCGACGCTGAGGTCCAGCACCAAGGGCCTTCTGGCGGTTCCCTCACTGCGAGAAGCAAAGCTACAGGGAACCAGGCAGAGGGCCTTCTCGGTAGTGGCGCCCGCCCTGTGGAGCGCCCTCCCATCAGATGTCAAAGCGATAAACAACTACCTGACATTCAGAAGACATCTTAAGGCAGCCCTGTTCAGGGAAGTTTTTAATGTGTGACATTTTAGTGTATTTTGGTCTCTGTGGAAGCCACCCAGAGTGGCTGGGGAAACCCAGCCAGATGGGCGGGGTACAAATAATAAATTATTATTAACATTGCTAGATAAATAAAGAGGACTCTCTAAAACCGACCTTGATGTGCTGTGAGCCCCGAAGAATTATGTCACTCCTCACTACTGATGTCAGAAGCACCATCTATTGCAGTGGAAGCTGCCTTGTCTGGTCAGAGAGCTTGTCCATGCAGCCCAGTATTGCCAACTTGGACAGGGAGCAGCTCCCCAGGGTCTCAGGCAGATTGCCTGGTTTCTGGTCCTTTTCAGTGGGACTTCCTGGGTGCAAAACATGTACGCCACCACTGAATGGGGATTCCAAGCATTCCTGAAAACAGATTCAATGCAGCATTCATGACAGTAAAGGGCACACAAGTTGGGAGGGACAATAACATATTCCTCACAGAGGAAAATGATGATGAGTTTGTGAGTAGCACAGTAGTGCTTTGATGAGGGAAAACATCTAGATCCCACAGTCCGTATATACTTTAAAGCGGTTGGGATCACAGTATTCAAGACAGAATAAATGTAAATAAAAACTCATTTACACAGGATTACGCTGGCATATGACCCAGTTTCATGTTGCTTTTAATGTTTTTACTTTTAATTTCATGGGGGTTTTATGTACACCACTTTCATCAGGATGCATATTTTCCTTGATCCAGTAGAACAGAGATGTGCAAAATAAGCAAGCCAAGATATCTGACATGCATAAAAAATGCAAAGTAATAATGAAATCGGACTTGTGATATAAACATACAAGGGATAGGGAAGACATGGGGCACCTTGGAAAAGCTCCGGGCAGCTACCTGAGGATGCAACGTAACCTACTTTTGTGCCATAACCTGAGAGACTCGCACCATCTGTGCTCCAGTCATTCTGCTTCCTGTTTCATTGCCCACGGCTCCCTAGAGTACCAGGGAGCAAAGTGGGCAACAGCCTTGGCGGGATTGCCTCTTGTGTTATCCGTGACGCAAAGTTCAAAGAGCTTCTTTCAGTTCTCAGTAATCTAAACAGCCTAGTAGGCTCTGGGTGGCTTGTTATTATAACACTGTGCCTGCTGGCAACGCAATTTGGTAGCAAATGGTGGGCAGACAGATTGGCAGAGGTGTGGGATGCAATTAGATGCACGCTTTCCAATGAGTGGCTCTGGTCCAGGTTTGTTAATTGTCTTACTTTAAATGTTGTGAGGATCCTATGCCGTTTTTAAAATGTGTTTTTGGGGGGGGGGTGAGGGGTTATTGGGTTGTTGTTTTTATTTTGATTATGTGTTTTGTGATTTTATATTTTGATTTCATTCTGTGAACCACTCTGAGACCTCCGGGTATAGTGCAATATATAAATTCAATTGATGATGATGATGATGATAATAATTGATCTTCCCAAATTATAGATTGAAGTAGGACGTTTAGAGAGGCTGACTTGGCTGAGGTCATTACATAGCTGTGTTAAGATTTGTAGCAGGAACTTCCGAATTCACCGTAAGCTAACCTTCTCCACACCATGCATTCTACAATTTTCCTTCTGGTGGTCTCCTTCCACAAACACACCCTTCCAAATGCAGGTTACACAGAAACAGAACTACTTCATCTGTTCATTAGCCAGTTCGCTAAAAAGCATGGGGTTTTGTGTGTGTGTGCGCACGCAGGGAAAATTTGGTTTATAATAACTTCTGGAGCATTTAAGTGAGGTTAAACCAGTGCTTATCCCACAGCCCTCTCTTTGGTGATATTCCCTCCTTGGGGAGGGGGGGGGGTTGGCTTGTTGACTTTTTGTTTCATTTAAAGCCGCCTGTGGCATGAACTCACTTCAGTTCCTACCCACATCACTGCATTCCTGAGATGTTTTCATAGGCTTTAAGCAAGATCATCTGACAGCAACCAGCAAGTCAATGAACTTTATACACAATTAAATACCAGAAGCTGGGAGAATTTGCTACAGAATATTTCTTTCTCCTTCCCCTTGTGCGCACCCCCCCCCACCGCCCCCACTCCTTTAGGAAACAATACCTGTTATGTTGGCCACGCACTGGTGGTGCGAATGTCACACGTAGTAATTGAGCTCGTTTCACATGATTTAATACTGAACAGACTTAAGTAAGAAGAATGATTGCATCCTTTACATGGGCCTCACAGAACAGTCACCTCCCACACTGTTTATTCAGACTCGGAGCTCAGCCATTCACTGTTTAAGCCGGGGTGGGGGTGGGAGCCACCGGGAACAGTCTTGAAGCATGTGTTCTTTCGGTACAAAGTAGAGTTGGTTGTACTTCGCTTTTGTGTTTGCTTTTTAATTTTTAATCCAAGTGACGGATTTTGAACCATTGCAAGGAGCTGGGTTTCTTTTCTTTCCTTTCAACGCTCAACAGCACAGATCCAAGCCACATCCCTGTTTAAAATAATAACAATAATAATAGCTGTCTGAGGATTCCTAGCCAGTAAAATTACTGGGGTGGATGTGGAATCGCTCCTCTTCAGTGCCCTAAGATGGACTCAAAAGACAGACGTTGCAAATTAATGGAAATTTTCAAATCAAACCTAGGCGTGTATTCTGACAGGAGCCCCTGGGATGACTAATCGAGCTCCTGTAAGAGCCCCTCTGAGTTCTCCAAAGCCACCTTAGAAGTTTGAAGTGAGAAGTGCAGGCATTGATTAAAACTAAACAGACATTGATTAAAACTAAAGTTTATGGGGCGAGTTGCCTGCACCCACAGGTCTGCACCCACCAGGTTGAATGCACCCTACCAGCTATGTAATGTACTGCTTCACAACAACAATAACAACAACAACACCTTTTTGTGTGTGTGTGTGTTACAATTCCAAGTAGGGGGCAAAACCATGAGGTTTATTGAGCCCCCACTGAGCTTCCATGCTGGTGGGCTTTGCTTGGCTTGGTAGGTCACAAGTTGTACAGGTCTGGCTAAGAAGCTCAGAGCTTAATTCTATGAACAGCAGAAGCCTGGAGCTATTTTCCAGTGGAATATTTTGAGCTCCAAAATTCATTATGTGAAGGAGAGGGAGGGGGAGAATAAAAAAAGAAAGAAAGGCAGGCATTAGAATGATAGGGTTATTTGAAGGATTAACATATAATTAAGTATGGAAAATGTAAATGAGTAGTATACACGGGTGAATAAAAGGCTAATCTCTGAGACCAACAGCTGGTAGGATGTTGACCAAAATGGCCTAGACATTGGGCATACATGGAACACTTAAAGCAGGAGTGGGCAACCTTTCTTTGGGCAGTGCCAGGGTGGAAAGTGGATGGGCCACCCCTTCTCTCTCTGACAGCCCCTTCTGTCTTCCTAACCCCACAGCTGGCCATCTGAAGCAGACGAATTGCTCTTGCCAGAGACCTGAACTGATAGCTTTCGGAGGACTTTTTGAAACAATCCTAGGGCTGCAGAGTGTCCACTCCTAACTTAAAGAGCCTTTTATTTTAGAAACCTCTATCATGTCCATCTGTGTCCCCTTCCAGTCATCTTTTTTTCTAAACTAGAAAAGCTGCAAATGATTTAGCTTTCCCTTGTGGTCAAAGTGCTCCATTTAATTGAACATTGGCTGCCCTCGTGCTGCCTCTTTTCCAACTCTATAGCATCCTTCTTTGCAATGGGACAACCAGATATTTACACAGTACACCATGTGTGGTTGCATCATAGATTCTGATACAGTAATGACATTACGTTACCAGCTGCTTTGTTTTCGAGTCCTTTCCCTATCAACTCCTAGCAAGGAGTTTGCATTTTCATGGAGCTGTCCATCACAGTCCCAAATCTTTCCTGATCAGTTGCTGCCAGTTGGCATTTGGGAGACTGAAGTTAGGATTCACCCCTCGCCACCTGACACACATACATACACAATATGCATCAAATTACTTGAACCAGTTCCTACCAATTTTAGATCTCACTCATCCACTTTCAAGATAAGCTTTTGGAAGAACTGTGCAGGCTTCTTAGGTTCTCACCAATCTGAATAAATTTGATGTCAACTGCAGACTTTGCTAACTCACTGTCACCTCCAGATAATATATGCATTAATTTAATACCAGTCCCAAGAAGGATAAACTTAATACCAGTCCCAATACTAGCCCCATTATAGATCCTTGGGAGATCTCAGTGCTTCCTTCCCTCCCATTGTGAAAGCTGTCTACTCTTCCACTTTCTGCTTCCTGTTCTTTAACTACTTAACAAGCCACAAGAGGACCATTCCTAACTTAACAGTAATGCAATAAGTTTACTTCAATTTGATGAAAGCTTGTTGGACGTTCAGGTGCAGAATGCCTACCTATCTACTTGCTTGTTGACATATTCTAAAAGTTTGGGAAGGCACAAGCCATTTTTCCTTGGCTAGGTTCGTTCCTTATGTTGAACAACTTGGTCTTTAAAAAATGCTTTACACTGGGTTAAATACCCAGGAGAGATATTAGGCTAATGGCCAGTCATATACCGGACCACTATTTTAAAAGGCCAAATGGAAGCCACATAGTGCAATGTTGAGGATTCTGTGACCTTCAAGATATTGTTAGACTACAATTCCCTTCATCTCTGGCCATTGGCCATGCTGGCTGGGACTGATGAGGGCTGGAGTCCAGTCACATCTGGAGAACCACTGGGTGCCAGTCCCTGATGTAGTGGATCTAGCCAACTTGGAGACAGGGTTTTCTAAGCTACAGCTAGTATACACCTGCAATATAATAAAAAAATTGTGTGTGACCTTTTTTTTGGGGGGGGGGGGGATTCTTGAACAGAAAATCCGCATTAGCAACAGAGATGTATTGCTTTACCCTGCAGCAGGGTGCATTCAGAAAATTATGGAATTGGTTGTCAGCAACACTGCAAGCAGTTATGGTTGTGCTGATTTTTCCATTAACCGTCCAACCAGTAGGATCATGTAAAAAATCAATGCGTCATTCAAAATTGCTTTCACAACACTTTCCCATTTATATTGCTTATTCTTGGTTTTCGGGCGTGAGTATTGTTATAAATAATCTTGACAACAGTGCTTAACTGTTAACAAAGTGTGAGTGACTTGTGTGAGTTAAAGTTATATTATGATGCACAACTCTTCTCCCAAGAAGCACTGAGCAGACCACATGTGGTCGCCAGGAAGTCTGCTACTGAGGCGCTGTTTGGGCTAGATTGACTTAGCTTCAACTAACGGGGCTTATCCTGTACCTTTTGTCTATTCCCTGGGCTCTATGAAATTGGGAGCAAAAGCTTATATCTCTCTGGCTGCACTGATAGTTATCCTCATGAGCGGGCACAGTTTATCTTATTCAGATGAACGCTGCAGTTGTTGCCTGATACCTTAGACATATAGAATTGTGAGAGCAAGTTATCACTGGCTTTGAATACTAGATCTGGACTGCATATTTATTCCCACTTGAAAGAGCCCTTGAGTTTACAGGAGCTCATCCTGGGCCTTTCAGTGCAGTGCCAGCTGTGTGCTGCTGTTCCCTTTGAGCACATGGAAGTGCTGCAAACATTGCAATAAATGCAATAAATTCCATGTTTACAGTGATTTCAATGTGCTCATTGGAGTACCATTGGGCCTTTGAGATCCTTTTAGACTGAGAACATATCCCAATGGGATTTCTCAGTGTGGTTGTTAAGCAAACAGTAATGATGATGACAAACGATGGCGGCATTAAATAGCGGAAGGACAAATCTCACATTATTGGAGTAATTGATGATGAGCCTTTTGAGAAGAAGACGGATGGGGTAAGAGTTGAATTATGGATGTAAGTTGCTCTTAGCTGATTTATGGAGGCTTAAACTGGGGGCAATAAGGGGGGAGTATGATTTCAGACCTTGTTGTATACCAATCCCATTCTTGTGGTTTAATGTGCAGAGTAATCTAAACTCAGTAGCTGTTGTGGTTTATCAGTTTCTGAGGAGGATGCTTTTCTAAGAATATGGTCTCTTCCTGCTGCCAAAGGCCTATTTCTGTCAGTTTGTCAGCTGTGAGAGAATTACGGTTTAAAATAACTGTTTGGTGGTAATAAGGCCAAACAGTCCCTCAATTCACACTGCAGGTGACCCGGACAGAAATTATATTGACTGAAGCAGTATTTAAGCACATGACACCAACATTACATTTGAGCGCATGCCAAGAAAAATGCAAGCGTGGCTAAAACTGGCAGCAAGGATAAGGGATTAACTTGTCCTTCTGGGTCCTTAAATGAGGCCCTCAGACAAGCTTTCCGCTTGGGAGCATGAACACCATGTGTTTATGGTACAAAATAAAATATAATAAATCCCCTTCATTTATTAAGTCAGCAAAAAATCTGTATACCTGCTATTCCCTTGTCCTATTTCCAGTAAGTGGGTCATTCCGTTTTCTGTTCTTAGCAGAAATGGGCTGTGCAGCTTCGCTTGCTTTGCAGGGAAATCGCACAGTATTTTTTATTCACATACACACCATATTTTCATGCGAAAATAAATTGGCTGATTTGAAACCACAGACCGAATGAAACAGTTTTAAAAATCCCTTACTCATCTTTAAAAATATACACCATTTGACTAAGAGAGAAACTGACACTGCCCCCCCCCCCCCCCCCGCTTACTAAACTGCAAAACCAGTTGCTATTGATACTAAACAGCATTTTTGGAGGGTAAAGTTCCAGATGAGAAATCGGGAAATAAAAGGGTGTATATGCCGTTACATCATATCCATTTAAGAGAAACAAATTGGTGTTGCCAGAATGTTTGTGTTTGTTTCCAACAAGGGAAAATTAGTTTCTGATGTGTACGTGTGTGGTTGAATTGCCCACAGTGCGGTGCATTCGTCCCATGATAGTAACTGCTAGAAGAAGGCTGAGATCTAACAAGTTAAATATTAAGTGGACAAAGTTTGAATCTGGGTTAGCTAAACTTTTTTTGTAAGAACATTTAATAGGTCAACAATCTGTAACAACAGAAGTGTTTCGCCTGGTGGGGTGGAGACACAAGCGATGGCCTCTTGAGAGCAGCATCTCTGTCGCTTACCAGGAGGGAAAGGGGCGAGGAGAGGTCAACGTTTAAACTTGCTTTGACTTTTTTCCCCAAAAGGGGAATTTTGAACCTCTCTTCGCATATACAGTGGTACCTCGGGTTAAGTACTTAATTTGTTCCAGAGGTCCGTTCTTAACCTGAAACTGTTCTTAAGCTGAAGCACCACTTTAGCTAATGGGGCCTCCTGCTGCTGCCGGAGCACGATTTCTGTTCTCATCCTGGAGCAAAGTTTTTAACCTGAGGTACTATTTCTGGGTTAGCGGAGTCTGTAACCTGAAGCGTATGTAACCCCAGGTACCATTCTATAAGCCTAAGTTTCAATAGCATAGTGGCCATAAAACTAGTCTTGCTAGCCACAGAGGGCTCCAACCTTGCTTTTCTTTTCACAGCAATTGCCACGCACCCCTCTCTGTTCCTAGAGGCCCAGGTGGCCTCTGTGGGCAGGAGTGCCTTTTACCAGTTTGGGCTGATGAAAACTAAGGCCCTTTCTGGACCTGCGAAGCCTGGTTGCTGCCATCCATGCGGTGGTAACTTTGAGAATGAACTACTGCAATGCATTCATGTAGAGCTGCCCCTGAGGTTGACTTCTGGTGCAGTGAAATCCAGCGGCTCAGCTGTTCACAGGGGGAAGGATTTCATTGCTGCTGAAATCCCTCGAAGCCAATTAGTTAGAGAGCCAGTGTGGTGTAGTGGTTAAGAGCGGTAGTCTCGTAATCTGGGGAACCGGGTTCAATTCCCCGCTCCTCCACATGCAGCTGCTGGGTGACCTTGGGCCAGTCACACTCCTCTGAAGTCTCTCAGCCCCACTCACCTCACAGAGTGTTTGTTGTGGGGGAGGAAGGGAAAGGAGAATGTTAGCCGCTTTGAGACTCCTTAAAGGGAGTGAAAGGCGGGATATCAAATCCAAACTCTTCTTCTTAGTTACCAGGATAGGTTCTGGTGTACAAAGATTGGTATCAGGAGATTTCAGAGATTGTCTCACCCCTTCTGTACCCAGCCGACCACTGTGCTCCGCATTAGAGGGGTCTCTTGCAAATGCAATCTCATTAGGAATCCCATTCCATAGGATGTAGGAATTGGACCATTTGCCTGGCAACACCTACACTCCCATTACCTGTCAGACAGATGCAGTACCATTTCCTCAGTCTTTCCAATGAGACTTTTATCCCAGTCCGTAATCTTGAACGCGTTTTACATGTGTTTTTATTGTCGAATTGCTTCAGGGTGCCTTATGGGAAGCAGCAAGTAAATAAATAAACAAACAAAGCTGTTTCCGAAACTTACAGTGCAAGTCTAAGCCAAGTCTGCTCAGATGTAAGTTCCAGTGGGTTGCATATTCAATGAAGTTGTTTCATTAGTGGACGGACTTCTATTTGTGCAGTTGAACTTCCCCTGCCCTTGTTGCCCGGTTCCCACTCCCCTGCCTGCAAAATCTATTCTGGGTTTCGCCCCAATCTTCCAGAGCAGATTTAGGGAGGGCACGGGAGGGGGTGTTCCATTGCAGAAGTGGAATTTGTGTTAAATGGGACAACTTCGTTGGATACAACCCATTGGACTTCAGTGCAGTTTGCTCTCAGGCAAGTGGGAAGAAAATTGTAGCCTCAGAGGTGTTTCAAAAGCATTTAAACATGGAGCATAAAATAATTAAAATAGAAAATTCCGCATTATTTATGCCTTAGCATGTCTTCCCCCCTTCTGTATTTTACTGCTTAAGAATTGTAGGCCACAGGCAGGGACATTAAATAAACAAAAACCCTGTCGCAATGAGCTCAATATTAAGCATTTTATTTTTAATATTTATTTAAATTTTTATTGCATTCATAAATGTGCTGCATAAAAAAACCGATGAAGATACTAAACAGTAAACATATATCAGCTAAAACATCATAAATTAAAACATAGTAAAAAAGTATCAGTTAATATCAGCTACTCTAAAGGATTAAATGACACACATACAAACAATGTTATTTACGTATTTTATAAATAAGGGCAATCTTTCAATAAACATCTTACTTTGATTTCCGAAAGAACTCCTTGTGAAATAAGTCAATTTTACAGACAATTTTTTGCCAGATTTTTTTAAACCAGTCAAAGTATTAGGCACTTTATAAATAATAATAAAAGAAGAAGGAGGTGGAATTCTTTTTTTACTGGTTTAATGTAAGCTCTTTGCCTGACCTAAAGATGCTCTGTCTATCCAGCTATAAATTGGAAACTTGTTTCCCTCCTCCTCAGTTTATACACATTTGCCCATCATTATCTAGATTTTTCAGGTATCTTGCTTCCGCTGTCCCCCATCTGTATTTTTTGGCCAGCTATAGTTATTTTCTCCTTCTTCTCCTCTATTCTTGTGACAAACCTGGAGGTTCAAATTTACAACTTTCTCTCCTGAACCCCCCAAGTTCTTTCCTGGCTTTCACAGAGCTCAAAACCCATATAAACCTTTCCCCCCCTGCCACTATTATGGATATTTATCATACCCAGTAACATGTTTCATAAAAAGAAGAAATGAAAATCAATATTATCCGCGAGTGGGGGTGTCAAATTGGCAACATTAATTAAAGCAATCTGTCGAAGGAGTTCCCCCAAACCTCTAGAACAGATTTAGCCAAGTGCAAAAGGACCCAAGAATATTCAAAAGTGGTTGGGTGGGTGGGTGGGTGGTTTGCTAATTTCAAGAAATCAAGAATATGTAGCGTTGCAGTAAGGGGTGGGGGAGCCACTTCTAAAAATGACAAAATGTATTTAAGCATCTAGATGCAAATTTTCCATATTACCTGACTCTAATTCTTACCTTGCCAAGAAATTCCACTGCTTCCTTGGTTGCAGAAATTTTTCGTTTGTTTACTCCATTCTTAAAAGTAAATAAATAAATGAGTCAAGCACATGTCCTCTGAGAACAAAGACGCAAGAAGAGGCAGGTCGTTCTAGACAAAGACTCTCTTTGAAATTCCCGGGCCAACCTTTGAAGAGAGAGAAATAATCTGATAGGGAAACCCACATATGATTTAAGCCAATCTGGGTCAGCCAAAGTGAGGTAGGCAAGTCTTATTTATACCAACCAATCAGAGAGGAGGGTTATTTCATTCTGAGCAGGAAGCTGAAGTAAGCACTGCATGGTGTTTGGCCATTCATCTGTCTAAGGGGTGCTGGCTACCAGGCATTTTGCATCTCTCTGGACATGACTGCCAGGCAAAAAGAAGTTCCATTTGCAGGGCATTTAAATGAGTTAGTATTATTTAAGTTACAGATTAATGGGGTGGGTGGGATGATTTTGCTGTGTGAGAGGCTTCAGCTCATAAGGGGGATGGATGGTGCATATACAGTGGTACCTTGGGTTAAGTACTTAATTCGTTCCGGAGGTCCGTTCTTAACCTGAAGCTGTTCTTAACCTGAAGCACCACTTTAGCTAATGGGGCCTCCTCCTGCTGCTGCCGCGCCTCCGGAGCACGATTTCTGTTCTCATCCTGAAGCAAAGTTCTTTACCTGAAGCACTATTTCTGGGTTAGCGGAGTCTGTAACCTGAAGCGTATGTAACCTGAAGCGTATGTAACCTGAGGTACCACTGTACACGCATCCAAGAGACTATCTGTAGCCCAACAGCTATGCGGACAGTGGAAATGCCTAAGAAATATTGTTTTTTTATCTTTTAGAAGTTTTCTCCCCTATTACTTTTAAATCCCTTTCCTATTTCTCTTTAAGTAAATTTATAACTTGGCTCCCTAGGTCCTTCCATACCTCGTTCTACCCATGCTTGCTTTGGTCATTTGCTACCTGCATTTGGACTCCTCATAAATATTGGGGGAGTGTGTGATATTTTTATAAGATGATTTGGCGGCTGTTCTGTTACGTTTTTGGTGGGGTAAGTCATGGAGCTCTGCAGAAAAACCCAAAAAAAGATCGGAGTTAGTGAGGCAGTTAAGAAATAAACCCCAGTTCTTCACAGTTTTATATTTTAAAAGCTGTAATTAATCTACAACCTGCTTATCTCAGAGTACATTAGAACGAATGAGAGTGCCCTAGCTTAAATTGAATGTTGTATGTTGTATGCAGCCCAAATTAGTAAATCCCTGTGTAGCTGAATGTCTGTTGATCTCTCTCTGATACATTTCATTCCTGTCTCTAAGGAAAATGCATTAATGAGTATAAACTACAGTTCCAGGGAAAATGTGTCTTGCATTATACGATATTTGTTCAGTGAAATACTCTGAACTCCAAGAACACCGGTAGTGGTGCATATCTACATTCTAAGAATTAAATCAAGTGGTGTATATTTACGTTCTAAGAATTAAATCATCCTGCCACATCTATTGAGGCTTCCTGCTCTTAAAAAAAAAAAAAAAGTGGGGGAGAGAAACGAAAAAAAGAAAATGTCTAAGACAGAAACTGATAACACATGTCTGTACTCTGTTTCTGTACTCATAAGCCATAGACTCATTGCAAAAGTGAACCGAGTGGCGTTTAATTTCTAGAAAAAAAGTAAATGATGGGACTGAAGTCTGTCTGTGACCACAAATGTTTGACCTTGAAGCCCTTCCCCTTAATCTCAAATGGCCAGGCAATGCATTTAGCCATTGTTACTGGAGGGAATGCACTCTGTACCTGCTCAGGGGCACTTTCATTTATGCTTACAGTGGTACCTCTGGTTAAGAACTTAATTCGTTCCAGAGGTCTGTTCTTAACCTGAAACTGTTCTTAACCTGAGGTACCACTTTAGCTAATGGGCCGTCCTGCTGCCGCTGTGCTGCCACCGTGTGATTTCTGCACTCATCCTGAGGTAAAGTTCTTAACCCGGGGTACTACTTCTGGGTTAGCAAAGTCTGTAACCCAAAGTGTTTGTAACCAGAAGCACCACTGTACTTCATAGATTCTAAGGATTGATCCCTGGCATTGGAAACAGATGAGCCCTGAGCACATTGTGCACATGTGTCATCTTCAGGGCCGACCCTATCATTAGGCAGAGTGAAACAGCTGCCTCACTTTGAAGATTATAGAAGGTGGCACCAGCCTGCTCCCTGGCTGATCCTCCTGAGGCAGTCCGGGTGCTTCCATCCTTATGAACCAGTGCCCCAGCAAAGCTATCCATGATACCTGCTACCCCCCCCCCCCAAGCTAGACTGCTACTTTGAGATGTGGTTGGAGGATGCTGCCTTTTAAAAATAAATAAATTTCTTTATTTGCATTTTCATACAATGTACACAAAGAAAGCAACACAAAATCGCATAACTAATACGTATTAACCACTTCAGGACAAATTACAAGATGCATACACGATGCTACGAATTCACAAAGAAACAAAACGCAGGGAAGGAAAATTCCACTAAGAAATGCCCTTTAGGGGAGTAGCAAGGGGCATCTAAACCAGAGACCAATAGTGTTTTGGTATTCTGTCATCCCCAAAGGGCTACTGAGAGATCAGTGGCAATGTTAACCCACTTTCCCTAACAACATATACAATAACAGGATGCGAAGTTTCTGTGAATGTGTTCTTTAACTTGCACTCCGTCATGTGCCTGTTTGCGCTCAGTCAATTTCTTAGCTAAAGGTAAAAATTCTGAAAGGTAAACAGAGTGTCATAGTAGCAGTCGTTGGCATCCATCTCCATTGTAGAAGTGAGCTTCAGCTGCTGGTCTCCAGAGGGTCATCTGGTCTTTCGCTCCAGGCAGCAAGCATCTTGCGCTGGTCTCTGCTGTGGCGCTGGTCTCTGTTGTGGAAAGAACCAGCAAGACGCAGGATGCTTGAGGAGAGAATGGAGAGCAGAAAAATAGTTCAGCAGTGGCCAAGGCTTTTTGAGCAGGAGACAAGGAAGATTCCTTGGTCTGGAAAGATGAATTTGCTTAGAGCAGACATATAATAACTAGAAGAAGAAGAAGAAGAAGAAGAAGAAGAAGAGTTTGTATTTGATATCCCGCCTTTCACTCCCCTTCAGGAGTCTCAAAGCAGCTAACATTCTTCTTTCCCTTCCTCCCCCACAACAAACACTCTGTGAGGTGAGTGGGGCTGAGAGACTTCAAAGAAGTGTGACTGGCCCAAGGTCACCCAGCAGCTGCATGTGGAGCAGCGGAGACGCGAACCCGGTTCCCCAGATTACGAGACTACCACTCTTAACCACTACACCACACTGGCTCTCTATCTTGCCAACATGGCTTTCTAAGTTCTTGGTACGTTCTAAGTTCTCTTCCCATCTAATCACCTCTTTCTAGGTCACCCAGAATGGTCTCCTCTCTCTTGCTGTAGCTTGTTGGGGTTCCACCTGTATCTAATTATGTATTGGAGAACTTGGGTTTCATTGTTTTAGGTCTGCCTAGGTCAATGGTCTAGGGAAACTAATCAAAGTCAAGTATATGTTTCACTCCTCTCAAGCCAAGAGAAGCCAATAACATCATATGAAGAAGGAAAAAAGTCAACAGATCCCCAACATTTCAATAAGGAACAAGCAGAAAATCTATACCGCGCATATCTATTAGCTCAATGTGTGCATTTTATTGCAAGGAAAAGAAAACAGTAAAATAATATAGTTCTCAGAAACGTCTATAAAAGATTGTTTCCACATTGCACTTACAATTGTTTTCTTTTCCCCCCTCCCTTAGCATTTCCCCCCATGAGTGTTTCTTGTTTCTACCCAGTTTGTCATTTGTAACACTACATATGAACAAAGGTCATCCTTGACATATGTTTAATTTTATAAAGTGCCGTGTTCCTATGTGTGAAAGTAGATTTTGCAAGAAGTTTGCATTTCAGTCCCTGCTTTTCACAGAAAAAAAAATCCCTGATCCCTTATATCTTTGCCCGATCACTGTGGAGTTACTGTTAGTGGTCCCCCATGACTCTGATACATGGTTCGTTTCCACTTTGCATTCAGTATTGTGGGCCCAATTTTATGGAACTCCCTTCCAGTTGAAGTTAGAAAGGCCCCCTCCCTGTTGAACTTCTGGCACCTACTGAAGACTTTTTTTTAATTCTAGCAGGCATTTTAACCGAATTCTGGTTTTATAATTTAATAACTTACAGTGTTTTTTTTATTTGCATCGTTTTGAGTTTCTTGTGCACCGCTTAGAGACAACTGTAATTAAGCAGTATATAAATTGTTGGAAGAAATAAAATAATAAATAAATAAAAATAATGAGATGTATTTTTTAGGTGTTTCGGTGCCCACTGGTGGTTGTTTTTACCCAGAAGTCCAGCAGCTGGATTTATAGGTTGGCACATTAAGCTCAACAGATGCCTTTAACTTGGTGCTTTGGCTTGTCTTAAGTGGTTAAGAACTATACCGTAACAAACGTTGGACTAAAGGGTGAAGGGTGGTGTTTGATGATACTATCAGGATGTCTAGATAATCAGTTCTGAAGATAGCTGGCTCAGAAACTTTCACATGCTGCTACTGCAGTGCTTGAAAATAGACTGTTAATGCACTGTTCTAACACATACTTAAAACTGTGTGGTGGGAGGGATAATGCTTGATATCAAGTGCTGAATTGGAATTATGGGGGTGAAACTAGCCATAAGGTTTGAGAATGCATAGCTAGGCTTTCGATCAATCTGGTAATGGGTTCTCTTTTTAAAAAAATCAATAAATCAGAATAAAAAGAACAAGCTGCATTTTGTGGCAGCCATAAGGGGAAACTTTAAGAGAGCTGGATAAAAATAATGTCTAAGTCATGCTAAGAACAGCATTTTTATAGGTGTATGGAGCAAAACAAGGAGGAAAATATAAAAAGAATTACCCAAACAGTCCTATTTCAGGGAATGAGATAGTCTTGGTTTTTCCAGGTGTTTCAGCAGGTATGCGTGAAGATCATTCCCAGGGAGTTTGTTAGGGCCTGAGAGTGATATTCAGAACATGCCTGATGTATTTCTGTCTGTACCCTGAGCTGGCATTCCATTGGGCAGGGTGACTGGCTTTCCTGCTTAACATATTCTCTCATTTCAGTCATTTTTAATATGTATAAACTCCCTTTCCAAGGCAACACACAAAGCATGCGTATACACACAGAGAGAGAGTTTAACAACCAAAATCTTGAAATAAGAATTTCTCAACTTTGTTGTCAAGACTGATTCTAATTCAGCAAAACCCACAGCGTCATTTGTCAGGGGGACAATCGGCTGCATTCTTAGCAGAATATTTTTGGCAATGTGTAAAATCAGAATGTTTAACCTCGACTGGATTATGCCCAAAGTTTGCCAGCACTGTTCTTTCCCGGCAATTATATTTGAAACAAATGACTATTGTTTCTTTGTTTAAAACTCCTCTGTTTGTTGCCATTGTTCTTTCAACAGCTAGTTTATATGGCTCCCATTTGGGCTGTTGAGAGGTCTCTGCCTTAGCTTTATCTATCACTTTTGGTTCCGCTCTCCTCTTCTCAGAGCCTTGTGAGGAGGGAAACAGTTGCCATAAACCACCTCTGAGGTAAACATGGAACTTTAGTCAAAAGGCTATTTAAAGCAATTTTTAAAAAGGTTTTATATAGTTCCTCTTGCTGCAGAAGCGACATAAACAACCTCAGTATCTAGATATATGCAAAATAATGAGCAGAGATATGGAACCTATCTCATAACCCAGCTCAGACCAGCCTTCTGATTTAACCACTGGACACATTCATGCCAAATAAACATAGTGAGTGTTCATTTCAGTACACTTAAGTGTGATGTTCTTGGCTAAGTAAGTAATAACGTCACCATGGATGCAAGTTAAGAGTCAAAGTTACTATGCTTCCTAAATGCACTATATTTTATTACACATTTTACATTTCAGCCATGGTAAATGCAACTTGAGGGGCGTGTGTGGCGCTGTGGTCTAAACCACTGAGCCTCTTGGGCTTGCCGATCGGAAGGTTGGCGGTTCGAATCCCCGCGACAGGGTGAGCTCCCGTTGCTCTGTCCCAGCTCTTGCCAACCTAACAGTTTGAAAGCATGCCAATGCAAGTAGATAAATAGGTACCACTGCGGTGGGAAGGTACCGTCATGCGCTCTGGTTTCCGTCATGGTGTTCTGTTGCACCAGAAGAGGTTTAGTCATGCTGGCCACATGACCTGGAAAGCTGTCTGTGGACAAATGCCAGCTCCCCTGGCCTGAAAGCAAGATGAGCGCCACAACCCCATAGTCGCCTTTGACTGGACTGGTTAAGTCCAGGGGTCCTTTCCCTTTACCTTAAATGCAACTTGAAGGGAAGGTAAACACTACAAACAGGAACAGTTTCAGGCTTTACTGCAGCCATGACTGGGTGTGTGAGCAGCAAGGCGTTTTTAACAAAACTGCTGCAAGCAATGCATTTTGGGGCAGGAGACAGACGTTTCTTCGCCCAGGCATGATTTAATAGGTGGAGAAAATGGTTAGGGAGTCTCTCTCTAGTAGAGAAGGTTGCAACATTTGAGACAAGCTTCTTCCTGGTGCTCCCCCTCTTGAAGTCAGGCACACAGGGCAGCCATAAAAGTATCTGTTTTTGATGTGCTGCCACCTAAAACAATGCAAAACAATGGCACCTGGAACATAAGTTATGTATGGCAAGTTTAAGTTGCAGTTTGCCATGTCTTGACTTAAGGCAACCCTTGACTGTAAATATAGAGAGAAAGGGCTTGTTTATAGATCCAGTCTATAAACTGCGGGAAACCTGGCTCCTAAATCATGTCACTTTTATGTATTATTTATGGTAGCCTTTCCAAAACAACTTATAATTAGAGGACACTTTTTTTTTCTGAAGTGAAATTGGAGGCTTGCTCACTCTTATGCTAAAGACGCTCACTCTTATGTTAAAGACAAACTTTTTAGTGTGGGAGTAGTGGAAAGATGATAGATAGATAGATGATAGATAGATGGATGGACAGATAGATAGATAGATAGATGATAGATGATAGATAGATAGATAGATAGATAGATATAGATAGATGATAGATAGATAGATAGATGATAGATGATAGATAGATAGATAGATGATAGATGATAGATAGATGATAGATAGACCATGCTAGAAAAATAGGTGCCGGAGCTCACCATGAACTTCTTCATTGTTCTCTTAGAATGGCAGTGGTGTCCACCTGAGAGGTACTGAAGCTGAGCTCCAGCTGAAAACCCCCCAATATGTGTGTGTGTGTGTGTGTGTGTGTCTCTGTGTGTGTGTAAAATATGGTGGTGTGCACAGTTCCTTCCTATTTAATCCTCACAACAATTCTGTGAGGTATCATAGGCTGACTGATGGTGTCTGACCCAAGGACAGTCAACAAGCTTCACTGCTGAATGGAGATCTGGGTCTCCCTGGTCCTGACTGTAACCAGTACAGCATCCTCTCTCTCACTCTCTCTCTCTCTCCCCCCCCCCTCCAGTCCCTGTGGTTCTGCATGTCATGAGCCTGGGCACACCTCCAGGGTGAAAGGAGGCACAATCAGTTCAGTGACTCAGACAGAGACACAATGGACACCCTACTCTGAGGAGATTCCATGGTTCACATGAGGAAAGAGAAGAAGTCACTAGGTTATTTTGCTTATTTCACTGCAGGACTGCTGTTGTCAAACTAAGACTAGTGTTTCGGGATCCAGGGTCTGTGAGTGAAGGCTTCCTACCTCAGGTGACCATACCTGTGCATGCAAGTGGGACAAGATGGAGCCATGTGTAATTGGCGGCAGGGCTCAAGGCATGACCCCATAAGCCCCTTTCTACATAATTTGCCTCTTTGTTGTGAATCATGTGTGAAAGGGGACTTAGCTACCTTAAGCACCATCCAGTGTAGTGAGACTTAATTCTGATTAAATATGCCTAGCTTTTGGGATCTGGCTTCTAGGTTCGTTCTCAGGGCTTTCTCAGGCAGCTAAGTGCATTTTTGCAAAAATACAAGACGCTGGGTAGCAACTTAAAAGCATTAAAACCTCACTGGTGGTGTACTGTTCATTGCACAGTGTGGCATTGTTGCCTGGATACATGGCAACACAAAGCAATTGCCAGAACATTGACCAAGCTGGCAGTCATTGTTCCCTAAATGAGAATGGGACAATAGTAAAATCTCAGAGCTAACAGTTTGGTATTGCTGGAGGTGAGGGGAAGACTTATGGTTGTGTTGTTTAAACTTCTGTTGACTAAAAGTCATAAGGTTGGGATTTCACACCCATAGATCCAAACACACGCTGACAGTACATTTAATAACCTGTGCAAGGTCGTTAAGATAATCCCTTTTTGGTTTTGCCTTGAGCCTCTGTGAATGATGTTGTTGTGACACTTGGCAGTGCAGCTCTCTGAAGGCTAGTTCATGGTAGCCATAGGTAGATGTAAAACACTTTGAAGTTATTTGCCAAGGTTCATATTTTAACCTGAGTCTCATGATGCTTAATGCTATTCTCTAAGCCTTAATTCCTGGAGTTATATAATTGGGTGGAACTATGAGTTATCTTTTTTTTTTTTCCTTTTTCTTTTAAGAACCTTGACCTCATAGTTGCCAAGAAAAATTTGGAAAACCTGACTCAAGTGTAAGCGAAACATTTAAAAATGAGAAGGCAAATAAAGTCCACTCTGTGAATGCTAGGCTGCTTCCACACTCAGCATTTACGGAGGAATAGCTACTCCTTGTTCACTCACCTTTTGTGGGCATCTGCATGATATCATTAAGAAAACTTCCCCATCACACGTTTTCCCTGTTCAGCTTCCATTTCTTTTCAGAGCTCAGTAAATCTGACTTTTGTTCTTTTGTTTTTAGCTCAGTGGCATATCTGTGGAATTTCCCCAGGTATAGATGGCCTTTATTTCTGCTGTTCTGATTTCTCTACCCATTTCCTTTTCTATGACCTGTCTCTCCTGTCTAGGAATCAGCTTTAACATATCACTTCTATCACTTTAACCCTTCCCATACCAAATAGGATTGCCTATGTATCCATAACAAAAAACAAAATGCTTAGGAATATGGCTGGGAGTGTCAACAATATTTAACCCTTTCCCCCACAGACAACATTTACGTGGCTGGGGAAAGGAGGACTGACTATTTCATTTTTTAATTTGCAAAGGTATTTGTATGCCACTCCATAAAGATCGATGGGTGGCTTAAACCCGTAAAATCATAAACAGTATAAATACAGCAAGAAAACAAAACTCACTGCAACCCCAAAGTTAAAGCACTGACATAAATACTCAGAGGTCAATGCTAAATAAGTTATTTAAAAGGCCTGGGTGAACAGAAAGTTCATCATCTGGTGCCATAAAGACCATAATGAAGGTGCCAGGTGACCTCAGTGATGACTTTTCAATAACCAGACTATCCCTACTGAAAAGCCCTTTCCCCTGGTGTTTAGCAAACTTACATAATTTGACTGGTGATTTTGGAACAAGGCCACCGAAAGTGTTCACATATAGAAGGCGGCTTTCAAGTAACCTGGCCTAGTATGGGGCATTAGAAATCTGGAAATAGAGTTGATGCTCCACTTCTAGCTTAAAGTAGAACAGCAGTGATTGAGAGCTGCTGAATAGTCCAGGCATAGGCAAACTCGGCCCTCCTGATGTTTTGGGACTACAACTCCCATGATCCCTAGCTAACAGGACCAGTGGTCAGGTATAATGGGAATTGTAGTCCCAAAACATCTGGAGGGCCGAGTTTGCCTTTGCCTGGAATAGTCAATGTCTGGAAGCAGCCTTAATTTCCTCATTTTTGAGGAGGGAAGCCGGCTTGTGGTTTTTAAACATGTGGAGGAGGCCTGTGCCTCTGACATGATATTGGCACAAGCTGGTGCAACTAGGATAAGGCAAGCAATTGTGTTGCTTCTGGAATGCATATACTTCGAGTTGGACCCAGACAAAATGAGTCAGCTCCCATTGAAATCAATGTGCCTTGGGACTAGCTCTTGACCTTGATTTCAATGGGACCTCAGTGCAACCAGCATGTAGCACAAGCCTCTTTGAATACAGAAGGGACTTACTCCACAGATAAGATTTCTGCTTTATCCTGAATCCATCGCTTTGTTTAAACATGCATGGTCTTGCGGGGAGTTTGGCACCATTCGTTCAACATTCTTTGCAGACTTGGGAGCTGCCTCCTCTATTGCTGGCTTTCTTGCACAAGCCATGCAGGTATTTTCTCTTTAAACACACTTTTGCCGCCCCGGTTTCTCTAGCAACACTCTTACTCTCTGATTCTGATGAACTACAAGCTCAATGCTGGAGGAGGCCTTTCCGTTAGTGCCATTCGGATATAGATATAAAGGAGGCACTGTATGGGCCTGGACCTGGTGACCTCTGGCTATCTTCCACCTGCCCAGTTCTGTGTGAAAGTAAATCGCACCTCCAAAGCATATCAGCAAGTGCTGCAACCTTTCACAGATAGCATCAGGTGAGTGTCCTATACCAGAGGACACAAATCCATGATTTAAGAGAGAGGCCTGCAAACAAAAATTCTACTAGGTGTTTCAAATCAATACATGAACTTTAGTCCTCCTCCCCACTGCGGTTCCAGGTCATTCACACCTCATCTCCTTTGCCTGTTTGCCCTCCCAGATTCATTTGCTCTCTGTAGCCTTCTTCTCTAGGGCCACGATCTTACCTTCCTTTCTCTCCTTCCCTTCCTCTCCTCTGATCTGTGGCTTTCTCTCCTTCCCTTTGCTTATTTTGCTTGCGTTGCCTTTAGAGGGGATTTGAACACTCAGCCGTTGACAGTCACAAGGGGTACTTTGCCTGTCTCATGTTTGCTGGGGCTGATGGGAGTAATAGTCCAAATTGTGTGGAGGGCACTATGGTAGCTACTCATGATATAGAATAGAGAAGGGTCTTAAAGCAGACCTGCCTACATTTCTGTTTGCGGGATTAAAAATGAATCTTAACTCAGTAATTCTAGGTATTTTATCTGTGACGTCAGCTTCTTCTTCTTTTCTTTTTTTAAAAAAATGAATCCCCCCCCTATTTTATATACACAAACATGAGGAACAGGAAAAGCTTGTTTAGATTTGCTAAGAAAAACAGACAAATGAAGCCAAGTCCAGGATACAGAACGTTCAGGTAGAGTCTAGTTTCCAGTCTCCACTAAAAACAGGCCCTCTTCTTCTATTATTTTAAACTTTTCAGCCTCTGTATGAAATAAAACACAGAGGGCAATTCAACACAGCCCTGGTAACAAAACTAGCTCCTTCATCAAAGGCTGTTTTATAACCAAATGGGTGTCCTAGTTTCCCCTATGCTGGTGGGTATAAAGATCTCATTCATTGTTAGTGAATCTCTATTTAATGAGAGACAAGTAGGTTGGGTGATCAAAAGAGAACCATATTCATGATTGGTAGCCTTGGTAATAGGGGAACGTTTGGTTTAATCTTGCCTTTGAGTGAGGTACTAGTTTCAACAACTGCTTTTTTATTCACTTGGGGGCAGGGAGGAGGAACCTTTAGGCCTCCATTTGTTGTTGTACTGCAGATTCCACTATAGAATCATAGAACTGTAGAGTTGGAAGGGACCACAACGCCTGCCTGCTCCAACCACCTGTAATGCCCAACGTGGGGCTCGAACCCACAACTCTGAGATTAAGAGTCTCATGCTCTGCTGACTGAGCTAGCCATCAGGACCATTGGCTATGCTGGCTAGGCCTGAGAGGAGTTCCCAACAATGTCTGGCTACAGTTCCTCCATGCTTGACTTAGACATCCCTGTTATATCCCTGCTATATCAAGCTATTTTGAAATGACCTCAATTTGCCCTGAATTCAAGAGGTTATATGAGTTGCTAAAAAGAGAAGCAAAAGAAAAAAAGAGTACACCAGAATGTGTCTGTACAGTGTTTACGTGCATACAAGCGAATGCTTACTTATTTATTAAAATGTTTAGAAATCACACTTTCAGAAAAATATAACAAGGTGGTGTTCAGCAAGGAGCATAATACCACAGTGGTACCTCGGGTTAAGAACTTAATTCGTTCTGGAGGTCCTTTCTTAACCTGAAACTGTTCTTAACATGAAGCACCACTTTAGCTAATGGGGCCTCCTGCTGCCGCCGTGCAGCTGCTGCACGATTTCTGTTCTCATCCTTAAGCAAAGTTCTTAACCTGAGGTACTATTTCTGGGTTAGCGGAGTCTGTAACCTGAAGCGTCTGTAACCTGAAGCGTATGTAACCCGAGATACCACTGCATAATAATAACATCAGTAAAGACATCTGCATTTCCAAAACACCCCCCCCCCCAAAAAAGAGCGCATGTGAGTTGGGAGCAGGGCTTGGCACTGTGATCCTCCCCCCTCCTCACGCTCATTCACCGTATGCGCCATAAATGTATAAAGCGTGCTAAAGCCACTTCCCCAAGGCCACTGAGTGAATTCATGGCTGAGGTGAGATTCAAAAAACCACAGACTTCCTGGCTCACAGTTCATTCTCTTTAACTCTCTGCTGTACTATGTACGTACTAAATTAAAGCAGGATGTTAACCTGCTATATATATATATATCCACACACACACAAACACACACATCCCTCCACCCCTCCTAATTCATTCATCTCCCAGGTGTTCAGAAAAGCAGAGGTTGCTAGGTATTCTCATCATGCCCTATCTCAAGGTATTGATCAGTTCCTGCAATCTCGGCCTTATCTGTTTGCTCAGCAACGAATCTCTTTCATTCACACCAGCGACACACAGGAACTGAATGGATCCTACAGTACAGAAAGACATCAGTCGGCTATTTAACCCCCCCCCCCGCTTTTTTTTGAATCCTCTTCATTTGAATCCTCTTTGGTTTCCATAAGAGGGACGTGCCTGCTTTGCTTGACATCAGAAACCATTCCCACCCCCCCATTGTGTCTGTGGGATGGTTACAATATGAAAGATGTTAACTGTAGGACAACGTAGTCATACACTGAACCAGGTGGGGATGCATTTCTTTTCGTGGCAGAATGTATGCAGAAAAAAGAGGGGGGGTGAGGACAGAGCACAATAGGGGAAGAGGAAGCAAAGAGGTGCTGCCCTAGAAACATGCATTGTACCAAATTTGATGGCCTTCTGGTCTCAGACACAGTGTGTCCCATTGGTAAAAGGTAAAGGTAAAGGGACCCCTGACCATTAGGTCCAGTCGTGACCGACTCTGGGGTTGCGGCGCTCATCTTGCTTTATTGGCCGAGGGAGCCGGCGTACAGCTTCCGAGTCATGTGGCCAGCATGACTAAGCCGCTTCTGGTGAACCAGAGCAGTGCACAGAAACACCGTTTACCTTCCCGCCGGAGTGGTACCTATTTATCTACTTGCACTTTGACGTGCTTTCGAACTGCTAGGTTGGCAGGAGCAGGGACTGAGCAACGGGAGTTCACCCCGTTGCGGGGATTCGAACCGCCGACCTTCTGATTGGCAAGTCCTAGGCTCTGTGGTTTAACCCACAGCGCCACCCGCGTCCCTGTCCCATTGGTAGCTTGCTAAGAAAAGCCTTCGAGAATGGCCCACCTTTGAGTATACATCCTTCTTCTTCTGTAATTGCCAGTTCTCCATCCCTCCATTAACTGATCTTTTCGAAATAGAAATAAAATAATAATAGTAATAATAATAATACTGATGGTTCCAGGCATTGAATCAGGGTCTCTCTTGCGCGCAGAAGGCTTGCAGGTTCAACCTCTGACTTCTTTTATTTCTCATTTTTGTTAAAACAAACAAAACAAACAAAAAGGGGACCAGATAGTAGACAATGGAGAAAAAATCAGTGCCCAAGACCCTGATGAGCTGCTATCAATCACCTGCTAAGGCAACTTTCTATGTCCCTCTAGTTTAAATTCAAGCCCTATTCCCTACCAGTTGTTTGTAGTGAGAAAAACATTGGATCTCCAAGGGACCTGTATGTGTGGTTTAAAATACAGTGGTACCTCGGGTTACATACGCTTCAGGTTTACATATGCTTCAGGTTACAGACTCCGCTAACCCAGAAATAGTACCTCGAGTTAAGAACTTTGCTTCAGGATGAGAACAGAAATCGTGCTCCGGTGGCATGGAAGCAGCAGGAGGCCCCATTAGCTAAAGTGGTGCTTCAGGTTAAGAACAGTTTCAGGTTAAGAGCAGACCTCCGGAACAAATTAAGTACTTAACCCGAGGTACCACTGTAAAAGCTAAAATGGGTGAAAGCTGCTAACGTGCAGTTCTTCCTCTTCCTTCTTCCTTCTTTCCCAGTATCAAGACTTCAGGCAAAGAAAATGTGATTGGCTAGGAGTCCGCTAACACCAAGCTGATTCTAAGAGAACCAGAAAAAACAGTGCTCAGAGAAGCTTCTTTTGATTTCATTTTACTCAATATAAATTCAATTAACAACAACAACAACAACAACAACAATAATAATAATAAGCATAAATCTTTGACTCCACTGACTTTAGGTATTTGGAATATTGCAGGGATTGTCCCTGAAGCTCATGGTATGCATTAAAGATTCTCAGTTCATTGACTTCACAGGAATGACTCCTAAATTGGACTTTTATGAAACTGAAATGTTAGGCAGTCATCCCAGTGCAGCAACTCTGGTGTGTGCCATCTGCGAAGGCTGCTCTGTTCATTCCAGTGGGGGCACAGCTATGGATGGTCCTTTGTATGATGGAACCAGTTGCCCTTTATTGACATAAATGGGGCACCCCATATGTGCAAGTAGCTTTCACATGAACACAGCAGGAAGTACAGCTCATCAGGGTGGTTGACTAGATTTTACATTCTTTAGTACTGTAAAAATTTATATCTAATCATGATTGTGAGTAAAACATTGGTCAGAAAAGACCTGCGTGGTTGTTAAATTTGTACCACATAGCATTTCTGGTTTAACGGAGTGTCTTTGGAATACTTTTGTCTACATCATGAACCAGTTGGAAAGAATTCTTTTCATGTTTAAGGATTTGATTCAATTAAAAAACATTGCTTAAGTTGGGGTTTTGCTTTAATTTATTTTATTGAGTCCAGCTGACTGGACTGAATATTGTTAACAATGGCACTTCCTCTCTTCGACATAATGTAGCATTTTAAGTAGCTAAACCACATGTGGATCCAATCAAATGTTGTCTCATTCCCATTCTTGTGGGAATGGGTATGCCCTTCTACAGAACAATACGCTATATATACACTCACAATTGTCTTTGCTCCTCATTCCTACACACTTTGTATATACAAACCCACACATTCTACTGCAGCTTAGCTTGTGCATGGTTTTAGTTTAACCTTTTTTCTTTTCTTTTTTTACACCAAATATGTTATGTTGTAGTAGCCACAACATGTCCTTAGGCAAGCTGCTATCTCTGACCCAAACCCTCATTCCCTACATCAAGAATTTTGGGATATTTGTACTCCAAAATTCATAGTATTCCAAAATTCATAGTAGGGCAGTGCCTTTTATTAGGCTAACTAATGAGCAGTCCTCTAAGTTCTTTTGAATTCTTCACAAGGGTAGATGTTGAGCAAAGCAGGGAGTGGGGAGGAGAAGAGTTATAGAGAGGTACAGTGGTACCTCGGGTTACATACGCTTCAGGTTACATACGCTTCAGGTTACAGACCCCGCTAACCCAGAATTAGTGCTTCAGGTTAAGAACTTTGCTTCAGGATGAGAACAGAAATTGTGCTCCGGCAGCGCGGCAGCCAGAGCCCCCATTAGCTAAAGTGGTGCTTCAGGTTAAGAACAGTTTCAGGTTAAGTACGGACCTCTGGAACGAATTAAGTACTTAACCCGAGGTACCACTGTATTTAAATTGTAAGGTCTGCATTGGTGGTACATTCTATCCAACCACTACCTAATTCAGGTTCTGTTGACTTTTCCCACTTAGTACACCACCTAAAATTAATCTCAGAGGTGGTATTCAGCTAAGTTGTACCAGGGAGTGCACCAGACAGGCAGACAGGGAGCACAGAAGAAATACCCGTCTGTAAGCCCTTTAAATACTGTAGTTCTCAAAAAGTTGTGGAGCCCAGTAGACATGGACTGAATGCAGAAGCTCAAATGGCTTCCCTCCACCTTGATTCTTGGTCAGAACAAGGTGTTAACTCTGGTGCTGCCTTGGGGGTTCCTCTGCACGACCAGAACAGCATAATTCACCATCAAAATCTCTAACTTGTCTCTGTTCTGCTTCTGATTATTGGCCCCCATCCAATCTGTTCCTTTTCTCAAGACACCTGTTCTGAACACATTGCACAATGTAGTTCCGATAAAGCTCCACTGATTTCAATGAGAGAAGTGCAAACCCATGCTTACATTTTCATTGAAATCAGTGGGACTCAACTGCTGCAATCCTATGCACATTTACCTGGGCATGAGTCTCACTTGGCTTAGCGGGAGTTACATCTGAGCAATCATAGATAGCATCATGTTGAAAAGGGGCTTACATTTGCCTAGATTTTGCCCATTGTGAGATCCTTAACATTCTGTGGAATAGATAAAGCCAATCCCCCACTTTCTCTTGTGCTGAAATCCTATTTTCTTTGGGCTCTATTGTGAATTGCATGCATGCATGCATGCACACACACTCACACACCACATATTGGTGAGGGTTGCATGTGCTGTATTTTTCCATATATAACACGCCCCCGTGTATAAGGCGCCCCCTATTTTGGGGAGTTAAGAAAATGGGGAGAGATTGCCCCTGCGTATAAGACTACCCTCCCTTTTTTAACAATATTTTTCAGTTAAAAAAACCCAACCCTAGTGTTATACACGGAAAAGTACGGTATTTGTTTCCCCCTAATGCTCATTATGTTCTGAGTTTATGAACCACAGAGCAACCTCATGCCTTTCCTTCTGAAATGAAAAATAATCCTAACTTACTGAAACAAGTGAGGGAAATGTGTACTGGTCATAGACACGTCATTTGCAAATCTAGATATGTGTCTTCTGCTTCCCCGCTAATCATATGATCTCATAAAACTACAAAGTTCCCCACGGTTAGGTGCTGTCCCCAGAGAAACAACAAGAACATCTAAGAGAATGGCTGTTTCTAGTGTTACCCTATGTTAAAGGTAAAGGTAAAGGTAAAGGGACTCCTGACCATTAGGTCCAGTCGTGGCCGACTCTGTGGTTGCGGCGCTCATCTCGCTTTATTGGCCGAGGGAGCCGGCATACAGCTTCCGGGTCATGTGGCCAGCATGACTAAGCCACTTCTGGTGAAACAGAGCAGCACACCGAAACGCCGTTTACCTTCCCGCCAGAGCAGTACCTATTTATCTACTTGCACTTTGATGTGCTTTCGAACTGCTAGGTTGGCAGGAGCAGGGACCGAGCAATGGGAGCTCACCCCGTCGCGGGGATTCGAACCACTGACCTTCTGATTGGCAAGTGCTAGGCTCTGTGGTTTAACCCACAGCGCCACCCGCATCCCTACCCTATGTTAAAGTGTATAACAAATTGTTACCAGTGAGTAAAGCAATTGTATGGCTTCCTTTCCCCCCCAAAGTGAAGAAAAGTGAAACAAAACTGGACAGTATATGGCTGTACCCAACTAACCTCCACAGACAGTGGACGCATTGAACTTAATGGACCTAAGTTAGACATGTCCACGAATTTCATTGCATCCTGCTCTGACTATGACACGAAGTGGGTTTTTTCCACCAATGGGTACTCAAGGGTACATAGTACTGGCACCTCTTTTTTTTGTTGTTGTTGTTAAAAAGTGTGGCACTTACTGTAACAACTTAATGGTGAGTACTGGTACCTCTTTTTGTAGGAAAAAAAAGCGGATGCACTGAAATTCATGGACATGTGGGTTGTATGACATTAGATACAACACACAGTATGTAAAACAATAAAAATAAAAAGATTCTTTACTATGTATAAGACATCTAGGGTCACCTTGCCCACCATGCTTCACTCTTAGTGGCAGCTGCAGCAGTGGGCATCTTTGTGGGCAGGCACGGCAGCGGTGCACAGGCCGAGGAGATACAGATCTGCTGCTCCTCTTGAACCGCCGTCTGAGGCAAGGGATTCACCTCGGCTATTAGGTGGGCCAGCACTGCTCCCAGGAGGTGCAGGTGTGTGGTGAAACTGTGGCCTGGTTGTGCTTGGATAAACAGCAGACCAAGCAGTTACATGCCCTCTATTACCCTGCTAATAAGAATTTGGACTTGATACCCCACCTTTCACTCCCCGTAAGGAGTCTCAAAGTGGCTAACAATCTCCTTTCCTTTCCTTCCCTACAACAAACACTCTGTGATGTGTGTGAGGCTGAGAGACTTCAGAGAAGTGTGACTTGCCCAAGGTCACCCAGCAGCTGCATGTGGAGGAGCGGGGAAGCGAACCCAGTTCACCAGATTACGAGTCCACTGCTCTTAACCACTACACCACACTGGCTAATAGTTGTTTGTACTGACTCTTTAGTTCAACTGGTAGGGAACCTACCGTGGATGGTCAGAGCTGTAGCAGCTGAGCAACACTTGAAGGGTCATAGGTCTCCAGCCCTGTTGTGCCCAGTTTTGGTAAATCAGTTTAGCATGAATGAAAGGCCAGCGGAGGCATCAGCTCAGTGCTCAGTATAGAGAGCTTGCAAGGATTTGTTAAAATGATGCAACAGCTGTTCCCTTGTGATTTTTTCCCAGTTAGATTAACATCCTTCCACTACTGATTATCTGACTATATTTCCTGTTGGGAGGATGCAAAAAAAAGAAAAAAAAGAAAGAAAAGAAATGTACCAGAGACTAATGTCTATATGTATGTTTTATAGCTCTCTTCGTCGGAGGATCGCAGGGCAGTTTACGGCATAAAAACACAAAAATTCATAATGACAAACAAAACATTACCCACTTTAAAAGGCCATTGATTGCTTAATTAGCCAAAAGCCTGGGAGAAGAGGGATGTTTTCGCCTGGCAGTTATCTGCTGCTGCTTGTCTCCCCTTCTTCTTTTTCTTCTGAGTGTCTGCTAACCCACATGTTTATAACAGCAAAAGTCGCACCATGGATGATTTAGCAAGGCAGAATGGGGTGAGTGTTTGTTTTAGAGAAGCACAGCAGCTGCATTTAGAAAGTACGTATTGCCTAGGGAGATAATTGGTGCGATACTTGGTTACTAAATTGGGCCCACGCAGGGATTTCACCAAATGCAAATGAGACAATGCACAATACGTATGAGTCAATGTGTGTCCTCTATGCTTTCAATGTTCAGGGGTGGAAGGTGGCTGGTGATGGAGCTGACCTTTCAAAGCAACACATTTGAAAACCACATTGTTATGATCACCAGAAGTTCCTGAGGGGCTCTTCTGAGAGACGGGCTAGGACATTGCCTTGCTTAGATGTGTTGCTGCAGTGTGCAGCCTTTCTTGAGAGCCAGTGTGGTGTAGTGGTTAAGAACGGTGGATTTGTAATGTGGGGAACCGGGTTCGCGTCTCCACTCCTCCACATGCAGCTGCTGGGTGACCTTGGGCCAGTCACACTTCTCTGAGGTCTCTCAGCCTCACTCACCTCACAGAGTGTTTGTTGTGGGGGAGGAAGGGAAAGGAGAATGTTAGCCGCTTTGAGACTCCTTTGGGTAGTGTTAAAGCGGGATATGAAACCCAAACTCTTCTTCTTCTTCTTTCTCTTCAGCAGACCTGGTCCTTGTTCTTCCCCTCAATCTAAATCTCCCCTTAACATACAATCAATACTGGTTTCTCTCATAGAAGCACAGAAAGGTTTCTTACAGGTCGTTGTTTGTTCTGTCTCACTTCTGGCAGTGGCTCTTTTGGAGCTTTAGGCAGGTTCCCCTCCCCCCCCCGCCCCCAGTCTTATCTGAAGATCCCAGGAAACTTTTTGCAGGAAACGCATATACCCTTCCACTGAAATGCAACCTTCTTCTCATAAATAAGGAGTTTTGTAAGGAAGGGAAGACTTCCTCTAGGGCAGCTGTGAGGAACCTTTGGCCCTCCAGATGTTCCTAAACTACAACTCCCATCAGCCCCAGCAAGATTCAGGGATCATGGAAGTTGTAGTTCGGCAACATATGGGGGGTGGGGCAAAAGGTTCCCCACACCTGCTCTAGGGAATGCTAGGAACGAATTTTATTGTTCGTTTTTCAAATTGTGGGGCCAAATAATAGATGATGTGCGGGTATGTGAAACAAAACTTGGAAGGCTGGATTTAGGAGTGGGGAAAGAAAGTGCTTAGCATGCTCGTTTATGTGCAGGGGTTGGTTTGCAGCTGGGGAACATCACATCATGTGATCCCCCTCCTCTATCTGCAGTTGGGGTGATTCAGCTGGCAAAACCACATGGTGGGTTTGATGCATAGAGGATGTTGAAGGCAGTCTCCACATAGCGATTGTACTGCATAGAAAGACCCTCAAGCAGCTTAAACATAGCAAGGAAACATCTAGCAGCCTTCACACACCATTTCCAGCAATGACCAGCTTTTAGAGACCCCACAACTAGGGCATGAGGGCAACAGTCCTTCTTTGTTGTGTCTTCTCCACTGCATGACTGGTGTTCAGAGGGACTCTGTCTCTGAATATTTCGCTTTTGTGGATAATGGCCATTTAACCCAAGCCTTCAGTGGATCTGTGTCATCTCCCTTTACATTCAGCAAAGGCAGTGACCACCACCACATCTTATGGCAACCAATTCCTTAATTGGTGGGAAAGTCTCATTTTTGCTCTCCACCAAATCTACTAACAATCAGTTTCAATGGGTGATCCTGAACTCTAGTGCTGAGTGGGAGAATGCATTCTTTCTCCCTTTCTCCCTACCAATCCCTACAATTTTATAAAGCTCTATCCTATCTCTGCTTAGTCATCTTTTTCTCCACCATGGCAGTCACATTTGCCACAAAGAAATGGGCATTACAATTTTCACGGCAGAATCATAAAAGCATGAACAATAGAAAAACACCCTGGAGCCCTTGTGTACATGTGGAGGGGAGCTGTGATCCAGTCAGGGTTCCTGCGTACGTGCATTTCTGGTAGTGTTCCTTTCATTCGTACTTCATGTATTCACTGTAGGAAACAGTGCGGACCTCTGGCGAACACAAGAGCTTCACGAAGCATGGAAGTGCTTTGAGTTTGATGTAAAGCTGTCCATTGAATGCCTAAAGCTTAGCTCATGAGAATAATGTAATTTCACCCATGCATATGTGATTACTGTGCCCCCACAATTCTAATTTATCAATAAGTATTTATAGTCTCCTACACATCCCAGGTGGGATACAAGCCAAAGATTTCAAGCAAGTGACCCAAACAGGAACAAAATCTCCCTTCATGTTTGACATGAGTAGCCTCCAAGAATGACTTCTGCTTGCTTTTTGATAGCACCCCGTTGAATTATAAGAGAGCAAGACTCATAGCTGTGTAGATTAGGACTTGATGATTGGGCAAGGCAGTTCTGAAATATACCAGCAGCTGAATTTTGCATCAGTGCGTAAGAACATAAAAGGCCAAAGACCCATCTAGTCCGGCTTCCTGGTCTCACAGTAGCCAACCAGATGTCTCTTGGGAAACCCAAAAGCAAGACCGGAATACAGCAGCACTCTCCCCAGCTGTGATTCCCAGCAGCTGGTATTCAGATGCATGTGGCGCCCAACACTGGGAAGTTTACCAGTTCAGTGCGAATCCATCAATCGTGGATTCTAAAAGAATACCACTTCCCTCTTTGACCTAAGAAACCACAGTGGTCTCCTTGAGGTCCTCATTCACCAAACCATCCCACATGAATCCTTAGAACCTTTACTCATCCGTGCTTTCCCATGCCAGCTGGAAGAGTTGCAACCTTCAAATCAGTCTGGTTCAAGCAACTTAAATCAGCCCAAACATGTCAGATACACTGAAAGGGAGAGCAAGCAAACACAAGGAATCAAATGCAACAGTTAATATAGTTTGTTGTGGCCACAGGGGAGGGGGGACTTTTTTTTTAAGCTTGTTTGCAGACATGGGAATCCCCTAGGTTGGTATGCAGCAATTTGCAAATTAGTTCAGGCAGTTTCATTTTTTTTAATGACAAATCAGCCTTTTAAAATACTCTCATTTTGAAACTAGAAAGACTGCTAATATAAGTGGCTGCTGGAAATTCCCCTTTTTCAGATACTCTAATTTACCGTGGTTACTTGTTGCACTGGTTTCACTACAAAAACAAATCACTTATTAACATGATCTGCTCTGGTAAAAAAATTAAATGGGCTTCTTTCTGGTGTTTCTTTCCAACATACTGCATTTCTTTAAAACATTGTGAGCAAAGTTAAGCACTATTAAGCCCCATTGATTACAGTGGAAAGTATGCCGGCCTGTGAATCGCTTGACTTTTGAAGTTAATGAAACTTAAAAGTACTTAACTTTGACCAGATCATAGCCTTAAAAACAACAACAGTAATAATGCTATAATAATGAACACGCGTTAAAGTACAAAGTGCAATGTGAAAGTGGGGCAGGTTTAAAATACATCATCTTAGCATATGGCAAATGTGTGTATTGAATAAAAACACATCCATCTGGACGTGCCTGTTGTCAGCCAGTTGCTGCCTGTTACCACCCACTGTTTACTCAGAAACACTCGCCCTAGTTGCTGACCCAAATCGTAAATCCAGGTTAAACAGATACATCTTCTGGCTCTTTCTCCTGTGGGTGCACAAATCAGCACAAATCAAACTAGACTTTGGTTTTAAATTAGCTAAGCAACCCAAACACCTTAGCATTAAAGCAACATCTTTTTAAACATTCAAGGCAGATACATTATCTCAGTTATGTTCAGTTAAGATGATGATAATAGTGATGATGCTGGATGCTGCTGCTGCTGATGATGATGATGATATAATCCTTCCCACATTGATTCGGGTTCTGAGTTTGAGTTAACCTGCCCAAGACCACCCAGTTAAGTTCATGTGGCTGGAATGAAAATTGAGGTAGGGATTTATGGACTCACTTGGGATGGGCAACTAAAGACCTACCTGGTGTCATTACCCCCCTGCTGCCCAACAACCAGAAGTTCCTAGCATAGCTCATGATCCAGTGTCACACATGCCATTCTGCACCTCAGCCAATTTTCTTAAAAGAGTATAAGGCATGGGCAAAGGGCTTTTCAATCCCCTTCCCCAGTGGTTCCATTAGAGTCCTTCCTTTACACACCTTTGCCTTTGTGCAAGCAAAAACCCAAAACATTGGTGGGAAGTTGAGGTACCTAAAGGAAGAGCTCTTCCAGGTCTCTGCTGGTGTCCACACTGGTCAAAGTGTCCTTTGGAACATAGGAGACTGTTGTCTATATGGACTCCTTGTTCTGTATAAATACCACTATAAATACCACCATGGCTAGCCAACCTGCTACCCTCCAGATGTTCTGGAGTACAAGTCCCATCATCCATTGTTTCTCAATCTTGGGTCTCCAGCTGTTATTGGGCTACGACTCCCATCAGTGGTCAGGGATGATGGGAGCTGTAGTCCAACAGCAACTGGAGACCCAAGATTAGGAAACCCTGCCAGTGACCATGCTGGCTGCAGATGGTGACAGTTGTGGTCCAAAATATCTGGAAGCATTGGCTACAGCATGGACACTACGGTCCCTCTTAATGTCTCAGATTTTGGAAGTTCATCTGTGGCAGCAGCCAATGAGGCTGCTCCTTGGCCTACTTCATTTCAAATATGGCTTAAATATGGTTTAAAATCTGTTGCTGGCCAGAGGCTCTTAGGAACTGAGCAACACCTGCTCCCGTGTGCGTTCTTATTAGTCTGTATAAAATCATAAAGCACAAATGAGCATTCTTAGCAGCCTGTGAAATAACTTAGTGGTCAGATTAACGGAACTGTAGAGAACAGCAATGATCCAAAGATTTGCATGTATGATTGCTGACAGTTGCATCTTTGGGAAAGGAGGCAGGAGGCTTAATTCAACATATAAAGGTAAAGGTAAAGGTACCTCTGCCCGTACGGGCCAGTCTTGACAGACTCTAGGGTTGTGCGCCCATCTCACTCAAGAGGCTAGGGGCCAGCGCTGTCCGGAGACACTTCCGGGTCACGTGGCCAGCGTGACAAAGCCGCATCTGGCGAGCCAGTGCAGCACACGGAAACGCCGTTTACCTTCCCGCCAGTAAGCGGTCCCTATTTATCTACTTGCACTTAGGGGTGCTTTCGAACTGCTAGGTTGTTAGGCGCTGGGACCGAGCAACGGGAGCGCACCCCGCCACGGGGATTCGAACCACCGACCTTTCGATCGGCAAGCCCTAGGCGCTGAGGCTTTTACCCACAGCGCCACCCTTCAACATATTCAACATATACCACCAAATTAATTAGCTGTTATCAAGACCAACAAAGTTGGTGATCTGCCTGGCATTCTATACGCATTTTGCCTGTTCTGTAAACACAAATGGGGGAGGCATCATCTAGTCCTTTGCCTCAAGCAGCAAAACATCTTGGACTAACCCTGCACCCCTGAAGAGGACATACAAAGATCTGTGCATCCTGATAAATACTGTACCTATTTTCAACAGGTGGTTACATGAAAATACGTTTCCATTTGGTCAGGAAGGTGAAAAGAGTTATGCTGATGCCCTCAGTGGAACTGCGTCACATTTTTTAAATTCTAGAACAGTATCCCCTTCCCTTTAGCTTTTCATTTGCAACATGCAAAGCAAGTGATGAATTTAACTTTCGGAGGTCCCGTCCGCAGTAGCTTTCCCCCCTGGTGCTTCTGCTTCTGTCTGGCAAAAGCACTTGATTCACATGATACATGCCCCGGCCTGCAGTGATGCTATCGCTTTTTCTTCTGAAATTTCTCAGACTGCTGTTAAATTTGCTGCATACTTGAGCTGTTGATCTCCATGTGATCTAGCCACCTGCGAATACTGCTGTTTTCAGTGGGGGTGGGTTTGATTCTGCAGAACTCATGTTTAGCTTCTGTGGCATAGTTATCCCAAACTATCCTATGGCAACCTATAAGGTAATACTGCGGCTTGAGCTTTTGTAGGCACCAGATTTTTAAAAAAGAAGAGTCTTTCCTAGAGTTATCCAGTTCTGTCTTGTGAAACCGTAATGCTTCCCTCGCCTTCCTATCTCTACGGAAAATGTTTCAGACATGCATGGCTTTTAATGGGCAGAAATCTTTATCCAGTCTCCCAAACCGAATCTAAATTTATTGTCCATGGATGTTGTTTTCTGTCTCTACAGGTGCTTGCAGTGCAGACAGTGATATAATCATCTTTATGAATGGTTAATTAGCTGCAAAGAATGAGTGTAATGTTTTGCATTTTGCTTCCATGATTAATGCCGAGCGGAGGGGGAAAGACTTGGCAGAACAAACACATCTTTTGTTGTAAGTTGTGCAGAACAATGCTGCCAGGCAGATCATTTTTTCCCCTCCTTTTAAGGTATCCGCTGTTATTCCTTGTCTAAATTAGATTCTGAAGTGCTTCCATTATATCGCTGCCCATCTGAGTTCACAAATAGCTTTCTGTCCTTGTGAAATACGAAACACATTAGTTAATTGAATGGAATGCTTGATAGCGGACTGCAAAGAACAAACTTGGCATTATAATAAATTCGCAGCGAGCATCAGAAACCTGAGAATCGCCTTGTTGAATCAGACTAAGGACCTTGCAGTCCAGGGATGCCGTAAACTGTGGCTCTCCGAAAGCTGGGCTCTTAATTCCATCAGTCCCAGACAACGTAGCCAGTAGAGAGGATGGGAATTTAGGGACCATAGGTTTCCATTCCTGATGTATGCCAATGTTCTGTTTCCACAACAATGCAAACACAACACGTGGGCTAATAGTTAGCAGAAAATATATAACAGAATAATGATATCATTCAAATTACTCTATCTAGTGAGCACTGATCCTTAGCATGAATCTTACTTACATATTCTGTTGCAAAACATTGGCTGATGAAGACTATTACGAAACGGTAGTATCATTCCGGAGACACTGTCCTTTTGAGGCTTTTGAGACGTCTTCCGTTGAAACTTTTGAAAAACTATTGAGAGACTTTACATTTGAGACGTCTTCGGTTGATACTTTTGAAAGACTATTGTGAGACTGTCCTGTTTTGAACACACGGCTTGACGGTCCTCGCTTTGTTGTTGTTGTTGTTTAGTCGTTTAGTCGTGTCCGACTCTTTGTGACCCCATGGACCAGAGCACGCCAGGCACTCCTGTCTTCCACTGCCTCCCACAGTTTGGTCAAACTCATGCTGGTAGCTTCGAGAATACTGTCCAACCATCTTGTCCTCTGTCGTCCCCTTCTCCTTGTGCCCTCAATCGCTACCACTCTGTTATATTGTATATATAAACTTTGATTGGCTTGCTCCTATACAGTGGTACCTCAGGTTACATACCCTTCAGGTTACAGACTCTGCTACCCCAGAAATAGTGCTTCAGGTTAAGAACTTTGCTTCAGGATGAGAACAGAAATCATGCTCTGGCGGCGCGGCAGCAGCAGAAGGCCCCATTAACTAAGGTGGTCTTCAAGTTAAGAACAGTTTCAGGTTAAGTACGGAACTCTGGAACGAATTCAGTACTTAACCTGAGGTACCACTGTAATTTGAATGATAACATTATTCTATTATATATTTGCTACTAACTATTAGCCTACGTGTTGTGTTTGCATTGTTGTGATTAGTACTTATTGCAACACAGTGGTTTGTTTTTGGTTCAGTATTCTGTTTTCAACAGTGGCCAATGAAAGAGAGTAGTAATAATAAAATGCAGAATACCTCTCAAGGCTGGAGCAGAGGTGAGGTGGGTGGGAGATCTAGCTGCAGAATGGAACTCCTGAATCTTGTCTGTTTTCTGCATTTTATATAAACCTACACACAAAATAACCCCTTTTGAAAATAGCCCCAGACTCACTTGATCAAAATTTGCTTTCTCCTGGGCCTGACTTGGATCACAAGACTCCAGCTGGCCTTTTCTGAGATACACATCCAGGTATGTGTTTGTCTTTATATAGAGTATACAATATATATTGTATACTATATAAATCAATGCAGTGGATTAGCGCCCATTATAAATTACGCATTCACAAGAGAGAGAGAGAGAACAAGAACAAGGTACTAAGGTTAAAGATAAAGGAATTAGCTATGCAGACTTGAAGCACTTAGTGCGTGAAATCATCTTGATGGATGGCTCGAAATTGTAAAGTTGTGTTTGTTCATGTAGTACAGAAACCGCATCTGACACTATGTTGATATACATGCCATATATCTATTTCTTTAATTGCTGGGTTTTGAGCTATTCTTGGTTCTTTGTGTCTCGCCTTCTTTTTGATCCGATATCTAGTATTAATCATTTATTCACGGTGGTAGAAGCCAGACAAATGAGATAAATTATGCCGTGTTCTCTCGACAGGATAATTAAAGTCAACTGAAAGATCACAATGGCAGGTTTAGATAATATTATATGTATCCACCCCTGATTTGTCTCGCCAAGGACCCCATTTCACAGTATTAAGCACAGCTAGCCTTTTTTGTCCAGCTTTGTAAAGGCCTAGTAGGGGGACACATGGTTAGAAAAGAGGAAATTCATCAATGAAAAAAGAGGACATAGGTTGGCATAACATTTAAATATGAGGAATATCCTCCATAAAGTATAATTGGCCATTCTACGGCCTAGCTTAGGGCCATTCATTAAGAGTCCAGGTCCCTCACACCTTGTGGGGGCCGGACTATTTTTTTTGGGGGGGGGTATGAATTCCTATGCCCCACAAATAACCCAGAGATGCATTTTAAATAAAAAGACACATTCTACTCATGTAAAAACACGCTGATTCCCGGACCGTCCGCAGGCTGGACTGAGAAGGCGATTGGGCCGGATCCGGCCCCCGGGCCTTAGTTTGCCTACCCATGATTAAGATGGTCAGTGCTATTCCAACTTTTTAAGAAGCAGAGGCACTTATATTCATAGAGAAGGTAGTCTCTCGTACAGAACTTTCCTCATCCATGCATGCCTTAGTGCAGTTAGGTAATTTTAGACTTTTGACTTCACAGCCTTACACTCATCCTTCTCTACATTGCAATGTCTCACCTCACATACTTCATTATGTGGTAAGCCAACTCTGCTCCATTTGGGGGCCTTGCTTCTCATTCTGCTGGGCATCAACACCAAAGTCCTGCTCTGGCAACATCTCTATATGTATGCATTGAGTAATGTAGATAGCATCTGTGGATATGCTGCCTTTCAGTGCAGTTGGTGTTAGCTTGCCTCTATTTTCTGTCTGTCTCACTTTCACCTTTTTCTCCATACTTTGGTTCTGCTTCTGCATTAATCTGCAGGGGGTGAAATATCAAAGTATGTATTTACATACTATTTTAAAATGTGTTTAAGTATGTTAAACACACACACACATTTTGACATGTATAAACTGTTGAGAACTGCACCACAACATTCAAAGTACAGTGGTACCTCTGGTTATGAACTTAATTCATTCCAGAGGTCCGTTCTTAAGCTGAAACCGTTCTTAACCTGAGATACCACTTTAGCTAATGGGGCCTCCTGCTGCCGCCACACCACCGGAACACGATTTATGTTCTCATCCTGAAGCAAAGTTCTTAACACGAGGTACTACTTCCGGGTTAGCGGAGTCTGTAACCCAAAGTGTTTGTAACCCAGGTCGGAGGAGCACCGGAAATAGCTTGTGCGCATGCTCGTTATTTCCAGTGCACATCCGGGGCAGAAGAGGCCCATGCACATGCACACAGGCTATTTCCGGTGCTCCTCCGACTCGGAAGGGCATGCGCTCCCCCGCCGTGTGATTGGCGCTGGAGACACCGGTCCAAGGCGTAGTAAGTTTGCTGACCCCTGAATTAGAACATGGGTAGGCAAACTAAAGCCAGGGGGTCAGATCTGGCCCAATCGCCTTCTAAATCTGGCCCGCGGACGGTCCAGGAATCAGCATGTTTTTACATGAGTAGAATGTGTGCTTTTATTTAAAATGCATCTCTGGGTTATTTGTGGGGCATAGGAATTTGTTCATTTCCCCCCCCCCAAAAAAAAAATATAGTCTGGCCCCCCACAAGGTCTGAGGTACGGTGGGCTGGCCCACAGCTGAAAAGGGTTGCTGACCCCCGAGTTAGAACGTACAGGCATCTGGAAGTGAATCCACGAAGAGGTTATCTCTAATCTGCTCTGTTCCTAAGTGGCAGGTGGGGAAAGATCAATCAGGGTTTCAAATTACCCTTTCCAATTAGGTTGGCACATAAGGCAAACCGCAGGTTACAAGGTTAAGCAGGTACAGAACAGGCAAGATTATGCGGCTAAGTGCTAGCTCAGACAGAGCTCCAACAAGCGCCACACCCTCTGTACTTTCCTTTTGAAGTTCAGGGTAGGCATCAGCTATTTGCATAGCAAGCGTCTGGAATCCTGGGCAATCAGGTGCGCACTCCTTCAAGTGCAGGGGTTTGTTTGTGCCACCACTTGGAGATGAGGGTGGAGTGAGAGCCAGCTTGCTATCAGACATGCTGCACTAAATAATAAGCACTTATTTAGGTCTTACCTGTTGAGGAAGGCTCTTTGGTGACAGGAGGTACCTCTGGAATTCCAGCCCGTGGGGTGCTTCCCTAGGATCAGGAGAATAAAAACGTCTTCAGCTGATGCCAGAAGGACAACAGTGTTAATGCCAGGTAGGCCTCTTTGGGGAAAGGAATTCCACAAATGGGGCACCACCACTGAGAAGGCCCTGTCTCTGATCACCTCACCTCATCTCAGATGGGAGGGTCACATGGAAGAGAGTTTCTGAAGAGGACCTTGGCACATCTGTAGGTTGGTACAGGAGCAGGCATCCTAAGGGTACCTGGGTCCTAAGCCGTATAGGACTTTAAACAGAAGCATCAGCTCATTGAATTTTGCTGGATCATGAGTGATAGGTTCCTACTGACACGGGTGCCTGCCTTATTATTCCTCGTTGGATCTGTGGATCCTTCTAACTCAGTATTGTCTCCATTGACTGGCAATGGCTTTTCAGAGTTTCATACAGGATCTTTCCCAAGCCCTACTTTGGAAAATGCCAGGCACTGAACCTGGGACCTTTTGCAAGCTAAGCACATGCTCTATGACCACTGAGCCTGAAGGAAGCACCACAGAACAAATATTCTGGCTGCAATCTTAAATTTGCTCACAAGGGCGTAGGCCTCTTTGAATTCAGCGGGACTTGCTCCTGGTTGCTTAGGGTAGCACTGTCAAATGCTCGTGTTCACGTACATGTAATGACTAGTTTTTGTTCTTGTGAATTTATTCTGTTTTCCAGCTACATTAATTAATCAGAAGGAAGCCTGTCTAAAGCTTACAGGGTTGTAGTTGGCTGATTGTGCTTCTTCTTGTTGTTGTTTTAAGAAGCAAAGGATAACAAATGTCTTTGCAGTGAAACTAAAATTGCATTTGTAGGCTTAAAACCTGCATACAACCAATCCAAATAGTAAGGTGTGTGGAGGTATCGCTGTGCCTGATGCAACAGCCTGGTCATTCAGCTGTTTCACTCCAGGCTATATAATTGTCAGAACAAATTTGGGGGATGCTCACGAGCCAAGTGAGCAACTTTGCTTTTCCACGGAGGTTGCACCAGTAACTTGGCAGGATTTGATGTTAAAAGATGTAAGATTAAAAGTGCATTTGCCCCCTTGAAGCCAAAGGAGCAGCACAGGCCACAAGCTAAATAATTAAATAGTAAAGCTTCAGATGTAGATTGTGCCAGTTTTTAAGGGATGGGGAGAGTAGGAAGGATGAATATATTAATAATGAGCACGTATTTAGTTCATATGATATTTATATAGTTCTATAGAGCATCCAAAGCACTTCACATACATTTCGCACAATCCTCAGAATATTGTTGTTGTTGTAGGTTAGGCTCAGAGATGGTGACTGGCCCAAGGTTATCCAGTGAGCTTCGTGGCTGAACCCTGGTCTCCCAGGTCATTGTCCAACAGCTTAACTTTTACACCACACTATGAATTAGGTTGAGGGACGCGGGTGGCGCTGTGGGTTAAACCACAGAGCCTAGGACTTGCCGATCAGAAGGTCGGCGGTTCGAATCCCTGCGACGGGGTGAGCTCCCGTTGCTTGGTCCCTGCTCCTGCCAATCTAGCAGTTCGAAAGCACGTCAAAGTGCAAGTGGATAAATAGGTACCGCTCCAGCGGGAAGGTAAACGGCGTTTCCGTGCGCTGCTCTGGTTCGCCAGAAGCAGCTTAGTCATGCTGGCCACATGACCTGGAAGCTGTACACCGGCTCCCTTGGCCAATGAAGCAAGATGAGTGCAGCAACCCCAGAATCGGCCACAACTAGACCTAAAGGTCAGAGGTCCCTTTACCTTTATGAATTAGGTTGGTGCTTTTATCCCCATATTACAGAAGTGAGGTGGGGAATGCTGAGGCCAAGAGATAAAGGTAAAGGTACCCCTGCCCGTACGGGCCAGTCTTGACAGACTCTAGGGTTGTGCGCCCATCTCACTCAAGAGGCCGGGGGCCAGCGCTGTCTGGAGACACTTCCGGGTCACGTGGCCAGTGTGACATCGCTGCTCTGGCGAGCCAGAGCCGCACACGGAAACGCCGTTTACCTTCCCGCTAGTAAGCGGTCCCTATTTATCTACTTGCACCCGGAGGTGCTTTCGAACTGCTAGGTTGGCAGGCGCTGGGACCGAACAACGGGAGCGCACCCCGCCGCGGGGATTCGAACTGCCGACCTTTCGATCGGCAAGCCCTAGGCACTGAGGCTTTTACCCACAGCGCCACCTGCGTCCCGAGGCCAAGAGATAGTGGCTAGCAAATTCTTCATAGCTCCTAAGATGATACGTTTATATTCCTGCATTGCTGGGGGTTGGACTACATGATGCTTGGGGTCCCTTCCAACTCTACTATTCTATGATTCTATGAACCAGGGGTTTTCTAGGTTGCACTGAACCGTAAGGCACCATGCCTAACATATAACATACCACAGCTTCAGAAAATTTGGAAATACATCATACAAAAAATACATGTCTGCCCTACAATATATATTTACAACCAACCAGCCAATTAACTAACCAACCAACCAACCAACCGTCTTAGTGTTTCAGTTAGTAGAGGACAGCCTATTACAGTGGTACCTCGGGTTACATACGCTTCAGGTTACAGACTCCGCTAACCCAGAAATAGTACCTTGGGTTAAGAACTTTGCTTCAGGATGAGAACAGAAATCGGGCTCCGGCAGCGCAGCTGCAACAGGAGGCCCCATTAGCTAAAGTGGTGCTGCAGGTTAAGAACAGTTTCAGGTTAAGAGCGGACCTCCGGAACGAATTAAGTACTTAACCTGAGGTACCACTGTATAGAAGAAATGAATATATCAGTGACAAACCTTCAAGAGTGGGTAGTTGTAGAGCTCCTAAAGTGATCTCTGGAATGGTCTTGGTTGTCATCATTGCAGAGTCAGGTGGTATATTTCCAAGGCAGAGATACAAGTTTTAGGGTTCAACTTCCGCAGGCAACAAGAGAGGAGAAGCAGGATGTTCTGGACCACAGTCTCAAAGCTAGTTGTGGGTTGGCCTGTTGCTCAAGAGTGTTGCGGGGTGGGTTCAGGTTGTCTCTTTCACAAGGCAACTCACATCAGAGTACAAGAGGAGCAGCACAAGGAATCAAGAGGCAGAGAATGCAAGGCGGGAGTTTCATGCTGCTCAGCTAATAATTCATTCCTGCTCAGGCTGCTTCTGTTCCACACTGTCCATATTGTTAGTGCTGGCTCAGAGTCCAAATTCAGCAATTTCAGATGAGGAACCAAAAAAGAGCCGCTGATTTCTTTTGCATTGATTTTGTATTCCTTTTCTTTTTGTTTTAATCAAACTTTATTCTGTGCCTGCAGATCACAAACCATTCATTAGTTGAGCAGGGGTGGCACTTAAATTTTAATTATGTGTGCCCAGTTGTTGGAATGAGCAGAATCCGGAGCAGAATATATTTTGAAAATATATTGTAGGACAGTTGTGTCTTAATTGCAATAGCTTTACAAAATGAAAAGCCCGAAAGCTTTAATATTGCAGATGTGAGATGTAATAACTAGAAAGCTGGAAAGATGCATAAATAGAAGCACCTTCTGTTTTAAGTAAAATATTCCAAAAATTATTTGCATGGGCATGCCACTAGTCCCCATGAAGGTGGCTTGCAAAGGTTTTATTTTCTTCTCTGCAGTTGAAGCCAGTGGCTTGATGTAAATACTGGGTGTAGTCAATGAATTTTTTTCCTTTTCTGTAGAAACAGCCTACTGGTGGCAACATCGAATCCAATCTGCCTTTGGGGCATTTGATGTTATGGATGCTTTCAGTCCCTAATTCTCAAATTGCTTTGTAAATTAAATCATTTCATGATGGTTTAAAAGTACTAGGCTCTGACACTAGGAGTTTATATATTCTGTGTTTGGTCAACAGAATGCAGGAAAGGCTCTCACACTTCAGCTGCATTTCCTCATCTGGAAAAAAGAAACCAAACTAACACTTCAGCATTGATTTGGAACTTATCTTTAGTGGTGTAGCCTTAGTCCTCTCTCTCTCTCTCTCTCTCTCTCTCTCTCTCTCTGTGTGTGTGTGTGTGTGTGTGTGTGTTATGGCAGTTGTTGCAGTTGACTCATGCAACAACGCAAATAAACTTTCACAGTTTTGAGGGCATTATGCTATCTTGAGCCAACACTGGGATATCTCAGGGTAGCAAAATGTTGTTCCTGTGTGGTGTCAGAAGAGAAGTATTTAAAGGGTTCCCAGAATCAATTTTGTTTTAAAAACTCCATGAGACATTACTTTTTCTCCAATACTTTCCATTGGCTGGGGCACAAAATCCTCCCAATGTTAAACATCAATAGATTTATTGGGTATGTAATATGTCCTGACCTCTTTTTTGCTTTCTGAAAGAAAACTCTGTGTGGGGTACATTAATATGCTTCCTTGTATTAGGTTCTTGGTTGTTTTTTCCTTTTGTCACCCCCCCCCCTTTTTTTTTCTTAAGTAGATAAATAGGTACCGCTCCAGCGGGAAGGTAAACAGCGTTTCCGTGTGCTGCTCTGGTTTCGCCAGAAGCGGCTTAGTCATGCTAGCCAATAAAGCAAGATGAGTGCCGCAATCCCAGAGTCGTCCGTGACTGGACCTAATGGTCAAGGGTCCCTTTACCTTTGCTTTACATTACCCCAATAGCAAAAGGTAATACATCTCTTAGGATGTTTTACATCCTGGGCTCTTTTTTGCTTCCAGAAAGAAAACTTAAAATGGTAAGTGGTTGAAATTTGATGGCCTTGTGTTACTACTGCGCAGGTGACAAAATGTCCTGGAAGGATTATGCTGTAGGGCTTTTCCTGTGTAAGTTCTGCGACGAAACGTGCGCCTGGGGTAAAACTTTGCCCCAGGGTTAATGCTGATTTCACCAAAGCGAATTTTCATCCTCGGACAACCATGATTAACTGCTGGTTTTGTAACACCACTGGCAGCTGCTACGCCGGTGTCAGATGCATAGCCTTATTTCCCGAGTTGGCTTGTCAAAGAATGGAGACAAAAAGAAAAAAAAGCAACCCCCACAGGAGCTGTCTTTTGGGTTATTGCAAAACAGTGTGTAAGTGAATTAAGTCGGAGACGCCAAGACTAATTGCTATAACGTTTCCCAGGCGGGCCTAAGCTTAGCAAGCCCCAGAATGGAGCGGGTGTTCCCAGACTGCCATATAAATAGCCCCGCCTCTTAATCAAGGGAAAGTATTTCAGTCCCTGCAGACATTCCCTGCCGGTCTCGCAACCCCAGAGCCTTCCAGCATTGCTCCCAAGGAACAAGGGCAGCAGGAGTTCCCTCTTGTCACGCGACCAGAGGCTTCAAATGTTTCCCAGTCTATGACTTCAGCTTCCACCATGCTGGTAATTTCTGATAGCTCCTAGGCAACATGGAGTCAGTGGGGCAAAACACTGAAATAACATTGGTGTAGCTCTGCTATGGCCCTCCTGTTAACCTCTGAATGCAGGCAAGGAGGTAGAAGCTGAAAGATGGTGGAAGCTCGTGGCTGAGGTCACATTTCAAGTGGAGCTGGCACGCATCACACAAGGCCAGAGTAAGGCTGGAACCCACGGCTGTTGGTTCGTAATGCAGTTGCGCTAGAAGGAAAGACAGGAAGCATGAAGACACAGCTACGCATGTTGGCTGTGTGTGTGTGTTTGATGCATAAAATGATGCACATGTTCTCAGCTCCTTTGTTCTAGCAATGTAGAATTTGCCAAAAGGTACTTGACTATGGCAGTGCCCTGCCAAAAAGCTATTTCCTTGCAGCAGTGCTCCAGATGTGTCACCCCACTTGGTGGGGTGGTACCCCAAGTGGTAATGAAGTTTCAGCTGTTTAAAATGTACTGTGTGGGGGTAGGGGGTAGAAGGATCTGTCAATTTCAGCCTTCTCAGGTTCTCATTTCCCTAAGCTTAAATTCAGTTCTGCACATTTCTGCAATAATCTCTTATTTTAAAAAAAAAATCCCATGAAATTTATTCAGTGTTTTAGCGTATTATTATTATTATTGGCATGTCACCCTTTATCTGTAGATCTCAGGGCAGTTTATCCTAATAAACACATTTTGTATGCACTTTTGACTATTGTACACATTTTCTGCAAGCAATTTCTCCCGATCAAATGCATTTTGGTGTGGTAATTTTCATTGATAGATGCATTTTCTGTGGTTGGCAAATGTGTACAATTTCCTCCTAACATAGGCATTTTTGTAAAACTTGTTTGGTTGGAGAACTGCAATCACAACATTTGGATGAGTGCAAAATTCAAAGAATAGATTTCACTCTCTTACCTCTGTCATAGAACACAGAATTGTAGAGTTGGAAGGAACCACGTCCAAACCCCTGTAATCTTTCACCCAGTGTGGGGCCTGAACCCTCGACCCTGAGATAAATGGTCTTATGCTTTACCTACTGAGCTATCCCTCAGGTGTGTTTCAGTTTGTTGTTTTGGAAAGTGCAAATCTGATACATTCAGCTGAACTGAATCTAATTTCTCCCCTATCCCTAGTGTGGAATAACAAAGCGTGAAAGCATTTGTTGGTTGCCACCATATGAAACCTGTAAGGTTTTAATTAAGCCCAGAGGAGACAGAGACAGACAGTTGCTCAACACTGCAACAGCTTGTCTTTGGAGGAGAGGTGTATCCTTCTTTATCGGAAGTATTTAACCCAGAGATAGATGACTATCAAGGAATCTATACTTGGATTTATTTGCATGTCCTGATTTGAACAGAGGGTTGTGTTAGATGACTTCTGAGATCCCTTCCAAATGTAGAATCCCATGATTCTATGAAAGTTTTGCTTTGCATCAACCAGATAGTTAAAAATTGCCAATTGTAGATCCCAACCATAAGGAACTTTGCCTGTCTCCCCTTGATATTAATATCCTGGTTTTCTGCCGAGGGGTATAATCTCAGGAGGTCTAAACCATCTTTTTCTTCTTCTTCCGAATGCATCAATCAGCCACATCAGTGACATTCTAAATATCTGGACCAATATTTAATTAAAAGGATGGATTGCATCAAAATGCAGTTGTAAACAGAAACTACTTTGTTGCTTTGATGTTTTGGCAGCATCCAACAGAACAACAACAACAACAACAAAGGCCTGTTTGCTGAATTTCATTGCCCCAATGTATGTGAACTGCAAAGCTGCCAGTTCAAAATCTGACCTATAAAGCAGGCACTGATATTAAGTAGAGCTACTTACCCTGTTCTATGGAGCCGCAACATTTTGAAAAAAGGGCTTTCAAAAATCCTTTAAAGACAAAGAACATGTGTGCATACATACTTGGTACATTTACCGTGTGTGTGCGTGCGTGCGTGCGTGCCTCACTTACTTTCAAAGTGGACAGTGCCCAAAACGCCCCCACTCCTTTCATGGTCTCCCAAGATAGAAACATGCCAACGAGTAATTGAGGTGTTGGCACCCAGAGAAACTGAGGTGTGACTCAAATCAGTTCTCTGTGAATATCAGAATTATGAGACACCAGAGCAAGCACAACACAATGTCAGGCAGTTGGATCCTAATTGACACAAAGTCTGAGGCAAATATTCGCCTTAAAAATGTACACATACATACAATGTTATTGTTAAAGCAACACTTGGGTCCCAGTACAAGTGTGTCATTTTCAGGGTGTCACGTTATCAAGGTTTTGGTCCATAAAGGCAGCGGCCTACTAAGCTAGCTTTCCCGCCTCGCAAAAGCATTTCTGAACTCAGTTACTATTTGAGGGGAGATCACGTGGGCCCACTGCTCATATTGTTTATTTTTTGCTTCTAAAATGGCGTAACTGCAGCTCAGTGATAGGGACCACACTTGGCAGAAGGTGTCCTGCTCAGTTTTCTAGGTCTCCAATTTAAAGCATCTCTAGTAGCAAAGATTTCTGCAGGGCCTTGGAAAGCAGCTGCCAGTCAGGATAGGTGGGGGAAATGGTATAGATGTAATTATTATTATTATTATTATTATTATTATTATTACTACTACTACTATTACTATTATTACTATTATTTGCTGCCCATCAGACTCAGTTGCCCCAGCCACTCTGGGCAGCTCCCAACAAAACAATATTAAAAACATAATACATTACACACTGAAAACTTCCTGGCCCAGAGCATTCTAACAGAAGCTTTCAAAGAATTCAAAAATACAGCTCTGTAGAACAAAACAAATCAAAAAGTAGCAAGACCATGCAGCATCTCAAATGCAGTTACACACAATCAGAGATTCTTATTTTTTATAATTAGGCTCCTGTACGAAATTATGGAGGAAAGTGGAAGGAGACATAAGCTGTTATTCTGTCACTCACAACTAGTTCTGCCTTATTATGAAGTGAGCTAGAACCACGTCACACGAGTTTCCTCAAAAGCTGGCATTAGCATTGTTTACTTGTGTGACTGAGTCATGCAGAGGGCAGCATAAAAGAGCAGCAAGGTGAGTAGCTGCTCTCCGCCAAGCCTTGGGAAGACTTGCCAGCTTTTCATTCAGTGCAGTGTGGCTGAAGAGGATATCCTGTTGGACCAGTGATAACAAGGGAAATAAAATCACTTCCTCACCAGCTGTTTGATTCAGGTAGAGAGAGAAAGAGAAAAAAGGAAGTCGACTTCCTCTGGGTGTGCACTCTGCCCACCACCCCCTCACTCATTAATGCAAAGTGCAGCACCAGAGAAACCACTCACTCCCCTATTTTATATGCAGCACAGATCAATAACAGAGCACTGAACTAGAGCAAATAGGAAGTTCTGGGTCTTCGCTGCATAGGAGCTGCATTTTAGTCCATGGCAGCCAATGGTACAGAACAGGGTGCTGACACTGATCTATTGTAGTGCTGCCTGTCTGTGGCATAGTGTGGGTTGCCACTGCCCAGCGCAAGGAAAATATCGCATTTACTTGAATCTAATGCACACCTCAAGGGGACACGGGTGGCGCTGTGGGTTAAACCACAGAGCCTAGGACTTGCTGATCAGAATGTTGGTGGTTCGAATCCCCGTGACGGGGTGAGCTCCCGTTGCTCGGTCCCTGCTCCTGCCAACCTAGCAGTTTGAAAGCACGTCAAAGTGCAAGTACATAAATAGGTGCCGCTCCAGCGGGAAGGTAAACGGCATTTCCGTGCACTGCTCTGGTTCGCCAGAAGCGGCTTAGTCTTGCTGGCCACATGACCCGGCAGCTGTACGCCGGCTCCCTCGGCCAATAAAGCGAGATGAGCACCACCACCCCGGAGTCGGTTACGACTGGACCTAATGGTCAGGGGTCCCTTTACCTTTAATGTGCACCTCAATTTGCAAAACCTTGAAGCCAAAAGAGTATTTGCTGGCGAATGTAAATGTGCCATCAAATCGAATGTGCACCCTAATTTCCAATACGTAATTTGGCCAAAAAGAGGTGTGCATTACATTCGAGTGAATACGGTATTGCACCCCCTAAGGCAAGTATTGTGCCCTCTACAGGGTGTCTCTATTCGGCACTGCTGTTGCCAGATGTAGCAGTGGCAGGACATGCATGTGTGTCTCCTTGGGCTAGGGCACCACCATGAGTCCCGCTGTCTGCCCACCTCCCCTGCTGGTGGGGGGCACTGTGCAGCCAATGGATGCCAGGAACCGTCCTCTCCCAGCTCTTGTTTGGTGTGCTGCTCAAGTGAGGCGGGTGGGCAGGATGGGGAGAGTGCCTCCAGTTGGAGTGGCAGCTGCAGAGGTGTGCCTCTAACCAATTTTCTTTTGTGCCCGAGGCAATTGCCCCAGTAGCCCTCCTCAAGCTATGCCTCTGCTGTCTGTTCCAATCGGCAAAGGTCTTCCAAGCTTATTGCCTATTTTCAAACAGAGATGCCAGTGTTTGAACTGTATACAGATAACATGTGCCTCTCCCTTTTTTGGCACCTCATTTAAGTGAAACTAAATCACGTGAAGATAATTGAGGATAGGGACTAATTTTAGACGCAACACCTGCCGTGTAAAACATCCCTTCCCCAAACCTGTACTGATGTAGCCCCTTCACCCTTTAAATGTGATGCTTAGCATAAGAGGGCTTCAACGGGAAACAGTTTTTTTATGGTGGTGATGCATGAGGAAGGCACCACATCAAAATGTTCCTGTGCTTCCGAGTAAATATATTTAAGAACAGGGATGCAAATCCGTACATCAGTAAAATACAGTCTTAAAAGCTACCATCCAAAAACCAACAGCGGCTTACAAAAAGCAGCATCTCAAATAATTAAAGGTTGGAGCTGTGGGTTTGCATACGCCTTCCAGTTGGCTCGGATTTCTCCTGTCGGGCTTAAGCAAGGCTCTCTTAACCAAGATCTGAAACCAGGATTTGAGGCTCCTTCCATAGTTAAGAGGGAACCTCATTAATTGACCGTGACCTTAATGCCAATGTAAAACTAAGCTAGAGGCTGGTGGTGTGGAGGGCTGCTGGGAGACAGAGAAGAGGGCTGGGTCTCTCAGAACCATGACTCAGAGCTGCATTGGTTGTATAAAAAAGGTAAAGGGACCCCTGACCGTTAGGTCCAGTCGTGGACGACTCTGGGGTTGCGGCGCTCATCTCGCTTTACTGGCCGAGGGAGCAAGTGTACAGCTTCTGGGTCATGTGGCCAGCATGACTACACCGCTTCTGGCGAACCAGAGCAGAGCATGGAAACGCCATTTACCTTCCCACTGGAGCAGTACCTATTTATCTACTTGCACTTTGATGTGCTTTCGAACTGCTAGGCTGGCAGGAGCAGGGACCGAGCAACAGGAGCTCACCCCATCGCAGGGATTCGAATCACCGACTTTCTGATTGGCAAGCCCTAGGCTCTGTGGTTTAGACCACAGCGCCACCCACGTCCTGCATTGGTTGTATACCTTGTCCTTTTTAGTACATTCCATTTGTCAAACATATGAATTAGGTGGCCAGAGGCAATGCCATTTCGAAACCTTTTCTCCTGGCTTTCCCAGAGCAATCGTTCAGCTGTTCCGTAACCCTTCCCTTGCAAAGCCCCTGCTGGCTTGCCAAGCCAAACTTAGGAAACAAATATGCTGTTAGCTGTTGGAGAGCTACAAATCTTTTACATCTGAAGCTGCTCCCTTGAACTCAGTGGGGCTTACTTTTGAGTAGGCAGCGTAGGACTGTACTGCACATCTCTCTCATGGGCCTTTAGGCTTTGTGCTTGCACTCAGGCCAAAACATTTGCGCCAGATATTCCTCAGCTCTAGCAGCATAAATAGTTGTGGTGGACCACAGCTCAAGGGATGGGGCAGAAATTAGACTCAGTTTGCATTTAAAGGCAGACTTACCCACTCACACTTTTCAAAACAGTGTGCAAACTGTTGCACAGCCACCCTTCAAAATTCACACTTCTTTAAATCTTGCAATGCAGTTCCCCAGCCAAGAATTGTGCATGCAAAACAGAAGGCTTATACAGGGATAAAGTGTGCATAAAAATGCACACATTAGTGAAAATAACATACAAAAGTATGTTATTACTTGGACTCATTCCAGTCTGGCTTCAGTCTGACTATGGAACTGGAACTGCCCTGGTTGATGACGTTTTAGGCCCTGCCTTATTTTTGCTACTGCAAACCATAAATGAATGGTTTTTATCGTTGTGTTTTAACAATTGTAACTCTCCCTAGGACAGGGATCCCCCAAACTCTTCCCCCCAGCTGTTTTGGGACTACAGTTGCCATCATCCCTGACCACTGATCCTGTTAGCTAGGGATGATGGAAGCTGTAGTCCCAAAACAGCTGGAGGGCCGGGTTTGAGGGTGCCTGCCCTAGCACCTTAGGGTGAAGGGTGAGTTATTTTTTATTATTAATTCTATCCTATCCTATTCTTATATTATGTTTGGAGAAATTGCTTTGCAAAAATGTGCATGCATATTGGGCAAAAATGCATACAAAAATTAGGAGAAATCTGCTGATGAATTTTCTTGAGTTTGGTTTTTTAATTGCAAACTGATGTGGAAAGGTGGAGAACTGAACCTGAGAATGGAAAAAATGAGAAACAGAAACGGACAAGTTTGTCAATTCCTACAATGCTCGTACAAAAACAACAACCTTCTCTCTGCCTAAGGCCTTGGAGAACCAATGCCAGTCAGAGAAGAACAGTACCAGGTTAGATGGACCAATGACCTCACCTGGTATAAAGCATCTTCATATGTTTTGATGGGATCAGTCTAGGAAGTCAGCAATGGTTCGTGTCTGCTCATTTCCTCTCCTTCCATGGGACAGAAGAAGGAGACACCAAGTGTGTAGCTGGTTCCCAAGTGTGTAGCTGTTCCCCCAAACATGTCCCTCCTCAACCCTGCCCTCCCAAAGACTCTGCTTGCGAGACATCACCTATGCAAATCAGTGGGTCTTTTTCAGCTGCCCACCTCCCACTTCCCTGTTGGTTTAGTGCATAAAATGGGTCCGGGTGTTTGTTTAAATCAGGTTTTCAGACTTAAACAAATAGTGACAGGCTGTTCAAACAAGCTTCGGAAATAGGTCTAATCAGGATGTTTGAGAAAGCACCAAAGAGGAAAGGAAAGGACCCATAAAACAGTTACTTAGAATATATGGCGCAGTCGCCATAAGGTAGACGTTGATGTTATTGTTGTCATAGTCTCAATAAGAACAGGGATTTCCCGCTGTGCATTTTCTGCTTATGTTTCTTTACCCGTCACCATAACTCAGAGCTTTAACATTGTCTCAATGTCACTGCAGCCCACCCTCGCTCGGTCTGCCCTCTTTCATGCTTAGCACAGACAACCCACTACCTATGAGATTAAAAGGGGGGGGGGGAGGCGAAACTGACAAATCAGAAAACAAGTCAATCTAATTTTGCAATGACTTCATCTTCTTGTTGACTTCCGTAGCTTTAGAAATCCATAGATGAGCACCAATACTTGCATTTCCTCTGTTTTTATTTTTTTAAAAATAACCTTATTGGAATTGCATCTCACTTGCCATTTTTAATCCAACTTGTCTACTCCATTTCCAAAGCAAAGCATTGGCTAAAATGATCAAGAGGAAAACTCTGCAGCAATGACATCAGAGTTCTGCAAGGTTTGCTTGCACTCCACATTATAGCGCTGGTATATAGTATTCAGAAGTATTGGGGGGTTTTTTTTGGGGGGGGTGACTCAATTAGTTAAATAGTGCAGGAAAGTACATGACTTACAGTCCAGCATTAGTGCAGCCAAATATTAAGGCTATCATTACAAAATAAAATAAAATTGTGGTGGTTTCTTTAGTTGAGTCATCCTGAATAGGACTTTCTTTGGGGCAGTTTTACCCATGCCCGGTTTGTCACTAGATTGCTCAACACTTCGCTGATTGTGTATGTATTTCCCCGACTTGAATAGGGCTTTTCACAAAACAGCTCCAACGCATTAAAAATCATAGAACAATTTAATTGGCGTAAAAAACCCCCACCATAAACGCAAATCAATAAACTGAGCCAGTATGGTGTAGTGGTTAAGAGCGGTAGTCATGTAATCTGGGTAACCGGGTTCGCGTCTCCGCTCCTCCACATGCAGCTGCTGGGTGACCTTGGGCCAGTCACACTTCTTTGAAGTCTCTCAGCCCCACTCACCTCACAGAGTGTTTGTTGTGGGGGAGGAAGGGAAAGGAGATTGTTAGCCGCTTTGAGACTCCTGAAGGGGAGTGAAAGGCGGGATATCAAATCCAAACTCTTCTTCTTCTGAAAGAATGAGCAAGCAACCAAAGGCATGTTGTCCTTCACCCTGCTTGTTGAGAGGAAGGTCCATAAAATGTGGAAGAAATGGTCCATAGCAGTGTTCCTTGTAGAGGCCAGGCTCGCCTCTAAAAAGTAGGGCCATAGGTCTCTTTGAATTGAAATAACCCAGGACTCAAGGCACTTAGGGTTTTGTGGGTCAAAGGCAACATCTTGACTTGAACCAGGAAGCCTCCCGGTAACCAGTGATGACTTGCTCATCAATACGAGGAAAGATTCCATTGGACAGCTGGTGTCTGAGGTGATGTGGAAGCCTGATCATATGCAGGTCAACACCATAGCTGTCAAGTACTAAACACACATGTGTGAATGAGCTCCTTACCTCCAATAACAGCTTAGAATATATGAGGCGAAGTCCTTGCACAACTTTATGAGGAGATGCGAAGCACCTGCACACATCTAACCAAGCAAATCCCTTCGAGGCCCAGACTTCAGCCATCTTGTAGCCATTGCTCATCAACACTGTAGATGGTTCTCGCATGCCCAGTTGTCCCTCATCTCCCCTCCTACCCAACTTTTCAGGAGAAAGCTAGGGACCAGTGGAGTACATTTAAAAGGCTATTTCCTTGTAACTCTAGAAGCACATGTTAAACCATTTCCCCCCTGACATCAGGTGAGGAGACCAAGGAGATGACAAGGGTCTGGTTGTTGGCTTTTGAACCATGACCTGTGCACTGCCTTGTTGATACTGTCTGTACATGCGCAGGCAAAGACAACTCAGCAACTCTCTGGGTTGCAACCTGGCAGCAGATAAAATGAAGGGCTATTTTGGAAATGTGTTGTTTGCTCTTTCCTCTTATTTTAGACATTTTATTCTTTTGATTGTTTTATTAATGATACATCTTAACTAGCTGGAACATAATGTAACTTAACTAATTCCAAATACAAAAGATTAACCTTTTATGCCAGTTCATTTTTCTTTGTAATCCAAAACAACAAACAAACCTTAAATGATTGCGCTTAAGCTTGCAGATGTTCGATCTGTTGGAATCACAGCTGAGAAACTGCACTTAGGGAAGCCACAATCCAGAAAAGAAAAAAAAAAGGCAGTCTTGAAGCTGTTTCTTTCAGTGAGGATATCTAACCCTGACTTCTGCAGACTCGTGTGTAGGACTGTGGCCAGTACAGTGGTACCTCAGGTTACAGACGCTTCAGGTTACAGACTCCACTAACCCAGAAATAGTACCTCAGGTTAAGAACTTTGCTTCAGGATGAGAACAGAAATTTCGCAGTGGCAGTGTGGCGGCGGCGAGAGGTCCCATTAGCTAAAGTGGTACCTCAGGTTAAGAACAGTTTCAGGTTAAGAACGGACCTCCAGAATGAATTAAGTTCTTAACCTGAGGTACCACTGTAACTTTTATATTTTGTATTAAAGGCAGTTCGTGCTTGCTTTTGTTAAAAGGATAATAATAGAAACAACAGGATATAAGCCAGTCTGTTTTTGTTTGTTTGTCTGTCTGTCTTTTTGTAAAAAATAAATTGTGGAAGATAACACTATTTCCCTGTTTGTCTCATTAAAAGTCTAGCTGCACAGGGTTTGAGTTGCATAATGTAAGAAGCCTGATGCGCCATCTTGTGTCAGATGTTAGATGCGTCAATAATTGCTGTATCCAGAATCGGATGTCTGGCTTCAACCACTGTTTATAACAGGCACAGGCAAACTCGGCCCTCCAGATGTTTTGAGACTACAGTTCCCACCATCCCTGGCCACTGGTCCTGTTAGCTAGGGATGATGGGAGTTGTAGTCCCAAAACATCTGGAGGGCCGAGTTTGCCTGTGCCTGGTTTATAACTTTGTACCTGTGACACCACCAAGCTCTGCACCTCCTAATCCTTAACCTGTCGGGTTCTGCTGGTGGGAGTAGCTTGGCAGGGTAAGCTGAATTTGTAGCACCCATCATTTTTGGGAGGCACTGTAGCGATAGACCAACATGTCCAGAGTTCTAGACTGGGAAGACTCTGGGATTACAGGGTGAAAAGGCATGTTATGAGTATTAATAATAAACAAATAATCCTGCCCTCTCTCTTTTACTTTAGGATGCTTTTGTGGAGCTCTACAGCAACAACATGAGGCCTTTGTTTGATTTCTCGTGGCTGCCTCTGAAGACAATCCTGAGTCTGGCTGTTGTGGGTGCCTGCATCACCCTTGGAGCTTATCTGGGGCATAAGTGACTTCAACCAACTTGTGGCGAACTGATGAAAAAGTCTTTTTTTTAATTGAAAAGAGAGGATCAGAAAGCATGAGAGCTTTTTTTGTTTTGTTTTTCCTGTAGCATAATGCTATTATTTTATGAGCCAAGTATCTTTCTGTCTAAATATTAAATCAGCTATTACTGCCAAAGGGAATATTCATTTATTTTTTACAGTGCAGGAGAAGAGTTATTTATTGAAGATATTTTACATTTAACCTGCTATTTTCCTGAAATTCTGCAAGTTATACCCACGTGCATCTTTATAACGGAAGTTTAAGGACACTCCAAAGATCTTCAGCTTTCTTGCAAAATGCCGCTCGACAAGACTATTTTTATCACATTGGACTGTAGGGCACAAGAGACTGAGGTGTTTTATCTGCAGGAAAGACAGTAAATGGGCTACTTGCAGAGGTGTAAATTTGCAGTTTATTGCTCTGCCCACTGAAGGAGGAAGTAAATCGCAGCATGGATGAGATGGGAGCAATTTCAAGCCAGTAACGCCTTTGGGATATAGCAATTCGACATGGTACCTATCCAGAGCGAGAAACGACGCGAGGTTCAGGCCAGTAATAAAGCCCATGTAGCTCGTCAGCTCAGGCCCAAAGCTGACGTCTGGGAATACGATTTCATCCCAACTTGTGAAGCATCCCGATATGTACTGTTTTGTGCCACTCGACACCACCATAGGTCATCGTTGGGAGGATACCATTTGTGCATCCTCAAAGCAACGATTTGAAACGAAATAACTTTGGAACTGCAGAACAAATATTCTGTTTATAGAGTATATTCTTCAATCCTCACTTTACCACATGGCCATCAGGAAACCGTAAGTGCCTGCCACCTGCCTTGCAGGACCCGGAGCCTGGATGTTCTGGCTTGCATCCCCCACTGGAGCAAGAGTTTATCCACAGCCGATCCTACTTTTACTGTCTGATTTCTTCTTTGCCAGGGAGGGTGGGGTGGTGGTCTTAAAAGCAATCCACCGTTGGTTGCTGAATAATACATCTCGAAGCCAAGAGAGGCCCAAGAATTGAAATCAGGTGACAAGAGATTAGCTCGGATCCGCCATCTTTATTAAAATGGACCACCCCACCCCCCTAAATTAAGTTCTTTGCATTTTATTTTTCTCTTAAGTGGAGCTTTATTCCCCTCAATAGTATTGCGTCCTGGTTATTTCTTTAAGACCGTCTTCAAAAGGATCAAGAATGCATCCATTGCCTCCATCTGCAGAGGCTCACAGACATCATCCCGTTCCCTAAGGTGCCTATTGCCTTTTGTATGGAAACCTGGGGAGGAAGAGGGGAGGGAGGGGGAAATCCTTGTTTAAAATCCTTTTCAGTAAGATGAAAGCAGAGTAAGACCACTTTTCTGAGAGTACCTTATTTTGTTTTTTAAAAATCCTAAACACGTAGCATGAGATAGATCACTAGGAGCACGGCTGTCATCGTGGTTGAGCATCGATGAGAGCCTGCCATGACCCACTGCTGACCACCAGAGCCCCCAGGCCCTATACCTGGCTATTGCTGCGAGCTCACCTGTCCTCCCAGGTGTGCAAACAGCAGAAAAAGAAGCACCATTCGCTTCCCTTGGCCTTCTCCTTCTGGGCAGGTGTGTGGATTGTATCCAGAGGAAAAGGGCAATTGAATGGGCAGTGGTGACAGCAGCAAGGAGGTGGGCTTCCCCAAATATGTGAGGTCCCTTGAGAGCTTCTTGGTGTACTGCAGCTTTGTAAATAACGGAAGTTACTAGCCTGCAAAAAAGAAGAAGCATTAGCTTACTAAGGGCCTAGTAGCCCATTCTTCCATGCTGGCTGCAGAGGGAGGGTCATATGCTACTAGCCAATCAGCAAGCTAGTAAAATGAATAGCCTTCTCCCAAGCAGACCATTGATGGAGTGAGCTGTCCTTGTTCTGCCAGGCCACTGACTTGCTTGTAGGGAATTCCTGGTCACCTACACTGACCAGGCGAGCTGTTATGAGGCTGGTGTTGCGGAATCTTCATTGCTGAAGGTATTTAAGAACAAGTTACAGCTGAATGGGGTTGGGTTGCCTGAGGTGGGCTCAACCCCTAAAGTCAAAGAACTGGCAGGGTGGTCTCTTCCTCAGTGCTTCCAAGAGGGTGCTTACAGTGGGTTCAGTGCTTCTCAAACATGCAAACATGTCTGTATTCACCCCCCACCTATATATATATATAGAGAGAGAGAGAAAGAGAGAGAGATTGAGAGAGAGATTTACCCCTTCTGAGGAAAGTCCAATAAGAGGGGGAGAAACCTGTTAGTAATGACATGTTTGTGATATCTCAATAACCTTTTAGCAACTTAAGCTCCCTCTGGTCATGTATTCAAATATATCTACCACTTTAACAAAGGCAACTCTAGATTGGATGCTTTGCCGTAATGGCCAGTTGTTGATATCAGTGTAATACATTAAGTGGGGAAAAGGCCAAGGGGTCAAAAGAAACTCACACACACAACAAATGCTTTCCTGCATGCTCAGGACAGTTTTTGTCACTAGCATCAACCCTTATTACAGTATAGGGCTGGATCTACATTGATCTGTTAAACATTACTAAATAAAACGTTATGTAACGTTCAGTGCTTTTTTGCATTGCCAGTGGTTCACTGCTCTGCAGCACCCTCTGGTGCCACATTTTAATAACACATTTTTAACATTATAAACCACAAGTGTAGATCTGCCCTGGGATTCTGCATGGGGCGGGGGGGGGGATGCCCCACCAGCCCTCACGAGCAGTTTTGTGATGTTGCAGTGGGGAGCCAGAATAGTCTAAGCATATACAAAAAGCCAACTCTCCATTAGTTCTTTGGATCCAGCCAATGAGTTTCGGGCCATATTAATGCAAGGGCTTTTTATTTTTATTTTATTTAAACAATACATGCCCCAAAGGAACAAAATCTAAATTAGATGTGGTGGACATGTTTGACTTCTGTAAATTTCCATCTTTAAAAAAACCCTCACCTTTTTATTTTATTTTTCTGTTTATAAAACTGTACAGAAATGGATTTTATACATTAATATGCATCCAATAATAAATATCTGGGCTGAAGTACAGTTGCTTTAACACTTAAGATGACATAGATAGATAAATAAGTAAATAAAGCGAAAGAAAGAGAAGAAGGCTTATCAGATCTGCGTGAAATATCTTAATTTTGTGGCATTATATGCAAAAAAAAAAAAAAAATCTAGGGAATGTAATATTTTCATTGCTTAAGGCTGTAGTTTATATCATGTCTTCAAAGCTGCTTTTTAAAAGATGGGCAGAATCCACCAAGGAGCTACTCTTGTTCAGCTCCCAGTCATTAAAACGGAGCATGTGCAAGAAAAGTTCCTTGAGGAGTGCGCCCAATGTGTTAATGCATCTCAGCATCGCTGTAGCTACTCTACAGTTATGGCACTTGTACCCGTCATTTCAGGAGCGACAGTGAACTAAGCTTTTACGCTTCACGACAGAAATAAATGTATAAAGGCATTTGTTCAAACTTATGTACCCTCGATACCATAACTTCACCAAGCTGAAATGCTTAGCTTTGCAAAAGCTGAAATGCTTATGAATAAATGTCAAAAGGAGGAATTCAGAAGAAGCTAGGCTCACCTTCATCCTATGGTTTAAACGTTTCTAACATTTATTGCATTGTCCGAAGAGTAAAAAACAACAACACAACAACATCATATGGGGGTGGGAATTAATTGTCTAACAAACCACATCCTTCTGAGATTCCAAGTAACTATGCTGCGAAGGAGGTACCTATGTGTTGCATAACGCATAGGTTTCCATGCGCCAGTGAAGCTGCAGTATTCAATGGTTTTCATCAGTGTTGCATGCCAATAACTTCACCAAGGGCTGGTTCACATATCACTTGATCTTTCCTCATTTGTTTGCTTAGTACTTAGCAACTCTCACAGCCCGGGGGTTCTATGCTAGGATAGGTGTGTTTAGTGGTTTAAGCATGCCTAACTCTGCATAAGATGAGGCTGTCCCGTTCAATATGCAATCTGTCTCTGTTGTAAAGTACTATTGTTTGGGTTGGCATCAAGTTATGTGAAATTTCTGTCAGTGGCAAGTATGCACATATATCGCCACAGCCGATAAGTAATGGTCATATGTGTTTGAAATGGCCCTAAATTCAACTCACGGTGCAAACATACCCTAGGACAACATCCTTCAATCTTGGGTCCCTAGATGCTGTTGTATTACAAAACTCTCATCATTCTTGACCGTTCGCCAGCAGCATCTGGGAACCCAAGACTGAAGACACTGCCTTCAGCATGGGAACAACCAGTAATAACATGGGAACAACCAGTACTGCACCATATCCTAAACCTGCTGAGACATGTTACAGTATGACATGGGAGAAGAAAAGGCATCCTGTGCCCAAGATCTGTATCTGTATCTGTACCAAGATCTACGCTTGAACTGTTGCAACATGCTTGGCAGGCAGAGAATCTGGTGCCATACTTCCCAACTTGTGCAAGGCAACCATTATGCATGGGTCAAGACGACAGCAGCTTTTGTTGTTCTGAGCCAGCAAATAGGCTGGGCAGCCTGACCCTAAGCAGCTGCATTATCTGGAGTGGCAGAGATGGAACAAAAGCAAACAGATTCTGCCTTCCACTGTTCTGTGCGATGCCAATACCCTGGTGCCACTTCTGTGCCATCCCAGCACAGAGGCATCGCAACATGGAGCTAGGTTCAAGCTCTCTATTTAGCACGCTTCAAACGGTAGCTGCAAACTCCTCATCGCAAATAGTGGGTTCCGGGCCTCAAACGTTACCAGCAAAGAAGAATTGGGTCTTTTTTTTCTTTTCTTTTTTTAGCTGAAGGTTTACAATTGTCAAAATGAAATGGTAATGAGAATGAACTATATGATATGTCTGTGCTGCTATTCAACCATGATTCTTTGAACAAAGTTTTATTTTGTGGCATCACCCAGTTCCGAGACTTTTCAAAGCTGCTTTAGGTGTAATTTGAAGTAGTCACGTTACAAGGCATTTAGCTAGATGCTGACAATTGATGTTTTATTGTGTCTCTGTCCGCTGGGCTTCACAGTATCTTAATAGGTGTATGCCAGAGAAGGCCAGGTGTGCTGTTGATAGTCTATATTTTATGCAGGTGATCTTCGGTGTTCCCTCCTCCCATCTTTGCTGCAGAATTGTACAGTGTTGTGGCTGCACTAGCTATAAGGACAGTTGATACTGCTAATAGTCATGTTAAACATATTTAGAAAGGTTGAATGTATATAAAAGCTTGAAACTGCCCTTTCCCTGAGCTTTTTCACCGTGACTGGCAGCCTTTCCTGGATTCACCTGGTACATTGTTTTGGTTTAGGGGTGGGGAAGCCCTGAAAAACATTGAATCAGTAGCACTTTGTCCTTGCACAAGGAACCAAGACTCAAGTGACTCTCCCTAGGCTGTGCCATAATTCCACAGCAGAACTGACGTTTCCACAGGAGTCTCTTGCTTGTGTGCTCATTTATACTTATGCACTCAACCAAGCTGGCTCCCATTAACCTTGTGCATAATAACTCAGTTCTGAGGGGCCAGTTCTAAAAAAAATGACAGTGCTAAGAAAATAACTGCACATAGAATGAATTACAGAGTTGGAAGGGACCCTGAGATTCATCTAGTCCAGCGCCCTGCAATGCAGGAATATGCAGCTGTCCCATACTGGGATCGAACCTGCAACCTTGGCGTTATCAGCACCATGCTCTAACCGTGCCACAGGACCTACCATGTGAAACTGCTGGAGGTAGTTAACAGTGAAGCTTTTGCTGTCTCTGTGAATGGGAAGAAGTAAGAAAATGCCTCCAGAACGGCCCTCCCTGGCCAAATACATTGTGTGCAGGCTCAAGAAAGAAAGAGCCCTGGAAGATGGACCAAAAGAAAGAGCCCTGTAGGATGGACCAAACTATCCTGCCCAAACACATACACACACAACACACACACAGTGTAATCTTCAGTGCCTGCACACACAAACCAGTTTGGTTAGGTTTCATTCCAGAGCTGTGCTGCTCCGGTGTTAACAATGAGCTGCAAGCAAATACACAGGCACCCCTCTTCCCTTCTTCATCAGTTTCAGGTGTAATGAAGCTAGCATCTAAAGATGGCAGAGTGGCTCTCAACGACAAATGGGTCAGAGTGCATTGGGTTTCAGCTTTGTTTCTGGAGGTTTTTGTTTTACCCCATATAGGCTACTAAGGACCAAATTATAAATGATCTTAACTGATTGAATGTATTTGACATACATATTTTTCACTGATACTGGGATGGGGAGGAACGTGAACCATTCCCTGTTCCTCCATGGTTCGGATGAAAATAGCCAACCCACAGCTAGGGATGAGAGAGAAACTCCCATTTGCTTTTTCCATTTTGATTTGCACTTCCCCAAACAATATGCGAACTGGAACGCAAGCTATCCTTCAGAATTCACATGTCTCCAACCAAAATGTATTATGTATGGGGAATGTACAGGCTTGCAAAGCAAAGAAACGTGTACAATAGGAGAAGCGTGCCCTAAAATGCTGGTGAATATTTGTGAGGACTTCTAAAAGTTTCTCAGATTTATCAATGTGACAAACTGGACTTAAGGTTGGAAATCAGAGCTGACAGCCTTGTCCCATCCCTATCTACAGCTGCTTCCCTAGGAGGAAGGCTTCCATTAAGTGCCAATGGAAGCTTCCCCGCCAAGTCTGCTAGCAGATTTTGGGGAGTGATTTCCACTGGGAAAACGGCAAGTGGGAAGAGTTACCCATCACCCCTTCCCTGAGCACCACTCTCCTTCCCCTGATCACAAGGCCAGGGCCGTTATGCAGAAGAAGAAACAGCTTGACCCTGGACCAGAAGTGTTTACTGATGTGGCACTGGGGATTCGTTTCTGCAGATATTGAATGGCTATGCAACTGTGGTTTATGTAAGCCGCTTTTCAACAGCAGTTATGGAGGCAAACCCAGTTCCATTTGACCCCAGATCACTGTGGTATGACAAGCCACTAACTACTTTCCAGTGCTAAACAACAACAGCAAAATGGAAGCGGCGTACATGGCTTGGGTTCTAGCGGAAGAGTTAGACAGACCTTCCATGTTCAGAGGCAGTGATGCAGGAGGGCTTCATTGCACAAGGAGAACCACCAGGGTTTGCATCAATAGGAAGGCTGAAACATTTCTGAAAGCGCCAACATTTTCTTTTCTAACTGGATAGAGAGAAAACAAAAGATGAGTTAATTTAATTAGCAGGTTGTTGTTTTTTAAATCTGCTTAAAGTTAATGCAGCTTCATCCATACACAACATCCAGCCACGCTGGAACACTCTCTTAATCCTGCAAAGGTGTCTGCTTTTCGCTCAGTTAAACCATCAAGGAAGGTCCACGCATGAGGGCTGCTGCAACAGTGATGCACAGATGTTCCAAGCAGGGCTCAACTGAGGCCTGCTACCACCTCCCTCCCTCCCCATCTATCCACACACATGCAGGCAGCAATCATGGGACATTATGTATGTTTCTCTCATCTCCCCACCCAGCCATCCCTCTATGCACCTTGCAAACATTTACTTGCAAGCACAAGTAACTTGCACTGAGCAGAGAGGAAGGCTTGATGATGAAATTGGAGCCTCTCACACAGTTGCTACTTCCCAGTGCACTGCAAGCAGGCTAGCTGTGCAGATTAGCCATGCAAGTGGACCGTGCTCCTATTTTTCTTCTGTTTGGATTTTAATTAGCACCAGCATTGCTGTAATACACAGATCTAGTTTATTTCCGTGTTTTGGATGTTGTATGTAATGGGTTTTTTTTAAAAAAAAATGTTTGCCTGTATATTACCATTTATTAAAATAATCACATCGTTTTATTTTAAAGTCGACATAAATCATGCTGCCATTAAACGTTCCATGTCTTCAGCTAATTTTGTGTGAGAGAGAAATAAAATAAAGCACACTGTGAGATGTCGGCTTTTGGTTTGATTCCGAGTACTGGAAAATTAACGTGCTGTTTCCATAGACCGTGGCCTAATAATTAAAGCGAGGCCAAAACATCCATTTCCACTTGGCAATATCATCAGACATGTTTTTTGAACCTGTGGAAAATATATTGCATCACTAATATTGCACTCTGCTTTGGTCAGTTTTCTTCCTTATTTATACAGTGGTACCTCGGGTTACAGATGCTTCAGGTTACAGACACTTCAGGTTACAGACTCTGCTAACCCAGAAATAGTACCTCGGGTTAAGAACTTTGCTTCAGGATGAGAACAGAAATAGCACGGTGGCGGCACAGCGGCAGCAGGAGGCCCCATTAGCTAAAGTGGTACCTCAGGTTAAGAACAGTTTCAGGTTAAGAACGGACCTCCAGAATGAATTAAGTTCTTAACCCAAGGTACCACTGTACGGTGCAAGCTGCTGGCATCTGTCTGTCTCAAGATAGACAATGGAGTGCCCCTCCAGGGTGAAATCAAACCACTTCAATAACAGCACCAAAGTGACCTCCCTAGGGTGCAAGCCTGGCCAGTGTGTATAGAGGTCCTGGGCTGCCAGACAAAAAGACCCCCCTCTTGGCCTCCTCCTCCTAGATGGGCTACCTTCCCAGGTTGAGGAGCCCCATCTGCTCCTTGCTTCCCTCTACAGCACATGCAGAAACTGCCTTCTTGACCGTTGGACCCACTACTGGTCTCAATTGCTCAACCCCCCAGAGCCTGTCTTCACATGCAGGGAAAGTCCCTAACTCGCTAAAGGTTTGAGATCCATAAGCTCCCCTCACCTGGTTTAGCCGGCCAGTCAAAGCTGGGGTGTGGCCACTGTCATATACTGACATCTACTAGGAGCCACAGGTGAGAGCTGAGTGCAGGATGGGGATCAAAGTTGGACAAACTACCCCAGTAGGAGAATGACATGCCCCCCACAAGAGGTGCTACTTCTCACTTGATTGTGGGCAGCAGGGCTTTGCAGGGGACTCTTGGGTAGGGATGGAAGAGAGATTTGATTTTTGTTTGTTTGTTTGCATTTTAATCAGAAACTACCTATTCACACTTCTCAAACCAATATGCAACCCGAAACACAGCTTTCCTTTGAAATCTGCACATCTCCAATCAAATATGATGTGCAAAAGTGCGTATATTGGGTGTAAGTGTGCATAAAAGAGCACATGTTAAATGAAAATAACATGTACTGGGGGAAATTGCTTGCAAAAGTACTGTACATTAGTTAAAGCTACATATGAAAAAAAATGTGTTTATTAGGATAAATTTGCACTTCAAATGCTGATGAATTTTCAATGAGGAGTTCACCAGAATCAAGTAGCTGAAAAAAACGTGGAGAACTCAATTTAAGCCTGGAAAAATGGGAAACTTTGAGAACCAAAATGGACAGATTTGTCCATCAGTACTCTTGTGGAAGCTTGGAAAAACAGCAAGAGGCACAAGCCTAATTTGATCCACTCCCCTCCATCCCTGGGTGCCTTAGCTGAAGTTGAGTATCAGTTGGAGAAAGCTGGGAAAGAAGACTGAGAAAGAATGATTCACATATATATGACTCAAAGCACTAAGCAGCCCAAAACATTTCTTTTTATGATTACAGGCCTTGCGCAAATCTCATGTGAGGAGCATACAGGCCACCCATTGAAACATCACCACATGGATGACAAATTCCCCCCTCCCAAAAAACCCCCAAAATGTTCTCAAGAGATTCCATACCAGGAGTGACTGCAAATGTACAACTGGTTAGGCTTACTTATCAGATTTTGCATGGTAAGAGAAAATCCAGATTAAACAAAGTACAGGTGGGCATTTTGATGATCTTGTGTGGACACACTCAGTGGCGTAGCGTGGGTTGTCAGCACCCGGGGCAAGGCAAGTAATTTGTGCCCCCTAACCTGTGGATTTGCGCCCCCTAACCCTAACCCCCAGATGTTGCGCCCAGTGCGGCTGGCCCCCCCTGCACCCCCCACGCTACGCCACTGGATGCTCCCACTGGTGCAACCACCCTACCCCAACCTCGCTACTATCACCCTGTCCCAACGCTGTCCAAATATGGAGCAGTGACAGAGGTGGATTAAGGGACGCGCAACTGGTTATCACACTAGTGAGAGGGCACTGCAGGGGGGCTGCAACAATGACTTATAATGAAAGTCGAGAGATGTGGATGGGGGTGCCAATTTTTGTTGTGTTGCGCAGGGCGCCGTTGAAATTTGAAAGTCTGCCTCTAGCAGACTGCGTTGTAAGGAGGTTGGCTCACCACACATGCCTTAAGAATAATGAGTCTTTTTCAGTGTGGACTAAGTAATTATAAACCAGGTCTTACCTTTCGGCAGGACCACTGTACCCAACCTTCTCGGCGCTGCAGGTGAGGGTTTCTGGGGCAGAGGAGGTGCCTTGCCAGGCAACCCTAAGCCCCAGCACCTCTCCTTTCCTCGACCCTTTGCCGCCTGCCGTCTAGAAAAGGACTCCATCCCTCTCGCTTGCTCCCGCCCGCCCCCTTCCCACAGACAGCCGCGTTTCCTTCCCGGCTCCCCGTGGGAACAAACGGCCCCTTCTCCGCCCTCCCGGCGAGGCCAGCGCTTCCTTCTCTTAGCCCCCGCCCCGTCTGCGGGAGGCCCTCCACCCTCCTGGCCACCCTCCCCGCCCCGCGCCCCTTCATAGGCACGGCTCGTTCGGCCGCGCCGCCCCACACGCGTCCCGCCCTGCCCGCCCCGTCGAGGCGCACGCTCTCGCCCGCCGCCGGCTCCATGGATGGCGGCGGCGCTTACCGCTGCCACGCCAACCGGCACCTGGAGGGCGGCCAGTCGGCGCTGCCGGGCTCGCTGCTCTTCGCGGCCGGCCTGCTGGGCAACGTGTTGGCGCTGGGAATCCTGTGGCAGCACCAACTCCGCGCGCGGCTGCGGCGCGCCCGCGGCGCGCCCGCGGCTGGGGGCGCCCAAGGGCGTCCGCCTTCTACCTCCTTCCCTCTGGACTTGCGCCCCCCCAAATGTTGCGCCCGGTGCGGCTCGCACCCCTGGCACCCCCCACGCTACGCCACTGGACACACTGAAAGAGTTCTGGACATAAGCAGCACAAAGTCCACAACAAGCTGCTGTGTGAAAGCACCCACTGCCTGCTGGCCAGCAACATCCCTAAATATAACCGCAGCAGCTACCCATGCGACACAATCGGGCTGAGCAAAAAAATAGCATGTTAGGACATTACAAGCGTAGGAGGAGGAGAGTTTTCTATGGGAGTTACAGTGGCAGATAACCATCTCCTTTGCTAGAATATCCAGGATACCGTAAATCCAAGATCTCCTTTTAAGGCTAATTAAGAGAGTTTTTTTCATGACCCCCAGAGGTCACTAGGAATGTACAGCCAAGACATGAAGAAGACTCACTATGTGGTGGCAAAGTTCCACACAATAAATATTGCTAGACACCAGTGAGAGCTGGCTGCAGTTTTGAGGGACACCCTTTGTGGGTCTTTGCCCTATGTTAGTGGGATACCCCCCTACACATAAGCTTGCCTGGTAGCTACAAGCCACCATCTTAAGTTCCCACATTATCCTGGAGCACTCGTAATGTCCATCTGAGACATATGTTCCAGGAAGGACCCAGAGGAGGCATCAGCACAGGTGGGCCCTGACGCAAGGCCCAATGTCAGGGACTATTTGTTCATTTATAAAAGTATATACCTGCCCTCTCACAAAATATCAGGCTGCTGTAAAATACCAGGTTAGTGTAAAAAAAAAAAAAGGTTTTTTGTAAAAGCTTTTACACGGCGAAGCAATTTTTTGTGGCATTCCCAGAATTATTTTAACCTTTGGTCATCAAGATCTGCCCTGAATAGCACAGAAAAGTGGTTTTCAAACACTAAGGGAGCCTTTCCCATGTCAACTTGGCTGTCGGAGGGAGACTTGCATGGACACCTCGAAAACCTTGCCATGTTGTAAAAAGTTCTTGGGCACAGTTTGGGGGCTGGCAACCCAGGACAGGACGTTCTCTGGGGCAGCCCTTAAGCTGAGGAATTCTCTCTCCACAGAGGCTCATCTGCCACCTTCATTGTTCTATACAGTGGTACCTCAGGTTACAAACACTTTGGGTTACAGACGCCGCTAACCCGGAAGTAGTACTTCGGGTTAAGAACTTTACCTCAAGATGAAAACAGAAATTGCACGGCAGCAGTGGGAGGCCCCATTAGCTAAAGTGGTACCTCAGGTTAAGAACTGTTTCAGGTCAAGAACAGACCTCCAGAATGAATTAAGTACATAACCAGAGGTACCACTTTACTATACCTTTCATTATATGCCAAAGACACACCTCTTTTCCCTAGCCATGGACACCTGAGGGAGAGAGAGAGATTTATGGCCCACCCTCTTTTTCTGATTATAGTTTTACCTGATTTTACCATTGTGTTTTTAAATATTAGTAACCCGTACTGGAGGGACGCGGGTGGCGGTGTGGGTTTAACCACAGAGCCTAGGACTTGCCGATCAGAAGGTCGGCGGTTCGAATCCCCGCAATGGGGTGAGCTCCCGTTGCTCAGTCCCTGTTCCTGCCAACCTAGCAGTTTGAAAGCACATCAAAGTGCAAGTAGATAAATAGGTACCGCTCCAGCGGGAAGGTAAATGGCATTTCCATGAGCTGCTCATGGAAGCGGCTTAGTCATGCTGGCCACATGACCCAGAAGCTGTACGCCGGCTCCCTCGGCCAATAAAGAGAGATGAGCGCCGCAACCTCAGAGTCGGCCACGACTGGACCTAATGGTCAGGGGTCCCTTTACCTTTTTAACCCGCCCTGGGGCCTTAGGGTAGGTGAGACATCCAAATAATAGTAATAATGATTGCACAACAATATAACAATTAATTGATTAATTTGAAAAAAAAAGACTGCCTGGTCAGTTCTCATTGAACACTGTGCCTCCATAAATACTCCCCAGAATGCCCTTGAAAACTCCCTTGTGGCTACACACTGCCAAGGAAGTGTAATAGCAGGAGGCAATCTGAATTACAGGAAACCTTGCCAGCTATTCCTGACCTGGTCCTTCAGGAGCCTCTTATAAAGAGTCCTCTTCTTAAAATATTGGGGCAAAATGTCCATCTATCTACTAGTCTTGCCTGCTGAGCCTTTTAAGGAGACCCCAGGGATCAAACCTGCATGCAAACTATATGTCCTTGTCACCGCGCCACCATTTCTCCCCAATATGAAAGCCACTTGCTTCAAACTGGTCCCCCCTTGCCACCCATCTCCTTTAATATGGAGCCCTAAGTCAACCCCATGTTATGGGAAACTCGCTGGATGCAAGGAGAATTTTGCATTTCAGCTCCCGCCAGTGTGAGCTAACTAATCCTACCAGGCAGATGATATCTCCTAATCTCAAATCTTCCTCTGGAAGGGATTGCTTGCCTGCAAGAGCTTCCCTTCCATTTGCAGTTATGCAAAGATAGAACTGGCGATGGACCAAAGTGCTCTCTCGTGTGGCTGTAAATTAACGTTACTAGTGGAAACTGACAGGAAACTCCTGCAAATTGGGGTTTTGCTCAACATCTGGAGCCCAAACTTTTGAATTCCCTCAACGTGTATGGATAAAGCAGGTGATGCCTATTTCTCCCTTCTTAACATCCTCTCCTCATTACTGACTTCCTCATGTCCGAGCCCTTGAATTTTACAAGGCAGGATTTCTTTACTCGTCAGTTTTCTGTGTTCACAAAAACAGCTGTTATTTCTCCAAAAAGAACTCCCCCCCCCCAAAAAAAAAACCCCACACATCCACCATGCACTTTCCATTGTATAATTCAGTTGTTAACAGAACACAAATGCTTCTCCCATCATCTTCCCTAGCAAAAGCTCTTAGACTTTAAACATTTAAACATGGCTTGACGTGAGAAAGGTGTATATCTGACATAATTTTGTTACAACACCATAATGGAACTTGTTTTGCAACCTTAATCATCTGAATTCTCTGTCTGTTTTCCCATGTAGCCTCCGGCACACCGTCATTCGTTTGTTTAAAACAGTTACATACCACACTTCATCGTACTAGCAGTTGTACAAGCATGAAGAAATGAACAGTACAATGAAACACAACCAGAATAAAAGCAACAGATGAAACTGACAGATAACTCCTTAACCAACAAAGCTGGCTCACAAGCCAATTAGGGCTTTGAAAGTAATATCAAACAGCACCCCAAATGCAAACAGGTAGGGCGAACCTCTTTCAGGACTGGAATAATGTAGACAAAACCAGCTGTACCAGTCAGTTCAATGTTTGAGGGTGTATGATTCTCTTAAGCTAAGCAGATTTCCAATGTGAACACCACCAGGTAAGATGCATAGATATTTCCAAAGAGAGTGGAATTTCAGTGTGGAAAAAAAAGAATTAACCTTATGGTGACTGGCTCATCCTTCACTATGAAATATTATTGATGTTCTCCCTTTTGCTTTTGTTATCCACTCATTTTCTTCTAATATCACATCTGTGCTAAGGATTTACAATACTGCTATTTCTTATCTTCCTCTCTTTTCACTTGCCCAACTTTCTATTGTTTGCCTATTTCCCTTGAAAACTCTGCCAAAACCAATATTCTGGATTTTCATGTTCCTCAGCCTCTCTCAACAGAATCACTTTAACTTGTTTGGCGGGGGGTGGGGTGGGTGTTGTTCTCAAGATCAAAATATTGAGAAACTGTTTACTTCTTCTTTCCCCCCAATGTGTCCATCTGGTTGCAAAGTCCTTCCACTTTCAGCTTGTCAATATAGCAAGGAGTTTGCTCTTTTCTATTTACAGAGACTCCCAACTTTTCAATACACAATTTTATTATTTCTCAAGTCGACTACTGCAGCATTCAGCCTCCCTGCTAAAGGTAAAGGTAAAGGGACCCCTGACCGTTAGGTCCAGTCGCGGGCAACTCTGGGGTTGTGGCGCTCATCTCGCTTTGCTGGCTGAGGGAGCTGGTGTACAGCTTCCAAGTCATGTGGCCAGCATGACTAAGCCGCTTCTGGCAAACCAGAGCAGCGCATGGAAACGCCATTTACTTTCCCACTGGAACGGTACCTATTTATCTACATGCACTTTGATGTGCTTTCGGACTGCTGGGTTGGCAGGAGCAGGGACCGAGCAATGGGAGCTCACCCCGTCGCTGGGATTCGAACTGCCGACCTTCTGACCGGCAAGCCCTAGGGGCTCTGTGGTTTAACCCCCAGTGCCACCCTTTGGACTTAGATGCTGCCACCTATTCAGGTCATTCCTGAGCTTTTCACGGGAATCTCCACTGGAGATTGTACTTCCCAGTGCTCACAGATACGTTCTCCTCTCTAATCCTCTTATTTATGATTTCTGTGCAGTCTTAGCAGTGAGAACTGCATAGGAACAGATCAGCTACAAAAACTTCCAAAACTCTCCCCGATTGTCATGTGGGATGTCCCATCAGGGTCATGGCTGAAAGCAGTTTTGATTCCTGCTCATGACAGGAGGATAGAAAATAAATACAAAAGGGAAGATGGTTCCCTTTTTTTTCAACTACCCTCCATCAAACAGGAACTAAAAAAGGCAAAAATAGACATTTTGCGCATTTTATTCCTGTGGATTAAAAAGGGAGAAAACAAGAGGTTGTTGATAGGATAGCTAGTCTTCTTCAGTGTTGGCTTTAAAAAAAATAAATACCAAACTACCTGACTTTTGCAGCATGGGATGGTTTTTACAGAAACACATGTCACCTTACCTGAGTTTAATGGCAAGGGACAAAAGGTAAATGGCTGAGGTTTTGCAGGATGAAGCATTAGGTTGTCTACGCAGAAAATTAATCTATCTCGTCCCCTGGAAGACTATACAGCCCATTGCTGCATTCAGTACATGGAAGCTTCTTTATTCTAGATTATTGGGTGAGAGATATACTCATTAGTTTCCAATGCATAGGTTCAGATTATCAACAAATATGACGATACTTTGGAGCAGTAGTTCCATTTACTTTGGATTGCGCCCAATGTACGACTCAGAATAAAACCCCTGCAAATGTTGCTTGCTTGGCCACTTGACCTTTGAGGGATGTTCCTCCTCAAAACCTTCGTTCTGTGGTTTTAACCTTTAAAGCCATTTGTGGTCTGGGACCTTCATAGCCTGGGACTCTTATCCCTAAAAGAGCTTGCCTACCAGTTGAGCCAGTCCTATCAAGCAGGCTTCACTGCCCTAAATTTACAGCCTGGTTAAGATGGTGACAATTGGAAGCAGGGCCTTTTTGGTCAAGGCCCCAAAGATTCAGAATCACCTGATGAGGTTAAGAAACTACCCTTCTTATGAGGATTTCTGAAGGGCTCTAAGATCCTCTTTTCTCCCTTAGTATTTAGTTGCCTAAGTCCTCCTCCTTCTCTTTTAGCAGCAGATGCTATTTTTTATGTTCTATTTGTGGGATTTTGCAATCTTAAAATTGCATTATTTTATTTTTGTGCACTGCTTTCAGCTAATTTGGGGATAGGCATGTATTTTAAGTAAACAAATCTAAAATTACCTTTCCTGTTCCTGCACATTCCTTTTCCGCTGCAGCTGCCTAGCACCAGAATTTACTTCCCCTGGGCATCCAATTCCCTTCTTCTGTTATTACGTTCAAGCACCTCCTCCAGATACAAATTCTTACCTGGGCTTTCCCTGACAGGACTTCCCTTCCCCTTGCTCTCGAATCTTTCTTTGTCTTTAAATAAACCTTGGGCAGAACTGGTTTCATCTTGAATGCCAGTGTCTTGTGCTCTTGCTTGTTTTATAAATATGCCTTAAGGCCAAGTCGCTCAAACATGATCCCTTGTTTTCGGATCTGCAGCTCTGCTACTTGAAACAGAGCAATTTTGTTGTTTGGCACATTCCAAATTACATTTACATTACAAGTGTATCCATTCATTTGTTGCATTTGGAACATATGCCCCTCCGCACTAAGGGTGATAAACAGTCGTACCTTGGAAGTCAAACGGAACCCGTTCCAGAAGTCCGTTCGACTTCCAAAACATTCGGAAACTAAAGTGCGGCTTCTGATTGGCTGCAGGAAGCTACTGCAGCCAATCAGAAGCCATGGAAGCCCCGTCGGACGTTCGGGTTCCAAAAGAAAGTTCACAATCACTTCCAGGTTTGCAGCATTTGGGAGCCAAAACGTGTGAGTACCAAGGCGTACAGGATCTAAGATACAACTCTACAGGCATACCTCACTTTATTGCGCCTCTTTATGAGGATGCAGGTACAACTGCAGGCAGTTGGGGAGTGGAGCTGGCTAGGGATGGATCCGGGTTTCCCCCCCCCCTCTCACCCCTGCAGCCAGGGGGCCTGGCCTAATACACTACAGTATAGTGTAAGCATAACTTTTATATGCACTGGGAACCAAAACAAAACAAATTGTGTATGCATGCAGGCTCTGTGCCCACTCCTGCTTACATTCCAGCTTCTTAGACTTCCATCCCAGTGCTTGTTTGGGCTCTGGGGATGCCCTCAGCAGGTAAAAGGGTCACAGGGTGAGTGGTTTGCATTCTGTATATGCACCATGACCATATGGGAGTCATAGGAGCTCCCTGCAGAATTTTAAAAATAATAATATTGTGTGACTCACTTTATTGTGACATTTGCTTTATTGTGGTGGTCCGGAACCACAATACAGTGGTAACTTCGAGTTACAAATGCCTCAGGTTACAAACTCCGCTAACCTGGAAGAGTTACCTCAAGTTGAGAACTTTGCCTCAGGATGAGAACGGAAATTGTGTGCCGGCGGCACAGTGGCAGCAAGAGGCCCCACTAGCGAAAACACGCCTCTAGTTAAGAACAGTTTCAGGTTAAGAACAGACCTCCGGAACAAATTAAGTTCGTAACTAGAGGTACCACTGTAATCCAAGGTATGCCTGTACATGGAATTCTATTTTCTGCTGCGAAAATAACATAAGGCAGCAACCTTATGCCTGTTTCTTTATTTCTGAGTAGACGTATAGAGGATTATACATCAGCAACAGTCATTTTACAAAGATTGGCCTACCATTGTGACTCCAGTACTAGCTGCTTCTGCAACCATGTACATGCCTACTCAGACACTGAACCGCACTGAGTTCAATGGGACTTACTCCCAGGTAAGTAAGCATAGGACTACTTCTGAGCTGGGGCCATTTGCCCAATAGATATAATGTCCACCGGACTTGGAATCTGAGACACAAACTCCCCGAAGAGGTCTCTGAAGAGGAAAACAACTTAGCAGGGTCAAAACTAGGAGAGGCAACGCAGACTTTTCAGAGTCTGAATTGGGACACATGCCACTCTTGCCAGTTTGCTTCCAAAGAAATATCCCAGGGGAAAGACAGAGAACTTTTAAGTTCTCTGCAATTTCGCCAGAAGGACAGGCAAGGAAGGCCCACTCGTGAGGCAAAGTGAGGCAACCGCCTCAGGCGGCAGAATCAAGAGGGGCAGCAGATCCCAATGTAGATCTTTATTCCTCAACTTGTTCATGATCTAGATCTTCGCTCACCCCTTCTTCCCTGGTGAGGTGGCATTTTGTGGTTCATCTCATGTGCCAAGATGTCTCAGGCCGTCTCTGGGCTTTGTCATCAGGCCCTACTGAGGGATGTGAGGGTTTGGCTAAACTCTAGACATGGCTGGAATATACCTTCACAGGGAACTCCCATAAGTCTTGGTCCTAGTCCTGAGGCCTGCTTCTGTTAACCTTTTACTCCACACCTGATACTTTGGGGCTGAAATGGAATGATTCCCATCTGATGGCCATGACCTGCCAAGCTAGGTTTTGTGCTCTCTGTGGTTTTCTAGTCTGGCTAGAATACGGCGGTTTCATTAGAGGTACTTGATAATTCTGCAAGTTGATAATGCTTCAGTCTCTCTCAGCTATATTTTCCAGCAGAGGCTGATTCTAACTTGGTTGCTATTTAATCTGATGATTAGATAAAGGTAAAGGGACCCCTGACCATTAGGTCCAGTCGTGGCCGACTCTGGGGTTGCGGCGCTCATCGCATTTTATTGGCCGAGGGAGCAGGCGTACAGCTTCTGGGTCATGTGGCCAGTATGACTAAGCTGCTTCTGGCAAACCAGAGCAGCGTATGGAAATGCCATTTACCTTCCCGCCGGAGTGGTACCTATTTATCTACTTGCACTTTGACATGCTTTCGAACTGCTAGGTTAGCAAGAGCAGGGACCGAGCAACGGGAGCTCAGACCGTCGTTGCGGGGATTCAAACCGCTGACTTTCTGATTGGCAAGTCCTAGCACCACCCGCATCCCTTAATTAATTAAGATGATTAATTTCATCTTCATCTTTTTTTCTTTAAGTTTTAAAATAGTTGTTTAGTTGTGGTGGGAGGGCAGGAGATTGAGCTACCCAGAGCAAGGAATTTAATGAAAAGGGGAGATACAATTTATTAATGAATTAAAAATAAAACATTGCAGTTAGGCCTACACAGCATCCCATTTTCTAGGATGGCATAAGAGTAACTACCCAGGCAGTGGCATTCTGTGCTGACATGCCTGTATGATCAGACCAAGATTCGGTGCTTTTCTTGTTTTTGTTTTATTTTATTTTATTGGAAGAACCTCCCGGTGGAAATGCAGAAAACACATGTAATTGCAAATGCAGTACAATTTTTCAGACTCGTGTCTCTTGCACCAAATCTGGTATTTAACTGGAGCTGGGAGTCATCACTGCCAATTATACTGGAGCTGCAGACGCCACTTTTGTGTTTAGGTCAAAAGGCCAGTTTCTTTAACAAGAGAACAACTCTGCAACAGAAATCAGGTTGAGGTGATACCTTTTACTGGGCCAACCTGTTGGTGGATTCCACCGCTCTCCCCCCCCAAAAAAACTCCACCCCAGAATTGTTTCAAGCTACACAAAAAATATTATGGCAAACAGGGCTGGAGGGAGGAAAATCATAGAATCACAGAGTTGGAAGGGATCATCTGGTCCAACCCTCTAAGGAGGTAGATTGGGATTTGTTGTTGTCGTTTAGTCGTGTGTGACTCTTCATGATTCCATGGACCAGAGCACGCCAGGCACTCCTGTCTTCCACTGTCTCCCACAGCTTGGTCAAACACATGTTGGGAGCTTCAAGAACACTGTCCAACCATCTCGTCCTCTGTCGTCCCGTTCTCCCAACATAAGGGTCTTTTCCAGGGAGTCTTCTCTTCTCATGAGGTGGCCAAAGTATTGGAGCCTCAGCTTCAGGATCTGTCCTTCCAGTGAGCACTCAGGGCTGATTTCCTTCAGAACGGATAGGTTTGATCTTCTTGCAGTCCATAGACTCTCAAGAGTCTTCTCCAGCACCATAATTCAAAAGCATCAATTCTTTGGCGATCAGCCTTCTTTATGGTCCAGCTCTCACTTCCATACATCACTACTGGGAAAACCATAGCTTTAACTATAAGGACCTTTGTTGATAACGTGATGTCTCTGCTTTTTAAGATGCTGTCTAGGTTTGTCATTGTTTTCTCCCAAGAAGCAGGCGTCTTTACTGTTTTAGGGTAGATCAGCAAGGGGACTGTGCACAAGGCGTTATGTTGGGAGAAGTGAAACGCAGCCAATTTTATTTTCCTATTTGCTTCCTCTAACCTCCCTGCACGGTGCCACCTATTGGCCCTTGTGTTTATACAACTAACACCACAATGTGCAAAGGGGTTAGGACTTGTTCACACTTCCGCTTTTCCTGTGCCTAGAAAGCATGGGTCTGAAAGGTTTTTGGCTTGTCCCACAGTTTTCCCTAGGAAAACCCGGTCTTTCCTGCTGAATCAAAAATCAATCTGCAGAAAACCAATTGATGTTTGCTGCAAATTAAGCAAAGACTGGGTTTCCCCATTGGGGGAAACAGCAGGAAGAGGGAAGTGTCAGTGAGCCCTTAGACTCACAACTGCTTAACAATATCAACAAGAAGATTGAAAGCTGGCTTGCCTGACCCAAGGCCAAGACCTCAGCCTTCTCAGCTTAAAGTAAAGGTAAAGGGACCCCTGACCATTAGGTCCAGTCGTGACTGACTCTAGGGTTGCGGTGCTCATCTCGCTTTACTGACCGAGGGAGCCAGTGTACAGCTTCCGGGTCATGTGGCCAGCATGACTAAGCCGCTTCTGGCGAACCAGAGCAGCGCACGGAAATGCCATTTACCTTCCTGCCTGAGCGGTATCTATTTATCTACTTGCACTTTGACGTGCTTTCGAACTGCTAGGTTGGCAGGAGCAGGGACTGAGCAATGGGAGCTCACCCCATCACGGGGATTCGAACCGGCGACCTTCTGATCAGCAAGTCCTAGGCTCTGTGGTTTAACCCACAGCGCCACCCACGTCCCCTTCTCAGCTTGCTGATCCTTAAAAATGAGTCCCTGTTAGGGGAAAAGGCAGGAAACAACAACAACAACGTGTAAACAACAACAACACTTAGGTATAGATTTGTACTTACTTGTATTTGCCAGCATTTCCAGTGCAAGACTTACGAGTTGCAAAATGGCTGGCGGGGGCTAAAGGAATGAGTTGCAAGCAAAGTTGAAGGGCTTACGTCAAGGAATTGGGCTGCACAGCATCGGACCCTGCAGCTGGTAGCCAATATAAAACCTCTGGATTGACCAGGCTTGGTGTAAATATTAGGTGATTGGCATTGCCCAGGCCCATACAGCTCAACCATCCCAGTTTGAGTGGAACATCCCAGAATTACAAAAGACATCCTGGCTTCTGATTGGATCCTGGAATGTCCTGGTTTTTGGTCCAGCACTCTTGGGAGAATCAGCTGGCTTGCACCAGACCAAAATACCTTATTCTTTGGTCTCATACTCTTACATGTGTCAGCTGGCTCCCATGAGAGCTTGAGACCCCAAAAATGACCAATTTTGATCCGTGGGGTGGTGGAGGGTATGGAGGCCTGTCCAACACAGTAGTACCTGCCAGTCATTGGATTTCCACTCCCTCTTCTTCCAGTTCCTTCTCACCCTCCTGGCACAGATTTGGGTATGACCACCCACTTGCCTCCCTGGTCAAAAGTCGCAAAGCCCATCATTTAAAACAAGCAAACAAACCCCCTTTGCACTCAGTCCTTCCCAAATGTTTACGAGGACAAAAAGCATTCAAGCCTGCTTAGGTCATTAGAGATGCAGCTAACTGATTGGACTTTATCTTTTTCCAAAAAAGGTGCTGTGCACTTTAGCTAGGCGTAGGGGTGGCGGCGTGGAATAAAAAGCTCTGTAGCTTGACAGTAAACAGGACAGCTTGCAAGGAAGGAGGGGAAAGATGGTGGGTTGCCAAGGAGAGGGGAGGAAAAAACTCAACAAAAGTTGGGCACGTTTCAACCATAATCAAAGAGGTCTGAAAGATCAGAGAGAAGAAGACAGACCAGTTATTAACTTCAGACTGTTGGGTTTTGGGGGTTTTCACTGCGGCTGCTGTTATATATTTAAGCGCAGCTGCATTTAATGAGTTTGTGCAAAAGCAGACGTCGTCCAAATTGAAGAAAGCAGGAGTTTTTCATCCAATTAGATAACCGACTTGGCTGCCAGCCTCTGGTGAATCAAAAAAGGTCTCGTCCAACTTTCGAGACAGAAGCTAATTGCAAATATATTTTCTATGTCTATACATCTGCGTGTTTGGGTCCACACATTATTATTAAGAAATAGCATTCTGTCAAAAACCCATTTTCTGCATGCGCTAATTTGATTATTTGAGATAATGCATTTGCCAAGGGCAGAAATTGCTAGCGATAAACTTTAACGGCAAGATAGGAGCTGTCATTCTGCTGGTGAGCTTCAACAAGCAGTAGGGGTTATCTCTGCACATTTCCTCCCCTTGCCCGGTTTACAAGGATTTTGATGTCTTTCTGAACCCAGATGGATTTGTTAAATGTGGTTTTACTGGAAAATGGGAGAGCAAGGTTACTCTCAACAAATCCGACTTGTTAAGATCCTAGGTCCTAGCAGTTAGCAAACGGCTTAACCCTTCACACGTTGTTATCTATCTGTTGATGTATAGGGCTTCCCACAAGTATTCAGGCATGGGAAAGTCATATACATTCAATTTGGATGGAAGTTTAGTTGTGGCTCCACTTTTTTGGGGGGGGGGAATGGAGCCTTCCAAGTCTGACAACATACTGCAGTTTCAGTGCTTCATAAATATACTTGTTTATCAAATAGAAATGCTTCCTTGGAAGAATGTAGCTGGCTCTCATCCAAAAGATGCAACAAATAATCAACAACTGTACTATTATCTTTTTTTCGGCATCATAAAATGATTTGTTAGAAAGGCTCTAAACATACGCTGCAGTTCAATTTCTCTGTATCTCCATCTGGAAGAATCCAGAGATATGGTCAAGACATTGCAACGTGCCCAGCTCCATGGAGCTAAGTCCTGCCTGGGATTGTACAGTCTCAGCTCTGCACATGGAAATGAATATCTTATATTGAAATATCCCTGCATATGTACTGATAACACATCAAAGAGATGTGAGCCCGCATCCTACCTATGGATCAGGCAGGCTTCATACAAGACTTAGGGAAGAAATTGTGCGTGCCTTGAAAGCTAACTTTAGGAGATCTGTGGATAGACACAATGTGCAATTAGAGAACTCAATGGCCAGGGGAGAACATAACCCAAATACAGCCTTGCGGTATCTGAAATATGGGAGAACACAGTGTGGGCTACACAACTGAACCAAACAAGATCCAGTTCAGAAATTCATGCAGTGCTGCTGTTGCCCACTGAAAGTTGGATCCAGACCACCTAGTAGACTACCTGAAATCAATGGGTCTACTTGATTCTAAGCATGATTACCTCTGGATCCAATCCTGAAATCCCAACTCAGTTTTCTACGTTGAATATTACCAACCAATCCAGAAGGAGTGTCATAGTTGGATGCTAAGAGGGTTGTTGTTTTTTGGAGCTTTCTTGGTTAAAAACTGTGTGTAGGTACATCAGAGACCTAGCAACAAAAAACTCACTGGTGCAGTGCCTGGGAGCTGTGGGGGAAGCCCATGAAAATCTTCCACAAGCCAATTTCTTTGCATAGCATCACCAGTGTCAACAGCTGGAATGGAATATCCAGAGCTGGATCCTTTGCATGGCGGTCAATGCACACAGCTAGTGGATCATGGGCTGAGATCATGCATTGGTCGTCTCAAGACTCGCTTATGGCAATGTGTTCCATGCGGGCTACCCTCAAAAGCCAGAGGCTCCATATGGTACAAAACACTGTAGCTAGACTATTGATGGGGACAGACTATCACCAGCACGTAACTCCAGTGCTTAAAAACTTGCACTTGTTGCCAATATACTACCAGGCCAAATTCTAGGTTATTGCATTTATTTGCAAGGCCATTAACAACTTGGGTCCAGGGTACATCAAGGGGTTGATTCCTTATATCCTTGGCTGGTGCCTGATGAATCCGAGGGAATCACTCTTAGTGGTCCTCCATGGCTTGGATGCAGAGCTCGTATGTTGAGCCTTGTAGGCCTCATTTTCTTGGAACTACCTTCCCATTGAGATCAGACAGTCCTTCTCTGTTGAACTCCTAGCACCTGCTAAAGATGTTTCTTTTTTTTTTATTCCAGGGGGCATAATTTTAACTGATTTTATTTATTTTTTAATTCCATTGCATTGAGTTTTTTGCACGGCTCTTGGAGATTATTGCAACTGAGTGAAACGGTCTCCCTTGGGAGGTTATGAGAGCCAGTGTGGTGTAGTGGTTAAGAGCGGTAGACTCATAATCTGGTGAACCGGGTTCGCTTCCCTGCTCCTCCACATGCAGCTGCTGGGTGACCTTGGGCTAGTCACACTTCTTTGAAGTCTCTCAGCCCCACTCACCTCACAGAGTGTTTGTTGTGGGGGAGGAAGGGAAAGGAGAATGTTAGCCGCTTTGAGACTCCTTTGGGTAGTGATAAAGCAGGATATCAAATCCAAACTCCTCTTCTTCTTCCTCCCTTGGAGGTTTTTAAGCAGAGGTTGGATGGTCATTTGTCATGGATGCTTTAGCTGAGATTCCTGCATTACAGGGATTGGACCAGATGGCCCATGGGATCCCTTCCAGCTCTATGATTCCATGATTGGTACACAAATTGCCTAAATAAATATCATAAACCTTCATGTATAAGATTTTCCCGTGACTATTGCACCCCGAAGCAGTTGAGTAAGAAGGCCCTTAAATCAAGGCAACATTTTGTGAGCAGAATAATTTTTGTGTGTGGAGTTTTGGCAAAAGTAACAGAAGTGGACAATACCTTGCTCCCCATTGTGCAAAATCCCATTGTTCTGCTCAAGTGCTTGGGATATTAAGTCATCCCGCAAGGTTAACCTTAGTGCGAAACTGAAAAGGGAAAGCAAACAGAAGCTGCAGCTTGCCATTAAATTCAAAGTGAACTATTAAACCGTCATCTTGGATCACCCCTGCTCACTGCAGTCAGAGCAGCGCTGCTGCATTAACGTGCAAAAATCATCTGGTGCTTTTGTCTGAGAAACAATCCAGTTTTGCTTAGTGAACATGGGAACCAACTTTCCTATTGTAATGTTTTCAATAGAAGTTCAAATCACCCTGACAGGGTCTGGGAGGAGTGGGGGGAGGGTTGTCTGTGACCCACTTTTTCTGTGTCACAGAGGAGCTTGGTGGGTGGGGGGTGATATAGTTTTTGTTTACTCTAGAGTGTCTCTTCCCTAATTTTTCTTTCATGCATGTGAACTGTTTTGTTTAAATAATCCCCAGCTGTTATAGCCTCCAGAGTAGGATTAATAGGCTCAACAGCCACATCGGCCATTCAGCTGGTAGTGTTTTAAACACAGAGACTGTATCTTGGTGGCCAAGGAATAAAACTTGGCTAGGAAGCCATCCATCCCCGCCCCAGTTGGAAATGAGTTTTCTTCCCTTTGCTATAAAGAGATTCCAGAGGACTTAAAAAACAAAACCCAAAGCCAACCAATTATTGAATGCTATCAACAGCTACTAATGACGAGAGCTGTATATGATCTCAAAAGCAGGCATCCCTGAAGACTGTTGCTCTTGTGGGCTTCCCAAGAGCATCTGGTTGCCCATGGTGGAAAAACAGGAAGCCAGACAAGACCAGTAGATGTCGAAAGGAAGTAGATCTGATTTGATACTACACAACCTGGAAAATCCGAGAAGCTCTTCATCAACTTCATGCCATCATGAAGAGTCAGAATCAGCTAGCTAAGCAAGGGAGAGAAAGAGGGTGGATTCATACAGGCACCAGGAATGCAAACAAAGTCTTACTCTAGAGTAGTAGGGGAGCAAAGCCTTTGGCTTATGTAGACCTGTTACATGACGTTCATGCTTTGCATCTATCCATCCATGCGTGTTCACCACTCACATCTATCATTCACTCATCTGCCCCTGCTAATGACAGGTTATGTGAAAGTCAAAAAATTTTAAGGCTAAGGGACACATTTCCTTGTGGACAACCTTCCGGTAGCTAATAAGGCCAAAGCAATGGAGGTGGTTCTTGCCTTTGTACAATAGGTTACATTCCAGCCATGCAAACCTTTGGGAAACTTCTACAAAACGCCCCATACATCTCCCCATCAGATGTATGACATTATTAGAGTTCAAGGTCACATTTTAGTCAGGCCAAAGCTCTCAAAGGGGATGTCTCCTGGTACCAAACAGTAAGGCATAAAGGCCTGGGGTCCCACACCCCAGGAATACACACAGCCTTGAATACTACATGACCCCTAGATGACAGGGAGAAATGTGCAAACCCAAGGCATTCTTCCATGCCCTACTTCATGTAAAATCTGCAAACCAGGCTGGAGTGTGAACTGGCCTTAACTCCATGGTTAGGTGAAGATTCATATCCATGCTGCATTAGGTGTGCGTACAGAAGCAATCAGGTGATGCATTCGGGTCAACTAATACTGACCATGATGCTCCCTGACTTCACTAAAGTCAATGCACTCAGAGATGTTGAAGCCAATAGCCATTACCACTTAAACCAGTCAGGAAGCTAGCCAACAACTTTATTGTCTCTTGGAAGGAAGGAAGTAACCAGAAACAACAGGCGCCATCCGGATACAAGTAAGTTCAGTGCCAACTGGTGACTAAAGTATATATTGGCACTATCTGCACGACACTTAACTCCTATCATTTAGGAGTCCTCCTACTATGACAAAGGATGAGGCACTTTTCATTCCAAATCTCTTTCATGTTTTTCTCCTCCAGCAGTTAACAGTGTTCTCCTGTCCCAAATCACAGACTGAATTTTACATGGAGATGAGCAACCAGCTGTGATAAGCGTACTATTAATTCTGCCCTCGTAGATATAAGCGCATTGAAGTGGATGACCAGTTTCCAAAGGTGAAAGCTGCTCCGCTGATTGGCAAATGCGCAAATTTTAAGGAAATAGATCACGCAGAGAAAGTCAAAGTAGAAGCAAGCCAAACCCTCATGAAATGGTAATATTCACAATTGTAGCCACCTGGTAGAAGAAAATGAACACTGCTTTCAGATTCTAATCTGTATATTTAGCTGGGGTTTTTAAAAAAAGACCAAGTAGCCATCATATAATAGGAGAAGAATTATGACTTTAACAGTTGTGTCTGTGCCCAGCTATCAGAAGAAGTAAACACTGTATACCAAAACAGCAGCACTTGGATTTTTTTATGGGAGAAGGAAACACGTTTTAGTTTGTTAGTACGTTATTCTGAAACAATAATGTAAACGGCATTTCCATGCACTCTGGTTTCCATCATGGTGTTCCATTGCGCCAGAAGCGGTTAAGTTATGCTGGCCACATGACCCAGAAAGCTGTCTGTGGACAAACACTGGCTCCCTCAGCCTGAAAGCAAGATGAGCGCCGCAACCCCATAGTATCCTTTGACTGGACTTAACTCTTCCAGGGGTCCTTTACCTTTACCTCTGAAACAATGTTAGAAACTCAGATATATGTTAGGTTCCACATAGCTCCTTAAACCAGGGCTGTAGCTGCCAAAATGGAATGCATGGTTGACATTTTAGGGACAGATGGCTCAAAAGTCTTTTTTCCGTCTATATTGTGATTGTGCAGATAAAACATAACGGATAGAGTTCTACAGAAGGTGTTTCTGATGTGTGAAAACAGTCAAGATCCAAGGACCCCCAGGCACACATCTCCAGATGGTGGAGATGTCAGGCGACATCCTGGTGCCCGGACATCTTCATTTGGTTGCAAGTGGCCGATAGCCAGGTGCAAATTGACCAGATGGCCCTTTACTATTAAGGCAGGGATAGGGGAGCAGATGTCGCTGGACTTCAGCTCCCAGCAGCCCCAGCCAGCATGGCCAGTGGCCAGTTGTAGTCCTGCAACATCTGCAGAGCCAGAGGTTCCCCATCTCTGCTGTAAGATCAGGGTGTTCAACCTATGAAACCCATTTGAAACAACTTTTAAGAGAGGTAGCTGGTGGTGTTAAGATTAGGCAGACATTATACTGTTCTAGATGTCTGGTAATAGTCATACCTCATGTTACGTCCGCTTCATGTTACGTTCTTTCAGGTTACGTTCCACGGCAACCCAGAAGTACCAGAAAGGGTTTTGCTACTCGCGCATGCGCAGATGCTCAAAATGATGTCACGCACATGCACAGAAGTGGCAAATCGCAACCCGCATGTGCGCAAACGGGCCGCTGCGGGTTGTGCTCTTTTCATGTTGCGAATGAGCCTCTGGAACGGATCCCGTTTGCAACCAGGGGTTGTTGTTGTTGTTGTTTAGTCATTTAATCGTGTCTGACTCTTCGTGACCCCATGGACCAGAGCACGCCAGGCACTCCTGTCTTCCATTGCCTCCCGCAGTTTGGTCAAACTCATGCTGGTAGCTTCAAGAATACTGTCCAACCATCTCGTCCTCTGTCGTCCCCTTCTCCTTGTGCTTTCCCAACATCAGGGTCTTTTCCAGAGAGTCTTCTCTTCTCATGAGGTGGCCAAAGTATTGGAGCCCCTCAGCTTCAGGATCTGTCCTTCCAGTGAGCACTCAGGGCTGATTTCCTTAAGAATGGAGAGGTTTGATCTTCTTGCAGTCCATGGGACTCTCAAGAGTCTCCTCCAGCACCATAATTCAAAAGCATCAATTCTTCAACGATCAGCCTTCTTTATGGTCCAGCTTTCACTTCCGTACATCACTACTGGGAAAACCATAGCTTTAACTATACGGACCTTTGTTGGCAAGGTGATGCAACCAGAGGTACTACTGTATTATTATTATTATTATTATTATTATTACTACTACTACTACTACTACTACTGACATGATATACAGTTTTTAAAAAATTCTACTAATTGCATCTGAATATAAATTATAATTATATTACTGTTATATGTACAGGGGTTAAGAGATTTTTTTCCAATTATGTAGCTTATAATATTTATTTAACAAATTAAGCAGCTTATAATATTGATTAAACAGGCTTGTGTACAATAAATATCTTTGCTAGGCATCTTACTCCTGCAAGGCGAGGAAGCTGCTGCCTCCATCCAGATACAAGCCCACTGCCACCTAGTGTTGACACTATGAATGGCAGCAAATATGGATGAAATGCTCTGCTAAGCTGTTCAGCGGGGTGTAACTGCTCCTGAACATTCCTCCACTGGTGCATGTGTCTACCCTGTGATTTGGCTGTATCGCTTCTAGAGCTGAAATCACCATAATGACATAAGCACCTCCACCTTCCCCAACAGCTTGACCGAGATAATTTACTTGGAGAAAGACTGAAGCATCTAGTCATTGCCAAAGAGCAGGGGTAGGCAAACTAAGGCCGTGGGCCGGATGCGGCCCAATCGCCTTCTCAATCCGGCCCACGGACGGCTGGGAATCAGCAAGTAGAATGTGTCATTTTATTTAAAATGCATCTCTGGGTTATTTGTGGCGAATAGAAATTCATTCATTTCCCCCCCCCCAAAAAAATATAGTCCGGCCCACCACATGGTCTGAGGGACAGTGGACCAGCCCACGGCTGAAAAAGGTTGCTGACCCCTGCCAAAGAGCATGCTGTGTTTACCCAAGCTGGATAGCTCAGCTGGTTAGAGTGTGGGGCTAATAGCACCAAGGTTGCAGGTTCAATCTCTATAAGGGACAGCAGCATTGCAAGGAGTTGGGACTAGATGATCCTAGGGGCCCTTTCAACTCTATTATTTTATGTGTGCATCCCCAGACAGCTACAACTTGTCAGAAGGGATGCCCCCCATTCAGGATGCACATGTTTGGCAGCAATTGCACCCCCCAGGGAATTAAGAAATGAACTCAAAGAGACATAGGGTTGCATACAACAGTAGTCCTGCTCAGAGGAGACCCACTGGAATTAACACACCTAACTAACTTAGGTCCATTCATTCCAATGGGTTTTCTCTTCAGCATCACTTAGTTGGATGCAGCCCACAGACTTTCAGTGGTGGCACAGGTACTGTGGACTTGAGTGGTATGCTTGTTCGTATTTGGCAAACTGCTCTGCTTCTGACATTAACCCCATGGCATATCAATTTCCTAACAAAGTTTAGTATATTTAACAAGAGAACCCAGTAGTCAGTTCTTAGAAAAATAGATGTTGGGGCTACAATCTGCCTGGGTTCCAGCATGCATAGCTCAGTCGGTACAGCATGAGACAAACATCTCAGAGTTGTGAGTTTGATTCCTGCTTGACTCAATGATCCTTGTGGTCCCAACACAAAGGTTGGAAGCCCTCCTGGGCCTAAGCCCTCGTGGACAGGTAGAATAATAATAATTATAATAATTTTTTATTTATATCCCACCCTCCCCGGCCAAAGCCGAGCTCAGAGCGTCTAACAACAAGTAAAAATAGCACAGCGTACACAAAATCACACAGTCAATTAATTAAAGTACATTTTAAAATCAATTCAGAATCAAATTAATGGCAACCATTGGGCTAGAGTTCTATGAGGATTACAGAAGGAGAGAGGGGGTCAGACTGTGCCTTGGCCAAAGGCCTGGTGGAACAGCTCCGTCTTGCAGGCCCTGTGGAAAGATGTCAAGTCCCGCAGGGCCCTAGTCTCTTGTGACAGAGCCTTCCACCAGATCGGGGCCACGGCCGAAAAAGCCCTGGCTCTGGTTGAGGCCAGCCTAACCTCCCTGTGGCCTGGGACCTCCAAGATGTTTTTATCTGAAGATCATAAGGTCCTCCGTGGGACAAACCAGGAGAGGCGGTCCTGTAGATACGAGGGTCCTGGGCCGTATAGGGCTTACCAGCACCTTAAACCGGATCCTCTACTCCACTGGGAGCCAGTGCAGCTGGTATAGCACCGGGTGAATGTGGTCCCGCGGCAAGGACCCCTTAAGGAGTCTTGCATTCTGCACCCACTGGAGTTTCTGGGTCAGTCTCAAGGGCAGCCCCACATAGAATGAGTTACAATAATCAAGCTTGGAGGTGACTGTCGCATGGATCACAGTGGCTAGGTCAGCTAGAAGAAGCACATCGCACCTGTCCATGATCACTTTTCTCATTATCGCTTTCTCATATACTCTTGGAGCTGACAGCAATGAAAAGAGAGGCTAGGGCTGGATGCAAATCTCATCCCTGCCAGAATCCAAAGCAGTTATTTTGGGCAATAGATTAGAGCAGGGTGTAATTTTCTTGCCTGTAAATCAGAAGCAGTTTAACCTAATAGCGAGTTAAGAATAGTATCCTTTAGGGGTTAAGTACTTCATTCTGGGAGATTAAACTTTATTGCAACATTTATCCTAACATAAAAATCTTGCCCTATTAGAATAATTGGTACATTGGTGCAAGTTAAGAATTCTGGAGCTTTGTAAAAAGAAAATTATTGAATAAGCTAGTTTTTATTATGGGTCTGTGCAGACATGACTGGAGCTGTCTAAACCTGATAGCTTGCAGCCCAATGTGTTAACTTACTCCACCGAAGTTTGAGATGATGTATTAGATCTGTGGTATTAGATCTGTGACAGTCTTTACACACATGCAAGACATTGAAAGTGACGAGTATGTATGTCTGAACCAAACCGAGAGACTTCCTTACAAAGAGAAAGAAAAGTGGACTGATCTCATAATTGCTATGAGGCACATAAGACACTAGATGTCAGAATTGTATTTCGTTTGTCTATAGTCCAAGCCACAACGAAAGCATACTGGATTAGGAAGTCACAGAGTCTGTCTCTCTCTCTTTCCTCCTCACCCCTGCTTCCTCTACAAACTATAAGGATGGGTTCATGTTTGCATTAAACTTATTAAATGCCATAGGGTTTGTTTGTTTTTTGTATCCATGAAGCACAACAACTGCTCTAGAATAAATGGGTGATATCCAATATTAGTCATAAAATAGCATGAGAAAGAAACTTAAGTCCCATGACTTCAATTGGTCTACTCTGAATGCGGCTTAGTTGAATATCACACAATTTATTTTACATTCCTTGCACTGACTTTAGCTCAGAGCTGCATCATGTATGGACCATGTACTGGCTGTAACTCATTCTAGCTGAAGCCTCTTTCACAGAAACTCAAAATGCACAGGGTTAGCCAGTGTTTCAAGAAAATCTAAGGCTCATGTAAGATGGGAATGAGAGTGGTGCCTTGGGTTAAGTACTTAATTCGTTCCGGAGGTCCATTCTTAACCTGAAGCACCACTTTAGCTAATGGGGCCTCATGCTGTTGCCGCGCCACCCAAGCACGATTTCTGTTCTCATCCTGAAGCAAAGCTCTTAACCTGAGGTAATATTTCTGGGTTAGCGGAGTCTGTAACCTGAAGCGGAGTCTGTAACCCGAGGTACCACTGTAATGCCTGCACTGCATTAAATCATGTGAAGGGTGTGCTGTACTGTCTACACCAGGCATCCCCAAACTTGGCCCTCCAGCTGTTTTGGGACTACAACTCCCATCACCCCTAGCAAACCGCACCAGTGGTCAGGGATGATGGGAACTGTAGTCCCAAAACAGCTGGAGGGCCGAGTTTGGGGATGCCTGGTCTACAGTGATGCACTCCTCCCTAAATTAGATTTGCAGCTGAGTTAGCACCAGCTTTCCCTCGCCTTTCTGACCCCCCTTGCAGCTACAGTTTCCCAAACTTGGGTCCCCAGCTGTTGTTGGGGGTGGGTGGGTTATTGGGTTGTTGTTGTTTGTATTTTGATTATGTACTTTGGGATTAAATATTCTGATTATATCCTGTGAACTGCCCTGAGACCTGCGGGTATAGGGCAGTATATAAATTCAATTTAAAAAGTAATAAAATAAAAACTCCCATCATCCCTGACCATTGGTCCTGCTAGCCAGGGATGATGGGAATTGTAGTCTAACAACAGCTGGAGACCCAAGTCTGAGAAACACTGGCTGAGCCGCTTAATGTGTGAATAGCCAGTATGTAGAAAATAGGCTGAGAGTCAACGTGACGTGTCTTTTCTGGCTAAATGTCCCTTGACATAGAATCACAGAGTTGTAGAGTTGGAAAGGACCATGAGTGCCATCTAGCCCAACCCAGAGCAATGCAGGAATCTGTTTTGCCCAACGTGGTGCTCGAACCCACAGCCCTGAGATTACGAGTCTCATGCTCAATTGAGCTATCCTGCAGGTTCGTGTATTTGACAACTGTTTGACATTAGCAAATGAATCCTGAGAAATGTGTTTATCCTTCTTTGATTTCAGTTATCCTCTACCATTTTAGCTGGAAGATAACCACAATATTCTATTTAACTTACAGCTCTGCACCGGGACCCTAGAGAAGTTGAGCATATTATCCACTATTTTTCTGATGCCCTATTACAGCAATGTGGGATGCGGGTGGCGCTGTGGGTAAAACCTCAGCGCCTAGGACTTGCCGATCGTCAGGTCGGCGGTTCGAATCCCCGCGGCGGGGTGCGCTCCCGTCGTTTGGTCCCAGCGCCTGCCAACCTAGCAGTTCGAAAGCACCCCCGGGTGCAAGTAGATAAATAGGGACCGCTTACTAGTGGGAAGGTAAACGGCGTCCCATGTGCTACACTGGCTCGCCAGATGCAGCTTGTCACGCTGGCCACGTGACCCGGAAGTGTCTTCGGACAGTGCTGGCCCCCGGCCTCTTAAATGAGATGGGCACACAACCCCAGAGTCTGGCAAGACTGGCCCGTACGGGCAGGGGTACCTTTACCTTTACCTTATAACAGCAAGGTTTTTTGGGGGAGGGGGAAGTTTATCCAGCAGCCATTGCCAGGCTGTGTGACCAGTAAAGGTAAAGGGACCCCTGACCATTAGGTTCAGTCGTGGACTACTCTGGGATTGCGGCACTCATCTCACTTTATTGGCCGAGGGAGCCGGCGTACAGCTTCCGGGTCATGTGGCCAGCATGACTAAGCCACTTCTGACGAACCAGAGCAGCGCACGGAAACACAGTTTACCTTCTCGCCGGAGCGGTACCTATTTATCTACTTGCACTTGACGTGCTTTCGAACTGCTAGGTTGGCAGGAGCAGGGACCGAGCAACGGGAGCTCACCCTGTCATGGGGATTCAAATCACTGACCTTCTGATTGGCAAGTCCTAGGCTTTGTGGTTTAACCCACAGCGCCACCCGCGTCCCTGTGTAACAAGTAGTCTAATTTTAAAAATATAAATACTATTTTAAAATGCTAATATTCTAGTAAACTGCATTTCAGAAGTGGAACTAAGTGGTCTGGAAATAGTAAAACTGGTCTACTAGCAGCTCAGTCCTACACTATCAAGGGCAAGGGACCTTTCCCAGCCCAAGAGCAATAGATGTGACTCTTACCTTGATACATTCCAGCTATGCCAAAGGGAGAAATTTCTGCACATGCATCTCTCCATCCTCCACCCAGGCAAGCAAAAGGCATTTGCACAGTTCAAGGACACATTCCAGCCAGGCATAAGCACGCAAGATGGGTGCAGAGCAGAGGCAGTGAGAAGCATGGCTCAGGGAGTGTAAAACGTTTGGTCCCTGGGCCTGAAGTTCTCCACACCTGCTATATGTGTTTACTCAGAAGCTGGACGTATGGGGTTCAGTGGTGCTTTCTCTGGGGTTAAGTGGGTTTGGAGCTGTAGCCCTAGTGACAATTAGGAATGGTACTGTTATAAGTCGATGGGTGCAAGACACCCTAAAGTCCCTGAACCAATAGTGTTAGAATTAAAAAAGCCTTGCAGTATTTAAGCTGGGAAATAGCCAGATTTGTGTGTATTTAAGATAGACCCATGTATCTAAAATAGCCCGACTTGTGTGTATTTAAGATAGACCCATGTAGCTAAAATAGCCAGACTCATGTGTATTTAAGATAGATCCATGTGTGTATTTGAGCTGTGTTCTAGAGGCTTCTAATCCTTTAATTAGCATGTGTTAAAAGGTAATTAAGCCAGGCAAACTTCCTAAGGTGTGTATTAGACAACGATAATCCTAGAGAATCAACGTGAGTTAAGTGTTAATTGAGTCAGGCTAATTTCCTTTGAGGTAATCATCCGTTAGCACAACACAGGATCAAAGAAACCGTTTGATATGCAAATGAAGGGGGTTCTCCCTCCCTCCCTCTGCAGATAAAGAGAGCTAAGTTTAGAGACTAGTGGGTTAGGAAGTAGATTAAGCTGGGCATTAGGTGAGCAAGGAAGGTGCTCTGAACCCCTCCATCACAGGCTCAGGCTGAATATATGTGTAAATAAACCATATGTCACAAAGACACCACAGTCTCTGCTCTGCTTCAGCTGAGGGAGTCGGGGCTCTCTCTTTCCAGCTTCCAGCCCAGCCAAAACCACACATATTCAGAATATAAAGGTAAAGGACCCCTGGACGGTTAAGTCCAGTCAAATTTGACTATGCGCTCATCTCGCTTTCAGGCCAAGGGAGCCGGCCTTTGTCCACAGACAGCTTTGGCCAGCATGACTAAACTGCTTCTGGCACAACGAAACACCGTGACAGAAGCCAGAGTGCATGGAAACGCCATTTACCTTCCTGCTGCAGCAATACCTATTTATCTACTTGCACTGGTGTGCTTTCGAACTGCTCAGTTAGCAGAAGCTGGGACAGAGCAATGGGAGCTCACCCTGTTGTGGGGATTCGAACCGCCAACCTTCCAATCGGCAAGCCCAAGAGGCTCAGTGGTTTAGACTACAGCGCTATCCGCGTCCCTATGGTGCCGTGTATCTCTAGCATGCTTAAATTTGCCCTTTTGCAAATGCAGTTGGGTCTGGAAGGTGACACATAGCAAGGGAACATAAAACCTTCCCTGGAGATCTGGACTTATGGCTTGTTGTGGAGAACCCCCAGAACAGCATGTGTGTGAATCACTGTACCTAGCAAACTGCAATGCTTGTGCAAATGGAGCCATCGCAATGTCAAATTCCACCCCAGGTCACTACCTTAAATCGCTTTATGGGAAGCAATTCATAATAATAATTTATTATTTATACCCTGCCCGTCTGGCTGGGCTTCCCCAGCCACTCTGGGCGGCTTTCAACAAAATATTAAAATACAGTAATGCATCAAACATTAAAAGCTTCCCTAAACATTGCTGCCTTCAGGTGTCTTCTAAAAGTCTGGTTGTTCTCTTTGACATCTGGTGGGTGGGCGTTCCACAGGATTCATAAATCAACTCTTCACTTTTTTGCCCTCAGACCTCTCTCTCTCTCTCTCTGAGGACCACGTTCCCGCCACAGGTGGGCTCCCTACTTGCACTGCCTTTCTTGCAAACCCCCTTTCTCCACAGGAGCCTCGCCCTTTTGCTGCACCTGCTCCCTTCCCTGGGGCTGATTTCCCCGCCGCCACCTGCGCGCGCCCTCGCCCCTCAGAGCGCGTGGAGGCCGCGCCATTCCGTCCTCCTGGGCCCGCCCCCTCCCGCTGGCTGCCCTCAGGTTCCGCAGGTCACTCCTCTGGACATCGAGAGCCGGTGAAACTCCGGGCGGCGCCAAGCGAAACCCGCCTCTCCCCTGAGGAAGAAGAAGAAGAAGAGCCGAGGGGCGGGACCCGGGCCAGTCCTACCTGCGCGCGCTCTCCTTCCCCCTCCGCCGCCCTCCTTTCTTTCTTTCTCTCTCTCCCCCCTTCTCTTTCTCACACACAAAGAGAAAACAAGGAAATGCCGCCCTGCTGGTCTCCGGAGAGCCTCTCGGGAGGAAACAGAGGAGACTCCTGCGCCCACTTCGAGCCCGAATTCTCTTCCGACGTGCCTCCAGCAAGGGCGCAAAGGTCCTGAGCGCCTGGGCTTGTGGGGAGGGCCTTGCCGAGGAGACTCTTGGCAGCGCGGAGGTGAGTCCCAGGGAAATGGGAGATATACGCCAAACCAGTAAATATAGTGTGGCTTCAGAGCAGGAGGGGTAGTGGTCCCCCAAAACCTTTGCCAATTCCCGCCCAGTTTGAGGTTCGGGGGTTTCATGCCAGCCTCCTCCCCGCTACCAGAGTTGCCACCTGTATTTCAGTGTGAAATGATACGCCCTGCATCGATAACAGTATTGTGTTTCAGTTCTGTCTCTCAATCTCTGCCAAGTCCTCTCCAAACTCGTGTTTTTTGAAAGGATGTGTAAAAGGTTTCAGCACAGGTGGAGCTTTTTGTATATATATAAAGGAGATCGCTCCCAAAATTAGTTGAGGGTTTTTTTTGGGGGGGGGGGAAGATCACGGGTAAAAATCCCCCATAAAAGAGGACATTAAGGGAGGCAGGTTTTTGTTTGGGGGGGGGCAGTCTTCTGCTAGGGGGAGGGTTAATTTAGCATTTTTATTGCTTTTCAATGATTTTTGAGGATTTAGGGGGGCAACCCCCCCCCCGCTACACCCATTCCCATCCTGTTAGGTTGCGATAGATTGTAATGGATTGCTTTGAAGTCACTTCAGCATCAGATTTGGGGGGGGGGGAATTGCACCCCCAAGTACCCCGCCCTGTCCTGTATTTTGCCACAGCAAAGGTAGCAGCCCTACGCACATCAATAGACACCTGACACCTCACTCTGTCCACACAACGGGGATCCCTTTAAATATTGTGCCTCCTCCTGGGTAGAGTTTTTTTGGGATTTTTGGGTAGGCTTTTGGATTGCAGAGAATGAGAAGGAGAAAAAAATCTGGATTATTATTATTATTATTTTGCACTCTTGAAACTCAGCAAATCCAACTTTGCAAAGACTGGATTGGGGGAGGGGGGAGAGTAGCCTGCAATCCGAACTGCCAGGTGTAGGGCAGGGCAGCATTCCTGGAGCTCCTGCGTAGAAGGAAGAAGGCAGTTTCTCCCATCATTGGGGGAAGGGCCATAGGTCAGTGCAGAGCACCTGCTTTGCATGCAAAAAAAGGTCCCAATATCCAGGAATTGATCTTGGAGCATCACTCCTGATCAGCTTCGATAGAATTGACTTAGTCTTAAACGGACCGCTGGTGTGATTCTGTATAATTAGCAGCTCCTGTTGCTCGGTCCCTGCTCCTGCCAACCTAGCAGTTCGAAAGCATGTCAAAGTGCAAGTAGATAAATAGGTACCGCTCCGGCAGGAAGGTAAACGGTGTTTCCGTGCGCTGCTCTGGTTCAAATTAAGTACTTAACCTGAGGTACCACTGTATGGGTTTTGCTGATGCTTAAAATAAAGCAGGATTTCCCCCTCCATTTGTTTTTAGTATTTCTCTCATCCCCCCCCCCCATTAGTATTTTCCTAACTTTCACAGCTTCAGCCTATATGAGGGTTGTTGTTTTTTGGAAGGTCCTCTGCTAATTTTGACACATATGATACCACAAGCTTTAAAAAGACTACAGTTGCAATTTGCTTACATAGAATTACCTGCCCCTCCCCACCCCACCCCCACCTTTGTCTTCCTTACTGAGTAATAAATGTAATGTTGTTTTGCAAACGCTAGTCATTCAGCAAATTGAATCAATAGATTTTGTGTTTTCTGTACCTGCAGACAACTTCAGCAAGGCAGGAGATGGCTCACTCAGAGAGACCTCATCACAATACAGACTACAGACAGAGGGAGAGCCGATATATTGAAGAAAGAAATAGGAAACCATACGCTTCAAATGGAAGGTAAGTTTAAAAAATGAAAACGGGACACAGTCAGTAAGCAGGGAGCCAAATAATGCACAGTATGCCACATTTCTTCTACTCTTTGGGGTCCATCATGCCACCTTAAACAGCTGCGGCTTTCCCCCAAAGCATCCTGGGAGTTGTAGTTTGTTAAGGGTAGTGCAGATGGAGCTGTCTTCATGGGTGATTTCCAAGCCAGAAAAGGCATCGCCGTGGGGACAGGGAGTAACAACTCCCTCCAGTATCTTTCCATGCATGACATTATAATAGTTCTGTGTACTGGGAAAGGATGGCATTGTTATGAACGAAGGTGACTGAGGCTGCGGTCCTGTGCACACACATAAATTGGCGCTCGCTTGTACTTTTTGCTTCCTTCTTATAAAGGAGTGGCTGAGCCATTTGAGAACATTCCAATGCAACACAATACAAAGTCCTGGCTTTATTTTTGCTGGCTTATTAACATTCACGTGAGCGTCCATTTAGATGTAAATAGTCTCCTTCCATGGGGGAGGGGAGGGACACTGAATTAAAAATATGTATGCCCTCCCTCTATTTACAATCCACTGAGGCTGCATTATTCTAAAGCATTAGACTTTTAAATATATTTATATTTTATTTTAATACAGTGGTACCTTGGGTTACATACGCTTCAGGTTACAGACTCCGCTAACCCAGAAACAGTACCTTGGGTTAAGAACTTTGCTTCAGGATGAGAACAGAAATCGTGCTCTGGCGGCGTGGCAGCAGCAGGAGGCCCCATTAGCTAAAGTGGTGCTTCAGGTTAAGAACTGTTTCAGGTTAAGAATGGACCTCCGGAACGGATTTAAGTACTTAACCCGAGGTACCATTGTATATGGACGCTGGTGGCACTGTGGGTTAAACTACAGAGCCTAGGATTTGATGATCAGAAGGTCGGCAGTTCGAATCCCCACGATGGGGTGAACTCCCGTTGCTCGGTCCCTGCTCCTGCCAACCTAGCAGTTCAAAAGCACGTCAAAGTGCAAGTAGATAAATAGGTACCGCTCCGGCGGGAAGGTAAATGGCGTTTCTGTGTGCTGCTCTGGTTCGCCAGAAGCGGCTTAGTCATGCTTGGCCACATGACCCGGAAGGTGTACGCCGGCTCCCTCAGCCAATAAAGTGAGATGAGCGCCGCAACCCCAGAGTCAGTCACGACTGGACCTAATGGGCAGGGGTCCCTTTACCTTTACCACTGTATATATATATATATAGAGAGAGAGAGAGAGAGAGAGTGCGTGCGCAAGCGTTTAAATGAGGCAATTTCAAAGTCTTCCAGGAACTCTCTTTTCAATACAGCCAGCCACCATGGTTGTTGGGACAGAGCTCACGTTTGTGATCACCGTCACTCTTAGTTTCTGGAGCATCTTATTTTCTGGCATGTGGCTTGTTTAAAAGAGGGAGGCAGCTGCATTCCTGGTGTCCAAGGGATTGCTCTCTGTTTAGCAGAAAGACTTATAAATCACACAGCTTATGTTGTACAGCTGTTCAGTGCACAAAACACAAAACCTAAAGGTCAAGGCGGTGGGGAGGAAGGGTTATTGCCCTGCCAGACTTTAACATCTTGGCACCTATGCCTACAACCAATTGATTAATTTGTTCTTATAGATCATATTCATTAGAAGAGAAAAAGCTAGCGGCAAAGTGGGTGACGCTTCTAATTGGTGACAGTGTAGTTCGTATGCAGGACCACGGTAATTAATGTCTGCTGATTACAGTTGCATTGGTGTACTTGTAATTCTGCCAATGAGAACAGATGAATGCAAAAGATGCTAGGACTGGAAAATCTAACTGAGTGAATAAATGCTGGCTTAGGGTTGGAATAATAATTAAAATAAGAAATCCGAAGAACATTAAGCGAAAGCCAATAACAGTCTGGCAATGTTAAGGTTAGTAATTCAGTAAACTTTGAAAACAAGTTTGCAGGGCCGTATGTGACCAAGGGCAAGCATGATAGCTGTTATGGAAAGGAGCTAAAATGCTGTTAATGGTACCTTTTAAATAATGGGGAACAACCACCCCCCCATGCACAGAGCCTTGTTAATATTCAGTGTTAAAACCCAAAACCAAAGTGAAGACATACAAAAAGGAAATAGCCTTTACATATTCATAACAAGGAGAGATAATTTTTTTCTGCTGAGGACCTTCTTAAATCACCCAAGTGCTAATAACCTAGGATGAAGAACAGCTTCCAGACAAGCAGGCCAGGTGGTTCAGCCCCCTCCAAGTCTCGTATTATATTTTGACAGGTGGATGGGGCCACCTGCTTGTCAATAACCTGACATCAACATCATGTCAGTCGAAGCATTTTAAATCAAACCATGCAAGCAAAGGCATAGCTCTTTGCAAGGGCTGGGGATCAGCCGATTGTCAGTGCTTGCAAAGAAACAAGAATTTACAGGTACTACTTATCAGCAGTGCCTGCAAAATCATATTTCAGTACCTGACATGTTTGCAGGGCATGGCTTGCAAAAAATGGCCTCAAAGGCCAAAGAGGGTCTACCAGCCCTAATTAGGTGGGTTAGGGGTTGCCTGCCATTATTTAAAAGGGGACATGGGTGGCAGTGTGGTCTAAACCACTGAAACTCTTGGGCTTGCTGATCAGGAGGTTGGCGGTTCGAATCCACGCGATGGGGGCTCCAGTTGCTCTGTCCCAGCTTCTGCCAACCTAGCAATTCGAAAGCACGCCAGTAGATAAATAGGTACCGCTGAGGCGGGAAGGCAAATGGCATTTCCATGTGCTCTGGTTTCCGTCACAGTGTTCTGTTGTGCCAGAAGCAGTTTAGTCATGCTGGCCACCTGACCCGGAAAGCTGTCTGTGAACAAACACTGGCTCTCTCAGCCTGAAAGCAAGATGAGCACCACAACCCCGTAGTTGCTCCAGGGACCCTTTACCTTTTCCACTATTTAAAACCATAAGAAGTGTTGGGGTGTGTCAAATCTCCACTGAAAGGGCATTCCACAGTGTGGTGCCAGCACTGAGATGCCCCTGCTCTTTGCTGCTGTCCTCTCGGTGTTGGACAGCAGAGGATTCCAGAGCAGGGTTTCAAACGATAAAGGGAGTATTGGGTGGGTGGGAACATATGGGAGGATCTATGACCTTGAAAAGTGGCGTAGAAATCACTTTAAAGTAAAATAAGTTTTAAGAAGGCGATGCTTAAGGTATCAGTTCTTTATCCTTCTCCGCCTGTAGGTCAACAGAAGGAACAACGGAAAATCCTAGATATCCCACAGCTTTTGCAGACCCTCACCAAAACAACCCAGGAACAGCGCAGGAATATGTTGATTCTTCACCACCGTTGTTTTATCCTCGAAAAGAGACTTTTTCTGAGAAGTGCTCAAACCTGTGTTCCAGAAGAGGTATGCAAACATTTGTCTTACTCTACTCAATCGCATCCTTTGATCCACAAAGTTGTTTAAAGAGGAGTAGAAGTGGATCTTTTGTTGGGGGAGCAGAAAGAATAAGAGGTTTCAGCTTTCCCTGAAGTCTTCCTCCGGCAGAACAAAGAACATGGGGAGATCAAGTAATTTAAATTCACAGCTTGCAGCCAAATCCAATTTTATAACAAATGGGGGCACTTACTGGCCACACCTGGCTAGCAATCTTCTAGCATATCAAATAGTCATTGATAAAGGTTTAAAGAGCCGCAGGTTTTCACATACATCTTCAGTGACCCCAGGGAGTCAAATGTTTCAGTTTTTTCTATTATTTGGAGAATCCAGCATGACTGCATATTTCAGTGCCCTTGCTGAAAGGATGGTAATCATGATACTCGGCCGATTTCATTTCTTGGGATTAAATAACAGTATGTGTCCCCTTTCCCAAACTCCTAGCCAAAAGTTGTAAAGGCAATGGAGAATGATACCTTGGCCATCACAGTCTGTTTTTTAACAGTGTTGTGTGGTTGGCTCCATTGCTTGGAGACAGGTGCTCAGTCTGAAGCTATGAAGCACACCTTTAAATGCTTACCTTGGATTACGCACAGCCGAATTTACTTAACATTCAGTTTCCAGCACAGTAGCCAGATTTCATCATTTCGTGACTTGTGTTTCCTTCTCAGCACACAACGCAATTTATGAGGTTGTGTCGCAAATTGTAAGCTTGAGAGAACCTTTAGGATACTGATTCTCCACTCAGCACCTCAGCAAAATAAATCATCATGAGTCTCTTACAAAATTCACCTCATATGACTATTTTAAATATATCTCACTAGAATCTTTTCAGCTTTGGGTTTTGCCAGTTATTTTTAGTTCATGCATTAAATTCCAGCCTTCCACTCCCTTGGCCCTTTTTGAAGTTTCACCTCAGCCAATGTGAAGTTCAGCTTCCGGCAGCAGCTGAATGTTGGCATTTTTCGTGTGTGGCTACTCTTTCCTTGTCAGTTTGTTAATGTTATATGACATTAAGGCATCTCGAGCTATATAGCAAAGTGAAGTTTCCTGCAGCTCATTCTGAGCTTATTACAGGCATTTGGGCATTATTTCTTGCCCTCTCCCCAAATTCTCCCCTTTGACCTTCTCAAGGGAAGCAAGAGCTGCCCAGTCTTGGGCGTATTTATTTACAAGTGAGTTCCATTTGTTCAATGGAACTGCCAACTAAAAAGGTTTGTAGCCTTGGCTTCTACCCAGCATGCTCACTTGGCAGGAGAAAACTAAAGAGAATTACAAGCTGTTTTCTGTTCCCTGCCCCCACCCCAGCCCAATCAAGCTCTCCCTTGGGTCCTCAGAAGTTGTGGTCATCTTTTTTAAAAATAACTGACCCCTCTCACTCTCCAGGCTTCAAAGATAGCTGCCTGAAGCCTCTGGAGCACAACGGGAGCTCCCGCTGCGCTCCGGAGGCTTCGGGTTCCTTTCGCTGAAGGGTAGGTCCCCTTCAGCTAAGGCGCAGCGCCCCTTCAGCTAAGCGGGAGGAGAAATGGAAGGGGCTCCGTTTCTCCTTCCGCTTCGCTGAAGGGGTGCTGCGCGGAGAGAGGGAGAATTTTTTTCCCTTGTTCTCCCCCTCTAAAACAAGGTGCGCCCTATGGTCCAGTGCGTCCTAGAGAGCGAAAAATACGGTAAATACCAGCCTGTCTTTCCTTCCCCAATCCAGATTTTCCCTTATGTGGAAAATCTGATAGAATACATTGTCTGCAATATCAAACACCTGCCTCCTGGAAGCACCCTTAAATGTCATTGGAGAGCAGCTGCAACCAGAGAAGAGTTATCTGATTTGGTAAGCATTATCACATACTCATGACCATACAGAAATGTGATGTTTGTTGTAGGCTGCAGTACATGGGACTAACTTCTGAGCACACATGTATAGAATTGTGCTGTGAATCCGCGTTATCCAGCTACCTAATAAATAGCTCTCCCTGTGGATATAATCACATATCAAATGGGTAAGAAGACTTATTTGTGGTTAATATGAATTCATCTGCCATAGTAAAATACCTAGCAATTTTTTCCATCACTGGTATGCCTAGACCTTATTAGAGGTCTAGAGACCAGAGATTAGAGTTGGATCTCTGGACTTGATGAAGTGGTCTTGCTGTTTTTCAGTACCATTTTTAGCTATTTCAGTCTACAGGTAGGGGTGTGTGTGTTTTAAATGGTTCATTGCTTTCCATGTTTGAACAACTAGATCTACCGAGAGAGAGATTAATAGTTTTGTAAAGTCAAGCATTTGTCAATTATGTTTACTCGGAGAACCTCTTTTTGATAGAATGAGCACAAACTTGAGTGTGCTTTATAGGTGGAAGGCAAGAATAAATGGAACTCTTTCAACAGTTTGACAGAAACGGGGCGGGGGGGGGCGGGGCAGGAATTGCCTTAAGGGAATATTGTGATCTTGAAAGAGAGTTCAGAGTAAAAGTTGGTCTAGAAAAGGATTGCAGAGAGAGCTAAACTCTAAAATAGGACAGCATTTTGCAAAACGACCAGATTGTTACCATTAGCCAAATAAATGTATAGTCGGTTCTGCAGGCAATATCAGATTCGGAGGGTATGGTTCTGTGTCTGCTTACCTGAGAGTAAGTGTCATTGAATTCAATGGAACTTGAGTGTATAGAAGAATTCTGTTGTGTGAATGCCCCAACTGAAATGACTTGGGGGAAGACCTTCCTTGCAGGTTCAATCTCCAGTTGTTGTTGTTGTTGTTGTTGTTGTTGTTGTTAATAATAATACAAAAAATGCTCCTCCATTGGGCAGTTCCAGATTATTCACTCACACACCTATGTTCCAGCTTCCTTGCCATTCTTTCTTCACAAAGCAAGTACCTTGCTTCCTTGACCACGGCTCTTCCCTGCCTTCCGTCTTCAGTGTCACCTGTGTGCCCACAAGAAGGGCACTTCCCATTTGCAAATTAGCAAGTGACTAAATTGAATCCCATCAGCAAATAAAATTAGGATATAGCTATAAAGTGATTTCCCCCTCCTTCCCCCAGGATATGCTCATGCATTAATAAACCAGCATAAATTCATGTGTGTCTGAAAGCTACTCTTCCCCCCGCTTAACGACCAGAACATTTAATCAGAATCTTAAAGGAACTGGAACAGAGGTCATACTGCCCTAAGAAGAGCATCCTTATTTTTGGGATCGAGGTGCTGCGTCAAAACTAACCAGATCTCTGCCTTAAAAAAAATAATCAAATTCTGTGACTGGCAAATATATGAGAATGAACTGTGCATATAAATACTATATGCATGTATCTGCGTTTATGGGTTCTGTTTTGTTTTTTTGATGCAGTTAGGGAAACATGCCAGCAGATCTGTATATGTAACTCAGGAGATATTTCCCTGCATGTAGAAAGCTTTTTTTAAAAAAATACATGCTGTTTTGTTTTGTTTAATTTGTGATCCACCCGCATAGGGTACTAGATGGTTATAGAAGGTATGGAAATGTTGTTGGTGACGACAACAACAAAAAATAAATAAATAACTTTCAGAGTTCTGTATCTCACAGGCATGTAGCCTTAGCTTTCTACCCTTTGTCTTCTGTATTCCCTTTGTTGCTGATTTATGCCCCTTCTCCCTTTACAAAGCTGCAGAAATACGGCTCTTCCTCTCCCATCATCTCAGCAAAAACCATGGTCCATGCTCTGAACATCCCTTTCCTAGATTTCTGCAACCTTCTCCTATCTTGTATTCCATTGTACACACACACACACCTTCATCCCAGTACAGTGTTCAGGGGCAAAAAGATAATTCAACTAGCCTAATAATTCAACTAGCTGCTTTTTAAAAAAAGAATTGAAAGGGCTCTTGGATGCAGAATTTTCTTTCTTTCTTCAATTCCAGTGAAGAAAGTGCTCTGAGCAAGAGAGAGACCCATGAATGCTGCCTTTAGGTTCTTCTGAGGAAAGCCAGGATATTGTGAAAATAAATAAATATTGTTTCCTTCATTCCTTTTTGAGCACTGCTCCTCTGGGGTCCTCCCTCAGGACCACAGCTTCAGCGCTTTTGGGTTTTCCTTTAAAATCCTCTAAATTCCACTCCTCGGAGTACACAGCAGCATCTTTGTTACTTCTCTCTGATGAATCGGGCAAGTGTTTTGATACTGATAGAAATCGCTGTGGGGTGAATATTGGAACTATTGTTACGGCATGCTTAGGCCTTAGTTGAACTCATCTTGAGCTGGAGGAGCAAAGAAGCCCTCCGTTGGATTCTGTAACCTTCAGGGAAGCTAGCATCAGGTCTTGTATTTTAGGTCATTTCAGATTGCTTGGGATCGTAAGCATTTCTGTAAGAATACAGCTGACATAAGCTTGGATCCGGACTAAGGCTGCAATCCAAATGCCCCTTACTCTGGGCTAGTTTTGAGTGGAGACATCCTTTTTACTTGCTTCACCTGCACAGACTTTCTGGCTAAACGTGCAGGTAGATGGAAACCTTGCCTGCTAGTAAGGGATGCTGTTCACGGTTTTGTGTTGCCCTCTTTGGGGAATCGGCCTTGGGAGAAAAGTTACAGGAATGTGAGAAGAGGCGAGGACAAACAGGCAGGGTGGAGACCCCATAACTCTTGGGACTCCAGGTAAAAGAGAAACGGAACCCCATTTCCTCTCACCTGAGGCTCAAAGAAGTAAGATAGGACGACACGCTGGCTGGCTGCTATTGGTAGCCTCGCATCCCTTACCGCCCTCCTACAATTTATTTTTAAGATTTTCCTTAAACCTTACATAATGTGAAATGCACTGGCCATCACTGTAGGCTGTTTCAGAACAGGGGTTATGTGAGCAGCCAATAATCGGGCGGCTGCATTTTGGGCCAGTTGAAGCTTCTGAAAAGTCTTCATGGGCAGCCCTGCGAAGAGTGCATTGGGATAGTCCAGGCTACCAGAGCATGGAGAACAGTGACCAAGTCACTTCTGTCCCAAGGGATCCAATAAGCCCATTGAGGGCCACGATGGAGGAGCGGGGTGTTTGGGAGATGACCTCAGTCGCGTGCAACAGCACATACCTGATGTCAGCTAGGTTTGCATTTAGCTAGAATGCTCACTTTAGCCTTACTCACATGGCTGCTTTAGAGTGGAAAAATCCCCCCTCAGTGTGCTGCTATATATAATAATAATAATAATAATAATAATAATAATAATAATAATATAATAGTAAGTATATCAAACTTGGCTTAAATTTTCTTTACTGCTTTGTGACCACAGTATTGGATAGGTGTTTGCAGGTATTGCCAAGCAACTAAGGAGGATCAACAGGGACATGGGCTAAGGACTTACCCTTTCCGTAATATTAGCACCCTGACATTACTGCAGACCTGTCTACCCAGAATCTCTCTGTTTTGGACTCAAGCATATAATAAAAAACCAGCATCTTAAGGCAGTGGGCAGTGATTGAATCTGGTCTATACTTAGAAAGGTAAAGGGACCCCTGACCATTAGGTCCAGTTGTGACCGACTCTGGGGTTGCGGCGCTCATCTCGCTTTATTGGCCAAGGGAGCTGGCGTACAGCTTCCGGGTCATGTGGCCAGCATGACTAAGCTGCTTCTGGCGAACCAGAGCAGGGCACGGAAATGCCGTTTACCTTCCCGCCAGAGTGGTACCTATTTATCTACTTGCACTTTGACGTGCTTTCGAACTGCTAGGTTGGCAGGAGCAGGGACTGAGCAACGGGAGCTCACCCCCGTCACAGGGATTCGAACCGCTGACCTTCTGATCAGCAAGTCCTAGGCTCTGTGGTTTAACCCACAGCGCCACCCGCGTCCCCGGTCTATACTTAGGATAAGTATAAAAAGGAGGGTAGAAACTTAAGCTGGAGGAAAGGAGTCTGATTGGATTTTTTTTTTTAAAAAAAATTTCCCTTTTTAAAATAAAAAAATAAAAATACCCACTGCTTGAGTTGTAGAGAATTCAGGCACATCTGTGAAGGTACGCAGGCAAACATTGCCCTAATATGATAAAACAAACCAAGCGACTGACTGCCGCCTCTCACTTTGCAGCAGCTCATATAAATAAAAGACAGGTTTTGCAAGCTTCCTCCACAAACAGAAGGCAGGTACAATTGGCAGTTAACTTCTAGGTGGTACACTTTGTTAAGAATCTCTCTGCGAGAGATCAAACTCTGCAGACCTTCAGGGAAGCCAGGTTTCGTATTTGGGGTCATTTCAGATTGCTTGGGATTGTTGGCGTTGCCTACGCATTTCTGTAAGTATACACAAGCTTGCATGCAGACTAAGGCTGCAACCCAAATGCCCCTTACTCTGGGCTAGTTTTGAGTGGAGACATCCTTCTGCTTGACTGTGTCATTCCACCTGCGCAGACTTTCCGGCCAAACGTGCAGGTATTTGGGGGCCTCGCCTGCTAGTAAGGGAGGCTTCCTCCACAGGAAGCAAAACACAAGGCAGGCACAGTCAGCAGTGGTGCGAGAGATCAAACTCTGCAGCATGAAAGTGTTACTCAGGATAGACATTTGTTTATCCTAACCTGCCCCCAAGTGGCCAAGTAATTAATTGGTATTGCTTTAGGGAAGCCTTGGTCATTTATTTGGACTATGCATAACTGCATTTAAAACTTACTTTCTGCAGCCATTGAGTCTTCCTTTACATTTGAGGAGGGGCATAGAGTTAAGTTAATTAGCTTTCCACATGGCAAATTTGCAGGGACTTTCTGCTGGTTTGCTCAGGCTTTTCCAACTTCCAAACTGCAAGGTTGTGAAGTCTCCCTGGGCACATTTCTCCCAACATTCAGATGATTAATCAAGACCTTTAGTGAGTGCCTCTTCTAAAGACAGTGGTAGTGGTTCCTTGCCTCCCCCTACCCACTTTTTTAATGATATATATGTTATGTCTCTTAAGTTGGTTGCAGACCCACCAAGTGTCCCTATTTTCCGGGGACGTCCCTGATTTAGAGAAGCCATCCTGGTTTCTGATTTGATCCTATAATATCCCGCTTTTCCTTAGGATGTCCCTGTTTTCGTTGAAGGGCATGGAGTTATCCAACCCTGAACCTTCTGAAGGCAGCCTTGTATAGGGAAGGTTTTTTTTATTGTTTAATGTTTTATTATGTTTTTATGTAGGTTGGAAACTGCCCAGAGTGCTGGGGCAGCCCAATTAAGATGTGTGGGGTATAAATAGTAAAATTATCACTACAGAACGGGACATCCCTATTTTCATCACAGAAATGTTTGAGCGTATGTGGTTGCACAACAGGTAAATAGTTACGTTAAGAGAGAGGCCTTTATTATACCAGACTAATGGGAAAAGATTGCACTTGTGCGTATACGTAACCCCTTCTTGACAACAGATATTGTGTCTGGAGTAACAAGCTGCATTTCTGCAACTAAACCTAAATGGAAAAATACCCAGTCAAAGAACTTGGTCTGAGAGCCAGTTTGGTGTAGCCGTTGGAAGTGTTAGTTGAGATGTGGTGAGACCAGGGCTACATCTCCACTCAATCATGAAGCTTGGTGGGCGAGTTTTGGCCAGTCACTCTACCCAACAGGGTGGTTTGTTCATAATGTTGTTGTTGTTTTAAAAAAGTTTTTTATTGGGGGTTTCTGTGTTACAAAGCAAACAGATAAACAGGGAACAGTACATCCATTGTCTCCACTTTCAGTTCATAATCTTTTTCACAGTTCGTTTACGTTTGGTGAGAGACATTTTTGTCATAGACTTCTTGCAGTTGGGGGAAAGCGGGATTGAAGGAGATATTGTTCTTTTGTTCTATTGTCTATTCTTAGTGTAGGGAAGGTTGTGTCAGCATCACATGGTAGGTCCTTTGTTTGTGTATTTATTTATTCATTAATTTTTATTGATATTGTGAGAGGTTAGGGGTTCCCAAGCTTGGTTGGTTGTGTTTATATTACAGTGGTACCTCAGGTTACAGACGCTTCAGTTTACAGACTCCGCTAGCCCAGAAATAGTACTTCAGGTTAAGAACTTTCCTTCAGGATGAGAATAGAAATCGCTTGGTGGTGGTGCAGCGACAGCGGGAGGCCCCATTACCTAAAGTGGTGCTTCAGGTTAAGAACAGTTTCAGGTTAAGAACGGACCTTCGGAACGAATTAAGTTCTTAACCCTAGGTACCACTGTATGTCCCAAGGTTGTGTTATATTGATTTGTATGCTGTTGCAAGGAATAGGTCATTGCCCTGTTGTGCTGCGTGTGTAATAAAGGGGAACCACACTGGGGTGAATGCATGCTCCGTAGCTTGTCCCAGTGCTAGTTTGAGTTTGTTGGTTAACTTTTCTAGTAGGGTGGTTTCCCATACGTGGTCTACGTTCACTCCTGATAGGCCCTTCCAGTGTCTAGTTATGATATTTCTAGCTGCTGAAAGTGACTTAATGAGTTCCTTGTAGTGCGCTTGGGTGTTGTTGGCCTGGAAGGTATTTAATAGGCAGTCCTGGCTTATGTTGGTACCAGCATTGCAAGGAGGCCTAAGATATAGCACCTTCCCAAACTCCTATTGCTGATTTACTCTTTCTGGCACAGTAGTACAAAAATAACTTACTAAGAACACTCCTCAGAATAATGTAGGTCAAATGTACTCAAGTCCTGCTTTATCAGTGTGGTTTTTTTTGGGGGGGGGGGGGGAGATGGCTTAATATTTGGGCCTTACACTCTGGCCTCACTTGGAATCCCAGTGGGTGGTGATTCAGAGCTCCTGGCAGAGATCATTCACTCCACCAGAAATTGTTTTGGAAGAAGTTCTTCAATGACTTCAGAAGGTCCTCTGTGCATCCTGGTTTATTGAAGTTCTGCCACTGCAAGGCACAACAACCGCCTTGAGTCCCTTCCAGCAGCTGGGAGGATTGTAAGCTTCGTACTAAAAAGTCTTCCAATGGCTGTTGCAAAGGCCTGGTGTTTCAGACAGACAACACTAGATCTTCAAATTCTGTACAGTGTGCTAGCAGCCCTAATTTGATTCCCCTTCCCTTCACTCTCTTCTTGCCTTGTTTCGTGGTAGGAGCACTATCGTTTAAGAGAATCTGGACTCTGGAAGATGTTCAAGAAGTCAAACATAACAGCATTAAAACCCTAATCGGGACTCCTACGGTTGTCAACCCAATGCCTTGGGGGGAGCCCACAACCATGCGACGATGAAGGCAATAACCCTTTTTTTGTTGCTGTTCACCAGCGACTGACATGCAGCCTTGCAGCATATAGGCAACTATGGCTTGTAACCATTGATGACGGGACGCGGGTGGCGCTGTGGGTTAAACCACAGAGCCTAGGGCTTGCCAGTCAGAAGGTCAGCAGTTCGAATCCCTGTGACGGGGTGAGCTCCCGTTACTCGGTCCCTGCTCCTGCCGACCTAGCAGTTCAAAAGCACACCAGTGCGAGTGGACCCTTGGGGTCCCTTCCAACTCTACAATTCTATGATTTGCTCTAAATTGGTTCCTGGTTGTTTCTGAGCCCAGTCAGTCCCTTTAACTATCCCAGTTACAACCTGTTAGGGATTTAAAGGATTGCCTTCTCCCGCACAATACCCTGACTCCTCCCAGTCTAAATTGCTAGCACATTTGTAAAGCTAAGCAGGGCCTGGTAAAGTTTCAAACTGGATGGGGAACTGTTGAGATTCCTGCATAGCAGGGGGTTGGACTAGATGACCCTCAAGTTCCCTTCCAACTCTATGATTGTATGACTGGTCAAGATCCTTGGAGAAGACCCTATTCTCTATCCCACCAGTGGGTGGGCATATGGAGCAGCTTTTTCAGAGGCAGCATCCACACTGTGGAACCACAAGGCAGCTTCACCTCGATGCTTTCTCTCCTTTCAACACCTGTGAAAACTTTCATTTTGTTTTTGCTATGTCTTTAGTACTGGTTCCTTTTCACATCCCAACCTGAGCTGTATGTTATTTAAGCGGCCGGGTCTGCAATCTGCATTTTCTCTGCTGTTCCCGTGTTTAATTGTGGCAGACTGGGTTGCTTTATTTGGGTTTGTTTGTAATATGCTGCTGCCTCCCTGTCCTTTTTTTTTGGGGGGGGGGAAGTAAAGTACATAAAAACTTCTTAACTCTGTTATTTTTTTAAATGGCTATTATCCTATGGTGGAAGCTTCAAAATGGCCATGCTATCTTGTGATAACTGCAGGCATTGCATGACTAAATGCAGTTGGCTGTTGATGGACGAATGGAAAATTTAGACAAGAGCTACCATTATTGTTACAGGTTTGGCTCAGGCATGGGTCTCGTAGGAAGGACCCCAAGACAAAGAGTGTTTTATGTCGTGAAGCTGTTCCATGGCTTGTGCAGTTTTGTATCACTGAATGCACCACTCTGCAGCCTGCCCTGGAAGGCAACAAACTCCCCTTCGGCAGATGATTTTAAGCAGAGGCCAGATAGTCACCTAGCAGCTGTGGTGGCACTGTGGTCTAAACCACTGAGCCTCTTGGACTTGCCAATCAGAAGGTCAGCGGTTTAAATCCCCGCGAGCTCCCATTGCTTGGTCCCTGCTCCTGCCAACCTAGCAGTTCAAAAGCACACCAGTGCAAGTAAATAAATAGGTACTGCTGCAGTGGGAGAGTAAATGGCATTTCTGTGCGCTCTGGTTTCCGTCACGGTTGAAAGTGAGATGAGTGCCGCAACCCCATCATTGCCTTTCACTGGACTTAACCGCCCAGGGGCCCTTTACCTTTTTTTACCTTTACCTTTTCTTATCTTCAGCCGGTTGAATTATATGTCATTGCAGGTCTCTTCTCCCATATTACGTCAGGGAGAAGGCTAGGCTAGAACCATCTTCCAAACATCTACCTTGTTCAGAATATGGGCCAGTTTTCCATTATAAAACAACCCTTCCAACTTTAGTTGGAACAATTTTACCATGTAATGAGCTGTGAGTGCAATCCAAGCCTGAGACCCAGCTACGCTGCAGATCCCAGAAACCTTTGTGCGCTCCGGTAAAATGGTGGGTTTTTATCTATCGGTAATCATAGTCTGCATGATTGCACTTGAATATCTGACCAAACTGGATTTATATTTTAGTCTTATGTGTGGTTCAGATTTAGTGTTAACATTACTGCACTGATGGCCTCGTTGCTTGTGCCCTTTATTTTACAGGAGGGTTTTGACACTTAAAGATAGCCGATAAATAAACACAGAGACATGAGTTTTTCTGCAGCAAAACTATTCAGAGGCACGGATTTATACAAGGAATATTAACTCTTCCCCTCTCTTTCTCTGCAGGAATCTTGCAGTTTGTTGAAATCACACTTAACATTTTGGTGCTGGTCTGCATAGGAGCAGCTCAGGCATCGATTTCCGGCTTCACCTCCATGGGAGGCCTCGGCTCCTTCAACATCAATTCCGCCTACAGCCCCTTTGAAGGGGTAGAGTTGCAAGAGGTGAGGGACCTGGACATGCAGTTCAACCAGATGAGAGCTCCTTGCGTCTACGGCGGCGTGGCCTTCAGCCTAACGCTGCTGTGCCTTACCATCCTCTTCCTCGTCGCCGGAGGGAAGCCCATCCATCGCCTCTCGGTCCGGCTGCTCGTCACGGAGTGCGTCTTTGACGTCCTCGCTTGCCTGGCGTACATAGTGGCTGTGGGCCTCTACCTCCACTTTGTCCTGCAAGTCAACGCGACGGAGGTGTGCAAGAAGAGAGAGAGGCTTTACGCCAGGCGAGGCTACACATCCATGAACTGCAGCGTGCAAGGCGGAGATGCTTCCGTGGCTCTTTTTGGCCTCCTGGTGGCTTGCCTGTATTTCGCAAGCACGGTGGTCTGTTTCCTCACCATTCGGAGCGTACGGGAGTTCCGGAGGCAGGCGGCGAAGGTGCAGTACAGCCTTGAAAGGACCTACAGCGAGGGAGACCAGCACAAGGCCTACAAGAGGCCAGAAAGCATCGACGGGGCTAGGACATTTGCCACCCTGGTGTAGCCAACGCTAGGATGACTCTGTGAAGAAACACATTGGGAATGGATTGTTTTCCTGCTGCTGAAAGTTAGCCATCAATCGGAGTTGCCGAACTGCATTTTTTAAGTCGGGCAGCAAAAAAGGAAGTGTTTGTGCAAGTAACTCTAGATTTCCTTACTGTGTCAATGGGCTTGTTTTTAAATGGACTAATTGCATCTCTGCTGTGACTTGGTCTAATAAGGACTGCTTCTACTAGGTTCAGTGATGCTACCACTGGTTTCCTGCGACAGGCTTCAGGACTGCACCTGCATTGATAGGAGAAACAGGGCTTCTTCCCACAAGAGGTTGGAAATTGATCACTTACGGAAATGGGGTTGAAGGAAGGCAGGTAAGGAGCAAGGGGCTGCCAGGGTCTACAAAGCACACTGGTCAAGAGAGAAGGAAGAATGGAGGGCGCCAATGCAAGCGTCTAAATGACAATGCTTGACTATTGTGGGCTTTCAGGTCCACTCATCAGAATCCCAATGCAGTCTCTGGTTATAGGCTCATTCCTCTGTCCCCAATCGTAGTCAGTCTGGCCTAAGTAATGTCACAAGGAGGGGGAAATACTGCTTTGGGAGCTGTTGCTCATTGGTATACTACTGATCACAAGTTTAATTAATGGGCTTTCGCCTCCCCTCCCAAGATTTGCCCTTTATATATAAAAAAGAAGCAGATGCTTAGCAGCCATCTCAAGATCCCGTAGCAATGAATTCCTTGAGGAGAGAGACATTGCTTTCCTTTTGGGATTGAAATGCATTGTCAACAGCACACTTTTTGCCCCCACCCTCACAGCTGCTTGTGGCTCCGATCTTCCCTATGTTTTTTCCCAACCTGTGTTCATGGGTTTCTTGAAATCTTTTAATACTATGGGGTTTTTTGCCAAGTTGTTTTAGCTCTGCCCACTCCTATTTGCGTGTTGTCTTTGATTGCTGCTTCTTAATGCATTGCTGCTCATTGGCTGTTTTTACATTTCTATTGAGATTTTTTTTGGTGTCTTGGCCAAAAAAAGGATTAAATGGTGTTTGCAATAAATAAATGTACAAAAGTAAACATGCATTTTTCTCCCTTCCCAATAAGGATGCAAACCTGTAACTAGAGAAAGGACAGGGAATCATTAAAACGGCTCGCAGAACATAAGATTTACCCATTGAGCTCAGTATTGTTGGACTATTTAGCAGTGGTTCCTTAGGAGATGAAGACCCAGGGTGTCTTTCCCAGCCCAAGCTGGGAGGTGCTGTGGATTACCATATTTTTCGCACCATAGGACACACTTTTTCCCCTTCAAAAATGAAGCGGAAATGTGTGTGCGTCCTATGGAGCGAAGACACCATAGCCCCGCAACCCTCTCCCGGCTGGAGAGGTGACGCGCGGCTATGGAAGGAGCCTCTATAGCCGCCCGTCACCTCTCCAGCCGGGAGAGCGCGCACGGGGCTAAAGAAGCACCCCACGACCCTCTCCCGGCTGGAGAGGTGATGGGCGGCTATAGCAGGAACCTCTATAGCCGCCCGTCACCTCTCCAGCTGGGAGAGCGTGCACGGGGGCTAAAGAAGCCATAGCCGCACGACCCTCTCCCAGCTGGAGAGGTGATGTGCGACTATGGCAGCAGCCTCTCCGCTGCGCCTTTCCACTGCTCTCTGGCCTGCTCTTTGGGGCTGGTGGTGGGCTTCCCCCCGCCAGCCCCATAGAGCAGGTTGAAAGGAACCTGAAGCCTCCAGGCTTCCAAGGTAGCCGCCTGAACGCACCTTAAACGGCACCTTGTTTTAGAGCGGGAAAACAAGAGGGGGAAAATTCTCCCTCTCTCTGCGCAGCGCCTCCTGCCACTTCGCTGAAGGGGCGCTGGGCAGAGAGGGGGAGAATTTTTTTTCTTGTTCTCCCCCCTCTAAAACAAGGTGCGTCCTATTGTCCGGTGCGTCCCTTGGTGCGAAAAATACGGTAATTCAAAAAACCTCTTGCATGTTCTTTGCCACTGAGCTAACATCCTTCTGCCTGCCTGTATAGAATTGCTCTATGCATGAGGACCATTCATAGCTCAGCATGGAAGCAGTGCCTTGCAATTTGCATTCATTTTACCCTCTCCTGGACTAGATTATGCAGCAGCAGTGCCAGGCTCTGTGCTCCAGAAGGCTGACCTTTTCTGATTTTTGTTATCAAGGAAGCAGAGCCTGCCTGTGGATATGATTTTGGGAGAGACAGGCACGGTCTCCTTGACGGCAGCATGCATTTTAACTGGATGGCACACACAGAATATTTCTGAATCTTAAAAAAACCATAAAAGATTCAAGGAATCACAGGTAAGCAAGGGCAGACAGCTGGAAACACAATTGTTCCTGACAGCAATGATGAACATCCCTCATTAGTCAAACACTACTAGAGCATCAATGCCTGGGAACGAGACAACCTTATAAATCTATTAAACCATCTAATTCTTACACAACTTCACAAACTCTCTCTTTCACATACACACACTGCCAGGCATAAATAAGACACAAACCCCTATTTTTGGCCTGCTTGAAGTAATAGGTTATGCCAAGGGAACAGTTACAATGAACTAGGCAAAAGATGAGCCTCATTATTACATTTCACAGAAGATGCTGTTGACACTTAGTTGACACTAAGACCATACACAGACCATTGTTTTGTGGAGCAACTGTGGCAGTAGCTCCAATCACTGCCTTTGACCCAATCCACCTCCCCTGGCTGGACTTTCATACGGTGAAAATAGGAGGTAAGGGATTTGCTTTTCAGTTTCGGGAGCTGGTAAGTCAAACACTCTTTAGGAGAAAAACAAACAAACTGGTTTTAACAAGGAAAAATATTGAAAAGGTGAAAGAGAGTTGTTCAGCCCATCCTCTTTTTGCTGTTATTAAAAAGACATGCCTAATATCTACTTACCTACCTACCTACTGTATTCATCCTTCACCTTATAAAAATAGGAAATAAAGTTAGACAGTGCTCTGGGGCTGCTAAGGAAGGGGGAAGGGGAACTAGCCAATGCGTGCCTGATGCTCGAACTCAGGACGAAAGGAATAAAGGTGCTAAGAGGAAGGCACGTTTGGCAAGCCCTCACCATGATCAACTCCCGTCCGCAAACCTATGTCCCCACTGTGGAAGGATGTGTGGATCCAGAATTGGCCTCCACAGTCACTCCACAGACTCACTGTTAAGACCGTGTTCATGCAAGACAATCTTACTCTGCTACGAGTGATTGCCAAAGAAACAGCAGCAGCTCCACGGATACATGCCAATTTGTGTTTCACCTCCTTTCCTTGGTGAGGAATCTGCTTCCAAGTATGTTAAAAAAAAAAAAACAGCTGCAGGGCAGAAAAATATGCATGTATTGTGAGCGAAAACATTACAATACCATATACATTGCTACTTAAACTAATTTACAAGATTTCTTGTAAACCTGCATTGCAGGGGGGTGGACTAGAACAGTGTTGGTAAACCTATGGCATGCGGGCCAGAGTGGGCACTCAGAGCCCTCTTAGTTGGCATGCGCACCACCGACCCAGCAGGCAAAGTTTCCACACACCCCCCACGCTAGAGTGGGTGGGAAGCGCTCTGTAGAGTCGCTCTGCTTGTTGCTTCGTCATTGGGAGTCCCGCCCCGCCCCACACCACTATTAGCAGGAAACCTTCCCTATAGCGCTCGCCACCCGAAGCGGTGTTGCGGGAAGTTGCGCGCCCACCAACCAGCTGTCGGTCTGCTGCTGGTCATGCGAGCGACTTTCAGCATTCTTGGTTAGTGATTTTCTACACACACAGACACACCCACACCGGGCAATTCCCCCCCCCCCAAGCTCATCAACTTTGGGCAGTCCTCCCCCAAAAAGGTCAACAATGCTCTACACATAAAAAATACGATAAATTGCCATGTTGGCACTTTGATAAATAAGTGGCTTTTGGGTTGCAGTTTGGGCACTCAGGTCTCTAAAAGGTTTGCCACCACGGGACTAGATGACCCTCAGGGTCCTTTCTACCTTATGATTCTATACTTAAACTTTCAGATTTTATTGTATAATTTCTGTAAACCACTTAGGAATTCTGGCCAAAAATGTAAAGCAGCCTATACATAGAATCATAGAGTTGGAAGAGACCACCGGGGCCATCGAGTCCAACCCCCTGCCAAGCAGGAAACACCATCAGACCACTCCTGACATATGGTTGTCAAGCCTCTGCTTAAAGACCTCCAAAGAAGGAGACTCCACCACACTCCTTGGCAGCAAATTCCACTGTCGAACAGCTCTTACTGTCATTACATCTTCTTAAAAGAATATAAAATAAAGGAAAAGCCACTACACAACAACATATAACTACACCCTCCATAAAAGGAGAACCAACTGTAACCAGGTAGACTGACAAACTTCAGCATGTATAAGATAAAGTCCTGAGGGCATCACTATTTGACACCTGCCTATTCAACGTGTATGAAAATGTAGTTATTAAGCCGCCGCGACAAACCTGACACAAAAGTGGAAAGTGGCAAAAACCTCTGGCGCTTAGGCCAAATTAATGATCTGAAAACACTGGCAAAGGCCCAAGTCTCGACAACGTTTCTCATTAGTGCTACCACAACGCAATGATATTAGTTCCCGTAGTCGTAGGAAAGCTAAATTCTAGGAAGATTTATTTGGCTGTTGCTGGGAGTGATAAATCATGTCAAGCGATGGAAATGACTTCATTACTTACAAACAAAAGGCTGATGGGTTTTTAGTATGTCACATTTTTTGAGTGCGCAGGCAGGGTGCTTATGATCAATCATCCACTGAGGAATACATTTAAGAAGAACTTGCTTTAGCAAATGCAACGAGTCCTCTTCCTTGTAAACAAACGAAATGGATTCAAGCACTTCGGTTTACAGCTGAGCATGCGAGTTGAGTGTCTCCACCACCTGCTTGCTTCTCTGGGCTTTTAACAGCTTGTTCCAGCTCAGCAATGCACCCCCGATGACTTCTGAAACCCAAACGCTTACGATGATTATTTAAAATACTTGTACAGCATGGGTGAAATGCTCTTCAGCTGCAGCCCAAGGCTTCATTTTCACTGGTTCATTTTCATCTGAAGGGAAATAGAATGGCAGGCTTTTTCGAAGGTTTCCAGTACGGTCAGAAGCAGGAAGCTGCTTTTCAAAGTTCATTTCTGAATCTCAAGTTGGGCCTCCACAGTTTGTGATACAGTGAGGTAGACACAGTGCGTTCAGACGCGGCATTTCTTGCTGATTATAATGGCAGCACTCATCCAAATTTATCATACTGTTGTGTTAGGGGACTACCATTCTTCTGAGTGATCCACTGGTACGTTGCATCAAATTTCCTTCATACCTATGGGCACAGTGACACCCAAACAAATGTCACTTTTCTCTCACATGCTTTCTGCACATGTGCAGTTTTGCTCCCCCATGATCCACGCATTGGAAAGGGCAGGATGCCACAGATTTCCTCACTTTAATCCTACAATCAGATTTCCACACACACGCACACCGGAAGTAATTAACAAGGGAAGTAAGCGCTGAACTTCCACCACAGTCTACTAGATTTGCAGAAACGACTTCAATGCCATGGCGAACGAGCAAATAAAACGAGAAAATTATCAGGTAAGGGAACATCGGGAAATGAAAATAATCCACTGTCTGAGCGTAGCCGCTGGAAACAAAATTGAATGATTGACTAAACTGTTGTGCTTAGGCTGCCATGTAGAACCAGGGCTTTTTATCCCAGCCAGAACTTTCAGTTCTCTCAGGTGGGCGCCACTGCCATTCTAAGAGAACGATCGAAGGAGGTGTTTGTGGTGAGGTTCCAGCACCTCTTTTTCTAGAAAAAAAGCACTGGGTATACAAGAGGCAGAGTCCCAATAAACCCAAGAGCAGCTTGCCTCTTTAGTACTGCAAGCAGCTGCAGTGGGAGGGAGGATGAAATGGGCAGAAACAGACTCCAGAGTGAGATGCAACTACAGACATCTCGCGGTGACTGTATGGTTGTCTACGAAGAACAAGCAAGACAGAACAGTGATCCTCGTTGCAAAAAGAAAAGAAGATTAAAAGCAAACTCTCCTAGTGGATATACAAGCATTTCCTGGCACACGTTACGCACACACTGTTGTACAAACTCCAGTTTCCACTGCCGAGTCTGTAGGGCTTTCAGCCGTTGTTTGGGGATCATCCTAATTTTTGAAAACTCTCTTCCAGTCACTCACAACATTTTGTTCTCCCTGCAATATGCACACACTGCTTCAATATCTCTCACATCCTGCACATAATACATCGGAAGCAAAACTTATATTAGCGATGTGGAATCCCCCCCCCCCCACAAAAAATAATAATAATAATTCAACACTGGGATCTTTTCAAGAGTTTTACAGAGGACAATGCCATGCCAGATTATATCTATTTAATGCTGCCATAAGGAATTCTGAGAACCCAACTCCGCCGGCATCAGACAGCAAGCATATACCGCAGACTTCAAGTATTTGTAAATTTTCGTATTTATTATAACAAAAATTATGACATGTTCATTTGTGCATTCTTCTTTTAATATAACTCTTGGTATGTAAATGATCTACAGTAAATGAACTCTATACAATCATGCTGGTTGTGGCAGCAGGGAGGAACACACACAAAAATGTGCCTGCGAAAGAGTTAATGGTGAAGAAGAAGACAAAAATAAAATAAAAAATTAAGTAACTCAGGTGTTTGTGGCCCAACATCCGCCTAATTCCTACACTCCTGCTAAATTTATTATGGAGTCGTAGCCCAAAGAACCAATCACTTAGGGGCAATTCCACACATGAGCAAACATACTGTTGGTGACTTTGGCTCAGCCAGCCAATGGCGGCCATAGACACAATGGGCCAACGCTTTCCAAACCAGTTAACTCTGCTGGGAGACCCTCAAGAGCTCCTACGATCTCCCTGCTCTCCTAGCTTGGTTGTATCGCATGTCGGCGGAGGGAGCTTTTGACATACATGCGAAAGCACCCCGTGGGGTTGGGGGTTCGGGGTGGGGGAGACAAACTATCAGTTCGTCAGGTTGCGTCCTCCTGCCGAGACTACAAAAAACGTTTGAAGCATCACTATACAACACTGAGTTATTTACAGGAATTTCCCAATCAGCTGTTCTCTCAGAGAAAATTAGTGAATCTCAGTGACTTAAAGTCACCTGAAAGAGTAAAAGCAACTCCTAGGAGTTAGTCTCCATAATTCTACAAATGTCTATCCATTTTCAAGACCAAAAAAGCCTTTTTTTTTCTCTCAAAGAAATACAGTATTACAATATTACTTAATCATTTAGCACTGGCAATACTGCCCTGTGTTTTCCAAACAAACCAAGGGAGGGGGGGAAAGAACGATTTTAAAAAATATTACATCAACGTCATCCTCAGTTTTCTCTGCAATATATTAAACCTTTTATTCTTATTTTTCTTTGCTTTTTTTTTTTTACATCTGATATGTTAAGGAAGGGGAAGAGTTAAACTAGTTCAATTCTAACTGGTGAAACATCACTAGAAGAGAGGGGGGAGGGAGGGAGGGAATAATCTGTGATTATTACAGCTAACAAACAAGAAGAAGCAGCTGCAGTTCTCAGTAGAGGGGGAAGTGTCTGGAAGAGAAATTGGAACCAAAAAAACCCCTCTCTCTTTCTCTCCCCTCCCTACCCTGCTAGTGTAATACAAACCTAACGAGCCTCCAAGCTCTCAGTGTCTGGTCAGCTTATTTTGCCAAGCTCGGTCATAGCGGCGTGTCGTAATAATCTGGCAGCTGGTCCATCTGGTATTGCCGCTGTTGCTGCTGCTGCTGCTGCTGTTGCTGCTGCTGCTGCTGCTGCTGTTGTTCGTGGTGTTGCTTCATTATCTCCTTGACCTCCTCTTCGAGCTCCGGCGGGATAATGAACTGATCGTCGGGATCTGGCTGAGCCGGGGCCGCAAAGTACCCCCCAGTTTTCCTGAGCGGCGCGTCGGCCGCCACTTCAATGAGGTTGTGGCTCCTCTCCTGAGGGGCCACGGAGCCGTTGCCTCGCCGGCGCCCGATGGTTCCGGTGGCCAAAGGGTCGGCCTTGCGGAGCAGGCAGGTCTCGTCTTCGTTGGCGCTGATGACGATGCCCTCGTCGCTGGCCTCCACGGGGGCCTGCAGCAGCAGGAGCTTCTCCTTGGCGCGGCCGCAGTGGATGTCCACCTCCACTTCCACCCGGCTGCCGTTGGAGAAGACGCCTTCGATGGGCTCTTCGTCGTCGCTGTCGAGCCCGTTGTCCGAAAAGGCGCTGGAGAAGGTGGCGCTGGAGAGCTGCCTCTGGAAAGAGTTGGACAGGCAGACCGGGTGGAGCATGCAGCGCTGCTCGCTAGGGTAGGCCGGGCTGTTCTCGTTCATGGTTACCTGAGGGGGCTCGTCAGAGGCCGTGGACCCCACCTCGCTGCTCATTTCGGAGGTCGAGATCTCGCTGCTGATCTCGGAGGCCATGCCGCTGCTCGAGGAGGGCATCCCCAGGGCGTCCGAAGGCTTGTCTTTGATGACCACGTTGACTGACTGGGGGAAGATGCCCGGGCTGGGAGGGGGGACGCCGTTGAGCTCGCAGCAGCAGAAGCTGTCCTCGGTGACGTTGAGCTGGACCACCACAGCGCTGAGGCTATCGTTGCAGCCGTAGCTCTGGGCCAACGTGCAGAGCTTCTTGGCGGCTCCCAGAGCGTCGGGGACGTTCCTGACGGCTTCCACGGCTTCTTCGACGGAAAGGCTGTCCCAGAGGCCTTTGCTGCCCAGAATGAAGAATTCGTCCTGAGGAGTCAACGTGATGGACTGCACGTGAGGTCGAGGAACCACGCTCGGGTGAAGGAAGGTGTACCCCAAGATCCTTGTCGAGTCCGTCACGCCATTCACTTTGCCGTCCTGGAAAGGAGGAGGATGCATCTCATTATGGCGAACGGTTGGATTGTTAACCATACAGGCTGGCTTGGGGTAGGGGAGCCAAGGGGGGTTACCAAGTGAGCTTTTGCAAAACCTTCATCCTCCTGCCGAAGGGCATGAGAAAATACATTACTACATCAGCAAGCAATGGAACTGGGTTCAGGATCCTGGAGGTTGGATCCGACTAGATTTTACTTGAGAGTAAACCAACTGAAATTAATGGATCCAATTGCCCACTAACTTCAGTGCATTTACTCTGAGCAGGACTAGCATTGGCCACAGCCCTGGAGCTGTCGGTTCCTCCTCTTTCGCTCATCATTTAGGCCCAGTGTGCCAATACTATCATCTGAGACAACAGATTAAAAGTTGCTGTCCTATTCTGATAGTTCAGGACCAAGGAAGGAAACAGGGAGTGTTTGCTCCCACCTGACATGGCCCACTTTCCTGTCGCCTTCATGATGGAGCACCTGCCACAGGGGGGATTTCTGGACTTGAATCTGACATCCACCCCGCCCTGGGGAAAAAGCAGCCTACCTGTCATCAGTTTTGGGGCTACTTTGCAATAGCAACTGGCCTGCCTCTAAACTTTGGGCTCGCTTAAATTTATTTGATATATTTTGAATGAATGGTTTATCGTGGAACTGTCAGCTCGACGAGATAATGTAATTTTAATGACGCATTCCATTTATGGTGTTGTCTTTAGAGAGCCATTTTCTGTAAACACCTCTGAGCACAAATCTGCAGGAAACTCAGCATATAATAAGCCGACTACTCGGCGTCACAATGGAACAAACATGGCAGCACGTGCCTGGGCAGAGACATAGAAAAATGCTTCATCTTTCAGCCAAGCCATGCAAGGATGGACAGTGGTTATCTGACAGGAGGCCTACAGGACAAATTAGTTTCATCTACGTGGCCTCTAAATAGCGTGGTGGAAAGGACTCCACTCACAAACGACAATCTGCTCCAGCTCCCTTCGGGGGTTAACATACAATGCGCACACACTGTAGTGTATGTGAAAAACTGAGGGATGGGTTTGGCTATCTCCTCCTCAACCACACCAAGCCAAAATTATTCGTCTTCATTTGGCAAGGCGGGAAACGACACATTTCTATCAAGCCTGCAAGCTGCCATGAGAAGAAGGTGTTGGTGTGTGGAATCCTATTTGTTTTCAGTCCGCTGCCCTGGAGTGGCAATGTTTTCCGCACGCCCCAGTTCCTTAACTACATTTCCTCTTTAGATACATTTCCCAAAGGGAGGTGGATTAACATCTGAGGGGAGGGGGGTGTGGAGACGCTGTTAAAAATACAAGTCTTGGAGAAATCAATGCCATGTATGTATTTAAATCCCAAGCTACTGGCTGGCTTATGATCCAAGCAAGTCGAGATAAGAGGAGTTTATTAGCCCACGGGTACTGGCTTGTTTGCTGGTGTGAGAATACAAAAAAATGAGGAGAAAGCAAAAGGGAGGGGGAGGTAGAAACGGGGGAAGTCTCTTAAAATTAAATAGGACCTTGTATACCCTATGAGCTTTAAATGCTATTAATAGTATCACCAAGAATGTGATATACAGTGGGACAATGCGAAGTCTTGTAAGCAAAATGCTACGTCACACATTGCTGGATGCAGAGTTGAGTAAAAATAGCGTGTTTTTGCTTGAGAGGCTTGCATCCAGTGTGTGCCTCCTCTACCTCCTCAACTAATCCAGAATGCGGCAGCCAAACTGATAACTGGGAGTGGCCACTGAGACCATATAACACCAGTCTTGAAAGACCGACATTGGCTCCCGGTATGTTTCTGGGCACAATTCAACATGTTGGTGCTGAGCTTTAAAGCCCTAAACGGCCTTGGCCCAGTATACCCGAAGGAGCGTCTCCACCCCAATCATTCAGCCAGGACACTGAAGTCCAGCTCCGAGGGCCTTCTGGCGGTTTCCTCCCTGCGAGAAGTGAGGTTGCAGGGAACCAGGCAGAGGGCTTTCTCGGTAGTGGAACACCCTCCCACCAGATGTCAGGGCTAAGTAAGGGCAGCACTTCCTCTTTAAAGAAGACAGGCTGCCACGAACCTCTTCATATTTTAAGCTGCTGCTTCGGTCCCATTACCTCCCTTTCAGCTACAGCTGGAAATTTGTGCAAAAAACCAGAAAGGAATCCCGTCCGGAGCATTCCGGCGCAGCTTTGGAAAGGGGAGCAACCTATATGCTCATGCTCAGCACGAGACTCTGAATCTCAGGGCTGTGGGTTCGAGTTCCACGTTGGGCAAAAAGACTCATGCATTGCAGGGCGCTGGAGTGGGTGGCCCCTGTGATTCCTCCCCTTCCAACCCTATGATTCTGTGATTCTATAGGGCCTCCCCCGCCCCCCACTCCAGTTTAGCAACTCAATTCCTTACTTCTGTGATGATGGCCTTATGCTGCTTGATCCTCCTCAACTCTTCTTCGCAGTTCATCATGTAAGACCTGGATAAAGGCAGAGGTTTTCCGTTCCTGCAGAGAACAGATTGGCACTTCCCCACATTCGCAGAGGTTAACGTGAAGCATCCGCCTGGGTCTATCGGGTCATGCTTGATATGGCAAAGGACAGCAGAGCCTCCAAGCTTCTGCCCAGCCGTTCCAAGTTTCCTAAGGGTTCCAAGGAAGGCAACATTGGCAAAACAAGTGGAGTCAGGTTCAACGCAAGCGTCGGTTCTCACTCTTCGGCAGAGAAAGATAGGACCCCCCCCCCCCGTCCAAAACAATGCCAGCCGTGCCACACAGCCCATGAAGCAGTCAGGTCCTATGCCGCCACCTTAATAGAACCGCCGCCAGAATTCCATGTAAAATTTGGGGCACCCACTTTTAACGAACCACAGAAACAAATTTGCAAGTCGTAAAAAAGCATTTTGGTAAGCCTAGAATGAGTTTGGGGGGGTGGTGGGAAGCCCTTCACTTCTATTGGGTTAGGGGTGGGCAACCTCAGGCCATTATGGACAAGCAAGATCACCTGACATCAGGTGTGGGCAGGTAAAAAGGAGGCTGGGCTAAAAGGGGCTTCTGACATGCCCTACAATCAGCTGACCATTGGGATTTCCACTCACAGAACAGGGCTCTTTGCATGGGGCTTCGAAGAGCGTATGATCAGCTGATTGCCGTGGCTTCAAAGTGCAATGTGAGATCAGATGACTGACAGGTGAGCAGCCACACACACCTGTCAGATTTGGCCCAGATCCAGTCCCCCACTGCTGTATTGTGGGGAGGGGGAGCTCAGAAAGGGAGTATTATTTTCCAGTTTTTCTAGTTCTTTTTATACTCCTTTTCAAAGCAACTGGAGGCAATGAACTTTCTTTAGAGAGAGAGTAGGGAAAAAATAAGTCTTGCTGCATGGAACCAAAGAAGAGTTGACACATGGATTTGTGAGTTGGCCCGGACAATGATTTAAGTTTCATATTAATGGCAACTCTTAAAATTTGGTCTTTTCAAGTCGTCTCAAGATTGCCAAGCCTACATTAAATCTATACAAAAGCATTCCTTTCTTTTTCTTCCCAAAAGCCACTTTGGGCTTCAATTTAAACAATTTATCTTTGATGAATCAGTCTGGGCTAATACTTGGATGGGCTGCAATGCAGTTAGGCAATTGTAAATAGAGTAATTCATGTTTGATCCTTTCTGAAGTTTTATATTGCGGGGGGCGGGGGGGGGGGATATAGGAAGAAGCAAATGGCATTTATCTTTATAACGTCTTTAAAGTCCTTAGGATTAGGCTCTGGGAAATTTAATGGGGAAAGCAAGCTGTGACAAACAGCAATGGAGCAAAACTGCTGCTGACCCATTTCTGTCTCTGCTCAGCAGTACAGAAGCAGCAGCAAGGTAAGTCCACTTGGTGGGGGAAATGGTTACCTGCTTCTGCTTTGTGGTATCTGTGGGTATTTGGCACTGGCAGATTAAAATGAGAAGCTCGCATCCAAAGCAGTGCTAAGTAACTGTCCCATCAGAGCAAGGAATTTGACTTGTGCAATGGGGTCGACCTCCTCTCCTCCTGCTGCCATCCCCTAAATCTCTTCTAGGGGAGCTCTGAAGGGGAGGGCACAGGGTGAAGAGAGGGAGTAAGGTAAAGGGACCCCTGAGTGTTAGGTCCAGTCATGGCCGACTCTGGGGTTGCGGCGCTCATCTCGCTTTATTGGCCGAGGGAGCTGGCGTACAGCTTCTGGGTCATGTGGCCACCATGACTAAGCCAGAGCAGCGCACGGAAACGCCGTTTACCTTCCTGCCGGAGCGGTACCTATTTATCTACTTGCACTTTGATGTGCTTTCGAACTGCTAGGTTGGCAGGAGCAGGGACTGAGCAACGAGTGCTCACCCCATCGCGGGGATTCAAACCGCCGACCTTCTGATCAGCAAATCCTAGGCTCTGTGGTTTAACCCACAGCGCCACCCACGTCCCTATTTATGTCACTACTCTGCAACTAAAGTGAAGGTGGTCTCAGAACCTGGGGTAGCTCTGATAAAAAAGGAAAAGTCTGGTAACAGCAGCCAAATCTCTTTGAAAAGACACCATCACTGCTGGTCTTTCCCAGAATATGTAACCACTAGGGGCTGCTGCTGGGTGTTTTCCCAGATTGCATCTGCAGTCTGCGTAAGACTACGGTGATAGATTTTTTCAGTGGCACTGCACGAGGAATTGCCAAGCCTCGAATCAGCCCTGCAGAGGTGACCAGAAAAAGTAAACAAACTTATTCAAAGGGTTTTGGGACGGCTGGGCTTGTCCAGTGTCACGAGGCAGACGCCTGCAAGCTTTGAGCCACAAAACTGACCTCTGCATTACAATGAAAGTGTTGATCATGTACTCCTCTTCGCTCTTTGTTTTTTGCAGCTCCTCTGCCAAGATGTCGCTCATGGTACACTGCAAGAGGTAAGGCACTTCCACATTGCGGTCCCCGTCAAAGACGCCGTAGAGGGCCTCCCGGTTGTCGCAGAAGTTGTTGGCGGAAAGAGCCGCCACACACAGCCTGTGCCAGAAAGCAAAAAGAAAATGGGGTTTAACAAAATAATTCACTTCCCTCGGCAAATTTCCCACGTAACATTTCCAAGGCCAGGTCGTGAAACTCTTCAACCCCCACCCCTTTTGTGGATTATGAAAACAAATTCATTCAATACACAGGTCTGTTGAGACTCTCGTAGGGTGTGTTGAACTTCCAAATTCCAAAAATGAGGGATGCTAAAATTTGTCGTATGACTTGGGAATCCAAAATATATTTTGGTAAAGTGAATCTGCTTGGTAAGTAAAACTAAAAATGACTGCCTAGTACTTGCCGTCATATTATATGTTAATATTATTATTTTATTTTTATTTTTTAGCACTGCTTGACATTTTCAGATGGTAAAATTAAATGTCTTTGGTTTTCCAAATGCTGTTTGTGTGCTTCTTATCAAATGCAGACTTAGCAATCACAAAAGTAATAGATTTTAATTCCTCACACCCAAAAACGTATTTTTACGACCCCTCACTAAAGAAATTAGCAAAAAAATTATTTCATCCCCTAAAAGAAGATGCCCTACTCTCGCAATCCAAAGTGAAAAGAAGCGGTTAATCTGAAACCAAGGTGGAGAATTTAGGACTTTGTGAATAATATCTGTATTCACCTACATGTTATTCTCAGGGAGAACATGCACTCGCAGTGTGGTTCCATGTTGGACTATGACCAGGGTTCAAATCCAAACTCAGCCATGAAGTTAATTTATACATAACTGTCTGCAAACAGTTTTACTTTTGTAATTATAAAAGTATTGTTTTGACATTGCAGAATTTAGATAGCACGTGGACACTGCTATTAAGCTCTTAACATGCAGAGCACATTTCTTAAAGAGGCTCCCTTTCAACCATTTCTGTTTCAAACTCAAGACTGGCTTAACCCAAGACTGATTCTATGCCATTACCTTTTCTTTTCTACCCAAGTTACTCACAATGCCCGCCAAACGCTTCTTTGGAGAATGAGCAACACGGAGGATGCACAGGTGATACTGAGAAACACAGTTACAGAAATGAGGCCAAACAAGTGGTCAAAGATCAGGGCCGCTACTGGCAGTTTTGACCAGAGAATGGTGAGAAACGAGCTTGTTTGGACCACTGGGCTCTGCAGCCTGTCTGCCCTTACTGTACTATTTGGTGTTGAGTAATACGCGGGTGGTGCTGTGGGTTAAACCACAGAGCCTAGGGCTTGCCGATCAGAAGGTCGGCGGTTCGAATCCCCGCGACGGGGTGAGCTCCTGTTGCTTGGTCCCTGCTCCTGCCAACCTAGCAGTTTGAAAACACGTCAGAGTGCAAGTAGATAAATAGGTACCGCTCTGGCGGGAAGGTAAACGGCGTTTCCGTGTGCTGCTCTGGTTCGCCAGAAGCGGCTTAGTCATGCTGGCCACATGACCCGGAAGCTGTATACTGGCTCCCTCAGCCAATAAAGCGAGATGAGTGCCGCAATCCCAGAGTCTGCCACGACTGGACTTAATGGTCAGGGGTCCCTTTACCTTTCCCTAATACTTTGCAAGGCAAGCAACAGCAGGCTTTGCCTACAGAGAGGATGGCGCACCTGCAAGGCGAAATTAATGCAGTAATCTTTTTATGATGGCCTCAGTGCTGCATGCACCTTGCCAGCGTATCAGCTGAGGGACTGCAAACTATTCATGCCGACTTTACTGACGGGTGTGGAACAGATTTATTTTGTTTCTAGGCATACATGGAGGTCAGATCAGCAGCTGCGGTGCTACACCAGCCCCGATTGACAGAACATTAAGCGAGTCACAAACAAATGAGGAGTCCTTGCTTGGGGAGGGCAGTTGGGTGTTTTGAACACAGATAACTGAACGGCAAGACCTGCTCCCTGACCCCCTCGCACGAGCTGCACCCCTGAGGCAGACGAGACCAGCTTTCCAGCTAATCCTCTGAGCTAAGTGGGATTGACTCTGCCGCAGATGCCTTTACGGATGGGGCGATTAAAGTGCGTGAGAGACTCGCCGCAAGCATGTTGCATCTTTTCTACATATCCACCACACTCTGCTGTTGTAGGTTGGATAAGCAAAAAAACAAACAAACCCAAATCTCTGTGGCTAACTTGGAAGAAGATACAAGCAGAAGTACCCTCCGGAGTCAGGCGTGCATCAAAAAATGTCTTGAACAGAGCAAGGGCTTTAATTTAAAGCAAATATTACAGGTCCAGAGGTAGAGTACATGCAGGTAAAGTAAAAAGGTAAAGGACCCCTGGAAGGTGAAGTCCAGTCAAAGGTGACTTTGGGGTTGCGGCGCTCATCTCGCTTATCAGCGGTACCTATTTATCTACTTGCACTGGCGTGCTTTCGAACTGCTAGGTTGGCAGGAGCTGGGACAGAGCAACAGGAGCTCACTCTGTCGCGGGGATTTGAACAGACGACCTTCTGATCGGTAAGAGTCCCAGTGGTTTAGACCACGGTGCCACCCGTGTGGCATGCACTACATTCCAAAGGCCCTATATTCGATTCGTAGCACCTCTTGCCTGATACCCTGGAGAGCTGCTGCCTATCAGTGCAGACAGTATTGAACTAGGTGCTTCAAAGGCCTAGCTCAATACAAGAAGCTTCCTAGGTCCCAGAGAGCAGGGGATGCTTAGGATCTTGAACTGCGGGTATGGGATGAATCGGTGCAAAACGTTGGACTGAATAGGGATAGTTGAGAGGGACCACTAGACGCAAGACAAGGGTTTGGGAAAAGATGGAGGAAAGGACCTCCTGCAGAAAGGACATACCGTATTTTTTGCTCTATAAGACTCACCTTTTCCCTCCTAAAAAGTAAGGGGAAATGTCTGTGCGTCTTATGTAGCAAATGCAGGCTGCACAGCTATCCCAGAATCCAGAACAGCAAGAGAGATCGCTGCTTTCACTGCGCAGCGATCCCTCTTGCTGTTCTGGCTTCTGAGATTCAGGATATATATTTTTTCTTATTCTTCCTCCAAAAACTAGGTGTGTCTTGTGGTCTAGTGCGTCTTATAGAGTGAAAAATACGGTACATTAGCTACCCAAAAATATGCACAACATTTTTTCTACTTAGTTATATAGACTCTTCCATCATATGCTGGATCGCTTGCATAGAAGGCCCTGTGGAGAGGAAATGCACTTCTCTTTTCCATATAAACTCTCTCTCTATATATATTTATCCTTACTTGTTCTTAACTCCCGAGGCTTCCGTGTAACCATGGCTCCACACGGCTGGGGCTCCTGAGGCATCTCCGGCTGAAGGCTGGTCAATCTTGAAACAACGGATGTTACTGCAATGAGAAGCAAACCCCGCAAAAAATTAATGCTTCAAATGCCAAGTGCAGAACAGTCTGAATGCATGTTCCTTCTCTCTTACTGCATTCTATTCCCTATACTTAAAAGTTGCTTTTTTAGGAGGTAACAGTTTTGAGTCCCTGTCTACAGAAAGGGGAAAACAGGCAGGCATTATCGTGCCCTTTACTCGGTTATTTATTTTGCAAAAACAGAGTTGTCAAACATGAGAGAATTTTAAAAAATGGAGGGAACAAGGATTTGCCTGGATACTGCATTGCAAAAAATAATAATACAGAGACAAACATGATTTCCACCCCTAACTTTGAGATATTTGCACATTACGTTCACAGTGTAGCGTTTTGCCAAGTTTTGATTATGCTTCTCCTAAGATGTATTATCTTTGGTGTTCAGCCAACGGCGGCTCACAGACTCTCGCTTGTTCAGATAGTGATCCACTTGCCCAACAATCTTATCTCCCTGCAGGAAAAAAACACACCACCCACGGCTGCTGCAAACCTTATGTTGTTCTTGTACGGCAGCAATCTCCTGACAGTCATCACTGAAGGCTCCTATCCGGTGGCCTGCATCACCTGCACATTTTTCTAGGAGGAAAAGCTCTCCCTGAAACTGTGCTACTTTCACATCTACCCATTCTCCTGAACACCAAGCAGTCTTTTATTACGCATGGAAAACTGTAGATTCTTCAGCATATTGTAACCCTATCAATCTTCCACTCCCTTCCTCCTCCTTTCAAATAAACTATATAACCTCAGCAGCAGTTAACCTTTGGTCTGAATTTCTGGGCATATGAAGCAGCAGGGAGGTTGACGTGGCCTTCAGACTTAATTCATTCACGTACAGTGTGTGTGTGTGTGGACACACACGTAAGACCCAAGAAGAAAAGGGGGAACAGATCTGGGCGACTGCCCAATTGCTACGTGCTCCAGCACTGCGACAGTTCAGAGGACAACATGAGTCCCTTTAAAAGCTCCATAGGTGCAGGAATAAAGGTTATATGTGGAGAAATCAAGAGTTGCCGCTACGTCAATACTCCATTCTGACACCAACCTCCAGAAGTGGCTATGAAACTTAAGAAGGCCCCGTAATGAGAAAGAAGGTTCTTTCTATCATATGCAGTGGTCTTGTAGTAAGGTCAAAGCTTGCTGGGAAATGATATATAATGAAATGAAAAGGGTGTTTAAAATAACCTTTGTAAAAAGACCAGAAGCTTTTCCTTCGGGAATTATAGGGGCAGAACTGCCTAAAACTTATTCATGTATGCTACTACAGTGGCAAGAATGTTACTTGCCCCAAAATGGAAAGAAGCAGAAGTCCCAGTAAAGGAAGAATTGATACAAAAACTTAATGGAATATGCAGAGATGGTGAAACTTACCAGAAGAATAAGAAATCTTTTTATAAAAGAATGGAAATGGTTTGTTGAATATTTACAGATAAATGATAAACAGATAAAAACATTAGCAGGATTATTGTAACAACCTGCAATTTTATAAGAGTATATATTTAAAGAAGATGAATAAATGAGCAAATAAAGTTAATTTGGATATGCAAGAGATATTAAATAAAAAGAAATTTAAGGAACCACAGAAAGAGGGGGATGGAAGTCAAGTTTTGAAATGTCAAAATGAATGTAAAATTAGTGAAATGTGTAAACTTGAAAACTATAAATTATATATATATATATATATATATATATATATATATATATACACACCTAAGAAGACCCCCTGCTTGATCACACCAAAGTCTTATTTAATCCAGCATCCATTTCCCCATCTTTTTTAAAAAAGATATTTATTGAAGTTTCAACATATTACAAAATTTAAAAAGAATAAAAAGAAAAAGAAAATAGAAAATAAAAACAATTAAAAACAAATCAGTCTTTCCATATCTTATATTTCATTTGCTTGTTTCCCTGACCTCCTCACACCTCCCTTTCTTGTATTCCAGTTCAGTTGGTTAATTCAGCAAATCCTTTCCCTCTTTAATTTTATCTTAATCTTTTATCTTAATATATTATAGCTTTAGATTATCACCCGTTAACAATCCATTTTTACCATTTCCCCATCATGGACAACCATGAGACGCCCAAATGCAAGACATGAGCACAATAGCCCTGTCTCATTGTTGCTGCTGGGAAGCCTTTTTTCTGATCCTGGAGGCAGCATATAATTGTCACAACAAGTATGTTAAAGTGTTGACCCACGTAATTTTATGGGGAGCCAAAGAGTGTCAAGGTGTGCCTCTTTCCTGCCTAGCCCTGGCCCTGGGTTCCAATTTCTTTACCCTGCAAGGGCACGATGAACATCATGCAAAGGTGGCACGTTATCTGGCCCCGAAGACAAACGGGACAGAAGTAAAGGAAGAGTACAAGAGTCAAGGAACCCGAGGCAAGGACTGGAAACAAAGACATGACTGGCTGGCAGCAGGCAGCACTGCAGCAGGACTGCAGCAGGCCGAGACAGGCTTTGCAGCGGATGTGGACTTCCAGGAAGGATTTTGAGAAAAATAGCTCAGCGAATTGAACAGGAAAGGCTGTGTTCTTTGCAGTTAGCATTATGGCAACTGTAATTCACACAGGACGTGTTTTTACAAGTTTGCAAGGAGGCTCAGAGGAGGCAGGGCAGATGTTTACAAAGAGTGAGGAAAGTGATCTCTGAAAAGATTCCCCCCCTCCCCCACCGCCTTTAAAAGAAGATATGAACTTGCTGACAATTTCACCCTTTGGAACCTGCAGGTTACAAAGGGCATTTAAGGCCTGCTCACAGCTTCAGAGTGTTCCTAGGAGGCAGAGGAGGAGGAGGAAGAAAGCCTCAGTAATACTTGATTGTGCCATGAGAAACTCTATTGTGCAATTTGAGCATCAATTAAAAAGAACAGCAGCAGTAGCAGCTATCTTCATCGGCATAAATGACAGCAATAAATTTCAGGGAAGGAGAACTTTGTCACGATGAGACTTGAGGTCAGGAGTAGCTGAATTCAAATTGCACGGCAGTTAAAGAGGGACAAAATGTGAAGAAACCTGTTGGTGTGTTTTAAATTGTGTTTGTTTTGTTAGTTTAATGTGTTAGTGTTATGTAGTGTTTTTGGGTTGTATTGTATTGTTCATTTTTCTTTTCTTTTTTTGTAATGTTTAAATTGTTGGAAAATCAATAAATATTTTTTTTAAAAAAATGTGGAGAAACCTGGCTCTTTTCGTTGTTGAAAACCATACAAATTTTCACGGATTAAGAGACTGTGCTATATAGTTGTACCTTGGTTGTTGAACGCCTTGCGACTCGAACGTTCTGGTTCCCAAACGCCACAAACCCAGAAGTGAGTGTTCCGGTTTGCGAACGTTCTTTGGAACCTGAACGTCTGACGCTGCTTCCACGACTTCCGATGGAGTGCAGGAAGCTCCTGCACGCAATTAGAAGCCACGCCTTGGTTTTCGAACATTTTTGGAAGTCGAACGGACCTCCAGAACAGATTCCATTCGAGAAGCAAGGTACGACTGTATTATTATCTAAGGGCTTCTTTTGCAAGCATCCTGAGTTCTCGCTGTAAACTCCTGTACGTAGAAGAAACTGCCATTTCTTGGCTTGTAGGGAAAGTACCCTCCCGATTAGTCTTAAGTTCAGCGTAACACGCCCCCCCCAACCCAACCCTTACCTCCTGCAACATGGCTACATATTTATGACAATCAACTATATTCCCTCCCCTATTCTCCAACTGCAAAATTCCTTTCTACAAAAGTTCTTGGACAACTCAGTCCTCCCTTGTCAACAGAAAGTCATGTTCTTCCCCCAAACTGCTTGGTCTCCCTGTTCATTCTGGCACCTACGGTGGAACCAAAACAGTGTAGTGGTTAAGAGCTGTGGATTCGGGTTTGGGAGACCAGGGTTCAATCCCCACTCACTGAGTGGCCTTGGGCCAGTCGCCATTTCTCTCAGCCCAACCTACCTTGCAGGGTTGGGTTGTTTTGAGGATAAAGGGACTGGCGGGGGAGAGGAGAAGAAGAGAAGAGTTTGGATTTGATATCCCGCTTTATCACTACCCTAAGGAGTCTCAAAGCGGCTAACATTCTCCTTTCCCTTCCTCCCCCATAACAAACACTCTGTGAGGTGAGTGGGGCTGAGAGACTTCAGAGAAGTGTGACTGGCCCAAGGTCACCCAGCAACTGAATGTGGAGGAGCGGGGAAGCGAACCCGGTTCCCCAGATTACGAGTCCACTGCTCTTAACCACTACACCACACTGGCTCTCTCTCACATTGGAGGAAAGGACCATGTACTCTGAGCTCCTTGAAAGAGAGGCAGGATATGAAATAAATATATATTGGATCAGGAGTGGGATGGTGGGATGTTTTGAGTCTGGAATGGGGCACATTTTCTCTCCCTCCCCAGCTCGTTGGGGGAGCAGAACAGCTCTCTGGATCGAACAGAAAGATGGTAGAAGTAACAGATACGGTTGCTAGGTAAGAAGAACAGGCCTTGAAACCTACCCACAGGACATGCACCTGAGGGTAATGCAAGGGGAAAGAATGGCACTATTGAGCTTGGGTTGGAAGAAACAAGCTGGGGATTTTGTGAGGGACCTGCAGCAATCTGCATGACAAAATGTGCCTGTCATTTAGCTAGTGTAGCAATAAAAGAAGGAACATTTCTCTCCCCATTCCCCAGCCCAGTTTTCAAATGATGTGCACCTGATGTTTATATACTGGGTGTGTTTTCTTTCCTGAGTGCTTTGTGTACCCTTCTGCCTACCCTGTAATAAAGTTTGACTGTTCCTTACTTCAATAGCTCCAGGGTTTTGTGATCCAGGGCAAGTCTGGGGTTTCCAGTCAAGTCTAGTTCCTGCAGCTTCGGAGGCAAGTTTTCAGGTAATGTGACTTCAGTCAGCTCATTACAGCTCAGGTCCACACACTGAAGAATTGAAGAGAGAGAGAGAGAAGAGAAAACAATGAGATCTCAGCCTGAATCCTCTGGCCTCTTCCATTTCTGGCTAAGTGGATGAAGTGGCAAGCCATTGTCTGGACTGTACCATGTTAGAGGTCATATGATGGAAGACTCCTAGGAGAGCAGGTGTGTGACATTCTCACACAGAGGCCATGTCTGGATGACCGTGTCACTGAGACATGAACGAGCTGCACTGTTCACTCTGCGCAAGTGTTAAAACAAGCCTGCAAACCACGGTTTACCACAGCTTCCCACTTTGTCTGAAGCCTTCCGTTAATGAGCAAGTTTGGATATGAAGCCATGGTTTAAAGGTGGTTTCAAACCCTGGCTTGTTTGGGAGCCATTAACCATGGTTTCCCAGTTCTGACAACCGTGGTTTAATGTTGCTTCCTGGCTTGTTTCCCTGGTAACGTGAATGGAGAAGTGAAGCAGCTGCATATGGGTGCAAGAGGCTTATTAAACTATAGACTGCAATTAGAAGAATCCCTTCTCCCTGACATCTAATTTTCTGCGTGTAAGAACGCTGCCGATTTTCACAAAGGAGCTTTATGTGTGAACCCACACCGGCAGTCTGAAGTAGCACAGCCCAAAAACAGGTTGTTTGAAAGAACTGGGCCAAAGCCTCTCCTCTCCTCTAGGGAGTTACACAGCTGCTGTATCACAAAAGCACCAGGCACCTTTTTATAGACTCCACAACGTAAATTCTTTTGCAATATTTCACAGCATCACAAAACATTGATTAAAAATGTGTGATTTCTGTTCCCCCGACCTTCCAAACTTCACTCATGTTGCAAAACAAGCAGCGATCTGCCTGCTGTCTGTGTTATCAGGGTAATTCTTCTTCTTAATTTGATGGAGCACATCCGTATTAAGCATGTTTTAATTAAAAGTAATATGAGTACATAGATGGGGTGAAGGAGTCCTCTTAATTTAGAGATAGCTGCTGGTACCCACCTCTAGCCTGTAATAAAGCGAAGGCTATGCATTTAAAAGTGTGTTCAAAAGCTAGTCTGAGTTAAACAAACAAAGAAAATTTAAAGCCACAAAGTAAAGGCAATTAATGGCAAAGAGCTGGAACACTGACAAAGATATTTAACTATTTATTAGGTAGTATATTTATTTGTATAACACCTGTCCCGTCATCCAAAAATCGCAAAATAAATGAGAATACTACCAAGTGGGGGGGGGGGGATAAAACAGGGAAATAAGTTATTAATGATAAAATCCTAAAGCCTCTCAAATGAATCCTTTATTCTCTTGCACTGCAGAGATGTGGAATGAATGAATATTGCCCATGCACATAATTAAAGGCAATGTGACACAAATCCAAAACACACGACACAGCATTCAGAACATGAGTGGGAGAGACACAGCTTAAAAGCCACGTCCGACCGATTAAATTTTACTTTGTGGTCTTCCAACGTGAACCTTGGGAATGGACAGCATGTGACTCTTGGGAATGACTTTGTGGGTGATCTGGAGTTAGAAGATGGTAATTCTATGCAGCTAGTTGAAAAAAGATGGCTTGACCAGTTTGGGGAGGCTGCTGGTTCGTTCTTCATCCCAGACATATCAATGCAAAATATCACCATTTACACCTCTTCCACATCTGGCCACAATGCTGGTATGTTGATAGATTTCCCCAGGGAATCACTCTGCTTGGGTTCAGACAACATGGAAAATTAACGGTACTCTCTGAAACACTGCAGTGATCATATGACATGTTCACACCTTGACAATTTGGGCATGATGCTGTATTTCCATTACAGGCTACCTTCAAAATACCTAAGAGGAGCTCTACGCAGGGCACCTACTTTTAAAAAACAAAACCTGTACCTTGATTTCACCAAGCTGCATGACCTCTGGGAAGACTTCAATACAATTGGAGTGTGCAATCACAGTATGCATGCGCCGACAGTTCATAATGGTTGTGGGGATAGATTTCAGTTTGTTTCCGCTAACGTCAATTTCTTCCAGCTCTTCAAGTTTGGCCATTTTACTGCACACACACACACACACGAGAAAGGGAAGGGAAAGAAAAGAAAATGATAAGAAAATACACATTTTGATTATTAGGAAGTACTCAGAAACTTTATGTTAAAAGCTGTTATTCTGAGATAAAAGGCAATTTCCTCCGAATGAATTGTTGCATGGCAACCTTTCAATGTGTGGCTCGCACGGAGAGCTCAGCAGTCTGAATTAGCATTTGACGATGGATAAATGCATCCATTCCAGAAGGTGGCAGCAGGTCTATGGGTAGCTGGTGTGGGTCTTGCAGACAGCAGGGTCCATCTTTTGTGCATTCATGGTCTCATTTTACAGGGCAAGGCTTTGCCTTCAACATAGTTGGGTCAGCTCCACTTATCAAATGGCACTAATCAATGGACCTCAAAGGGTTTTGGTGAGGGCCAACAAGAAAAGGAAGTGCTGTAAATGCTACAGACATGGGTGGCTTCATGCTGCAGGCAAACTTAATCATAGAACTGGAAATGGCCTTGGGGAATCATCTAGCCGAAATCCCTTGCTCAGTGCAGGATGCAGCACAGCTTCTCTGGGAAAATGTCCAGCTTCTGCTTAAATGCCTCAAGATAAAAGGAGAGCTCATCGCCTCCCAAGGCAGCCTGCCCCACAGTTAAATAGGGTGTAAAGGTAAAGGGTAAAGGGACCCCTGACCATCAGGTCCAGTCGTGGCTGACTCTGGGGTTGTGGTGCTCATCTTGCTTTATTGGCCGAGGGACCTGGCATACAGCTTCCGGGTCATGTGGCCAGCATGACTAAGCCGCTTCTGGCGAACCAGAGCAGCGCACGGAAACACCATTTACCTTCCCGCCGGAGCGGTACCTATTTATCTACTTGCACTTTGATGTGCTTTTGAACTGCTAGGTTGGCAGGAGCAGGGACCGAGCGACGGGAGCTCACCCCGTTGCGGGGATTCGAACCGCCGACCTTCTGATCGGCAAGTCCTAGGCTCTGTGGTTTAACCCACAGCGCCACTCGTGTCCCTTTAAATAGGGTGTAACAGCAACAAATAACAAATCTAATCCATCTTCCACACGAAAGCCCTTCAGACATTTGAAGGCAGCTCTGTATCAGATCTGCCGCTCATCTTTCCTTCTCCAGGCTAAAGACATCAGTTCTTTCAACCGTTCCTCACAGGACCTGGGTTTCAAGAACCCTTGCTTGGAACCTGGGCTGCACTCCTCTGGGGGGAAAACAACTACACACCAGTACTTCTTAAAATGTGACTTCCAGAAACTGAAAGAGTACACCAGATATAATCCGACAGCACAAAATAGAAAGTAATCATTACTTCTTGTCAGCGTGACATTATGTGTCTGTAAAGTGATTGCATTAGTTGTTGTTGCTTTTAAGCAACTGCACTACACTGCTGGCTCATTTTCACGACAGCTCAACTGTGTGCCTCGTACAAGCTCTGCTTTCCCTTTGCTACCTTTTAGCCTACTGTTAAAGCTATGGTTTTCCCAGTAGTGATGTATGGAAGTGAGAGCTGGACCATAAAGAAGGCTGATTGCCAAATAATTGATGCTTTTGGATTATGGTGCTGGAGGAGACTCTTGAGAGTCCCATGGACTGCAAGAAGATCAAACCTATCCATTCTTAAGGAAATCAACCCTGAGTGCTCACTGGAAGGACAAATCCTGAAGCTGAAGCTCTAATACTTTGGCCACCTCATGAGAAGAGAAGACTCACTGGAAAAGACCCTCATGTTGGGAAAGATTGAGGGCACAAGGAGAAGGGGACGACAGAGGATGAGATGGTTGGACAGTGTTCTCGGAGCTACCAGCACAAGTTTGACCAAACTGCGGGAGGCAGGGGAAGACAGGAGTGCCTGGCGTGCTCTGGTCCATGGGATTACGAAGAGTCGGACACGACTTAACGACTAAACAACAACAACAAGCCTACCGGCTAACTGAAATTTGATGCAACCATCTTCCTCCTGCCTGCTCACAGGGTCACTATCTCGCTGATGCATCCCCCTCTGGCCGGCAAACAAACCACACTCCACTGAGCTGGAAGCAACACAATCTCCTCCCATCTTAAGCACCTGGCAATGAGATGCTTTGTTCCCAAGTCAGAGGGAGTGGTAGTGATTAGGCAGGTGAGTGAGTGAGATTGGGAGACACTAGTATTAAAACTGCAACACAGAGCCATGATGGTTTTTTGTTTTGTTTTCATTTTAAAAAGAGGGCATTTCTAGCTTTCTATAAACCCACAACTGCCCTATACAGCTACATGGGTCAAACACAGACATCCTAACTGCTGAGGGGAAATCACCAGACACAAAAATTGAGAGGGAAAGCCTCTGTTAGGGGCACAGAATCAGGAAGGGCTTTGTGCTGAAATGGGACTAGAAACCTTGGAACTAATGTGCTACAAGGAAGAGATGTGGGGTAGAGAGAGGAGGGATGTCACACGCTGCTGATACTGTGGAGCAACCTTTCTCAACCTGTGGGTCCCCAGATGTTGTTGAACTACAACTCCCATCACCTCTCGCTAGCAAGGCCAGAGCTCAGGGATGATGGGAGTTGTACTCCAACAACATCTGGGGACCCACAGGTTGAGAACCGCTGCAGTCTGGAGTAATGTTTGCACATGGGCACAAGTCAGTCCAGCAGGCAAAAATATCAAGCCTCCCTCTTTTGCCCGGTCCTGGCTCATTGGGCAGGGCTGCAAACTCATCTTCCAGCTTCCTCCTTCCCTGGGGTTTTTGCAAGGTGCCACGAGGCTAGCATCCCCAACATCCTCTCCTCCTCTGATCAACAACAATGAGCATATCAGTCGCCTTGCCTGCCTTTGTGTACACAATACGAAACAGGTCACACTCCTCCCCTCCATAAACCCCTGATCTGTTGGGTTTGACCACCCAGGTTTGCCAAACACGTGAAATAAATAAAACGTACCGGTTTATCCCATCTGCCTCTGCCATTTTACAAATATGCACGTAAAATATACCATACTCAGTAGGGAACAAAATTACATTTTGCTCCCCAATGAAGACAAAGCTTATCTGCATTTGCTTACGCTGATCCCAAATTAGCCTTTCCACTCATATTTCTCCATTTGTTTTGGTACCTCTCAGGCTCATGGCATCCCATTGTTTTGCACATCAAAGACGTTTGGACGGTAAGCTACTTGGGGCAGAGACCCTAAGCTGCATTTGTGGTTTTTTCTTTCTTTTATGCTAGCTTTCCAAAGCGGCAGGTATGTGTACACAGGACTTGTGGGAGCAACCACCTCCCTCAAGCGTTCTGAAGGCAGCCCCTGGCAACGGTGGCCTCTGTTCCTACCTTGCGGGAAAGCTCTGCAGGCGGTTGTAGGCCATATGCAAGATCTTCAGGTGTGGGTGGCCCGTTAATAAGGGCACGCATTTATCCGTGAGGTGATTGTTGGTCAAATACAGTTCCTGCAAAATGCTGTGGGTCTCTTCCGAAAGAGTGGCTGGAGGCAGCATTTCCAGTTTGTTGGCAGAAGCGTTCAGGTACCTTAAGCTGAAAAACAAAGTACATCGACGTCAAATTCACACTCTTGTCCATTCCGTAATTAATATAGTAATTGTAATAATAATAATAATAATGATAATAATAATAATAATAATAATAATAATTGGCACCCCACCCATCTGACTGGGTTGCCCCTGCCACTCTTGGCAGCTTCCAGCATACTGTATATAAAAACATAGTAAAACATTGAACCTTAAAAACCTTCCCTATACAGGACTGCCTTCAGATGTTTCCTAAATGTTATATAATTACCCCACAAGTAGGAAGTAGCATGTGAGGTTTGCACACACATTGCGCTACATAAACAAAATGGTTAGAAGAAGAAGAGTTTGGATTTGATATCCCGCTTTATCACTACCCTAAGGAGTCTCAAAGCGGCTAACAATCTCCTTTTCCCTTCCTCCCCCACAACAAATACTCTGTGAGGTGAGTGGGGCTGAGAGACTTCAGAGAAGTGTGACTAGCCCAAGGTCACCCAGCAGCTGCATGTGGAGGAGCGGGGCAGCGAACCCGGTTCACCAGATTACGAGACTACTGCTCTTAACCACTACACCACACTGGCTCTCCGGGAAGCCATGACGACTGTCTGGGCAGGGGAGCATGCTGGGCAGAGGAGGAATGGTGAAGACCGCCTCCCGAACCTGACCCTTCCAGAGAAGAAGAAGACAGTTCAGGATTACAACAGGGGTTTGAGGGAGATCACAGCTAAGAGGCAAATGAGGGAGAAAGTTGGGAAATAATGGGAGAGGAGGAGGAGGAAGCAGCACCAGGGGACAACAGCTGACGGAGATGCTTGAGGAAGAGGGAGAGACAGAGGGAATGGAGACTCACTCCGGACATTATTCTAAGAGGCTGCATTCCCAAGCCTCTCTCTGTGTGAACACTGAATAAAAAAGCAAATGGTAAGGACTTTTCCTTGTCTTATCCTTTCCTGGCAACCTGCCGTGGGGGTTGGTTCCTCTACCGCCTAACAGATGGGTGAGGTATAAATAAGAAAATAATAATAATTTAATAGGACGTCCCATTTTCATCAGAGAAATAAATGCTGGAGGGTATGTGCATCTAGGGACGCGGGTGGTGCTGTGGGTTAAACCACAGAGCCTAGGGCTTGCCGATCAGAAGGTTGGCGGTTCGAATCCCCGCAATGGGGTGAGCTCCCGTTGCTCGGTCCCTGCTCCTGCCAACCTAGCAGTTTGAAAGCACGTCAAAAGTGCAAGTAGATAAATAGATACCGCTCCAGCGGGAAGGTAAACGGCTTTCCGTGCGCTGCTCTGGTTCGGCAGAAGTGGCTTAGTCATGCTGGCCACATGACCCGGAAGCTGTACGCCGGCTCCCTCGGCCAATAAAGCGAGATGAGCACCGCAACCCCAGAGTCAGCCACAACTGGACCTAATGGTCAGGGGTCCCTTTACCCTTTACGTGCATCTAGTCCACAGAATGAAAGCTTGAAAACAAGTGGGCACAGGATTTATTGCAATGGCATAATAATAATAATAATAATAATAATAATAATAATAATAATACTGCCCTATACCTATAGGTCTCAGGGCAGTTCACAAGAAGCCCAGGAGAGAGAGACTGATGGGGCTTTAAAGCATTCAGGAAGTATAGAAAGTGTCTCTCCCACATCACCACATATTATTCTAAAACTGACGATTATGCCGGGGGTTTTTGTGTTTTTTAAAGCACCGTGATATCACAACCAGAACTATTCTCACAAATGCCATCCCATTTATTTCAAGTACATAGTTGGGGTTATCTTGGTACAACATACAGATCATTTTTGCTGGGAGCAAGAGCAGCTCCTGCTTGTAGTGAACAGATTCCCTGAGGTATTTCGCGGGCGGTGAGCCAGTTCTGTTTGAATTCCAAGAAAACCGGCTGTAGTGAGAGTATGTGTGTGCGCGCACGCAGGCACGCTTTAGTTTTAAAATTCTTAGCTGTCATGGCTGCAAGGTTACAAAGACGAACAATTAAATCAAAATTTAAAAGGAAACAGAAACAAATGCAAAACCATTTGTTCTTGCGACAAGCAAGTTTGCTCCCTCACCCCTTCTCCTCCTCTCTGGCTCAAAAAGTTCCCCATATTTAAAGAGAACAAGTAGTTTGACAGAAGAATATTGTGGAGAAGGTGCCGATCTATTTCCACAGGCCTGTCATTCTCTAGGGTCAGGAAGAATTTTGGGCTTTGTGGAAGCGCTTCAGGTTATACAATCCGGGTTGACAAAAGAAAACTGGCACAGTGTGAATGTTAAGCCCCAAAGTGGGTCATGTGAATCAGCTCAGAGGGGTAACTATACTTGTAAGTGTAGTTTTCATATTCTTTTGAGAAGTAAGGGTAGTCCTCTTTCAATGCAATGTCACCTCCGAGACTGCGAGTGGAAAAGAAATACTGGCATGGGGGTGAGGGAGGAGGGTCATTGCTGTTTCCCTCAAGCAATTTCAAAGCCGAAATTTTGCTATTATTACCCTGGGCTGGTGGGGGGGAAATGGAGACCTTGATTTATTTATTTTATTTTGCACCAGGGGTAGTGAGAGAGAAACAAAAGCTGGAAAGATGGGAGGCAAGCAAGGCTCAGCGCTGCTTTTACAAATGTGCATTATTTTATGTATCTATAGTTCTACCAACGTCCTACATCACTGGCCATTGGCCAAACATGCAGGCAAGCTGCAAGATCTATTTCAATCAATCAATCAATCAATCAATCAATCAATCAATCCTAGGCCTGGGTGCAGCTATGGCCAAGCCAAACACTGTTGCCGAATGTTGTTGCCATTCCACAACAACGCCTGACCTGGCGGTAAGCTTCATTACACAACAGATGAAACATGTGTGAATGATTCCCCCCCCCCCAAAAAAAATCCTTCTTTATGCGTCCACTGTCCCCTTATTTTTATTCAATGCCCTCCCGCAATTGCACCCATAGCTACCACACACACCCCCCCGGATCACTCCAGGACCCCCAAGGGGCAGTATCACCCACTTTGAGAAACAGTGATCTACTCCAGCTCCCTGCAATGCAGCTGTCCCTTGCGGAGATCAAACCTGAAACCCCTGGGGTTATCAGCACCACGCTCTAAGCAACTGAGCCGTCCAGGATAGCAGAATTTTGGTCAGAACTTAAATTAGTTGTGATCTACAAGCAGAGGAGGGACACGGGTGGAGCTGTGGGTTAAACCACAGAGCCTAGGGCTCAGAAGGTCGGTGGTTCAAATCCCCGCGACAGGGTGAGCTCCCATTGCTCGGTCCCTGCTCCTGCCAACCTAGCAGTTCAAAAGCATATCAAAAAGTACAAGTAGATAAATAGGTACAGCTCCGGCGGGAAGGTAAACGGCGTTTTCGTGTGCTGCTCTGGTTCGCCAGAAGCGGCTTAGGCATGCTGGCCACATGACCCGGAAGCTGTACGCCGGTTCCCTCAGCCAATAAAGCGAGATGAGCGCCACAACCCCAGAGTCGGCCACGACTGGACCTAATGGTCAGGGGTTCCTTTACCTTTACCTTTACAAGCAGAGGAAAGAGGGCTTGATGAAACAGTAACCGTTTTCTCATCAGAGAAAGGACAACCGCACAAAATCCTGAAATTTATTAATCTGACAATTAATAAATTCAGTATTCCCCCCCCCCCAGCCTGTTGAAACTTGCCTTCTGCAGCAAAGAAAAGGCCAGACACACGACTGCGACGTCACGTGGACCTCTGCAGAGGGCTTTTGTGTGTGAGAGAGTGTGTTATAAAAGCCTTTCCATTAAAAATAAAATTGTCCAGGAGCTCAAGAGAACCGAAAGTAGGTTAGGTCTACACATTCCAGAGAAGTCATTCTCACAGGAAAAAAACATGGCTTAATCATCAGGACCATTCATTATTTAGCGAGAGCTGTGAGCCTTCCTAGCGGGGCAGGGGAGGTGGGATTGAAATCTATGAGGTTATGAAAATGGGCAGAAGCCACTTGACTTAATCCTTCCATCTAGTAATCAAAACACATTACACGTCCATTCACAAACAACCAGGGGGGGTGGGGAGAGAGAACAACCCAACTGTAAAACAAGGCAGAAACAAAAACAGAAATCATAAAAGAGCTGAGAAGCTGCCCTTACGTTTGAAATGACAAGAAATAACACTGGGGAATGAAATGCTATATTTTTCCAATACAAAAACAACAAGATAAAACATAAAATATAAATATAAAACAATATAAAAATAACAAATAAGTATAAAAAAACAACAGTCACAAATATGCCCGAGAGCACCTCATGCGTTAAACGAGGTTTCCTCAACCTCGGCCCTCCAGATGGTTTTGGCCTACAACTCCCATGATACTTAGCTAGCAGGACCAGTGGTCAGGGATGATGGGAATTGTAGTCCCAAAAACATGTGGAGGGCAGAGGTTGAGGAAGCCTGCTTTAAACAGTAGCTTCCAGGAACCTCACTAGGGACTAGTGTTCTGAAAAGATAAAGGTAAAGGTAAAGGGACCCCTGACCATTAGGTCCAGTCGTGACCGACTCTGGGGTTACGGTGCTCATCTCGCTTTATTGGCCGAGGGAGCCAGCGTACAGCTTCTGGGTCATGTGGCCAGCAGGACTAAGCTGCTTCTGGCGAACCAGAGAAGCACGGAAACGCCATTTACCTTCCCGCCGGAACGGTACGTATTTATCTACTTGTACTTTTTGATATGCTTTTGAACTGCTAGGTTGGCAGGAGCAGGGACCGAGCAACGGGAGCTCACCCCGTCGCAGGGATTCAAACCGCCGACCTTCTGATCGGCAAGTCCTAGGCTCTGTGGTTTAATCCACAGCGCCACCCACGTCCCACCAAACGATATTCCAATGCTAAACGATGTAAGCCTTTCCCCATGTAGTTATTTGGACTGGAGGGCCAACCACTTGATATCTTGGGTAATTGGGCCAAGATACACTCTTGTATCTAAGGGCAAGAGTCCTTGCATGCAGGTTCTTTCGCAGCCCTTTCTAGGAGTCGCAAACACACACACAACCTTAATCTCACGTGAGCGAGAACAGGGCAAACCTTGGCTGCTTTCTGCCCTTGTTGTGGAAGTGTATTTAGAATAGTGCATGAACTGGGTTCTAGATTACACCAAGAGCCTATGTGTGCACCTCACTTCAGCTTTTACAGTACGAGGGGGAGAATATCCAAAAATTACAGTTGACTGCAAAATCATGGTGCATAGATGCATAGGACAGTCAAGATCCCAGCCTCTGCCCCTCACATGACAAAGCTTTTTAGGCCATTAGACGCAACAGGGAACATGCATCCGTGAATCTGCTCTAAGGAAGATTTATTTTGAAGGTATAAGCCAGGGGTTCCCAAACTTGGGTCTCCAGCTGTTGTTGGACTACAACTCCCATGATCCCTAGCTAGCAGAACCAGTGGTCTGGGATGATGGGAGATGCAGTCCAAAAACAGCTGGAGACCCAAGTTTGGGAAACCCTGGTATAGGCAGAAACAGTCAATGTCTTCCCTTAGGTTATGTACATCCAAGTCGAAACAGATAGCCTCCAAAACATCCTAGTTTGACTTAGGAAGCTAGCAAAATAATTCTCAAAACAGCATGTATCTCCTGTCACAGCAGGCCTACCAGCCTCCAAGACCCAATTCATTCAACAAGGCCATTAGAGCATTTCATGGGAAAGTGTAAGGCCATTGCTTGTGCCAAAAAGCCGCAGCATTCTGGGAGGCAAATCCACTACCTTAAAGAATTCACTCTATGTGCCTGCTCCAGACATATACATAACCTCTTTATTTTTATAAAGCTACACAATGTGGGAAGCTTCTGCACTGGGCTGGTCTAGGACCTTTACCTTTAGAAGCGAACCTTGTTGCAGCTGAATGTTTTATGTGTGTGTGCGCACACACACACTATGGGCCAATATTTCCAGGCTGCAAATACAAACCACCAAGTATCTACCCTCCAAAATGCAGGTACGCACTGAGCCTGCCGCACACTCACGTACGCACACACTGTTTGATGTCAACTCACCCAAAGGGATGCAAGCGAAAGCTCGAAGTGACAGGCTACACACCAAACATCAAACAAACAGAGGAAAGTGTAGGAGGAATCACGCCGGCTTTTATTTTTAGCCCTTGTAGCCAAGACCAAATAAAGGCAAAAGACACTGGAAATGCCCCGGAAATGCCACAGATTTGCACGTTTCCTTTGGCAACTGCTACATTTGCTTTACGATTCAGCTTTACAACCAACTTGTCCAAGTGAGGAAAGCCTAAGAGATTTAGGACCAGATGCAGATATTAGCGTTTCCAAGTCTCTCCATCATGGTGGGGTGATCAGGAGACGCTAAGACCCCACCAAGCCAACGATTTGCTGGAGGATACCCATTGAGTCTTCCAGCCAAATATACCTACGCTAGCTTTCATCAATGCACTCGGTATCTGATCCCTTGATCTGAAAAAAAGGAAGCAGCTTAGAGGAGCAGCAGAGTGGAAAGAATAGAAAGAACACGATCGTTATTTTCTAGAAGGAACAACGTGAGCAACCGCGAATTGCGAGGATGCAGGTGCAAGGATGAAGGTTAAAGGCACATTTCTGGTAATCCCTACCACCCAGAGGAATTCTCCATTTTCACGCTGCCATCTGCTACCGCTAACGCAATTGATTATCTGTCGCTCCCCACTGAGTCGAGTTCGGTCAAGTTAAGTTCTCCTTCCTAGCACGGATGATGTCTCTGGCCAAATGACTAAGACCAACCTGAACACATTCCAGTGCCTTCGAGAGAAAGCACTTGGAAGACAATTATTTATCCATGTCGGGGTGAAGCATCTTAAAGAGGACCACACAAAGATTATGGTTGCCATGGGACTGTGTGGCTGGGAATGATGGAGATGAACACTAAGACACACCACTGTCTTAGCGGTGAAACGTTTGTGTACGTGTCAAAGATTATTGTGGGCCTTTACGTCCTTAACAGGGTGGGGTGGGGACACCAAAGAACAGGTTCCAAATTGGGAGGCATTTTTAAAAGTCAGACGTTAAAACAAGCGACACTAGAGATATATTCCAAGTGACAGACACGGAGAGACATGAAAATTTCATAAGGCAAGAACAGAGGGAGATGTTGCAATTACGCTACCTTGAGTGTAGCCTGTGACAGGCGGCAAGACATTTAGGAGCTATAAATATTGGCCCGATTAAAATCCAACTGCCGCCACCCCGCTCCTTTGCAGCCCCAGTAAAAAGTAGGCTGGAAGATGGAACACTTAAGATAAAAAAGAAACCTGTATGATAAATCCATCTGCTCCATAAAGCCTGCTACACTTGGGGCAGGCGTTTGTCTGCGCATATCAGGTTTGGCCCTGTAGACTGCTGGTTATTTAGACCAAAATCTTCTCTGGTGTATGGACCGTTAATAATGTGCCCACAAGTAGTCAGGGGTACGTCAGGGGTGGGATCCAAAGCACAGAACGATGCAATGTGGTTGCTGACAGGAGTGAGGCCCTGTCAGCACATATCACCTCTTCTTAGAAATCAGCACTCCTTGCCCATTTGTTAGCGGGCCAAGTTCAAGGTGTTACTATTGGTATGGAAACCTTAATAGCTTGGAGTCGGTCACGACTGGACCTAATGGTCAGGGGTCCCTTTACCTTTTTAAAATGTTTTAGTTTAGGCAAGCCTATCCAGACGCATAAATGTTGGTGCATTTTAATCTTTTTTTAAAAGAAATGTGAATTTTAATTATGTTTAAATGTTTTTAGTGATCATTTTATAGCAATCAAGCAGTCTGTACATTTTGATAAATAATAGATTGGCTATACTACTCCGAGTATAATAGACTAGCCAATACTCAGAGAATTAATAGACTAGCTATACAGTACTACTCTGAGGACAGTGGTACCTCGGTTTTCGGAAGACTCCATTGCCGAACGGTTCGGTTTTCGAACACTGAAAACCCGGAAGTAAATGCTTTTGTTTTTTGAACGCGCCTCAGAAATCAAACAGCTTCCGCTGTGTGTATCTCTTGTTTTTCACAATTTTCTCTACTGAATTGGCAGACCGCCCTTTGTGCCTCAGTTTTCGAACATTCCGGAAGTGGAACAGTCTTCCGGAACGGATTACATTTGAAAACCAAGGTACCACTGTATAAGTTAGTTGGTCCCCCAAAACACTGGGCTTGAATATGTGTCCTCTGATCCATGAACACCTGATCTGCCACAAGCAATCCTTTTCAATCTAGACAAACATTGTAGGTCCCTCCACATTTCGTTTTTTGCTAACAGAACCATGTGATGCTCTTATTCCAGCATGGTTGGCAAAGAAGAAGTAAAATAATAATGTACCAACTGGATTTCTGTCATTCCTTTGAAATCTCAAAAGATGAGTCCCAGTCTCAAAAACCAAGGGGCTGAGGGCTCGTGATGTTCTCTCTTAGATCACTGATAAGGGAGATCTCAATTTTTATCAAGGATGTGGCATGAGCCCTGCGGATCTCCAGATGACAATATGTAGTCAAAGAGACTGTGTGACCAAAACAAAACCTGAAGATTCCCATGCATGCTTTGAAACCCGGGGTCAGGGGCATGCTGGGAATGGACCATAATCCCTGGACTCCCAGCTTGCTTTTCGTTTTTTCAAGGCCATTTGTAGAACCTGAGCTAGGACACAAAAATGTCTCCTATTTTTGCTTTTTTGAGAGGAATAGTTCCCACTTTTAGCAGTCTCTACTCCCCTCACCCCCCCAAAGGGAAAAAAAATAATCCAATGGACCTCCACCCAGTAGCATGAAGCACCTTTGACCAAGATTCCTGGCAGTGTTCAAAAATTAAAAGCCAAACCAGTTATCCCTACAGCCAATGGCAACAGGTCCAGGAATTAAGACACTCCGCAAGAAACAAAACTTAAAATGTACTGACCCTAGGGAGAAAAAGTGCTGGTATTCCGAACACTGTTGCAACGCATGATCGGTGCAAACTTTCAAGTTTAACTTCAAGGAAGGAAACTCATTCTCTCTTGAAAAAAACCAGCCAATGAAAAGCTACTGGGCATTATTTCATATTCTGCATTTCAGTTCAGAGTTAGTTTTACACACACAAAAAGTTTGTTGAGACATGTTTGAAATGCTTTGAAACAATATATTTCATTTTTTTAAAAAACAGCTAGTACACCCCCTTCTAAACCTTGGAACCACAAGAAGAAGAATTTCAATTTGAATGGATTAGACAGAGCATCTGCTTCCTTCACAGATGGCTCTCAGATCGAAAGGCAAGGTAACCTTATGTGGAGTCAGAAGACTGGTCACTCTGGCGCGCCATAATTTTAGGGCTGGAAGCTATGACTTCAGAAAATGGGGTGAGGAGAGGGGGGGAAAGAAGGAAGCGGTAAGCTCTTCAACTAATTATGTGACAAAGACAGATTGAGAATGCCAAACAGCTTGGAAATTCTCATTGCCTCAACACTTGAGAAATTTGCAATAGGATTTCAACTGAATGGGCAGTTGGATTTGCTGGAATGTAAATGGAGGCAGAGAGGTGATACCGGAAGAAGGTAGGGGAGGCCACACAAACACACACACTGCTTTTGCTTTCTGCTTACCTGTCAGCTTTCAACAGCAAATTAGATGGCAGCTCTGTAAGCAGGTTGTGTTGCACGTCCAAGACCTCGACATGCGTCCGTTCGATCCTCTCTGGTAGCCTGGCTAATTGATTGTGACCTGCGAGCAACTTCCGCAAGCTGATATTGCAAAATAACCTGGGGGGTGGGGGTGGTGGAGAAAGGAACAAACAGTAAATGAAACAATACCAAGACTTGTGGTACAGTCCTCTCAGGGCCTCTTCATGGACCAGAAGCCTAGGCACAGCATCCACGGTGTGTCATAACACTCGAACAAGAAATGGTTAGTTTAAACTATGGTTTCCTGAAACACAATGGCCTGGTTCAGATGTAACATTAAACCGTGGTTTGGCATTACAGAAAGCAGCCTCAGGCCTACACAATTCCCCCTCCTCTCCCTTCCTTGCAACAACACCAGAAGTGAGAGAAAGCATTTGCTTTGTCATTGTGTCTGAACTAAGCCAAATTGTGGCTAGTTTAAACTATTGTTTCTTGAAATGACCCAAAACCTTATTTATTGATCTGAGTTTGTTCTGAAACTTAAAAACACTTTAGGCACACCCCTCAAAATATAATACTGTAGTCAAGAGAGCTAGTACTCTGAGGAAATCATAGTTTGTGGCTGTGTGATTTGCGAAACACTTCTCATACACAACCTCTGAGCAGCGCCACTTGTTTGAAAGTGCTGTTTGGTCAAAGTCTCTTTCCTCGTGGGGGGAAAAAACACCCAAGGAGAATCAGTTCCTAAAATATTGCTCATCCAATATTTCCCCTCAACCAAAAATGACTCAACGTCTTCTCATATTCTTCCTCTCCTCATCCAAATTCTTCTCCTCCCCTCCTTTCCTTCCCCCTTTTTAATACTAGACTAACATAAAGCTTCCTTCCAGTTCTACAGGGAATGAAATTTATCTAATCCGCTTTACTGTCTTGAGCTTTTTACATGCTAGGGGCGGCCAACCGTTCTGTTTCCACATAGAGAAGGGGGAGGGAGATAAAGAGAGAGATGCTTTATAAGACACATTAATGGGCAATGTGGCTTCTGAAAAGCCAATTGAACTAAACAAATTTAGAGCTGGAAATCGAAACCACACCATGAATCTGCATTTTTTAAAGTTCTCAAGCTCCGATTTTGAATCAGGTGGTCTTTTGAGGGGTGGGGAGGGATCTATCTTGCTGAAGATGGGAGATTATTCTCGTCTGCCACCTGCCTTGTTCTTCTCCCTGTGGCTGCATCTGTACGTTTTAATCAGAAGGCGCCCGTGCCCCACGGTTGACCCTTCTTTCAATCAAAGATTCGCAAATTACTCAGCACTGCAGATGCCTCCTCCACCCGTTTACGTATTAGAAAAGGCACACACACACCCCAAGCCCTCCTCCCCAACAAAACCCATGCCTTTTCGCACTTCTCCCTTACAAATCGAATCCACCCATTGTCATCACCAGGCCACAAACTACAGGTCACCGGGGCCATCGTGCCAAAGCAATCAATAAAAGACATTGTTTTCCCTTGGTGGATGCTGTCAGATAATCTGCGCAAGTGCCATCGTTCGCAGTTATCTCAGGATGACGACTGAGCTGCATCGCACAGCTGTGGACGTAAGTCAATAACCTCCACTTCACTTGTTAAAGACAGCACACGAGTGGGTGTGGTTGCTAAGTTTGTTGCTCCCTCTCACTTTCTCTTGGTAGCGTGCCCAATCTAGCGCTGAAACAAACGTTTGTGCGCTTTCCCTTTTAATGAACTGTTGGGAATTTGCTGGAGCTTAACTTGAAGGAGGGGGTTCTCTCTCTTGCCTGCAGAGTTGTCAACAGCATAAACTTTAGTCATTTTGGGGGGTGGGGTGGCAGGCATCAAAACTATAGGAGCCTGTTGTTAAGCTGTAGAGAAGACTGCTTTATGAATCAGCTCTTTATGGAGCAAGGGCACAAGGCTGCTGCTATGCTCACGCCTGCAATTCAAGACCTTCATCAATAAAGTATATAAAAATCAAGAAGCCTTGTTTAACGCTCGCAGGAGGCATTAAAAAAAGATGACTATGACTGCACCCCAAAGCGTGTGTGTGTGCGTGCGTGTGTGTGTGTGTGTGTTTATAACTTCGTTCTTACACCTTTGTGCTTTGTAGATTTGTGCAGAGGGGCTACAGTTCATTGGAAGAACACACGCTTCCCATGAAGAACTTTTCGGGTTCAATCTCTGGCCTTTCTAGCAGATGATGAAGAAGACCTCTTCTGCCTCTCCCTGGAGCTGCTGCCCGTCGGAGGATACGTGGGCAAGATGGACCAGTGTCCGGCCTTCTGCATAAGACAGCTTCACATGCTGAGATGAAAATAGTATCTGCTATTCTAGTAAGCAGAAATTATTCAGAACTGCCCAAGCACCCACACACTAATGCTTAGTCAACTCTGCATGTATTCTGCATTTCCCCCCTCTTCTACAATCATTGTGCGAACCAAGAGCATAGTACTCAACTCACTACTCCAAGTTTATTTTGCTTGGTTAACAAGGACAGCTCTTACCCCTTAGAAAAAGTCTTGGAAGCATGTGAGCAATACCTGGTGAAAACTTGGAAGCCCAGGGAAGTGGAAGCAGTTAGTGTCCTTTTTTTGACCAACAGAAACATAACAAATTGCATAAACTATGCCAGCCTTCCCTAAGCTAGTCGTTGGACTCCCAGCTCCAAACATCATCATCATCACCATTATTTTATTAGATTTGTAAACATTCCTGGCCACTGATCATGCTGATGGGAGCTGGACTTTGACAGCATCTGGAAGTCACCAGTTTGGGGAAGCCGGGTCTAAGCAAATGTATGCAAAGATGCTGGGCCAGCTATAAAATAAAAATGGTCCCTGAACTTTAAAACTGATCATTCAAAGTCCTTCCAGTTCAAGCAACTGCTGCCACAGCCATAACAAAAACCACCAAAGAGTGCAAAGTGTTCTTCCACACTGGAAACCCAACCAAGATAACATTAGCTGCACTCCTTAGTGATTATAAGTGATAATCCAAAACATTTAAACAATACCATACCCCCCCCCACAAGGCCTTTAACCTAATGCTTTCCATCTTGCCTTTTTCAGCCTTGAATCCACATTTTCCTCTCTAAAAACCATTTGCGTTTTCTCATCTCTACTTTTTCAACATGTCTACACACGAAGCGCTTTGGTACTAAATCCTCTGTGTGGTGACCAGTTGTCTTTATTGCTCCATCTGCCACTCAATCCTTTTTTAAAAACATTGTTAGGTGTTAGAGCTGGGAGATATCTGGTTTTCAGCTTTGCGGCTAAACATCGTGATTAACTTGATATATCACAATGTCTGAAATAAAGATGGAGCTATGCAGAGACAATGGCTGGCTTCACTGTTTTCCCCACGGTGTGATTTTTGCATAGCGCGCACACACACACATTTTGATTCACAATCTATTGCCTGCTCAAAAACTATGAAACTGATGTCACAATATGGACTTCAAACAGGTTATGGACGATATTACTGCTATATCGCCCAGGCCTATTAGGTGTGTTTTTGTTTGTTTGTTTGGTGGAGGTGTGGCAGAGATTCTGTTTACGCCATGTAGCCACAGGGCAGGTTCCTACGAAACTGCCTCATACCAGGTGAGACTATTTGCTCATCTAGTTCAGTTGTGTTGACACCAAACAGCAGTGGATTTCATGGCTTTCAATCCCTCCTAGCCCTACCAGAAGATTCTGTACATCCTCTACCATTAAACCAAGGTCCCTTATTCCATTCACACCCTTGAGATTCGAAAGGCTTTTGACTACTGAGAAGAACTACTTTAACATTTATTTAAGGAGCCAGGCAACACAACGCTGAACAGCCTTAGAACGTCTATCTGCAAATTAAAGGAGTTGGGTGTTTTGTTTTTGTCCAGATTAAAGAGAAGAAGAAGAAGAAGAAGAAGAAGAAGAAGAGAGGCTGTGTTGCAGCTTACAACACAATGGCACCCTGTGAGGCTGAAAAACATCAAACAGAAGGCAAAAACAAAATACCCATCCATCTGTAACCGAAACAAGCTAAACACTGACTCTGCAATTGTTTCTGAATTGTGCGTCCTGTTCCTACTTGTGTAACTATGTCTGCAAGACTCACCGGGCAGGCAGTTCACATATTTGATTGTGGCCCAGATCCAGAACTTCCAGCTTCCTGCTATCGCAGACCCATTCAGGGAGGCTCTCGAGGTGGTTTCTGCACAAGGGAGGCAACAAACGAACAGGTTAAGAGGTATGGAAAAACTAGCATATGTGTTTTAAACCAGGACAGGCAATGCAATGAAATGTTTGGGGCCGCAAATGCAACTTGCCCAACACTGAGCCAGACACAATCATCTGTTGTTTCAACCCAGCCACTCATCTTCGAATGGAGTTTGCCGCCCAAATCAAGGTTTCCACAATTCTCAACCCACAACCTGATGTCATGCAGTTCAACAACAAGAGCTTATTGTTGATCATGAGCATCACAGGTGCATCTAACAGTAACATGTGACAATAGCGCTTTGCTTTGCTTGGGAGCAGGGAGCAAAAGCAAAAGAACGCTGTAGAAAATGCTAATAGCAACTGGAACAGTAGCAATGTGCTTCCTTTCAAAAGTGTAGCTTTTCTTACACACTCGCCTGTGTTTCCATTGTATATATTTAGGATTAGCCAGTGCCCTTTTTTGAATGCTCATTAAATTCAGTGCAGCCAACTGGAGGCAGCCAGATGTTGCTACACTCCAACAACCAGCAGCTCCAGCAGTCAGCATGGTCAACGGTCAGGGGTGATATGAATTGCAATCTAACAACCTCTGGAGGGTCCTACATCGACCTGGTCCTGTACTTATAGATCAATCTTGTCTTCAAAGATTTTTTACAGCACAAAGAGCGTGTGTACCAAAATTCCAAACCACTCTGCACAGAAACTTCCAAGATGGCATTTTCAAAGGAACTAGAGTTTATGAAACAGGGTCAGTGGCCATTCAACCAGATTCAGGAGAACTCCCAAGAACCGTATTCCTTCATTACTAATATTTACTCTACAAATGAAAAGTTTGTGCCCACAAATACATCCTGCTGTATGGATCTCTTTTTCTTTGGTGGGTTTTAAATAAGGCAACAGAGCAGGATGTTTAGCTATTTTCTTATTCAGCCCAGGGGAAGTTTACACAAAATGCTGGCTTGCAGCTCTGTCCTGCTCTGTCCTTTACACTATCAACAGTGCTTTGCTTATAGTGAACTGAGTACATTTCCAGTAGAATACCAGCTTGGAAAATAAGGGGATTTTTTTTTTTTTAAAGGCTTTACTCGTCCCTAACACAGCTTTAAGCTGAAACGTATTTGCAGGAAGACAAATAGTGCATCATTCACATTTTGGGGTTGTGCAATAAATGCCACGCTAATCAAAGATATGAGAAAAGAAAGTGAATATATAATCTTGTTATGAAAACAAGCTGTCAACATAGCTAGCCTCAGATATTGGGAAGTCAAATATTCCTCATTACGATGACTTGTGGAAATAACGTGGGGGGGGGGGGAGGACACACTGATTTTTCTAATAAATTACTTATCCATGCGCACATACTGATGAGATTCTGGCACGCAAATACATTGACTCATGCACTTGTATGCTTCAAGTCACTGGCAGCACCCTCAGGCAACACCCTTGTCTCTTTGGTGCTCTTGTTTAGACAAAACAGTCGCTTCGCTCTTTAGGACAACTCAAGGTCTGGTGCTCTTTTTAAAACAAAAAAACAAAACAAACCACCCACAACAATGCTCAAAAACGCAAATGACCTCCTCATGTTGTTTTAATCCTAGCGTGCAGGCATCAGAAACAGCATTGTTTGCATGGAATCGGAAAACTTTTGTGTTTTTACAAGCCCTCTTAGCAAGGCTACAGTAATTTTTCTTTTTCGGCCATGTTAGCACTGTATTTTCAAAAAGGTATATTTGGTCTTACCTAGAAACATCCATGTAAGTCAGATAGTTCGGAACTGGATACACATCAAGGTGAACAAGTTCTGTGAAAGGAACACAATTAATATATACCAGAAAGAAAGAAAAATCAGCAATGAAAATAATGCTCTACTTCCTATTTCCCAGGTTTGTTGTTTCCCCATCATACAAATTGTACATCGAACACAGTAAGGAATATTTAATATGGCTTAAAGGGGTCTTCAATAGAAATAGTACAGTGGTACCTTGGTACTCAAACTCAATCTGTTCCGGGAGTCCATTCGACTCCTGAAACAGTTCAAAAACCAAGGCACGGCTTCCGATTGCCTGCAGGAGCTTCCTGAACTCAAGCAGAAACTGTGTTGGGACGTTCGGCTTCCAAAAAATGTTCGCAAACCAGAACACTCACTTCCGCATTTGCGGTGTTCAGGAGCCAAGCCATTCGAGTACCAAGGTACCACTGTACACCAGATAGTGGTTTCTTCCATTTCTCCTTAGCTTCCAACAACCATAGTTCTCTGTTATTTAGGAAAGTTTTCCTTCTGCTGCTGCTTCCTAAAATCCAGTCTCAAATCAGTTCTGTGATCTGAACTGCAAGTCCAGTAAGTTACAAAATCTGAGAGCCCAAGGAATATTTTTATCCCCAGGACTAAGACATTTTTGAGGTTTGATTCGTGTGTTTGTGATGCAGCACTTCAGACTGCTACGAGGCAGGGAGAGAAATTCCACGATTGTGGAATTCACCACACACACACACACAACATCCACACAGAAAACATCCACATCAACAGTTAAATCCTCTTGCCAATGTCTAGTATTCTGCGGGGAGGAATTTTTCACTTTTCACGGTATAGAGAAGCATTCAATCACTGACTAACCCTGTCTGCAATGATACAACCCAGACATAGGTTTATCTCCTGAGCGAGAACTAGGCTTATAGTAAATCAATGATTCCTCACCCAATTATTTCCCAAGGCTATTCTTCACGCAGCAACACCAGCAGCCCTTCATTGCACTGCCTTTGGTTTGTAGACAAGAAGTCTATCCTAGCACCCTCTTGACCTTACATTAAATCCTTCAACTCATGATTAGCAGCCATATCCATTTTTATGCACAGAACTAACAAAGCCTAATCCTACAATTACAACGTTCATCAGTCCAGATATCCATTGAAACAATGGTTTGGCAATGCTTGGATTTTGCTGCCAATTTCTGAAACCGATGCCACTGCTCAACTATACGGTTATGCACAGGGAAATTTAGGATGGTCTTTTCTATCTTTCATTAATCAAAAAGGGCTAAGAGGTTACACAACAAATCAATTGCCATGAACGAAGGGCCTATCTGCAGTCCAGAGGTGGGAGACGGCAGAAGAATGAAAGCTACTGCTGCCTGTTCGTAACTCACTAAGCTCAGCTGCCTACTTCAATCAATTCTTCAGTGCTTCCAGCAGAGAGAGAGAAGACCTCAAGGTCCTATGCTCAGCAGAAACAGCTTTATGCAAAAGACAGTTGTGCAAATCCACTTTATTTGCATAATTTATACAAGTGGACTTTTTTTGGCCTGAGGGTTGTTCTCGCTGCAGAAAAAGCTTAGCCCACTCTGAAAACCAGAGCAAGGGACAACAGGCTTTCCTGTTACATGTGTCATGATGAAGTCCAAAGGAAACTAAAAAAAGAAATGATACAACAAAGAGGCATGTGGCACCTTAAAAACTAAAAAATGTTAATATGGCATAAGCATTCGTCAGACGCATGGGATGTGAACCTCAGTTTTCAGGCAGATGTATGTACATACAAATGTACACAGATGTTAAGGGGGGAGGAATGTAAAAGGTTGGAGATAAATGGCAACGGAACGTGAAAATATAGCCTGTGACGGAACTTAAATGCATGCTAAATGGTCTTTCCCAGCAGCAGTAGTTGGTGACAACCATCAGAGAATTGTTGAGTAAATTAACACCAATGTAGGGAATCCAAAAACCTTAAATTTTGCAGTAGGCATCAGACAGGCAGCATACTTTGTCTTGAAATTATCGGTTACCTATGGTACGTTGTCATCTTCATAGAAAGTCCAGGCCAATCGCTCCAGTAATTCAGTACCATATATGTGAGGTAAGCTGAATGTTTAAAATGCACAGTATGAATGCATTATTATTCATTTCTGACTGACACTGGCATGTTGGTCCTCTAAATGGTTTGTATCGCGCTTGTGCGCTAGGGGCTGGATGAATCCTGAACCTAAACACAGCATTCAAATCCACTGTAAGACGAGCAGACCAGAAAACACCTAGTCCTTGTCTGAACTGCCTTCAAAGCGAACGTACCATTTGAAGTGGCGTAAAGAGCTTTAAGCAAATATCCGCTGATTTTGAGGCTGACCAGCTGGTTTCTTTCACAGTGCAGTATTTCAACGTTGTTGAAGATGGTGGCGTCGAGCTCGCCTAGTTTATTGTCCCGAAGATCGAGCTGGGTGACGTGATGTAGGAAATCAGCGCCGTCCGCCATCAACCTCCTAATGACATTTAACCTGGAGTAAGAGAGGGAGGAAAAGAATTGTGCTGTTGATGGGCGTATGTCAGCAAGAGGTTGGAAAGCCGAAGTTTTGGCTCTAAAACTATCATTTTCTCAGTGTCCCAAGTAAAAATGAAATACAAGCCCAAAATCTGGTGCTCAAATGGGCCCTGTTTTTATGAAAAGCTCATAGTGACTTACATGGAGGTCTCCAATGGTCTCCCTTCCAACATTTATTATTAACTAACGCTACATCTTCAAGCACTCCCTAGGTCATACACTAGACCCTTTCGCGGAAAATCTTGGAACCCACCACTGATAGGTTGTGAGGCAAACAGCATGAACTGCTCCCAAGTATCTGTCCCTCATTTCGCTGGAGCATTAGAGGATGCTGAAAGATAGCTCGGTTGGTAGAGCACGAGACTCTTAATTTCAGGGTCAAGGGTTTGAGCCCCATGGTGGGTGAAAGATTCCTGTATTGACGGAGTTGGAATAAATGATCCTTGTGGGCCCTTCCAGCTCTGCAGTTCCATAAACTAGCAGGTTGCATTTTTATCATCATTTTTGCAGTTTTGCTACTGGAGATGGTGCCTATGCAAAATGAAGCTCGATACTGCTCTGATTAGTTCTGAACTGGTTGCAGCCAAAGTGGGGTTCCGTTCAGCTTAACCATATGCCTCCTTCTTGCAATCAGGACGTATGCTGAATAATCCCAGCCAATGAAAACATGCATTTTCCAAAGTGCAGCGAACATCAACATTCACATATGAACGTCAACAATCCCAGATCACTTTACCACTGTCAACATTAATTGATGGTGTATGACTGACAAAGAGGGAGATATACACCAGTGTATGCTGACAACTCTTACTTTGAGTGGATGTTAGTACTTGGCGCATTTCTGAGATTTTGCTTATACACAAAATTCTTCCGGGATTGCAGATGTTCAAATGGGAATGCGACATTCCCCAAACTTAGGACTTCCACTATAATATATGAATACCTTCATAGACTAAAGCACTGCTTTGAATTCCTCAGAGGATAAAAAAGTGGGGAAGAGGGATTTATAAACATGAAGCTCTGCACATATTCCAAGTTCTCCATTTGGGCAAGGCATTATAATAAAAGTTTACATCCCACCCAAATCCCAACACTTGACAATGGTGAGGTGATGCAATAGGTCAGTATTTTATATTTGGGGTGGGTCACCCAAACCCATACATGCACATATTACAAATCATGGCAGCTCGCGAGAACTTGTCCTGCCCAGTCCTTGACTTGCTGCAGAAACAAAGGTGATCTATAAAAAGCAGCCACCTGTACCATTTCATTGCACTCTGAAGAGTTCAGTTTTATTTTCAGTGCTGAGCTGACAAGATCGATTAAATCACACAATCAGTAGAATGCTTTGGGGTGCAATGAAAGCTCTGGAAGGACCAGGACTGCGCTTCTTTCTTTTTTTAAGTGCTCTCATCCCTAGATTACACCATATGCCATCTTCTAGCATGCATAAGTTAACTCCTCAACCTGCTCTAACTCCTTAACCCATTAAAACACAGCCATCAAATCTATGAGCACTTTAAGAATTTTGTATGATATATACATTGTTTTAAATGTTGTATTTTTTAAATAAAAAAATTTCTATTCAGTTTGGATGGGGCGAAGAGAAGGCCCCACCCATCAGCAGATGTCATTGGTGACATCAGTTGATAGCTAAAGGGGCATGGTTTAGGGAAAATGGCCCCATGGGCCAAACCAGACCTTTTGGCAGGCCAAAACTGGCCCACAGGTCCTATCCTTGAGGTAAGGGATTGAATCTTTCATGTACAAGGTCAACAGTATTTGCATGAAGAAGAGTAATTATTTCTGGTTGGTTAAAACAGTCTATTTCTCAATTTTGCATGCTAATGTAATAATATGACAACTAAACACTGCCAAACCTGCATTTACTATAGAGGAAGTCACTCTTAATTTGATTGCTTGCGTGAAAAAAGAAGCAGAGATATTTAACAAACATCACCCCTAGCACTGAATGCCCTTGCTCGCAAGTTCAGCATCTCCATATGAAATTTGTGACCAGTCATAGCCAGTATCTTGAAACGATGCGGACAGCCATCTTCACTCTTGAGTTTCACCCATTCTCTCGCAAGGTTACGTACCTTAGATCTACATGCTTGATGTGTGGCATTCTGTTCAGCGCCTGCAAGCAGAGCGTTTCCATGCAGTTTCCAGACATACAGAGTTTGTCCATGGCAGGCAGCTTCTCTAACACCTCAGGGATGCTGCTGAACTCGTTGAAAGAAAGACCCAGGTAGTTAAGCTGGGGCATCCTTTCCAACTCAGCGGGAAGGCTCTGGAGGAAGTTCCCATCCAACAAGAAGGTCTGTAAGCTATTGAAGAGAAGAGGAGGTTGTCAACAGCAGCATTAAACCCTCCCAAAAAAAACAACTCTTTATAAACATGTATTGCAGCAACTCCAAAGGACCTTCTGGCAGTTCCCCTGTTGTGAGAAGTGAGGTTACAGTAAGGCCACCCTGGATTTACAAATCAGTCCCCTGACAAAATCCTACCATTCCTATTGAAGTTGAAAAGTGTCCCCGGATTCATTGAAAAAAATCTGGTAACCTTAGGTTACAGGGAACCGGGCAGAGGGCCTTCCTGATAGTGGCACCCGCCCTGTGGAATGCCCTCCCATCAGATGTCAAACTGATAAACGACGACACAACTTTTAGAAGACACCTGAAGGCAGCCCTGTATCGGGAAGCTTCTAATGTGGGATTGCTCTGTTGTGTTATTGTATATCCTGTTGTAAGCCAGCCAGAGTGGCTGGGGCAACTGAGTGAGATGGATGGAGCACAATCAATCAATTTAATAATAATAATAATAATAATAATAATAATAATAATAATAATGCTGCCATATTCTGGACCCCAGTGAAGGTGCTAGTATATAAGAGTTTTTCACAGCTTAAGTCCTCTGTATGTGAAGAAGTGAATCATACACCGGCACTTTTGCTGGCCGTTACAGATTTAGTTGTGCTTAGGCGTTTAGCACACACGTTTGCCATGACTCAGGCATCGTTGACCCAGGCTAACCCCCTGGGAGGAGTCGGTGCACTCAGGGTTCATGCTGCCCTTGGCCATCTGTACCTACTTGTTCATATCACCGACGGCTGCTGGAATACTTCTGAGTGCATTGCAGGACACGTTGAGCTCAGTCAAGGTTGGAATGCTGCAGACTGCCAATGGGAACTCTCCTAAATGATTGTTGGAAAGGTTAAGGCTTCTCAGTTTGCTGAACCTACAATTGGGGTAGAGGGGGGGAGAGGAGAGAAGGAGTAAAACAAAACAATAAATTGCGTATTAAATTAAGGTCATGTTATGCAGAAGAAATGAACTACCCATAGACTGTCACCAAGCGGCTGCTTAAGCCACACAGATTTATTTTCCGCAGCACTAAGAAAACAATTAGCAATAAGATGCTGGAAGATCTTCAGTATTAATGGTATTCTCTACCAAAGTGTTTCCTCAATGCCAAAAGTTGTAGACTTAGGAGGGGAAAATATAGCTGGGTGTGATCAAGGGGTTTGCAATAGCATCCTGAAAACCCCAGGCATTTACAATTAGAAAATCAGTCGCAGCTCAAATATGTCCTACAAAGTAGGCAAGCTTGCAGAGTTTTAAATGCAGTTATTTAAATCTCTGTGCCTATCTTGCATCAGCAGCCATTGATCATGCCAGTAGTATAGCTGGCGCAAAACTGGAGACACACAAATTCAGAATTATTTCCCCCCAATTATTATTCTCTTAACTGGGAAAGGATGAATACTTGGAGCAACCTTGACAAAGACTTCCTTGACAGTATGTACAGACACCTAAGGCAACACATCTCGGAGTCAAAATGATTATTTTTTTCCTGAAGGACAGAAATTTCTCCTGGTGTTTAGTATAAATCCTACTTTCCTGCAATTCAGCCTTATAGAAGTACCCTTAAAGGACTACAAAGGTGCTATTTATTTCAATATATACCATGATAAGTTACCATTTGTATTTACCACCCCTAGTTCCAAAATGTTCTGGAAAGTGATCAGCCCTCAATAATTTTTGTTTTATCAGCAAACAAGCTGCACAGACAAACACCTTTTCTGAAGATGGCAGCTGTGTTGCCCCTTCTGCAGAAAAAACAGCGAAGATTCTCACAGCACTGTAAACAAGCACCTAAAACCAAGAAATCAGCCATCTTCCCATTTGTGAAAGGTTGCATAGCTGGCCACATGGTGTTGATTTTTAATCACCAGAAAGTAGCATTTACAAGCTTTTGTTTTAATGCCCTGTGCTTCATTTATCCCAAAGTTTTGCTAAAAACCTGTTCAAACTTTTGTCAAGTTTCTGCCTGCAATCGTGAGAGCTAGAAACCCATTCTATTTTTAAAAATGCAATCTCAGTTTGTCACCATGTAGTGGCAGGTTCTGCAATCTGAGAAATATTCCATGATCTGCAGCACAACCATAGTCTTGAAAATCCCTACACACCCCCCCCCCCCCAATGTAAACCAATTGTACTAAATTATAAGTCTCATGGAGGTGTGTGGATTTAAGGGCTTTTTGAGCAGAAAATATGCACTGCATCGCTTCGCTCTTTTTGTCTGTCCTGACTTTACAATCAGACAGAAAATCCTCACCAGAAGCTTTCGAATTTCAGTAAAGCCAGCAAGTGAATCACTGTTAAGTTTTCAATTAGCAGCACTTGTCAGAAAGCAGTTTCTTAGCACCTTGATTAGACATCTCTCACCCTGTGTAACTGCTCTTTAAAAAAGTAAACTAATTCCATACGGGTTTTTTTGGTTTTGTTTTTTTTAAAAGCTTCCCTTGGAAAGGGGAAATTATTCTTTAATTCCTCCTTGGTGATCCCAACATCCCCAAAGCAGAACTTGGCCCTGAACTTAGGCCCATCTTGATTGCAAGAAAAGAGGGGAGGGGGGAAAAACGTGAAGTGATTACACAAGGAAGAAAGGGAACAATCCAAGCCTGCATGTGCAGCCACATTGTTCAGGTTGCCTAACAACAGGGAGTAGGGTGTGTGTGTGTGCTTGCAGGCAAGCAGCTAAAGGGCTGAATGCAAAGATCTGTGTCAACTTCAGATGGATGAGAGGAAGCTCTTTTCCTGACGAAGTTCACTAGAGCAGCATTTCCCAACCTTGGGCCTCCAGCTGTTTTTGGACTACAACTCCCATAATCCTCAGCTAGCAAGACCAGTGGTCAGGGATGATGGGAATTGTAGTTCGAAAACAGCTGGAGGCCCAAGGTTGGGAAACACTGCACTAGAGGGCTTTGTTTTCCCTTCATTCAATCTCCTCCCAGTGCATGATGGGAGTGAGGGAGAGTCATGGCATATACACACCCATAAGAACAGAGGCAATCACAATATCCATCAAGCATTGATACCACATCCCAAAAGCACCTGCAGTCAGAGGACTCCCCCAAGGATAGCATCCTTCCTGCCCACCCACCACCAACAGACCTAGGCCAAGAAATTCCTTGGGAAGAATGGAGCTCAGCATTGGTAACCGGGCTGATCCACAAAATCCAGCTCAGGAAAAACTGCTTAGAACAGCCACTGCTTATTAGTCAGAAAACAAGGGGCATTTTCTTAAAAAATAAAGAATTCCCAAAATGGTCCTGAGAACTTCTAGGACTCACAAAATGTTGAAGCTATAGAATTTAGAAAACACTAGAATTAGCCATTATCTAAAGAGAGAACTGTCTGGGTGGTATTGAATGCTGAACTCCTATCTTTGCTGATGCCATTTGTTGTGGTGAGAAGGTCAAACAAATGAGGAAATCGAAGCTAAATAGGTTGCCATTCCTTGATGACAAACATCAACGCTCCAGCCATTTTTCCCCACAGTTTTTTTTTGTTATAGTAAAAATATCTAAACAGAAAATATTAGTGCATATTGTTACAAACATGAAAAAGTTTAGCTGTGACCCTGCCTACCCAAACACTATTTGTAAGTCCATTCTTAAACCAAAGCATTCTTAAACCAAGGCGTGCTTTCCCATAGCAGCGGGGGACTCAATTTACAAATGGAGCACACTCAACAGAAAGAGGAACATGTTCTGCTTCCAAGGCAAAGTTCACAAACCAAAACACCTACTTCCAGGTTTGCAGCGTTCTTAATCCAAGTTGTTCATAAACTAAGCTGTTCTTGAACCAAGGTACCACTCTACTCTAAAATCTAAGCTCCATCTTTCTTTCATCTCTCTCATACCTGCTCATAAACAAGATGCCGTAAAGATTTTGGGAGTAATCCCTTCATTGTGTGAACTGCACCGAGGATTCTTTTTTACAGATTTGTTACCTCGCGATTCACTTCATAAGGTCTTATTCATTGGCCGAAGCATTGTCTCATTTCAAAGAAGGGTAATAAAGGAGGTCTGCCCGACTCCCACACATGAGCTGTCCACCCCGCGCAGGGCAGTGATGCCCTCTATTCTACCACACTGAATTCATGCCTCTCTCACATGCTAAAAATTTCCAGTGTCAAGTTTATCGGGAGAAATTTTTATCTTTCACCTTTCCCCAACCTGAAAGAAGAGCTGTTACAATAGGATTGTTCTTTTCATCACAAACACACATTTCTCTTTTGAACCATAAAAGGGCCTGTAATGGAATTCCTCCACAACTCTGCTCTAAATCTCAAGCCAACTTGCATGGGGTGCCCATGAAACATGGCAGTATAGCTACCATCTGAGCTGCATAGTCGTAAACTGAGATTTATTCATTCCTCTGTTTTCCGATACAAAAGAATCACCCAAGATACCGCTGAACAACGACCAGTGTTTATGAAAGCTTCTAAATTTATATTGCCAACATGTCAGTGTGTTCACATATAAAAAGTGAGGTTAAGTTAATGGAGTGAGGACTCCATTCATGGTAAGAAATATCTTAACAGCCACAATATGAACTTCCTAAGTTGTAGGCTCAGTGGTAGAACATCTGCTTTGCACTCAAAACGTCCCCAGATTCATCTTCTGTCATCTCTAGGAATAAAAGCGTCTCCCCAGTTATGGGGGGGTTACGTTCCTGGGTACCGTGTGTATATGTGAAACAGTGCATAGTGAAGAACACAATCTAAAAAGCCTGTAAATACTCCTCTAAACCTCTGAAAACCCACAACCGCTCCCTCCAAACCTCCTTTCTCAAAAACTCCAACTATCCACAGGCCTCAAAGGTCAGTGCAAAGGCTCATGGGATCACAGTTGCAAAGGCTCCTGGGACTGCTGGCCGTTTTCCTGCTCCTTTGCACCCTTTTCCTGCACTTTTCGGACTCTCTTTGCGCCTTTCAGCAGTTTAAATCAGTTTATTTAATTTATTTCCCAGCGTTGTGCAATATACGGTCATGTGCGACTCAAACTCATGCAGGTAGAGAGACACCTGTATCTGCTCTCTGAAATGCTGGAGAGCTGCCGAAATTCTGTGAGCTAGATGAATCAACTGTGTAAGGCTTATCAGGTTTTTCTCATTGTAGTACTTGGGGAGTTCCCTATGAACCACAATGAAAAAAATGGGTATTTTAGGTTTTTCCAGCCATTCTGACCAGCAAAAACAGAACAGCCAAGACATTCAATTTTGAGTCATACAAAAAGAAAAGTGCTGTTGTTATGTCTCAATAAGTCACTAAAATGGATTGGGCAAGGGCAGCCATTTGCTTTTGGAAGGAATCAGAAGACTGAATGGTCTGGCGGACCACCTGAGAGCCAGTGTGGTGTAGTGGTTAAGAGCGGTAGTCACGTAATCTGGGTAACCGGGTTCGCGTCTCCGCTCCTCCACATGCAGCTGCTGGGTGACCTTGGGCCAGTCACAGTCTCTCAGCCCCACTCACCTCACAGAGTGTTTGTTGTGGGGGAGGAAGGGAAAGGAGAATGTTAGCCGCTTTGAGACTCCTTAAAGGGAGTGAAAGGCGGGATATCAAATCCAAACTCTTCTTCTTCTTCTTCTTCTGCCCACCACCATGCTTACGGTCAACTGCTGATAGCTTGCTGGTGGTCCTTACTGTGGGCCACACATGCAGCTAACCATAAAGGTGGTTCTCACACAGTATAGTGCTACGAACAGACTCTCAACAAGGAGAGGCCAGCGGGCAAGTTCAATTTGTGACATGGGTTGAGAGGCAAAATTACAAGGCCACTCTAATTCTCCATGGAAAAGTTCCACGGGAAGTTAATTGTGTTGTTTAAAAAGCACGCTTCCCTCAAAATTAGAGGCTAACTTGTCTCCATAGCCTGCCTTCCCTGTAAACTTTCCATTTGGAATGTTCTACTAAAAAAGAGCTTGGTGCGGCGGGTGAAACTTGCTAATCCAAGGATTGTCAATGCAGTGACTGTAAGCCCACATGTGCCCTCTGATGCCTTCTCTAGTGCTCACAGAACCCACCCCTTGTTGGAATTAGGCTTGAAAGAAGCATGCTCCATTTGCGATGTGTGCATGGCTGCAGTGTTTGTGGTGCCTGCAACTGCTTCTCCACTTTGCAAGGTATGCCATCAGATCCCAAAAAGTTTGGCTAACATTTTACCTTACCTGCTAAGGACCAAGGCTATTTACGCCTTGCGCCAAGGAATTCACACAATCACGCCATGTATTTAAGACATCTATAATGCTTTTTGAGCACATCAGCAACCTTGCCAAATGGAAAAGCTCAGCTCAATTTTGCTTGCGTGATTGAAGGATACAGGCGCCACAATCCATTCTACTCTTGATATTTCAACATGGGCTCCCTATCGGTCTCTCGCGGCACAGGCCGCTGCTACGCTGCATATTAACCTGAGTGAGATTTTCCCCATTGCAGCAGGGTTATGCTTACCCAGAGATAATGCCCAAGGGATATAATGTACCTCACGCACAGCAACAAAGGCCTAATTGCTTTCTTTTCATAGCAGACAAATGGCCGCAGATGAGAGATCAAACCAGGAGCGCGTCCAAATTGCAAGCGTTTTGCTCAACAGATAATAGAACTTTTGTGCTCTCCACAAGGAGAGTCTAAAAGATAAGAGAGAATGGGCAGAATCAAGAGGGACTTTATTAATGCAAATAATATGAACTGAATATGAACTGCCTATACTGGTACCTTTAGGTCAGTATTTTCTACTCTACACTGACCGGCAGTGGTCCTTCAGGATTTCAGATGGCAGACATCCCCACCCTTTTATGGCTTTGGTGCAAACTGGTTCTTGGAAATGCTGTCAAGCACATACAGGGGCGATAAGCGTTCCGCCGCATGTATAGGGAAGACACACTGTCTTAGAGTTAAACTGTGAATATCACAGCAGAGTAGGCTCTCTCCTGGCTGCATGAGGGGAAAGGTCAGAGAATGCCAGTCCTGGGGGATATTTTATACACTGACCAATTACATACTCCAGCCAGAACACACTGCTCAACACACCCCTTCCTTGGGAAAAAGGGGAAAGGAATTTTTGCTGATAAGCAGCCACAGCACAAACGGCACCCGATAACCAGCGAGTGACAAGACACGACTGTTATCATTGAATTCCCAGTGGAATTCTGCCGGGTCACATTTGGGGAGGCCAAAGGCACGTCTCTGTTCATGAAGGTGTTTTGTTTGATGGAGCAGCTGCTGGTTTGGTGGCTGTTCTGGCTTGAAATCTTGCCAGTTTTTTACTGTCATTTTTATTTGTTTTAATTGCTGGTAATGGCCACAAGAACCTTGTAGTTGACCGGTGGGGGTGTGGCAGGAGATATAAGATCAAATGGGCTTGCGACTTACCTCCAACCAAAGTACTGCTGTTCAGGATAGCAGCAAGCCAGACCTGCCCTCCTCTAAGGTAATATTGAGCCGATAAGAGGCAAGTTCATTCTTCCTCCTCCCCAGCCCAGTTTCTGATCTTTTTCCCAAATGGACCCTCAGCATTCTGTAGTTATTGGGGAGTCATGGAGCATGCTCATTACCTAAGGCTTTTGCCTCTAATCCTTTCAACACCCAACCACCCAATTTCACCATTAGAGGAAACATTTTTTTTATTGAAACAAATCCATAAAAAAAACCATCCTATGCTGAACTGAGATTTGCTCGTGGCTATATCACATAAGGCATAATGTAAGTAGCAGAACATTTGAGTACCTGGTTTGCACACTTATAGACAATATATGCACCTGTGTTTATTCTGCATGCTTTATTTTGGTACACGCAGGTCAGTTTTTCCTGACATCTCATCATGTAAATATCTCCAAGTCAGACGAAGGATGAAAGCACAACTCTTCGTAGCATTTTTACTTTCTTTGGCCACCAACCCAAGCAATGTTATTAAATGCCTTCTACCCTTTATGTTCCCTTTTAACCAGTGGTGAGACATTTGGAGGCGGGCGTGAGGAACGGCAATGCCCCCTCGTGGTGTTGGCGCTTTTTCACCGCCCCAATGTGTCGCTGATGCTTTTAACCAAATAACTCTCTCTCCATCCATCACAACCAAATATGCATAGCTGTATAAACGTTGTCCCCTTGTACGACGGCAGGAGAGGGCAAAGTATAATATTTGGACCAAATGCTTCACACGTTAAGTTTCAACAGAGTTCTGACAGGTTGCCTCAGTCATCTGCTTCTGTTTTATATTATTGTGTTGGTGGGTGTTAGGTGTATAAATTGGACTATTGATAGGACACTCAGATTTGGAAGTAACCATTTGCCTGGAAAAACTGTGATGTGGAAGAACTGCCTTCAAAAGAGACCACCAGGGAAGCAAGCCTTTTAAATGGGAAGAGAGTTGGTTCTTTCTCTCTTGCAAACTGTCAGAAATGACCAACAAGCCAAGCCGGCCCAGGACAAAAAAAATATTATGTGGGCCAGCAACAGTTTGTCATTTTCTTTGCAATAGTGATGAAATCAAGCACCTCTAGGGAAGATGCTCCACCCACTTTTGGCAAGGCCCTGTACCCAGAGAGGAACGCACCAACTCTTGCATCAGTGAATTCCCACAACACCATCGTGTTATGTAAAAACTGGGCAAGGCTCTTTTGAATGGCAGTTGGGGACGCCCAATTAGGTCCCGCGGAATCTCAAAAGGGAACAAAGCTGGAAGCTTCTGATTCAATCCATTCTAGGCAACAGTGAAAAAACAGGAACAGAAATTATTTTTTTGTTTTAGCTGTTGTTAATGTACCTTTGTAGCTCATTCAGTCCCCTGGCTGTGGACGGGCTAGGGTTCAGCCTTAGGAAGTTTTGCTTCAAATTGAGATGAGTGAGGTCCTGGCTATAGAAGAGGTTGGCAGGGAGATCCTCCAGGCTGCAACATGAGAGATCCACTGAGCTTATTCGCTGTGATGCAATCTGCAACAAAACAAGGAACCACAACATTAAAATCAACGAAACACGAGCATTTGGCTTCTTGCTTGACCTGGGGCACTTCCTGTTGTAGTGTTATCTACTATTTCTTAATGGAATACCTGTTTATGGAAGTGAGTGAGTGAGTGAGTGAGTGAGTGAGTGAGTCAGTCAGTCTGTGTGTGGTAAGCCCATGAATATAGTAATTGGTCACCCCAATTCACGCATCATGAATACAGTACATTTTGCAAAAACATGCCCGCAGGGGCTGGAGAGTCCTCTAAACCAGTGGCTCCCAATCTTTTAGTTATGGCAACCCACAAGTCCAAATTTCTTTACTATTGTGACCCATCAATTTTAGCATGCATTTTAGCTGCAATTTTGCCTATGCACATTCAAGCAAAAATTTGCACAACTCTCCTATTAATGTGGAATTTGTTGAAAGATGCCTGTGCATCAGAGGCAAAGCTGTAAGAATCACTCAAAACAACTCCCTGTATGAGCACCTTGGGGCAAACCATCACTGGATCTGCCACCACTGGTCAGAAAGCATGTCCCAAGTGTTAAGATGCAAGACTCAGGCTTTTCTGATATTCGACTACAAGTTTCAACAAAGTGTTAAAAAAAATTGTTGGCATATTATAAGAGCTGTCCATCATACCAGCACATCACATCGGTTAAAAAAACAACAACCATTCTGTTTATTTATAAAGCCCACCACCCACTTGCCCAGGCTATGTGACCTACAGGTTGGGAAACCCTGCTTTAAACCTCAGAGAAGGAAGAATACAGAGTCAGGAACGGTGTACTTCCCCCTTTTTCTTCCCTTCCCCCAAATATCATTATTTTAGATTTCTAGCCTGCCTCTCGGGGTGAAAGAGAAACCTGGTGAAGAGGGAATATTCAGGGCAAAATAACAGAATCTTCAAATACTAGCTGGTGAACTTACTAATTGCTGGAGGCCTACAAGTTAGGATACAAGGGTTCCATTCTCTGTGCATAATGCAAATACTGATCCAGAGAAAAAGGCTATTTCGGGAAGGTCAGCAGAGTATGTCCTGACTGGGTGAAAAGGAAACAAAGGCAGAAAAAGATAGCCCACCATGCCTGCCCCCATCGCAAGGTTATACAGATCTTTCAGCTATTCATTCCAGCACCAAATAAAGCCATGCTGCTCACTTGACGTTTTTACTGCGGCGGCTTTTTAAAACCTCAGCTAAGAATATAATCAAACGAATCATCTAAATTGGACAGAAATGAAAAGGCGAAGTAATACTAATGGCTTTGCAAGCCGTACCCAGGGAAAACAGGCAGGAGTTCATTGCTCTGGAGAACTTAATGGCTGAAGATTGGCAGTGAGAGAGGCTGGCTGGGTTTGACTGGGTTATTTGAAAAACAAAGATTCCCAAGAAGAGAAAACTTAATCCAAACTGCCCAAGTTAGAGAGGCATGGTCATAAGAACACTGGGCTCTAATATAGGGTATTTCGAACACTTTTATATGCTTCATCCTGGTAATTCTCACAACAGATAGCAGTGTGAATCAGGTCAACCTTAGTATTCCCACACCTTAAAGGAGGGTCTCAGAAGAGAGGTGGTGGCTTGCTTCAGGTCTGTCTAGTAATTATTATTATTATTATTATTATTATTATTATTATTATTATTATTACCCTACCCAGCTGGCTGGGTTTCCCCAGCCACTCTGGGCGGCTTCCAACAAAATATTAAAATACAATAGTCCATCAAATATTAAAAGCTTCCCTAAACAGGGCTGCCTTCAGATGTCTTCTAAAAGTCTGGAAGTTGTTTTTCTCTTTGACATCTGGTGGGAGGGCGTTCCACAGGGCGGGTGCCACTACCAAGAAGGCCCTCTGCCTGGTTCCCTGTAACTTGGCTTCTTGTAGCGAGGGAACCGCCAGAAGGCCCTCGGCGCTGGACCTCAATGTCCAGGCAGAACGGTGGGGGTGGAGACGCTCCTTCAGGTATACTGGACCAAGGCCGTTGAGGGCTTTAAAGGTCAGCACCAACACTGAATTGTGCTCGGAAACGTACTGTAATCCTGGTCCGATAAATCATACTTATTTCAGAACAGGGCCAAGGAATTCATGACTCAGGAGATCGGAACCAGATTCTTCCTGGCTCTTGGCGACTTACACCAAACTACATAAGCTTTCAAGTTACTGAGGGAGGTGGGACACTTCAACCCATTTATGGAGCAGTTGATGAAAGGAAAACTGTTCTCATTTTAGCTCCAAGGAAAACGCAAGCAAGCAAAGAACAAGAATTCAAATTTCTTAAGGACATTCCCCACCAGTATAGAGAATTTTCACACATCACACACTAAAAAGGCCCTATTTGAGTGTATGAATGAATGAATGTTGTGAGATGATGGTCCCAACTGGGACTGGGAAGCAAGATAAAAACCAAAACAGAACAAAGGTCAGAAAGCAGAAAACACAGCGCCTTTCAAGTCAAATACATGTTCCAGCCAATGCACATTTTCCATTTGGCAAAGAGATAGTTATGTGAAAATAGTGCTTTTAGTGTTATGTGTGAAAAGCATCCCGTGAATTTACTCCAGGTCCATTTTCCAACTAGGAACTCTCCTACTCACAATGCCAACTGTTATACCGCAAAGGTCATCTCAGAACTGCTTCTCAAGTTAACACCCTGGCAACGTAACTTACTTTGATAATTGGAATAATTTCATGTTGGAATTACATGCAAACTATGTGCAGGCTGTTACATGGGCCTTAATCTCAAAACCACAGTGGAATATGCATGGGAAATCAAAAAGTGTGATTGCACAAGCAACACAGCTGAGCATTAATTTTTTGGGGGGGTGGGTATTATTGGGTTGTGGTTTTTATTTTAATTATATATATATTGTCATTTTTATGTTGATCTTTTCTGTGAAACGCCCAGGGGTATAGGGCGGTATACAAAATTCAATAAATAAATAATAAAAATAAAACAATTCATTTTGCACTTTTCAAAAGCCGCGCTCATATTTAACCACCATCAATGAAAAATTGCTCTATACAAAGCTACATACTATTTGCGTATCACTCAGAAGGCAGCAGCTGAAAGCCCCACTTAGAAGCCAATTCTAGAGTTTTAAAACGGGCAGGAATTACGTGAAATGGGAAAGGAGAATCTTCTTTGCTAGCCAACAAAACATAGCAGCGGGTGTGAACTAGTGTTTAAGGCATGGGAAAGCAAACTAAGGCCCAGGGGCCGGATCTGGCCCAATCGCCTTTTGAATCTGGCCTGCGGACGGTCCAGGAATCAGCATGTTTTTACATGAATGTGTCCTTTTATTTAAAATGAATCTCTGGATTATTTGTGGAGCATAGGAATTTGTTCAAATTTTTTTTTTCAAAATATAGTCCGGCCCCCCACAAGGTCTGAGGGGCAGTCAACCGGCCCCCTGTTGAAAAAGTTTGCTTAAACACAATAGAATCCATCTGCTAAAAATGGTACATTGCCACCCCTGGTTTTTGGTAAGCACTGCTGGTTTTTTGTGTGTGTTTTTTTAAAGTGCTTCCTAAGCAGAATTTATAAACAAGGGTTTAAAAACAGTTAATCTAACAAATGAACTTGCTCGGTTTTGGGGGCCCCATGCGCCCATTTGGAAATCTGTCATTGGCATCACAAAATATCGATTAACAAGAGGAAACTGGGGGTTTTCAACACCCCACCCCCACCCCGACACCAATATTATTCCAAACAGGAAATACATTTACGCATATTATAAAACAAATGAAACTCAAGTCATGTTCCAGCCAAACATGAGGAAAAATTTTCTGGCGGTAAGAGTGAAACTGTCTCCCTTGGGAGGTTGTGGACTCTCCTCCCTTGGAGGTTTTTAAGCAGAGGTTGGACGGCCATCTGTCATGGATGCTTTAGTTGAGATTCCTGCATTGCAGGGGGTTGGACTAGATGACCCTCAGAGTCCCTTCCGACTCTGCCATCCTCTGATTCAAATGTACAAAAACAGGCTACCCCCTCAGAACAAGCCATTGATTAAAGCCTATTAAAAAAATTGGGAGGGGCAGGGAATCTTGGTTGGAGCAAAAAGAGATGACTAATGGCCCTACAGGCAACAAAGCCAAACTTTGAGTGGTACCTTTTCATGGGGGGGAGGATTCCTCCTGCCCCCCCAACCGCTTTCGAGCAGGAAGGCAGACTCAACCATTTCAGAGTGGGTGCAACATTGCCAATCACGGTGGTCCTAAGGTATATTTCTAAAACTACAGGAAATCTGCATATTATGAGCACCTGGGTGGAGCACTGGCAACTGTGTGGGTCTCAAGAGAGTGCCATTCCTAATAAAATAATGCCGGTAAATTCTGTACAAGAAGTAAAGAGGAATTCAAGAAAGCCAAGAAATGCCATGCAAGTCTGATAGCAGAAAGAGGAAGCAATTGAAGCATGTTCTATGGCTAGCTTGCACTCTAAAGTGCAGAGTCTTGTAAATCATCATTATTTGAAAACCACTTGCTGTTCACCCACAGAAAGACCAAGTCACAACCACATCCTCTCTAGATAATTTCTGGGTACCGAGAATTATTTTGAGGACGGTGGCAAACTAAAAGCTATCCCGCCAGGACAGAAGTAACTCCATCTCTAGTCATAAATCTCACATGACAAATCCAAGTTTCTTTGCATGGCGTGTAGAAGCACCAAAACAGGACAGGGAAGTGGGGCACACTTCATCATTCCAGAACAATACAGGTGGTGGTGGGGAAAGAAGGTTTAGAGTTCAGTTGGTAGAGCATGAGACTCTTAAGCTCAGGGCCGTGGGTTTGATTCCCATCGTGGGCAAAATATTCCTGAACTGCAGGGGGTTGAACAAAATGACTCTTGGGTGCCCATATGAACTCCTGCAATTCTGTGAATTCTTAATTTTAAAAAAATTGCCTCCTTCAGAAACACAGTTTGAAACCAACGCATCCAAAAACATGGTCCACAAAAACGAAAACCAAGAAAGTGCCATTTGCAAAAAGTGCTATTTCTATACCCTGCCTTTGTTGCTAAAGATTCTACAAGTCGTCTTCTCGGACTACAACTCCCATTCTTTCTGACCACTGGCCATGCTGACTGAGGGAGTCTATCAATGCCTAGAGAGATTCAGGTTCCCCATCCCTGATAAAAACAATGTACTATGGTCCCGCAGCTTGCCCTCCCACCAGGAAATTCAGGGTGGAGTACGTAGAAGTTATCCCATTTTAACAATCACTACCTGAGTTTGTGGCCAAGTGGAAAACTGAACTCACACCTCTTTGGGTCAAGCGACTGTAGGACATTCCCCGACAGAAAGTTGTGGTGGCAACAGATTTGATCTCACTGGTCAATTACGTAGGCTAAATAAAAAAATTGTTTTAACTGTCAAATGAAGGTATGTGGTTTTCTTGTCAGCATCGCTTTAAGAAAACATACATAAAATCTAACCAAGCAGAAAATTACAAGTTGACAGGAACATATGCATGACCTTGCTTCATCAAATCAGAACCTGTCAAGTCTTGTAAAAGCAAACGTTACAATTAAGGAATAGTATCTCACATTAAACTCTTCTTTTTACCTAAATAGCCAGGGAAACAGCCACAACAAATCACATCATTCAGTCCTAACTTTGTCTCCACGTTTCAGGCTCCTCAATAAAAACAGTGTCTGATTTAGGAGAAAGGAAGACCTGAAACTTCCCACATTTTGTACTATCAGTTAATGGTTTGACAGAGGACACATGAACTCCAAGAAACCCCTCATTAGTAACAGAGCTTCAATATTGGGGGGGGGGGGTTGTCTAAGTCCACTGCATTACAAAAGAAGAAGAAGAAGAAGAAGAAGAAGAAGAAGAAGAGGAGGAGGAGGAGGAAGAGTTTGGATTTGATATCCCGCTTTATCACTACCCGAAGGAGTCTCAAAGTAGCTCACATTCTCCTTTCCCTTCCTCCCCCACAACAAACACTCTGTGAGGTGAGTGGGGCTGAGAGACTTCAAAGAAGTGTGACTGGCCCAAGGTCACCCAGCAGCTGTATGTGGAGGAGCGGAGATGCGAACCCGGTTCCCCAGATTACAAGACTACTGCTCTTAACCACTACACCACACATGGCTCAGAAGAAGAAGGAGGAGGAGGAGGAGGAGGAGGAGCAGCAGCAGCAGCAGCAGCAGCAGCAGCTGCTTATAGGCCCCCAGAGGACGTCTAGATGTTGAACTTACAACTCCCATTACCTCTACTGGCCATGGTGTCTGTTATAGGAGGAGGAAATCTAGTTGTGGTATGTAGCCTACTACTAAATTTGACAGGTGTCAATCACATGCATGCATTGCAAAGGGAAATCCTCAAACTGGTCCCATCAGCTATTATCCCAGTGACCTCCCCCTCAGTACAAACTAGAAGGGTTATTCATTTAACCTATGATCATTTTTATGGTCTGCACCCTTGCCCAACTGTGAAGCATTTTACCCTTGGGTGGGCTTTCCTCAAATTACAACGTATTGATATTCTCAGGCATGAAGGTGAACCTTTTCTCTCCCGCGAAAGAAGAATTGTTCGTGTGTTCCCAATAAATTTGCTGAGATGAAAGTTCACTGTCCCCTTAACCTTGATTTTCTGCAGGTAGCACAAGCAAACTCCCATCTCTGTTGCAAGTGAACATGAAGCAAAAAAAAGCACTGCACTGTTTGAAGGCAGCATGTTTGCGCAATGTAAGGAATATATATATAAACTGTATGTAGCAAGAACCAAACGATTATTACATCAATGGCAGATTGGCTGGAGAAACAGTTTCTAATCTGTGTGCCCCATCATGGAGCTTGTTAAAAGCTGGGAGTGTGGAAATGCATCTCTCAGTAGTAAGAGATTCACCATTCACCACTTTCAACCAAGGATGGAGTCACTTCCCTATGGGGACCTCAATACCATTTAGATCCAGGAATCCTATGGGCAGGGCATGCATTCAGCATAGCTCCTTGCTATCAAAAAACACACAAGAAGATCATGGCCGCTGGGCCCATCACCTCCTGGCAAATAGAAGGGGAAGAAATTGAGGCAGTGAGAGATTTTACTTTCTTGGGCTCCATGATCACTGCAGATGGTGACAGCAGTCACGGAATTAAAAGACGCCTGCTTCTTGGGAGAAAAGCAATGACAAACCTAGACAGCATCTTAAAATGCAGAGACATCACCTTGCCAACAAAGGTCCGTATAGTTAAAGCTATAGTTATCCCAGTAGTGATGTATGGAAGTGAGAGCTGAACCATAAAGAAGGCTGATCGCCGAAGAATGGATGCTTTTGAATTATGGTGCTGGAGGAGACTCTTGAGAGTCCCATGGACTGCAAGAAGATCAAACCTATCCATTCTGAAGCAAATCTGCCCTGAGTTCTCACTGGAAGGACAGATCCTGAAGCTGAGGCTCCAATACTTTGGCCACCTCATGAGAAGAGAAGACTCCCTAGAAAAGAACCTGATGTGGGGAAAGATGGAGGGCACAAGGAGAAGGGGGCGACAGAGGACGAGATGGCTGGACAGTGTTCTCGAAGCTACCAGCATGAGTCTGACCAAACTGCGGGAGGCAGTGGAAAACAGGAGTGCCTGGCATGCTCTGGTCCATGGGGTCACAAAGAGTCAGACACGACTAAACAACAAAATCCAAAGCTCGCCCAGTAAGAAGGTAGGAGGACAACTCACAAGCGCCAAAACCATGTCATTGCCCACAGGCTATGCATGATGTTGTTTCAAAACATTACTGGAACAGCATGGAAAGCACCCACAGAGAAATAGCCCTTACATGGCTGCAGATAACTTATGAATCAGCGTTCATCCTTGGTTGATTCAGCCCTGAGTGACCACGTAAAGAGCACCCATCAGTTGTCTTGAGTATAAAGAAGTGTTCAGAGTTTAACACAAGAATCCATTACATGAACTTGCCAGTGACATCCTATAAGGAACAGGTGGTCTGCATACCATATGGTGTTTTCTGTTGCTGTTTAAAACACCACAACTTCAATGCTATGTTCACTCTGATCCTGCCATTGGTCAATCTATTCTGGTAAATATGACCAGGCATGTGGTAAATTAAAAACTCTTTAGTGTTCAAAGAGCAACATAGCTCCAAGAGCACTTCTTTTCTTCTAAGTTCCAAAGCGTTCTCCTCAAAGTTCTGCAAGAGAAACTTTGATCTATCTTCAGTAAGACTGTTGCACCAAACTAGGGAAATAGTGTACTGATTCCGGATTCCAGCCCCCACAGAGGTCTATGAATGCAGACCTCCCCATTTCAGACGTCCATCCTAAGCACGTGGTAAGTCAATCTTGCAACCACAGGCAATGGCACAGCTTCACTGCCCTTTTAATCACGTGGAGCCCCTTCACACAATTAACACATGAAGAGGGATTATAAAATAATCCTGTTCTAGTCCTGCAGTTTATAGATGTGAATACATACACGCATGTAGAACTGGATTGGGGAAGCTTCAGGCCTCTTGATTTTGATACACTACAAACCCTATTATCTCTGATTCTTGGCCATACTGGTTGGGGTCGATTGGAGCTGGAGCTGGAGCTGGAGTCCAGCAATATCTGGTCCAAACAATTCCCCACTCTGATCAAGGACATGGCAATCCAGTTCTAGATACCGTTCCCCCCCCAAAAAAAAATCACTTTCCCCCCCCAAACACATACGACATTTTCTCCCCATGTCCAAGTGTTCATTAAAAAGTAAATTTCTGAGATGACACAACTACACACAAATCTCAACGTTTCTCTACACAGTCCAATAGCTCTCTAAATATATATTTAGCAAGAAAAGGAACTGGTGGGGTGGGGAAGAGTTTCAATCACTGAACTGTATTCACTTACGGCACAAATGCAAATTTACACAAAGGGATGGATTCTAGAACAGGACGCATGTGCGAATAGCAAAGCCATGAACCACAAAGAGATGTCAGTCACATTCGTGGCAACTTGCTCAACCTTCTTAAGTTTCATTCGTCCCCCCAAATGCATCTCAACTCATGTATACAATACATGGGCCTGTGTATAATATTTGAGCACTAGGTAAGAGGAAGGCAGGGGACCTTCTTATGAGGAAAATGAAGGTGAGCAGGGCTTTTTCTCCAATTCCAACAGGTGGGCGCCATTGCCATTGTAAGAGCACAAGGGAGGTGTCCGTGTTGAGTTCCGGCACCCCTTTTTCTAGAAAAACAGCACTGAAGGTGAGCCTAGTGTTAACCACTGACATACAATCAAGAGGAATGTAAAATTATGAAACAAAGATGAAATAAATATATCTCAAAGCAAGTAAAATAATAAAATAAATAATGAAGAGGAACAACAAGCAACCATCCTCATCCACAGTCAACGGCCTCAAGTTATTGGGGCTACCACATTTAGGGATCCCAGTGCTGTTCAACAACAGGGCAAGAAGTGGTTCCTGTGGCCTTCTCTAAAGGTGGGCAGAAAGAGAGATTTAGAGGGCACTGGGGTATCTTGCCTTGTAAGGTAAAGGTAAAGGGACCCCTGACCATTAGGTCCAGTCGTGGCTGACTCTGGGGTTGCGGCGCTCATCTCGCTTTATTGGCCGAGGGAGCCGGCGTACAGCTTCCGGGTCATGTGGTCAGCATGACTATGCCGCTTCTGGCAAACCAGAGTAGCACACGGAAACGCCGTTTACCTTCCTGCTGGAGCGGTGCCTGTTTATCTACTTCAACTTTGATGTGCTTTCAAACTGTTAGGTTGGCAGGAGCAGGGACCGAGCAACGGGAGCTCACCCCATCGCGGAGATTCGAACCGCCGACCTTCTGATCAGCAAGTCCTAGGCTCTGTGGTTTAACCCACAGCGCCACCCGCGTCCCTGTCTTGCCTTGTACTAGCCGACAAATTGCTGAATGAGTTCCCATCTCTCTCGGGAATGTGTTAGGTGGCTGCAGATGACTCATTATTGTCGTGCACTTCCTATGCACTCCCAGAACCCCTTATAACTTCCAGGCTCTGTATAAATACTGTCTCAATACTGTAATAGGAATGGAGGGTTTCCAAGTAGTTGAATGCACACTGTAGTAAGTTACCACTGTCTGTTTTGACTCTCTATTCACCCATCACAAAAGAAAAAAACTCACGGGGCAAGAGACTGAACAGAATTACTAGACAGCCTCCCTTTTCTCCTCCTCTTTCTGCTTACAACTTAGACACCCACAAACTTAGACACCCAAATCCAACAAACCACAAACATTTCGATACTATCAAGTCATTTGTCTTAAAATGTCAAGTCACACGGTCACCACACAATCCAACAGAATTTGTGGGAAGCACGAGCAAATTGGCTTGCATGGTTTTGCCAAATCCTGGGCTCTGTTGTGGAGAGCAAGTTTATATGGCATCAGCAGGCAAAGAAAAGAAGATGTCAACTGCGACTTGCATGGAGATTTGAGCTTACACTGGCAACTTTCCCAACGCAGCTGAACAAAGAGTAAGAGAAGGCACAGGGTGGTACACAGTAATCTCATGCAATCAGTAATTTTTTCTTCTTCACTCAATCTTCCCCATACTTCTAAACTTTTATTATTTTTATGCTGCTTCACTCTAATTTAGATCTGCCTTAATTTCCAAGACAAGCTGTTGGAAATAAGGAGACAACTGCTCTCCCAGAAAGAGGATAACCAGAACTAATGAGCAGCTTTCATTTTGGAGCACACAATTACAATCAAGTTGAACGCGACAGTGAGGGGAGGGGAAAACCAAGGGGGGGAGGAGGTCTCTTGTGTGGCTGAGGTGTTTCCACCTGGCACTACTTCTACCTGTTCAGTTTGCAAAGGAAGAAAGTGAAGCAGACAGGCAAAGTGAGAGAAGAAGACGGGAAAACAACAAGGATACATAGGCCACACAAATGTCACATTAAGACAGCTGCCACCACTGAGGTTCTGGGGGAGTGTGTGTGTGTGTGTGTGTGTGAATGCACCATTAAGTTTTCACATGTACAAGCCTATTTCACATTGAAACCGTCTAACCATCTTAAACAGTCAACTGCAATTCTCTTGATTACAATTACTCTCTATCACAATGTGTCATGGAAAATTATAGGAGTGTTCCATCACAACGCGCCTCAGGTTCAGAATTTGTTTACTTTTGCACACAGTAGGCTAGTACGCCCACTCATAAACCCCTCTCTGCCTTCCTTCCAGGCAAACTGGAGGCATCAATGGCACATTCCAGCTATTGGGGGGGGGGGACCACTCAGTGTGGGTGTAACTTGTATGGAACAATCCCAGGGATGTTTTTGTGCTGATTTTGTCCTCATACGTTATACACCGCCTTGAAATGTTTCAATAAAAATGCCGATTATAAATATGCAAATAAACAGACAGAATGATGACAGGAACCACCACCTAAAGTTTGAGTTTGTGAGAGTGTGGCACTCCATTTGCTAATACTTCTATTAATAATAATAATAATAATAATAATAATAAATGACCAACTGCAGTCCCAGGGCAGATTGCAACAATTTAAAATACAACATTAAAAAGAACTTAGAGCAGTGGTTCCCAATTAGCTAAGTACTGTTTTCAAAACCCAGGCCATAGTCCCGTTACTTTTGAACATTTTGATAACTCTATGGTAGTTTTTGTTATGTGGGTGGCGCCACAGACCCTCAGAGGTCCACGGACCACCAACTGGGAACTACTGACTTAGAGCAGGCATGCCCAGCAGGTAGATTGTGATCTACCAGTAGATCCCTGAACGTCTGCGGTAGATCACTGGTAGATCATTGGCTCCCCCAAAGAAGTTCAAAAAGCTTGCCCTGCACACCTAAGAAACTGTGCTTTTCCTTCTCTCAAAAAACCCCAAAACTCAACTTTGACCTGAACCCCCAAAAAGGGGGTAGATCACTGCCAGTAGATCGCAGTCTCTTGGGAGCTGGTCACCCCTGACTTAGAGCATTTGTCCTGGGTCTATGTAAAATTTTATCAAATTTGTGGCGGCAGTGGCAATAAAGAAGAATCAATCATTCCCCATTGGGGGGCGGGGAGTGATGACTACAGTCCGAGCGGCACATACAAGTTGCTGCCTGGCTGGAATAAGCTGAAGTGGTACAGCAGCTAAGAGCATGAGCTGGAAAGTCCTTCCACCGCACCCCTCCTGGGTGGCCTTAAAGCAGCATTTGTCCATTAGCCCCCACCTGCTGCCTGTAATAGGAGGAGGATAGTGTTGGTCAATGTTAACTTGGAATTGCCCGTGCCACACCCATTTTGTCAATAGCGCAGGTGGTTTTTGTACAATATACTGGGTATTCAGAATAACCGGAAGAGTCCAAAGCTCGTCTTACCTTTGAAGCTTGCCGCAGCCACCGCAAGTACTCAGTGAAAGTGTCGAAACAGATGTAGTAACTCTGGCTCTGAGGTCCAGAAGAGCTAAATGCTAAACAGTGCTGGTGCTTTTTAACTTCTTCAACCTGCATTTTTAGGGGGAGGGGGGAAAGGGGTTTAAAAAAAAACACAAAACCCAATATGAGTATAGTCAACTATTTTTGATTAAAAAGCTTTACTGTGTATTGCAATTAGGGGTAGTTATATTTTTAATAGATTGGTTTTATACTTGCTATTTTGCTGTTGGCTTTTGCTTGTGAACCACCTTGACTTTTCTTTTTGAAACGAAAGGCAATATTTAAATACTAACAATACTTTTTAAAGATGGAAGCTGAGCCTCTGAATTAACCAGCAGCGGTGCTAAACTAAAGGGTCCTGCCAATGCAAGGATTTCCTCCTGTGCAACGGAGGAATCTTCTCCCCCCAATCTTCTCCCCCTGCCTTCCTCCCCAGATCTGCTCCAGAGGGTATGGGGAACCTCAAAGAAGAGATTTAGGGGGTGCACAGAGTGAGGGAGGTGGAGTCCCATCGGAGAAGCAGAAATCTTCACTCTTGAGAGACCAGAGCTGCTTTGCTAATCAAGACTCAAAGACTTCCAGTATGACAGAAAAGCGATGTGTACAACATTTAACATTACACAGTTCCCAGAGTGGCTGTGTTGTTGAGGCCAAAGTAAGCCGAGAACGCCATCCTAAATCATTCAGACTCCATTCATTTGGACTTGTTAAGCATAAGAGTTTTCAAGATCCACAGAATTATGCAAAAATGTTTGGTGCCATGCAGGCTGCAATGCTATCTATATTTACCGTATTTTTCACCCTATAGGGCGCACTGGCCCATAGTGCGCACCTCGTTTTTTTGGGGGGGGGAATGAATAAAAAAAAATTATTCCCCCCCCCAAGCCGCGGGGCTGGGGTGGGTGAAGCCCGAGCTTCCCCGACCCCAGCCCCCAGAACAGGCTGCTATCCGCAAGCCTTGCGAGCCCGCGGAACTCCCGCTGGGCTTGCAAGGCTTGCGGATAGCTTCCTGAAGCCTGGAGAGCGAGAGGGGTCAGTGCGCACCGACCCCTCTTACTCTCCAGGCTTCAGCGAAAGCCTGCATTCGCCCCATAGGATGCACACACATTTCCCCTTCATTTTTGGAGGGGGGAAAGTGCGTCCTATAGGGCGAAAAATACGGTGCCTGGAATTAAGCCCCACTGAATACAATGGGACTTCCTTTTGGGTAAACCCTCAAAGGATTACACTTGTCAATCTAGATACCTCTATGAACCAGGATGTATTACGAGGCCAAGTGGGTCTGAAAGCACAAGGTCACAGTTCTTAACACCTCATTTCAGCTTTACAGCAAGATCTTTTAATTAGCAAGTTGTCAACACCACTTCTGCCTCTAAGAGTCACCACACCCTTCTTCGAGGGAAACGGAGCAGCCGATATGCAAAACTGCTGGGGTCCATGAAGTACAGCGTCTGCTGCTAATGTATGGGGTGGGGGTGGGGAATCTGTTGCAGAGAAATCTCAATAAAAGGTTTAGTTGGTGCTTTTACAAGATACATTAAATACTCCTGAACATAGCTGTCAACTTACAGATTTGAAAATAAGGGACCAGCAGCCTCAAAAATAAGGGACCAGCAGCCCAAAATAAGGGATTTTCCGACCACAGGTATGTTCAGCTTCTGAGCCCCTCTGAGCCAAAGGCAGAAAGCCCAGCCAGCAGCCAAACGAAGCCTCAAGCGGTGGTTCCCACAGCGCAGCAACCCGGCAAAGGGGATGCAACAAGGAAAACCATCATCACCTCTCCGCTGGGAAGCGCTGAGGAAAGGCGAGTCCCCAGGCAACGCGGCCGATTTGATCGGCACAAGGCGTGTAAGCTCCATCCCTCCCAGTCGTTCTTAGACTCCTTATTGGGTGAGCAACGCAGCCAAGCAACACAGTTGGAGCCTCCCTCCTCTCTGGCCGGCAGGCAGGGAGGTAGAGGAGCTGCTTCCTTTGAAACCCGGGAAATTTAAGGGACATCATCAATAAGGGACAGCAGTGGGACAGAGCGCTGGGATAAGGGACTTTCCCACCAAATAAGGGACAGTTGCCAGCTATGCTCCTGGAAGAATTTTGGCTTTCCCCCTAGTTTCCAAAACTGCATAAAACAGAGCTCTAGCCTCTCTTAAAGCATTTGTTTAAATGAACAAGGCTTCCTGCAAGTAAGAGTTTTCTTCCTACGTCTCGTAAGACTAGAACCATTTTTTAAATAATAAAAAAAAAACAACCCTGAATAATTCCAGGGAAGACTCAAATGCAATGTGTACCCTGCAAATCTTTCCAACTAAAGCAACTTAGATCTACCCATAACTATGAAGGGCTGTTTTGACAAATCACAGAGCTCCACACACCGTGAAGTGTCAGGGCACATCTACACGTTTCAAAGAACATGGACTGCCTCCAAAGAACAGCTGTTCCATACAGAGTCTTCCCCACCACACACCCACAACTCAAGCTATGCCATGTCATTCTGTATGCGTTTGCACACATTGCTGGCTGCTTCTGGCAGGGAAACACTGTTGTAACAACTAGATTTATTAGACTTGCGGAGAGTTTGAAAGAAACACTAAACACGAGGGTCTGTGGGGGCAGATATGTTCCCCTTGGTGGCAGAAAAGGGGGTGGCGAATTCACGTGTTTGTGGATACAAAATAATCAGATATCTTGGCAGTTCCCTCGCTGCAGGAAGTGAAGTTACAGGGAACCAAGCAGAGGGCCTTCTTGGCAGTGGCACCCGCCCTGTGGAATGCCCTCCCATCAGATGTCAAACAGAAAAACAATGACACCACTTTTAGAAGACATCTGAAGGCAGTCCTATATCAGGAAACTTTTCATGTACGATGCTCTGTTGTGTTTTTGTATATCCTGTTGGAAGCCACCCAGAGTGGCTGGGGCAACTGAGTCAGATGGATGGAGCACAATCAATAATAATAATAATAATAATAATAATAATAATAATAATAATATTGCCATATTCTGGACCCAAGTGAAGGTGCTAGTATACAAGAGTTTTTCACAGCTGAAGTCCTCTGTATGTGAAGAAGTGAGTCATACACTTTTGCCAGCCATTACAGATTTAGTTGTGCTTAGGCATTTAGCACACACTTTTGCCATGACTCAGGCATCGTAGGCCCAGGCTAACCCTCTGGGAGAAAGTCAGTGCACTCAGGGTTCATTCTGCCCTTGGTTGTCTGCAGAGTGTACCTGCTTGCTCATATCACCGACGGAGGGTTGATTGACCCTGAAGAACAGTATGAGGCAGGTGCTCCTGTTGTAATCCCATCAGTCATGACCTTTGGCAATGCTGACTGGGGCTGGTGGGATACCAGCAAAACCTGGAGTCCACAGGTGCCCCATCCCTGTGTTTCTAAGGAAACACTTAAGCAACTGTATTTCTAGAATGGCACCGGTGTGGATGCTGGGAGCTGTGGTTCTCATTACCAATTATCATCCAATAAGGGTCATAGTTAGCTAAACCCTGCTTCGCCCTGTATACCCAAAGGAGCATCTCTACCCCCATTGTTTAGCCTGGACACTGAGATCTAGCTCTGAGGGCCTTCTGGTGGTTCTGTGAGAAGTAAAGTTACAGGGAACCAGATGGAGGGCCTTTTTGGTAGTGGTGTCTGCCCTGTGGAATGCTCTCTGATCAGATTTCAAGGAAATAAATAACTATCCAACATTTAGAAGACATCTGAAGTCAATTGTGTATAGGGAAGTTTTTAATGTTTTATTATGTTTTATACTTGCTGGGAACCGCTCAGAGTGTGCGTGGGGTAATAATAATAATAGTAATCCTAGAAAGAATATGCAAGGGTATGTGAGGAGAAGGAAGAAGATGTGGCCAAAAATTGGAAGTTGTTAAGCCAGATGTAGAGAATACAGTGGTACCTCGGGTTACATATGCTTCAGGTTACGGACTCTGCTAACCCAGAAATACTACCTCAGGTTAAGAACTTTGCTTCAGGATGAGAATAGAAATCGTGCTCCGGCGACACGGCAGCAGCAGGAGGCCCCATTAGATAAAGTGGTGCTTCAGGTTAAGAACAGTTTCAGGTTAAGAACAGACCTCCGGAACGAATTAAGTACTTAACCTGAGGTACCACTGTACAGACTAGTAATAACAAAATGCTACTATTTAACACAGTGATTTAATGACCATTAAGGATGCTGTGTTAAATTTCATTCAAGTCCATAGGTCTAAATCAGATGAAACACATGCATATCAGTGTAAATTGACTCATACATTATAGCCTTTATCCAATTCAGTACGAGCCGCTGTATATACACTGAAGCATACAAAGTAGAATAAATTTGCCAGTTTGGGCTGCCTTGCAGTTCCTGCTAAAACTTTTAATAAATTCTATTCAAGCAAATAATTTAAAAATAGCTACTACTGGGATGTGACCGCTTCTAGTGAGAAAGATGGACTATCTGAATTGTTCAGTTGTACTGAATTGGTTATTTCTGTCATTCCTGGATTTCTTTCCTTCACCAAAAGCAACACAAAAATTATTTTTCTTTCTTTTTTTGCCAACCTTTAAACAAACCTTTGGGCAGCTGTTTTGCAAGACTGTAATTCTGAATGCATGATTCCATTTGCCCATTAGCAGCCCACTCAACTTAGTTTGCCAGGACTGCTCAGAAACAACAATTTCACATGCCTTTTGAAAACCAAGACCTACCCAAAGATTCAGAGAGGGTGTGCAAGGAAGGTGTGCAGAGGTATAAAGGGAAATATTAATGGCTGGAGAGCACAAGACAGACCAGCAGATACATTATGTATTGCAGGGCTTTACAACCCAACTGATAGTTGAATTCTTAAAAGTTGCTTTGAAAAAAATGAAACAATGCGAACATATGCAACTCCTTGCATGTGTAACAATAAATGAAGTAAGCCAAAGAATGAATGAAAATAAATATCCACACTGCCTTCGGCACAACGCTGCTTTTTTGCACTGCAACGCTTGCAATTACCACCAATTTGCTGAGCACAACCAAGACAACGTTTTGCCAGCAAACTCTTGCATTCAAGGTGATTACAATTTTGCAAAGGTGAAACGCTTATTTGAATTGCTCATTTGATTCTTTATCTAGCAATTTTTGAAAATTGACTGCGGTGGTGAATGAACTGCACAGTATGGCTGGGATACTGACCGTCAGGTTAATTTGGTAGTGTTAATGAGAGCACCACTTACTCATAACACAACCTCTCTCCTGCCATGCCTGTAATACTTTAGAGCAGGCACAAGGAACATGTGGTCCACTGTTAGATGATGTTGGGACTCCCATTAGCCTCAGACAGCATGGCGAACTCCCGAGGATCATGGGAGTTGTAGTCCAACTACTTCTGGGAGGACTGCAGGCTTTAACAAGGAGTTCCTTAAGATGAAGCTAGCCTAGTGACTTAACTGCTTTCTTAAGCCTCGGAGCCTCTTCAGAGAAGGAACAGAGTTGTCAAAGCAGTGGCAGAAAACAGGACGCCTCTGTTATTGACTAGGCATGATAAGAACACAACAATCTTCTGACTCTGTCGGGTCAACAGAGCAGTGTGTTTTGCCTATTGCCCTTCATCGTCAGGGTCAAAGAATTGCTTGTTCAGGTCGCAGCTCAAGACCCCCCCAAACCTGGAAATCAACTCAATGATTCTGGGTTGGAAAATAACGGCGCTACCCATGACGCCAACCCATTAAACATTACATCACTAGACCGCCGTAAGATCAGAAGGTGCCGTTTCCAAGGCACAATGATGACGCACAGAGTTTAGACAGTATTATGGCAACAAAGCCTTTGCAACGAAGAGTCAGAGATACACAGAAAAGAAATTAAAAATGCAAAATGAACATGGCTTCTTAAAGCAATTCATGTACATAATTTAACAGAACACGAAGAGGAGAAATAGTATAGTGCAACTGAAAATCTCACCACCCCACTCCCATTAGGATCCAAATGGAAATGCTGTGTAGCCAGATCTATGCCCAATGGGAAACTTTTACAGGATCTGGTTAATTATTTCTGGTATACCATATATGCAGAGTAACCGAGTGATTCACTTGCCTTTCCACCGATTAAGGGGAGCACATGCATCTTTCCAGTCTGGCTCTCTTTCACCGATGATACAATTAGGCACGTCCCACAAAGGATAACTTGGCGTCTTGTCCATCTGTTGACCGGCAAATGCATTTTCCCTTTTCGAACATTGTACATTCCTGAGAGCTGAATCCGTTCAGAGTTGCCAATGCTGTGGGGCTTTCCTGAAATGGAAACAGCAAGCAGCTTTTATCAGTTAAAAAAAAAAAGGAAGCTTTCCTCTTTCAAACACGGCTCAAACGGCGCAAGACAGCGAGACAAAATGAAGGCCGTTGTGAGAACCCGCAGGTTCACAGGGCCCTACAACTTAAAAATACACAGCAGTTTATGGAGCTGCACATTTTGATTTCTACAAACCCCCCAAGCCATGAACAATGTGGGGTGGGGAAAACAATCTGTGCACACAAAATAGTCCCATGACCTCCAGGACTTTGCACAACTGGTTTCTCCATCTGCATGAGAGGATGGATGTCTTGGACCACATCAGAACCCCAGGAGATGGCTCAAAGACTGCAGGGTCAAAGAAGAGGTCCTCTGGCTGTGATTCCTACTGTTATTATTAATTATATTTCTTTCACCACAAACTCCCAGGTCTTCCTTTGATACAGATTCTGATAACCCAAGGCCAATCTTGAACGATTTATTGTTTTAGCTGGAAGCTACCTGGACCATATTAAGACACAGGTAGGTAGCCGTGTTGGTCTGGACATAAATCTGACATCAGGAGTCACAAGACAGAGAAGCCAGTAAGAGAACACTTCAATCTCCCAGGACGTTCAGTACAGGATCTCAAAGCAGCTGTCTTATTACAAAAGAATTTCAGATATAGACTTGAAAGAGAAGTTGCTGAATTACAACTTATTACTAAACTGAAAACTATGAAGAGACCTCGTATGAAGAGAGATATTGGATTCCTGTCTCATTACATATGCTATTTTTGGTCATCTGCATACTATCCCTTTGTTTTTCCTGTAGGACTAATTGCAGTCGTCAACAGATTTTCCATACCCATTGAGTTAACCACCCATCTCCTACTACCCTTCTGAGAAAAACCCCACCCCACCCTCACACTATATATAAAGGTCTGGCATGCACACGAAAGCTTATACCCAGAACAAACTTAGCTGGTCTCTAAGGTGCTACACGGGTGGCAATGTGGTCTAAACCACTGAGCCTCTTGTGCTTGCCGATCAGAAGGTTAGCGGTTCGAATCCCCGCAACCGGGTGAGCTCCTGTTGCTTTGTCCCAGCTCCTGCCAACCTAGCAGTTCGAAAGCATGCCAAAAAAAGTAGATAAATAGGTACCACTCTGATGGGAAGGTAAACAGCATTTCCATGCACTGCTCTGGTTTTGGTGTTCCGTTGCGCCAGAAGCAGCTTAGGCATGCTGACCACATGACCCAGAAAACCTGTCTGCGGACCAACACTGGCACCCTTGGCCTGTAAAGCGAAATGAGCACCGCAACCCCAGAGTCGCCTGCAACTGGACTTAACTGTCAGGGGTCCTTTACCTTTTAAGGTGCTACTGGACAACATATTAAGACAGTGAGCTTCTGCAGCTCAAATAAAGCAACGAAACACTTGCTGCCAAACCATCATTAGCAACAGCTACAAAATTAAACGTTTTGCTGTTTAGAGAGCACCTATACTGCAGGTCCTGTAGGCGTCAACCGGTACCAGCCGTCAACCAGCAAAAAGGCACTGAAAACAAATACTAGCAGCTTCATATTGTGCCCAATTTTTTCTTTTATAACAGGGCAGGGTGCACAGAGCACAAGGAGTTTCCATATGATGGAATGGCTATCAGCTAAGTTAGAGCAGCAGGACTCGGTCCACATATTGCATTGCCCAAAACACACATTGAGTGTTAAAAGTGGGGCAGCAGTGGGAGATAGGAAAGGAAAGATGGGCAAATCATTTATGGAGACCATATTTTTGCCTTTTCTCGCCATAAAGAAATGAACCCCTTTAAAGTGCCCCAGGACCATACCCTGTGGGGTAAAGACCAAAGGTTGCACACACTAGAATGCAACAGTGATCTGCTTTAATTGCTGTTACAGGATCTGCTGGAGATAAGGGTAAGGCGCTATTGATTAACAACAGGAAGCCACCCACAGTGAATAAGTGGATTTTGTTTGGCAAGCAATTTTCACTCGCTGGTGTGGCTTAACATTCACATTCATAGAAGCCTTTGAAGCCTAACAGGTGATGGCTACTTACCTCCCTTCCCCCGCCCCCCCCAAATACTGGCAGTACTGATAGGCACAAAGAGATGCAAGCTTTTTGGGTGCATTGGTCACCCTGGCCTAGCAGTTTACTTACTGTTTAAACTACTACGGGATGTGTGTCCTCAATATTGCAGGGGTTGCATATGTTCAGTTACTAAAGGGAGATAACAGCAACCATTTAATCTCTTCCCCTCCTCCAAAAAATACTAAATAAAACCAAGTGCACAAAAAACAAGCAGCATAGGCAGTGAACTCTCTTTTTTCCCTCGGCCAGAAAAACCTGAGAATTGCATGTTCCATTCAAAACCAACATCCTCCGTATCTCCTTATTCAAAGGAAAGCAATAACAAGTGGACAGCTCCTACTGTTATTGGTTTTTTCCAGCTTGCAGGCAAAAGTAGAGTTAATATCACTAGTTTTGTCTGCACTGAAGTGGTCAGAGCTGGAATACTTTATGTTGCCCAAGTTATAAAGACAGGACAGGAATGTTAGGGGTCTACTTCAGGCAATATATTTTATTTGGAGTGCTATTAAAAGAGGAGCAACTTGATTATTTCTGTTACATGCTTTTAACTAAGGGCACCAGGAGAGCTGTCTTTCCAAGCTGACCTACCCTATATGGGGTTTTTAAATACACTCATAATTCAAGTTATTGATTCTCAAAAGGAAATTGAATATACCCACTCCTGCAACAACCAGTACCTAATCCCAACAAATCACCCTGCAGTCGTAATTCGGGGGGGGGGGGGGAGCAGTGAATGCCAGAAACAGTAAAGGAGCAATGACTCACTGAGAATTCTTACTTTCTGATGGTTAAAACAGGGCAGCCATTGAAATGAGTAAGAAGTGGCTGACTCATTGTCCAGAGCACAGAAGGCGCTAGAAGCAGCGTTCAAAATTTGCCAGGCGCTAGGCACATTTTGCACCAGGCTATCAGTCACTTAAGGGATGCGGGTGGCGCTGTGGGTTAAACCACAGAGCCTAGGACTTGCCGATCAGAAGGTCGGCGGTTCGAATCCCCACGACGGGGTGAGCTCCCGTTGCTCGGTCCCTGCTCCTGCCAACCTAGCAGTTTGAAAGCACGTCAAAGTGCAAGTAGATAAATAGGTACCGCTCCAGCGGGAAGGTAAACAGTGTTTCCGTGAGCTGCTCTGGTTCGCCAGAAGCGGCTTAGTCATGCTGGCCACATAACCCGGAAGCTGTACGCCGGCTCCCTCGGCCAATAAAGCAAGATGAGCGCCGCAACCCCAGAGTCGGCCACGACTGGACCTAATGGTCAGGGGTCCCTTTACCTTTACCTATTAGTCACTTGCGGTATGAGGGTGGTGCTGTGGTCTAAACCACTGAGTCTCTACTAACTGAGCTGGCAAAGCGTGAGACTGGCATGCACTAGAGTTCTCCCACTCTACACAACAGAGTTATTCCTCACCACAGAACCCCAGGAGATGGCTCAAAGACTGCAGGGTCAAAGAAGCAGTCCTCTGGCTGTGGTGCCTACTATTATTATTAATTATATTTGTTACCTGCCTTCCACCACAAACTCCCAGGTCTGATAACCCAAGGCCAACCTTGAACGATTTATTGTTTTAGCTGGAAGCTACCTGGACCCTATTAAGACACAGGTAGGTAGCTGTGTTGGTCTGGACATAAATGGACATAAATATGACATCAGGAATCACATGACAGAGAAACCACTAGTCTTGATTGCATTCCACAGCAGCTACTGAACAATGAGGTTTGCCATTACAGTACTTTTAAAGCATCTTCCTCCACAGGTATGCCAACTTTAGATTGTTATTTTCTCTCTCTCTTGCTCTCTCTCGTTCTCTCACACACACAGCTCAGGATTTAAGCAGAAGGTTATGTGGAGTTTGTAATTTCTTTTCTATTCGCTCTGTTATGAAATTCAGCAAATTGTTTGTTCCTAATACCTACACAGAAAGAAAGTGTAATTCATGTTGGCCCTATTGAGTGCTACTTGACTGAAAAGGTGAAGTATTAAGTACTTTTTTAAAACAAAAAACACACACAGAGGCATGGCAAGACGGTTGATCTAACCCCATGGCCAGAATAAATCCTGGGCACAGCCAAGCAGCCAGCCCCACTGAATTAAATGAACGGCATATGAGAAAACATTCGTGTTCTGGTGGGAATTTGGTTTATTTCAGTGCCACATGCAAAAGTGACCCCAGCTGAATGGGCACTGAAAACCTTTCTACACTGGGTTGCCCAACTACAATTCCCATCATTCCTAACCATTGGCTAGGCTGGATATTGCTGAGTTGAGTTGGAAGTTCAAAAACATTTGGAACTCCTGGAAATGAAAATGATGGGATTTAAACTCTGCTTATTCGCTAGTGCTTGGTATTGTTACAGAACTGGGGGAGGGTGTTCCCCTTGAACACTAAAATGAATAAATGCTAGGATTTGGGGTTATTTGTGATATGAAAGGAGAATATAAGCTGCAAAGGAATTCCTCGATAGCCTGGCCTAACTGGGGCCATTAAGAGAGTCATTAACAAGATAATGGAACTTCTTGCACCAGGTGTGACCACATTTCAAAGGTTGCCAGGGTAACACTTCTGGGGGAGAGCAAGGGGCTTTCGGGAAGTAGAAGGAAGAAGGGCTGAGATCCATCTTGGAGGAAGACACAAAAAAAGTTTCCTTGCACTGATGTGGTGTGAGCCATGCTGTAAGATCTGGGCTCCCTCCATGCAAACTGAAGGTACAAATAGGCGTATATACCCTATTGCTAAATGGTGAGAACATGTACAGTTAGGATTCTAACACATGGTGTGTGCTCTCATAGCAGAAAAATGTCTGCTTGGAAGGGACACGTATTCTAAGAGATGCTTCATTGGATCACTACATGTATGCACGTTATAGACATGCACACAATATATATTCAGATGCACAGTGTTTTGTTTTGTTTTGTTTAAGCACTGAGAGTTGTTGCTCACTATACAAGACAACAAGAGACGGGGAGGGGGAGTGGCGCTGTGGGTTAAACCACAGAGCCTAGGACTTGACGATCAGAAGGTCAGCAGTTTGAATCCCCATGATGGGGTGAGCTCCCATCGCTCAGTCCCTGCTCCTGCCAACCTAGCAGATAGGTAGGTAGAGTAGATAAATAGGTACCGCTCCAGCGGGAAGGTAAATGGCGTTTCCATGCGCTGCTCTGGTTCGCCAGAAGCGGCTTAGTCATGCTGGCCACATGACCCGGAAGCTGTACGCCGGCTCCCTCAGCCAATAAAGCGAGATGAGCACCGCAACCCCGGAGTCAGTCACGACTGGACCTAATGGTCAGGGGTCCCTTTACCTTTTATACAAGACAACAGAGGGAGAAGCAACTTACTGATGGCAACTAGCTGACCTCCCTCCCCGCCACATAAACACACAGAGAGAACTGGGTAAACAAGTGAGGAGATGACTTGAATTAAAATAACTTAAATAGCATGAAGATCAAACTGCAAAAGGTGGCATAAGCGCCACGTAAGAGGCTTAAGGAAGCTTATGCTCAAATTGATCAAACAGCCATTATGGGCACTAATGGAAGGAAGAAGCAAGCTGGAATGCTAGTCTGCCTTGGCAATCGCAGGGACAGTGTTTACTTTCCTAGGAAGAATAAACAGGGCTGTGCAGTGCAGTTTATGATCCAGAGGTCAGCTGCCATGGATGAAGTTGCCCTGAAGGCTCCATATACCTCCAAGTTTTGCAGCTTTACTGGGGCTGGAAAACAAGGGGGTGGCCTCTCACTTGGCAGGCTTCAACATACGGTTGATGGGCTACATCACAAATTGACGGAACCCATATATAGCAGAAAAACACGACATAGGAACCGATAAATCTGCCTTATACCAAGACAGGCCATTGCTCTATCTAGCTCAGTATTGTTTCTGTACTGACTGGCAGGGGGCTGTAGACAGGGGTCCCCTCCCTGGAGATGCCAGGATGGAACCTGGGACCATTTGCATGCAACGCATGTGCTTCATCTCCAAGCCACAGCCCTTCCCCTGACTGCTTAGTCCTGGGAGATCTTCATAGGACATGATAATTTCAGCCACCTTGCAGGACTGAGAAAGGCTGAGCCGAACACTCACAAATGCAAAACTGCTTGCCGAAGAACAGGAAGCAGCACTAGGGTGTAGAAAGCCTGGGTTAAAATCCTCAATTAGCCACATTTATCCTCCTATAAACAGGAGGTGCACTCAGCTGCTCACTTTCTGTTCTCCATCTATAAAAGAGGAAGAACAACCAGCCCTCAAGCACTTCTTAGGAGGTGTCACCTAAAATTCTTTAGCTCTATGAAACCCTTGGCCTACCCAAGGACAGCTGTGAGTTTCAGAAGATTCTGGAGCATGGTTTAGGATGCCCAGTCAGATTATGTGGCCAGGATTGGTAGTTCCCTTCGGATGATGATGAGGTTTAAGGGTGAACCACAGCAGGGGTGGGTAGAAGGGAGGTTTGGGATCTACTGATAGATCATTTGCAATAGAGAGGCCTAAGGGGTCCCAACTCTTCCATAGCAGCAAAGCTATGGTGTGGTCTTGTATGTGAAAGGACTGTGAGGTCAGTTCAGTTCTGCTAATATAAACAAATTCCTGGGCTCCAAAAGTGTTCAGAGGTACTCGGTGCTTTAATGCGATCTATATATCTTTAGCACCTGGCTCTGGGTGGCAAGATCTTGGGAGTTCTAGCAAAAAATGAAGTAGATTCAACAAGCCTGGAGTCTGCCCACCCCTGTTCTGTGGAATGCTCTCAATATAACCCTATGGCTATGCAATTTCAGGGTAAGATCCAGCAGGAATCCCTAAGAAGTTTTCAGGTACTCCAAGAGTTCCCTAAAACGACGAACAAAAGAACTATGCTGGATCAAACGAAATGTTCATTTGCATGGCATCTTGTTTTCACAGCAGCCAACCAGATGGATGGTGATGATAATGATAATAACATCAATAAAAATTTAACCGGTAGATATTAAATTAATAATAATATAATTTATTATTTCTACCCCGCCCATCTGGCTGGGTTTCCCCAGCCACTCTGGGCGGCTCCCAACAGAATATTAAAAGCACAATAAAACATCAAACATTAAAGACTTCCCTAAACAAGGTTGCCTTCAGATGTCTTCTAAAAGTCAGGTAGTTGTTTATTTCCTTAACATCTGATGAGAGGGTGTTCCACAGGGCGGGCACGACTACCACGAAGGCCCTCTGCCTGGTTCCCTGTAACCTCGCAGGGAGGAAACCGCCAGAAGGCCCTCGGAGCTGGACCTCAGTGTCCTGGCTGAACGACTGGGGTGGAGACGCTCCTTTGGGTATACTGGGCTGAGGCCGTTTAGGTCTTTAAAGGTCATCATCAACACTTTGAATTGTGCTTGGAAACGTTCGAGGAGCTAATGTAGGTCTTCCAGGACAGGTGTTATATGGTCTCAGCGGCCACTCCCAGTCACCAGTCTAGCTGCCTTTGTGAAGCCCCTAGGCAGCACCTAAGCATCAACAGCTTTACAAACACAACGGTAAGGGATTCTCCATCATATCCTGTGAGCTTTAATATTAAGAAATGTTTAAGTTAGGGAGCATGCCATTTACTTCTTTTTAAATTTTAAAATGTTTCCTTTACAAAAAGACTTCCTTCCTTCCTTCCTTTAAACATAGCTCGTGAGAAAGGGCACTCCACTGTCCTTCACTGTCAAGACCACATCCTCGCATACACCAATATGTTTTAAGACATTCTATGAACACCACATGCAGAACTACGGGCTCATTCGAGCATAAAGAACTTTTTGAGATACCTCAGCCCATCCAACAACAGAGTCTTATGCGGGCATTAGCGGAGAGGCACAGAGAGAATTCTGAACCTGAGCTGAACTCTACAAATTAGCTCTGGGACTCTGATGGCTGTTCCCATGAGACATGTCTACAAACAAAGGCAAAGGAAGAAAGGTTTTGCTTTCTCCAGCTTCAGAATAAATAAAAGGCACAACTGACCCCAAAATGAACACAATGAAATGGTTGCATCATCCATCAATGCCGTGGACATTCTAGACGTCTCAGAGCTAAAGTAGCAATTTTTCCATCATCTCATTATAAACGAATCCAAAAAGAATTTTTCTGGAGCATTGAATCATAGAATTGTAGACTTGGAAGGGACCCCAAGGGTCATCTAGTCCACAACTGTCCCTGGTTGGACTCAAGCAACCAACCTTCTGGTTAACAGCCAAGCACACTGACCCATTGGTGCCACAGATCAAGTAACGAACTCTAGAATAACTCTAAATTCAGCTTAAAACTCCTAAGCTACTACAGTGGTACCTCCAGTTGCGAACGGGATCTGTTCCAGAGCTCCAGTCGGATCCCGAGGTTTCTGCAACCAGGGGAACAGTTTCTGCACACGCACGTGTAGTCATAGAGCGCTTCTGCGCATGAGCGCATGACAAAAACCCGGAAATATACTTCTGGGCTTGCAATTTACGTATCCGGAGGGATACATAAGCGGAGGTATGGCTGTACAGTGGTACCTCGGGTTACAGACGCTTCAGGTTACACACTCTGCTAACCCAGAAATAGTACCTCAGGCTAAGAACTTTGCTTCAGGATGAGAACAGAAATTGTGCTCCGGCGGCGCGGCGGCAGCAGGAGGCCCCATTAGCTAAAGTGGTGCTTCAGTTAAGAACAGTTTCAGGTTAAGAACGGACCTCCAGAACGAATTAAGTTCTTAACCCGAGGTACCACTGTACTGATTCCAGATTCCAGCCCCCACCTCCCTCCCCACTTTAGCTAATGGGGGCTGCTGCCGCCGCTGCGCCCCCGCCGGAGCACAATTTCTGTTCTCATCCTGAAGCAAAGCTCTTAGCCTGAAGCATTATTTCTGGGTTAGCGGAATGTGTAACCTGAAGTGTATGTAACCCGAGGTACCACTGTACTTAAATCAACATTAAGAATCGTAGTTCCAGAGCCGAGTTGCCACCTAGCTGGAATTTTACCAGCCCAATAAAAAATGTTACCCTCCTAAGCCTGTTGCCAGAATGGGAAGATGCAAAGGGCAAAATAAATTCCATCACAGCCATGCTTTGCATTTTTGCAAGGATGTGTGTGCTAGGATTCATCAGCGTGAGCTGCGGTGGCATGCACACATGCACCTAGGTATTGCACAAAGGAGTAACCGCTGCCTTTCTGAAAGCATTATGTGATGTGTATGTGTGGGCCGACTGACTGCTACATGCTGTGGACGAAGAAGGAAGGTGTCCCTGACTCTTAAACAATTTCAAAATAGGCTGCTGCATTTTTGCTTTGGGGGCATTTTATACTGCATCACAGTTTTCAGTTTCATTGTATAGTTTTTGTTATTTTTGTAAACCACTTAAGAGACAATTATAATATTTATATATTATATAGCAATATATTAATATATTAAACACACAGCAAGTGTGTGGAGTTCTGCACCTTAACAAGAGGATATCAGGTTCTAATCTATGGTCTGCCCAGACAAAATCACAAATCTCCAATGTTTTTGGGGTGTGGAGAAATACTCTGCACATGATTAGCAGTATCCAATCTAAGATTTCAGGTTTACTTAGAACAAACAGCAGGGACTGTTCAGTAGCAAATGCTGGTGTCTGGTGTGCTGCTGTTTGAACTGCTACCACATCAAAACACAACACACCCGACACTCTCCATTTCAAACTCGGTCTCTTGCACGGCAGACATCTGGAACGGATGATGGAACCACTGGCCTATTCCGGCAGCTTTAACTAGACCTAAAATATTCCCCCTTTGCGTCTCCAACCGTTCTTTAAAAAACTCTCCAAAAGGAAATTCGGTGGGTGCATGGCAGGGCTCCAAATTATGCAAATGCATATCCATATACAAAGGAAAAAAGAAAGGGGGAAGAAGAAAAAAGCAGTTCATCATCCGTTGGTCAAAAAGCAAACTTTGCTCATCTGGAAAGAATGTCTAGGCTAACAGCGGTTTGCAACCAAAGCTTGCAATGTGATTGTTTCCGGTGACATCTCAGCCCTTTCCCTCAAAAACCACCAAATGCTGAGAGTGCACATTTATTTTTGTTAAGTCATGCAAACCAGATCCTTACTTACAGGGCTTCCAACATTTAAGGAAGCCACAAGCTGACTCAAATCCCAGGCTTCTTAAAGGACGTGTTCCATATGACGCAACTGCAAATACTGGCCAAAGATCTACAGCTCGCCTGTCTGCTCAGCAAAACTGTACTTTTGTGATTATGCAATATCCACATGAAGATTTGACCAAGAAACCCGCCCTCCCCCCTATTTCATTACTGCTATATTGAGGGATTGCTTAAAAAGTTCAGAGATATGGGGGGAAACCCCGAAATGCCACAAATGCATTGCTTCACTGCATTGATCCTGGAGCTGAATTTGAAACAGATAAAACCCTTCGCTGCAGAGAAGCGGAGAGCAACAATGGATTGGTGCCCTTGGCAATGGTGACAGGTGAGGGTTTCACAAGGTTTTTAAAAAGCAAACCCCGTTTGCCAAGCCTTAGGTTCAAAACCAAAACTACAAGATCAGGAAACCTTCAGCGAAACCCCGCCTTAAAATAACTCTGATGAGAAGAGATAAATGCGCATGCGCGCAAACACAACTAAACACTTTAAAAAACCAAAAAAAAACCTAAGATGGCTTTTAGAACTAATAGGACAGGTTTGTGGGGAATTGGTCTTTCAACAGAACTCCATAAACACAGCCACATTTCTAGCATAAGTCAAGCCTCTTTCTCCACCACAGAGAGAGAAATTCAGGATGGAGAGGTAGAAGGTGGCAAAAGCGCGGCTTGGGCCTTCTGCAAACACTCCTCCCTTTTGCAGGTTCTATGCACATACCTTGGGGAAAAGAGGGGCCAGTGGCAACCACAAATTGCTTGCTTTGTTAAGCCAAGCCAAAACTTGAGGGCCCTTGTCTATTAAAAGCTATTAGAGAGGCTAGCCAAACAGAGACTCGGGTCACATCCATAGTCCTTTATCAGGGCATTGAGTTAAAGGCTGTCTTCCATGAAAGGGAACACACATCATGGGAAATGTATCCTACCAGCATTATAAAATCCAACACAGGAAGCCATATATGTTGGTATGTTGTCATTGCGGACTTCTTGGGATCACTAGGAACAGGCCTGTCATCACAGGCATTCACACACCCAGGCAATTCACTGAATTCAATCAGGTCATCTTGTAATTTGTGTTCCCTGTGCCACATTCAGTTTTCAAAATGATGAGCAACCAAGTAGCATGGACGTTTACATTTAATCTTATATAGAAGGCAGACTGTTCCTTCCAGTAGGTATCAGTAATAGCTTCTGGGCACTCCCAGGCACTTAGTGTCCTTACCTGTATATCAAGAGCCCAACTGACAACTGCATCCTTGTCTAAGTAAGGTACGACTCCTAAGAGTTCAGGTTATGCTTCCAAATTTAAAGGCTCTTAATGCAAATCACTATGCTTTAATTACTATAGCAACCAATTATTATGCAGGCTTGCTCAGGAACTACATGAATTATCAGAAATTAAAACTGATTTCCCCTCCCTCCACAGGGTTATTTAAAACACCATAACTGCCAGACTCCCATCCCAAAACACAACGGCATTGACTCCTACTTGCATGCAAGGTAGAGGTCTTTATTCACGCTAAGAGTGGAACAGCAAGCACTAGATCCAGATATCCAAGATTCCAAGGTCCATCAGAAAGGCAAGCATTTTCATAACTGAATGGAAGCCACGCCCTAGAAGTCAGCTGAACATGCACATGCATGGGGCAGACATTGGGGCAGATGAATTTGTTCCCACCTACGAAGGCATTCCCAGGTTCTCAGCAACAAGACTGTCTTCCATGTCTGTTGCCACCTCCTCTTGGTTCAGCCGCTCCCTCTGGCTGGTCAAAAGTCCCCCACCATCCCTGGTGGAGAGAAGCCAGCAGATCTGCTCCCTCCTCTGTGACAGCTAGAGTTAATAGAGAAGGATCTCTCTCCTCCCTCTCTCCTCCACCTGGAGTGCCCCCATCAGCGCCTTCTCTTTCTTCCCACCCCCCTTGCATCTGGGGTTGCCAAATCATGCCACTGGATGATGGAGCCAAGGGGCCATGGCAATAACTGATAAAACATACCTTACTCTTGCTATTCTCCAGGCTCCTTAACAACATCTCAAATGCACCTTTTCCCATCTCCCCTCTTCGAGATAAAGGGGATCTTTCAGTGCAGGGGAAATGTTCACATTTCCCATGGCTTCATTTGGTGAATGGTAGATAAGCTCTAGAATCACAGAACCATAGAGTTTCAGAGTTGGAAGGGACGCTGAGGATCATCTGATCTCTGGGTATAGGGCGGTATATAAATTCAATAAACTACAACCACAACAACAACCACAACAACAACCACAACAACCACAACAACCCAAACCCATGCAATGCAGGAATATGCAGCTATCCCATACAGGGATTGAACCTGCAACCTTAGCATCATCAGCACCATGCTCTAACTAACTGAGCTATCCAATCTGATCCATCTTTAGTTTGCAACGAAGAGCACTGGAAGAGGAGTCTAGGGAATCTAACTGGTGTATTTCACTTTTACTCACAACACACACACACAAGCAAGCAAGCACATATACCCTCAAGGAGGTGCTATGCAAGGACAAGAGGACAAGGCTGGACATCTAGCTTGACACAGAAAGGGACTGGGTAGCTGTCAAAAGACATTTGTTCAGGCTGCCTTATGCATCTGCTATGGGGAGTGGTTGCCACAGCTGTTTGGATCCAAAGATTCTGAGCGTGGAACAAATGTCACAAGCTTAACCTTGGAAAATGTCGAAAAGAAACACGAGCACAGAACGCGTGCAATCAATATAAACACAATAACATTTGCAGGGTGGTATGCGACCAAGTCATGCTCAAGAACTGATCCGATGTACTTAAGCCGGCCATGGGAACGTAAGTCCGCCAATTTCAAAAGTCAATCCCGAATATGACTTTGTCAGCTTGCACCCATAGCGTGCATGTTTCTGGTCGTCATGGAACAACAAAATCCCAAAGAGGTGGAATGAGGATGGGAGCAGAAAGACACCATTGCACTGATATGCTTGTATTCTGCCTCTGGTACAGCTGTCAGATTCTGAGTGGACAAGACTGAATAATCGGGGGGGGGGGGGAGAGAGAGAGACATGCTTCAGAGAATCAACAGTCCTGTCTGTCTGGCTCATTAGGAATCTTAAATATCCTTTAAAGCACAAACTAGATAATTTATGTTTATTTAAATACTTTAGCCAGTACCAAATACCATTCCTGCTGAACCTCTTTAGGTGGAATCTTAGGAGGCTTCTGTGGCATTTGGGTGGAACTGACATCTGTAATAGGCTCCATGAATTGTTTCTTCACCCAAGATTTTCCAAAGCAAACTGGGATACACTTTGCCAAACCTGAGTTGCAAGACTAAAGGAGAGCTCCACGCAAGGAGCAAAGCTCCACAATGGGCTCCTGCTTGTTGTGTCAATTTAGAACAAGGATTTCAGATTCGCTAGTGTTTCTAGAGAATGAAAATATACTCATTATCACCAGATTTTTCAAATTTTTAAAGGGCATGGAAAGTGCTTAGTTAATGCTCATGTTATTATTAATACACCCGAAAAAGAGTGAGTCATCTGAATAAATCTAAGAACTCCCTGCTGTGTTCTGCTGCTTTCAACTGCTGCTTTGAGGAATGGGGACTTCCAGGCTAGAAGCAGAGCTGCCTAGGAGTGTGCATTCACTTTATATTCAGAGAAGGAAGACTTAACTAAAATAACAGCCTCTGCCTACGCTAAACAAAGAAATCCCAGGCTGTTCCAGAAATGCCTCTTTGCTGTGTCATTCGCAGGCCAAGGTGTTGGTCAGAATCATGAGCTTCCCCCCACCCCCAGGAACTTTTAAAAATAGAAAGAAAAATACCTTTTCCATTGTTTCTGTTATTATTATTAATTTAATTTGTATACCGCCTTTCAGGGACGTGGGTGGCGCTGTGGGTTAAACCACAGAGCCTAGGACTTACCGATCAGAAGGTCGGCAGTTCGAATCCCCGCGATGGGGTGAGCTCCCGTTGCTCAGTCCCAGCTCCTGCCAACCTAGCAGTTCGAAAGCACGTCAAAGTGCAAGTAGATAAATAGGTACCGCTCCGGCGGAAAGGTAAACGGCGTTTCTGTGCGCTGCTCTGGTTTGCCAGAAGCGGTTTAGTCATGCTGACCACATGACCCGGAAGCCAATAAAGCGAGATGAGCGCCGCAACCCCAGAGTCTGCCTTGACTGGACCTAATGGTCAGGGGTCCCTTTACCTTTACCTTTATACCCCCTTTCATCCGATTATCCCAGGATGGTTAACAAAATACAAAATGAGAACATAAAATACATAATAATAAATAACCCCACCTCCTACAAACACATTTAAAAAGCAATATAATCTTAACCAGCCCAACGTCTGGTTGAAGAGCAACGTTTTCACCTGGTGCCTAAAGGTGCATAGCGAAGGAGCCAAGTGAGCCTCCTTGGGGAGAGACCATTCCACAAACTGGAAACTACTGCAGAAAAGGCCAGTTCTCATGTTGCCAGCCTCCGGACCTCTTGGAGAGGAGCCACACAAAGGCGGCCCTCAAATTATGATTGCATGGTCCAGGTAGATTCATATAGAGAGAGGTGGTCCTTGAGGTATGGCAGTCCTGAGCCGTTTAAGCCTTTATAGGTCAAAACCAGCACTTTGAATTTGGCCCAGAAACGAATTGGCCAGTTCACTCACCAGCATAGAATTGCTGGGTGCCTGTGGCAACCAGGTGAGCTTTGGAACACAAGGCGGGCTTTGGAGAGAAAGAGGGCACATAAAATAATTTACCCGCAGTCTCAAGAATCTAAATAACCCACCAAATAGGTCAGTTGTGTGAGTTGAGAAAGTGCAAGGGCTGTGTTGTGGTCTTCAATGTCTTCCGTTGCACTAACAAAGCAGGGTTCAGAAGAGAGAGAAAGGTTTGTCTCTTCAAATAACTCCAAAGTTCCAAAGCTGGCATTCTCTATATGAAGATCATACCTCAGTAACCCATGATATTACAGCGATGCAAGTACTGCCATAACATTGAAACATTCCAAATATGCACATTTTAAGCCAAATTCACCAGTGAGCCCTGAAAGACAAAACACCACTTCCAAATATTCTGTCCAGGGCAGGTGAGTTCCTCAGTGCCACAGTCTGTGCACCAACCTGGTGCTCTTCATGCGTTTTGGACTACAACTCTGATCAGCCCTAGCCAGCACAGATGGGATTTGTAGTCCAAAAGATAAGGATGGCACCAGCTTGAGGAAATCTGGTGCATGCCATTCCACTACAGAACCTCTTTCAAAGGAAACTCTCTCTGTTTCAAAAAATAATCCAGTTCATTTGGATGAAAAGGAACCTCCCTAAGTGTGTTTTCCCCCTCAAGGGGAGAACACTTTCCTTTTCTTTAAGAAACAGCGCACAAGTTATCTGACTGTGACACAATCCATTTATGTTTCATATTTCTTCATCTCCACCCAGGCAAGAAAAGGAAGGGAGAGGTTAAGGATATGCTCAAGACATATAAACATTTTCAGAAGAATGTCCCTGTGGGCTCCGTGTTTAAATTAGGCTGCAGTATTAAAATTAGAGAGGAAAGAGAGCTACCAAGCTGCAGATTAAACTTCATAGAGTTATCACAAAAATCAACCACCAAGTAAATCATAAGGCGGCTAGCTATATAAACCAAGTGCGAAGTTTTGGCAAATTTTAATCGAACTGTATCTCTACAACTAAGCAAAACAAAAGTTCCTAGCAAATTGCATATAAAAGTCAGCATTCAAAGACGTGTATAGCAAATCTGCTAACAGCACTTATTTTAACAGGTTTAAATATGACCATGCAACTAGATCATGTAACAAACCAACTGCAGGGGTACATCCTCTCACGTTTATTTGGATGCTGGAATATCATCCTGTTTTGGGGTTGCTATGACCAAAACCCTCCTCAACCAAGCTGTCCTTGCGCAACTGCACCCATCCAAATAGAAAGAGTCCAACTGAGCTTGCCTGACTCCCTCATGCAGCCCCTTGAAACGGAAAGAGCCACAGACTATATGGAATTGGCAGAAATGACTGGCAGAATCAGAGACCAGGGAGAAGAGACGGTGGAAGAAGATTGGAAGAAATTCAAAGATTATTTACAGAAATATTATAAGATTAATGAATGTTAGAATGACATCAGATTGAACGTAAAAGGTTATTAGTAAAAAGGTGTAAAATTAAAAGACTTACTATTTTAAGATACCAAGGAGATCAAGATATATTAAGATATCAAAATTAAGATCAGTTAAGATAGAGGGAAGGGATTTGCTGATCAAATACATGAATTGGAATACAGTGAGGGGAGGTGTGGGGAAGTCTGGGAAATAAGTAAATGCAAGGAATATTATGAAGATGGAATTGTTTTTATTTGTCTTTTTTCTTCTCTTTTTTCTGTTATGTTGCTGTTTTTTGTCGTTTTGTATTTTTGTATTTTTGTATTTCTTTGTTATTTTTTGTTTTTTTATGTAAAAACTCTAATAAAAATATTATAAAAAAAAAAAAGAAACGGAAAGAGCCACAGTTAACATGACGGCCTCCCCTTTTGAGCTTTGGGAGAGTAGCGCTATGTTACTCTTTCCAAAATAGATGTTCTTCTCACTGGGCGCAAAAAGCACACCACTTTCTTGGCAAAGGGAGTAACACTACCATGTAATTCAGTGGTTCTCAACCTGTGGGTCCCCAGTTGTTGTTGGACTACAACTCCCATCATCCCTAGCTAGCAAGGCCAGAGCTCAGGGATGGTGGGAGTTGTAGTCCAACAACATCTGGGGACCCACAGGTTGAGAACCGCTGTTTCAACGTGGAGTTTTCAGGTGCAGAGAGGAAAATGCAATGGGTAATGGCCCAGCCATTCAGGCAATTCACCAGGGATGTCAACATCACTGGAGCAACATGCCCCCATTACACCAAAGTCTAGGAGAGCCACTGCCTCAGTTTTTGGAGGCAGACCACAGGGGCAACTTAGCAATTCAGTGGCAGAGATGACTCCTCCACCCCACCCTAACCCAACAATCCCACCCCCCGAAAAACCCCAGAAGGTGTAGCCTTATGATCTCTGTCAACTGCCCAGGGGGAAGAAAACCGTAAATGAAGAGAGCTAAGGGGGGAAAGCAACACAACATTCAAAATGAAAATGAGTTCATCTGTATCACAACCAACTCTCGACCATTTAATGTGCAGATATTATGAAGCACAGCATGCAATATGACTCATGAGTGGGGACCAAGGTTTTCATTTGCCCAGGGTAGCAAAAATCTCTGGGCTGGCTCCTGCATTCTGCTGGAGTCCACCTCACTTCACGGACAGAAAGGTAAACTGAGGCTTTAAAGCAGGGGTCAGCAACCTTTAACAGCCGTGGGCCGGTCCACTATCCCTCAGACCATGTGATGGGCCAGACTATATTTTGGGGGGAAAGAAAAAAAAGGAACAAATTCCTATGCCCCACAAAATAACCCAGAGATGCATGTTAAATAAAAGCACACATTCTACTCATGTAAAAACACCAGGCAGCCCCACAAATAACCCAGAGATGCATTTTAAATAAAATGACACATTCTACTAATGTAAAAACACGCTGATTCCTGGACCATCCACGGACTGGATTTAGAAGGCGATTGGGCCGGATGTGGCCTTAGGTTGCCTACCACTGCTTTAAAGTGTGGGCTTGTTCTCTCCAGAAATCACAAAAAAGGAGATTGCCTCTAAGCCCAGAAGGGTTGCCCCAGAAACTAGCTTCTGTTATGCTTACAATTTTGTGCGTGTGTGTGTGTTTTTGTATGTTGCAAGCCACCTTGAGCATGGTTTTAAACTTTGAAAAAGAAGCATACAAAAACACAACAATACATCAGATATTTAAAACTTCCTGACAGAGAATCTGTTCTGGTATGCACGCTCAGTTTATGTAGGGCAAGATTTTCAAAATTTTCAAAACTCCTTTGCAACTTTCAGACTAACAGGTTATTCACCAGATGCAAGTTTGGGAAATGTTTAAAGGTATAAAGAGTTTGATGGCTGATTTGACTACCAGATTCCAGACTAAATGAGCAGAAAAAGAATCTAGATGCTGTTTCTTTATTACCCCGTATTCAAGACAACAGTCAACTTCCTGACAAATGCAAATTGGCAAAACTCTCAAGCCCCCCCTGGGAAGGGGAGGGGGTAAAACAAAGAGAAAAGGCACAAATAGAAGCACGTTGTTTGAAGAGTCTATTTGCATATCTAAACATTTTTAAAAGTACCATATTCTTGGTGAAGTGGCACTGCAGAGAGAGATTCTATAACTGCAAAGAACAATGCAGGCCCTTAATGTAAGCCATCATTTCTGGTCATCACCATTAGAAAGAGAAAGAGAGAGAACACAAAGTATATAGCCAGTAATTAGTAAGGTTGCCTGGAGACCGTTCAAATTAAAAAAACAACAACTGTATAGGAGAGAAGGAGATTTATGAAGTTAAGAGCTACATGTTATAGAATCACAGAGCGGGATAAGGTATTTTTTAAGAGATATGTGGGAAAAGACACTTGCCATTTCAGCTACTTGGACAAGCTCTGATTAAAAGATTTAACTTTACCAGCGTTCCTAAATGCCAAGACAATGCCAAGATGGATGATGATTAATAATAATAATGGGGGGGGGGAGGCGGCAAAAGATTTGTTTCTTCCTCCTCCTTATCACTGCCATACTATGAAAACCAGTGGTCAAGAGTGGGGTGGGGCAAGAAATCTCTGTCTTAGGTGCCCACAGGATCTAGCAACCCAGCATGTTAACTGGACACCTGGTATGTTTACTGAATCCAATTTTGCATGTTGTTACGGAAGCATATTGCTAGCTTTTTAAAGTGACAAAGCAGGCCTGATATCAAGGTGGGTTTAGGCATATGACTAAACATGTGAAAGGTTAAAATGGGGACAGGGCAACATGTTTTTATATATGCTGTAAGCTGCCCAGAGTGGCTGGGGAAACCCAGCCAGATGGGTGGGGTATAAATAATGATGATGATGATTCAGGCATGCACACACAAGCAATTAAAAATTTACTACTCTGCAGATCTTCCTGTGATTAGTGTGAAACACGGAAGTGGTTTTTGAGCAGATTCAACTGAAAATTTCCAAGAAAGCAAAAACCCAGGGTGATGATGACGATGATGATGATGACAATGATGATTTGGGCTATGCACAGGCTCGGGTTGGATCATGGATCCCAAACAAAATTGGACTGTTTCAGGTAGCCCCAGTATGTGACATGTGACTGGAGTAGGTTGAGGCACCCTGGGGCAAATCTAGGGCTGCCAAATGAGGGACAGACATGGCAGCCTGCACATGCGTCCTTCCGTCCCCACTCCCAACAATATATTGAATTAGGTTTGAAAACCCTGATCAAATTGTGTGCAAGATCCCCAGTTCAGTTCAGGGCCCAGATCAGGGGGGTTACGTCGGTTCTGGGTCAGATTTGCAGGGGTTGGAGGGTGGAACAGATAATGCTAATAAAATTAATCATTAAAAAAAATAACCCCCCACCCCTACCCGGTGCAGTTCACCCCCCGCAACCTTTTTGCTGTGATCCTCATCTGTGTTCTATATATCTACAGTTGACGCTCCAAATAATATTTTACAGCCTTCAGCTTCAGAAAGGGCTTTTTTTTTAATGCCTTGCCTCCAGGTTCCTTGTCCAACTGTTCTGGAACAAAAATAGCCTGCTTTTGAAGCAAACATAGCCACTTGTTCACATTTTTTATTTTTTTTAGAGAATAAGAGAGAGAGAGAGAGAGAGAGAGAGAGAGAGAGAGAGAGAGACTGTCATGCCAGCACAAAGGTTGTTTTTTCTAACCAACCGAGTTACTCAAGCATCGCTTAATAAGCCATTCAGAAGTTCATAGCTGCTTGTCCAAATGGATTAGTCACATTAGCGATGAAGTTACAAGCATGGTTTTTCTTTTTCTTTAAAAAAGCTCCTCTTCAACGTGCTTCGTTAGTTCCAAATCATATTCGTAAAAAGAGGATCCAATCACCGCAACGACACAACATACAGCATGGCTACTTCAAATGCCACTCAACTACTGAAAACACATTTTTTTTAAAAAAAAGATTGCTCAATGTATATGCATTCATAATAGCACCAAGCGGTCAAAAGCATCCTGTAGATTTTTGTGCGGCTATTCAGATAATTTTACAGAAAGATGCTAAGCGTTGACAAAAGTGGTACCCAGGCAGCTCACTGGGTAAGGTAAAGGTAAAGGGACCCCTGACCATTAGGTCCAGTCGTGACCGACTTTGGGGTTGCGGCACTCATCTCGCTTTATTGGCCAAGGGAGCCGGTGTACAGCTTCCGGGTCATGTGGCCAGCATGACTAAGCCGCTTCTGTCGAACCACAGCAGTGCACGGAAACGCCGTTTCCCTTCCCGTTGGAGCAGTACCTATTTATCTACTTGCACTTTGACGTGCTTTCGAACTGCTAGGTTGGCAGGAGCAGGGACCGAGCAACGGGAGCTCACCCCGTCGTGGGGATTCGAACTGCCAACCTTCTGATCGGCAAGTCCTAGGCTCTGTGGTTTAACCCACAGCGCCACCCGCGACCCAGGCAGCTCGCTGGGTGGATGGAGCCAAATATTGCCTCACAGATGGGGGATTTCACCAAGCAGCCTCAGACTCACCGCCCTGGTCCAACTTGTCATATGGTGATCATAACATGCACAAAGCCATTCTTCCCAATATGCTAGTTTTGAATATGGATGCGTGCACACGCACACACATATATGCTTAAGAGTCTCGTGCTCTACCAACTAAGCTATCCCAATAGAAGGAGAATCCTACAGCCCCCAGTATACCCAAGCAGTCACCTATCCAAGTACGAACCAGGCTTAGCTTCCGAGATCAGACAAGATAAGGCATGTTCAGAGTAGTATAGCCCATCGACTTGACATAACAGTGTCCTTATCTTCCTAAGCCACCACCCACAATCTGAAGAAGTGGTACAGCCCAGAAAACAATAGTCACATTCGCACACTGTGATAAGCCAGAATTAATATGGAGCATGCAGTCCAACTGCTCCCAGTTCACACTTCCTGTAGCTCCACTGAGAGAAAGAAACCCATTCCAATTAAGCTTGGCTTGTCATGATTCCCATTATCGCTTACCATTAGGCCATGCTGGTTGGAGCTAATGGGAGTTCAACAAGATATGGGGGGGCACCAATGGCATCCCTGTTCTAAGCAACATGGCTGCAACAAAGTGCTCAACACTGTTTGCACATAATAAATAATATTATTATTTATACTCCGCCCATCTGGCTGGGTTTCCCCAGGCACTCTGGGCGGCTCCCAAGAGAATATTAAAAGCACAATAAAAGATTAAACATTAAAAACTTCCCTAAGGGTGTCTTCTAAAAAGTCAGTCAGTTGTTTATTGCCTTGACATCTGGTGGGAGGGCATTCCACAGGGTGGGCGCCACTACCAAGAAGGCCCTCCGCCTGGTTCCCTGTAACCTCACTTCTCGCAGGGAGGGAACCGCCAGAAGGCCCTCGGCGCTGGACCTCAGTGTCCAGGCTGAATGATGGGGGTGGAGATGCTCCTTTGGGTATACTGGGCCAAGGCTGTTTAGGGCTTTAAAGGTCAGCACCAACACTTTGAATTGTGCTTGGAAATGTAGGCAGCGTTTAATGGGTCTCAGGGCACCTTCCAATATGCAACTTATGTGGGAGTAAGCCCCAGGGGACGCAGCAGAACTTATTTCTCTCAACAAGAAAATACCCTAAACTCTTGATTTCTAATAAAAGAACAAGGGGGGAATCCTTCTGAGTAGACATTTGTCTTATTTGCAACAAAACGCATAGTGGAAAATACTACACACCATTGAGGTAGGGGGATTCCCCCATCTTTAAATACACTCACCAGATGTTTTCATAAAAGGGGGGGAGGGTGATTGCTTGCAACTTACACTGCTCTTTTACATGTACATGCACCCAAAAAAACCCAACACTCTAGAGATTTTGTTGTATGTCTTCCTCTCTTGAAAACTCACTTTCGCAAAATCCAAGGTCCTCTTCCAAAACATCTAAACACATGAAGTATCCTTGCAAGGCCTGTTTTAATTCATTCTCTCTTTATTCCTCTTCTTGTGTAACGATACCCCTGCTGGAAAACCTCCATGCTAGATAACTGAAAGCAAGCTTCAGCTAAAATCTCTGGTTATCTCCCTTATCACTCTCATTTCAAGAACATGCAGGGAATAAGGCAGGGGGTCAGTTTTTACCAGGCTGAAACGGAAGATAGATTTTGGTTTTATTTTCCCCCATGCTCACAAGTGTTACGGAGAAATCTGGCTGCTCGGCTGCTCAGTCACCCAGCTCATTGGGCAGAGCCTGCGGGTCCTTGCAGAATAAAGGAAGGAGTCCAGCCACCAACCAGAGCAAATAGACCAAAGTTTATTGCGCAACAGGTTCAAAGAGGAATTTTGAACCCTGAGGATGGGGTGACAAGGACTTTTCAAAGTTTCTATCTTATCCCAGCACACAGTTCATTAAGCATCATCACTACACCATTGCTTCATCAGAAAAGGGGAGGGTTATAGTGATTAACATAGGAGGAATGTGTTGGGGCAACAGGCAGGAGACAGGATATGTATTGGGAAGTTCATGCTAAGCACCTACTACAAAGGGACAATAGAACTTTGGTTTGCATAGTCTGCCACCTGGGCAAGTCCGGAGGAGTGCATTGCCCAACGATTGACACCTATGAGTACCTTCCTGTGAGTATGTGACCTCCCACTTGAGGGATTATGCTGGGGACCAAGTGGTTTCCAAGTCCTTGATCAATAAAGCAAATTGGCGGTGGAATGAAGGAAACTGGCAAATGAGTTGGTTTTATATGATTTTTAAAGCTAGGTAACTTCCCTGAGCTGTCAAGTCGAACATTTCAAGCCGCATTAAAGTATTTTAAAAAGTTTGAAGCTCTAAACTAATTTGTATAAAATCTCTTCTGAATAACCACTAACAATATTTTTTTAAAATACAAGCGTTGCTACGTAGAGGATAATGATTTATTAGGCAAGAACAGATCTAGATTGCAGACAGATCTTAAGTTATTGTTTTTCAGAGTGTTGGGTGGTGTATGAAAGAGGGATTGCTGCTTGTGGCAGGTTTGTGTGTCTTTGGAGGGTTCCGAAAACTGGGAAGACCTGTTTGCTTTCAGTTGGCAGTGGAACCAAAGAATCACAGGCAGAAATCACAGGAAGCAAGCCCTCTTGAACTCACTTTGTGCACCCTGAACACTAGTGTCTCCGTCCTTCTAATCACAAGAAGGGGAATCTATTGGTCTCACTGCAAAGTTGGAAAGAAAGGATTTATTTATGCACACTCAAAAATGGTTGTCGGCAGTCACAGGGAGTTAGCACTTTGTACGTGTAAACTGCACAGTGCAAGTCGGAAGCACTGTAATTAAAAATATGAATATTAAATGGCTACCATATGAGTTGACAACAGCTTAGTCAACATTACTTTCAGAACAAACAAAAATAAAACCGGGGAAATGCATGTGAAATCACTACTGTAAGGGTTAGGTAACGTTTCGAAAGTGACTCATCTGATTATAGTACAGCATGGTAAAGTGGAAATAAAAAACACACACACACGCGCGAGCATCAGAATTTGGTTATTAGCATAGCAGAAATGATTCACAACTACCGGAACAGCACGAGTGGCAATCGCAACTCAAATACAGGCCTGCTCAGAAACAGAAACACCTACAGGGAAAATCTGTGCTGCAGAGATGTTGCACACCTAGATTCACACATAGCAATAGATGAGGCAGATGGAATGGAGGAACAAATATTGATTTCCCCTTCCAAGCATCAACTTTATCTTAGGCATATTTTGCACCACGTTATTGATTGACATTTCCTTTCTTACTTAAGACAAGCAATCTTAGCATTAAAACACACACACATACATGATCTGCTGCCTAAGACATGGGTGGGAACTCTCGTGGTACTTCAGACATGGCTGGATCTCTAGGTTCCAATCAGCATGGCAAATGGTCAGGTGTTGTAGGAATGATGGGAGCTGCAATCAGACTACATCTGCAAGGCCCACACATCTTCCCCCATCCATTCCCTAAGGCATGCCTTTCTGGAAAAGTCTGAATAATCTTTTGCACCACCAGTATTAAAGGCAATGTCGCAGAAACACACCAAGTGCTGGTTAAACCCTCCAAAATGGTGAAGTAAACATGAGAGGGAGACCGTGAGACCAACTTACTAGTTCAGCCACCTGTCCCTGCTGTTGCTATTCTGGTTGCCTTCCAACTTGTGGTTGGGGATTGTCTACAGTAGGGAACCTTCTCTACTCATAAGAGAGCCCAGCAGGGAAATGTGGAAAATTTCACTTGCATGGTGAGATCCTTTCACGGAGTAGATATTATCAGCATTGCAAGAATCACCCGTGAAAAGACATAATGGACATTCTCTGGAGGATAACGCTCAATGTGCTTGGGAGAAGGAGTTAGCTGGTTGAGTGAAAAGCCACGTTTTACTGTCTTTATGTTTTGATTGTTTTGATTATGTGTTGTGCTTTGCATACTGTAACTTTGTGTTGTAAACCATCCTGAGACCTACAGGTATAGGACAGTATACAAATAATAATAAATAATAATACATAACAATAACAACAATAAAAGATCCTCTCCGCCTAGGATAGAGGCCCTTGAAGATCAGGCCTGTAAAACATCAGCATCGTATGGAAGGCTCTGAAGACAATCACCCTCCATGAGTTAGATGGGCAAGCAGAACAGCCCCAAGACGGCAGGGCAAGCACACTCATTCCTGCTCTATCCCGTCCCCCTGCTTACTTCAATCCAATTATAGAATCCGAAAAGGGCTTCCATTTTCAACAGCAGCTAGCCGGGTACCTGAAGAAGCTCACAAGAAGCAGTAGGCCATTTCCTACTGGTGACCTTCCAAAGGTTGGTCACTACCAGAAACAAGGTAGTAGACTAAGATGGGCCTTAAACAGGGATTGGAGACAATGCAAATTCCTAGCATGCAACACACAGAAGAAAACTGTTTCTATTGAGAGAGGTTCACTTATTTATGTTTTGCATTTATATCCTGTCCTTGCTCCAAGGAGTTCAGGGCAATGGACATAGTTCTTTCTTTCCTGCACTAATTTTGGCCTCAGATTAGCCCTGTGAGGTAGGCCTGAGAGACTGGTTCAAGGTTGTTGTTGTTGTTGTTGTTGTTTAGTAGTGTCCAACTCTTCATGACCCCATGGACCAGAGCACGCCAGGCACTCCTGTCTTCCACTGCCTCCGGCAGTTTGGACAAACTCATGTTAGTAGCTTCGAGAACACTGTCCAACCATCTCGTCCTCATGGTTCAAGTTACACAGTCAGGATTTGAATCTTGGTCCTAACTTTTGGGGTTAAGTTTCTATTTAAAAGGTAAAGGTACCCCTGCCCGTACGGGCCAGTCTTGCCAGACTCTAGGGTTGTGCGCCCATCTCACTCAAGAGGCCGGGGGCCAGCGCTGTCCGGAGACACTTCCAGGTCACGTGGCCAGCGTGACAAGCTGCATCTGGCGAGCCAGCACAGCACACGGAACGCCGTTTACCTTCCCGCTGGTAAGCGGTCCCTATTTATCTACTTGCACCCGAGGGTGCTTTCGAACTGCTAGGTTGGCAGGCGCTGGGACCGAACGACGGGAGCGCACCCCGCCGCGGGGATTCGAACCACCGACCTTTCGATCGGCAAGTCCTAGGTGCTGAGGCTTTAACCCACAGCGCCACCCGCGTCCCTAAGTTTCTATTTAGCTGTCCATTAATACTGACAAACCGAATCTCCCACTCATCTCTCAGATTCCCTTGTAAATCTAAAGTACTGACCTCACCACATCCTGAGGTAAAAAAATTCCCCAAGTTAATTACACATTGTGTGAAGGTAAGTGTGTGAAGCTACAGCATTCCTACTATCAGCTTAAGTGACACATTCACTCCCTCTCTCCCTCTCTCTCTCTCACACACACACACAGTAGAGAAAGGCTCTTCATCTCTCACCTTGCATCCCTTCATAATATAACCGCCTTCAATGAGATAATTAACTTCCGTAGCTGACCTGTGATACCAATTTCACACATTCCAAATAATCAAATTAGAGCTACAATGGTCATGTGTAAACTTAATTTGTGCTTTCCTGAATCAAACTAAGTTTGCATTTTGTTTAAACTCATTCACAGTTATTGTGAGGCTTGAACCGAGAAGGCACTTGTGGAGATTCACCATTTCAGTATCGATAATGGCTGGGGGAACGCTAATTCAGTAACACATCAAGGGCTGCCTCAATCATGAATGAAGAGGCTACAGAAACCACTGATATAAACACTAAAGACAACCTTTATGTTACAAGGATACATATTTTGGGTAGGATATTGAGGGTCTTTGCTCAGAACACTTGACATGTTCAGGCTGTGCCTTCCATCTGCATTCCTGATTTACCCCCCTGAAAACCCACACGCAAAGGCAAAAAGAGTCGCTAGAATATCACAATGATGGTTACAATCATGAGTAAAGATAATCATCAAACCCTCTGTGTTTGCAAGGAAGCGCTCTAAGATTATGCAAGGTTATTCTTTAGATCCTGGACTTAATCTTTAAACACACAAGCCAGGTCAGAACACCACACTAATCTATCCTCTGGCTTTTTGTGAAGTGTGAACCAGGGCCAGACAGACAAACAGCCTACCAGTTGAAGTGTTCTCTTTATTATCGATATTGTGCCCTCGCTATTATCTCATGGGGAACAGCAAGACCCTAACTTCTAATCTGAAATAGAAGCAAGGACAAATTCTTCATAGAAATAAAGTACAGAATATTCCACAACAAACCAGATTTCCCTTTTAAAAAATTAATAATACTAAGGTCTTCCTCTCCTCCTTGTGCAACTGAGTTGTTTCTTTACGCCGGAGCCAGGGAACCTGTGGCCTTCCCAGATATTGTTGGACTCCAACTCCCATCAGCCCCAAGCCACCACAGCCAATGGCCATGGATGATGGGAGTTGGGAGTCCAGCAACATCTGGGAGAGCCACGGGTTCCTACTCCTGATTTAGGAGAAGCTGCAAACCTTGTTGGCAGATGTCATCTGTGACACCATTATCACTTTGCATCCTGTTTTCCACTACATCAGCCACATATGCCCACGGTCTCAGCAATGATCTCCTTGCTCATCATCCAGCATAGACACACTTCTTTTCTTCCTTGGGAGAGGCTGTGTATAAACGATAGGAAGAGCCAGGCAAAAAATTGGGAACAGATTTTCCAGATAAAGGAAGGAAGGAGGAGCCCATTGTCTGGAGATCCCAAAGGGCATGAAGAAGCAGAGAAAATACGCTTCGACTAATTCAAATACTTGATCTTTCCATGGAACTTTAGAGCTCATCCTTTTATGATGTAAAATAAAAAAGCTACTTAACAGTCTCATGTGCTGCCCCAGTGGAATTTCTCTTTCTCATCCCATCTTTGAACAGTTCCCTCTGCCCTGATTTCTCTCTGTGTCTCAAACACACATGCACCATATCAACATCTATCAATTTTAAAAGCCACCTACCATGCAGCAGTGGAGAACTACTATTAAAAAAAAAAAAAAAAATCACACACAAAGCAAGTTCTCTTGGGCCCAACCAAGGTTTCTTCAAATCCCGACCATCTACACATTCTGCAGCCATCCAACAACACCCTTGGACCTAGTTGTTCAGAATCAAGTTCTGTTGATTTTGTTCTTCCTTTCTATCTTCAGGCAATGGTAATACTGAGAAGCTTCCCATTATTATTACAACCTCTTAATAAAAATGTTGGTAAGCAGAAAACCAGGGATAGGAGATCTGTTCCCTCCCTTCAAGATGTTGCTGGGACTAGAGTTCCCACCATTCCTGACCATTGGCCAAGATGGCTTGGGCCCTGCCTTCCTGTTAAAACTTGGTCCACAGAGGGATGGAGGAGATCAGGGTCTACTAGCTTGTCAGCCTGACAAGTTCCCCACCCAATTTAATAAGTCATTTGATACAGTTTAAATGTTCTTCTCCTCCCTTGTCCTTGTCAAGATGTGAAGGACCAGCAGAACTTTCCCACCAGTTCCCCATGCTCTTACATCTCCCATGAGAAACAAAAGGAAGGATGGAATTCAGCACCTTTAAACAGGCCTAAAAGCACATGAGATACCAACACTAAATTCAGAAATTAGAATCTGCGTATATCTGTCCATTTTGCTTCTCAAAAAAAAGAAAGAAGAAAAGAAAAGAAAAGACAAAAAGTTGAAACAACCAGACAGAGGGCCTTCTTGGTAGTGGCGCCCACCCTGTGGAACGCCCTCCCATCAGATGTCAAGGAAATAAACAACTATCTGACTTTTAGAAGACATCTGAAGGCAGCCCTGTCTAGGGAAGTTTTTAATGTTTGACGTTTTATCGTGTTTTTAATATTCTGTTGGGAGCCGCCCAGAGTAGCTAGGGAACCCCAACCAGATGGGCAGGGTTAAATTATTACTATTACTATTGTTGTTATTATTATTAGCAGCAGCCAGGGCTTTTGACATAGCAGACTCAATTTCTTCTACACGTCATTGTTCTGTCCTTATTACCCATTTCCATTTAAGCAGCTTTTTTATTTTTTTAAATCCTATCCAGATGAACAATCAGCAGATCTATAAGCAGCCATTAAAAATTAAGTAGCTTTAAAAGGGTCCAACAGCTAAAGATCAGCCTGTAAATGATGCCCAAGAGACTCTTTCTCCCATTCCACAAAACTCTCTTTTGGAAGAGTGCTTAGGCAAGGGGGAAGAAAACATGCCGTTCCAAGTGATGGCTGCGGTAAATACATTAATGAGAAGCAGCAGCAGCAGAAGAAGAAGAAGACAGAAACTTGTTTAAGCAGAACTGGAAAATTTATGGCTTTGCTCCTTCGTACCAGGCAAGTTAGTGGGAAGGCAGAAGGACTTGGTGCAATACCAGAAGAATGGCAAAGGAGCAGAGCAAACGTTGAAACCTGACAAGAGTTTGCAAGCACTAATCAAAAAAGGAGTAGCAACGAAGGGCCAGCAAGCGCTACAAAACTCAATTCATGACATGCTCTGTGCAATGAACACATTCCATTGTAAGTTCAGTGCATTCTTGCCGTCGCCTGCTAGTACAATGACAGCTGCCAAGAACAGTAATTTTGTGCCATATCTGCAACTCTAATGATGCCTGTGTACATGTCAGTGGCGTAGCATGGGGGGTGCAGGGGGGGGCCGGCCGCACCGGGCGCAACATCTGGGGGGTAGGGTTAGGGGGCGCAAATCCACGGGTTAGGGGGTGCAAATTACTTGCCTTGCCCCGGGTGCTGACAACCCACGCTACGCCACTGGTACATGTAAGCTGCATTCGCAGTCCTCTCCCCCCCCCCCCCCCGCCTCTCACATTTCTCCCCTCTCCGGTGATAATAACAAAAATAATAGAATTTCTTAAATCCTCCTCTTCACTATTTATTGGATTTCTTAGCAATGTTTCACCATAAGGTTCCAGGGCAAGTTGCAACAATATAAAAATGCAGTATTGAAATCAGTTGAAAATCAGAATAATCCCTCTCTGAGGAGCCTGAGTCCAGGGTAAAGAGGTGTTCCTTCAGCAGGCAATGGAAGCTACTGGAAGATTCACCCCTATAGAGAGGGAACTCACCCCAGAGAAAGAAAGCAGTCTCCTGAACTGCCAATCCTCACACTTCTGGCAATTGTGGAATGTACTAATATTGCTGATATCTGGGGCCTAAAGTTGCTGAGGGCTCAGTCTGCAGCCCTCGCCTCCCCCTCTGTTTCCCCACCACTACCGCATCTCAATTTAGATTCCAAGTATCCTGCAGCAGACATTTCTCTTTTGCTTATATTGCTCTTTTTTTAAAAAAAAAGTGCTGCGTCTATCTCCATCTAATGTGGTGCATGCATTTATAAATAGCACACGAGAAGACTAAATGGAAGTCAGCCAAAAGCAGGTGGCCTCTAACCCTGTCCTTGCAGAAAAATAGCAGCGGGAGAGGGGAATCTATTTAGGCTTACATCAGAGCCTAAATTCCCACCCTTCCCATTTGAATACCGTTTCGGTATAGCAAGGGGTTGCCTGCCCTTTGAAAGTGCAGGAGAGCCAAATGTACACGCCCACTCGATAGCATAACTTTTTATGATTGCCCAGAGCAGTGTCTATCATAGCACTGTCAGTATACAGCCACCTACACTGTGCTTATTTAACGTAAGTTCCACCTGCCTCAGTGTTTCGCTGAGGCAGGAAGAACCAGCTGTGCAAATGTAAGTTGGGGGACACCAGGATTGACAGTAGTACATGTGAAAAGGATCTAGGGGTGTTAGTAGACCACAAGCTTCACAGGAGTCAACAGTGTGGTGCAGCAGCAAAAAAAAAGCTAATGTTATTCTAGGCTGCATTATCAGAAGTCTAAGTGTCCAGGTCAAGAGAAGTCATAGAATCATAGAGTTGGAATAGACCACAAGGGCCATCGAGTCCAACCCCCTGCCAAGCAGGAAACACCATCAGAGCACTCCTGACTGACATATGGTTGTCAAGCCTCTGCTTAAAGACCTCCAAAGAAGGAGACTCCACCACACTCCTTGGCAGCAAATTCCACTGTCGAACAACTCTTACTGTCATAGTACTCCCTTGATCAGACCACACCTGCAGAAGAAGATGAAACCAAGTTTTATGAGGAACGGTTGAGGGAGCTGGGTATGCCTGGTCTGGATAAGAGGAGACATGAGAGGAGATATGATAGCCATCGTCAAACATCTAAAGGGCTATCACATGGAAGATGGAGCAAGCTTGTCTTCTCCTGCTCTAGAGGGAAGGACCCGAACCAATGGCTTCAGTATACAAGGAAGGAGATTCTGATTAAACACCAGGAAGAACTTTCTGATGGCAAGAGCTGTTCAGCAGTGGAATGGACTCTGTCGGAAGGTGGAGGGCTCTATTTCCTTGGAGGTGTTTAAGCAGAGGTTATAGCACCTGTCATGGATTCCTGCATTGCAGGGGGTTGGACAAGATGACCCCTGAATCCCTTCCAGTTCTTACAATTCTATAAGTGCAAACACAACAGGCTGAAAAATGGATATAGCAGGCAGGCAGCAACGCAGGCCTGGGATCCCCATACACTGCAGCTGGGCAGGCAGGGTAAATAAGTGGTTTTTCATTGTCCCTTAGGTCTTACAGATGAAAAACAGTCTGCAAACTGCTTAACTAGGAGATAAACACCTTAGTTTGATTTAGCTAAGGAGTTGGGAAGGGACAACAGGCAGCAAATGATAATAGGGTAGTTTTAGGAGGAAGACCACCTTCCTCCTTAAAAAAATGTGCCTTAAACATTATCTGGGGGGTGGGAGGAATACTTGGCCTGCACTTGTACCTTGCAAGTAAAAAAGTAAAACCAAGCGCACAAAAAGGCAGAGGTTCTCGTCTCCACTGTTTCAAAATCATCTTCTGAAAGCCTGTGCCAAAAGCTTCCCTTCCAAATTTCTCGCGCCACAGTTAACATTAAAGGCTCTTTGTATAGCAGTGATTACATCACCATTGGCAGAATGCTGCACTGTAATTAATTGTTTATTGGTAGAACGCGCTGCATGCCACTGGCATGCGATCAAAGCCCCTCGCTATCATCTAGACAATAATTTAGTGATTAATGAAAATATCGGTTAGCGATCTTTAATCAGACAGAAAAGGGAAAGCTACCAATTATCAAAATTTTCCCACGTTTTGTCAGAAGCGTTTTAAGGCATTTCACACTCACACAGACAACCCCTACCACCCCCCCCCCAAAAAAAGAGGAAATCTAACCTGTCTTTGTTGAACACAAATGTGCCCCTGTAGGGTAAAAAAACCATTTCCCCATAAGGCTTAACTTTGTAAATAGATCTCCTGCAAGGCAGAAATTACTATGTAGGTATATTTAACGTGCTGGATAGATTTAAAGTTACTCCAGGAACATAATGACTTGGGGGGGGGGCGGATCCAATGGAGTGAGTCTACCATTGGAATGGGGACAGAGGCAACTCCCCAATATCCCTTCTAAATCTGCTCCAAAGAACAAAAAGTTTTAATCTCATCCGATTAAAAGATAAGAAGAAATTCCTTTAGATGGCTGAAATATAGGCGTGCATATGAATTCCTTGCAGACCACCATCACCCAGTACAGACCAAGATGATCTTTAAAGGACCTCCAAGGAAACCCTGCATGTCATTCCAAGACCAACAGGTTGTCCCTTAGTGACCACAGGCAAAAGATGTAGGCTCTCTTGGTGACAAGCACTCGTCATCTGAAATGCCTTCCTTCGGGTAATTTGTGAGGAGGAGACAGTAATGCCCTTTAAAAGTCACTTAAAAATGTGTGTTTATCCCAATGTCTCCTGGAATCCAATTTTTAATGTTGTGCATTACTCTGTTTTACCCACGAAATATACAGTTGCAATATGTCTTTATCCAATTTTCTGGAGGGTTTATTGTGTCTTTAATTGGCTTCTTTATGTAAGCTGCTTATAGCAGAGGTCGCTGTGTGGCACCCCCAGTTTTTTCCTGGCACCCCTCCATTGCTGAAATTGCTCTTGAAAGAATGATTCCGATTTAGCCAATAGAACAGGCTGCAGAGTGTGCTTTGTTGCACTGTGTGTGATGCCCATAACAGTTACTCTGGTTTGCAAAGGTGCTTATTTATAGGCCTCAAAAGTTTGGCAAACCCCTGGCTTACAGCAGCGAAAATGTATTGATTTACAGAGACTTTTAAAGGTAATCCAAAACATTTACTTTCACCCTCTGTTTACCTTTTGCTCCTGGGTTTTTGTTTTGTTTTTTTAAAAGAACTGCGACAACTCTGATGTTATTGGCATCCCTTGGGATACATGCAAGAGGCATTAAGCAAGACTACTTACTAAAAGGCTGAATGCCCCACTTTTTCAGTAAGCACAGGGCTTACTGATAGTCATTGGGCAGGTCAGCTTTTTTGCTTAAGGAAGTCAGTCTGCACTTTCAATATAGTCTTCGTTTGAGAACTGAACACACTCCAGAGCCCAAGGAGTTTGAAGGCATAAAAAACGAGAGTGCTGGCAGAGGCTCTGGGGTGATCCTGGTTAAACATACGAGAAATCTCTCATGAATAAGGAACAACTAGATCTGTGATAATTTGCCAAACTTTGGCCCCCAGAAGTTTCCCTCTTTATAGGGAAAATAATCCTGCTTAGTTCATGGTTTTTCCAAAGTCATGCATCTGGTTTAACAGAGCATTTACCCGGGTTGCATTAAATTCATATTTCATTTAACAAACAACAGTCTGGGCAACACAACCAAGCTAAAAGTTGAGCACATTTACCATCCATTGCAGAAGCTGAGACAGGAATTTAGGAGGAAAAGCTCTACTCTCACATAATCTTTGCTTTCAAGAGATGGCACCAAAGCTAGTTAGCTCTTCTGGAAAACTAGAGTTAAAAATACAAAAGCCAATTTTTAAAAACAACAGCAACTTCCTGAATTGGAGACGTCCCCACAATAAAATTATAAATTCTCAATTACCAGCCTTAACATTTAATTCTAAGCTTAATGTACTGAAAAGCATAAATTAAGGAATTTTGTCACCAATCACGAAAGAAGAGGGCACTTTCAAATGCAAGTTAGTGCTTTTATGTATGAAATTTATTATTTATAGTTTCCGCTTCCGAATCCCCGAATCCCCACCTGCCAGATCAAAAATGCCAAAACACAAGCAAGCTCAAGCCACATCTGTATTGTGAAAGATTTGGGTTTCCATCAGTAGCTGAAACCCATTTCAGTCTGAGTACGCTCAGCTTCATGTGCTCAGGACTGTTTCAGAGATTCTTTCGTATTCTAAAATACACTCCTGACCACAAAATACATGCGGAGAGCATCTTTGATGAATAGCACAGTTAAATAAACTACTGCTTTGACCCGTAAGATATACTGGGGCTTTATCTATTTGGCATGCTGGACCAGTCTTCCAAGTACAAAAATGACTCAAGTGGCCGTCCTTGTTGCAAGAAGTCGTTTCACTCTGAAAAGTGAGCGAAATGCTACCTTTGGACACAAGCTGAAAGGAAAAGTCCCTTTTAAGCCTCTTTTGAATCGGATTCGGTTCAAGGAGAAAGATGTACGGCCTGCATCGCAATGGGCCATTCAAATGCCTGGAGTCATGAGTAAGTCTGGTTGTTCCCAGCTCTGCTGGGGTGGAATTATATAATTAACATGTTTGTTGCTTCATCACAATGAATTCCTGACTGGAGTATCTTCGGCAAAAACATTTCCCATGAACTTCCACCAGCACTTCTTAAAACAAAGCACAGCTTCAAACCACACTAATCAGAGGCTGCTACTTTCAACTGCTCCCTCAAATCCCATGGACTTTTTGCTACTTAAAACAGGTCTTCCAAACTTAGGGTTCCATGCAGATTCAACCCTCTAACATTGCTTTGATCTCTCAGAAGCAGTAACGCTCTGTTACGTTTGTGCAACACTTTCAGTTGTGTAATCTAGGCGTAGCTGAGTTCAGACTTGTGTGTATTTCACACGTGTCGCAAAACCAAGCCGGAATGAGCCGAATTCTGCAACCCGTTCATATTTTTAATCTGCCCCAGAACTGGTGAAAATGCTTAGAACATTGACAATAGACCGCAATTCAATAGACAATGCATCTCTGACTGTACCAGGGTCCTGTCTTGACGTAAAAGCCTGCCAGATCTCTCCTTTCCTACTTTCAGATGGAATGATTTGAAGATCGGGGCAAAGGGCAATAATCCCTCCTCCTCCTCAGCTGATGCTGCTCTAAGGCAGGGGCCAGCAAACGTTTTCAGCAGGGGGGTAGTCCACTGTCCCTCAGACCTTGTGGGGGGGCTGGACTATATTTTGAAAAAAAAATATGAACGCATTCCTATGCCCCACAAATAACCCAGAGATGCATTTTAAATAAAAGGACACATTCTACTCATGTAAAAACATGCTGATTCCCAGACCGTCTGCGGGCTGGATTTAGAAGGCGATTGGGCCAGATCCGGCCTTAGTTTGCCTACCCATGCTCTAAGCCTAAGGCAGCCTTTCTCAACCTGTGGGTCTCCAGATGTTGTTGAACTACGACTCCCATCACCCCTAGCTAGCAAGGCCAGAGCTCAGGGATGGTGGGAGTTGTAGTGCAACAACATCTGGGGACCCACAGGTTGAGAACCGCTGCTCTAAGGGCTCTTGCATGTCTAGAGTCTAGTCAGATGGCCAAATTCAGCCTTGACTAGCCTTCTGGGGGGCCACAGGTCAGAGGTGGGTGTGGCCAAAAAAAATCCCTGTAGGCACCCACGGCAACCCCCACTTCTCAGCTGATTCTTGCAGATTGGCCTAGAAATTATTACCTCACACCCATCTCAGATGATTAATCCAATGACTGGGGAGGGAGATTTGAAGACAGACCAGTCCAGTCCTGAACTGTCTACCTCTAAATTGGCCGCTGCTCTCCAGGTCTGTGCCACAAAGGTCTTGTCCGTTTCTACTGCCAGAAATCCTTTCAACCGCAGCTGCCAAAAGAGACTAAAATTCTGGGCTCTAGGCTGGAGGAATGCCCCCTTCGCTGCCTCCCTTGTTTCCTTTCATTCCACAGCCAGTTTCTAAACTAGCGACCACGAGCAAGAAGCATTATAAATGTATGGCGACTGTCTTATTTTCTTTCCCAGCCGATTAATTCACTGCTCCTTGTTTTCTTGACAAGTGTTAAAATGCCGTCTGGCATGTTTTGCTATCCGAAGAAGGGGTGGGGGTGGGGGGAGAGGAACCCACCAGCAAATCCATTTTATCCTGCCTCAGATTCTACCCTGCTGAATGACGTTTGCTTGCATGCATGCACACACACACCGCACACACAGCAGGAGAGACGGCACCACAGCTTCATACACATCGATGCAAGAACAGCCTTTGAGGTCAACTCAGAATTATTTTCACATTTGCTTTCTGCAAAGTTGATGACCTATGCCATCCCTTGTCTATTTTATGGCTCAGTAGATAGTCAGGTCAATGCCTCCAAGGCTCACGATGGCTCTTCACAGTCTTGCTCTTTGGCTGCTTTGTGCAGCAAAGATTCGAATCGGAGATGCAGCTCGCATCTCAGCAAAGTAGAGTTTTACTCGCTGGCTTCTATTTTCATCTTGGGGGGGAAACCACAGCAGGAACACAAAGGGAAATGGACTTGTTTTGAGAAGTGGCAGGCTGAGATTTCAGCAAGTTTTATATATAATTTTTTAATTTGTTTTTTAGAATAGCTCGGGGTTAAATTGTTCTCTTTTCCTAGTCCCTGCTGCAATTGTCCTTCAGGCAGGCAGCAATTAGACGCTCATGCTGATATTACCTGACCTGACGCTGCCTTTCATAATGAGGAACAGTTATTCCGACTCAACGTAGACACCCATTGACCAACTGGTAACTTACTACAGTGCCATACACATGTAAATAATGTACACCACTGGCCTGCATTTTACATTTCCACACCTGGTCAAGAAGCAGGAAGGAGGAAACACCTGACAGGAAGAGAGATGGCTGACACAGAAGTTTGCAAGATGCACACCTTCTTGGTAAGCTACAGCTTAAAGGTAAAGGGACTCCTGACCATTAGGTCCAGTCGTGGCCGACTCTGGGGTTGCTCATCTCGCTTTATTGGCTGAGGGAGCCAACGTACAGCTAAGCCGCTTCTGGCGAACCAGAGCAGCGCACGGAAACACTGTTTACCTATTTATCTACTTGCACTTTGATGTGCTTTCGAACTGCTAGGTTGGCAGGAGCAGGGACCAAGCAACGGGAGCTCACCCCGTTGCGGGGATTCAAACTGCCGACCTTCTGATCGGCAAGTCCTAGGCTCTGTGGTTTAACCCACCCGCGTCCCCTTAAGCTACTGCTTAGTGCTACTTTAAACCTCACTTGTAGGGGTGCAGGTACCCCATGTTTCCTACCCCCACAACACCCTGGCTATGCAAAAGACGTATTGCGGCAGCCACATTGTTCCAGTCAATTCCAACCAAGTTCTTAAATTCGTCAACGTTTGCTCCAATAAACCATGTAGGAAGCAGTAGAAAGGGAGGAACGGAACAGAATGAGGAGTAAAACTGATAGTTTGTTCTACATAATATGGAAGTTAAAGCTGCTAAAAAAAAAAAAAGAAAGGAAAAAAACACCTGTCAAGTGAAGCATAAATAATAGTAGTCTCGTGATCCTGCTCAGAGATATCTTGCTAAGGCTGGGCAATATACGGGTTGGAAGCCTCTAGCGTGATACAGTCATACGTTGGGTTACAGACGCTTCAGGTTGTCCGTTTTCGGGTTGCACGCCGCACTGAACCCGGAAGTACCGGAACGGGTTACTTCCAGGTTTCAGTGCTCATGCATAAGCACTAAATCGCGCTTTGAGCATGCGCAGATGCGCCGAATCGCAACCAGTGTGTGCACAGACGTGGCGCTGCGGGCTGCGAACGCGCCTCCCGCACAGGTCACATTTGCAACTCGAGCGTCTACTGTATCAGTTTCAAAGTTTCTGATCTGGCGATATATCGTGAATCATTATGTGTGTTAGGGCTGGGCAATATATTGTCCAAAACCATTTTCAAGTCCGTATCATGATACTGTTTTCATAATTTTTGACCTGGCAATATACTACAAATCATGATGGAAGAGTGTGAGTGTGTGTGTGTGTGTGTGTGTGTGTGTGTTGCAAAAATCACAACGTGGGGAACACTGCCTCTACCTAGCTCCATCCTTATTTCAGACATTAATATATCATCATATCGTGATGTTTAGCTGGTGATGTTTTATGAAGTTGATACCAGATATCTCCCAGCCCTAATCTTGTCCACCTTCCTTTGGGTGGTGGGGTAGAACAAAGAAGAAAAGAGAAAAAGCAGAAAGCAAAATTAACAATTCAGAAGCCTCTGGTTCGAACTTTTGTCATTCACGAACAGGAGGAGTAATTGCCACGTTGTTTCAGCGACAGAATGTTGAAACAAACCGCCACACATTTTGTACGGAGCAGTGACCATGGGCCAACCTCATAGCGGGGAAGCCTTGCCCTCCTTCCAAAGCCAGGGGGCAGTTTAGATGTAGCCTCAGCAGGGCTGTCTCGGCAAAATATTGTGCCATTGTACGCAACTGTCTTTCACAAGACCCAAGTGTGACCTGTTCCACTCCTCAGAATCTCTCCAGATGACGGGTTTGTTTTGTGGCATGGTGAATACCAATGTAACTCATTTGTTGGGAGGACAGATTTCTGGCCCCTGGAAGGCAGTGCTTCAGTCGCATGGAGAAAGTATTCCCGCCGCACCCCACCCAGCATTCTGAGTTAATATACAGCCGGGGGCAGGGGGAGAATACAAGCACATGCCGAAATTGTGACTGCAGCATGGAAAAAGGCTACTCCCTGCTATCTCAATAAGTGTCTCAAGAATTTATTACTGTAGCCAATACCTGTCCTACTCAGAGTAGACCCACTGAAATTAAGAGACATAACTAACACAGTTCCATTAATTTGAATGTGTTTATTCTGAGTAGTAGTAGTAATAATAATAATAATAATGATAATAACAGATAATAACAACAACACCACCACTAATAATAATTGTACCCTGCCCGTCTGATTGGGTTGCCTAGCTACTCTGGGTGGCTTCCAATAATTATAAAAGAATAACGAAACATCAAACACTGAAAACTTCCCTATACAGGGCTGTCTTCAGATGTCTCCTAAAAGTTGTATAGTTATTTATTTCCTTGAAATCTGATGAGAGAGCATTCCACAGGGTAGACACTACTACCAAGAAGGCCCTCCGTCTGGTTCCCTGTAACTTTACTTCTCACAGAACCACCAGAAGGCCCTCAGAGCTAGATCTCAGTGTCTGGGGCTAAACGATGTGGGTGGAGATGTTCCTTTCGGGTATACAGGGCCAATCAGGGTTTAGCTAACTACAACCCTTATCGGATGGCAACTGGTAATGAGAACCACAGCTCCCAGCATCCACATCTGTGCCGTTCTAGAAATGCAGTTGCTTACGTATTTCCTTAGCTAAGGATTCTGGACCCCAAAGAAACAGAGCAAGAACTGGAAAGAGAGATGGAAGGATTAGAAACAGCAGAAAAAATTGGTTGAGAAAAACCATGGGGGAGTCACCATATGCCACAGATTACAAAGCGACTGCACGTGACCGTTAATGAGGAAACAGGGGGTTTTGTCAGACACGCAAGCTGCAGCGACAGTGTAGTACTGCATTCCTGTCAATTAATGCACAGGTTGACAGAAGAGGATTGTGGGAAACAGGAGGAAAACTTTAGGAGGCGAGCAGGGTCCGCCACAGAAAAAGGAGGGTGGCATCCATTTTACTCAAGCATCTGTCATGCAGCAATAGGATAAGGCTGAGAGTGAAGCTGGATTATGGGAGCATGAGCATCTGGGCCATAAATACACTAGACACTTGGCGAAGGAAGAATTTCAAGCAGGAAGGGAATGACCAGGAGAAATGGGATTAGAACACTTGCTACCAGAGGCTCACAACTCCTAAGGAAGTACGGAGGAACCTTGGTTCTCAAATGTAATCCGTTCCGGAAGTCCGTTGCAAAACCAAAACATTCCAAAACCAAGGCGTGCTTTCCTATAGAAAGTAATGCAAAATGGATTAATCCGTTCCAGACTTTTAAAAACAACCCCTAAAACAACAATTTAACATGTGTTTTACTATCTAACAAGACCACTGACCCATAAAATGAAAGCAATAAACATTGTACAGTGGTACCTCAGGTTAAGTACTTAATTCGTTCCAGAGGTCCGTTCTTAACCTGAAGCACCACTTTAATTAATGGGGCTTCTTGCTGCCGCTGCGCGGCTGGAACCCGATTTCTGTTCTCATCCTGAAGCAAAGTTCTTAACCTGAGGTACTATTTCTGGGTTAGCGGAGTCCGTAACCTGAAGCGTATGTAATCCACGGTACCACTGTACTGCAGTCACACAATCAATCAATCAGTAGCTGAACTGGGTTCCACACAGTAACAAAAACAAAACAAAAATGCCAAATAAATAGCAAAAACAGACAGACCTCAGCATAACACTTAAAACAGAAGTGTGGCACTCAAAATGGAACACATTTTACTTCCGAACAAAGTTTGCAAACCAGAACACTTACTTTCAGGTTTGCAGTGTTTGGGTTCCAAGTTGTTTGAGTACCAAGGCATTTGAGAACCAAAGTACCACTGTACTGTGTACAATAAGGTTAAGTTATAGCGCAGGAGCAGAGAACCTGTGGCCACCTAGTTCTAGACACTGTGGCATCAATCTCTCTCCTACACCAGCTTCCCAATAATCACCTTTGAAAGGCACCTAAAGCGATGAGATGCAGCTGGCTCTGCAAACAAATCCATTAGCAACTGCAACCAAAAACTACGCTCATGTCAAATGAGCCAGCTAGACTGGAAGGTTACAGATCTGCATACACACAGATGGAGACCATGAAGGGAAGAAAAGGACTTGACCATATTCACGAGGTTATATAGGGTTTTACACATATGAACTGGGAGCAGTTGCAACTTCAGCTGCAACAGGCCCAGAGGGAGAGAGAGAGAATATACCGTATATTTTGCTCTATAAGACTCACTTTTTCCCTCCTAAAAAGTAAGGGGAAATGTTGTGTGCGTCTTATGGAGCGAATGCAGGCTATCCCAGAAGCCAGAACAGCAAGAGGGATTGCTGCTTTCACTGCGCAGCGATCCCTCTTGCTGTTCTGGCTTCTAAAATTCAGAATATATCTTTTTCTTGTTTTCCTCCTCCAAAAACTAGGTGCGTCTTGTGGTCTGGTGCGTCGTATAGAGCGAAAAATACGGTAGGTATATATCACGAGAGCTATAAATTATGTGGATTTTTGCAGGGGGGAAATTCAATACCTCAGTGGTGTTTTTTAAAATAAAGTACAAGAGACCAACACAGTCCCTGTTAAGGACAGCAAGTGAAAGTAGTTCTTTTCTGACTTTAGTGTGCTATGCCTACCAATTTGTTCCCAGCTTTTCCCTACCAGGAACAGAAAAGTTTTGTTGCTGTTTTGTTTTTTTAAAAACCAAGTTTGTAAGGGCCCAACCGAGTTTTTCTCAAACTACACAGAAAGAAGTGAAACCAGAAAGGAAAGAGCTTGGAATTGATAGGAGAGGGCAACTTCCAGAGCGGCCAGGGCCACATAAAATGGGGTTGCATGCAGCCCACCTGTGATATAATATTTAGGTGGGCGTGCCCAGGTATAAAATACATCAGAGTGAGGTTCTCAGTGACGTAGGACCCTGCAAAGAAACAGAGCAGACAGCCCTGTCTGACACTCCACCAAGACCTCCGGCTTGTTTGCTAAAAAGATTTCTCTTTCCAGTTGCCACACATTTCGCACTGTAAAAAAAAGGGGTGAAATGCAATGCACTAGACACACAAGTTATTATTGGAAGTCTTGCAGCTAGCCATGAGAGGGGGTGGGTAGGGTGGAAACGAAGATGAAAGCAGCAAAGGGGAAGAACGGCAGAGACTTGGAGAAGCAGAGAATGGGCTGCTCTTAAGGACTGAAGCGTCCCCCTTTTACCCCTACTAGCAGGAAAGAACACAGGAGACATTCATTCTAAGAGAGAGAGCAGCACAATAGCTGTTTGTTGTGATCCGTTTTACAATGAAGCATTTATCTAAAAGCACAGCAAGCAATGCTGACAAAAACTGGGATGCCATGAGACGAGGGCTGGAAAAACACAGCCCACAAAAGGAGGGGCAGAAAGAGCTGCGGGGTGGGTGGGATGAAACCCATTCAAGGAGATACTAGAAATACACTGGGCCATGGCCTACTTCCGTCAGTTAGAGTCAACAAGCTTTGTTACATCCTCTGCCCATCGCCCCAAATTCAGCCAGGAGTCAACCATTTCTTTATCACCAAAATGACACATGGAGAAGTGTAGCAAACTAGGTCTATCCCTAACCATTCAATGAGTATGCGTAAAAGAGCCAGGGTAGAGCAGGGACGCGGGTGGCGCTGTGGGTTAAACCACAGAGCCTAGGATTTGCCAATCAGAAGGTCGTCGGTTCGAATCCCGCGACGGGGTGAGCTCCCGTTGCTCGGTCCCTGCTCCTGCCAACCTAGCAGTTCGAAAGCACGCCAAAAAGTGCAAGTAAATAAACAGGTACCGCTCCGGCAGGAAGGTAAACGGCGTTTCCATGTGCTGCTCTGGTTCGCCAGAAGCTGCTTAGTCATGCTGGCCACATGACCTGGAAGCTGTCATATCAGCCAATAAAGCGAGATGAGCGCCGCAACCCCAGAGTAGGCCACAACTGGACCTAATGGTCAGGGGTCCCTTTACCTTTAAAGCAGGCTTTAAGCACGGCACTTCTTCAACCTGATCAGTCCTTAGATGCTGGCAGACTCCTTTCAGCCCCAGCCACCATAGGCAACACTCAGGGACAATGGGAATTTTAATTCAACATTTGGAAGACCTCAAGTCCCCTATCCCTGCTGAATGCTACCCTGAGCTCCTTGGGGGAATGGCAGGATTTAAAAAAAATATGTAATATATCCGTATAAATAATTTTTTATTTATACCCTGCCCTTCCCAGTTCAGAAAACCGGGCTCAGGGCAGCTAACAACAAATTTAAAATGCTTAATTATAATACAACATAAAAGCAGCATAAAATACAGTACAAAAGCATGAATAACAATAAAATTCAAAGTTCAAAAATCAATTTGGGGGGAAATCCATCCAATAAACATTAGATAGTCACCAGGGCTAGCTGGTTGAATTAGTCCTACTTGGGCCAGCGACGAGGCCAGGAGAGAATTAGCTGTGGGATCCCAGAGCAGGTAATCTTCATAAAAGGGGAGGGGGAGGAAAGAGAAGGGAAATAAAATTCAAATTAAAGGCCAGGCGGAATAGCTCTGTCTTACAGGCCCGTCAAAAGGAGGTTAAATCCTGTAGGGCCCTAGTCTCATGGGACAGAGCATTCCACCAGGTCGGAGCCATCACTGAAAAGGCCATCACTGAAAAGGCCCTGGCCCTGGTGGAGGATAGTCTGACTTCCTTAGGGCCCAGGACCTCTAAACTATGGTTATTCATGGACCTTAAAGTCCTCTGCGGGGCATACCAGGAGAGGTGGTCCCGTAAATACGAGGGCCCTAACCCACAAAGGGCTTTAAAGGTCAAAACCATAACAATTCTTATGACCATGTTACTACAGAAACGCTGTTTACCTTCCCACCGCAACGGTACCTATTTATCTCCTTGCACTGGTATGCTTTCGAACTGCTCTGTTGGCGGGAGCTGGAACTGAGCAACGGGAGCTCACTCCATCACAGGGACTCAAAACACAGACCTTCTGATCGGCAAACCCAAGAGGCTCAGTGGTTTAGACCATAGTGCCACCCGCGTCATTTTACCATAGAGTTAACCAATGGGAATATGGGAAGAGCCAATGTTTGCAAAACTAAGTGGTTTAATAAGACCAAATCCAACTCTACTGCCACAGTCACCCAATGCCACATGGTATACTTATAGTCAAAGGCTCCACATACACATGCCTCTGGAATAGAAAATGGTTAATTAAGGAGGTTAACAGAGGAGACACAGAGTCCAGCATTAAGCAAGAACCTTGGATGTCTTCTAAGCCAACCTCTGAAATTCTACCACAAATTCCACCTTCTAGGCCTGGTTCCAGCCCTTTCAAGAGCAACAGAGAAGAAGTCTACTTCATTTTTTACTGCAAATGTTTTATGTTATTTATTTCAAAATGGTGGCTTAGCCAGCAGACGTTGAGCAATCCATAGCTCTTCGCTACCTCTAACTTTCCCATCTCTTAACCTAGGTTACTTGGAAGTGGGTCTGAAAAGCTGTGGAAATCAGGTCAGAAAGCTACATTTCCACGTATACCGAGCCAAACTTGGTTACCTCACTCTCTCGAAAGCTGCCTCGTTACTACTCAAGTCTATTTAATACTAACAGCCTCTTCAGCCTACGTAAAGAGAAAAGGCTATACTGAAGCCACATACCACAACATGGAAGCCAGGGATAACATTATCCCCGATTACATCATGCACTTACTCAGCAGAAGGGAAACCTTAAAAAAAAACCCAGTGTGGCTAGAGGAAAAAGCAAAAGGATTTTCATAAGCATAGTCAATGTTTTCTTTTAAAAAATTAAGCAATCCTTTGCTGGTACACATCACTAAACAGATAGCCTCTCAAATTCAAGTCTTTTGCCCTACACAGCTCAAAATAGGCTGAGGAATTCACACATGCTAATTTTAAGTCGGCGAGAGAGTGTATGTGCAAGAGTCCCAAGAGCAATTAACAGTCATATTGAGCAAAACTCAAAAACCCTACTACTACCCTTACTTCCAATTCACTTTAAAATATAAACCTGAAACTAAATGCAAAATAACTTCTGTGTGGTTGAGAAGTCTGTGAAAAGAAAGACTGAATTTCACCTAATTGTAGCAATTGCATACACTGCATATATACAAATTGATTTTGTGTGTGTTTGTAATGTGTTTATGTGTGTGTATTTTCAATACATATTGAAAAACTATATTTACATAATATGCAGGCTTAGCTACCACTAAACTGTTCACAGGATGTATCATTCAGAAATTGTACAGAACTGTTCCTTTTCCTTGGGAAAAAACAGCAGGGATTAGAAAAGGAACTGTGGGTTTCACAGAAAACTTGGTACTAACGGGGACTGCCTGGTGCTGCCTGGGATTTGTTAGACACCCGAACGATATTGAGGTTCATAACCCAACGCACCAAAAAAAATAAATTGGGTAAAGTGTGTTTTCAGTCTGTCATCTTGATTCAAAGAGGGACCTGGCATCCAAATATCAACAAATACCCCCAACCCTATCCCAGGAATCCTCGTGCCAAGTTTGATGACAATATCTTGAGAGTCACTTCTAAATGTGAAACACCTGCCCGGCTTCACTTCAGCCCACTCTGCTTATTCCACTGAGCCAGGGATCTGGACTTCTCCTTCAATGTCCTGCCCTCATGGCACAAGCCATGGGGGAATGATCCTTGCCCTACACCCATGATAACTAAGTAGTTTCCTCTGTACATAATGGCTCATTCTCACCAGATGAATGAAATGTGTGCCATTTGTCTCTGGTATATATATAAAAAATTGTTGTTGTTTAGTCATTTAGTCATGTCCGACTCTTCGTGACCCCATGGACCAGAGCACGCCAGGCACTCCTGTCTTCCACTGCCTCCCACAGTTTGGTCAAACTCATGTTGGTAGCTTCGAGAACACTGTCCAACCATCTGGTCCGCTGTCGTCCCCTTCTCCTAGTGCCCTCAATCTTTCCCAGCATCAGGGTCTTTTCCAGGGAGTCTTCTCTTCTCATGAGGTGGCCAAAGTATTGGAGCCTCAGCTCATCTGTCCTTCCAGTGAGTACTCAGGACTCACTGGAAGGACAAAAAAATGCAGCAATGCAATTAAAAAACGAATTGGGAAGCAATACATTCTCACCCTATTGGCCACCGATCACTCTTCCATCTTCAATGAATGAAGAGAAGCTATGACCACCAGCTAGCAAAGCTTTCATGCAGCCAGCTAGGGAGGTACAGGCAGTGCAGAGAAACAAACCCAACAAACACCTTTAAACTTTAGACATGGGCGCTCGGCAAAGCGATAAGCTCTATCAGAATTTCATGCCATAAATATCCTTCCCAGCCGTCTCAACTGTTTCAGCAGTGGGATTCTCTCTGCCTTGGTTGATTCTGCATCCATCCACGTGGTTGGATGGCACTGTGCCCAGACACAAATTGGTCTGTTACCTTTTGGCATTATCCACCTTCCAGAGCAGGGAAGGCAGTGGGGGTGGGATGAAGACAACCAAACAGGAAACAAGAGTCCTGCCTAGAGACATTCTCCTTCGAAAGCCACACCAGGTGCAGAGGGAGAGAATATAAAAAAAAGATATTTGCACATGAGAAAATACATTGAGGCACTGGAGGCTATTATATACACTAGAGAAAATGTGCTGGGAGATCTTTCCAAAAAAGTCCCCCCCCCAAAAAAAAGCATAAACAGGTGCATAGCATGCATGCATCTGACATGCTTACGACAGTCACTAATATCCAGAATTGGTGGTGTGACTTAATCAACCCTTATTTACATTCCTAGGAAAGGCAGATAATGTGTGTGTGCATGCATGCGTTAGAGCTGATGATATATGGATATATCGCCAAAACCAGCCTGAACTCCAGATTGTGATATCCGTTTCATAATTTTTGACCTGGCAATATATCATGAGTCACGATGTGTGTGACTGCATGCAAGCACATGTGTGTAACAATCTGCATGCCCACGCACTGCATTCCTGTGAATCTTTTTAAAATCTCTGAGTAGGTATAACACTTCATCTAGAGAGTGATCATACAACATTTTCTTTTAATATTCTGTTTAAAAAGGGAGGTAGGGTAAAGGTAACATGGGGAAAAGTTCATTGGCTAATTGCAAGCAAGAAACTCTTAACTAAAAACAGCTTCCTGGCATGTTTTTAATTACAGTAGAACCTCTACTTACGCCCGATCCAAGTCGCAACCGTGGCAAACCTGGAAGTAAATACCGGGTTTGCAGTGGTTCACGCACACACAGAAGCAGCTTCTGCCATTTACACATGCGCAGAAGCGGCGGCCGCCGCCTGCACATGCGCACAACGGCACTTCTACCAGTGACCTGTTTCGCCTAAAGGACAGGCCGTCGGAACAGATTATGGTGGTAAGTAGAGGTTCCACTATATTTGGTATGGTGGAGTGGGGGTTGGAGATCAGTTTTTCTTTTTCCTGTATAATGCCACAATCCTCAGAAGTGGCCACAGAGCTACAACTTTGCTCTAGAATCCTGCAGAATTATGCAAGATGTGGATACCTGCCATGTGATCCACTAGGCCATTCAGCCAAATCTAATTACACTGATTAAAGGTAATACAGGCAGCAACGTCTAACTAGGCATGTCCAATTTCGGAGGCCTAATCCAGCCCACTGGTTGGTTTAATACGGCCCCTGTGGCAGCTTATTTCCTGGGGTAAAATCCCAAAAAAAGCCTTGACAGCTTCAATCCTAAAAAAAAAAGCTCAACAACTTAGGGGTAAAATCCTAAAAAAAAGCTCAACTGCCCTTCACTTCATCAAATCTGGCCCTCTCTGTAAAAAGTTTGGACACCACTGATCTAACCCATCCTTCCAAAGTTAACATAGAGGAGCATAGTTTCAGTCTCCAACTACAATCCCCCGCCCTGCTGGTTGCGGTTCTTCATGAGCCAATAAAAGCCCTTGGTCAATTAAAGGGAAACCACTTGAAAAGTGATATGGGAAGATCCCAAGATTTAGCCAGCTAAAACGTGGAAGTGGATAGAGGGACAGAGGAAGACAGGCTTATAGCTGAAATAACTAGATCACAATGTGCTTTCAAGCCTACTTCTATAATTTGACCAAAATTAATTTACAGCCACCTTAGACTGCACAGCTCCTGCTTTAAGAGGCATTTGAGAACTGTTCAGGGACTCCTAAAGGTTTGAAAACTCATTGCTGTAGCACACAGTCCACTCAGCAACAGCTGGCACAGGGGACAGGGAGGAAATTGTGCCTGCTGGTCTCATTCATTTGCTTTCAGATAGGTTTTTCATGCTACAGGGGTGCCGTTGCCATTTCAGGCTATACACCAGGCATCCCCAACCTGTGGCCCTCCAGATGTTTTGGCCTACAACTCCCATGATCCCTAGCTAACAGGACCAGTGGTCAGGGATGATGGGAATTGTAGTGCAGAACATCTGGAGGGCTGAAGGTTGGGGTGCCTGCTATACACAAACACACACACACACAACCTCCTGCATGACTCTAAGTGGAAACTGTCTATACAACAAGCACGCACAACTTACCAGGCCATGAACTACAAATCACACATCGGCATTTAAACCTCCAGCACTGGAAAGAAAATACAGCACCTTCCTTTTTTTAAAAAAAACATTCATTGTTCCTATTTGAGTCAGCTGTGCATCATCCAACATAAGAAAAAATAGGAAGGCATTTGGACAGCTTTTTTCGAGGCTCACGCTCAAGTGTCATCAGTCAAGTATACCGATTATTTTCTCCAGTTCTTGTGCCGGAAAACACCACAACCCACCTTGTTCTTCCTCCCTTGTCTGTAAATGTTGTCTTATCTGCATCAAATTCCCCCTCCTCCTTTTGATTTCATTCTCAACATTTTCAATTAAAATCGAACGCAAAACACTTCTGATCCACACAGTCCACAAGGTACTGTGCTCTTTTACGACTTGTGTATGTTTGTCAAACACCTGGAAGACCACAACGGGCAAGCAGATGGATTGCAATGCACAGATCACAAGACACAGGGGCCAGTTTCTACTCAATGGTGAGAGAGTTACTGTCGTAGAGGGAATGCCGCCCGCACGGTTTCTGTCTGTACTGCTTTGCTTGTGCCTCCGCACGCTTCATGCCCCAGAATTATGCCACACAAACGTAAATCCATTTCGTAAGGCCACAGGCCTTATTATTTGTCCAGGCATGAACACCCATGAAGCTTCATGCAACCTAGTTTGGAGATTCAACCCTGCTACATACTTTTCCTCCTGCAGGGTGCATGGCACAGGCCCCAAGGTGGAGACAAACTTGTTTTGCAGGTTCAAATACACATAGGCACCTCTCCTATTCTATTGTCACAAAACGTTAAAGGAGGAGTGGGCAAGCCAAGAAAGCAAGGTTTAATCCTACTTTAAAAAACCAAACACACACACAAGAAACATCTTACCAGTGTGCTGGCTTGGACCCAAGCAATCCAACCTGCTTATCTACATCAGAGGGTGCTAGGAAGAACCTTCATTTGAGTCAGCATTGCTGCTACTGCCGCTACATTACGACATCAAGCATAATCCCCACTATACTGAGCAGAGTCAAGTATTCTGTAAAATCCATAAGAGCTATAAATAAGGAGTCATCGGAAACCAATGGATGGAATGATGGTTCCTCACTTCCTAGGGCTCATAGAACTTTTATTTAGGAGCGAAACACTCACTCCTGCAGCTTCCAGTGGGAGCTTATTCCACTACACCCCCCTGGGGGGGTGACCAATTCCCCTCACTGGCATTGCAGTAATTGCAGAAAGGCAAGCCTCAAGAGCAGGGACGCAGGTGGCGCTGTGGGTTAAACCACAGAGCCTAGGTAGGACTTGTCGATCAGAAGGTCGGCGGCTCAAATCCCTGAGACGGGGTGAGCTCCCATTGCTCAGTCCCTGCTCCTGCCAACCTAGTGTTTGAAAGCACATCAAAGTGCAAGTAGATAAATAGGTACCGCTCCGGCGGGAAGGTAAACAGCGGTTCCGTGCGCTGCTGTGGTTCGCCAGAAGCAGCTTAGTCATGCTGGCCACATGACCCGGAAGCTGTACGCCGGCTCCTTCAGCCAATAAAGCGAGGTGAGCGCCGCAACCCCAGAGTCGGTCACGACTGGACCTAATGGTCAGGGGTCCCTTTACCTTTAAGGCTCAAGAGCAGGGGACAGCAAACCTTTTCATAAGGTCCACTGTCCCTCAGACCATGGGGGGGGGGGCGGACTATATTTGGGGGAGGGGAAATAAACGAATTCCTATGCCCCACAAATAACCCAGAGATGCACTTTAAATAAAAGGACACATTCTACTCATGTAAAAACACACTGATTTCCGGACTGTCCGTGGGCCACATTTAGAAGGTGATTGGGCTGGATCCAGCCCCCGGGGCCTTAGTTTGCCTACCCATGCTCAAGAGGATGCACGATACAACTGACGGCCACACCAGCACAAGGAGAAATGTTAGAAATTAACCAGGCGCATTCTGCAACTGGCACAGGTGCAATTGCGACCATGTGAAGATCTCTCTGGGCAACTGGGGAAAGCAAAATGTCACTTAGAGAAGGATTTGACATACTATCACCGAAGCTTGGTTTTATTTTATTCTGGGTTGTTTTATTCAATATTTTCATGTAAGCCACCTGGGTTCTTAAGAGAGCCACCGTTAGGCAGCTGAGATAATAATAATAATAATAATAATTTATTATTTGTACCCCGCCCATCTGGCTGGGTTTCCCCAGCCACTCTGGGCGGCTTCCATAGAAACAAATACAGTAAAATATCACAGATTAAAAACTTCCCTGAACAGGGCTGCCTTAAGATGTCTTCTAAATGTCAGGTAGTTATTTATCGCTTTGACATCTGCTGGGAGGGCGTTCCACAGGGCGGGCGCCACTACCGAGAAGGCCCTCTGCCTGGTTCCCTGTAGCTTTGCTTCTCGCAATGAGGGAACCGCCAGGAGGCCCTCGGAGCTGGACCTCAGTGCCCGGGCAGAACGATGGGGGTGGAGACGCTCCTTCAGGTATACTGGGCCGAGGCCGTTTAGGGCTTTAAAGGTCAACACCAACACTTTGAATTGTGCTCGGAAACGTACTGGGAGCCAATGTAGGTCTTTCAAGACCGGTGTTATGTGGTCTCGGCGGCCGCCCCCAGTCACCAGTCTAGCTGCCGCATTCTGGATTAGTTGTAGTTTCCGAGTCACCTTCAAAGGTAGCCCCACGTAGAGCGCATTGCAGTAGTCCAAGCGGGAGATAACCAGAGCATGCACCACTCTGGCGAGACAGTCCGCGGGCAGGTAGGGTCTCAGCTTGCGTACCAGGTGGAGTTGGTAGACAGCTGCCCTGGATACAGAATTGACCTGTGCCTCCATGGACAGCTGTGAGTCCAAAATGACTCCCAGGCTGCGCACCTGGTCCTTCAGGGGCACAGTTACCCTATTTAGGACCAGGGAGTCCTCCACACCAGCCCGCCTCCTGTCCCCCAAAAACAGTACTTCTGTCTTGTCAGGATTCAACTTCAATCCATTAGCCGCCATCCATCCTCCAACCGCCTCCAGGCACTCACACAGGACCTTCACCGCCTTCACTGGTTCTGATTTGAAAGAGAGGTAGAGCTGGGTATCATCTGCATATTGATGGACACTGGGCTACATAAACCGACAATATGATGGGATGTATGAAGCTGTCTTATCCTAAGGGCCCTTTAAGTGACTGCCTAGTTGTCGTGCTGGAAGCAAACAGAGACAGATACACACATTTCATTATAGAAACTGACCCTCTTAGGACAAGAGACCAAATGCATTAATTTTTGACGCAGCTCCATGATGATATACGCGCCTAATTAAAATGCAATATAGAGAGCTACGAGGGAACTGCTAAACCCGAATTATGGCACACAAAATATCTCAAGTGCAACGTGTTCGCCAGCGGTGGCTCTACCACAAATCACGTAAAACATTAGAAGCATTCAAATATATGACACTTCTCCACAGCTCTCTCAGCTAGCCCATGATTTGTATGGCCTTCACGGCAGCTGCACACCTCTCTTCTCTCACTTTGAGCAGAGGAATACTGTCTTTCTGGGTCCAGGGGGAGGAGAAAAGAAAACAGGGCATGAAAAAATTGCAATGCTTTTTTTAAAAAAAATTAAAATTAAAAGCATGATCCATTCAACACAGACATTTCCACAAACAATATTTATGAAAGTTTCCTAGATGCTTGGAGTTATTCTTCAGTCTGCCCAGACCAAATTTTCCTAGGAAGTAGGAAGTAATGGCTTTAAAGCAGTATTCAACGCCAGCCTTCCTGTGTTCTTTCCACCACTCCAAAAATAAATAAAAAAATCAAACACCCAATTTATCCTTGTTTTCAAGGAACGCCAGATCTAATTTCCTGGGCTGCCTGGCAACAGGGTTTATTACATTTGTAATCTCTCCTTGAATCTGCATTTCCCCTCCTCCCTGGTCCTTCTTAAATCCCCTCGTGAGTTCTGAAACAGCTGATATTGTTAGCCTTGGCTTTTTATTAATAAACCCTCTCAGCCTCTCTTTAAAAATTCTCCTCTCCTTAAAAAAATTCTTTCATTTGGGAAACATCTCACTGGCCAGCCTCTGTTCTTAAACCACGTAAAACATTACACTGCACTTTCACACAAAATAGTTGTAAGCAAGGCTCCAATTAGCTTTTTATAAAAATACAGTTGATGTGGGTTGTTCGCTTTTTGATTTAAAAAAAAAAAAAGAAGCCAAAAGCCGTTGCACTTGCTTAAACGCACAGAGAAAAACTACTCCAGGCCAATAAATGGTATCTTTGTTTTAAAGAGCAAAAACCTCCCTCAAGTCAACAACAAACAATAGTCGCCTGATGTAAAAAGAAACAGAATCACAGAATTGTAGAGTCGGAAGGGGTTCCGAGGCTCATCTAGTCCAACCCCTGCAAATTCAGGAATCTCAACTAGTTCATGCATGACAGATGGCTTTCCAACCTCTGTTTAAAAACCTCCAAGGAAGAAGAGTCCAACACTCTTACTATCAGAAAGTTCTTCCTGATGTTTAGCCGGAATCTCCTTCTTTGTAACTTGAAGCCATTGGTTCGAGTCCTAACCTCCAGAGCAGGAGAAAACAAGCTTGCTCCAGCTTCCATGTGGCAGCTTCCTCTTATCCAGACTAAACATACCAAACTCCCTCAAACATTCCTCATAAGGCTTCGTTTCCAGACCCCTGATCATCCAAGGTTGCCCTCTGCAGACGTTCCAGCTTGTCAATATCCTTCTTAAATTGTGGAACTGTAATGCAGCTGTGGTCTGACCATGGCAAAACAGAGTTAATACTATGGTTTCCCTTGATTGGGGATCTATATTTCTTTTGATGCAGCCTAGAATAGCATTAGCCTTTTTTGCTGCTGCATCACACTACTGACTCTCCTGTTAAGCTTGTGGTCTACTAAGACCTCTAGATCCTTTTCACATGTACTATTGGCGATCCAGGTGTCCCCCGTCTTATATTTGTGCTGCTGGTTCTTCCTGCCTTCCAAGGCAGGAGGAGCTTATGTTAAACAGCCAGGTACGATCTTTGCATCTCTAGCATCATAGCCTTCCCACCCCCTTCAGGAGGGTCCTTTTATTCTCAAGGAGAGGCTTTGGAGGAGGAGGGGTAACTAACTTGGGATCCAAGACTTTTAGCTTCCCAGTAGTCAGTCCACATATTCAACTCGAATTCATCAAGCAATGGGAAGTTAAGCTCCAGCTCATTCGGTAGAGAGTGAGAGTGTTTATGTCAGGGTCCCAAAGGATTCCTGCCTAGCAGGCACTGGGCTAGGTGACTCTTCTGTCCCCCCTTCCAACTCTGATTCTATGAAACAGCCCAAGAGTGGTGCACAAGGAGACCACAGGCTGCATTCTTGACACTTTTACATGAGAGCATTCACACAATAACAAGGAGCAGACTGGCTGCATATGTCAGTGGCGTTCACCCCTACCCAGCTTCAGTAAGTCCACTATTATCCAGCATCTGCAAATGTTAAAGAAATGACTAGTCCATCATATTAAGAGTTGCCGCTAGCAGAATCTAAACGCATTTCCTCCTGGAGGTCCCCAGAGAAACCACACACCCCACCTATTTCCTCTCTTACTTTCAAGAGTCAGAAGTGGCCTGTTGCTTTAGGCAGAGATTGGATGCAAGGCAGATTACAGGGACAGGGTGTTCCTTAGAAAGTGAAATACTGACAGCCGAGCTACAGCCCTAGATATTGCTTTCCCTTCCTCTTCCCAGCTCTGGTTTGCGTTCAGTGCAGAACACAAGAGGCGGCTCATGCTAGTGCACTTCAACATCTGTTTCTTAGGAAGTTAATCCCTCTATCATCTACTTCATATAAAAATAAAAATTATGCATTATCCTCATTAGACATCTCACACAACCCCTACAGAACTCGGAGGAAGAAGAAGAAGAAGAAGAAAGAACAACAACAACAACAACAACAACAGTAATAATATTTATACCCCCCCCCCAAATCTGGCTGTGTTTCACCAGCCACTCTGGGCGACTCCCAACACAACATTTATAACACCGTAAAACATCAAACATTAAAAACTTCCCATAAATTCCCTAAAAATCAAATAAAACCATAATGCAATAAAATTAATGCAATGAATCTTGGAAATGCAGCCCAGCAGAAAACCCCAACCCAAAACAAGGACAACAAAGCACAATTCACAGCAGCAAACCCAGAGGCGCTTTTATGCAATGCCAGAGGGTGAACACACAATTATTACAGAGGGACAGGCTTTTAGAATTACAGTGGAGCCTTGGTTCTCGAACTTAATCCGTTCCAGAAATCCATCCGACTCCTGAAACTGTTCGAAAACCAAGGCGCAGCTTCCGATTGGCTGCAGGAGCCAATTTTATAATGCTTTTGGCCCACTTTGCTTTTTATTTCTGTACGTGGCAAAACTCCACTGGTCTGTTGAAAAGTCACTGTGGTCCTTATGCAGCCAGTAAAAGTGCAGAAAAGAGAAACCCTGGGTTTTACTTTTTAAGGGAAAAAGCAGCAAGTTCCCAGACCTTATGCAACAATGTGTTTGTTTGTTTTTCGCTTCTATTAGCACCCTGATTTTCCTCCAGGCCTGAAAGTATAAAAGCAATACCTGATGAAGTCCTGGAAGCGAAAGGGGAGCTCAGTGAGATCCCCAAGTTTCAGAGAGAGCAATCCAGAGCACTGCTCAAATCCTCAATCACTAGAAGCTGGATTATGCAAAGTGGTTTTAATACATGTAATTTTGGTTACTCATAATTTCACTTCGCATGGTGCAGAATTGATTTTTTTTTTTTTTAAGGGAACAAGTACACATAATCCTCCTTACAAAATGCATTGAAAACACAGGTGTGTTGACAATGATCAAAAGGACGGAGGTGTATAAAATGAAAACATTACAGTCCAACTTCGCTCTACTGAAACCCTTCTCTCACTCCACTCTGTTTTACGTCATTACAAAAAGCTGCCCGCCATCTTGTAATGGGATCCAGGCTAGAGGAATAGAATCAGGATTTTAAAAATCAACTAACAAGCTTCCTTTTCTTGTATATTCTTCCTGTAGAATTCATTCACGTCATCAAGTGTTTGGCCTTACAAGATGAAGCAAACAGCTCACCACTTGATGTGCACAGAAGATTATATATACACACAAAACACACGTATATCTTCAAGTCAATAATCAATAATATACAATTATAATTACACTGTGTGATCCAATGAAGTCTTCCATACTCTACAAAGTAATCAGTTCCCATAGGACTAGTGTAGGAAAGATATCAACAACAGAATGTTGCACTATGGCTCAAACGATGGAAAGAGATATGCACACTAAGAAACTGGGGAGAGAATCTAAATATAAATTCTTCGCTTGCCTACAAAACCTTTCACTCAGAAGACCTGTATTCTACAGAAACAACACAGACCACCCCACCTCTCACAAGTTTAACAGGGAAGACAAAATGTTCACAATGGCCATACCATATCCTGTACTCCATTGGGTGTGTCAAAAAATAAATAAAAATAGTCCTCTCCTTCAGAAAGAAAACCTGGACATCTTCCAAGCATTGGAGGTAAAGCGGGGGAAGAAGAGGGAGGAAGGCAAAGAACAGGCTTCAAGGGCCTTTTATACCATCAAACAAAGCAAATCACACCGGACAAATTTCGGGTGCAACGTTCTCTCTCAGTTTTAAACAAAACAAATTAGAACAATTGCAGCTTCAGTTTGTAACCCAAGGTGCAGACTTATTCCTGTCAGGACTGTGAGAGCTATCCCCGCAGGAGGAACCAACAAAAAACCTAAACTGAGCAATAAATTGAGACCAATTTTATCAGCTTGCAAGTTCAATCCACACTTGCTTAATCAGAGTTACTCCGCTTCTGTGGAGTTACTGCAAACAGGCACCGAGTCAAAATATTAAAAGATGACATTTCCCCAACCAGGAGTGGCAGTATTTGTGTATTAAACAGCAAATCCGTGGTTTCAATTTCATATATTCAGTAGGTCACCAAAAGATTAAGGTTTGGGCAGTATTCAGCTTTTATCACGTTCTCCCTTTTTCTTCAGCCAATTGGCCAGGTGTGCTATGAACTTTTACTGCTCGCAGGGCTTAGCTCCAGGTGTTAGTTTTCAGCACCAAACACACTGCTGAGGAAACCTCACCTGCAGCATATTTACTGAGAGGAAGTGTTCAGATTAAAATATGAAGTTCTTGCAGAGATTTGATCCTTGCCACTTATTTTGTTTACAAGCAGGGATGAGGAACTTGTGGCCCTCTAGACATTGCTGAACTATAATACCTATCAGCCCCAGCAGGAGCAATGGGTGATGGGAGTTGTAGTCCAACCATATCTGGAAGGACACAGGTTCCCCAACACTGGTTTATTTTCCTACTAAAAATAACCCCCCAAAAAAACAAACAAACCAGACTTTCCTTACAAGACTTGCTTTCTGAACCTTAATTTTTCCACAGAACCCCTTTCCCCAGCATCCCTCTCGAACGGTGGTTGCCCAAAACTATTCTCATTATTTACTCACATACTGAGCAATCTGTAAACAGGCCCCAAGGAAGCAGTGGAAGTTTTCATTTAAGCCCAATTCTCCCTACCTTCCCAGAGCACACACACATTTTCTTAAAGGCCTTCACTTGCTCACAAGCTCAGCCTGCCCTCCCCCTTGTCCACTCTTGAATGTGAGAACTTCCTGCACTCAGAACAACATGAATAGACCTGGCAGCTAGTCAAGGAGATAGTACAGGCCTATGAATGCCCCGAATTCAGCTTCTGTGCAGCCGCTAAATTAAAAGCAATTCAGAGGCTTCACAAAGGCTAGGCTATTTAATGGATTCAGCCTTTTATTTGATAATATAATTAGGCAGCATACAAATGAAAAGGGGAAAAAAGAGGGCTCTTTCCAAGTGTCTGTGCCGAACAAGAATACCCAGTGACTTCTCCCGACACTCTTCCCTTTTCCAAGAGACGATGCCATTATCGCAATCCTGCAATACATTTTTAAAGTCAAGATAGGGTCTGAAGAAAACTTGCAGAATGGGTTTGTGGGCATGTGTTACAATGCTGGCAGGATATTTTGAAAGGCGTCCTTTCCCTTTCCCAAAAGACTCTGAACAAAGTCCTACAAAGGCTTACACACACACACACACACACTTGTCCATTCCTGGTTATTTGGCTAAAATAATGCACAGCCTAACAAGAAACCCTACTTCATACATTTTTCCAGATCAGAGAGAGATGACTTCTGGACTGCAGGCCTAGATGTGATACCAGTCTTTAACACACAAACCTCAGCGAGGCAAGAGACCAAGAATTTGACCTTCCTATTTGAGAGAGAGAGAGAGAGAGATGGCAATATCTTCAACTGGGTCATCAAGAAGAATCAGAACACCCCAGCAGCCATTTTCCACAGCAAGCCAAAAATGTGCATACATGCTATTACAATGCTGCTCTGCAAGTGACAAAACATGGCCATTTTAAACTGTCTACAAGTCAGTCACAAATGCACACTCAACCACACCCTAACCAATTCTACTTGGGATCAAATGGGACATTTAAAAGCCATACCTACTCCCGCCACATCATCTGTGCATTTAGCGTCCTGTTTTGAACCAAAAAATAAATAGCACATGTAATGACAAATCTGTTTCCTCAGTCATGAAAGCAAAACAGGTCACTTGCTGCTGCTGTTCTTGCGGCTGCTTCTCAAAACACAGCTGCCACGCAGGAATCACTCAAAATGGCCTCTCTGCTGTAGCTGTGGCATGGAGCCTGCCATTCAGGTGCCACACTTTGCTGTCAAGATCAGCCCCCCATTGTGTGGTTTGTTTCCACAACACACCCAAAGTTTCCTCAATGTGGACAGGGAGACCAACCATGCAGTAGTGGGTTGATATGTGGTGGAAATACAGCTCCTTGTGGACATTTGGCCACAGGGAGCAGCCACCACCCGCTGGAATTTTCCAGAAGGTTTCATGGGGCAGTGGCAGCCATAATATGAGGAAAATATATTCATTGCGCTTGAAAAGGAGAGCACTGCTGTCTCAAGAACATGCCCAAGATCACATTGGGTTGATTAATTGCTTCTTTCACAATAGGCCCTACTTCAGTTGAGATGACTAAACTACATAATGCATGCTTATACATGAAGGGAACAATCTGTATTACTGGAGTACAGATGGCAGAAATTCTAACACAACACAATGGCTCAAATACTGCACATGTAGGCTCAAAGAGGCTTCGAATCATAGAACTGTAGAGCTGGAAGAGACCTGAGGACCACCTAGTCCAACCCTGCAAGGCAGGAATATGCAGCTATCCCTATCAAATCTTCAACTTACAACTGGTCCTGCGCTCCTCAAGATTAGGCCTGTTCCCCAGTTTAGAAGTTCAACTGCTTTTAGGCGAGCTAGACAGTAGCAAGTCCGATACAGCAACCTCTCAGAAAGTGATTTAGTGTGACATAGTTAGAAATGCAAATAGGACAGGTACATTCTTGCTCGGCAGTCCAAAAATGGGAGTCTCTCTCTCTCCCTCCCCAAACACTATGCAATTAAATAGTGACATTCAGTGCTTGCCAATTCATTACCTCCCAACTTCTCAGTGGCTGTTCGCAGAGCATGCACTGCCTTCTTATTCAGCCACGTCCTCTGATAAGTTGCATAGTGGGGGAATATCTATCCACAATACACTGTCCGCATGATTTCTTATTCCACCTGCTTCGCAGGGGGATTTCCCAAGTGCCATCGCATGCAGCCCCTTGTTTACAACTTAATGTTTTTAAAAATGAGAAATAAAATGTGCAAATGAACTAAATTACCAACTGAGTGAGGAATGAGGAATCACAGTGAAGAAAGAAGATGAGCAGGGCAGGACCAGCAGGCAGCATCAAGAATTGCCTTGTGTGTTGCTAAAAGCGTACTTATAATCATTGGAGTTGGCCTTCACACTCACGGAAGGCTCCAACCCAAGTAAAATCCCATTCCCTTCTCCTTCCCCCCACCCCCAATCTTCTCCAAAGGGTTGGGAGACTGTTCAGAAAGTTGTGAGAAGTAGCATGGAGAGCTGACTCCTGTTCCACTAACAGAAACCTCCCCTGGATCAAAGAACCTTTCCCCAACGCCAGAGAGGGAAACAGTGGAATACCATTAATCGTTTTTCGTTTTCACAGAGTATTTACACTTTTGCACTTTCATAAACTCTTCAAACAGCATACAGTGGAACCTCGGGTTACCGACGAGATCTATTCCAGAGGCCCGTTCGTAACACAGAACTAAAGTAAGCTGAAGCGCTGCGTCTGCGTGTGGCGCAATTTAGCATGCCTGCGCATGTGCGAGCAGCAAAACCCGCAAGTAACCCATTCCAGTACTTCTGGGTTGCCACGGGACGCAAGACGAAAACACGCAACCTGAAGTGGACGCAACGTGAGGTATGACTATATAAGGCAGCTCATGTTCCTTAAAAGTAGTAGAGGAAGTTCAGTTAGGAGAAGGCACAAAGTAGACCTGATCAAACAGCCCATAAGAATCTGCACCAATAGCCAAGTACAGAAGAAAACATGACTATTTATCTATACACTTTTATTGGAAACGCCTGGCCTCTCCAAAGCAGTGCAACATGACCCATTTGAACACTTTTCAAGCTAGTTTCCAGACAAAGTTAGTCACACTTCAGTTCCATTGACTAACACGTGACTAACTTAGTTTGGATCCAATCCATAATAAAAGAGCTCTGCCACAGTGCTCTTTCCCCACACTGACCAGGCAATACCTTCAGGAAGTACACTACCAGAGCATGAAACCAACAGCCATCTTTTGTTGAAAGGCCCACCAGTAGCAGATATTTAGATGTTTACCATCTCTGAACCTGGGAGGCTCCGTACAGTTGACCAGCAATGACTGATGAACATATCCTCCAAGAATTTATCCCAGGGTTTCCCAAACTTGGGTCTCCAGCTGTTGTTGGACTACAACTCCCATCATCCCAGGCAAGCAGGATCAATGGCCAGGGATGATGGGAACTGTAGTCCAACAACAGCTGGAGACCCAAGTTTGGGAAACCATGATTTATCAGGCTTTTAAAGCGGTTTTTGTCACAAATGGTTTATTGCCCTCTTCAAAGTAGCGACAATAACAAGTAGTTAATAAAATGTAAAGGATGTTTTCGTGTCGTCATCAAAAACATGGAATCCGCAGAGAAGCCATTGGCAAAACACGTTCTGACGTGTATTTCTTCTGAATAACAGAGGCTGCAAACCAGGGTCTCTGTGAGAATAAATAAATCTCCCTTAACGCAGCGCCAACCCATGACATTAAGACTTGTGCTCGGTCACCAACCACAGATTACCATGAGAACATGGTTAGCATCTAAAACTCACAAGGTCCAAAACAGATCAGCATTCAGAGGAGTTAAGAGTGTTTGCACAAAGCACTGACCTCCAGATTACTGCTGGAGCCAACTCTACCATTGCAGGATTAATGGTTTACAAGTCCAATTAAAATAGAGATGTGAAGGGTGGAGAGAGGGAGATATACCCAAATATACAGTAGCAGAAACCTCATTTTTTGTTCATCCTTCAGGCCTAAAATGCAAATACTGGAAGTTTTGAGAGAAAAACCTTTTAGGGGTATGAAATATTTTCTCTTTCAAAATGAACTGCAAACTATTTTTGTGCTTTTTCTTTCTTTCTTATGCACTCACAAATCAAGTAACAAGGCAATGTGTGAAAGAAAGCCTTAGTCTAAATCATGCAAGCCTTCTATTTTTGGACTCCCATAAGACGTTAGAAACTACAGATCCTCCCAGCAGAGATTACAATTTAAGGAAGAAATAGTGCTTTTAGGTTTTTCAGAGGTGTATTACTGAGCAGAATGCAGCAGGGTATAATTAAAAATAAGGGTTTAGGATAATGACAGTAGATAATATTATCGTGAAAGCAGGCTGCAAGTCCCACCAAATTAACGGGGCTTATTCATAGATTACTGTGTATAAGATCACTGTCTCACTACATACGATGATACTATTAAAGCATTTAATGTGACCTGGATAGCTGTTAATCTACAATTATTGCTACTCCTTACAGAACTTTTCATTCTTCTTCTGAGCTTTTTCTTTGCAAAAATAACGATTCAAGGAGAGATAAAATCCTTCTATTTGTTCACTAACACTGTTGATGGTTTCTATTAAAAGTTATTCTTATATTTTTTTCCCCCAATCAGTAAAAAATGAGGCCTACTTAGGAGCTTCATGACACGGAAGCTTCATAAGGCAGATATTGATCATTATTGTTTCTGGGAAAGGCAGTTAGACTTTTAAATGTCACCGACAATTTTACATGCCAATACATTTCAAGTTTGTGGAGAAGTTAGTTAAGATTTGCTAAGACAGTTTTGGGTGCATTTCAGGTTTCCATTTTTGTCTCCCACCCACCCAAAATCACGTCAACATGCATTATCCAAAAGAAAAATTATGACACACCCCACTCGGACGCTGAAAATTGCTAATCCTTCTGGAGGCGCTGGGGGTTGAACCCAAAGACTTTCTGCATGCTATACCACTGAGCTATAGGGCCTTCCCTTAAGACTCCAAGCTATGTCATTAACAGGGTGCCAAAAGGCTGGCACTCCTCATTCTTGAGTTTAGCAACGCAGAATGTCCTAAGCGGAGTCACATCAAAACCCTACAAAATAAGAGGAGCACAGAAACACCATTTGAGCTCTGTGTGCACAGGCAAGAAGGGAGAACAGAATACTTTCCACTCCCAAACTGCTTTTAGGGCCATTTTTTGTCCTTTACAGTGGTACCTGGGGTTAAGTACTTCATTCATTCCAGAGAAGAAGAAGAAGAAGACGAAGAAGAAGAGTTTGGATTTGATATCCCGCTTTATCACTACCCAAAGGAGTCTCAAAACGGCTAACAATCTCCTTTCCCTTCCTCCCCCACAACAAACACTCTGTGAGGTGAGTGGGGCTGAGAGACTTCAAAGAAGTGTGACTAGCCCAAGGTCACCCAGCAGCTGCATGTGGAGGAGCGGAGACGCGAACCCGGTTCCCCAGATTACAAATCCACCGCTCTTAACCACTACAGCACACTGGCTCTTCCCAGACCTCCCAGAGGTCTGTTCTTAACCTGAAACTGTTCTTAACCTGAAGCACCACTTTAGCTAATGGGGCCTCCGGCTGCTGCCGCGCCACCGGAGCACGATTTCTGTTCTCATCCTGAAGTAAAGTTCTTAACCCGAGGTACTATTTCTGGGTTAGCGGAGTCTGTAACCTGAAGCATATGTAACCCGAGGTGCCACTGTATATTGCTCTCATACACACATCATAAGGATTCAGCAGCACGCAAATCCTGAAACATAATATGGAGAAATCACATATAAGTTAATGCTGTCAAAGAGGACCCTGGGGCACACTTCACTTGGCAGGAAGTAATGTCTGCCTCTGGGTATCAACTATGCAAGAAGCAAGCCAACAGCAGCACAAAATATCTGCATTCCACTTTTAACCTAGGTGGATGTCCTGTAAACAAGACCTTATTCTGCAGTCACTGGATATCTCTGGGCCAGATTTAGCGGCAACAGCCCAGGGAACCATCTGGAACACCAGGGTTGGAGGCAGGTGGGGTAGGGGGTATTAACACAATAGCCGAAACAAAAGATACCAACTCAATCGCTGAAACAGAATAATACTAACTGTTCATCTTCGCTGGCAGAGCTACTAGCATCTCGGACCTACAGATATTTCACTTTGTTGAAAAGAATTTTCAGCAAGCAACGCAACACTAGTGCCTACTTAACATTGTGGGTATGAGGAATTGCAATCAGGTCCATGCATGAAAATTCATTGTTTTGTACATCAGAGATAAGTCATGCATGCAAATTGTGCATCGAAGTCATGAAACTGAATAGAAACGCAATAAAAAGTTAAACTATTTAGAAGTGGAATGGATGGGGCATTCATTCGGTCTAAGGCAGTGTTTCCCCACTATAGTTGTTTTTGGACTACAACTCCCATCATCCCTATCTAGCAAGACCAGTGGTCATGGGTCATGGGAATTGTAGTCCAAAAGCAGCCAGAGACCCAAGTCTGGGAAACACTGGTCAAATATCAACCCAGGGATATCACATCTCTACCCCTTTCCAAATCTGTTAATTACCAGGAACATGCAGACAGAAGAAATCTGTACTTTGATGTGTTCTTTTGTAGACACCTTTTTAATTCAGTGCAGCTGTAATATCTACAGAAACTCAGGCCTTCTGGCATACAGCTATCTAGCCAAGTGTGGTCGCACGCATACGGCAATCTCAGTAGCTGTTATGATGCAGGAAAGCAAAGGCATGCAACAGCCACTATCTATCACGATAATCTCTCATTCTTAACTTGGACCAAGTCTGAAGATGAACGATAATCTACTTTAAGTGCACGGCGCATCCTCATTTTACCACAGCTCTTAAGCGCCAATCATTTGTAGCCCTTGGAGGAAACCCTCGGAAGGAGACTCTTAACAACTCTGCTTCAGGAATTTAGTTTGTGATACTCATCTGGCTGTAACAAGATGAACTGCAAGCACTTGTCCCAAAATATGGGTTGCAATGTGCGGTGGCAACAGGGAAACAGCTACAGCCGTTATTCCCTTTGCAGCGAGGAAAACATGGTTTCATGTCTGCATGCAAGAAAAGACACCAATGGATCGGAATGCAGGAAACATAAAACCAGTTAACGTTTCAGGACAGGCAACAAGCAAAACCTTGTATAATGCCCAGGCAGGAAGGGTTAGCGTACACTATAGTAGGTAAAGGTAAAGGTACCCCTGACCATTAGGTCCAGTCGTGACCGACTCTGGGGTTGTGGCGCTCATCTCGCTTTATTGGCCGAGGGAGCCGGCGTACAGCTTCCGGGTCATGTGGCCAGCATGACTAAGCCACTTCTGGCGAATCAGAGCAGCGCACGGAAACGCAATTTACCTTCCCACCAGAGCGGTACCTATTTATCTACTTGCACTTTGACGTGCTTTCGAACTGCTAGGTTGGCAGGAGCAGGGACCGAGCAATGGGAGCTCACCCCGTCGTGGGGATTCGAACCGACAACCTTCTGATCTGCAAGTCCTAGGCTCTGTGGTTTAACCCACAGCACCACCCGTGTCCTTTCAACTATAGTAGATGCACCCCTAAATTGCAATTGTTTCTGATTAGAACTGCATTTCTTTCTCAAGCATTCAGAATTATCTACCAGCACTTTACGTAAACTGGCAATGGAATACTGGCAAAATATTCTTTGTTCGAGGGACAGAGTCTGGGAGTGACCATACTAGATACCTGACAACAACATTAGTTGGCAACAGGAGGGGGGGAAAGTTTAGTTTTCTCCCCCACCCTCCCCAGAGAAGCAGGCCTTTATAAATTCGGTTAACAAAGATAATGAGTTGTGCTGCCTACACAGTAACTCAGCCTACAGTTTTCGTTCCACTGCCTGGCCTTTAGAGAAACGCTTGAGATATGTATTTTTGCATTTGCTTTCGAGTTATACATTAATGTAGATATTTCTTCTCACCTGCCCCCCTTAATTGCGCCCCTTCTTAAGATTGCAAGATCATTTTGTGAAGAAAACAACAACAACATAACATTCAGAACAAGCATCCTGCAGAACACTGCAAGATGTTCAGTTAAACCTCATCTCTTGCAATCTGTGTGAACAAATATGTCATTTAGGTTGGACACGTGCTACTAAAATAGAAGAGCTGCAGTGCTTTCTGGCTTTAGTTTTCTTTTCACAGTGACCCAATCCATGAAAAACAAGAGAAAATTTATGAATGTTCAAACATGCTCAAGCTGCATTAGTAAAGGTAAAGGGACCCCTGACCATTAGGTCCAGTCGTGACAGACTCTGGGGTTGCGGCGCTCATCTCGCTTTATTGGCTGAGGGAGCCGGCGTACAGCTTCCAGGTCATGTGGCCAGCATGACTAAGCTGCTTCTGGTGAACCAGAGCAGGGCACGGAAACGCCGTTTACCTTCCCGCTGGAGTGGTACCTATTTATCTACTTGCACTTGACATGCTTTCGAACTGCTAGGTTGGCAGGAGCAGAGACCGAGCAACGGGAGCTCACCCTGTTGTGGGGATTCGAACCGCCGACCTTCTGATCGGCAAGTCTTAGGCTCTGTGGTTTAACCCACAGCGCCACCCGCGTCCCTTCAAGCTGCATTACTGATGCATTATTTTTTTAGAAAAAAGAAACAGGCATGTTGCATGTACTGCCACGCGTGCAGGATAACGCTGAGGCAATAAATGAACACTTATTGACACAAATACAACGGCAGTAAGTAGATCCAACATACGTCCCCTCACTCTGCCCTGGTTAGGAGTGAACTAGTTTGCGCAAAAGGAGTAAGAAAGGTGGACAGACCACTTTAGCAAACCAGGCACGGCAATATCACTCACAGAACAAATTAACTCGAGTGAAGTGGCATTGATTAATATGTTCATTATTCTGAATTGCAGAAAAGCAGACTAAGTGGTCAGGAAGCCGCAAGTAATCATCTTCACGGCAACGTAATGCATAATGGGAATTCCTATTTAGATGCAACTCACACTGCAGTCTTAATATTGTTTACTAAACATCAGGCGTCCTCTTATTACTGAAAGATTTGTTTTCAGTACTAACAATGGAGAGAGTGTCAAGGTGAGAGAGACCTACTTTCGCTTGCCTTTGGGGAGGAAAAAAACAATGAAACCGAGAAAGGATTCAGCTTTCGGTCGGCGGGGGGGGGGGGAGATCAGAAGGGCCCCCCTGTTCCATCAATAATATTTATAACAATTTAAAGTATCTAAGGGAGGCAGGTTAACAAAAAGAAGGCAAGCAGGCCAAATCCTCATCAGAGCCAGCTGGACAGTTCACTCCCCCCCCCAAAAAAAAAAAACACCAGTGACCACCTACTGCCCTGTGGGAGAGATCCTGGCACCTTCTTATACATTGGCATAATTTAATTTTAATGTTAGTTGCAAGCTACCTTGGAAGAATCTGCACCCTGAAAGGTGGGACACAATTGTAATAAAGTAAATAAAAGGCATAGGGACGCGGGTGGCGCTGTGGGTTAAAGCCTCAGCGTCTAGGGCTTGCCGATCGAAAGGTCGGCGGTTCGAATCCCCGCGGCGGGGTGCGCTCCCGTTGTTCGGTCCCAGCGCCTGCCAACCTAGCAGTTCGAAAGCACTCTCGGGTGCAAGTAGATAAATAGGGACCTCTTACTAGCGGGAAGGTAAACGGCGTTTCCGTGTGTAGCTCTGGCTTGCCAGAGCAGCAATGTCACGCTGGCCACGTGACCCGGAAGTGTCTTCGGACAGCACTGGCCCCTGGCCTCTTGAGTGAGATGGGCGCACAACCCTAGAGTCTGTCAAGACTGGCCCGTACGGGCAGGGGTACCTTTACCTTTACCTTTAAATAAAAGGCATTTCCCATAACCAGCGTGGACTTTTGGTTCTTCCTCGGCCTTCAGATGAGAAGAATATGCTTTGCTCGTTTGTGATCGAGCATCTGACGCCTATTTAAGCATTTCAAGTGCCCTGGAAGGAAGGCAGAAGATGGGCGCTGAATTTAGAGAGACTTCCGTTTCTGTGGCACAGATCTTGCCGAGGCGGTGGATAGTCAGTTGGCTGCACCAACCGATATATCACAATGTCTGAAATAAGGATGGAGATATGTAGGGGCATTGGCTGGCTTCACAGTCTTCCCCACATCGTGATTTTTGCATAGTGCGCGCACACACACTAGGGCTGGGCAAGGTATCGCTACATTATCAAAAAATTGGTTTGAAGACCACAGCACAGTAACAGCTTCATAATATTCAACATGGCAATATATCGCAAATCACGGTGTGTGTGTGCTATGAAAAAAATTGTGATGTGGGGAAAACCGTGAAGCCGGTCATCGCTTTTCTCGCGATTCCTTCTGCCCCTGTTGCTGCTCTGTACAGTTGTACCTTGGAAGTCAAATGGAATCCGTTCCGGAAGTCCGTTCAACTCCCAAAGCATTCGAAAATCAAAGTGCGGCTTCTGATTGGCTGCAGGAAGCTCCTGGAGCCAATCGGAAGCCATGGAAGCCCCGTCAGACACTACGCTTCCAAAAGAACATTTGAAAACCGGAACAGCCACTTCCGGGTTTCGATTGTTTGGGAGCCAAAATGTTCGAGAACTAGTTTGTTCGAAAACCAAGGCATGACTGTACTATGAAATAACAGTTGTAACAATATGTTAAAAGTAAGTAAAAATGTTATCAGTTTTAGACCCGCTAAGCAGCAGCAGTTTCCAGGACATTACCCTGTTCCACTCTACATAGTTACATCCTTATTTCTGACATCATGATGTATCAGTATATTGCAATGTTTAGCTTGTGATATATCACAAAGTTGAAAGCCACACATTGGCTCGGCCCTAACACACATCATGATTCACGATATATTGCCAGGTCAAGAATTATGAAACCGGTATCACAACATGGACTTCAAACCAGTTTTGGACGATATATCATCCAGCCCTAGTTGTTATCCAGGAAAAACATGATTTAAGCTCTCTCCTCAGATAATTTACCCAGTGGCTTCTTGGAGAAACACTCTATTTCCTCCCCTAGCCTTTGCTCCACATCAGATGAAAACATTAATGAGATTACGTACATGAAGCGCTTTGGGCAACCTGTTCTATAAGCACAAAGCACTGTGGCCCAATGGCTAAGAGCATTGCCCCATGACCCCTTTCCAAATTCAAGGTGACCCACAAGTTCAACCAGGAAAGGCTTGACTCAGTCAAACTCAATTGACCCATATCATCACCCCCCATATCATCACAGAAGGGTTCGTGAAAAGGAAACGGCAGCTGGAATGCTTAATTCCACCTACCCAACATCCGACTGCAATTTCAAAATTAGCACAACACCGTCGTTAGTCACTTCCTGCTCAAATCATGTTGCTACATAACACAGGGGTTTGAAGCGACAACTGTTGCATCCTCCGTGAGGAAGCTGTCGTTCTACACAGTTTAGATCAGATGCTGAAAAGTGTGCGCACCTTTCTGCACACTGAGGAGTATGAGCCACTCACAGCGAGGAAAGGACCTTGGCTGAGGGGAAGCCCAGATAGTTCTACAAGCCAAGACTTCAAGCATGGCAGTAGAGCTGAACAGAAGCCCTGCCTGCAGTTCAGTCAAAGTCCCAAACAGGAGCCACAGCAAATTGTGTCTGGCATAGCTATACTGGTTCTTCGGGAAACCTTGGCTCTTCCACAAAGGTTTTTGGTACATATATATTGCTGTGCAGAGTGGCTTTGGAACACACAATGGACAAGTTCAGAGAGCTTAGCTTAACAGGCATTTTCTATTTTAATTCTGAAATTTCATTTAGTATATTTCTGAAATTACACCGTGGTCCACAATGGGGCTTTCCTATTGCTGTGAACAAAGCAGGAAGTCTTTCATTAGGTATCTCATTTCATCCAAACCAGGAAACCATGGATAATAGTTTTGGAACACCACAGGGTATTAAGCCACCTTCAAAACACATCTCCATAACCTGACTTGTTCTAAAGCTACGGTTTCCCATTAAGACAAAACTGGGAACTTGGTTAATGGAAGACTTCCTGCTTTATTCACGTACTTAGATGGGAGGGAGAAGCAAGAGGACCAGTTGCACAGGGGAAAGTTTTATCATATCTTGCTTCTTTTTAAAGCTAAAATATGATCACCTTCTTTCTTTTGAGAATGGACAGAACCATATCACAGAACCTTTCAACAGCAAAGCCAACCCACAATACATGATGAGATTGCCCCAGACTACAGAATGGGGTCAGGTTAATGCTACAAACAAGGCAAGACCACAGTGTTTTTTTTTGCTGGATCCTTCCTTGTGCTCCATATCTCATTTGTAGGCAGGAGGAAAGGGAAAGGAGGACACCTTGCTACTCACAAGAAGCAGGGTGTCCTTTTAAATCGCTTATAACATTCCCTCAAAAGCTCATGTGTCTATTATCTATTGTGTTCATATGCACCCCACCCTACCAACTAAAAGTTAAAATATACCACGGATACAATCCCTCTGCCCCGGCTTAAGTACAACTGTTCACACATGGCGGGGAGGGATCACCACACAGTCCAACATAAGCTCACACAACACTACGCCACAGCTAAAGCCAATAAACAAAAGAGAAGAGTGAGCAGGAACCACATGTTCCCAAGGAAAGCATTCAATGTGCAATCCACTGCGTGCAGACAGCCAGGGGTACAAATGAACTGTGTTAAGAAAGTGTCCCCCATCACTCTTAAAGCATGCTAAGAAGGAACAAAAGAGCTGAACCATTATCCTACACGGGATACATACAGTGGTACCTCAGGTTACATACGCTTCAGGTTACAGACTCTGCTAACCCAGAAATAGTGTTTCAGGTTAAGAATTTTGCTTCAGGATGAGAACAGAAATCGTGCTCCGGCGACGCAGCGGCAGCAGGAGGCCCCATTAGCCAAAGTGGTGCTTCAGGTTAAGAACAGTTTCAGGTTAAGAACGGACCTCCGGAACGAATTAAGTACTTAACCCGAGGTACCACTGTACTTAAGTCTGGTTCATGCCATCTAAGTTATGTTTTAGATCATTGCAAAAGAGCTAAAACAAATATTGTGCTTGCACAATTTCCCTCCTCTTTCCATGTTACAAACGGACTCCAGAAAACCGTGGTTTGTTCTAAAGTCACTCAATAACCAAGACCTGAAACCACAGTTTGTTCCCGAATTAGTTTTTACTAACTTTGGTTAGAATAAACCATAGCTCCCAACAATGGAATATAATGCAGAACTGCAGATGGTCCTAAAATACAAGCAAATGTTTCACACTCCTCTTATGCACAAAAGAAAGCGGATAATCTTGCAGCCCTCTGGTTTGCTCGCAATTACCTAAAGCAGAGATTCATAACCTTTCTTGGCAAGAGTGTCATATTCACCTTTGATCAATCTTCCAGGAACCACATGCCAACCATGGGTGAGGCTAACCTCTACTCTCTCACCTACAGACAGTGATGTGGTTTCTTGGAAAAAAAGAAGTATGCATCTAACACGTTGCATGCTTATTTAGTTTTATTACATAAACAAAGTTAAAAACTTTGAAACTACCAAGCTTGCTTAATGCTGTGTTTGCAATAGGCATCTATTCATTACTCAACAACTTGTGAAATGCAAAAATAAAGCACGGGGGGGGGGGGTAAAATTTCACTCCACATTGCAGGGAACATGACCTTCTCCTCAGATATAACTCACTACCTTCTCCAAACCTAGTAACCTCTATAGATTTTTTTTTTAACTACAATTTCCATGAGCCTCAGCCAGAATGACAAATGATCGAGCATGATGGGAGTTGTTGTCAAAAACATTTGGAGAGCAGCAGCTGGGGAACACAAGTTTAGGTGAACATCTGAACTGGGTCACACAGAAACATAATTCGGGGTGTGTGATATTGTGGACTTCAAGGAAGAAGTTTGCAGAATGTCCAGATGCTAAAAAATTGTAATCTCATGGGGTGGATCTAGAACACTGGCCCATTGTTTCGGAACAAAGAGAAGTGTTCTCAAGAGTGATTAGAGCGGAAACGTATTTATAAAAAATATATTTGTGCAGCTCTAGAATTTTTTTAAAACTAACAACTTGGAAAGAGAGCATTTTCAGGTATCTGTGGCCTTGCAATGCTGAATCCCATCCATATTTCCTGTTTGGGGGGGGGCATGAAATCCAAGGAAGTTTTTCCATTTAGCCTTTTTAAGCCAATAAGATAAGTAAACAAAAAGCAAGCAAAAAAAAACTGGTGAGAAACTGTTTGGATCAGAGCTCTGAATTCTCTTTCCCTGTGTTCCAAGGGCTTTCATGTAGACGTACACCACTTGACAGATTGTATGAAGCGTCTAATGTTCTAAGTGGAACAGATGGATATTTTAATTGCAAAGAGCTCCAAGGTATATCAATACCGCCATCACCAAGAGGGGAGTTGCTACAAAACTTCCAAGTCACGGTGTCTGATGATGAAAGGCAAAAGAATTATCAGCTGGGCAGCCTTTCGGCTCTCAAAAGAAATGACTAACAGCCCAAGCAAAGTGAAACAGGACAAAACTGGTTGGAGAGATGAGGACTCTAGCCATTTACTGCGTGCGCCTCCAAGTATTGTATTCATTTATGGCTGAAATCCCTAAGCACACTTCCTAGGAAGTAGGTCCCAGGAGAACTTGCTTTGAAGAAAATGCACTTCAATGGGCTGGCTAGGACTGGAGGGAGTTGTGCAGGCATAGGCAAACTCGGCCCTCCAGATGTTTTGGGACTACAACTCCCATCATCCCTAGCTAACAGGACCAGTGGTCAGGGATGATGGGAACTGTAGTCTCGAAACATCTGGAGGGCTCAAGCTTGGGAGAAGCAAAATGACAGGAAGGATTCTAAACCTGCAGGACCAGGGATTTACAGAAGATTGGAAGAAGTATATGAATTATTTGAAGAGCAACTGTAATCAATAAATTACGCTAGTAGGACTACAAGAAGTTTTGTAAGGAGAAATATACGAAGTGTTACAAAGTAGAAAAAGATAGAGATATTGGTTATGAGTTTGAAATGTAATAGGGAAAATAAGAAATGCATTCTAAGAGATTAGATGGGAAAATTTTCAGACAGGATTGATGGAAGTCAAAAAATTGAATAAGATGTAGAAGTATGTTTAATTACTGTTGAAAATAATATGTTAAAAAACTAATAAAAAACTATATATATAAGAAAATGCTCTAGCTGAAAATGAAGACGTCTCTTCTGCAGCCTCATCTGCCTTTTCCAAGTCAAAACGAGACCAATTTCCTGCATTACAGGGGGTTGGACTAGATGACCCCTAGGAGTCTATGATGCCATCAAGCACAAACAGCTTTCAGGAAAACTGCTTTTGAGAAGTGTTCATGTGACAAAGCTATCAGATGGAAGCTTCTACTAGTGCAACGGACCCTGAAGTCTTCAGCGTATAGAAATTTGTATGGAAGATCCATCCATGCTCCAAGCACTAAGGTACCATAGTTATCGTCAAGTGCATGTTAATGTTATAAAGAAAAAGGTGCTCAAAAGTCCCTGAAGTGGGTAATTTTAGCAGCACAATTCTCATTTCAGATGAAATGCTCGTTGGCAAATGTCTACCTTATTCCAAACTCTAATAAGAAGCTACAGCAAAGTATGCATTGTAAAGTCTGGTTCATCATGGTCACATTCATCTCCATCTAATTTTTTTAGAATAATTGAAGCTGGATGGGTAAAGGTAAGAGTGTTCCATAAGATCATATCTTTACGCAGAAACAGAAAAGTTTATAACTTGAGTTCAAGAAGCAAATATGACTGTACACCACTCATATGGTTTCTGGTAGTAATTCTGCAAAGCCCAACCCAATTGCTCCCCAATTAAGAGTAAGAGGCTTGTAACGGAGCTGTGAATTCTTATCAAATGCTGCTCATCCACCAACAAACCAATCCAACCACAAGGCTGGTTAAAAAGTTATGGTTAAGTTAAGCTGCGGTATTTCAAACACTGCCTCTCCTTAAAGCAAAAAACCAAACACATCTCGTCTACAACACCAATACAGTGTTAGAAACTGAAACACACTCTCTCTCTATATATATATGCAGTCATACCTCGGGTTACAGCCGCTTCAGGTTGCATTTTTTCAGGTTACGCACCTCACGAAACCCGGAAGCACCGGAACGGATTACTTCCGGGTTTTGGTGGTCATGAATGTGCGGAAGCGCTAAATTGCGCTTTGCATATGTGCAGAAGCGCCGAATCGCGCATGTGCAGATGCGCCACTGCAGGTTGCGAACATGCATCCCGCATGGATCATGTTCGCAACCCGAGCATCTACTCTGTGTGTGTGTGTACAATTGCCAAATCATGCCTTAAACTTGGGTTAAAAATGAATGTCTAGGTGCCCTGTTTTTGTTTTGCAGTGGACATTATTTATTATTATTATCATTATTATTACCATAATAATATCAAAATTTTCAGAAGTAGGGAGTCCGTGGCTTGCTTTTGGAAAATTGGTGGTCCTCAGTAATTGGCTAATTGGGAACCACTGAACTAGACAATTAAATGTAAGGAACAGGATTCCATACTGTTCTTCCTTGAAACCAATGGGAGGTCTTTCCCAGTTAGGTATCAATATGCATTACCACATCAGAGCTTCTGACTCCGATGTTACGCCCGCAAGGTAACTCTTGTCGACTTCAGGAACACTTTCAGAGAACTTCCCCTACGCTGCGCGTGGAAGAGTCAAAACACCTGCACGGCAAGGAGAAAAGAGCAGCAGCACAATTTCTGACGGAACAAAGGTGAGGAGTGTCAAGAAGAGAATAGATGCATCAGGACGAGCAGTTGGATATTGTAGTTGAGAGCGCTCATGCTACATGAAGCAGACTTGACATTTATTGTGACAGAGGCTTCCACGGTGCTAAAATACAGGGTACTGCTAGTGACTGCGCACTCAACGTTGGAATTTAAGAGGGCGCCTTGCCGAAAGGCTTTCTACCACACATCCAAGCATAATGCTGCAGGACAGAGAGGGAAGCAGTTAACATCTAGCAAACTTGCCTACCAACTACCGAAAGCACAGCAGGCGGGCAGTGAGGCACCGGCTCAATAAACACAACCCATGAAGTTGCTTGTGAAACATGAAGCTATTTATCCCTAGGGCTGTGGTTTTCAACCAGTGTGCCGTGGCACCCTGGGGTGCCTTGAAGGATGGTCAGGGGTACCTCTTGTGTCTCTGCCTCCCAAAGGATTACACAACTGTTTGTTGCAGCAGCCCCTCCTACAAAGCTCTGAAGAATGGCGCCACTGGCGCTGGCCAGGGGTGCTGGTTGCCAGGAGCTGAGGTGGCCTCGCAAGCAAGTAGGTGAGGGAGCCCAGCCAGCCAGTCTGCCAGCCCTTGCTGTTGGGAATGGACAGACAAATGGGAGGTCGGCTAGTCTTCCTTGTGCTTGCTGTGTGCAAGGCCTGCCTGGGAGCTGAGTGCCCAGTGCTGAATGGGAGCCTTTGCACCATACAGGCCCAACAGTGCCCGCTGTTCCCACTCCTGCCTTGCAAGGTGCTGGCCTCACATTCACCTTTGGCCAGTTTCCACTGTGCCAATAAGGCTGGGGGCATCCTCTTCCCAGGCCCCTGTGGGGCAGTGTGAAGAGGCACCTCTCTAGGGAGGCAGCTCAGAGACCGGGGGGAGTAGAACATGCTGCCCAGAGGACTCCCAAGGAGAAGGGAGAGGCGGCTGAGGGATAACTCCACAAGGGAGGGTGCTTAAAACGGGGTGAGGGGCTGCCAGCTCTGCAGGCAAGGGGTGACGTAACTGGGCTTCTGAGCCCTACAGGGGTGGTGCAGAAATAAGGGTCAAGGGAGCCGGGGACTCAAAAAGTTTGAAAACCTCCGCCTCTGGGGAAAGGGCTCTTCCACCTCTTCCAATCTATCTGACAATACAGACTAGCATGTATTTTGACACTTCTCTACATGCTTCAGGTTCACCTACCGATAGTCCCAGCTCTGCTACTTTTATTTCAAAATCTATCAGCTTAACACCCTCGCAAATAAAACAGAGGGAGGAACAACACGGAAATCAAAAACACATAAGGAAGGTGCGTGGTTTAATTCTGTCTCTTTTGACATCACCCATTCTGGCTGAGAGGATGTTGTCAGCCTGGGTGACTTCAGTAGATTTTTCCATGACACATAAACCCATTGAAGATTTCATAATTATGTCACGCCTTCCTGAAAAAATTACGAATTTCAAAAGTGGGGGGAGGGGGAGAGAGAGGAAAAAAGCCTGCCCATCTTGTGAAAAACAAGACAGTTTTTAACAAAACAGTACTTGCAAGTTTTCACACTTTGAAACTTCAATGAAATCTACAATATAAGGCATGGCATGTATTATACGGACACTGGCTATAAATAGATTTCACAATGGAAAGTTAAGCTTTGATGAGCCCTTTTCTGCTGCAAACATTACAGAGCTTGCAGAAGCCTGCAGGTTAACTTGCACATCCCTCTCTACGCTCCCCAAAAGCAGAACAGTTTGTACTAAGCATTAAAAACCAACTCCATTTTTGCGCGGAAAGAAACCCACAACAACCCAAGATTAAGATTCAAGAACAAAACTGAAAAGCTCCTCAAATAAAAGACCATCATTACAACCTTTATTACTATAACCTTTTCCATTCTTGCAAGTGCCAGATTTTAGAAGTTCGGGTTCAGTAACTGGGAATGTGTATGTTACAGGTAAGGAGAGTTGCACAGTTAATGTGCGTAAACACCTGGGGATTGTGCACATAATCCATATGTGAAGATTACGCACATTCCCCAGCCTCTCTGTCTCTCTTAATTTCTATATTGTCTTTCATCCAAAGATCACAGGGCAGTTTAAATATAAAAAACACAATACATACCATAATAACAAACAAAAACAATACCCCCCCCCCACAAAGTTATATGCATACCTGCCAACAGATGTTGGGGAATTCCCTCTCAACAGGATTTTGTACATTCTCCAGGCATTGTGCATAATTACCCCAACATATACTCATTCATGGACTACGCCAATGAAATGAAATAAAGAGTGCTCAGATTATTCTAAGACTGTCTGAACAGTGCATGTTTACTCGGCTCCCAATATGTCAATGAGTCTTACTCTCAGGAAAATATACATGGGTCAAAGGCCTTAGATGTGTGCTTTCAGGTTTCTCCTTTAATTGCTTCTCATTCTCCAAGTACTGTATGAACCTTCATCGACAATCAGCAAGGGGGTTAGGAAGCCACAGAAAAGTAATCTCAAAGCAGCTAAGCCTAACTTCCAATCACTGATGCAAGAGGCCATTCAACAGGCACATATATGAATGAATGCCAGTTTATTTGAAACAGAGTTAATTGCTCTCTTAATATTTGTGTGTATTTCTTTAAAACCCATGCTATGCTTGCCCTAGAGAAGGGTAGGCAACCTAAGGCCTGTGGGCCGGATGCGGCCCGATCGCCTTCTCAATCCAGCCCGCGGACGGTCCAGGAATCAGCGTGTTTTTACATGACTGTGGGCTAAACCACAGAGCCTAGGACTTGCCGATCAGAAGGTCAGAGGTTAAAATCCCCACGACAGGGTGAGCTCTCGTTGCTCGGTCCCTGCCCCTGCCAACCTAGCAGTTCGAAAGCATGTCAAAGTGCAAGTAGATAAATAGGTACAGCTCCGGCGGGAAGGTAAACGGCGTTTCCATGCGCTGCTCTGGTTTGCCAGAAGCAGCTTAGTCATGCTGGCCACATGACCCGGAAGCTGTACGCTGGCTTCCTCGGCCAATAAAGCGAGATGAGCGCTGCAACCCCAGAGTCGGTCACGACTGGATCTAATGGGCAGGGGTCCCTTTACCTTTTTAATGTGTCCTTTTATTTAAAATGCATTTCTGGGTTATTTGTGGGGCCTGCCTGGTGCTTTTACATGAGTAGAATGTGTGCTTTTATTTAAAATGCATCTCTGGGTTATTTGTGTGGCATAGGAATTTGTTCATTTTTTTTTTCAAAATATAGTCCAGCCCACCACATGGTCTGAGGGACGGTGGACCGGCCCACGGATGAAAAAGGTTACTGACCCCTGCCCTGGAGTACTTTTATTCCTCACCCCACCCCACCCCACCCCCCAAAAAACACCAGTGGAGTCTCACTTAAAATCTAGCGAATTGCCTCCAGCCACAACTTTAAAATCCTGCTTGGAACTACCTAATGGCAAACAATAATTTGCTGCAAACTCTTTGTAGAGCAAGCAAGGGGATAAAAAAAGAGAAAGAAACCAAAAACGCTGCACACACAAGCCCCTGGGAAGAAGCAGATATTTTAAGCAAGTTGTAAATGGGCCAGTTAAACAGCATCACCTCCACATAGAAGACTCAAATAAGGGCAGGGCTTATGAACCTTCAATACACAGGTAGAAGGAATTTTGGCAGGTACAGTTACTGAAATCCAAGCATTTTAGTACTTCAAAAGGGCGCTGCTTGGATGAACTGCTTTGCGTCAGCTACCCCTACCTGCAGCCAAGGTTCCCTCTACAAGGTTTGAAAATACATGCAGTGTTAGAAACTCAGATATATAAGATAATCGCCAAATTGCACCTTAAACCTAGGTTACAGTTGCCACAACGGAATGTCTAGGTGCCTTTTTTTTGCAATGACATTTATTATTAATAATTTCATTTCTATTATCAATTTCATTTCTATTTTAAAGGGAAAACCCCTCCAAAGTGGTTTATAACACATTCGAAATCAAATGAAACAATCCAGACTAACACAAATTCAAGCTTGAAGGAAAATATTTCAGGTGCTTCTCTGAGTGACATTTGGTTTTCCCCATATTTGTGTACCTACTTAATATATAGAGCTTAATTTGCAGAAGAACTCTAGGAAGCCAGTCTGGTGCAGTGGGTAAGACTAGGACCTGGGACATCAGGGTTCAAATCACCACTCAGTCCTGAACCTCACTTTGGTCCTGTAACAGCCTAACCTATCTCACAGGGTCATTGTAGGGGTTAACAGAGGAGGGGAAAGAACCACATGCTCCTTGGGGGGAAAAGTGGGATATAATTACAACAAATAAGCTCTTCTGATTACCTGCTTAAGAAAGCTGGCGGGGCCAGCCAGATGGAGATGTCAGTTGCCAACCTGACACCCAGTGAGCTCCATGTGGTCGCGACTGGACCTGCACCAGTTGCAAAACGCACCTGGCGCCTGGCTAATTTCGAACACGGCACCAAGGTGGTGAACGTCCATTCATAACCCAGTTGATTTAACATGCCCAATTTAGGTTATTTTAATTTCTGTGTATTTGACCAGCTATCTTCTCTTCTCCCCTAGGGCTCAATTTGGTAAGTCTTTAAGAGGCAAAGGATTTTACATACTGCATAAAAAATAATAATCGCATTGAAGTCTACAATAGCTACTAAGATAGCTTGTAAACACAACTGCTTAATATCACACCATGATTGTGACAATTGCTAGAGGAGAATTGTTTGCATGACAGTGGGAACATGCCTGTTTACAGGCAACAACCTTGCAAGGTAGATTAGTCTGAGAAGGCTGGTCCAAGGTCATCCAGTGAGCTTCCCTGCTAAGCAGCTATTTGAACCTGGGTGTCTCGAGTCTTAGTTCCACTGACTCTCATTACATTCAACTGACCTTCACCAACTTCACCCGCCCCTTATGTTACAAGACTACAACTCCCATCATCCCCAACTATTGGTTAAACTAGCTGGGATTGATGGGAATTGGAGTCCAAAAGATATTAAAGTCATCAGGATGAGGAATGCTGCATTAATAATAATAATAATAAAGATTACAGAATAGACAATACGTACCTGTATCTGATTACAAAGAGAAGCAGCAACATACAAGAAAAGGCCTTATTTAGATTTGAAATGTATGGATTCTATCCGTGACATTCACACACAACAGAAACTTGGAACCAAGGCTGTCTTCAGCTCCTGTTCCTCTACAAATATTCTCGGCCTACATAGACCAGCAAAACATTTCCTTAAAAGCTAGCTTATACAACTGTTACGCATTCAAGCTGAAGACAGCTCAGCCAGGGTCTCGTTTGGCCACCTGTCCAGGATGGCAAATGGTAGGAATGGTGATTGAACATCAGGGAGCTCACAATACGGACAAAAAGGGGCTGTCGGGCTACATTTGGCTTCTGCGGTATCAGGCCTACCTGATATTCAAAGAAAGCAAAGCGTATTTAAAAACTGAAATGGAAAAGCTGAAAAAATGCATCTGTCTGGAGACAGCTCAGCTCACTCAGGTGGGTCCAGGCTTTGCAGCTTTCCCACATTTTGTACGGAACAAGCAATACAAGGAAAGAGAGCTTCACCCAAAACGAAACACAGGGCATCCAATTTAACCCTGAAACTACAGCGCCTTAACAGAAAGATCAATTATGGCACAGCCCAGAGCTCCTCCTCTCATCCGAAAGGTCATTCAAAGCATGACTCACCTTCCTATGTGCACATTTTCAAGCAGTAAAGGAAATCTATATGGCAGTTAAACATGCAACACTAATATAAATGTTGTTGACAAGACAGGAACTTTCAGGTGCTGTTATTGACCAAGACAAAAGCCTGCCTTCAGTCTATATTGAGAAGCCAATCTTAAACCATGCTAACTGTAGAGAAATCTCAGACTTCATTGGACTCGCTCCCACAACTATGTAAAGAAACACAATCCCATACATATATCATGGAGTCCACTGGTTGAACAGACTCTGGAACTGGGCCTTAGATCTAGACGCCCACCCCATTACAAATAGGTAGAGAACCATACATTGTGTACTCAGCAGATTAAGACATGTGATATTTCATTAATATACCGTACATGCAAATTTGCCCTGGAAAAATGATGACAATTCTGGTTAAGAGGAGATAACCCCCTCTTTCCATCTGACAAGACTCAGCGTTTTTATTTTTGCTACAGCAGGTACTTGAAAAATAGCCACTTGATCCTATCACAGGTAGCTGAACAAAACAGCTAAGAAGCACAATGATGCCTCTGTGCGTAGCTTTTTTAAGGTGAACAGAAGAGGGGGAGAAAATGCTTCTACACAATGGTATTCTGATTCCAAGCATGTTTACATGGAAGCAAAAACCCAGCAATTTTAAAGGACCTCACCTCCAGCATATATATTGTTCTAAGACTGTAGCATAAAGGAAGACCTAGAGGACAACCTTTCCATGTTAGCCTGATGTACCTGAAGAGCACTTAAGCAGCAAACAGGTTTCAAGGTGAGCTGAGCTACAGTTTCCAACAGGTCCTCCCCAAACACCCCTTTTGAAACTCTTACCTCCCCCTCCCCCCAAGGCCCTTACCCAGCTATAAAACAGACTGGGGGAAATGACTCTAGATTCAGGTAGGTAGCCTTGCTGGTCTGACGCAGTAGAAATATATTTTAATTTTTTTTAAAAAAAATGTCCAGTAGAGACCAACTAAGTTTGTTCTTGGCATGAGCTTTCGTGTGCATGCACACTTCTTCAGATAAAATGACTGGGGGAAATGACTGAATGGTGTCAGAATCCCAAAACTTCTGGCCTCCACTGGAAAGTTCCCAAAGCATGACAATGCCAAGGCCGGGAAACATTTGCCACCTTTGCAAGATGTGATCACACCCCTCTCCCCAAACCTCCCACACACACAGGCCTTTAGTTCGTGCATCAATATTGTTTGCTCACTCCACCAATTAACCTGCAGATCGGGAACAGATTTTCACATTTTCTCCATTTCTGCAGCAGACCCTCATTTCTGAGGAAGCGCACCAAGGGTGTAGTGGGCTGGGTAGCATCCACGCTGTCCTGTGAACACGAAAACAAGCATGCGCGCCTTTCACACACACACACCCCTTCATACATAATTCCTTCCTCACCCACCTGCATAGAAGCGGATGAGGCAGCCGGTCTCCGAGTCCATGCCCTCCTCCTGCACCCGCCACAGGTCCCGGAAGCCCAGCTGCGAGAGGTAGTCGTTTTGGACCTGCAAGGGCTGCTCGTGAGGCTCCAGCCGGCGGGCGGTCTCCCCATGCAGTTGCACGTACAAGGCCGGAGGCTGCGGCGGGGAGGAGGCGGCGGCGGCATCCCCGGCGGAAGAGGGATCCCCTCCCGGCGCCTTCCCCGCGCCGGGGGACTCCCCCGCGGCTCTGCCCCCCCGGGGGTTCTCCGCGTGCGCCGACGGCAGGCCGCCCAGGCGGGCCCGGCGGCTCCTGCCAGGCCCCGATCCGGCCCCTTCCCCCTCCGCCGTTGCCGGCCCAGGAGGAGGAGGGTCCGCCTCTAACTCCTCCGACGAAGACGAGGAGCCGCCGCCGCCGCTGTAGGCGTCCAGCCGGTCCGAGGTGCTCTCCGCGCTGGGGCTGAAGCTCTCCGTGTCCGAGCCCCCCAGGAGGGACGGACAGGAGAGCGGCGGGCCCGATAGGTAGAGCTGCGCAGGTGGCGGAGGAGGAAAGGCCCGCCCGGGGCTGCAGTCGGAGGGCGACAGGCAGGGGCGGCCACCTGCGCGGCCGTTCTCCCCGCCGCCGAGAACCAAGCGCCCCGGTCGGGGAGCCGCCTCGCCGCCGCCCCCCAAACCGCTGGGGGTCCCCCGACGGTTTCGCGGCCTCCTCCCGGCCGGTATCGGGGTCAGGCTGCCAGCTGGGCAAGTCGAAGCCTCCGCGGGGCCGGGCAGCGCCTCTTCTGCTCCCCCGGGCTCGGCGGACGGGTCTGCCGCAAAATCGCCGTCCATTTCTCCTTCATCCTCCTCTTCTTCCTCCTCATCCTCCCCTTCTTCTTCATGGGGGCCGCGCGCCTCTGCGGTGGTTGCTGCTGCCGCCGCCGCCGCCTTCCCTAAGACCCGGACGGCGCTGCTGCCCGCTCCACGGTGCCCGAGCTGTAACAACCGCGACGCCACCTCGGCCGCCGTCGTCTCCAGGGTGCAAAGCACCGGCCGCAGGTAGCAGCCGCCGCCGCCCCCTCGCTGCTGGTGATGGTGGTGGTGGTGGTAGTAGTAGACATGGACGCATCCCCGCTGGAGGTCCCGTCGCACCCAGTCCCGCTCCGGCGGCTGCAGAGGCTGGAGCTGCCGGGGCGGCTTGGGCAGCAGGAGTAGCGCCTTCCGATCCAGGCTGCGGGTGCCCAGCGAGGCGGCGGCAGCGGCGGCGGCGGCCGAGGAGGAAGACGACGACGACGAGGAGGAGGCGGCGGCCGAGAGGTTCCTTTTCAGTCTGCCCCTCCGCAGCAGAAGCGAGTTGGCGCCGCCGCTGCTGGGGACGGCCGCCGCTGCCGGAGTCCCGTTGGCCGCCAGCGTGAGGGAAGCCGCGCCGCCGCCGGCTCCAGCCGCGGCCCCTCGCCTCCTTCGCCGCTGCGGGCCGCCCCCGGCTACACCCTCTGCTGCTGCGATAGCAACGGCTGCTGCTGCCTCGCCGCTTCTCAGCGGGCCCTCGGTGCCGGCCTGGCCCGTGTAGCCGGGCCGCTCCCGCTTGCCGGCCGTCGGGGCCGCCGCCGCTGCCCTGCTCCCGCGCTGAGGTTGCTGCGCAGGTTCCATTGTGGAACGCGGAGACACGCCGCGTTCCAAAGCGGCGGGCGGGGGGCGGGGGGAGCGCGATTATGTAGCAACTGCGAACATTCCGTCGCTGTCGCCGCGTTCCATTCGGCTCAAGCCCGCCGCCGCCGCCGCGCAGCTGCTGCCAGCGCCATTAGGGACTGGAGGGTGGGGGGAGGATCAGGAGCAGCAGCAGCAAGCAAGCAAGCAAGCAGCCACCGCCTCCTCCGCCTCCTCCTCCCACCCGGCCCGGCCTCCACTTCGGAGGCTCCTTATGAATATTAATTGCAGCAGGCCTCGTCGGAGCGGCGCGATTTTTCGTCTCTTGCACCCCGCCTCCCAGTTCCCTCTATTAGCAACGCCTTCTCAATATTCATGAGGAGGGGGGGTGACGCCATCCCTCGTGAGGTAGCAGGGGGCGGGGCTCCGGCGATAAACAAAACGTGACAACCTGCGCCGCTTTTCTCTCTTTTACCCACCCACCCACGAGGAGGAGCGTGGGAAGCCCGACGCTGCCGGGAAATGTAGTCCTCGGGCCCGGAGAGGCCTCCGCGAGAAGCTACCAGCTGAGACTACGTATCCCACAAGGCACCGCGCCGTTCCCGTCGGGCGGGAGCCGGGCCTCTCCCGCCCTTGTTTGCTCCTGCCCGCCTACTGCCCGATGTTGCAGTTGCCCTTGACCCCCCCCCCGGGCGTACCTGCCCGCCCTTAACCTTTGCATATCATTGCAGAGTGGGAACTTTTGCTTTTAAATGAGCGTACGAATTAACCTTTGCAGAGAGACGCTGTCAAACGGGCTTGGCTAATGCATGCGAGCTAGCTGTGATAACTCCACGGGTGAAACGCGGAATCAGTCCACCTGCAAGGGAAACTTTTTGTTTTTTAATACTGCTCTTTTGTGCGCAGGCATTTCTGTGCAAAAGTGCTGTTTTGATTGTAAAAAACAGAAATAACAACAAACGTGCCTTCAGCAGCTTTCCTTTGGGCGGATGGAAACAAAATGGAAGTAGAGGCATGGAGGGAGACAGCACCCAGCAAAACATCACTACAGGCAGGGCTTTTCCCCCTCGCCGCCAGAACTCAAATTATCTGTCAGGAGAGCTGAGCTGACCTGGCCCACATCCTTCCAGAGCTAGCAAGCCCCACCTTGCCTGGCCAGGACGCAGGCCTGTTACGCCTTCTGGGCTTGATGAGGCATGTGACCCCCACCTGGCCTGAGCCTACTCCAGCTGAGGAATCAGGCAACTCCTCCCCAAGCTAGCGAGCCCCAGCTGGGCTGTGGGTCCTTGCCTGCCTTCCCTCAGAACTGACAGCTATAAGTTCTGGAATCCTGAGGTCAGGGGTGGTATGTCCCATTTTGCCACTTGGGGCAAAACAGGAAGTGCCACCCTCCTCTGCCAGACCACCACCACCAGTGGGGCACTCATTCACCAAGGGTTTTCAGGGGTGATTCCCAAACTGCCACAGCACATTGGCTTACTATAAGTAAGAATAAATCTTCTTATGAGCCCACAATTATGGAGGAGGAGGAATCATTAACTGCTCTGACTTAGTTTTCTTCAGCAGAGGATGCATTCAAACACTGTAAAAAATAATTCTTTCTCAGATGTAAAAGCGAAGTGTGTATCTGTTTCTAAATTTAAAAAGAATAACGCGTTTCAGGCTTTAAAAGTAAGGAAAACACCGGTTTACAATCAACACATGTCCTACCATTAGGCAGGGTGGTTTGGGGTACCATTGAAGGGCAGTCAAACATTATTTACTAAGTTTCTGGCTGCATTTTTCTCCAGAGAGAGAGGTACTTGGGTGATTTTGTCTCAGTAGCCAAAATGACTTGGCCAGCCCATGTTTCTCTGTGTGTGTGTGTGTGTGTGTTGTGATTTGCTGCTCCTCCGCAAGCAGCAAAATGTCTAGCTGTATATGTGCTTTTTCCCCCTTCCCAAAGCACTGACAGGGAATTGCTTGAGCTGCCGGAAGTCACCTTGCCCAAGGCCACCCTCAAAGTGCAGGGAGCTAGAGCTAGGCCTGCTCCCACGTTCACAGCTAGCATTATCCAAATGAATGCTCCAAGTTGATAATGTGAATTTCAATGGGCTGTGTTTTTTTTTGTTTCTGTTCTAGTAACATATAGCCGTGGTGGCACACTCCAAGGTCACCAGAATTGGTAACATCAGGATTTGTTTGCAACATCTGCAGAGGTCACTGAAACTCTGTACAGTGGTACCTCGCGTTACAGACGCTTTAGGTTACAGACGCTTCAGGTTCCTGACTCCACTAACCCAGAAATAGTAACTTGGGTTAAGAACTTTGCTTCAGGATGAGAACAGAAATTGTGCTCCGGCGGCGTGCCGGCATGTGGGAGGCCCCATTAGCTAAAGTGGTGCTTCAGGTTAAGAACAGTTTCAGGTTAAGAACGGACCTCCAGAACGAATTAAGTACTTAACCCGAGGTACCACTGTATTGACTTCTCCACACTTTATTTTGCGATCGGGAAGTTAGCGCAAGGCTGCAAGGCTGGAAGGGAACAGAGGTGGGACAGCTAAAATCACTATGAGCCCCTACTGTATTTCAAGCCATATTTGCTCACATCAGAGAGGGGGAACGGATGTGCAATGTCTGTTAGGGTATGTTCACATTACCACTTACTCCAAATCAAGTTTTCTAATCAGATTGAAGCTGCTTTGGGGGGGGGGGGGAATGCATCACACAGCAATATTCGTTAAGAAGCTATAGGACCGATGTGTATTGTGTCTAACATGTGAATGGGGCTTCTAAAATTATCAGTGGGAGCACACTGGATGCGGAGAAAGTGATTTTGTGAATATACCCTGTATCTGTTTATGTTACAAAGAGCATAGTTTGTATTTTTAATGTGTTTTCTCTGGTCGGAGTTAAGCACCCCTGCCACCTATTCACGGATTCCCTTGTGAAACACATTTGTCAAAATAATGGGTGGTTCTAGGTCCCATGGAACTTACTCCCCAGTAAACAAGCATGCAGCTTTTTCCCCCCTTAAATCAACCTGAGACTTAGGTCCCATCTGCACTATACAGTTAAAGCAAAACCATACCAATTTAAACAGTCATGACTGCCCCAGATGAAACCTGAGAATTGTAGCTTGCTATGGATGCTGAGAAATCTCTATTCTCCTTGCAGGGCAACAATTCCAAGTTCCCTGAGGAGAGGGATTGACTGTTGCAAATTGCACTCTTTAAAAGATTAATCTTCAAAATGCAGTTCATTCTTTGGGTGTTTATGTGCCATGAGTCCCTTTTCAAATACAGGGTTCTCAAGTCTGCAGAGGAGAACATTGAGTAATACCTTCAGTATAATAGCTCATCCACCTGAAAACCAGCAAGTAAAAAGTATGTAACTACTAACAGCTTCAAAAATCAAACCAAACAAATATAGTGTTATCCCAACATTCCCATCTTTCTCCTGTTTCAAAAACAACAACCATAATATTTTCCCATTATCCCCAGTAACCTATTTATCACAATTAAAACTATAAAAAATATTGTCTAAACATAGAAACAATCATTATTTGTCTTCTCATATTTAAGTGGGTTATTGCCCACAATCCTCATATTCTTGTCCTATATCCCCTGCTTTGCTATCTCCTCATTGTCTTATTTTTAGATTATAAGCTCCTTGGGGCAGGGAGACGTGCTTGCTTTATTTTTGTGAAATTGTCGTTTTGTGGGGCGCTCTTTAAACAAGTAACGACAGCACTACAACAGTGTCATATAGGCAGATAATACTGCTGCTAATGTTTGACATCTGGGATGGGTGCAGTGCTGAGATCTGGAATTGTCTCAATAAACCTTGCACAACCGCCCTGTGAGTTTAGGCAGTATTACTATCCCCAATAACCCAGACTGGGGAGGATTGCTGACTAAGATAATGGTGGCTCCTTTAAGACCACATTCTGTGTTTGGGTCTGAACCGAGATTTGGAATCAAGGACTAGCCGGCTCACATTCACACACACCCGACTCAGCCTCTGCAGAGATTCTGCCAAATAGGGACTCCGCTGATGTAAGCAAGCTCTGATGTTTGTGACATTTCAGGGGTGCAACACTGGATCAGTCCACCACCAAAACAAGTTGAAGGTGTTCAGTTGCGGTTTCAATTTAGTTCAGTAGTTTCAGTCGTGTTACGGTAGTATTAATTTCAATACAGATGATTCAAACCTGGGGTGTGTAAAGTTCAGTTGAGAACCAGAGATGAAATACTTCTGTGGTTATTACTGCACAATCCTACATGTGTCTACTCAGAAGTTAAGTCCCACAGAGTTTGGCTGGATATGCATCATATATTAAAAGCACACAGACACACACAGAGAGAAAGAGTTTATCCCTTAAGGTAAAGGTACTCCTGCCCGTACGGGCCAGTCTTGACAGACTCTAGGGTTGTGCGCCCATCTCACTCAAGGAGGCCGGGGGCCAGCGCTGTCCGAAGACACTTCCGGGTCACGTGGCCAACGTGACATCGCTGCTCTGGCGAGCCAGAGCCGCACACGGAAACGCCGTTTACCTTCCCGCTATTAAGCGGTCCCTATTTATCTACTTGCACCCAGGGGTGCTTTCGAACTGCTAGGTTGGCAGGCGCTGGGACCGAACAACGGGAGCGCACCCCGCCGCGGGGATTCGAACCGCCGGCCTTTCGATCGGCAAGCCCTAGGCACTGAGGCTTTAACCCACAGCGCCACCCGCATCCCTAGTTTATCCCTTACAGAGCTAAAATTACCAGCATCCTTATCAAACCACAGTTCCAGTCATTCTTATTATTAATTGTGGGGGAGAATGTTTTAAATGTGCTCCCAGGTAAGTGGTTGCAGGATTGCAGTCTTTGCCACTGTGCAATACCAGTTCACTGGGCCAATGAATAAATATTCCCTGTTGCTCTTTTCCCTGCACTACAGGATCAGTCTTTTATTAATGACTCTCTCAGTGCAGCCTTTCCAATACTAGCTGATGAATGAAGGAAAATTGCACAAACTGCGCCAATGCTAAAAAGAAAGGCAGGCAGACTTACTTAGGTTTAGCTCACAGATTAGAATAAGCCCCATGTCACATGAGCCTGAACGTTGTGACAGGCTTTTTGGTGGTATGTCATATCTTTACCCAACTCTATTTTCTGTATCAGCATCACCACAAATACCCCTCAGGACTATCCCTATCATTAGGCGGAGTCAGGCCGCTGGTTTTAGATGTCATAAAAGGGCAGCAAATTCTATTCCATTCATAGTTGTTGCATTCTTACTCGCATGGTTCTTGTGCCAAACTCGGGTGCTGTGCAACTTGACTGACAAGGAATTTGCCTCAGGCAGCAAAATGTCTCAGGCATTTTGATACATTTTGTTTCGCTTTTAAGCACCTTATTCTGTATTCACTGAGAAATCTGGCATTGTTCTAGGGCAGGGGTAGGCAACCTAAGGCCCGTGGGCTGGATGCGGCCCAATCACCTTCTAAATCTGGCCCATGGACAGTCCAGGAGTCAGCGTATTTTTGCATGAGTAGAATATGTTCTTTTATTTAAAATGCATCTCTGGGTTATTTGTGGGGCCTGCCTGGTGTTTATACATGAGTAGAATGTGTGCTTTTATTTAAAATACATCTCTGGGTTATTTGTGGGGCATAGGAATTCATTTATTCCCCCCCCCCAATATAGTCTGGCCCACCACATGGTCTGAGGGACGGTGGACCGGCCCACAGCTGAAAAAGGTTGCTGACCCCTGTTCTAGGGTCATTTCAACCATTCCCTTTATCCCCCCTAATCTGAAGTACAAAGCACATATCATCCCAAATTGTTTTCTGCTGTGAGACTGACGAACTCGCACCTGGTGCTCATGCATCTCACTTCAGGGAGATTCTTGTCTTCTGCCTCTGGGCAGAGTATATACCAGAAGTGCAAAAAGTGTTGAGTTCCTCCACATCCCACCACCATCTGCAGAAGATTCATATGGAATAAGTTATTCATTCATTCATTCATTCATTCATTCATTCATTCCCAGTGGAGTGTTTTTTCCGGCTCAACAGTCACATTTCCTTGTGGGCCACAGGCCACCACCTTTGTACAGTGGAATATATTCCATCAAAACACAACAGCCAGCCGTTTCTACACCAGTGGAAGGAGCAGAGATGGATGCCAGGGAAAAGACAAGCAGGTTGTCAGAGGAGAACTCAGCCCCGGTGAAACCAGATAGCCCAAGCTGGACACCACCAGATGGAGAGGCACTTCTGGTGCCTGCCTTTGTTAGCAAGGAGGCCTCCCTCCCAGAGAGGCATCTGGGGAACAGTCTGGCTTCAAGCCATCTATACTTCCAATGACGTTATGAAAACCACACCAGCCACAAACAAACTTTGCAGGGCATCCTCTACAAGAGGAGTAGCTGCTTAATGGCCCAGTCCAGAGGTTTGGGATGTAAAACCTGTGATTAGTGGTGCCCACCCTACTCTTCCAAAGGAGAGTTCATGGGGTGTGCCAACGTCTTAGCTATACCAAGTATTGCTATTACCCTGGCTTGCTTCACTGACTTGTAAGCTCCGGCCCCCACTGGGATGCTGTAGTGATTTGCTCAATAAAGCTTTCAAAACTGCTAGACATGGTAACAAGTCCAGTTTCAAGCTGGTTGAGGAGAGCCAGGACACTCTGCCAGAACTGGTCCATGGCGCCTTCCTGTCCAAGATCAAACGGTGCCACTTCTCAGTCACAGCCCAACTCACGTTGCCCCATTCAGACACACAATCCTGCCTTCATCTGTTCCCCTCTCCTCCCACCTCACCTAGATGCCTTCCTGTACGGCATGTGCAGTTCTGCACACTGCCAGGGGGCATTCAACCTACACAGGACTTGACTGGTGGGAGGTAGGATGAAGGCATCGCCTGTCACAGAAAATTGCTGATGTGTTAACCAAACTAAACCTGTAGACACACCAATGACAACAGGTTATCAGGTAGATGATACTGAAGAAGCATTTTCTGACGCTATATTGTACAGAAGTGTGCTAGGCAAACTAAACTTCATTGCCAGATGTTCAAGACCTATCCCTTCTTGGATTTTCACACACATCCTCTCAGAGCTTTGCCACCGGTCCCTCTCTGCCCCAGAGGCAGGGGAGACCAGCAGCAGATCTGGCCAGCAGAAAAGCCTTGTTGCTGCTTGCGGGGCGCTGCCTGAGGCGGCTGCCACATCACACTTAATGGGCAGGCCAGCTTGGGCCTGGAGCTGATGGGGGTAGGCATCCAATGACCTGTGGAAGGCCACAGGTTCCCCATCTCTGGGTTGACCCAATTTTATGGGCTTTCCCCTTGACCAAGATACCCCTGGTTCATTAGCTCAAACTGCCTTTTGAAATACTGGAGGGCATCACAGAGCCTTTTCAGATCTTCCTCCAGAGGAAGCCGGAGGGTTTCACTGTTCACAGATTGATTAATAACTGCAGCTTCTGCTTGTAGCTGCGTGCATCTCCTCCTGCCGACGATCATTGTGTAAGGCTGCAGCAAAACATTCTGCCAAATGTTTGTTCGAAAATGCTACGTTCTGTCCTAAAGTGAGAGATATTGGCAACAGGCGAGAGACATCATCATTACAGGAGACAGAAAAGAACCTTTTTCTCCAACAAGCCTTCCGAATGCATTTTCAGCCAGCAAAGCAAAGCTGACTGTTATAACAGTTAATGCAAAGGTTGGCTGCAAGGCTGAAGTCACTTACTTGCAGGAGTAGCAGCAACATTGAAATTGTAGGAACCTCAAAGTTTGCTGGCAGGAAGAAGAAAAATACATCACCACCTCTCCAGTTCCACACTTTAGTTATTAGGGTTGCTAGCTTTATCCATTGGTTGGCCAGAGCATGGTGCTGATAGCACCAAGGTTGCAGGTTCGATCCCCGTAAGGGATAGCTGCATATTCTTGCATTGCAGCGGGTTCGACTAGATGATCCTCAGGGTCCCTTCCAACTCTTTGATTCTATGGCTCTATTTAAAGCTTTGATTAATTACTTTTATCAGTGGGGCTGAAATTTCCAAGCACACTTGTTTATATTTTGGTTGGAGTGTGTTAACATCACAAATGATTCAGAATGGTATGTTAAAACCAACCTTCTATCAACTGACCACCTAGTAATCAAAAGTTGTTCCAAAAAGGCACCTGAAACAGTTTTTATAATGACACATAAATGCATTTCGATTTAAGGATTAACTGACGAAAAGGCAATTGACTGGTATACGGGGGGAAATTAATCACACACAACCCTAGTAATTATCCTTATGTGTCCTAAACATCGAAGAGTCTTATGGCACCTTAAAGACTAACAACTTTTTTAAAATGACATATGCTTTTTATTCAGGTCCATGAAGCATCCTCCTTAGTTGTGAATACAGAGGACAGGGGTGGAACTGTAAGCAGTGAGGTCAGAGGGAAATGAAATGCAAAAAGTATAGACAGTGAGAATTCAATTAGAGCTTGAAGGGTGAGGAGCACAGTGAATGTTAAGAACAGAATGAATCTTAAGTTGATTGTGCAACCACACCTATCCACTGCTCTTGCAAAGGGTACGTGAGCTTTCTTTGCATAAATGCTAGCTCTAATTTAATTGCCACTTTCTGTATTTTTTGCATTTCATTTCTCTCTGACCTTACTGCTTACAGTCCACCTTCCAGATATATATACTTGGAACTTAAGATTATTTATATATACAGAGGCAAATTTAGAAATAATTCCTCAAATTTAAATAGAAATAGTTTTTTAAGTTGGACTTAGACCAGGAAGGCTTTCAAACAGAAGACACCTTAAAACAAAGGAATGGCATCTAAAAATTGGGACACTTGGCAACCCATCAATGTTTTGTGCACCTGTTGTGGGTTCTGTCCCCCCCCCCCAAAAAAAAGCATATGACACAATAAATCTGTTAGTCTTTAAGGTGTCAGTTCTGCTATAACAGACTCAAAGGCATCTATCCACCATAACAATTAAATTGGGATAAATTAAAAAATTGTTTAGTGGCACCTTAGAGACCAACTAAGTTTGTTCTGGGTATAAGCTTTCGTGTGCATGCACACTTCTTCAGATACCAAATAAACTGGTAATTAAATTGGAAATACTGATATTTAGGTAACTGGATTTTGTGTTGATTTGTGACCTGCCTAAGTACTATGACACACCTACCGCTAATAGCTTGACTTTTTGGCCTCACTTTGTAAAATTAGCTTCTTCTTCTCTCAGGGTAGATCTATCTATCTACCAACCCATTTTGATTATCACTTTCTATTTCTGATGAAGTGGGCTCTGGGCCCATGAAACCTGACACTCCAATAAATCTGTTAGTCTTAAAGGCGCCACAAAACTCCTTTTTATTCATGTAGGCAACTGGTCAGCAATTTTCAGAATGGAAAACACACAAGCGCCAGCAAACGTTAAGCAAACAACTTCTAGCAGAGTAAAATAAAGATTGCAAGTGTTTGTGAAAGACTCACAAAGCAATACAGGGATGTAAACCCATCTAAAGATACCAATGGCCAATGCTAACATTAGAGTCCACAGAAGGAATACTTTGCTGCCTCCACTGCATCCTTACTGTGGTACCCAGCAGAATTTCCCCAGGTAATAGGAGACCTTTTGCAGTCTATTCCAAAGAAGAAGGGAGAGGCAACAGTTGGCTCACTGTGACCTGTTGGCAAAGCAACCTGAAGATAAAATTGCCTGCATCCACCAGGACCTTGACTCCAGTTGAATCACTTGGATCTCAAGTGTCTAGTCCTGTTGTGTTGGATGCATTTCAGTTAGTAAGGCTCAAGGAAGTGGACAAGCTGCTTGATTCAGTCCAGATGATCTTCTGTGTTCTTGCCCCTTGCCCCTCAATGCTGATAAAGACTCAGTTACTGTTATGTACTGAAGTTCTCACCCTGGGCCAGCAGGGGGATACTGTAGATAGTTCAGGTCCACATATGCAAATCAGGGATCGAAAGTGACATTCAGTGATTGGCTAGTTACAGAAAATGGTTACTGTTCCGTTCTAGTGGAGCTCTATATAAGCAGGCTGGCTGAACTCTTCAGTTGAGTTCTGTTCTGGCCTGTGAATAAACAAGAGCTGTTTGAAGAATCACTGTGCCGTCTGATATGTTCACCCACAACTTAACAGTTACAATGCTTGTTAGGTTATTATGAGTTCTCATCAATTATACACACACACACACACATTCATATGTATACACACAGACACACACTCCTATATATCTATATATATATAGAGTGAGCAAGCTAGTATTCTCATTCCTTAGCACAGCTGAGCTTGACAACTATCCTAAGTAAGCAATTTTTGTAACCCTGGATTCCGTCCCATGGAGTAATTTTGCAAATGCGTTTTAGATGCAACTAAATATAAAACATTGCCTAGGTGCGCCATTGCCTATATGGTCAGGATGCAGCTAAATATAAAGCAGCCTTTGGCTGTGTGATCATTGGCACAAATCCTCAGGCCCACAGCTCACTGGCTTCACAACAGAATACCTTAACTTGCCTCAGCAGCACTCTGCTCCAGCAGGCCACTTCACACCCGAGATGCAAAGAACTCTGAGGGAGTTGACCTACAGGGATTTCTCTACGAGTAGGGAGATTTTCACTGTTGTAATAATCGTATCTGCACTGTGATAGAAGTGGTGTCTGGACAGCATTGTATGTCTTTTGGTAAAAGGATTGTTCATCATGCAGTGAGTTCTGAGGGTCAGGCTGAGAGGCCACATTCAACCTCAAGGAACATCACCTGTGGTAATTGTTACGAGGCACTCAGTTTCTGATCCTTGTGGTTATAAGGCTAACCTGAAAAGTGTGTTTGTTTCTCAAGCCAGAGGGAGAAGTCTGAGAGAGAAAAGGAAAAGGAAAAGGAAAAGGAAAAAAGGAAAAGGAAATACAGTGGTACCTCAGGTTACAGACGCTTCAGGTTACAGACTCCGCTAACCCAGAAATAGTACCTCGGGTTAAGAACTTTGCTTCAGGATGAGAAAGAGAAATCGCACGGTGGCAGCAGGAGGCCCCATTAGCTAAAGTGGTACCTCAGGTTAAGAACAGTTTCAGGTTAAGAACGGACCTCTGGAACGAATTAAATTCTTAACCCGAGGTACCACTGTAGCTAGAAATGAGAGCTGTACATAACCAGGAACTGCAGAGATTAGGAAGTTTCATGTCTCGATTAGCAATTATCTACATCTAGGTAGGTGGGCCTCTAGTCAAAACATACATTGGGCGGAGAAAGCAAATTTGTGAAATCAGAATGATATATACTAAGGAGGTTTATGCAGATTTCCACAAACATTCAAACAGAAAACATTTATTTACTTTTATTTTATGGTCGCAACGTATTTCTTTCTTCAAAGCACAAGATGCTAGCCCTCCTGTACGGGGCAAACAGAGGCCTGCCACCTTCTTCTAGACATACAATCTTCAACATTACCTGCAAATGCCCCCACCACACAAAGGCATAGTAAAGATTGCTATCTGTTAGGAGAGTAGTGTTGAATTATTAGGTTATTTAATCAAAAGGAGAAGCCTTCCCTGGAGATCACTTTGCTTGCTTCGTTTCCATTTGTAATCTAATGAGAGTTGGAACGGCATTGCACTCGCCCACAGCTCTGCAAATAAATGAGCTGGACAAGAAGACTCCAGCTTTTTGCAAAACATTTCAAAATCCCCCCCCCCTCTCTCTCTCTCACACACACACACACAGGTTGTGCACTCCCAAAACTGGGGTCTGAATCCAAGCAGACAGAAGCCACACAATCCATCAGTATTTTGTAATTTCTTGAGAAATGCTGCAGATTCATATGATTTCCTTGAAACCAGCTTCCATCCAATTTGAAAAGGTACGGTGCAGATAAGCAGAGGTGTGTACATTTCAGGCATCCATTGCAAATCCACAGATGAAAGCTTAATCGAATAGGATTTTTTTTGGGGGGGGGGGATACAGATGAGGAAAACAAATCAGGTAGTGATGTGTACAGCAACATAAGATGCAACTTGAAACACAGTCAGGAGTGTTAGGAGAAGAGTAATAAAGGTAAAAAGGTAAAGGACCCCTGGACAATTAAGTCCAGTCAAAGGCGACTATGGGGTTGCGCCGCTCATCTCGCTTCAGGCTGAGTGAGCCAGCGTTTGTCCACAGACAGCTTTCCAGGTTATGTGGCCAGCATGACTAAACCACTTATGGCGCAATGGAACACCGTGACGGAAACCAGAGCGCATGGAAACACCGTTTACTTTCCTGCTGCAGCAGTACCTATTAATCTACTTGCACTGGCATGCTTTCGAACACAAGCTGGGACAGAGCAATGGGAGCTCACCCCATCAAGCGGATTCGAACCTCTGACATTCTGATCAGCAAGCCCAAGAGGCTCAGTTGTTTAGACCACAGTGCCACCTGCCTAGCACCCACCTAGCACAGCCTTAAGCACTGCCATAGCAGTCAGAGGTGACTGAAAATTGCTTGCAGGTGAGTCCATGGAATTCCATGCAGGCAGGGGTGGACTTTGGTCATCTTTTGAAATATTTGTGCCCTGTGAGAGGCCAAAGTTTGCACGCCCAAATGGATCTTCTCAATTTTGCGCCCCTGGGCTTGGTGCCCTGTGCGGGGAACTTCCTGCATCACCCTAAATCCGGTGTCAATGCACTCTAGCGGAGGGGAGATGAGGTACTCTGCCTGTCATCATCACCAAGTAAAACAACAACAACTACAATAGCAGCAGCAACAAGAAGGCTACTGCAGCTGAGACAGAGTTCTCCCCTCTTCTTCCACCAGCTCAGCAGACTGGTAACTTTTGTGGGTTTATTTACTAGGCTGATCTAACAACAGGTTTTGAAATTACAAAGTGCATGGGTTGAGGCTTTGCATATAAAATCCAAACAGAGATTCTGAAATGGACATAGGACAGTTCAACCACCACCCATTTTTGTATGAGTGAAACGGCAGGGACACATTTATCTTCACCTTGGTTAAAATTAGGTGGAACTACCACAAGCCAAGGGGACATGGGTGGCGCTATGGGTTAAACCACAGAGCCTAGGACTTGCCGATCAGATGGTCGGCAGTTCGAATCACCAAGATGGGGTGAGCTCCCATTGCTCGGTCCCTGCTCCTGCCAACCTAGCAGTTCAAAAGCACAAAGTGCAAGTAGATAAATAGGTACTGCTCCAGTGGGAAGGTAAATGGCGTTTCCGTGCGCTGCTCTGGTTCGCCAGAAGTGGCGTAGAAGAAGAAGAGTTTGGATTTGATATCCCGCTTTATCACTCCCCTTCAGGAGTCTCAAAGCGGCTAACATTCTCCTTTCCCTTCCTCCCCCACAACAAACACACTGTGAGGTGAGTGGGGCTGAGAGACTTCAAAGAAGTGTGACTAGCCCAAGGTCACCCAGCAGCTGCAGGTGGAGGAGCGGAGACGCGAACCCGGTTCCCCAGATTACAAGTCCTCTGCTCTTAACCACTACACCACACTGGCTCTCACCACACTGGCGTAGTCATGCTGGCCACATGACCCGGAAGCTGTCTGCGGACAAATGCCAGCTCCCTCAGCCAATAAAGCGAGATGAGCACCGCAACCCCAGAGTCGGTCACAACTGGACCTAATGGTAAGGGGTCCTTTACCTTACCACAAGCCAAACGAAATTCCTTTGCGGTTGCGAATTTGATCCACAGACTACTGGATGACCATCCTCTTGAAAACAGAGTGAATAGATGTGGAGGCAATGAAGGAAAATATTTCACTCTCCACCAGGCTGAAACCCAATTTGAATATGGTTAATACTGTTTGCATCGGAAGCAATTCAAATGCCTTTTAAATATCGGGTAGCTACAAATAACCCATTTTTGTTACATAATCAAGTGCCAAGACTGTCAAGCTTTCATTGTGTACTCAGAGCTGAATATATTTACTTGGAGGAAAACCAGATTGATTTCATTTTCCGGCATATTTATTAATGCCTGAGCAAATGAATCTAGGGCACACCAAGTCAAGATCAATATTTATGTAGCCTACTTTAGGGAAAGAGAGATGCTTCTGAACAGCAGGGGGGTCTTAGCATTATGATTATTATTTTCCTGCAATTTTTTCCCTCTGTCTTGGATTTGGTTTCATGTGCACCATTTAAACTACTTAGGTACTCACTGTAAGCTAAAGAGAGCTCTGCTGCTGACACAGAGAAAATAGATGGGTGCTTGAACCACCAACTACTAAACCACTATTTCTTACTAGCAATATTCTATCCATTTAAGGTAAGTCGTTTCCTCTGCAGTGGACTCCAGAAAAAACCTTGCATCAGGCTTATAATACTTGGTGGCTATTTCCAAAATAGCCTGAAACCACTCCAAGCTGTAGTGAGGGTGGCGCTGTGGTCTAAACCACTGACCCTTTTGGGCTTGCTAATCAGGAGGTCCGCAGTTCGAATCTGTGCAACGGGGTGAGCTCCCGTTGCTCTGTTGCAGCTCCTGCCAACCTAGCAGTTCAAAAGCAGGCCAGTGCAAGTAGATAAATAGGTACCGCTGCGGCAGGAAGGTAAATAGCGTTTCCGTGCGCTCTGGTTTCCATCACGATGTCCCGTTGTGCCAGAAGCGGTTTAGTCCTGCTGGCCACATGACCAGGAAAGCTGTCTGTGAACAAATGCTGGCTCCTCCAACCTGAAAGTGAGATGAGCGCTGCAACCCCATAGTTGCCTTTGACTGAACTTAACCATGCAGGGGTCATTTGCAGATCCTAACATGCCCATTTCCAAGAATTTCCTGTACATTTGCCAAGATAGACTAGTTCCATTGGTTGCTTATTCCTTTCCCGCCCTGTCAAGACATCAACTTGTCCACTGCTTTAGCTTCACCCTTAAATCCCAGGACTGTGGTAGCTTTGTGAATGCAGATCAGACAGAGTTTGTAAATGAGGCCAGACTACAAGGTAGGTTAGTCATGTGTTTTGCTCTTGAGTGTAAGATTTTTATCTCACAGAAAATGGGCACAATGAAGATCAGGATCCTGGTGTAAGTGGGGAGGGTTTTAAGCCTCTCCCCGCCCCCATCCCAAGACATATCAGGTCCCCACACCTGCTATTTGCACAGAGGGAGGGAAGCTCCCATTGAGAAAATATGAATGTTTTCCCTATGCTATTTTTTTATCTAGCTATTGTGCATTTGGCTACCAGACGAGGGGGCTCAGGAAGTTCCTTTCCTATTCTGTTTTATAATTCTTGTGCTAACCTATTTATTTACTTGAGAAGCAAATGGAGAATATGAATATGAAATAAATGAAGAAATATATAAGCTCCCCTTGCAGCAGTGGTCTCTCACTAGACATTTCGTTTTCCAGAGGCAGAAAATCCAAATATTCACAAGGCTGCTGAAAAAGTAATGTGTGTAGCCTTTTTGAGTAAAATCAGTTCCAGAAAACTCTGATATCTTCAGATGAATTCCACTACTGTGGTGGTAGACCTGTATCTGGATCATGCCACTTCAGACCGATTGAATGCCCATCTTACAAAACAAAGAAACAAATCACAGCAGATAGAAAACTATACGTTAAGAGAGAAGGCTATGTTAGAATTCTCTCCCCTGATGCCTGGCATTCTACAAGAATGAACTCCAACTCTGAGTAGCCTCTGCCAACATAGTCAATGTTCAGGGAGGATGTGAGTTGATATCTGACAACATCGGGGGGGTGGCGGCTACAGTTTCCTCATTACTTTTTTATATATAGACATTTCAAATGCTTTTCATTACCTAAGATGCACAACAAACATAACCCATCAAAAATTGAACAGAAGAGAAAAAGGACATTACAAAATCTGGAGCGTGAGCCACCGGGCAAAATCAGAAACAAAAATACCAAGAGTCTCCTATACGCAGACCCTGCAGAAAATTTTCTTATAAATGCAGTATTTGAATTAATACAAAGAGAAAAGAAACATTTAACAAATCCATACATTGGAGCACACCCTAAGGACTTGCCTTCTGTTATCTGAAATACTTGCATAAGCAATAAAGCTCCACCAATCTCTTGCAAATGTGCCTCTGTGCTTATTTCCTCTAGCAATTCTTTGTTTACATTTAACTTTCTCTGTTAGGGCTATCTGCCAAAACCTTTTACAGCGTGCTGTTAAATTAGCTCCTTTAAGAACCTTCCAAAAAGGGGCAACAGTTATACATGCAGCTACCAGTGAGCATCATGTCAGAGGGTTCATCTATAAAGCTCATAAAAAGGTAAAAGTAAAGGACCCCTGACCGTTAAGTCCAGTTGCGAACGACTCTTGGGTTGCAGCGCTCATCTCGCTTTACTGGCCAAGGGAGCTGACATTTGTCCACAGACAGTTTTTCCAGGTCATGTGGCCAGCATGACTAAGCCGCTTCTGGCAAAACCAGAGCAAAACCAGAGCAGCGCACGGAAACGCCGTTTACCTTCCCACCGGAGCAGTACCTATTAATCTACTTGCACTTTGACGTGCTATCAAACTGCTAGGTTGGCAGGAGCTGGGACAAGCAACGGGAGCTCACTCCGTCGTGGGGAATCAAACCGCTGACCTTCCAATCGGCAAGCCCAGAGGCTCAGTGGTTTACACCACAGCGTCCCCCACATCAAGCCCATACAGATGACAAATCTGTAAACAGTTTCCCCATTCCACTGGTACACCAGCGACAGTGGGATCCGCCTATATATATGTTTGTGATGGCAGTGGTATCCTCTTGGAGCTGCAACCATTGCTCACCAGGACAGGGTGGGTGGGACTAGGCAGCAGTGAGGTCAGGGCATGCTCCAGGCTGATGATGGCCTCAAAGCTGTGTGCACACCTGTGGGACAGCAAAGGCAAAAGCCCTTATGAGCTTGCCACTGCCATAATAGGGTGACGCTATTGTTCCAACCCGCTCACAGACCCTCCAAGTGTCCCAATTTTCCAGGGACAGCTCTGGATTTACAGAAACCGTCCCAGTTTCTGATTTGATCCTGGAATGTCCCCCTTTTCCCTAGGGCATCCTTATTTTCAACAGAGAAATGTTGGAGGCTATGGAGTTATGCGACCTCCTGAGGCAAGGAGATAAGTAACTATACAACCTTTAGAAGACACCTGAAGGCTGCCACTGTATAGGGAGGTTTTCGAAAATTTTAATGTTTTGCTATGTTTTCATATACAGTGGTACCTGAGGTTACATACGCTTCAGGTTACAGACTCTGCTAACCCAGAAATAGTACCTCAGATTAAGAACTTTGTTTCAGGATGAGAACAGAGATTGTGCTCTAACGGCCCAGGCGGCAGTGGTACCTCAGTGGTACCTCAGGTTAAGAACAGTTTCAGTTTAAGAATGTACCTCTGGAATGAATTAAGTACTTAACCTGAGGTACCACTGTATGATGGAAACTGCCCAGAGTGTCTGGGTGGGGTATAAATAATAAAATTATTATTACAGGGGTACCTCGGGTTAAGTACTTAATTCGTTCCGGAGGTCTGTCCTTAACCTGAAACAGTACTTAACCTGAAGCACCACTTTAGCTAATGGGGCCTCCCGCTGCCACCCGATTTCTGTTCTCATTCTAAAGCAAAGTTCTTAACCCCAGGTGCTATTTCTGGGTTAACGGAGTCTGTAACCTGAAGCATCTGTAACCTGAGGTACCACTTCATCCTGAAGCAAAGTTCTTAACCTGAGGCATTATTTCTGGGTTAGCGTATGTAACCTGAAGCATATGTAAGCCGAGGTACCACTGTATTAGGAATGGGACACCCCCATTTTCACTGGAGAAATGTTGGAGGGTATGCACCGCAAAGAGGAGTCAAACCTTTCTGGGTATTGAATTCAGTGCCTCATGTCGTTTTCCTTAATTCATGTGAGGGCAGTTTAATGCAACGACAGGAACAGGTAGGATCAATGAGACTAGAAGGCCTGCACAATATTTCAACACTTTGCCAACACTGTCAAAAGAGCTTCAAGCAACCACAGCCCCTTATCTAACAAAGCTGAGAAGAGGGTGAAGACTTCCCAAGGGAAAGCCGGGAGGGGAAGCTGAATGGAGCTGAATGAATTATTGTTCTTAGGTGAGTCAACGGCAGTTTCATCAGAGGCTTAATTCCTCCCAGATATTAGCAATCCGGAGTTAAACCGATCTGAGTAATAACAAAAGAATTTGGTTCAGATCCAAATGCCTTTCCCCTCTGAGTCGCTCAAGTTTCCTTTAATATTAATTCTGTAACTACAGGAAGGGAAATTGTTGGAATTCAATATGGTCCCCTTCTTAGTTGACCACTGGCTCTCCTGCACAGAGGTGGGTGGCAACCTTGGAAAATAGTGAACAGGCTTGAACCAGAAGCATCCTTCCTCCTCCCCCAGCAGTGTCAGCACAGCAGCAAACTTATGAAGAGCCTGGGAAGTTCTCAGAGCGGCAAAACTAGTGGACTCTCTAGGATATTCCAGCTGTTTCACAATCCTTTGCTGCAACAACTAACACCTTTTCCTAAGAGAGTGTGTGACTTCCAGAAGGAAGAGTGGTAATCCCACCTTGTTTTTCCTCCTCGCAGAACTTCCTGCAGCTGTTCTTTGCTCTTGCAGATTGCACCCATTATATTTTGTTTAATGCTGTGTGTTATGATTGGTAGGTTTCTTCGTGTAGTGGATTTATTTATTTATTTATACATACATACATACATACATACCCCACCCATCTGGCTGAGTTTCCCCAGCCACTCTGGGTGGCTTCCAATCGAGTGTTAAGAACAATACAGCATTAAATATTAAAAACTTCCCTAAACAGGGCTGCCTTCAGATGTCTTTTAAAGATACGATAGCTGCTTATTTCCTTCACATCTGAAGGGAGGGCGTTCCACAGGGTGGGTGCCACTACAGAGAAGGCCCTCTGCCTGGTTCCCTGTAACTTGGCTTCTCGCAATGAAGGCCCTCGGCGCTGGATCTCAGTGTCCGGGCTGAACGATGGGGGTGGAGATGCTCCTTCAGGTATACAGAATGATACCAAAGTGTATGGAAAACAGCCCTACCAGAAAAATTAACCAATAAACTGAAACTGACACGGGGACAAATAGAAGAAGACACCTTCACCCCGTTACGGCTCCCCTTTATCACATACACAGCCCAACAAGACAACGATAAAAATCCACCAACAGCATACAAATCAGTATGGCTAACCTGACCCCAAACGCACACACACCCCACTCACACATGAAAACAAAGACCACCACAGCCAACCACAAATGAATTACCACACCCTAGGTCAACCCCAACCTCTCTCACCACCAAAGGAACACAAGTGAACAGCAAAGAACCTGCACAAGTAACGCTGACACCAAATCCTACATGAAGTAAGTAAAATAGAAACATCGCCACCCAACCCCAACCCCTCATCTCCCCCCCACCTCTTTCCCCCTTTTCTTCCTAATGTCTCAACAAAATAAACTGATTTGTAAAAATGTTACGTGGGGGGGGGGATATGAAAGAGACATTGCACACAGTGGCGTAGCGTGGGTTGTCAGCACCCGGGGCAAGGCAGGTAATTTGCACCCCCTAACCCGTGGATTTGCGCCCCCTAACCCTACCCCCCAGATGTTGCGCCCGGTGCGGCTGGCCCCCCTGCACCCCCCACGCTACGCCACTGATTGCACAAACTTTTGTAAATCAAGAAAATCTTTAATTAAAAAAATAATAATCATAGAGTTAGAAGGGACCCCCAAGGGTAATCTAGGCCAACCCCCTGCAATGCAGGAATCTTAGCAATAGCGTCCAATTTGTTAGACCCCACCCCATAGTTCCAGTGATGTTGTTCTTTTTGGTGTCCCCACCAAAGATCTCTCACCTGTGGCTCCTAGAAGCTGTCAGCATGCAACAGCAGCCACACCCAGGAAATGGCTGGCTAAATTAGGTGAGAGTAGCTGTGGCGTTTGCCCGTTTGTTTGAAAATGTCTGTACAGGGGGAGAGAAAGAGTTAATAGGTAGACCAATAGAAAAGCCAGAGGCGGAGCCTACCTGTTTATAAAAGGGCTTAGCCTGAGATTTGGGTTATTTGGTTTCAGTTGGTTGGTAGGTTGGGAAAGCAGTTGGCAAACAATTGGAAATAGAGAGACAGTGCAGTTGGTTCTTGTGTGAGGGGAGGTAGAAGAGTTAGAGACAGGATAAAATAAGACTAAGAAGGTAAAGAGTAACAACGTTTTGAATGCAGTTAAAGTTTATTTGTGTCTGCAATAAACTACGCTCTTCTTTGTTAAGAACCTGATTGAGACTAAGTGATTTACCAGGGAGGAGCTGGTTGGTGGCAGCGGATTAGTGGTGTACGGTCAATAGTCCGTGAGACGACCGGGGGCTCCGTACGAACGCCACAGTAGCTGACAGGTCTCAAACACTGAGTTTGGGACTTTGTCTACATGCAAAGACAGACCCCAGAAGACTAAGCAGACACGACCAGCAGTGGGTCCAATGATCAAGAAGGCTATTTTTGCACATGCTGTAGAGGAAAGCGTGGGGCAGATGGAACTCATCAGTCTGGGAGGGTAGCTTATCTAGGATAAGGAAAACTCTGATCCTCAACTTCTGCTGCCTTGTGGAATATCTTTGGGAGAAGAAAAGGCTAAGAAATAAACCCTGTACAAATCTGGAGTGGAATCCCTAAGAAGGTTGGATGGCGCCTTGTATTCCTCCTTCTGGCATCTCCTGCAGCAAAGCTGGTACCAAATGTACTGCTCTCATGAGCGTAGCCAAGGGGGGCAGGGGGGTAGCTGTCCCTCCTCCTAGATCAAGTAAAACAATAGAAATACTAAACTAATTGACCAATCACACCCGTGTTTTGTTAACCCCAAAACGGAAAACGAGCGAGGTCCCAACTAAAGAAGAATGGCGACTTAAGTTGATGGAATATGCACAACTCGCAGACTTAACATATAGAATAAGAGAACAAGAAGAACATACGTTCAGAGAAGATTGGAAAACGTTTATTGAATATATGGGAAATAATTGTGTACAGTGGTACCTTGGGTTAAGTACTTAATTTGTTCTGGAGGTCCATTCTTAACCTGAAACTGTTCTTAACCCGAAGCACCACTTTAGCTAATGGGGCCTCCCGCCACCACTGCACGATTTCTGTTCTCATCCTGAAGCAAAGTTCTTAACCCGAGGTACTATTTCTGGGTTAGCGGAGTCTGTAACCTGAAGCGTATGTAACCTGAAGCGTATGTAACCCAAGGTACCACTGTACAGCTGAAAATGCTGGCAGCATTAAGATGAATTCAACAGTGTAAGCAAGTTTTGATGGATGCAATAATGGAATACTGAACGGTATAGTTTTTGTAAAATATGCAGGGATTTATGATATGCAAAATGAACCATGGAAAGAGAAGAAGGAAAGGCATTGATATCTTAAGGATGTAAAATGAGTATTGTTCTGCTTTCTTTGGACCACATCAGCGAGTCTGGGCAGTCCAGGACCTCTATACGCATCAGTCTTAACGCCCCAGGGAGGTAACTTCAGTGCAGCTGTTTGGCTTCACCCCCCAGAAGCACACCCCATTGTCTCTTGAGACAGACGGATAGCAGCAACAATAACAGCAATTCTCATTGGGGGTCTTCTTTTACGTACAATAATTTGTTAGTAGGAAGGTATTGATTTTAGGATCAAACTCCTAATTACATATGACTCCGAATTTTCATCTGGTAGCCCAAGGGTAGCCAATGTGGTACCCTAGAGATATTTTGGACTCCAACTCCCATCAACCCCAGACAGCATAGTCAATACGGCAGGGTGATGGGAGTCGTAGTCCCGGACACCAGGAGAGCACCGCTTTGACTATACCTGCAATAAACCACTCAGCTCCGCCCACCTTTATGGCGCAAACACAAAGGCACAGCACAATTTCAGTTGGATGTAAATGTGCACTCGATAAAGGCCATAGTGCTTATAGGCGTGAGTCCACAGGGACCGATGCAAAGGGTTGAGTTATTAATCATTCTTGTGAAAGTGAAATTAAACACAGGGACTATGTGGCAGAAAATTCGGCGCACGGTTCATTTTTTTGCTTTGCAAATATGTAACTAGGAAATAACAAGCCTGTCACAGTTATGTTGACAAAGAGCTTTCCATTACAGAATAACCCGAGGACTGGCTCATTTCTGTTTGAAATAGATTATATAATGCTTCTCATTAGATACTGAAAATGTTAGGGCTCCGAGTATAATTACAGTACATAGCTCAGGTCAGCAATAGAAGATATGGCATTGTACAACCTATATGCCATGGGAAATAGCAATGCAATGCCACACAGAGGTCTTTCATTTACCTGGTGACACTATCGTAGGTGAAAGTCAAAACATGCTTTATATAGTACCCATATTTCCATCTCAATTATGTGATTGAAAACACGGCTGCTAAATTATATTTAATATATAATCTGCAATGTGTTAATTTGGTTACTAACAGCTTACTGCCTCCACTGTTAGAATAAGTATATTTCTGGGAACCACAGGAGTGAAAAATGGGACACTATTTTCCCAAACGTATGAATAAAATAAAATAAACCGTAGCAGTCCCGAAGAGGTCTGGGCAGTTGCAGTACAGTGGTACCTCAGGTTACAGACTCTTCAGGTTACAGACTCTGCTAACGCAGAAATAGTACCTCGGGTTAAGAACTTTGCTTCAGGATGAGAACAGAAATCGTGCCCTGGCGGCGTGGCGGCAGCAGAAGGCCCCATTAGCTAAAGTGATGCTTCAGGTTAAGAACAGTTTCAGGTTAAGAACGGACCTCCGGAACGAATTAAGTACTTAACCCGAGGTACCACTGTACCTTCTAAGGTTGAAGAGCGAACAACTGTAGCATGAAATCAGATTCCTAAACCCCAAATCATTTTATTTCTAATTTCAATATTGATATACCTCTGAACACTGAGAAGTGCTGCTTATAGGTAAGATTTAAAAACCACAAAACAGAAACCAGAATAAAACAAGCTCCAGGAGTCTAGGCCAAGGTCTTTATTACTTCTGCTGCAGCTAAAGCCATTACCAAGAATATAGCGGCTGTGGCAAAATCTGAAAATGCTCCTGAAAGATGAATTTCATGCAGTAAAATCTGTGCAACTGCTACCAGTTGGCAGGGTTAGAAATCGTGTCGATCCCAAAGGCCTAATAATTTAAAAATATATTAAGTGGAGGGGGAGGGAAGGGAGGTTAGCACGAAAAAGCAAGAGAGTTAAACACCCAAAACTAAAAAAAGGAAAAAATCTCCGTGGGTGTTAAGATCACCTGGGGCGGAGGAAGGGGGGTTCAGTGGGTGCGGGCCGCCCCGGGTGTCACCACTGAGGAGGGTGACAAAATGCCAGGCGGCACTCATTGCGGGGCCTGCAGTGGGCCCGAGCCATGCATCTCTCCTGGGTGGCTTGGGCATGCACAGGCTCTGTGCTGCCCAGACGGTCTGCCCGCTGCCTCCCCTCCCAGCTGTAGGGCAGCTGAGTGGGATGAGGCAGGCAGACTCCAGAGGCCCCGCGACGCGCCCCAAGATCCTCTGCCGCTGAGATCACCTCTTGTATTTTTTTGATCAATATAGGAGGGCACTGTCTGTTGATACCAGATTGTAAAAGAAGCAAATGAGGAAATTTGTCCCTGAAGGACCCCATGAAACCAAAGCTGCAAAAATGTTGCATTGATTTAAATAAGCTTTACCCCAGAGCTTTGCAAACTGTGTGTCATGACATGTTAGCGTGTTGGCTGCAGTGTGTAGCTGCATCGCACAAATGCTCTCCATGCTCCTCCCAGGGCTGGGAAGGGGTTCTTTTAACCTCTGGTTTGCTACTAAAACTGAATTACTGTGTTGCAAAATGATGCATGTCCAAAACATTTGCCACCAACATGAAAGGTTTGGAAAATTCTGCTTTACCTTATTCTCTTTTGAGATTCCTTCTTCTTCCTCGCCCCAAATTATATTTGGACAGGTCTACCTTCCTTTCACTTTTTAACCCCGTTTGTTTCCTGTCGCTCCCAATGCTTTGCCTTAAATGCCACTCATTTCACCCCTAAAAAGGTGGAATGCATTTTTTAAAATGCATCATTACGATACTTTGTTTTAAAATGTTACGCAATACTTACCACAGTTCTGATAACTCAGTGCTGGAGCAGTGTTCAAATCCGAAAATAACGATAGTGCTTACATAGATCACGGGGCAAGAATCTGAAAAGCCCAAGGGTTGCAATGACCCAGTTTGTACATTTAGTGCAAAGTGAGCAAAAATGCCAGGTTCCTGGAGCAAAAATTGCAATCCAAAGTGTTATTTTGGCTCAGTGTTGCATCCAAGCCAGGCTCATGGTTTGTCTTGCTCCGTGTAAACCACAAGCTGTAACCCAGGTTTGTTTTTGGCAAGACAAACCATGAGCCCAGGTTTGGACGCAATGCTAAGCAAACAACTTGGTTTGCTTGGTTAGTCTTGGTTAGTGCTGCAGCAACAGGACTAGGAGAAGACAGCTGTGATCTTCGCTACAGGAGCCATTCACACATGGCTTGGCTTAGTAGTACATGCAAACTGTGACATTGCTCCATGGACCACCTAGTGAAGGACACCTGTCAACGGTGGGCGGGGCCAGAGGCAAGAGTGGGTGGAGCAACAGGTATGACTCTTCCCGTTGTACTGTAGGCTATATTCCAGCCACACAAGGGTTAGAGTTTTTTACATATACAAAACATACACCTCTATGTATCATGGTAGACACGTTCCAGTCAACCAAAAGCACTCTAGGGACCTAGTGAGTTGTATAATGGTACCTTGGTTTTCAAACTTAATCCGTTCCAGAAGTCTGTTGCAAAATCAAGGCACGTTCTCCCATAGAAAGTAATGCAAAATGGATTAATCTGTTCCAGACTTTTAAAAACAACCCCTAAAACAGCAATTTAACATGAATTTTGCTATCTAATGAGACCATTGGTCCATAAAATGAAAGCAATAAACAATGTAGTGCAGTCACACAATCAATCAATTAATCAGTAGCTGAACTAGGTTCCACCCAACTACAAAAACAAAAACACAAAATACGGTAAATAGCAAAAACAGACAGACCTCATTGTAACACTCAAAATGGAAGTGTGGCACTCAAAACAGAGCATATTTGGCTTCCGAAAAAAGTTTGCAAACCGGAACACTTACTTCCAGGTTTGGAGTGTTAGGGTTCCAAGTGGTTTGAGTACCAAGGCGTTTGAGAACCAAGGTACCACTGTATTTGGTCCCCTTCAGCCTGGGGTTCCCCAGCCCTGTTATAAAGCATCTTACTGATGCTTCCAGTAGTGCAGGTATTGGCCTAACTATGAACTGAGTGGCTTGCTATACAGCAGCAAAGAGCTGTGGCAAAAAACCAGGAACAGGTTAATGCAAGAGTAAGGAAGTAAGCTTTGGGGGTGGCGGTGAAATCATCCTGAGATGTTTTCAGCTGTTCAGTGTAAGGATACTGTCACAGTCGCAGCTCTAACAGCTGCAATGCTTGTCTATTCCATGGCTCCCAAGAGCTCCAAAATCCTGAGACTAAAGCCAAACTGGCTGCAGAGAAGGGAAGGGAGTATTATTGTTCCAAGTCCGTCCTGAGGGTGGTCTTCGTGGCAGCAGGCTGCCGTTTAAAATGTGTAAGCACTGGCTCCAGTGGGGGAAATAAAGAAAAAAGCACAAAGGGGACCAAAACATCTGTTTGCGGCCTTCTCTTGGGAATTTCTGGTTGCCTAAATTGACTGGACCTGCATAGCATGATGGAGATGAGCAAACACCTTCTGAAATTAATGTGCGTAAGAGTGTTGGGCTTGGACTTTATTTTATTTGTTTATTAAATTTATATACCGCCCTTCATCCGAATATCTCAGGGTGCTTCACAAGATTAAGAATACAGGATAAATGCACAAAATAGATAGTTAAGACAAAAACAACAAAACAAAACAATAGCCCCCACTCCCACAAAACATTTAAAAGGCTATAGAATATTAATCAGCCCAAGGCCTGTTTGAAGAGGAACATTTTTGCCTGGTGCCTAAAGGTGTATAATGAAGGCATCAGGCAAGCCTCCCTGGGGAGAGAATTCCACAAACAGGGGGCCACTGCAGAAAAGGCCCATTCTTAGTTGTCATCCTCCGGACCTCCCATAGAAGAGGCACACGAAGAAGGGCCTCAGAAGATGATGTCAGGGTCGGGGTAGGTTCATAATGGAGATTTGGATATGGATGATCTGCTTCAAATCATCATGTAACCAAGAAGAGTAATGCTACTTATTTTATTTGCTTACTGTAATCATACCCCCACCACCTTCACTACAGTCTTCCCAAGGCACCTTACAATTAAAATGAGGCTCCCTCAGGCTCCTAAACCATGACCAATTACGGTAGCTGTCTTATCTCAAATGGCTATTTGTTCACCAGAGCTGTAAATGTAAAGACATAAAAAGTATTTTACAAAGGGAAAATAGGGACAAGCATGGGACTGATTACCTGCCATAGGTATTTACCAAATGCCATAGCAAGCAGAAATTCTGATAAAGTGTTTGGTGCAGAAAAGGCCCATTTTGCCATTAATGATATGATTCGCCCTTGAAATGCTAGGGAAAGCATTCTAGTTAAAAATCCAATGTTCTTTTCCTTCATCAGTGGCGTGTAATGCTACCACCTGGGCGGGAAGCGTCTTCCAATTTTCCCACCAACGATTCCCTTTCGGCTCTAATCACAGGCTGCAATCAGTTTCCTGACACGCAGCTCCTGCCATTTTGATTGCTTCTTTAGCTATGGTGGACCACATTATCATCCTTTCCCAACTTTATTAGGGTCAAAACAGAGCTGGCGTTCTGTGAAGTTATCTTTCTGTGGCGAAGTAATGTTTTTAGCCTAAGGGCCACATTCCCTAATGGGCAACCTCCTGGAGGCCACACGCTAGGGGTGGGGTGACCAGAGGCAGAAATAGGCCAAGCAATGGATGTGAAGCTTGCCTTGTTACAAGTAAGCTACATTCAGTGGCGTAGCGTGGGTTGTCAGCACCCGGGGCAAGGCAAGTAATTTGCGCCCCCCCCCGCTGCACTGTCCCTCCCCCAGATAGTCCCTCGCTCTCTCTCCGCACCGCACCGCACGCCTGGCACCCTCCCCTCCACAGTGGGCGGCGACCCAGCGGCTCGGATCGGATTCACACAGCCAGCACTGCAGTGAGAGAGAGAGAGTGAGCCAGGTAGGGGCAGAGAGCTGCAAGTGCGAGCGCCCCGCCCCCCCGATGTTGCGCCCGGTGCGGCCGACCCCCCCTGCACCCCCCACGCTACGCCACTGGCTACATTGACAAGTGCCAAGTGATAACCACAGAGCAAGATTATGAAGTTTAATCTTCATCATATGCAATATGTACCACCGTGGGAAGGAAAGGAGCTGTGTCGTTCCATTTTACTTTTAATTTGTATACCTCCTTTCTAGTAATATGCAAGATGAAGAAACAAAATAGGCAGCAAAGATGGCTCGCATGTAATGACAATCTGACTGAATACAAAAAGTCGCGAGAGCTTTAAAATAAACAGCTTATATCAAATAAAGCAATATTCGAGAATCCATCAGAACGTAATAGTAAATGGAAAAATTAAATATCAGCAAATAATTAAACAGTTTACACTTATCGGTTACAATAAATAATTACTAAACTATAATCAATAAAAATTTCGAATCCCCGCAACGGGGTGAGCTCCCGTTGCTCGGTCCCTGCTCCTGCCCACCTAGCAGTTCGAAAGCACGTCAAAGTGCAAGTAGATAAATAGGTACCACTCCGGCGGGAAGGTAAACGGCGTTTCCGTGCACTGCTCTGGTTCGCCAGAAGCAGCTTAGTCAAGGGGTGAAGGGAGCTTTGGACAGCAATATTTGGCATGCTACGAGCTAACCCCATTTGCTGTAGATGACATAGCTATCACAAGCACCATGAAAATATTAGTGTGTAAAAGGGGGCAGGAGGTAGGAGAGAAGCAAAATCACATTTTGCAGCAATAAAAATTATTGTATTGGAGCACTGGGAAACTACTGTTCTCTCACAAGAGAAGCATTTGTGAAAAACACTCTGGATTTCCCACAATAACCGTATTAAAAAGAGAAACACATGGGAAGGCCTCTCTCTCTCTCTTACCTAAAGAGAGGGTGAGAGTTTCCTTCTTTGGCTGTCAAGGAACACGTTTTGTTAATAATTCAGAGAAGAAAAATGGCTGTTTACTCAGGGAACCTTAGCTCCTAACTTAAGCAGGCATTTGTTCAATTGTGACTTTTAAAACACACACACATACAGAGATGCCATTGGGTCCGTTGTTTCATCTTAATAGGAGCGGCAGGTTATTGTTGTTAGAGCAAACGCTTTGGCCCCAATTCTGATAAGACCAAAACAATAGCATGACGCCGGCCGATCTGCATCATTTTTCATCCGCGAGACGGGAAAAAGGAACACTTGGCTGACCTTATGGAAGACAAAGCAACTAAAAATTCTGGCCACCTGCAACGCTTCCTGCCCTTTTACCCCCAAGAGAAGAATTATGAATTATGGATAATGAAGTAAGTTCTGGATTATTTATTGTTGGGGGAGGGAAGCTTAGTAGACAGCCAAGCTTTCTTTTCCTGTTTTTATTTCAGCTGTGCATTCAGTTGCTCTCCAACACACCACGTGGGGTTAAAAGAATAAGCAAACTACTCCATTCAATTCACCTTAAGAGGATTTGACCCATTAAACCCTCCCAAGCTCTCAGAATGGTGGGTCCACAGCTGCTCATGGCTTTAGAGCATGGATGGGGAACCTGCTGCTATCCAGATGTACAGGATTCCCAGCTCCCATCATCCCTGGCCATTGGCCATGCTGGCTGAGGCCAACGGGAACCGGATCCCAACAACATCTGGTGGGTGATGAGTTGTCCCCAACCCCCCCTTTGTGAGAGACACTGTTGACCAGAGGATGAGAGATTTCAGCTAGAATCTGAGCTGGGAAGACTGATGTGACATGTTAAGTGTTGGTAAGAGATGGATTCAAAATATCTCTGCTCCATTAAAAAGCACAAAAGGTTCCATTCTCTCAACGTTATGCTTGAAAATCTAGGCAGGTTCCCAGCTTACGGATACTCTCATAACAATCCTGAAGGCCAGAGTTTCTTCCAAATAACATCTCTGACAACTGAAAGAGAGGCTGATGGCTAAAGAGCTTGTCCAATCTGCTCCCAGGAGGCAGAAGCTGGTTTCATACTCGAAGAGTTCATCCAGACTTCCTTTTGTGCTGCATTTTTAGGCAAAGTTCTGGATCTTCCAAGTTTGTGTCCAAGTGGGTTCCCCCCTCTTTAGGATTTGCCATATTTCAAAAAGTGAAAATCTGGACACAAAAATTGTTGAGCTTTTTTGGCAAAGTTGTTGGGCTGCCATATGTCTTGGTTTTCCCGGACATTTTAGCCACTTGTAGAAAATTCCACCCGGACGCCATTTTTGATGGGCGAATCGCAGCTATGTCTGGGTAATTCTGGACATTTGGCAGCCCTACCACTCCTGGCACTTTCTCTTTTTTTTTTTTTTAATATAATTTTTATTCAGTTTACAAGAAAGACAAATTAATACAATTCAAACAATTTATAAAACCATTCTCTCATTTTTTGACTTCCCTCAACTTGACTGATACTCCTTCCCTTCTCAATTTTCCACACATTTCTTAGTTCTTATCTACTTCTTAAATTAAATCTGCTTTCAATCCATAATTTTAACTTTCTTTTTTACAAAGCTTCGCTAAACGTTACAAGCGTTATTTGTTTTTCACCTAAATTATGCATATATTCTGAAAATTTTTCCCATTCTTCAATAAATCTCTGATCTCGTCGATTCCTAATTCTTCCTGTCATTCTATCCAGTTCTGCAAAGTCCATCATTTTCATTCTCCATTCTTCCAGTGTTGGTAGTTCTTCTTGTTTCCATTTCTGGGCTAACAATATTCTCGCTGCTGTTACTGCGTACAAAAATAATTTCCTGTCTTTCTTGTTTATCTCATTTCTCACAATACCTAGCAGGAATGCTTCTGGCTTCTTAACAAATGTATACTTAAACATTTTCTTCAATTCATTATATATCATTTCCCAATAATTTTTAATTTTCTTACATTCCCACCACATATGATAAAATGTACCTTCTTTATCTTTACATTTCCAACATTTGTTACATCCCTTGTACATCTTAGCTAGTTTCACTGGTGTTAAGTACCACCGATACATCATTTTCATCACATTTTCTTTTATAGTTGTACAAGCAGTAAATCTTAATCCTTCTCTCCACAATTTCTCCCAATCCTCCATATATATGTTATATCCAAAGTCTTTCGCCCAGTCAATCATAACTGATTTTATCTCTTCATCTTTTGTGTGCCATTCTAACAATATGTTGTACATTTTAGCCAGAATTTTATAGTCACTGTTTATTATTTCTTTCTGGAATTTCGACTCTTTCTCCGCAAAACCATTTAACTTAAGCTCTTTTCTAAACATTTCATTAATTTGGTAATAGTGCAGCCAGTCATTCACATATCTTTTCACTTCTTCATATGGCTTCAACGTCCATTTACCGTCTATTTTCCTTATTAGTTCTCGGTATGTTACCCATTCCCCACTCATATTCGTCTTTTTCACACATAATACCTCCAATGGTGACAACCACCATGGTGTTTTTGTCTCCAACAGATTTTTATATCTTTCCCAGACTTCTATCAATGAGCCTCTTATGGTGTGGTTTCCAAACCCTCTATGTACTCGCTTTTTATCATACCATAGATACGCATGCCACCCAAATCTATTGTCAAATCCTTCCAAATCCAACAAATCAGTATTTTCCAATTTTATCCATTCCTTTAACCAGCAGAGGCAGGATGCTTCATAGTATAATTTCAGGTCCGGCAGGGCGAAGCCTCCTCACTCCTGGCACTTTCTCAGGAGCAAATGGCCATCAGGTTTTTTGCCGATTACCATTTGCTCCATTTCATCAGTAAAAAGCAGGTTTTTCCAGGGTGTCAGGACAAAAAACCAACAGCCTGTTGGAAATGGAGCTTTGAAGTGCCAACCTGTGCCTGGAAAGCACAGCACAAAATGAATTCTGGGTGAGCCATTTTTTTAATAATAATAATAATAATAATAATAATAATAATATGCTGCCTAACGGACTGGGTTGCTCCAGCCACTCTGGACGGCTTCCAACAAATTAAAACACAGTAAGACACCAAACATTAAAACAAAAGAGTTTACTACTATACGCCACCGCTGCAGCTAGAACCTTATTGGCACAAAGGTGGAGAACAAGTATAGTACTCACTAAGGAAGAATAGCCTGGAAAACGTTCGAATATGCTGAACTGCCTGGTCTGACGAACAGGATAAGAGAAAATGAAGATGAGGAATATGAGCAGGAAATGATAATATTCATTGACTATTTCAAGAACCAGTATAGGCAAATACATAGCTTAGAAGGTCTCGTGTAAATCCAGCAGAGTTGAAATAGAGTATTTAATAGATAACAAACTGGATGATTAAAAAGATGTGGATTATGCGGAGTAGTAGAAAAGCAAAAGGAACCAGGAAAAGTGTGGAAAGGAAGTCATATGGTATATGTATTTGGTATGAAGTTGTAAGGAGGACAGGGGGAGGAATGGGAAAGGGAAGGGGTGGTTAAATATGCTATTTGTTCTTGTTTTTGAAATTGCAACTCTCTCTCTCTCTCTCTCTCTCTGTGTGTGTGTGTGTGTGTGTGTGTGTGTGTATGGCACCGAACATTTTAAACTTCTCTATACAGGGCTGCCTTCAGATGTCTTCTAAAAACCAGATAGTTTATTTCCTTGACATCAGATGGGAGGGTGTTCCACTGAGAAGGACCTCTGCCAAGTCAGAATGACCATTATGAGAGAGGTGCCCCCACCCCATGCTCAGGCAATAGAAGCGGGAGCCAACTTTGGTCCTGGCGTAAAACTAGGATATTCTAGTACAGTGCTTTGGAGACGCAGGTGTGTCTGACAGATGCAGCTGACAGAGCGAAAGGGAGAAAGTAGAGATAAAGCTTTGCTATTGTTCGACAAGCAGGAAACGGCAGCTACCCATGTCAGACAGGATCCTGGCTGCCTTGCTTAGTTAACCAGCAACGTTGCACATAGTGAGCGTGTGAGGGGAGTTAGGACTCAGAAAGCCACTTTGCAGGTGAAGAAGCCAGCTAATGAATCAAAATGTGGATTGGATATAACATTTTATCAGGGGTCAGCAAACGTTTTCAGCAGGGGGCCGGTCCACTGTCCCTCAGACATTGCAGGGGGCGGGACTATATTTTGAAACAAAAAATGAACAAATTCCTATGCCCCACAAATAACCCAGAGATGCACTTCAAATAAAAGGATACATTCTACTCTTGTAAAAACATGCTAATTCCTGGACTGTCCACGGGCCGGATTTAGAAGGTGATTGGGCCGGATACGGCCCCCGGGCCTTAGTTTGCCTACCCATGTTTTATATCAAAGAAGACGTTTTTCACCACACAGCTTAGAAGTCTGTTTGACTTCCAGAGATATTTTTTTTTTAAAAAAGGGGAAAATAATTTACAGATGCATGAGAAAGTAACAGGAAATTAAGATTCTGTGGCCATAGGTGAGCATCAGCTATTCTGCACCCCTGGCTTTCAGCGCAACTGTGCATGGTGTGAAGTGCAGGACCACCAAGACCCCTGCTAAAGTAAAGGTAAAGGTACCCCTGCCCATACAGGCCAGTCATGTCCGACTCTAGGGTTGTGCACTCATCTCACTTAAGAGGCCGGGAGCCAGCGCTGTCCGGAGACACTTCCGGGTCACGTGGCCAGCGTGACGAAGCTGTAGCTGGCGAGCCAGCGCCAGTGCCGCACACGGAAACACCCTTTACCTTCCCGCTATAAAGCGGTACCTATTTATCTACTTGCACTTAGGGGTGCTTTCAAACTGCTAGGTGGGCAGGAGCTGGGACTGAAAGATGGGAGCTCACCCTGCCGCGGGGATTCGAACCGCCGACCATACGATCGGCAAGTCCTAGGCACTGAGGTTTTACCCACAGCGCCACCTGCGTCCCGCTACTGCCATCTTAATTAGCCCCGTTATTTTCCAGGAAATCTTTTACATCTAATAACTTCCCCAAGTTACCTGATCTGCACAGAGCATTCTCCTGCTTTCCACACTCGTAGCACAGGCTTCGTTGAGCTGTGGTTGGCGGATATCGTGTGTGGATGGTATTGACTTTGCTAGATGGGCCAATAGACTGATTCAGTATAAGGAAGTGCTCTTTGCATTGCACAGTTTAGTAAAGTCCCTTCCTTGCACTCTCCAGTTTCCTGCATGCTTGTAAAGGGTGCCTAGAAAAGCAGCCCATCACACAACCCCCAGGAAGCATGAAAGAAAAACCCTGAGACAAACAACTTGGCAATTTACTAAATGGAATGTGTTTTCAACGAAGGCTTTGGAACTACCCACCCTCTTGATAAACTCCCAAAAGGAGATTCAGCAAAAGAATATTCAGAATTTTCTTCCCCCTTCCATTCATAAAACCCAACAAGCATTTACGTATTTATTATGGAGCTAGTGCCTCTAAGCAGGGGACATGGGTGGCACTGTGGGTTAAACCACAGAGCCTAGGACTTGCCGATCAGAATGTCAGTGGTTCGAATCCCTGCGACGGGATAAGCTCCCTTTGCTCGGTCCCAGTTCCTGCCTACCTAGCAGTTTGAAAGCACGTCAAAGTGCAAGTAGATAAGTAAATAACACTCCGGCGGGAAGGTATACGGCGTTTCCGTGTGCTGCTCTGGTTAGCCAGAAGCGGCTTAGTCATGCTGGCCACATGACCCGGAAGCTGTACGCCGCCTCCCTCAGCCAATAAAGCGAGATGAGCGCCGCAACCCCAGAGTCGGCCATGACTGGACCTCACAGTCAGGGGTCCCTGTACCCTTTACTAGTGCCTCTAGCAGCAGCAACCTTTTGAGAAGAACGGTTGTGTGCAAAATAACAAGAGTAAATTTCAGTGTTCTTGTTTGCTAAGTAATTTCTTGAGATCTTGAAGCATTTCATTTCGTCCATCGTTTGCTTTTTCATTCGTCAGTTGCTTACAAAACTCATGATGACTTTGGTGCATCCAAGGCAGGAGACAAGTGTGTGTAGACGGCAAGTACACACACACTCCAGCCTGCCTTGTTCCTGTGCCTTGACTTGGCAGGATTCAGGAGATGAAACTCTTCAATGACATAGAGATCACCTTTATCCTTTGCTAAGGTCTGCGGATCAAGGTGCTGTTAGCAGGGACAAGATGAAGGGCCAATTAAAAAAAACAAAAAAGCAGAACCCTGACAGTATTAGTTACATGACTCACAGTTAAGTAAAAGTCATTTAACATGACAGCCAATATCCTGGTGACATTGTACACATTAACAAAGAACACTGCCCAAATTACAAGATGGCGGGGCTGGCCATTGTTGTTGTTTGGTTGTTTAGTCGTGTCCGACTCTTCGTGATCCCATGGACCAGAGCACGCCAGGCACTCCTGTCTTCCACTGGCTCCCCCAGTTTGGTCAAACTCATGCTGGTAGCTTCGAGAACACTGTCCAACCATCTCGTCCTCCATCGTCCCCTTCTCCTTGTGCCCTCCATCTTTCCCAACATCAGGGTCTTTTCCAGGGAGTCTTCTCTTCTCATGAGGTGGCCGAAGTATTGGAGCCTTTACCTGCTGCTTTTGATTGGGGGGGGGGGCAGGACATAATCTGGCTAAAATTGGTGGGTTTTCTTAAGGGCTTCCTACCTTCCCCTGACCTCAAGGCCTGAAACAAAGAAACATGATAATGAAGCAGGAAGTCATCTCCCCCCTGCTGTCATGCTATGCCTAAGAGAAGGAATTTGCAGTGATCTGCACCATCATCCAAGAAAGGGATATTTGCACTCAAACCGCATTATTGATTGCTCCTAAAGAGTTGTCTACTCCGCACAATATGGGGCCTGGGGGGGGGGGGTTGGCAAAAAGCTGCCGCAGTTTCCTCCTGATCAGAGCTGCCAGCCTTGGAAGAAGCAGCCTCTGGCTGTCCCTGTAAAGGCAGCTTGATTTGGAGCAATTAACAGGTGATAAACATCTCCGTTGGGTAAAAAAAGACCTTTCATTCCTGCATGTCTAGCTACTGCTCAATAGGCACAGCCATAAAGGTCAGTTACACTCTTTGTAATCTTGTGTCAGTGGGTCTACGTTTTGACCATAACATCATCTCTTCACTTAATGCCTCTTTTCAGAACACATTTTCTGCACCAAGATCAATTAACATAGACCACATTTTTGCATGATCTTCATAGCACACCATTCCCATTTCACCTTCAGGCCAATGCCTGGAAACATTTTGTGATATTTTGGTTGACCTAATAATTGCATTCCTTAGTATAGATTTGGGGAGTTTTCTTCCAGGCTAGTACTTTCCTTTCAGCTTCATCCTATAACTAAAACGTATTTAAGATCAACAAGTAAACGGAGCGAGCTCCCGTTGCTCGGTCCCTGCTCCTGCCAACCTAGCAGTTCGAAAGTACGTCAAGTGCAAGTAGATAAATAGGTACCGCTCCAGCTGGAAGGTAAATTGCATTTCTGTGCGCTGCTCTGGTTCGCCAGAAGCGGCTTAGTCATGCTAGCTGCATGACCCGGAAGCTGTACGCCGGCTCCCTTGGCCAATAAAGCGAGATGAGCGCCGCAACCCCAGAGTCGGTCACGACTGGACCTAATGGTCAGGGGTCCCTTTACCTTTATCTAATGCTAGTCCTATTCAGAGTAGACCCATTGAAGTTATTGGACATGAGTAACTTGGGCTCGTTGATTTCTATGGGTCTGCTGTGCGTAGGACTAGTGTGAGACACAACCCAGTGCCTTTTTTTCCGAATGGTGAAAAAGTTATCCTGAAAGAAGTTCACAACTAAGGCATAGTGCAAATAGCCATTTCCTGTTGGCTTTCCACTGACTCTGATGCACAGCCTCAGAATGTTGAGGCTCTGTTTTTCTAAAAATATATATATATATATATATATATTTTTTTCATTTTCATGTTTTACAAATCTGTTTGAAACAAAAACCAAAGACAAAATCTTTACAATTCCAATTTACATTTCCTTCGACTCCCCTCCCCTCCTTTCTATGGTTACTTAATTTATATCTTTTTATTATTGCGTATACAGTTCAAATCTATTTATTAATTTCCCCTTAGCTTCCTACTTAAATTATTTCTTTCTGCGCGTGTTTATATCAATCCTGCTAATGTGTGGAGGCTCTATTTTAAATTATTTCTACTTTTAATTGTTTGTTCTGATGGCTTACGTTATGTTTCCTTCATACATATGTGTGTGTGTATTCAGTCCCAGGTGTGGTTTGTGGATACATAATAAAGTGTATGGGTTCAGGGATTCACCCTGCAATGCCAATGTGGGCTTGATTTTGAGGTATGTTGCATACATAGAGGTTTGGTACATGCCCCCATTTGATGCCACTAGCATCCTCACTGTACTCTAAATACCTGTTCCCTTTTTCTCCTGGCAAATGACCTTCTGCACCTCTAATTGCAATGCGGCCAAATTCCTCATCCCTGTTATCTCTGTTGCATGAAAATGTTTACCTGCTGGGGAGAAAGTGGTTGCCCTAGAATATTTTGCGAGACATGTGTGTCTTGTTGGGTGCCCATTCCTGGTAATTCTCCCTGTTCCTCTAACCCACTGCTTCAGTTTTAAAGTGAAGCACTCCAAAAATTTGCCCCTCTTGCAGAGTTCCAAATTCTTGAAACTGAAACTCTCCAAGGGCTACAAGAGAGCAAAGCTGTTCCCAATTAGGACAGAAGTGCCTGCCAACTCACTAATCTTCTAATGGAATTACAGAAAGAAAGAAAGAAATCTTATAAAAGAAAATATTTGCCCTTGGCTTAGCAGGTATTGAACCCTCAGCTTAAGAAATGTGTTTATTGTGTTGTTCTTACACATTCATTGGCCTTAACACGAAGCAGCCAGTCTTGCAGATTCCAGCAAAGGTGCCGTTTTCCTGCTTTCCGACTTTTTCTTATGTGTGCCATTAAAATAAGAATGAGCTCCAGTCCAAACTGAAGCACTCTTCCCCTGGCAGAAGCCCCGTGCCTTTAAAAACCGAACAGCAGGCAGAAATTTAACAAGCATTGTTGCTTTCTTCCATTACTGTATCTTCATACTGGGATGAATTTCTGCCTGTGTTGACTCTGTTAAAGGCACAGAATCTCTCCCGCAAAGAGAAATAGTCATGTTTATTTCACCAGCTCTGAAAATATCTCAAGCAAGTACCTTTTGTGCCATAAATTGCAATAAATCAGACAGGTTGGAGGGGGATGGAATTCAGCAGCAATTGAAAACAAGTCAGGCCTAGGTGTGGTAGTATACAAGGCTGCATAAAAAGGTAAAGGTAAAGGACCCCTGACAGTTAAGTGCAGTCGCAGATGACTCTGGGGTTGTGGTGCTCATCTCGCTTTACAGGCTGAGGGAGCCAGCGTTTGTCCGCAGACAGTTTTTCCAGGTCATGTGGCCAGCATGACTAAGCCACTTCTGGTGAAACCAGAGCAGCGCACAGAAATGCCGTTTACTTTCCCACCGGAGCGGTACCTATTTATCTACTTGCACTTTTTGGCATGCTTTTGAACTGCTAGGTTGGCAGGAGCAGAGACCGAGCAACGGGAGCTCACCCTGTTGCAGGGATTTGAATCGCCAACCTTCTGATTGGCAAGCCCAAGAGGCTCAGTAGTTTAGACCACAGCGCCACCCGCATCCCTTACAAGGCTGCATACACATGTTTACAGTGGCACCTCAGGTTACATACACTTCAGGTTACATACGCTTCAGGTTACACACTTCGCTAACCCAGAATTAGGGCTTCAGGTTAAGAACTTTGCTTCAGGATAAGAACAGAAATCGGGCTTCGGCGGCGCAGCGGCAGCAGGTGGCCCCATTAGCTAAAGTGGTGCTTCAGGTTAAGAACGGACCTCCGGAACGAATTAAGTACTTAACCCGAGGTACCAATGTATTTGCATCAGACTAACATGGCGAGCCCTTCCTCATTTCAATATGAATGCCTTAGCTTTAGTGCTAGCTTCTGACGTGGCAGTGATTACACTCATGTTTAATTGATTATTAGATTTTAAAAATCTAAGCGTGTATGTTCCAGACCCTCCAAGTGTTCAGGGGAGCTTTTAATGTGTGGTGTTTCATGGTGTTTTTAATAGTCTGTTGGGAGCCGCCCAGGGTGGCTGGGGCTACCCAGTCAGATGGGTGGCATAAAAATAATAAAATAACAATTTATTATCATCATCATTAATGTCCCTATTTTCCAGGGAAAGTCCTGGATTTACAGAAGTTGTCCCAGTTTCTGACTGAATCCCAGAATGTCCCGCTTTTCCTTAGGATGTCACTATTTTCATCAGAGGAATATTGGAGTTATGTGACCCCTGAGCCTTCTGAGGGCAGCCCTATATAGAGAAATTTTAAGTTGTTTTTCTATATGTAGGAAGCCGCTCAGAGTGGCTGGGACAACCCAGTCATATGGGTGGGATATAAATAAAATTATTATTATTATTATTATTATTATTATTATTATTATTGAATAGGACGTCCCTATTTTCATTGAAGAAATGTTGGAGGGTATGATGTTCAGGGTTTGCTACTAAAAATGAAGAAATAATATTACATAACAGTAAGTAGCTTCCTGTACTTCAGGTTCTGACATATAGGGTTGTGCTTCATAATGCTGGTGTTCAACAAAAGAGGTTTAAAAACTGTCTCAAGGCAATTTTTTAAAAATGTAGTATAAACACCGACAACTGGGAAACACTGGCCTGCGAGCGCTCCAATTGGAGAACAGCCTTTACCGAAGGTGTCATGGGCTTTGAAGACACTCAAACTCAGGATGCAAGGGAGAAACATGCTAAAAGGAAGGCACGCTTGGCAAATCCACACTGTGATCAACTCCCCCTCAGAAATCAATGTCCCCACTGTGGAAGGACGTGTGGATCCAGAATTGGCCTCCACAGTCACTTACGGACTCACTGTTAAGACTGTGTTCATGGAAGTCAATCTTACTCGGCTACGAGTGATCGCCAAAGAAGAAGAAGATGAACAACAAGCATCTCATTCTCCAAGCAGTGGTGAAGCTGCATGCTCCGCTACCGGGGGTGGAGAGCAGGTGGGGGCATGGCTGGCGCCCCCGGGGCCGTGACACACTGTCTGGGGGGATGTGGCGCGCATCTCGGGGGCGTTCTATGTCGCCTGCAAGGGCGTGGTGTGCTGCCTGTGGGGTGTGGTGCCAGGGGTGCGTGGGGCAAGTCTGGGAGGGCCGTTGCGATGGCACCCTACCACAATAGTGGTGCCAGTGGCGGTCCACTCCCTCCGCACACCCGTTCCTCCGCCAGTGTCTCCAAGACATCCTCCCTGTGCTGCATACAAAAACATTCAGCAGCTCTCAAGGACGTCTGTGTGTCCTTTCAGGAGTGCAATTTTTATAGCCCCAATTCAGCAAAGGAAAGCAGACATCAACATGTACCCTGCGTGTGGCTGCTACTCCTTATCTTCATTGCAAAGAACTTGAACTCACGAGATCAGTCCTCAGATGTGGATGGAGAGGTGCGTGCCTGCGTGCGTGAGTGTGCGCACACACACCCCTTGACCAAGACCTATGCGACGATATCAGAAAAACCCAGGGAAAATAGATTGCAGCAACACAATTGACACTTGATGAGAAAAGTAGCCCTGGGATTTGCTGGAGAAAACTCTCGCAGCTAAGACCTTCGCCCTGAACTCAACAAAGGGAGGAGGAGGAGGGGAAAAGCATCTTGTGGATTCCCCACCCCCCACCCCCCACCCCATAGCGCCTCCTCTTTCCAAGAACACCAAGTGGAGTCCTGAGTTAGTGGTCTAAAAAAAAAAAAAAAGGAAAGGAGTAAAGAGACCAAACTAGGCAACTTATGAGACTGCTTAATGTGTTAATTTGACACAGGCTTTCCTCTGAGGGTTAATAAACAACCCACCGAAATGGCAAACATGTATTTAGCATGACCTCACACAGTATTTAACACTAAGCCCTTTATCCCAACGACTTAGGTTATCAAGCTTGTTGCATCTTTATGGCTGGGCTGTTCCTGTGTAAACTTTGTTCTTTTCGCTTTTCAAATTAGTCGGATTGTTTTTTAACCAGATAAGGTCTCTATCCAATTGAGTGACTGGGTTCTAAAGGTCCCTTTCCCCGTGATGTAGCAAAAAAAAAAGGGTGGGGTGGGGAGGATGTATATGGCAAAAAAAGACAAGGGACCCATCTGTTTCAATGCCACATTACACAAAAAATGCTTGGAAGAAGAAGAAGAAGAAGAAGAAGAAGAAGAAGAAGAAGAGTTTGGATTTGATATCCCGCCTTTCACTCCCTTTAAGGAGTCTCAAAGCAGCTAACATTCTCCTTTCCCTTCCTTCCCCACAACAAACACTCTGTGAGGTGAGTGGGGCTGAGAGACTTCAAAGAAGTGTGACTGGCCCAAGGTCACCCAGCAGCTGCATGTGGAGGAGTGGGGAAGTGAACCCAGTTCACCAGATTACAAGACTACCGCTCTTAACCACTACACCACACTGGCTCCCAACAAAGTCCCAACTTCTTTTCTCAATGAACACCAAACTCCACACAGACACACACACACACACACTGCAGACCCTCCAAGTGTCCCTATTTTCCAGGGACAGTCCCGGATTTACAGAAACCGTCCTGGTTTCTGATTTGATCCCAGAATGTCCCTTTTTTAATCAGAGAAATGTTGGAGGGTAGGGAGTTATCCGACCCCTGAGCCAAGGAAAAAATTAACTATACAGTCTTTAGAAGACATCTGAAGGCAGCCCTGTATAGGGAACGGTTTTTTTAATGTTTAATGTTTTGTTCTGTTTTTATATATGTTGGAAGCTGCCCAGAGTGGCTGGAGCAACCCAGTCAGATGGGTGAGGTATAAATACAGTCAGACCTCGGGCTACAGACGCTTCGGGCTGCGCGATTTCGGGTTGCGCACTGCGCTGAACCCGGAGGTACTGGAACAGGTTACTTCCGGGTTTCAGCGCTTGTGCATGCGCAGAAGCGCCGAATTGCAACCCGCGCATGCGCAGGTTGCGAACGTGCTTCCCGCATGGATCATGGTCACAACCCGAGTGTCCACTGTAATAACATGATTATGCTTATTATGTATCTGAAGAAGTGTGCATGCACACGAAAGCTTATACCCAGAACCACCTTAGTTGGTCTCTAAGGTGCTACTGGACAATTTTTTGATTGATTTCTACTGCGAAGGGCCAACACAGTTACCTACCTGAACATTATTATGCTGATGGAAAAGGACACCCCTATTTTCACCTGAGAAATGTTGGAGGGTCTGACACTGAAAGTTTACAATTGGGGAGGCGAAAAGCCTAGGGAGGGATGATATTGAGCAGAAAAATTGGATTTGACAGAAGGCAGCCAAACCAGCCAAGAGGATTTTCTGAGTCAGTGATGTACTCTCTTAAAGTATGGCGCAAATATGACCTCCGTGTCTTCTAAGTCTGCCTTTAGTATGTGAGTGCGTGTTCACACACACACATCTGGATTTCCCTCTCCTCTAGCCAGAAGGTTGGGCAAAGGAGACTGATCTGATCCGATCCTCAGCCAGTCCTTTTAACTCCCATGGAAACCAATCACCAGAATAGAGAAGGTGGCTGAGAGGAAATATTGCTAATTGTGCTACCTTGGGACTTCTTATTTTTCATTAAAAGCTATCGCACATAGTGGTAGGAATTCAGGCTGGATCCATGCAGGCTCTGTTAGGAAGTGGTGTGGTGTTGGGGGGTGGGAAAATGGAATGTAGCGCATCAAACTGCAGGTAGGGGGATATCCCACCACATTCCCAAATACTCTGCCACATCTTCTGTCTATATGTCTGTCTGCCTGTTCACTGTGGGTTTGGCCACCTCTTGAGATAGGGTTGCCATTTTTCAAAAAGGGAAAATCCGGACACAAAACTTGAGCTTTTATTGGCCAAAGTTTATTGGCCTTTTTTTTTTTTGCAAAATCTCAAAACAAAATGAAGTTTTTGAGCTATTTTTAAGGAGATTCGCCGAAATATACACTTCCGACATGGTTTGCCGTACATCTGAATTTCCCCAAACATTTCAGTGATTTCTACCCAGACAATGTTTCCAATGGCCAAATCCCACCTATGAACAGGAAATTACAGACGTATGGCAGCCCTACTTGAGATAACTTCTCCAAACTTGTCAATATTTGGACCCCGGGTGCCATTTTGAATCAAGAGAGCAAACCAAAACATCACTTTAGTGCGCCTTCACCTGTTTTTGGAATCGGTTGGTCCGCTGCTCAAGATATGGCCACCAAACTCAGCACAAGGGTTCCTGCTGGGTAGGCATGGTCGTAATTGGTATTTGCATGCCAGGCACCATTTTGAACCAAGATAGTGCACCAAAATCTGACTTAGGCATGACTTTGTGGCCCCACTTCTCCGCCCAATTGATTCAGGACCAGGTCAGGTTGGAGCCCTTGTTTCTGTGTCCACAACCCTCAAAGTCACACAAATTACACTATCCATTGAAATATCATAATATTTTTTGGTTTCTCCAGATTGCTGGGCAGTGCTGGGTACGTCCTCCTAGCTAAGAAAACACTTCCCTGGAAGTAAGAACACATAGAAGAATGTGCATGGGTATAGAAGAAGAGTTTGGACTTGATATCCCGCTTTATCACTACCCAAAGGAGTCTCAAAGCGGCTAACATTCTCCCCCACAACAAACACTCTGTGAGGTGAGTGGAGCTGAGCGACTTCAAAGAAGTGTGACTGGCCCAAGGTCACCCAGCAGCTGCATGTGGAGGAGCGGGGAAGCGAACCTGGTTCCCCAGATTAGGAGTCCACCGCGCTTAACCACTACACCACAATGGCTCTCTAGCTCAGTTGGTTAGAGTGTGGTGCTGATAACGCCAAGGTTGTAAGTTTGATCCCCGTATGGGACAGCTGCATATTCGTGCAGGGGGGTGGACTTAGATGATCCTCAGAGTCCCTTCCAACTCTACAATTCTATTATTCGAATGCCCCGGTCACTGCTGTTCTCAGTTGCTGGAGTCCCCGTCCCCCCCAAACTGTGTGATTATTTTTAACACGAGGGAGCATTTTATTTTTAACAAATGTGATTCTGAAGTGTCATTTCAAGCTTTTACCCACTTCTTTTATTTTGCATGTGCACTTTCGGCTTCAGGACTAAGCTGGACATTATTGCCCGGAGAAGCAGGACATCTAATCAGCCCTTCTTTTAACAGGGAAAGATGCTGCCCAGGGGGAAAATGGTGGGAAGGAGCATTTGCTGCCACCTGAAGGTCCAAACTAGACACTACACACAGATGCGTGCAACACCGTCCTTAAAGACTTTCCTTCTTCCTAACGTTTTCTGGAGCGTCAAATGGGGCTGGACCAGTGCCGGATTTACGTATAAGCTAAACAAGCTATAGCTTAGGGCCGCACGCTCGTGGGGGCCCCCCCCAAAATTGAAAGGAAACAAACACTGGATGTACATTTTCAAAATATAAGATAAAAAACAAATAAAGTAAAAGCTACCCACAGCAACAGTGTTTTGTGTTGTGTAGGCTCCTATGATGTAAGTAATGGGCCCCACCTGCTAGCCTGCTCCCTAAAAATATCACTGGTTTGCTCATTTCTATATCAATTACTTTGATAAAATACATACAGTGGTACCTCGGGTTACAGACGCTTCAGGTTACAGACGCTTCAGGTTACAGACTCTGCTAATCCAGAAAAAGTACCTCAGGTTAAGAACTTTGCTTCAGGATGAGAACAGAAATCGCACAGTGGCAGCACGGCAGCAGTGGGAGGCCCCATTAGCTCAAGTGGTGTCTCAGGTTAAGAACAGTTTCAGGTTAAGAACGGACCTCCAGAACAAATTAAGTTCTTAACCCGAGGTACCACTGTGTTTTGTTATATGCAAATGGCTTTAGATACCTATTAGATCCATAAATTACCATATAGCATATATTCAACACAAAAACAGTGACAATTTGTTGTTGACAAGGGACAGCTGGACATATAAAGGGCCCCGTTACCTTCAGTAGCTTACGGCCTCATCAAACCTAAATCTGGCCCTGGCATTGGACACAGGAAAATTAAAAGATGCTTCACTCTTTTGCCCAGCTACCATTTCCTAGCTCTAAATCATCCATCCCTAAGTATTTCCCTCTTTCAGAGTTTTCAAATTCAACACTCATTCGGGAAAAAATATCACCAGGGCATGGCAGGGAGCCACAGATGAGGTTTTAAGTGAGGAAATGGGAAATCAGGAAAAGATAGAGGGTTAGGGTTAGGAGGGTTCAGCTCCTCCAAACAACCTGTTTAGTGAACATTCGATTTGCTTACATGAAACTCTCGGCCGAGCATTTGTTCTGATTTATGGGGCGGTTGTATGACAAATGCTATTCATTCTGATTCGCTTGGTGTTTACATGTCTTCCTATTCAACACTCGTCATCTCACACTTTTCAATGCATTTAATCTGTTGCTCAGTCCCTGCTCCTGCCAACCTACCAGTCTGAAAGCACACAGTGCAAGTAGATAAATAGGTACCGCTCCGGCGGGAAGGTAAACGGCGTTTCCGTGCACTGCTCTGGTTTTGCCAGAAGCGGCTTAGTCATGCTGGCCACGTGACCCGGAAAAACTGTCTGCGGACAAACGCCGGCTCCCTTGGCCTGTGAAGTGAGATGAGCACCGCAACCCCAGAGTTGTTCGCAACTGGACTTAACTGTCAGGGGTCCTTTACCTTTAAAGTTATTGAATCCCTCTCCCAAAATACTGACAAATCCAGAGGCAGCCTAAGCTCTGCCCCCATTGCCACTTCTAGGAACTGAGTAGCCCAGGGGTAGTCAACCTTTTTATACCTACCGCCCACTAATGCATCTTTCTTGATGGTAAAATTTCCTTACTGCCCACCAGTGCTCGATGGAAGGAGGATTCAGCTTGTGCCACAGAACCCCCTACTGCCCACCGAGAATCCTGAAACGCCCACTTGTGGGCGGTAGGGACCAGGTTGACAAGGCCTGGAGTAGCTCCTTCAGAATAACATTTCCCCATTTTACAAGGATGGCTGGGGAATACAGTGGTACCTCGGGTTACAGATGCTTCAGGTTACAGACTCCACTAACCCAGAAATAGTACCTTGGGTTAAGAACTTTGCTTTCGGATGAGAACAGAAATCGCGCAGCGGCTGCGTGGCTGCAGCGGGAGGCCCCATTTGCTAAAGTACCTCAGGTTAAGAACGGACCTCCAGAACGAATTAAGTTCTTAACCCGAGGTACCACTGTACTAAATGCATTTGTGCAGAACGTCCAATTTGGCCCTCCAATCACAGAAAAGTCAAGGTATACATTAAAAAAAAAACCCTCACAGAAAACCGTAACAGACCCCCTCCTGTAGAAGATGGACACAAATAATGTTTGTTATGTAGATAAGTCTCTCTGATCTCTGTTTTCAGACACAGAAGACTTGAGTCCTGTATATGAAGGGCTGTGCAGTCCAAGTCTAGAAGAAGAGTTTGGAAGAAGAGTTTGGATTTGATATCCCGCCTTTCACTCCCTTTAAGGAGTCTCAAAGCAGCTAACATTCTCCTTTCCCTTCCTCCCCCACAACAAACACTCTGTGAGGTGAGTGGGGCTGAGAGACTTCAAAGAAGTGTGACTAGCCCAAGGCCACCCAGCAGCTGCATGTGGAGGAGCAGAGACACGAACCCAGTTCCCCAGATTACGAGTCCACCGCTCTTAACCACTACACCACACTGGCTCTCTAAGTTTAAAGGCAAGTTTAAAGTTTAAAGTCTACTAAGTTTAAAGGCAAGAAACCATATCCTGCTGTTTGAATTTGGTTAGAAAAATGGTGTCCATATCTGGATGAGCTTATTCATGAGGTTGGCTGGCTTCCATTCCACACAGCTAAATTTAGTGCCTTCCATTGTATTAATTTCCAGAGGGGTAGCCAGGGAGGTCTCTCAAAACTGCTTTCACGCATTTTACAAGCCTCTTTAAATGTTCACGATTTATTATGATGATGTAGAACATTTTAGTACAAAAATGGGAGTTCCGGCATTAAAAAAAAGTCAAGTCATTAGAATTCCCAAGCCTCAAACTGACGGATGAGTCACTCTGATTGATACCTGGAAGAAAAAGTCAGACTTTTAGCAAAACTGGGCTTCTTTCCTTTTTTGTACATGAGGCTGCTGGCAGCTTTTAAACGGCGTTCTTATAATTGCACTACTTCTACACGTCAGAAGCCATGACATTTAGATCGACAAAGCTCTTCAAATGTGACATAGTATTACGCTTGCCGTGTTCGTATTAACACAGGGAACAGAACAAAGGCTAAGCCCAAACTGACGTCCATGGGAGACAATTGTTTCTTTGATCCAGTAGAGCAGGTTGAGCGCCTGTATGTGTTGCCAAATTTAAAGAAGATGAAACCCTCCCTATCAGCTGCTTGGCAAGGAAAGCAGGGTTGCGTCTCTCAGTCCTGCTCCCTGAACTGTGGCTGGGCACATTCAAAACACATTCTTTCCCTCAGAGAATTATGGGCACTGTAGTTGACCCATCACAGACTTACAATTCCCAGCAACACTGAACAAACTCCAGTTCCCAGAATCCTTTGAGGAAAAGAATGAGCTTTGATATCCTTGAAGGTCTAGTGCATATGAAGCCTAAATTAGGGGGATTCCAGCTTTGCATACAAATAGGGTGGCCATACTTTGAAGAGCAAAAGAGTTTTAAAGACGCCTACTATATGTAGAAGGGACACGGGTGGCACTGTGGGTTAAACCACAGAGCCTACGACTTGCTCATCAGAAGGTCGGCGGTTCGAATCCCTGTGACGGGGTGAGCTCCCGTTGCTCGGTCCCTGCTCCTGCCCACCTAGCAGTTCGAAAGCACATCAAAGTGCAAGTAGATAAATAGGCACCACTCTGGCGGGAAGGTAAACGGCGTTTCCGTGCGCTGCTCTGGTTCGCCAGAAGCGGCTTAGTCATGCTGGCCACATGACCCAAAAGCTGTACGCTGGCTCCCTTGGCCAATAAAGCGAGATGAGCGCCGCAACCCCAGAGTCGGCCACGACTGGACCTAATGGTCAGGGGTCCCTTTACCTTTACTATATTTAAGCTACAGAAGCTGTGATATATTGCTGAGGGGGGCAGAAGAAGGGAAGAAGAAAGCAAGTCTTCAACCGCCAGTCATTCAGAAAGTATAACCAGAGACATTTCGGCAAATTAAAAAAAAAAATCCAACCGGACATAAATTTTAGCCCTGAAAAAGAGGACATGTCCTGGGAAAAGAGGACACATGGCAACCCTAATACAAATGTATGGATCCAGTGGGGGGGGGGGCAGCAGGGGCACCCACCCGCATTTGGGATTCCCCAGGCATTCAGGGATATAACTGCTGGCTAGATCGAGGTAGTAAAGTCTAAATCACTGCTACCATGTGAAGAGTCTTCTGCACCACTAACACACATTCCTGATGAGAATGTTCTCCCCAGGCCAGAGGTGGAGAACCTGAGGCCCTGATGTTCTGATGTTGGTCGTGAACTCACAACAGCCTCAGTCAACGGTCAGGGATTATGGGAACTGAGTGTTAGGGGAGGGGTAGTACCCCTTGTGGGGGACACACTGGGCTCCTTCCAGGGCAGTTTGTCCACCTTTGCAGTGGCGTAGAGTGGGTTGTCAGCACCCGGGGCAAGGCAAGTAATTTGAGCCCCCTAACCCCTGGATTTGTGCCCCCTAACCCTAACCCCCAGATGTTGCGCCTGGTGCGGCCGGCCCCCCCTGCACCCCCCACTCTACGCCACTGCACCTTTGGTCTCCACCCTGCACTCAGCTCTCACCTGTGGCTCCTAGAATCTGTCATCCTGCCAAAATGGCCACACCCCAGAAAACAGCTTCAACTGGCCGGCTAAACCATGTAAGGAAAGCCAATGGGTATCAATGTGTTTTACAAGTTTAATCTGCCCATGTTACTTAAGTAAGCAGCATCAAGTGAGTGAGGAACAGAGCTTTGGAATATAAATTTTGTAACTGGGAACAGCTGGAAATTAGGCAGCGTTTTATCCTTCAAAAACAATAGAATCCTCCTACCCTTTTTTTCACTCAATTTATTTTCGGAATAAAACTTTACGTGATTACGGAACTGCGAAGAGACTCCAACAGTCCATGTAAATATGTTTTGTATTGTTTTGATTTTTTTGCACGAGGCATTTAGAGGAGCATTGTATGCGATTGCGAGTAGCCAGTGCTGTGGCCAGTGGGGTACAGATGTCCTGGACCCTGAGACAGTTGGGAGCCCAGACTCTTAGATTTCTTTCCTTTTTTAAAGAAAACTGACCAGACATTTCTGAAGGAAAAGCGTAGAACGCAAAGGCAACTCTAAGGCTTCAGCACTCGGCCAATGGCACCATTGCTCCCAGGTCCCGGTCCAGCACTCTAACCACTCCACCTAGCTGACTATGTATAATACAAATTAAATGACTTCATCAGAAAATATTTGTGTTGATAAATTCCTATAGCATTGTTGCTGTGTTGTAGTAGGACTGGACTTCACAGCTGGCTAGTAAAAACTAACTCTTGGCTTCCAAAGCCCACCCTATAATTCAGACCCCATGTGTGTGTGTGTGTGTGTGTGTGTGTGTGTGTATAGTATTGATTTCAAAATATTTAAAAATAAACATCAAAGGCAGAAGACAATGTCTCATACTTGTTGGTGAATAGCTAAAGCTGATATCTGAAGCAATTTTATACATACTTTTATCTTCAAGCGTAAGTGAAAAAGCTGGGATCAGATTGTGGGTGATGAGCACATTCTAACATTTTATTATTTCGGTCTTCACTCCATGAGAAACACACTGGTGCCTCTTAGCAGGAAGAGAAATCGATTCATTTACATTCTAAGTGGTCTCATTAGGTTTTAAAGTGCTCAGAGGTGAACAAGAGAAATCTATACATCATCTTTTAGCAACATCTGTTTCAAGTGGCCCGCAGACAGCAGCCATAATTATATCATATTATTGCGTTTATTGATTTCTTAGGCTATTTAAGATGAGAGCCGCTTGTTTTGCTGCGTAGCTGCGATCGTGTTACAAATTGCAGAATTTCGTTCCGCTGCAGCGGAATGTTCATCAATCAGCTATCTAACTCCCCTTTGAAAAGACAGAGCATCCATTTGTCAAGCGATAGTGGACCATGATGTTCCTATAACCGTGTCATCAGCCAGTCATCTGTATTGCCTTGCCAAATGGTGGAGAGAATCTTACCACTTTGCTGGACTTCTGACTGACAATCTCACCACATTTCTGCAACTTGTTGACCCAACGAGCCCTTTAAGTGTTCCTGAGGCCCTGCTTTTCTGCAGTCAGTTTGAACCAGAATTAAAACTAATAATAAAAATAAAAATAAAATTGTACCCCGCCCATCTGGCTGGGTTTTCCCAGCCACTCTGGGAGGCTTCCAACAAAGATGAAAAATACATTAAAATGTCACACATTAAAAACTTCCCTGAACAGGGCTGCCTTCAGATGTCTTCTAAATGTCAGGTACTTGTTTATCTCTTTGACATCTGATGGGAGGGCGTTCCACAGGGTGGGCGCCACTACCGAGAAGGCCTGGTTCCCTGTAGCTTTGCTTCTCGCAATGAGGGAACCTCCAGAAGGCACTCGCCGCTGGACCTCAGCGTCTGGGCAGAACAATGGGGGTGGAGATGCTCCTTCAGGTATACTGGACTGAGGCCATTTAGGGCTTTAAAGGTCAGCACCAGCACTTTGAATTGTGCTCAGAAACGTACTGGGAGCCAATGAAGATCTTTCAGGACCGGTGTTATGTCCTGTTATGTGGCCGCCCCCAGTCACCCAAGTCTAGCTGCCGCATTCTGGATTAGTTGTAGTTTCCGGGTCACCTTCAAAGGTAGCCCCACGTAGAGCGCATTGCAGTAGTCCAAGCGGGAGATAACTGTAGTTCTGAATGACGACATGCTATCTAATATAGCACTCTGTTCCCAACAAGAGTTGGTGCTACCTGGCTCAGAGGTAAGTCCTTCTTCCTGTCAACCCCTTTAATTAGTAGCTTCCTGCCTGACCCTCTTTTCAAGCTGCTTTTGCACTTGCAATTCATTCCTTACTATTCATTTAGTATGATCACAGACTCCCCAAACTGACTTACCGTACCTAGTTCACTTGGGAAATTGGAGATGGGGGTTAATGACTGGTTTACTCCTTTGCAGCCAGATAATTGCTCTTTATTTCCCTTTTGTCTTGCAGTTGCAAAATACAGGAGCATTAGTCCCTTGAAGAGAACTGGAGCAAGGAGGGAGCTACTCGTTAAACTTCTGTGCGCCCTGAAAGGCTGCAGAGAACACCCAGGCAAGGCTAGGGCTACAGTTAGACTTTAAGATTCAGTAACAACAACAAAGGCCCCACCACAAACCAGGTCTGTCTGAAAAACAATGGGAGAATAACAAAGAGAGCAGGGAAGGCAATTATTTGGCACCCATGTCATCGGGATTGTCATTGGAAAGGGTGAACTAATGCTGTCCTCTTGCTTGAGGCTTAATATGTAAGACCTTTACTTTTAATAGCTCTCTGGTGAACAGACAAAGCAGCATTGCAGCATAATTGCCACTGCAATGCACAGCTGAAGAATTATTTGCCATAAAAGCGCACCTATAAAACTCCATGCCCTTTTCTGGAAACACACAAGGGGACAGAATTGGCACAGGAGGAACTGCAGAACAGTGCTTTTGCAAAACTACAGTATCCAAGGAGCAATCTGAAAGTAGTTTTCCTGGGATTAGTAGTTTTCACACCAGTTTTCCTGGTGTGAGCAGAGAACAGGCCCAGATTCTTGCACTGAACCAGTGGTCCAAACCAGAGACCCACCTCTGACTCCCAAGCTGCAACACGGGAGGGCAGTGTGGTGTAGTGGTTAAGAGCGGTAGACTCGTAATCTGGGGAACCAGGTTCGCTTCCCCGCTCCTCCATCTGCAGCTGCTGGGTGACCTTGGGCTAGTCACACTTCTCTGAAGTCTCTCAGCCCCACTCACCTCACAGTTTGTTTGTTGTGGGGGAGGAAGGGAAAGGAAATTGTTAGCCGCTTGGAGACTCCTTCGGGTAGTGATAAAGTGGGATATCAAATCCAAACTCCTCTTCTTCAATTTTTATGTTTTGACTTATACTTAATAGCGCTAATAAGGTACATTAATTCCCTCATTTCCCCCCCCCATTCGCAAGGTGTCTATGACAAAAGTGTCTCTCACTACATGTAAACAAATTGTGGGAAAGACTCTACATGGTTGGCCAGAAATATGTATTGTTATGGGTTTTGTAGGGAGATGCTCCTAAACCCTGCAAATTAATAAATGGTAGAATTTTGATTATTTGGCGTATTGAAGGGAAGATTGCAAGCCGGTGGAAAAATATGGGCTAAGCTCTCTTTCCAAGCCAGCACCTCACCTGGGATAGAGGTGTTAACATGACCAAAGGTATTGATGGTCTGTCTAAGACAGACATAGGCAAACTCGGCCCTTCAGATGTTTTGGGACTACAACTCCCATCACCCCTGACCACGGGTCCTGTTAGCTAGGGATGATGGGAGTTGTAGTCCCAAAACATCTGGAGGGCTGAGTTTGCCGATGCCTGATCTAAGAGGAATCTTGGGCCTGGGCAGACAGAGGTTGCCAAGGTGATGATGGGGATTGTGAGAAGAAGTGGCCTCCGCCACATCTTAAATTCTCCAGAGCAGCACAGACCCTGGTTAAGGGCCAAGATCCCTGGAATCCTGTGCATAATATTGGCAGGGATTGGGGTGGCCGGGGAAGTTCATCCACAGGAAGCAGTCATTTGTTGTCATTGGCATCTGTCAAGTTGTGCCTTGCATTTTCTATAAATTCCTTACTTTTTTCATTCTTAGTACCAAGCACCTTGTTGCATCCTTTTGCTGGGGGAGCTTTGCTAAGATCTCACACCTTCTCCTGCTCTGTTAGGAGACTCAAAAAGAGTTGCCCGCTGTCACGCAGCTGCTGATCTCTCCCCCATCCCTTTGTCCCTCTGAACTCCCAACCAAATCCTGATATCAAAGGCGCAGCCCAGCTGTAAAAATAACATTTCGGCAGAGATGAAACAATTTCTGGGCAATATGCAAATGTTCAAACAAACACCACCAGGTTTGTGTGGAGCATAAAAGAAGCACATTTCTGAGCAGAATCAATTTTGCAGGAATCAAGGGGCTTTCCTCGCCTTCAGAGCAGCAACACACTCAGCGTGTTAAGAGATAACCAGCTATCAAAGAGAAGCAAGACAAGCAAAATAAAGGAAAATGCACAGCTAATATTGCAGTATGTTTTCTTTGAGACAATGGAATCAAAACAGTGTGAGTTCAAAGGGAAAGCTAGATTGAAGAATGGGCAATAAAGAGGACTTCCTTTTCTTTTCTTTCTTTTTTTTAATGTTTAAATGCATTTATTAAATCACAGATAATTGTGCCCTCTACAGGCATAGTATTAGTATATTCCAATAAAAGCTCCAGCGAACCCATGGCTGCTCCCAACTTTTCAGCAGAGGGTTTAACTCAGCATCTCTAGTCCTCTCTCCATTCTTTTGGGGTAATTCGACCAACCGGAGACAAATTCCATTCTATCCCTGTTTGTGTCACAACATAGCTCCAAATGGAGACACAAAACAGAGCCCCACCAAGCAAAATCAAGTTGCCATATTTGCCATGAAAATCAGGCCCATGTTTGCTGTGAACTTGTCTTGCCGCAGTACGCTGCACACCACGAGCCGCGAAGCCCAGAGCTCCCCTCGCCAAAGGAAAAACCATCTCTCTGCCTCAGGATCGGACTCAGCCCCTCCGACTTTGTTTTCTAGTGAGAGAATAACAATTGGGCTTCAGTGTGGCTTCTAAATGAGGTAAAGTACAAGATTCAAGTTCTCGAGATATGAGAAAGGAGGTGCAAACAACACATTTGGAAAATCAGGTGCCACAAAAGCTGAGAGCTTCGTATCAGCCCTGTACATAGTGTCTGAGGGCCAAAGCTGAACACCAGAGGAGCACCATCTGAATTCACATATCTAGCAGTACCATTTCTCTAGGACTGCTGTAACTTTGTGTTTCCCTTACGTCCACTCTCCCCTCATCTGAACGCCTCTGTTCAAGTCATTTCCTCCACTTCTTCAGTCAATTAGTTCTCCATCTCTGCTAACTTCAAACTGTTCAAATATATAAAAGGATGTCACATAGAGGAGGGAGAAAGGTTGTTTTCTGCTGCTCCAGAGAAGCGGACACGGAGCAATGGATCCAAACTACAAGAAAGAAGATTCCACCTAAACATTAGGAAGAACTTCCTGACAGTAAGAGCTGTTCGACAGTGGAATTTGCTGCCAAGGAGTGTGGTGGAGTCTCCTTCTTTGGAGGTCTTTAAGCAGAGGCTTGACAACCATATGTCAGGAGTGCTCTGATGGTGTTTCCTGCTTGGCAGGGGGTTGGACTCGATGGCCCTTGTGGTCTCTTCCAACTCTATGATTCTGTGATTCTAACTTTCTCCCACAGTTTCTGTGTCCTATCCGCAGCACCACTACCAAAGACTGATTCACACCATGCATACATTTCTTGGTACAGAAGGATTCTCTTAAATGAAGGTAGCTTGCATGCTCAAGTCCACAACTGCATTCGTAGCAAAAGGCTGCTTTGCCTGCGGTTTGGTCTGGGATAGCAACTTACAGGAGTAAAATTGTGTGCCATGGAACAACTCCCACTCGCCAACCTTTTTTGGGGCGGGGCGGGGGGAATGTTACAAGCTATCCTGGAAAGGGTGAAAATGTAGTACAGACCTTTCTAGTTTAAGTTGTATTTGGGTCCCTGCCCAAATAATAGTTATCTGCATGATGGTTGCTACTAACACAGCACTTTGACTTCACCCCCAGAGGCTCATGCCATTGTCTCTCCAGACAGATGGATGCCAACCAAACACACAAACACACAGAATGAATCTACATGGGGGGGGGGGGGAGAACCATAGGAAATTAAATTGTTATAACAAAAGGGAAAAAACGCTATGTAAAAATTGCATAGAAATTTCTTTTGCTCTCTGGCGCCATCTGGTGTTGCATGTTTATAATGCACTCAGAACGTTTTGGGTTTTTTTTACTGATGTAGCTGAGTCCACACACACATATATTTGCATATAAACACACACAAGATACTTAGTGAGTGGGATGAACTGGCCAGTGATTCTGGCTATCAAAATAAGAATGGAACTGTAAGGAACACTGGCACAGGATATTTCAAGCCTGCTGGCTTTTTAACTGCGCTTTTGCTTCCAAGTAAAATGCACTGTTAATTAACCCTGCATCCATTTAAACAACCAGACGTGTTTCAGCACCTACCTTGCTTTCTGAAGGTTGTGTCCGGCTAAGTTCTTCTTACAGCTGACCCCTAAAAATAGGAGCCAAGTTGGTAATTTCCATCCATTTCCATGGGTCTACTAACACTGAATACAACTCTGAGAAAGCTACAGTGATGCAGAGTGTACACGTTGGGGTAGAGGGGGGGAAAGGGACTTCATATAATGATTTTAAAGCAGATTTACTTTACAGAATTCATACATTGCTTATGAAGCATAAAAAACCTCTAAAACTGACACAAACCCCTCTTTCAGCTAATGAATGTGGCATTATTCTAAGAAAGGTAATTGGCCTTCAAGAGCGATTTCTGTGCCCTGCACTAGAGGATCAAACCATGCTATCTACAGCACCATGGCAAAACGAAGACAGTAGAATGACACAACTAGGAAAGGAGGAAAAGCTCTTTCATAGCTTCTCCTTCTCTGCCATACTGAGATTAGAGCACAGCACTTCCATTCCCACCCTACCGCTCTGGAAGACCCTGCATTCAAACCCCCTGATTCTACAGTTCCCAGCACACTTGTGTACACATAGAAAACAGCAATAAAGAACTGATATATATTTCAAAAAAAACCACCACCATGTGTACTTACCACAACCCACTACTGGCCTTCTGTTCCAAAGTTGTGCTCCCCCACCATTTTAAAACCAGTGTCAAGCCTTTGTACTTGCACCTGAAACCTCATTAGCTATCACTTCAGGTGTTTCCAATCACTAGATTAAACCTGTTTTGCAGGAGTGCAGCTGAGCGTTTCTAACATTTACGTAGTTTGCTTCCTTCCAGAGTAAGCATATTAGCTCTTGTGCAGCCCAGTCATATATACATTTAGTGCTTTTTTTCTGCGGGGATGCATACCCCTAAACATTTTGTGAATCTAACAGAAGAAACTTTTTTTTTTTTACTTTTTAATTTCTTCTCTAGTACAGTGAATCGTCAGTTCTGTTGTAGAAGACTTTACAGTCGTTCATTCACCTAGATTTTAAGATCAGAAGTCATTCAGCTACACCACTCACGTTAAGCAGTCCTGACCTTACATTTGGGATAATGCCATCAAGAGCGTGTAAAATCTTGGCTTGTAGACTTTGCTCTCTTCTCCAGGTGCCAAACTGTCTTGCAACAGACCACCTTAGAGCATATTTAGCTTAGCAAACCACTGCCATCATAAGGAAGTATATAACAAAAGCTGCAGTCAGAAGTCTTAGTACCTTCTTCTTATAGACCTCAAGCTTGCAGTAAAACATCAGGCTACTTCTGATATACCTACAAATGTCCAGTGTGAGAACTTGAATGGGGAAACTCATAGCTTCATCCAGAGAGGATGGTCAGGTGAAAAGGAGTGAACTCCTGCAACCACGCATGCTTACCTGGAAACACCTGTCACAGGTGGAAATCACAAGCGAAGCCCAGATGAGTCTCCTGATTCTTTTCAGACTTACAGGTGCTTCAAGGTAGCTTCTCTTTTATAATCCTCTTGCCCAGTCCTCCAACGTCTAAATGGCTGACAGCAAGGGACAAACCAAGTTGCATGGGATCTCTTCTCCAATTGCAGAGTTAGACTGTACCTCCAATCCAGTCTGAATGGCAGTAGCTGTTTGATACGTCTGCAGGATCATTTTTCACCATAAACTGAGCAACCCTGGGCATGCACAAGGCTAAGCAGAGCATACGCCATTGATATTGCCCATCTACAGATGACTGAGTGTAGCCTTATTGGAGTTCACCGATTGGGTCTGCGTTGCTCCGGGACAGGAGGAAGGAAGTCAAAATGAGTTGGTTCAAAGAAAGAGTTTATTCTGCTCTCCGGATAGCAGAAGGCACTTGCGTGGTGAGTCCACGGCAAGTCCAAAGAAATGACAAGTTTCATGCAGTATATATATCCTCCAGGCATCCTCCCCCCCTTCCCTAGCTACGTCAGCTTGTATATGCAGGTTGACATCACATATGTTCCTGCTCTGGTACTCTCAACCATAAAAGGATCTTCCTCTTCCTACTCTTATCTGGGAAGAGGTCATGATCTCCGGGAACACACTTTTGGTGTTTTTCCCGGACCTTGGTCTTGTGCGTATTTTGTGGTCAGCACATAAGATAAAGTTCTGATGTGTCTTCCCTCTGTTCTGTTCTACTACTGGTACAGTGAAGGCCATAGTTGCCGTCACAACTGATAAAGGAGAGGGCTCTGAGCACTTGTCTATACAGCCGGGCTTTTGTTTATGCATTGAGCTCAGAGCTCAAGTTAATGGATTTCAGCTAAGGAAAATAGGGATTTTGGTGCAGTTTCAAACTGCCTGCACAGTCAGTTTTGGGTTTTGGAAACCCATGCCTTCATGAGCAGGAATAAATAGGGTAGTGTGGTTAGCAGCCTTTGGGCTGATAGCGGAACACTTGAATTTATATAATGCTTTTCCTAAGGGTCTGGATGATTTCAGCATATAACCCCCCAAAACTTACCACAAATGTGTTCGCTGGCTAGTATTCTCACCATAAAAAGGTAAAGGGACTCCTGACCGTTAGGTCGTCGCAGATGACTCTGGGGCTGCGGCGCTCATCTTGCTTTATTGGCCGAGGGAGCCGGCGTACAGCTTCCGGGTCATGTGGCCAGCATGACTAAGCCGCTTTCTGGCGAACCAGAGCAGCACACGGAGACGCCATTTACCTCCCCGCCGGAGAGGTGCCTATTTATCTACTTACACTTTGACATGCTTTCAAACTGCTGGGTTGGCAGGAGCAGGGACCGAGCAACGGGAGCTCACCCCGTCGCGGGGATTCGAACCGCCGACCTTCTGATCAGCAAACCCTAGGCTCTGTAGTTTAACCCACAGCGCCACCCACGTCCCATATTGACCTCACCATATTGACCACTATATTTCTGCACGTGCTGTAGAGGGAAGTGAGGGGCAGATGGGGCTCGTCAACCTGGGAAGGGAGCTCATCCAGAAGGAAAACACTCATTCTAAACTTCTGCTGCCTTGTGGGGTATCTTCGGGAGAAGGAACAGCTAAGGAATTAACCTCACACAAATCTGAAGTGGAGTCCTGACGATGGCTGGATGGTGCCTCCTTCTGGCAACTCCTGCAGCCAAGCTGGTGTCAAACATATTGCTCTGCTTTCCTTTGGATTACATCAGCAAGGCTAAGAGGGGAGAGGGTCTTGTTGTCTGGCTAGCCCAGTGCCTCCATACACACTGCCCAGGATTGCACCCTGAGATCACTTCGGTGCAGCTAATGCAGTGGTTTGATTTCACCCCCGGAGGCACACTTGTCTCTCGAGACAGACAGATGTTAACAACAATTACATATGAGTGTTTCAAGTTGCAAGATCAGGGTTTGGCTTAAACCACCTGGTGATTTTACCACCAATGTAAACCATGGAATTCCAAGCCACAGCTCATGCTCTTAACCAGTATGCTGCACCAGATCACTTATTCATGAAGCTGCAGGACAGTGAAGTCATCATTAACAACTACCTCATTTATTGATTTGCGTGGGAGCAATTTTTGCACTCAAACATGAAATGAGGCATTTATTCCCTGTCTAGGACATGCTACAACTATTCATTGATTTGGGCCCAATTCATACAGCCAGCCACATGGTAGGTTACTCAAGTTACTGTTTAGTGGTGGTCCCACAATGTTCATCATCTGAGTAGATTGGTTAGACCAAAAGGTTTTCACTATGCAAAATTTTCAGTAGTTTAGCAATGTGCTAAGTGCGAGCAGAATGACATGAAGAGCTATTGCACTCAGTAACTTTCCAGCAGGGCCAGCTTTGTAGCTGAAATCATGCCTTTGTGCCTTTTTGGCAGCTCAGATACTTTCCACTTACTCTAGATTGTAAGGTACAGTAGCTATTGCTGTTTGGATGCTCCTAAGCTGCTTTAATAACATCATCATCATTATTTATACCCCACCCATCTGGCTGGGGAAACCCAGCCACTCTGTGTGGCTTACACAGTATCTAAAAACATAACAATATCAAACATTTATTTTAAAAAATGCAACTCCCAGCCACCTGTGGTTAAGGTATACTGTATGATTGTATTACCACAGCAGCGATTAAATTATCAATTATCAATTAATGAGTAACTGGAGTGGATAATAAGAAAATGTGAGAAAAACTGTATAACTATTACTAGGAATAGTGTGGAAGTAAGTCCTAAGTAACTAATGCATCAATACAGTGGTGCCCCGCAAGACGAATGCCTCGCAAAACGAATTTGCTATGGGCTTGCTTCGCAAGACGAAAATGTCTTGCAAGTTCCTGTGGGGTTTTTTTCCTCCCCCCCCCTTTTTCCCAAGCCGCTTAACAGCTGATCCGCTAAGCCGCTTATCAGCTGATCCGCTAAACCCACTAATCTGCTAAGCCGCTAATGGGCTTGTTTCGCAAGACGAAAAAAACCGCAAGACAAAGAGACTCGCGGAACGGATTCTTTTCGTCTTGCGAGGCACCACTGTAATTGTAACCTGTAAGTGTGACTTAGCCCTTTGAACAGTGAGCCACAATATATTTTTCCAGCATCTCAGTCTGATTTGAACCAGCTTTGAGTTGAGTTATGCAGTGATTTCTACCCAGCCTCTATCAGTTAAGTGCGTAACTTCTATTCAAGCTTAAGATCTTTGGAGCCTGCTAAAACAATCAACTCTCTAAACTTCAATGTAGGATATGGGTAAGACAATTCATTGCCTTGAATAAAAGTACAGTATTTTCAAACATGATTTTTTTCTCTTTTTATTGCTGTTAATTCAAGGAAAGATGCTGCATAAAATCCAATTTGTTCTAGAAATATAAGTGAGCTTTCCCATACATAACATTTCAAATATCAAAGTATATGGTAAACATACAAATAAAGAGAAGGCAACATACCTCCCATTTACAGTACAGTATCTGAAATCATAAAGTTCCATAAAGTAACCTGGCAGATAATTGAGAATGAAGTCCACTGGTGCTTTCAACACCCTCACTAAACTCGAAAGCAATTATTTCATTTTAATATGGTCCAACATACCCAGAGCAAATAAAAGTACTTTTTATAACGGAGATAATTTCCTATGCTAATTTTCTTTTTTAAATTAAAGCTCTCATCTACCCCTTTACTCCCTCACTTTCAAAATATATTGGTGCTATAAATATAAATGCTATCTATGAAGAAATGTAGTAAATCAAGCTTCTTCAAGTTTCTTGTTTAGCAATTAGAAATGAAATGAAAACTGTTTTGACTGCTTCCCACCTGCTGCATATCTTCTTCTGTTTTTAAAGCAAAATCTACATTTCTTCTATGAATTGTGATACCTATGGGTACACAAAGGATGGTAGTTCAGTGTTGATTTCAACAGTCAAAAGCTTTCTTCCAGATAAAACTCAGTGCACTTAAGAAATCAAATATTATCTGGAAGCAATTTAGTACATCTTGGCTTTTAGAAATAAAATACAGCAGTGTTAAACTTTGTGATATAACATGATCAATCTTTACACTCATCAGAGCCTTTCACATTATATCGTGATCACACAGTGGTAAAATTGTCATAAGAAAGTGACATTGCTATTTGGTAGACTGGTTCTAGTATACAAATACCCGACGGTTCTGTAGAATACATAGATTTTTGACCAGATTGAAATAAACCAGTTACATTCTAACACAACACTGTAACAGTCTAAAGGGGAAGATGTTAAAAATCAAGTCATTTTTGTATCAACAATGTAGTGTATATGTTTAATAAAGGTATTTGCTGCCAACTGTCATTACAAATGCAGACACACAAACTAAGGCATTCATACCAGTTACACAATTTGAACCAACAGGCTTAAAAAAAAATACTACAACAGGAGTAAAATTGTTCAATGTATTTCTATTTCAGAAATCGGTTAAAGGTCCACACACAGCTTTAAGCCTTCCCCATCCTATGTTTTATTTGTGTCTTTTAGGCACATATAAGCTCTTTATTTTTGTCCGTTTTTGCACGTGTACTATTGTGAATCTCCAAGCTCTCAAAAAAAGCAAGCAATGCCCCCATCAGATCAAAAGAATAGGAATTTACTAGTGTTACGGGCCAGACATAAACGGCTGAACATCAATCCAGTCCCATGGAGAGATAATGACCCAGCAAAAGGTGGGAAAGAACAATAGCAGCACAAGAAAACGAGGGCAAGGGGAAGGTGGCTTGTGAGAGCATGCTCCAATTACCCCTTTCAACCTTATGGCTGTCCAACCAGTGTAGTCAGAGGTTAAATGACCTTTTCTTTTAAAAAAAATGCAGTAAACATTGCATATCTTCAGTGCAAAAGTCTATTCATTCAAATACTCTTTTGATTGATTGGCCGAGATAGCAACATGCTTTATGCAAGTCGGACCAGGAGCAAAACCGCTTTCTTCCTTTGTATTACAACAGACATTCACGAGCAATGGAAAAATGCAAAAAGAAAATAAAAATAAAAATAAACACACACAAGGAATCTCTCAAATCCAAAGAACTCCCCAGACTTCCCAACCTTCATTTTGGTATGTAGGCAATGTTTACTTGGTTTCAGTCAGCAGAATCCAACGTATCATTAGAAGGGGGTGGGGGAGGTGCATATCTCAATCTGTAAGTGCCTAGAACAGGAAAAAGAACTTACTAAGTCACTGCTTACACTTAATAATAAAGTTATAAGAAAACCTACAAAACCCCCAAATGGACATACCCTTCCTCAAATCCTATTCTTCCATCCAAATGGAAGCTACATCTATATAACCTGCCTAGAAGACAGATTTTAGATAAAAGGAAAGTCTTAAGACAGTTTCTTCCAAACAAACAAGCAAGCATACAGTATACTGGACTTAACAACTGTAGAGCAATTCCACCTATTTCAATGGGACTACTCTAGAACACATAGCTTCAGCCTACCAAACTGATCTTCTCTGTTCAAGTTTTACCAGATATAAACACACACACACCAAAAAAACAACAACACAAAAAACCCCAAGGGGTGGAAATGGATAAATTACAGTTACAAATATTAAAAAGAATACTGCTATAAAACAGATGGCACCCTACATTTTAATGGTTTATCCACACATTTTGAAATGTCTAATCAGTCACATTAACAGGGAGAGGGAGATTTGTTTTTTTTTAGTTATGCATAGGGGTAAGTGAGTGGTTGGTTTTAAGTTCATAACATGTAAAGCATGTGTAAATTACCAACTTTAAAAACCATGTTTTGTTTTGTAACTGCTTTGGGACGTGCTACTAAAGAGATACAGAGTCACATTTTAGCAGTGCAAAAATCTAATAAACCAGGGAAGTGCACTGCGAGTTTCACTTGCTATTCCCTTACTGGTGCCGTGTGACCCATTTTTTTGCTTGGTTATCTGTGAATGCCATTATGACGAAGTAACTTATTTGGGCCCAATTACAAGCTCTTGGATGACATTACTGACCATCATGCATGCACACGCACACGCACGCACACAAAGTGTCATACAACCCACAGATAGCAGGATGGGAGCAGCAGGGTCAAGAATAGAAGCTAAGTGAATTCAGAAGCAACCGTGTTGGGAGTTAGGATTACCTTGTTGACTGGCCTCCAAAGATGACTGCTTACAGTCCTGTGCATAGTGCCCACTAACACCACAATTATAACAGGACACATTCCCATTCTTCTTGGGCCCTGATCCATTAGTATTGGCAACTACATTTGAAGCTTGGTACACAGGGAACAACCTCCCATAGCCTGCCATTTGCTGCATACCGTAGTTGGTTTGGCTCCCCATCACGGGGTCATGCATCAGATGCCCGTTTGCATATGAGGCCCGAGGCACGAAAAAAGGAATCTGTGCTCCATTGGTTTGATGCGGTTGGTTGAGGTAGCTACCACTGCAAAGTGATGGCAGAGGGATGAAAGATGGAACTCGGTAGAACTGTCCGTGAAGAGGATTGGTATAAATGTAACTGTTAATCTGAAGACTTCCGTTGGTCCCACAGCTGCATCTGCGACCACAAGACCCACACGGCCCGCAAGGCCCAGACCCCAACTGCGGTGGAGACAAGAGATTCCCACTGGCGTTAGTGTTCCCAACAGCGCTAATGTAGGATGTGCTGTCACTCTGGGCGGTGCTGTGGGTTAAAGCGGGGCTCGGACTGGGTGCAGGACCTGGTGTGTGGGTAGGAATTGCAGGAGGAACAGTAGGCTGGACCTGACTAGCGCACAGACCAGATGATGGAGGTGGTGTTGGTGTTGATGCCACGGTGTTCAGCACAGTCGTACTCTGATTGGGCAACACACTGGTAGCGTGAAGAGTCACTGGAACAGGAAACGGAGCTGGTGGAAGCGCTGTGGAGAGGCCAGCTGCAGGAACAACTACTTTTAGACTGGGAGGTTGAGGGATCACTCCTGCGTTCCCCTCAACGTGAGGCACCATTTGATTCAAGCCCATCCCATGGGGTGAAGGTTTTGAGATTGGGTCTGTAGTAGGAACTGTGGCTCCGTGGAAGTTACCTGGGTTGTGGACTGGGATAAAGGCAGTGTTTGGTGATCCAATACTTAAGTTTCCAGTTTGTTGCTGTGGTCCACTAACTGCACAATTTTCAGACGGCGCCTGCGGCGAAGGTATCTTCATTCTGTGTATTGCTAGATGCAATGCAGGGCTACCAGACTGGACTGCAGGCGGGAGGAAAGTGGTAGACAAAGGCGAAGACAGAAGTTCAACGTGTTTCTCAGATTCACCAGCGGAGCCCATTCCAACCGGAGCTGCATTTGTGACCACCATTCCCAAAGTTTTCCCATCAGCAGATATGGGTGGTGGGACTACAGTTTCAGGCTTCTGTGCACCATTGTGCACCACATAGTGCAGGGCAGGTATAAAGGAAATGTGCTGAAACTGTGGATTCAAAGGATCCTCTACGATATTTCCATTGTCTGATCTCACCGAAATCTGTGCAGGTGACTTATTGAGGTCCGTAGCACCATAACCAGCAAATCTCATCACATTTTGGTTCCCAGAATCTTCAGAATTGCTATCTGTGTCTGTGGGGAAACAGGGTATAATTAAGCACTTAAACATTAAGGGTTGTATAAGCAATATTTTCCAGACCTAGTCACTTCAAATAGCTTTAAAAGGACTAATAATACAATATATATATTTTTTTTTTGGGGGGGGGGGGAGACAGACAGGTAGATTAAAGTTGCCATTTACAGTGATGATTGCACCTTGCCATTTTTCAGTTTCCCATTTCTTGCTCACAGGAAGCATCCAACTTTGTACCACAATTGAAAGCTACAAAAATCACTGTATGGCATATTATGTCATCATTTGAGCACTTTTAAAAATACGCTTGCCCTGGAAAGGCACTTATGCTCACAATTATTCAACTGCACTGTGAAAGCAGTATCTCTTATTTAGTTTATGTTAATGAGAAGTGGGTAGTCCTTTTATCTGTGAAACAGTCATGGCATTTGTTAATAAAATTTGAGTATCTTGAATAGACACATCAAGTGGTATTAAGCTAAATAACTGTATGAGCAGAATGACTTCCTCTTGTTTAATGGTTTATTCCTATCCTCCATCACACCACTCCAAAATCTGTCCAGAACAGATTTAGGGGGCACATGGAGGAGGGAGAAGTCCTGTTGTACAAGGGAAGTTGTTCCGCTCACACAATGAGGTACTTAGCACTATACTGAATACAACCCAGGAAATACATGTTGGTTAGAGCATGGTGCTGATAATGCCAAGGTTGCAGGTTTGATCCCTATATGGGACAGCTGTGTATTCCTGAATAGCAGGGTATTGGACTAAATGATCTGCAGGGTCCATTCCAACTCTACAATTCTATTAAATACATTATTTTCTCAGTTACATTACTAAAGTGGGAAAGTAGTTATGTAAAAACATTTTAAATGACTGAAAATAAAGTCAGTGAGTTTAAGTGATTTTGAAAAGCAAATTATATATTTAAGGTTGCAATACATAATATGCAAGTTTGGAAAATTACATCAATTCAAGAACAGATAAGGCAATTCAGATTTTGTGGGGCTTGAGTAAAGCTTGAAGCCCAGCTCTGACTAAGCCTGTATTTCTTTTCAAGCCTTTTCTCTCAGGAACCCACAATACATACAGGCAAAGATTACTGCATTGCAGGGGGTTGGACTAGATGGCCCTTGGGGCCACTTCCAACTCTACCATTCTGCTTAAATTAAGTCTATTTTTAATGACCAATATAAAGCAAGAGTTGTCGATGACACTAATAGAGAGTAGAGATTTGTTAGTATATGAGGCAGATAGAATGGATGTGCAGAATAGTCATCTCTTCATCCGTGGGTTCAGAAGAGGCATTTAAAGCCACTCTGAACATAGTCACAGAGGTATGAAAAAGAAGTTATTTCACAAGATTAGGTGCAGGTTACATTGTGGTATGATGTTCTGAACCTTTGCAAAGATGTCCTGCAGTTTTCACAAATACATTTATGGTTTAGTTAGACAAGTGCTCCCAAACAGGGAGGGAGAAAAGATCTAAGAGGAAGGCTGTCCCCCTCTGTGCAGAGGAATCCAGATTTTAAAACTTCAGTTAGAATGTAGCATATACCGTATTTTTCTCTCTATAACACGCAGATTTTTTTCTCCTAAAAAGGAAGGGGAAATGTCTGTGCGTGTTATTGAGCGAATGTGTGGTCCCTGGAGCCAACTGGCGCGAGTGGAGGCAAAAATCAGGCAAAAATCAAATTGCGCATCTCGGAGAAGGGAAACCTGAAAAAAGGAAGCTGCTGCTTTCCTTCATTCTGCCTCAGGGTCTTACTGCGCACCCTCCTCTGTTTCGTTGCTGTGTTTGCTCAAACGGAACAAAGAGCAGGGAAAGCCCCTCCCCTCCAGGCAAGCAGAGGGGAAAGCAGAGCGTCCTTCCTTCTAATTCCTCTCTGTGCTCCAGGCAGCCGGAAAACATGCAGGTGGGAGAGTGGGGGAGAGAGGGAGAGAGAGAGAGAGAGAGAGAGAGAGAGAGAGAGCGCTGGCTGGCTTGGGTGGGTGGGTGGAAACTTTTGCCTTCCTTTCCTCCCTAACCTGTTAAACCCCTCTCATGCATTCTTAGCCAGCTGCTTCTCTGCACACCCCTCTCGTGCTCCTTGTCCCTTCTGTGTTTTTCCTTCCCTCTCCACTTAAAATGTGGTTACAAAGCATGGATCCACATGGATCCTCAGGATCTTTGCATTGGGTCACCTCAAATTCACCATCAGATCACATAGCATGTCCATGGCTACAGCCTGCCCCCCCCCCCAAAATCATGCACCCACTGTTGCCTGGGGCTGCAATGGTGCAAAAATGTGGTTAAAAAGCATGGATCCACATGGATCTTTGCATTTGCTCACCCCAAATTCACCATCAGATCACATAGCATGTCCATGACTACAGCCTGCACCAAAAAAATCACGCACCCACTGTTGCCTGGGGCTGCAATGGTGCAAAAACGTGGTTACAAAGCATGGATCTACATGGATCCTCAGGATCTTTGCATTTGGTCACCCCAAATTCACCATCAGATCACATAGCATGACCATGGCTACAGCCTGCACCAAAAAAATCATGCACCCACTGTTGCCTGGGGCTGCAATGGTGCAAAAACATGGTCACAAAGCATGGATCCACAGGGATTCTCAGGATTTTTGCATTGGGTCACCCCAAATTCACCATCAGATCACATGTCTGTGGCCACAGCATGAAGCACAAAAACGATACATCCACTGTTTCATTCAGAATTTCCCCCTCTTGTTTTCCTCCTCTAAAAACGATGTGCGTGTTATGGTCAGGTGCGTGTTACAGAGCGAAAAATACGGTAATACCTAGTTATCAGTGGAGTTGATAAGGCTATTTCTGGTGTCCTTGACCTAGGCACACCAATCCAAATGAAAGGAGAAGCACACTAAAGGAATTATATATATACTCTTATTATTTTAAAAGTACAGATATACAACCTCTGTCTTTTTCGTCTTCACTTTCAAAGCTTTCCCTTCCATCATGCCGTGGACTAGAAGGAGAACTGTAACTCTCTGAAGAGGTTTCTCCACATGTCTCATGTCCCATTGTAATGTCTAAATTTGAATCTAGAAGAGATTTCATTTCAGCAAAGGTTACCACTAGACATGGTCAATTAATTAATATGCATATTAACTTGCCATTTTCTGCAACGTTCACCTGCTACCTAGTCAATAGCTCCCTGAAGTCAAATCCATAATAAGGATCTTTTGTTTGTTATCCAATAGTAAAAGACAAGAACCTTTACACAACCGCACAATGCCACTGCCATGATATACCAGAATCTACGGCTGAATTTCAAAGAGCTACTTTAGACACAATGGCCATGGGCATGAACAGTGGGAGCTTTTTACTTCCTCTATTTGAACAGTTAATCTTCTCACCATGTAAGAGTGCTGCTCAAAGTCCTCTGATTCAAAAGTAAGCAACAGAGGGCTGGTGTTCAATTATTTGAATTCTAGCTCATGTAATTTTGGAAGAAATACATGACCAATTCAACTTTGCAAAATAAATAATAATAATAATCCTGAGCATTCCCACGATACATCCTGTCCTATCTATACATGGGATTGCCATTGTTTTAGTAATTATCTGGGCAGTTCCAAGCAGGGTTCTGCACCAATGCAGGGCCAACTCTGGGAATATTCTAGAACTTTAGGCCAGGTTGCTAACACTTACGTTTCCTCCTCTTTAGAGGACCTTATCATATGCATGATGTGTCTTAAGCTGTACCTATGGCAACCTGAAGAACACAACTGGCTTGCTGACCCCTGTAAGAGGATGCAGGTGGCTTTAGGTCCAAAAACAGGCTATGAAAAACATGCTCTGCCAAATGCTACATCAGCTTTTGCAAGTATGCAGTGGTATTAAAGAGGTATTTCTGTCCAACACACACACACACACAATATAGCCATTCTCCAGATACTATAATGCCCAAGTCTTGGCAGAATCTATTACTTGGTAGCTAGCCATCAAGAGAATTGGAGGTTGGTTGGAATCACAGACATCTTAAGAGTGACGTAACAAATAAAACAGATATCCTTCCAGAACTATGACTCTTACAAAGGGGGGAAGACCAGAGTGATTCACAGATATGCAAGACTTTCCTGCAAACAGAAAAGTTAACCAATCAAAACCTGCGACAAATTTAAGTTGGAGATCTTTTTTGAAAGGCAAGGGCTAAGTCAGACTGCGTACAGATACAGAGGATGCAGTTTACTGGGCAGACTAGCAGATATAAAATTGTCACTAGGAAAAAAATATGTGCCCTGCTCCATCCAGAGGTTTTGGCATTGGAGAAGAATGAATTAGTGCCAAATATGGTAAGAATGTTGTCACTGAAAATCTGGACCTGTTGGGACCAAGGAAGTGGTCCCTATGGCTGAACCTATTCCATTGAATAGAATCAGAGATGAAGATGATGGAACTGGTGTATCATGTGGAGTTTTATTGCTTGTTTTTTGAGTGCATTCTCAAGACTGATCTTCCTTTTGCTCCAGGATGCCACTGAGGCAACTGTTCCAACTGGCTCGGCAGAATTTCAGATTCCTGAATGTCAGTAAGATCAATAATTTCATGTAGATACTCAATAAAGAGAAAACACAGAAGTGCTTTCCCCATACCTATCTAGTCACTTGAGAAGAAAAGGGGTATCGAGATCCCAAATCATTAATGAACGTTCAAACTAGATCCATAATCTTAGTTTCGGAAAAATTAAAAAGAATATTCCATAGCTCCTCTGCTACAGATATTTCTTAGCAATTTGAGTGTGAAAGGAAGGAAATTGTTAATTGTAACAAGTGTATGCTTGTAACAAGTGAATCTCACAGAGTGTGCTGGCTCCACATCAGAAAGGCTTGTGGTACCAAATATTTAATTCTCAGTGCAGAGTTGGAAGCAGCATGCTTAAGTACTGGTTCCAGTTGTAGATCGCGCTATGGTACCAATATATGGCTACCATTTAGGGTTTTGAAGCATCAACAGTTTTATATGTGGGAAAGTAAGATGGTTGGCTTCTCAAGCAAGTGTGATTTCAATTTTTTCTGTGCTCTTGGGATTTATGGTCTCAATGGTAGGACAAAATACGAAAGTGAAGGCAATCTTCAAGAACATCTGTCTAAACAGAAACACTATGCACAAGGAGGACTGCATGACCTGAACATCTGATCCAACACTCCATCCAGGAGTGTGTGTTCTAAGGAGATGCAGCAGATTTTATCAAGGATCAGTTCTGGAAGGCTGGGCTTTGATGAAACAATTACTGGGGCAGAAATCAATTTCTGCCCGGAGGACACTAAGACTACAGACTAGGAACCAAGTCTTGTCACAGTGAATCTACTCAATTAGATTGGAGGAAGAGAAAGCTGGTAGAGGAGGATCAATGCAGTAACTTGACATGGCCATATTATCCTTTTGGGCAGGCACCCCCAAACTCGGCCTGCCAGATGTTTTGGGACAATTCCCATCATCCCTGACCATTGGTCCTGTTAGCTAGGAGTGATGGGAGTTGTAGTCTCAAAACATCTGGAGGGCCGAGTTTGGGGATGCCTGCTTTTGGGACTCATTAAGAGGATCAAAAGAAGCAGTTTGCCATTTCAGATCTTCATCTAGACCTTACATAGGTGCCATGTATTCAAGTATCACCTTGGAGTCAGGTGACTCGAGTTGGGGATGGGGGAGAGATGAAACACAGTCCCTTTACAGTATTTGCAGCCATTTCCCCGCGGCAGTATCTCAAGTGGAAGAGTGACCATGTCAGGATCATTTTTATCTGTTAGCATAGGGAACAGCCTACCACATGCCATTCACTGACACAAACCAAAGCACTGGTGGTTCCCATCCAGAATGGCTACTCTCTACTAACACAGTGATAGCCACAGCACCTTTTGAACACCACACTCCCAATTGTGCCATAGACACGCAGGACAACTAGATTAAACCACAGATTGAAAGAAAAATGAGTTCTATCTCTTAGCTAGAATAAAGGGGGAAAGCTTCTCTAATTTAATAAAAGTGAAGAACAGTCGAAAAGAGCATTCACAGTGATCAGAGAAATGGGAGGACTCATTTTACCCTTCAAGTTCCACAGACAGTATAAGATGTCCTCTCAAGTAGTGGGGCACAAGCCTAGTTAAAGTTCTAGAATGATTCCAGAATTGACTCTGTGTAAGTGCAGTATCCATACACAGAACTAACAATGGGAAAGACCATGAAGAAGACTTCTGGCAATTTTAAGAGAATCTTAATATTTTCCTGCCCCATCAGCTCATCTTGCCATACAATCATCCGTATGCAGTATGCATAAATGGAATAATGTATAAATCAAACAATTTAAGACTTGAGTGGGGAACCTCAGGCCCAGTAGCAAATCATGACCCTCAAGGCCTGTGTCTAGCACTTGAGACTCTCCTCTCTCAGGTCGCAACCCTCAATGTCCATGCTATGCACTCTTCCGAGTGCACTCCTTTACTGTGATGCTGTTGCTTGATTTCCTGGACCGAGAGATATGCGTGTATAGAAACCTCTGGAATGTAGACTACTGCACAAAGGTAAGAGCCACATCCACTGCTCCACCAGCTTTTGTCCCTGGCCCTGCCCATAGCTGACAGAGAAGCTTCTCCAATGAACTTGAAAAGTCTCCAATCACATTTCCTACCTTTTACTGTTCCTGGGTGGAGGTGAGCATCGGCGACTCTCATACAGCTAGTTCTGATGGTAAACCTGGTGTCAGTTCTCTTTATTTTATCTCTGTGTGAGAATACAAACATAGTTCATTTTTCAAAATAAGTGGTCATAAAGTCTCTCATAGGACCTCAAGGTTAGTATTTTCAATTCAACTTCAAAATTATTCAAGGATATGGATTGTGCTATACAAAACTCAAAAGTTTTTAAACTTTTGGTTTAACATGACCGTAGTTACTGGTACACATGCGTATATTAATATATGTTAATACATTGCATTATATTAACAAATTGTATTTTGTATAGGCAAATCTCTGATTAGGCTATTAGATAGTAAGTCAACATCTGCATGAAAGACCTTGTGTGAATATCATGATAAGCCACCGTAAGGTCACATACACACCATACACAAAGAACCTTAGGCACTGCAGTTTGTTGAAGAAGTGAGAAGCAGTTGAGAGGGGTGTATTACAATCCCCAGGATTCTTTGGGGTAAACCATGACTGTTGAAGTGTTATAAATGTACTTTAAATATATGGTGTGGATGTGACCTAAGAAACAATCAATGACGTACTGTGAATGAGCATCGTGCTATTGCATGCTGCTCAATTGCTGCTAATTTATTCTACCTTGCCTGGAGTTGGAAGAAACACACCATAAACTTGGCTAAATGTGTGTGAACACCAGTGATCGTGATCTGTTTCTCTCCCAACAAACCTGCAAGCGGAAGCCACGGTTTGTACTCTGTTTACCACTCATAGTAAACAAAAAAAAAAACTTACAGCAAATTCGGAAAAAGATCAGCTTTCCTCTAACAGAAGCCAATAAATTTGAATGCTATACTTAATGGCTATATTTTGATAAATGCATAAGCAATATTCTGTTTCTTTTTAATGTGTAGTACTTACTTTTCCGGTTGAAGCTTTCCTTTCTTCTTGCTCATTACAGGCAAAATTCTCTTCTCCCCTGTATACTGGGAGAACGAAATAGCAGATCAAAAGCCTCCCACTTCAGAGACCGACAAATGCTACAACTGCACTTAGACCAAAGGAACAACGTTGACACAAAGTTATTTTCCTCCCACGTAACAGCTCATCATTTGGAATGAGATGTACAAGTTCTCACAATTTTCTATGCTTATGCTCTGCTGGTGTTCCAGCACACTCAAGGAACCTCTCTGTCTTAACTGAGTCAAATAAATATTTGCGTATGATTTCCTCTTTCAAAGTCCTATCTAAGCTTAAACATGCAGCATTTCCATTGCTTAGAAATGGGAACGACATACAAGGCTTTTACTGCTTAAAATTGTGGCGAGTCAACTGGTGGCTTCTGGGCAGTACCTTGCCTGGAAGATGGGATGCAGATCATCTGTCTAACACTCATCTTAAAGTGACCCAGGGAGTGGCACAATTCAATTCAAAAGCAGAAGACTATAGATAGTGGTTTCAGCTCTTTTTGCTTTTCACCCACATTCAGATGAGGAAGAGCATTACCCAAGTTGTTTTTTTAAAAATGCACACATGGTATTTATGAACTGGCACGTTCCCTTCCATGAACCTTGCAAATTATGCAAAAGCCTCTGGGTCATGTTTCTGCTCTCTGTAGCTTGCCCCACCCTGCCCACTGCTCTACTCCTTCCATCCCTTTGAAATGCTACTGCTGGCACCTGTCACTCAGCCTATGGGGAGTAAGAGGTTTGTGAAAAGTGGTGTAATTCATCACCAGTACTAACTGTCACTCCAGAGAGGTTTCATTAAAAATAAAACACGTGAATTCAATGGGGTTCTGCTGCCACTTAAGAAATATGTGCTTTTAAGAAACATCAAATAAATACCTGATCAAGTAATGTGCAATGCTCTGGATGCTGCTGAACAGCACAGCCTTTTCTTCTCCAGTCTGCCACACCGTTGTGCTCAGAATTTATGTTGAAGCCATCCAGTGAAGAACATTTAGTATTAACTGTGCTGTTATAAGAAATACATGAGTTTATGTCACTGAAAGTACCTCTAACATTTCAATTCATCCAGGAAAATGTCCACCCATGCACAACCCACAAGGCTAGTTCTTTTTACTAAATTTCAGAGACCGGATTTCTGTAGATAAACACTAATCTGCACACTTTGGACAAAGTAGCAACTGCATTTGTTAATTCACTGATTTCACTTCCCTTAAAATTGTGGTGAGTCAACTGGTGGCTTCTGGGCAGTACCTTGCCTGGAAGATGGGATGCAGATGGAATAAGATCATCTAACACTCATCTTAAAGTGACCCAGCCTTAGATCCATTTCAGTCCGGTTTCCGTCCTGGTTTTGGGACCGAGACGGCTCTGGTTGCCTTAACAGATGATCTTCGTAGACAACTGGATTGAGGCGGGTCAGGACTGCTGTTCCTTTTAGATTTGTCAGCAGCCTTTGACATGGTCGATCATGATCTTCTGGACCACCGCCTCGCAGACGTGGGGATACAGGGCATAGCCCATAACTGGCTATGCTCTTTTCTCTCTGGTCGGGGACAGAGGGTGGCACTAGGGAGGGAAATGTCGCCGCGCCATCCCTTGGTGTGTGGATACCTACCCTAGGAACTTGGCAATTAATGGGAAATAGAAATTTAATCAAGACTCTATTCTCCAGATGGTCTAGAGCAGGCCCATCCAACTCCCAAGAGACTGAAATCTACTTCCAGTATAAAAAAACTGGCGGTGATCTACCCATTGTCATTGAGGATTGCTGAGCTTTTTGGGAGGAGGACAGAGTCATGCTAGAAAATAGGGCAGTTAGTGACTGAATGAAAGCTGGAATTGTGTAAAGTTGAGCACTGCAGCAAAAAAGAATATGAAGAAGAGAACAATACGGCCCAGAACTGAATTAAAGGATTCAAACTATTAAAGTATTGGCTTAGTTAGGAAAACAACCCAGAGCAGGTATAAGCTGGATGCATTTATTTCTGTTACTTACTCAAACTGTAAATATATGGTTTTTTGTCCATGGCTTACAAAAATCTTAAGTGAAAGTATAGTTTGTTTTTGAAAAACTTCATCTAAAACCTTGTTATTCACCCCACAACCAAATGGTTTGCACTCTATCCAGTGTTGGGAGTAGGCTGGTTGAATTAAAGCCCAAAACTTTAAAGGATTTCTCTGTGGAAGGCAGTAAGGGAAAATAAAGATATCCACTTGGTGGCAGCAGTGAATAATAAAAAAGGGGGTGGGTGGGTTCGGCTTAACTGGTTTGTCTCCCTTCCCATGGTACATGATTTAGCCTTTGTCTTCACAGATGCTGTTTCCTTGAATTATATGTAGAAAGAAAACTGTACCGTAGCAAAGTTTTCCTAATACTAAACATAAGATTTACAGTTTGCCACAAGAGGTTCCCTAGCAATTTCTTAACAGCAATATGACAGATATTTCTCCCCTCATAAAAACCAAGCATCAAATGGATTAGTTTAAGTGAGAAAATAACAAGGACCTACTTCGTAATAGGACATTTCCCATTATGTTTCTTGTGAATCACTGTGTGCTGTATCATTTCTGGATAGGAAAGAATAGTAAAAACATTATTGATCAAGTTCATTTTAATTAACCAGAGTGGCTGGGGCAACCCAGTCAAATGGGTGGGGTATAAATAATAAAATTTCATCCTTGGCCCTCTGCATTTTCACAAGAGCAAAAATACTACTATAGTAGGGGTAAGGGGGGGGGCAGGATAATGAACTGCAAGTTCATTTTGAACTGCATGCTTACCTTCCTCCTGACTTGAAGCTTCTGAGCTGTCCTCCTTGAAATGTTCCGGTAGCTTAGATGTCTTCAGAGAAGATTGGAGATTATCTGGAAGGTAAGCATCATTGAACAACTTCAAAAGGTATTACTCAAAAGGTTAATTTTAACAGCTACCTAGTTTTACAAAGGGCTGTAGAAAATTTGCAGTTATGGGGAGTATACCTTGTAGCTACTTGCATTAATTTGCTTCAAGACTCCATGGCAGCTTAACCAGTCTAACATTAGGAACATTTAGAGAACTCCTCTACTGGTTTGGGGTGAGGGATAAAATTATGTATTTAAAAGCAGAACTATTCCAAAGCCTCTCACACATACACTCTCCTCCTCTTGGTTTAGAAGTCCTTGTCTGCCAATACTGCAGCAAGTTAATATTATTGTAAAACAGTAAGTTGATAATTTTAGCTGGTTATCTGTTCTTAATATGCTAATCTCTAAAACTGCTAAGGAGCTGCCAGGATGGCTCTGCTTATGGCATCTGTTTTCAGTCTTCATTTAATTTCATATCTTCTTTTTTACTGGCCAGCTTTCAAGATACAATATATCATTAGATAGTTTATGCCAACCATCCATTCATTTTTTTGGGGGAAATGGATCTATACTCCAAAGAGCATGCTAAATAACATACAAAGGCCCTTCTCCATGAGCTCCCTCCACAAGTGGTCAAGAGGATGGCAACCTGAGAATGGCCTTTTCAGGAGTGGCTCCCCTGGGAAGTTTGCCTGGCGCCATCATTACGTATTGTGAGGTACCACGCAAAAACAGTTCTTTTCTACCAACCCTTTGGCTTTTAACTATCTGCAGCTTCCTTTATTGAGTGGGATGTTTTAATTCTGCACCTTAAATACACAAAATGTCTTTTAGATTTTTCTGTGATGGTTATAACGTGTGTTATTTGTTTTAAGTCGCTTTGGGTTGCACTGGCAAAAAAGCTACTTAATAATAATAATAATAATACCAAATTCTTGTAAATGCATCACCCAGCAGCAGTACATCTACTTAAGATTTTAAATTAAAAATGCAACAATGAACCTGTTTAAAGGCTAGCATTATTTTGTTCTTCTGAACCCTTACAGCTGGCTGCCTTAAATGAGAAGTCCACTGTACAAAAGTTATACAATTTTCAGCATACTTGGAAACAGTGTTTTACAGGGGTTATTATCTGAAAGCCAGAACTCTAGTAAGAAATTCTAAGAACGCAATAGATAGGATCAGTCGACAATGTTGATAAAGTACGTGATAGCATTTCTGGAGCCTGGAATCAGATGACATCAGTTTTACAATGTTTAAAGGCTTAGGAGAGTTTGTAGCTTTCTACTGAGTGTATGTCTGGACCTCAAAAGTTAAAAGGGGCAGGGGGCGGACAGACTGTAGCATTCAAAATTTAGTGGCTATTATCAAATCTTGATACACCAGTCTGAGACTACACACTGTCTCAGTTGCATCTATTAATCCTACTGAAGTCAATGTAAGTGTATCTTAAATATAAGTGCGTAAGCTTATCTGATACAAACACTTTGTATTAATCTGTAAATCAATCAGAAGTGTGTTTAGAAATTTCTTACTGTGCACGTGCAAAGACTCCGAGGACAGAGATTGAAAGAAGCTGTTTACTCTTTGATTCTGCAGAAAAGCTTGAGATGTTGTTGAAAACAGCTGCCTAAAAATAAATAGAAAGTAAACAATCCAATCAAGGTTAACCTAACCTATATATTACTTTTTCATTCATTCAACTTAGCTTTTATTTAAACCCAAACCAAATACCCAGAATTGGAATGTGAACTAGCCCCCCCCCCCCCCGAAAAAATGAGGGGCTGAGAGGACATATATTATTCTGATTGCTCCCTTGCTTTTATCTGTTAACATTTGTGATTTAAAAAACGAATTTAAGAATACGATTTTACCCATTTCTAAAAGTTTATTTCAGGTGTCTGGTACAAGACAGATGATGTACCTATGCAACTTGGCCAGTTTGCGTTGCTAAGGTCTTATGTGCAATAGGAAGAAAGGCTCATACCCAGTTACTAGCCATGCTTCTCCTGCCCAACAGGATAAAATGATAAAGCAACAAGGTAAGAACTACTTAAAAAGTCAGAAACAAGAGTGGTGGCTCGGTAGAATGCATAGTAATTCTCATGTCCATATCTTATGTGTTGGATGCGACACTTGCATAGGTCCTGTACTCTTATGGTCAGCAATGCACATAAGAACTAATAGCACTGGATTTCATTCATATTGGCACTCTACAAATTTATTGTTCTGTTCTGCCTTTAAGAGCCAGATCTCCCAGGGCAGCTTAAAATTACAATCAATGAAGTAAAAAATGCAATTCAGAACCCTAAAAACCAGTATTTAGAATAGGTCAAAGGCCTAACAGGATATAAACATTTTTAGCGCTCTCTCAAAAAAGTCAGAAGAGGCGAAACAAAATTATTTGCAGAGGATATTCCAAAGATGCAGGAACACAAATGTTCTCTCCAAGTGAGGAATGGAAAAGTTATGCTCTCCTTCCTTCCTCCTTCTACAAAAGTAACGAACTCGACATTCTTAGGATTCTGGGGACACCAGTTTGAATATGCAGTTTAACTACAGCTATGCAGACTCAGCAATGCCTTGTTTTTCGGATTCTGAAGTTGCAGAACTATAGTTTCATAGGTGCAGATTAAGGGAAAGGAGTGAAGATCAGTGATACAGCACATGTTTTGCATGCAAAGTGGCCCAGATTCAATTCTTAGCACCTCCATTCCTCCATTTCCTGGCATGGAAAAGATTCTCGTCTAAAAACCTGAAGAGCCACTGCCAGTCAGTGTAAACAATACTGAGCTAGATATAACAATGCTCTGATTTGGTATAAGGTGTCTTCCTATGTGAATCTCTAGTTTAAAAAGATTAACCACATGCATAATATGGAAGGTGAGAGCACCACATCAAAATTAATATAGTAAACACCATATTAATTTCCTCAAACGATTACCTTATCATGGGTTCAAAGTCTAGGTGTCGCCTTTCTTCTTGCTTCTGGAACCCTTGATTTAATGCTCCTAAAATAGTATTGTCAAATGCTTCAGAAGAAAGTTCCTTTGGAAGCTGGTGAGAGGGATAATGTTAATTATTGGCAGATTACAACAATTTGTATCAAAGTAGTCATGCAAATCATCATAAGGCGGCAACAGCTCCTTTTACACTCCATCAGCAGTGGCTTATATCCAATGCAGCACTAAGCAAGCATCCCATCAGCACAAGGATTCCTACTTATACAATGTGCCCCCCAATCTCTACACAGCCGTACACCCTCCTCAAATCTGCTCCGAAGAGCTGAACTCCCAAACTAGAACAGCAAGGGGGGGTACTGTGCAAGCAGGAAATATTGTGCTGATAGGATGTTTGCTTAGCACTACATTTGAACTTCCCCCTCCCAATAATAGACAGACCATTAATTGGGGGGGGGGGGTTTAAACACAACCAGTCCCTTCAAACTAGAAATAAAAGCAGGTTAATGTTAATTAAGGCTTAATCCCTTCTCTAATTAGAACTACAACTTCTTCCAGGCATGAAAAAAGATATTACATTGTGCCTATTTTGCAGTAGTCAATTTTACTTTGGTATCCACAGGTTTCATGGCAAATGGGATAAATAATTTGGAAGCCAACTTGTAAAATCTTTCAGTATCTAGTATTTAGAAGTTCCCAAGCAGTTGAGGACAAATAAACTCCTTTCAGTGTCTGGGCTAAAATTCTATGTATTTTACAATAGAATAACCATAAACAGCTTTAACATGTTGAAGATGCCGGAAAACATTTTGCTATTTTTTCTTCTTAACAGCCACCATTGTACTTCCCCCAACTATAAACTGACCATCAACAACATATTAATTTTTAAATTACACTTGACTTAATACATTATTTCAAATGATAGTATAGACATGACAGGTTCTTTTAAGAGAACATCAGAGCTCGTGTCTTAATACAAGTCAGCCATACTGCAGTGATGATTGTAAGTCAATAGACATTTTGTAGCAATCACCATCTTGCTGTCCCTAGTTCAGACATGAAAAAGAGCTCTCACAAGGACTGTGATCCCTGCATCATAGGAAGATCCACTTCCACCCTGCATGCCCAATACTGAGATCCTCTCTTCTGTTAACATTCCTATGCCCTCCGATTCCCAATGCTACAATCCCTTCCTGCAAATCCTAAAGCACTGTTATATAGATAAGTCCTCCTGGAGACAAACTCTCTAAAGTTCTAGAGGTATAGGACATGGGAGCAACCTGCCTGGAAATGTTCCTCGCTCTGCCGTGGAAGTGGCAGTTTAGCTAATCTGATATCTGCCTCTTTAGATGTAGAGATTACAGAGATAGAGGACCTCAAATGGTCCCACCAAATTAACTCTAATATTAGACAGTATTGATATAGATATGTATGTATGTATGTATGTATGTATGTATGTATGTAGTTACTGCTGAAACAAGCAGTCCCTACTTGTTAAGTTACTTGTAGCTAACAACTTGAAATTGTTGCTTCCTGCGACTGGACCTAATGGTCAGGGGTCCCTTTATCTTTAACCAATTTAAACTGTCAACATTCTGTAATAAGCACAAACTCCAATTGCATATAACATCTGAACATGTTCACCGTGTGTGTGTGTGTGTGTGTGTGTGTGTGTGTTTTAAAGTCACTGGTAAAATAGTAGCTTTTCAGTTCCACCTTGAAGATCAAATACATAAATCTCAAGCTAGCTTTGCACCTTTGAATATAATACAATCCCTTTCAAATACTTACTTTTAGTAGAAATTCCTGTAAATCTTGATGTGTTTTTGTTACACAGGATATAGAATGATCAGACCAGATTACCTGATGAAAAAGAAAATGTAATAAATAACCACACATTGCTTTTACAGGGTACCATGACAGATTTGATACCAATGTTCCATGTAATCAAGGTAGCCTTTCCCATCCTGGTGCCTTCCAGACTAAGTTCAATCAGCCTGTTGGGGAAGCCACTTTTAGAAACAGAAGGTATTAATGATAATAAGACAGATACAAGCATGATTTCATTTAGTGTAATATCCAACCTCTAAACCATTGCCCTGACATATTACAGTAAGTTCACTGAACATGTATCAGTACTCTTTATATATAGTACTTGACTCATGATTTCTCTATCCTCCAAATTAATAGAGGAGAGATAAATCTTTTTATCCAAATTAGCATTTTAGTTGGGAAATATCAACTTCACATATACTAAAATATATTACAGTGCCCCAATTAGCCCATTTCAAACTACACATTCAATTTGACGGTAACCATTTCTGTTTTAATATAACAAGGCAACAGTGTTTTCATAACGAATTACAATACTCATACAACAAACTGTCATAAAAAACTCTGTGAATCTGTGAATAGGTAAGTGTTGCTTGATTAAGCAAGAACACCCATCTGACATTTTAACTCTTTTCTAATGTATTCTTATATTTTTAGACCACCCTTCAATCAAGCTTCTTAAGGCAGTGCACAAATATTGTAATGAAATACAATAGCAAAATCTCATTATTTTAACTCTGAACTGCAATCAATGCAAGTATTTGTAGCCCACAGATTGATCACTTACTTTGAAAGTATACTCCAGATGTTTGTCAGCTCTTTTCCTTGGTACTCCTTTCAGCATTATCTTTTCAATATGAACAGCTGAAAAACACAAACTGGAAATGTAAAAATGTTCAACAGTACGCAAGTACTTTTCATGATTTAACCTCTCTGTATTAGGTACTTGCCTATGTTGCTAAAACACTAGAAGGCTGGACCTGGAATTAGATATTTGGAAACAGCACATCACTGCTTCCTTCTAACTATATGTTTTTTCAAAATCTTCAATTTACTACCCATCAGTACCACTGTGCAATGGGGGCTAGTCCTCTGTTGCCCAGTGTATGCTGATCCAACTATACCTGCATATGCTACACAGCAATACCTGCCAAAATGAATTGTTAAAGGCCTATTTGCACTAATTCACTGTTTGACTTCAAACTGTACTACAGCTCAGCAACCCAAGAAATCAGCAAGCTAGAATTAATTAAATCATGAGTTATCTCTCAATAACCTTGAAGAAGTTCCAGGTATTTCTGGAGAATTAGTGTAACAAGAACAAGTCCACAATTTTAGACAACTACTTCTGTCCTCCTACACAATGAAGACATTGACTGGGACATCTTTTATCAAATGTAACAGCTCTCAATTCCCTTACTCATTATGAAATGATGAACAGCAAGGAGAAGAGAGGACAGAACAGAAGCAAGGTAGTTACCACAACGTGGGATCACTATTTATTTATTTATAAACAGCTATAAGCCACCTAATATTTTTAATACCTCTAAACAGTGTAAAATATAAAACACAGTCTGAAACATAAATACAACTTTAAAAAGTAAAATTGCAATATACCTGGCTGGACTGCACTGCAAAAGGGGCAATGAACCTTTAAAACCAAATCCAGCCATTCCTCTTTTAAATAGTGTTTTAAGTTATTTGTAGCATTACAATCCTCCTACTTAATGAAACACCACAGGCTTAGTCCCAAGACAAGAAAAAGTCAGACTTCATTAATTTTTGAACCATAGTTCCTTTTAACTTAAACAGATGCAAACACAACTACATTTATTTATTTTTTAAATATGTGCACACTTATCCCACTTTGTGTTTAAACACTAGTCTAGCAGCAACAGGAAAAAAGGAATTACATACAGGCAAGACTTAAGGCCAGTAGAAAAGGGCCTGAGTTCTTTTTCCATCCTCTGCATGCAGCACATAAATAAACTGGACTACCAGGAGGAAAGCCCTCTTTTCTACACCCTGTACAGAAATGTAGTGGGATGCCGCCAAAGGGTTCTGTCCCTCCTCTGTTAGTTCCCAGAAATTTCTAATCCATTAGCTGTACTTAAGAACTATCTTAATTAGCTCCTATTAAAAAGCTTTGCAATAGCAAAAATGGATATTCCTAGTTTGTGAATTTCATCAACTCGAATTACCAATGAAAGGCGGGGGGGGGGGGGGGGAGACGATTATTTTTATTTTCCACTGCCAGAGATGTGATGTAGCATATCTGTTTGATTTATGTAACATAAGCAAATATACAAAAGCAGTCAAAGTAAAGTATTATCAGAAAAAAATGAATCAATGGAGGCATACTCAGTGTACCTTAAATGTTATAATCAAACAAATTCAAAGCTTTAGGTGGAAATTATGTTATTGGTTTATAAATATTCAAATACATGGCAACCTATTAACACACATTGCCCATAGTAGCAATTTAAGAAAAAATGGAAGACACGGAAAATACATGCATTTGAGTATACCTGAGGAGCTGTGCACGTAAATTTGTTTCTAAGGAATAGTCTTTTGAAAGTTAATTGTAACTTGGTTTTTACATTTGATTGATACTCTATTACAATTGCCCAATCTGACTTTGATTCATTTTTTTATTATACCAATTGATATTACGAAAGCTACATATTTCCAATAATTGGATGTTTTTAATCGAACAACGTAACAGTGGAAACATTTCCACTTCACCACTAACTGAGAGCAAAAGACATAAAATGGGGATAAAACTTTGCTATCTGTTAGCTACTCAAAATATGAGATTTTGATCTACATACCTTCTTGTTGTGGTCTGTGGGAGGCTACCATATGTTTATCATGAAGTGCTGCCCTTTGTTCAAGTAAACCGCTCTCATTCCTTGCCATGCAGTTATGAGAAAAGTTCTAAATTGAGGAAAAGAAATAAAAATATTAAATATAAACCTGATTACATTTAGTGATATAAAAGTATGACAGTAGAAAGACAACAGGAAACAGCATGCATGTGGAAATATATGCAACTTAGGGTCTCTAATTAAAAATCTGTTCCTTTTCTAAATGTATGTAGCATTATCAAATAAGTTATTTTAAATTGGAGCAGTCATTTCAAAATTTTAAACCAAGTCCTATAGTTGGAGCGAGAAACCTCTAGCTAGGGGTCCAATTGGGCCTATTAGGCTATTTCTCCAAATCACATTCACCAACTGACATAACAAAGCAAAGCAAAGCAAAGAGTCCACCTCTCACCAAGTTTAAAAGGTCATAGATTGTTTAATTAGCCAAAGGCCTGAGAGAAGAGGAATATATTTGCCTGGCTCCTAAAAATATGTAACGAAGGTGCTAGGTGAGTCTACCTGGGGAAAGCATTCCACAAGCAGGCAGCCAACGCAGAAATGTTGCTACCCTCCAGACCTCTCAAGATGATGATTGCAGAGTCTAGGTTGGTTCATATGAGAGGTAGTCCTTGAGATATTGCGGTCCTCCGCCATTTAAGGCTTTATAGGTCAAAACCAGCACTCTGAATTGGGCTCAGAAACTAACTGGCAGCCAGTGCAGCTGGGCCAGGATTGGAATTGTATGCTCAGTCTTACTCTGGTGAGCAAATTGGCCACTTAATTCTGCAACAGATGAAGTTTCCAAACCGCCTACAGAGGCAGCCCCACATACAATGCACTGCAGTAATCTAATCTAGAGGTTACTAGAGCATAGACAACAGAAGTGAGGCTACCCCTGTCCAGACAGGGACACAGCTGGGCCACCAGTCAAAGCTGATGGAAGGAACTCCACGGGACTGAGACTACCTAAGCCTAACAGATCCTGTGTACTCGCTCCTTTGGTGGGACTGTAACCCAATGAAAAGCACGCAACCTCCCATCCATCTGGTCTAGGCAACCACTAACAGTGCCTCAGTCTTATCTGGATTAAGATTCAGTAATGGCTCTCATCCAGTCCATTATTGAGGCAAGACACCAGTCCATCATATCCACTATAAAGAAGATGTAAAGGTGCAGTAGAGCTGTGTGTCATCAGTAGGTTGCTGATAACGCACTCCAAAACTCTGGATGACCCAACCCAACTCTGCAATTTCATGTAGATGTCGAACAGTATGGGAGATAAAACTGAACCTTGAGGAACCCCACAATTTAACCTCTGGTTCTGCCTGAGAAGTCCATTTCAAACATGAGGGTACCTCCCCAATTCCACTTCCCCTCTGTTTTCTCTGGAATTGTCACTCCCCTCATCCACCATTGCAACCTTCCCCAACCTAGAGCTACTCAAGATGTTCAATTCGAAAATCAACAGCACCATGTACTTTTGTGTATATAAGCCAAAGTACGTGTAATGGAACCATACTCTTCCTCTGTCTAACCTGCCTCAATTTCCCTCCCCTTCTATGTGCCTGTAAGCTCCTGGGCTAGGAACCTGTCACATCTGTTCTTTGGAAAACAGACAGATGATGCTATATCAATGAAATAATTATTAAAAAAAATTAAAAATGCATGGAGTGAAGACAAATATTTTATTTTCTCTCAAAATACTAAAATGTAGGGTCCTATGTTCAGAAACTGCATAATGAACTAATAGTTTTACGGGGCCACACACTTCAGTTGTGAAGTACACACTTAACATTTATCTTCCTCCTCCTCACTTATTCCATGGATTATAACTATTTTGACATTCATAATGTACAAGAGAAAACAACAATAGCAAAAATATACCCTGAGCAGATGCAGTTTCACATCTGAAACTTGCTTAAACTGTAACACAATTAGAGGAAAGAAATGGTGTTCGCTTTTGCTGCCCTGATGCTAAACATACTTGGGAATAGAAAAGGTTAATTTATATGTAAAATAAATGCACATCTGTAACCATGTATGTGTAATCACCCCAGTGTGTGTGTGGATATTGTTTCTATGGCAACTAGCATCAAACTTGGTGAGCCCCAGCATGCCCAACACCAGTCCAGGTACTGACAGCAGCCTTGTTTACAATTAAACTTCATCCCAAGCCACTCTCTGCATGGGTTTTTTTTGCCTCCTTCCTCTTAGTGTGGTGTCCTTGACTTTGGCCCTGAGGCCCAGACCTAGATGTAGCACTGTATCATATGCTCAGAACAAATGTGGGAAAATATATTGCCATCATCATTTGCTGAGGCATTTTGCCTCTTTCACCACTGGCAACAGGAAATCCCATTTCAACTGCGCAAGGGCTTTCAAGTTACACCTGCAAATCCTTTTGCTTGTATGTTGATGCAAACTAAAAAAAACAGCACCATCGTTGTGGCCTTTCTATGCCCTCATGAAAATAGCAGGCTTGCTTTAGAAATAGAAAATGAAGTTCTAAATGGGAGTTAGTACCTCAAGCCTCCTGCAAATATGCCTCAACTTCCAATTTTCATGCTCTTCTAATTCTGTGCCACCAGGTCTATCTAAACCACAGCCGTTGCACGTACCAGTTGCACGGTCACATAACCAGCAACGTTTATTTAAACTAATCCCCCCCATATCCTGCCTTTCTGTGCAACGCACATCCGCGGCAGCTTGTACCAAAATATTTTGTGGAAAAGCAGCGGTGAGGCAATGGGAAACTCCCTTACTTCCAGGAGCAGAGGGATAAACTGGGTCAGCTCATCCTGCTAAGGACAAGAGGACCTATTGCAGCAGACACATACACTGCAGCTCACCCCCAAGGGCTGAGCTCTCCCCCCGCCCACCAGATTCCTCCTCCGCCACTAAAGGGCCACTTTGAGGAAGGGATGGAGCGCGGAGGGCCTCTAACAGCTCATCCTCTAACTCTAGACACTGTTATGTCACAAGGAGAAGTTCTTCCGGGCGCCTGTGCAGCAGGCGAGAGCACCGGGGGGTGGCGGAGGCTCGGGAAGACTCCATTCATGACGCGTGGGAGGGGGGATTAGCAAAAGGCGGGGGCGGGCTATGCGAGAGACGTGTGTTTCTCCCTCTCTCTTTTTCGCTCCGCGCGTTCAAAGCGGCGCCCTTACCCGACTCCCGCGGCAGGTGAGCCCGCCCGCGTCCTCCGCGCCGTCGCGGCAAAGGGCCCTCCGCAGCCGCTCCAGGTGCTCCCGGAGGGTGACCCTCTGGTGGAAGGAGAAAGCGGGGTGCAGGGATGCCATGGTGAAGAGCAGCAGCAGCTCCTCCTGGGCCACCAGACCCAGGCCCTCTTCCGACGACGCCTTTTCCTCGCCTCTCCCCGCCGCCGTTTCGTCCTCTTCCTCGCCGCCGCCGGGCCGGCAGCTCTGCAGGATGGCGTCCACGCAAGGCAGCAGCCGGTGCAGCCGGCTGGCCGCCTCTCGGTTCTCGGAGCCCAGCAGCGCCAAGTACACGATGAGCTTGGAGCGCACGGCCGGGTCGCGGAAGTCGCTGCCCCCCGGCGGCGGGGCAGGCGCGGCCGGAGGCGGGGAAGCAGCAGCGGCGGCGCCCGGGGGGGAAGGCGGCGTCGGCGTGAGGGGTTGCTGCGGCTGCTGTTGCTGCGCCTGGGCGGCGGGGTTGCCGGTGGCCCCCGGGGCGGTGTCTCCTCCGTTGGCCTTGGCCTCGGAGTCCCTCAGGCAGTGGTAGTCCTTTCGGGCCAGCTCCTCCAGGCAAGAGCCCAGGAAGCGCAGCTCGAGCGGGTTGAGCAGGTCCAGCAGCCCCACGGCGAACTCCAGCCGCTGAGAGGAGCCCAGCGCCAGGCCGAACCACTCGTAGACCGCCTCGCGGGCGCCGCCGGCCGAGCAGCCGCAGAGGCACCGCAGAGGCGGGCCTCCGGGGCCCGGGGAAGCCGCCGCCCCTGAGCCGCTTCGGCGCGGGTGGCAGGCCAGGCCGCCAACCGCCGCTCCCTCGCCGCCGCCGTCGTCCGCCTCCGGGTGGCTCATCGTCTGCCGTTGCTGCTGCTGCTGCTTCACCGGCAGCTTCATCTTCAGCATCCTCGGCGCGAAGGGAGGAGGAGGAGGAGGAGCGAGCGAGGCGGGCTCAGCGGCGCCGCCGTCAGGAGCCGCCGCTGCCGCTCATGGCCCTCCTTCACCGAGCAGGAAACCTGAGGCGCTCGCTGAGGAGCCTGCGATGGCGGCGGCCTGAGGGAGTGCGTGAGGGCCTGCGTGCCCGCGGAGGGCGGGGGGAGGGAGAGAAAGTCTCTACTGCGCAGGTCAAGACACGACGCTCCTCCCCCTCTGACTGGCGCGAACGGAAAGGAGAAGAGACGATGGAGGGGAGGAGCGTGTGTGAGTGGGAGGAGCAAGAGGAGCAGGGCGGGCGGGCTCCGGAATAGAAGCAGAACCTTCCTCCCCCCCACCGCGGCCAATCGGAGGGCCGGCTTGCGAATCGCGTCACCTCGCGCCGTGACGATTCCGCCTGACCCCGCCCCGTCTGCTGGGTCCTAAGAGGAGACCCCGGGAGAGAGGATTGCAGCGCTATCGAACCAGCGCTTGCATGGCTTCCGTAGGGGCGGACAGAGCTGGCAGGGTGTTGCTGCACAAAAATGTCGAACCTGGTATGTGTCTAAGTGGGTGGGTAATCCGGGCCGGCCCACCCATGAGACCAAGTGAGGCAACTGCCTCAGGCAGCAGGAGTCACAGGGGCAGCAGATTCAGCCATCAATACTACTAATAATAAATTTTATTTATACCCTGCCCTCACCCGCCAGAGCCGGGCTCAGGGTGGCTAACACCAATAACATTTCAATAAAAGCATAAGAAAAAAAAATAAGAAAAAATAAAATACAGGTTAAAATGCAGCCTCATTTTAAAAGTCAAAACCATAAGGGGAGGGAAACATAAGGGTCCAAACCAAAGGGAAACATAAGAGTCCAAACCAAAGGGCAGGCGGAACATCTCTGTCTTGCAGGCCCTGCGGAAAGATGTCAAGTCCAGCAGGTCCCTAGTCTCTTGGGACAGAGCGTTCCACCAAGTTGGGGCCAGTACTGAAAAGGCCCTGGCAAGGGATGCTGCTGCTGCTACTGTCATGGTGGAGGCGACAGCTGTGACTTGTTACTTAGAGCCAGATCTGCTGTCTCCTCAGCATCCTCTTCTAATTTTTATTTACTTATTTGTTTGTCTATTTGATTTATATACCACTGTTCATCACAGAATAATACTGCCTCTCAATGAATATGAGGTGCTGCTGGTCTTCTCCCACCCTTATTCCTGATGCAGATCTTTATCTCCCCACTTGTTCCTGATGTAGAACTTCACTCGCCCCTTCTTCCCAGGTGGGATGGGGGGGACCCCATTTGTAGTTCGCCTCAGGTGGCAAACTGTATTGGGCGTGTACAGTAGTTTGCTGCAAGGGTGTTTATTCCACATCATTTTAAGAAACACAAAGACAACAGATCAGGGCACGCCTAATAATTGCAGCAATCAGCGCCTGTGTTTTATGAAAACTGTTATCAGATTTCAGCACTAAACTCTGTACATTGGATCTCGACAAAAAAAAAACTTCCACTTAAAAGCCTGATCCTGTTTATGCTTCCTTGGATGTTTGTTAGCTTCCCATGTTCAATCCTGCTTCCTGTTTCCCTTCCTGCCCTCTGCTGGTTTCCTGTGTCTTATATTTAGATTGTAAGCCCCTTATGGAAGGGACTTGTTGAACCTGTTCTTTGTGGGAAAAACAAGGGTATATGGATGATGCTTATAAGGATATTAACAAATTCAGTCAGGCTTTTCCCTATCTAAATCCACAGGATTACACACCCCAAGAAGTGTATCTTTGGTTTCTTACAACCAAGGTGGTCCTATCTTGTTAAGCAAATGGCTCATGATGACAAACAATAAATGCACAACCTTATGAGGGGATGTTGTGTTTTTGTGTGGAAATGTTCTCTTAGTGGTGCAGTCCTATATCGGCCTGTCTACCCAGAAGTAAGGAGTTTAATAGGGCTTATTCCCCATGTAGGGATGCGGGCGGCGCTGTGGGTTAAACCACAGAGCCTAGGACTTGCCGATCAGAAGGTCGGTGGTTCGAATCCCCGTGATGAGGTGAGCTCCTGTTGCTCAGTCCCTGCTCCTGCCAACCTAGCAGTTCAAAAGCACGTCAAAGTGCAAGTAGATAAATATGTACTGCTCCGGCGGGAAGGTAAACGGCATTTCTGTGCGCTGCTCTGGTTCGCCAGAAGCGGCTTAGCCATGCTGGCCACATGACCCGGAAGCTGTACGCTGGCTCCCTTGGCCAGTAAAGCGAGATGAGCGCCACAACCCCCGAGTCTTCCATGACTGGACCTAATGGTCAGGGGTCCCTTTACCTTTATATTCCCCATGTAGGAAAAGAATAGACTGCCAATATTATAATGCCATTTGGAATACTGTGTCCAGTTCTGGTCACCTCAACTGAAGAGGAAAGGGTGGAGATTGATAGGGAATCAATAAGGGAAAGATGGGAGGAGACTACACAGTGAAAGAGAAATGAAACTTAAAACTAAACTGCTGTGGTAAATGTGAAATGAAAGTGAAACTCAGAGCTCAGTACTTAGTTTGAAGTCCACAGCCTTTGAAGTGTGTTGTGCGCATGATGTCACATGGTGTGGTGGGGCCAGTGGGGTGTTTTTGGAGGGCGTGATGGGCTGTCAGACTCTCCTGTGGCTGTGATGAGCCAGTTAGGCTTTGGCACGCCACATGACACCAGCTGGGCACTCACAGTAAAATATTTGTGGGTACCTTGGCACCCAGGGCCCCCCAGAGATGGTGCCTATGGCTCCGAGAAGTGTGAAAAGTCAGTTTAGTTCCTTCGTGGTATTGGAAAGTGTGGATTAGGTAGTTTTTCATTAAAATTTGAACCAGATTTCTCCCTCATGCCTAGCAGGGCAATGCCAAGAGTGCAATTGTATTTTATTTACTAGGGAAAAGCAGTGGAAGGGAAAGAGCGTCCACCTTTTGCACGATCCAATGAGGGTTTGCAACACTCCACATTATCAGCGGTGCCGGCAGGTTCCAAGATATCCTGAGAAAGGTCTCTTCCCACCGCCACAGAGATGTTGATTGTTCACTCCTGGTGGTGGTCATGGGATTATTTGCGCAACACTGAATTGCAGTTATGTGTGACAGAAGGAAAGACACTCTGTACATACTTAGAGGCACTCACAGAGGCTTAGAGGGAACTTCAAGTACGCAACAAATAAAAGGTATAATTCAATAACAGCAAGGTGCTTAACGTGACGGCACTCTTTCTCACAGTTTTGTCTGGATTCTTGAAACTATTTGCAAAAGCACACACCTTTTGCTCCCATGGGTGTTATTTTGTTCCAAAGAGAACTCCAAACTCATTTGTGAAATGCATACTTGGTTTTTGAAGAGAATCGGCCGTAGTTGCTAGAAACCAGGCAGATAAGCTCTGCTCTGAAAAAGTTGAGGCAGTTCAGGCCAGTTGCAGTATCCAGCCGAAGGTTGTGGAGTGCAGAAAAGGCGTCTCCTGAGCTCTGCAGCAGATGAAAGAAACGGCAGATGTTCCACTAACATACATGGTTTTAAATGGTGCATGCCACTGCTGCATTCCTGAGGTAACTGGGACACAGATGTAATCCCAGTGAGGTACCAAACTCCAGCTCATCGTTATAGCTTTTGGCTTGTTAGTCGTTTGCATTCATCCAGATGTCCCTGGAAATTGTATAAGTGCTTTTCATTTCTTCTCCCCAACTTAAAGAACGCTTCGAAAGATTAATGAAGTAATCTGCTTTATTAAAATGCATTTGCTCGTGGGTAATTTATTTGCTCACTGTACAGCAAACATGATAGAAGTGTACACTGGTAACTCGGGTTACATACGCTTCACGTTACATACACTTCAGGTTACAGACTCCGCTAACCCAGAAATAGTACCTCGGGTTAATAACTTTGCTTCAGGTTGAGAACAGAAATCGTGCTCTGGCGGCGCGGCGGCAGCAGGAGGCCCCATTAGCTAAAGTGGTGCTTCAGGTTAAGAACAGTTTCAGGTTAAGAATGGACCTCCAGAACGAATTAAGTACTTAACCCGAGGTATCACTGTATAAAATTATGAATAGTGTAGAAAAGTGTGTGGAGAAAAGCTTTTTCTCCTCCAAATAGTAGAACCTAGGGTCAGGGCTTTTTCCCCTGCTAGAACTCACAGGAACTCAGTTCCGTCACCTCTCAGGTGGGTGCCATTGCCATTACAGTGGTACCTCAGGTTAAGTACTTAATTCGTTCCGGAGGTCCGTACTTAACCTGAAGCACCACTTTAGCTAATGGGGCCTCCTGCTGCCACTGTGCCGCCACAGCACGATTTCTGTTCTCATCCTGAAGCAAAGTTCTTAACCTGAAGCACTTTTTCTGGGTTAGCAGAGTCTGTAACCTGAAGCGTATGTAACCTGAGGTACCACTGTATAAGAGAACAAGGGAGACGTTCATGGTGAGTTCAGGCACCCCTTTTTCTAGAAAAATAGCACTGCGTAGGGTCATCCAATGCAGCTGGACGTTCAAAGAACCAAGGCAGACAAAAGAAAGTGCTTATTCACACAGTGCATCACTAATATATATATATATGTAATTCTCTCCCCCAAGGTGTAGCTGTTATTGTTGGCAGCTCTCTGTCTTGCGAGACAATGGAGGAGTGTGCTCAGTGCATAGCACCCACTAATCTGGATGGCTTTAAAACGGGGTTAGGCAAAGAGGATTACATTGGCTAATTTTCATGATGCCTATATGTTCCCTCCGGGATCTGAGGCAGTGTGCTGGGAATCACAAGAGTGGAAAGTGCTTGCATCCTTATTTGTATGCTTCCCATAGGCATCTGATTGGCCGTGTTAGAACAGCGTGCTGGGGAGGGCAATGCTTGCAGGTTTTGTTTATTACAATCAAGCAAAATATAATATAAATTTGGTGAAATAAAATTTAAAAATAGATGGGCCTTTGGTCCAATCCAGCAGGTCTCTTCTTATGTTTACAGGGATTGCATGAGAAATAAAGGTGATCCACTACTGTGCACAGTTCCTGCGTCAAGTGTTAATTAAAACAACAACAACAACGTTTGCTTTTCTTCTGCTGCTGAGGAGTAGATGAGCTCATACCATCTGGTGTTAAAGACAGATGAGCGCTTAGGGCTGCCTTTCTGTTTTTACAGCCTTCTTCACAGAGATTTTTTTCAGAGAGCGGTCTTAAGGTGTTTTTGTGCATGCAGTAAATGTGGACCAGGAACTTCTAAAGGAAAACCTATGCCAGCCTGTCTCAGCAAATCAAATCAAAGCACTGCTTTGCATAATCACTGAGTTTGATGCTAAACAAATCCACCCCCCCCACCAGTTCCAAGCGCCTTCCATTTGTTAAAGCAAAAGGTTGTAAACTGAGCAGACAGAGACACTTACTGTTTTCTACACTGTGCTTTGTCCCAACCTTTCCCATAATGTTCAGATAGAGATCCCAATTTGAGCATCAATTGAGCCCAACTTCTTTGACGGTGATAGTTTTTTTAAAAGGGTGGGGTCTGTTTTTGGACACTTTAATTCCATTTTTTAACACCAAGTTTCAAAGATGCAAATTGAGAAAAATTATCAGCATCTTAGTGTGAATTTCTCTTCATATACACATTTTTGTATGCAATCCTCCCCAATATATGCATTTTTACGAAGTATGCAGTTTGCGTGTTCTTTCCTGTAATATATACACAGACTTTAGCCCTAGTATATGTATTCTTGTGCCCAGAGCGTTGCATTGCAAAATTTGGATAAGCCTGAATTTCAAAGGATGGCTGTGTCTTGATTCACAGATTCTTTTAGAAAGTGAAAAGTAGGGAAGTAGGCTTTTAAATCCAAACCAAATTTAATTCTGCCCTGCCCCCCCCCCCATCCCTGGCAGTTTACATCTGCTAAATTTAAAGATGGAGCTCGAGAGGAGCTAACATTCAAAGGCAGCATTTCCATGTGCTTGGAAGTTTCATGTGGCACAAGTTTCCTGAGACAGAAAAAAATGTAGCGGCTGAGGCCCCATCTCTCCAGTTATCACTAGCTATTACTCGTTTCTGCCTCCATCCTTGTGAGAAATGCACAAGTTCATTGGAAAGATGGAGAACAGGGAAAGGAACAAGGTGGTGCTTTTTTCCATTTTTAGTGAAGAAGAAGAAGAAGAAAAAGAAAGGACAATGTTTTTGGCCACATTGTTGTTGTTGTTTAGTCGTTTAGTTGTGTCCGACTTTTAGAGACCCCATGGACCAGAGCACGCCAGGCCCTCCTGTCTTCCACTGCCTCCCGCAGTTTGGTCAAACTCATGTTGGTAGCTTCCAGAACACTGTCCAACCATCTCGTCCTCCGTCGTCCCCTTCTCCTTGTGCCCTCCATCTTTCCCAACATCAGGGTCTTCTCCAGGGAGTCTTCTCTTCTCATGAGGTGGCCAAAGTCTTGGAGCCTCAGCTTCACGATCTGTCCTTCCAGTGAGCACTCAGGACTGATTTCCTTCAGAATGGATAGGTTTGATCTTCTTGCAGTCCATGGGACTCTCAAGAGTCTCCTCCAGCACCATAATTCAAAAGCATCAATTCTTAGGAAACTGAAAATCCTTAGAATTTCACCTTCTCCCCCCCCCCCCCGAAGTCCCCATCTCCATCTTTTGCAAGGAACAAGTAGGCCAACGAAAACACAGAGGGGCGATTCAGCATGCTTTTTGCATGGCGCAGTGGGTTAGTGCCTCTGGCTGTTAACCAGAAGGTTGGTGGTTCAAGCCCCCCCCGGAGGATTCCTGCATTTCAAGGGGTTGTTCTAGATGACCCTTGGTGTCCCTGCCAGCTCTATGATTCTATGAAAACAGTATTATAAACTCCTCTTCTGGAAGTGAAACAAGGCATAGTTTCCTCTCTAATGATTATTGATAGGCTAACTATTTCTCTTCACCCGCCACCTCTTTCCTATGAAATGCTTCTTGCGTTGAGATCCGTAAGGGTATCATCATATATAAGGTAAAGGTAAAGGCACCCCTGCCCGTACAGGCCAGTCTTGACAGACTCTAGGGTTGTGCGCCCATCTCACTCAACAGGCCGGGGGCCAGCACTGTCCGCAGACACTTCCGGGTCACGTGGCCAGCGTGACAAGCTGCATCTGGCGAGCCAGAGCCGCACACAGAACACCATTTACCTTCCCGCTGGTAAGCGGTCCCTATTTATCTACTTGCACCCGGGAGTGCTTTCGAACTGCTAGGTTGGCAGGCGCTGGGACCGAACAACTGGAGTGCACCCCGCCACGGGGATTTGAACCGCCAACCTTCCGATCGGCAAGCCCTAGGCACTGAGGCTTTTAGCCACAGAGCCACCCATCATATATACCCCATCATCATATATACCCCAGGTTTTATATCTATTCCAGACTCTCAAAACTCCAAATATAACCTTGTCATACCACAGATACCCATGCCCTCAGCAAGGCATATTTTCCTTTTTCAGTACCTAATGCCGCTGCCTCATATTCACATGAATAGGAGGGAGGGAGGGAGAGAGGCCAATGTCCTCCCTTTTTTTAGGGCATTAAAGTGCATGGTGATGAGTCAGCCGCATCAGCTGAGAAGAAGAAGGCCAGCAGAGGGCAATGTGAGTAGTCTTGTGAGCATTTTTGCTCCTGACTGATGAGAGTCTGCAACGGAAGGGTTTACTTTACGCAGCCAGTGGAAGGCGACCCAGTCTTCGCAGAAAAATCTTCCTTCTCCCTGTTAAGGTCAGGGCAATTTGAGTCCTGTAATATGGGCAGTTTCTTTAGGCCTGTAGGTTGAGGTTCTTGCACAGGGACTTAAGAGGCTCCTCTGAATAATAGACCCTCCAAGTTTTCCCAGGGCCGATCCTGGATTTACATAAGACGTTCCGTAATCCGTAATTTACATAATCCCGTAATCTCCTGCTTAGGACATCCCTGTTTTCATCGGTGAAATGTTGGAGGGTATGGAGTTATGTGACCCACAAGCCAAGGAGATAAATAGCTATACAACTTTTAGAAGACACCTGAAGGCAGCCCTGTATAGGGAGGTTTCTAAATGTTTAATGTTTCATCATGTTTTTATATATGTTGGAAGCCACCTGGTATAACAGGATAGTGGTGGGGATTTGATGAGTGTTGGGTGGTTTGCTAGCAGGTGAGGCTCTACGTAAGGCTGCTGAGCACCATGGCACAGCCGTGTGTGTGTGTGTGTGTGTATCTGTATATATCTGAAAGGAAGCAGGGATAATACCTGAAGGAGCATTTCCACACTCAACATTTAGCCTAGACACTGAGATCTAACTTCAAGGGCCTTCTGGCAGCTCCCTCACTGCGAGAAGTGAAGCTACAGGGAGCCAGGCACAGAGCCTTCTCAGTAGTGGCACCCGCCCTGTGGAACACCCTCCCATCAGATGTCAAGGAGATGACATCTTTAGGAGACATTTGAAGGCAGCTCTGTATAGGAAAGCCTTTTAATGGGCAATGTTTTATTATGTTTTTATATATGTTGGAAGCCACCCAGAGTGGCTGGGGCAACCCAGTCAGAAGGGCAGAATATTAACAACAACAACAACAACAACAACAACAATTACTATTAATATTATGGAACAGGACATCCCTATCTTGGAGGGTATGGAATAAATCTCTTTTTTTATAAAATGTTTCCTCATTCTTGTTGATTGTTACTGGACCCAGCAACATGACACCCACAGGCATTCAGAAAAGAACTGGGGCAAGGAAAAGGATAGTGGGAATTTAAAAATAACCAAGGCTTGGGCGGAGGAGGAGTCAGAGTCAAATGCAGCTGGTAGCCCCCTTCCTTGGTTATTTGGCGCCCCACCCATTAAACTTGATGGAATGATATTAGCTACAAATAAACTGGCTGACAGTCTGTGCTAACACGATGTTTAAAATTTTAAAATTCAGAATCCGAGGCTATGCAGCAAATGAAATATTGAGCAGTGGAGCTGTTTTGGGGCAAAAAAACCATTATGTTCTGCTCAAACAAACCAGTCTTCTCCAAGGCTGAGCTCATGGTTCTGTAAGTTTGCACCAGAAACCAGCTGAACAGAGCAGTGATTGGCAGGAGCCTGCAATAGCCCAAAGCCAACCAAGCCTAGACCCAGAGTAGCTCTTGCAAACCCCTTTAAAAACTGGATTTGCTTTTAAAGGACAAGGTGGTGAATGGACATTTAAATAAGAAAACCTGTCTGAAGCATGGGGACAACTAAACTAGTGGCGTCTTTTCCATAGCTAAGGTTAACCTCAAGCCTTGGCAAATGGGGAAAAAATATGACTCCTGTTTAAGAGACGGAAGGGTCTGTCAGTTGCGGTTCTCTGAAGTCATCATTTCTCCAGTCTTAAATTCAGTTCTCCACATTTATGCAGCAATTCGTGATTTTACAAAAAAAAAAAACCTATAAAGATTCTTCAGCATTTTAGTGCAATCTTCTAATAAACACATTTTTCTCTGCCGTTTTGACTAATCTGCCCATTTTTGCAAGCTGTTTCTCCTGATATTGTGCATTTCTATATATTTTTGCACAAAGGTATTTATTTCTATACACATTCCCCGCTAAGATATGCATTTTTGTAAACATTTGGTTGGAGAACTGAACTGCACCATTTAGGTAAGTGCGGATTTTGAAAGACGGCTGTGTTTTGGTTCTCCTATTGGTCCGGAAAGTGCAAATTTGATTAATTCAACTTTAAAAGCAAACTGAACTGAGTTTCTCCCTAACAGCCGGTCTACCGTTCTAACAAAATGCAAGACTAGAGATGTTTGGCGGTATGTACAAGATGCTTGGGAGCTTATTTCCCGAGGCATTTGGAACAGCAGCAATGCCTCTTGCGCCTGAATCCTGAAATATTCAGCTTGTTGTGAGAGACGTACCCTATAGCACCAAAGCGTACTGAAGTTTCATGCTTCCTTTTATAGCAGAGGGATCGTCATCCAGAAAAGACCCTGCTTCTCATCTGCCAGCCGCAGCGCTCTGACGGCGACAACGAATAGAAGATTGCTACCCAGGTGCTGTTTGCTAGAACACATTCAGTCATGGTGTCCTTTTGACCAAACGCCAGAAACCAGCAATTCAGACCTTGGTTCCATCAGTGCAATGGTTGCTTTAGAAACTGCCCTGGCTTTCCCTCCTCTTGCACGGGCGGAGAGGCCTCACTATAGAAAAGTTTCGTGTTCTGGCTCTCATGCATCTCTTCTTGAGCTATAGGCCCAGCAGTTCTCTTGTACTCTCCCACAATGCTCGGTGGTTCATCGCCCACACTGTGATATGAATTCATCTCAGCACATTTTTCCTTATATTGGTGAGCGTTGCCCGCAAAGGTCTCGCAGCGGTCCAGATTTTCCTCTTGCACTGGGCTGCCCAGGCTGTCGTCACTCGATCCGGGAGACATAGACCCTTCTTGGGAATTCTGACTCACGTAGACGACGATGATTTCGCCTTTGAAATTCATCACTTGCCCGCTTGAAATGAATGTAGAGTTGCCATTTCCAGTCACATTTCCTAGAGAGGGTGTTGGAACAGGAGGAGGAGAGAGAGACACACACATTTTCCCATTAATATATGGGCGCTGTACGGAATTTACAGTGCAGGAGATTACAACCGCAGGCAATCAATGAAGATCCAAAGTAAGAGATGCAGAAGTAGAATGCTATGGACAGGCTAATGCAGCTTGAGTTAAAATGCTGTTTTCATAAGGGAATACTCAAGTTTCTGGAAAACCTCTAATTCAGATGGCAACTGTACATCTCCCACAGATCAATGATAACAGCCTTTGCAACTGATACTAACAGAGTGGTTTACGCTGCACCAGAACAAGCAGCGAACTGTAGCCTACTATTGAAACCAAAAGTTTCCATTTAGTGTTGATCCATTAGACCAGATGTTTATATGGCAAGTGATAAGTTTAAAGGGCAGTGATAAATGTTTGATGCAGAAAAAAAACGAGGGAGGGGAAGGTTTGGGCACCCCACTCCTGATTCAGAGGCTTCAGACTTCTGCAATCTTCACTTCGTTTACTTAAGGCAGGGGTGGAAAAGCTATGGCTTTCCCCAGATGTTATTGGACTACAACTCCCATCATCCTCAGCCAGCGTAATCTATGGTCAGCAATGATAGGAGCTATAGTCTAGTGACATCTGGTGCACTACAGGGTTCCCACCCCTGATTTAGAGGAACAGAGGGGGCAGAGAGGCTACAGGTTTCTATGAGCCATGCTCCTGTACAGAGCATCTTTCAGATGCTAAGGATCATGGGAGATGTCAATCAACTTTACCAGATGCATCTCACATGTATAGAGGGATCCATGGTCAGGTCCCCAGAAGCCTGCATGCTTCATGCCACAAATGGGATCCTTCCAGCTGTTCCTGTCTAGCCTTTGATAAACAACACAAAGTGGTAGAAGAACAAACTACAGGAATCTTGCACCAGACGTGAGCTACAGATTGCGGTACCTGATCAGAAAGGAATCCATGGATAATTCCTGTCTAATTCCTGTTAGGGTCAGAGTTTATGAAGAGATTTGTACTAAAGGTACAGGACCCCTGGATGTTTAAGTCCAGTCAAAGGTGACTATGGGGTTGTGATGCTCATCTCACTTTCAGGCCAAAGGAGATGGCATTCGTCCACAGACAACTTTCTGGGTCATGTGGCCAGCATGACTAAACCGCTTCTGGCGCAACGGGACACAGTGACGGAAACCAGAGTGCATGGAAATGCCGTTTACCTTCCCGTTGCAGTGGTACCTATTTATCTACTTGCACTGGCATGCTTTCGAACTGCTAGGTTGGCAGGAGCTGGAACAGAGCAATTGGAGCTCACCCCGTCGTGGGGATTTGAACCACTAGCAGGGCAAAATCTTTAAAGCTACAACCTCTGAAAGCAGTGGGACTTACTTCCAGGTAAATGTATGTAAACTGTTTTGAATCCTAGAACTCATTTTTAATCAGTTGCATCACAGTGTAACTGTCAAGACATATAATGTACCGAAGTAGCTTATGGTTGTTTTTCAAGAGTTCACATACAGAACAAAAAAACCAACAACTGTGACTAATGCTTTCATCTGGTGAGCTGAAAATCTCAGGTTGTAATTGGTAAAGGGATTTTCTTTTTATTCCTTCTCCTCCACCACCACCATAACATTTGGCCTGCCAGCTAGCTAGCCAGGGCTGCAGAGTGCCAGAAAATGGGTGGAGAGGAACCACTGGCACCAGCATGTGACCGTGCTGGGTCTAGACCATTTCCAGAATCTCCGGAAAAAACAGAAGTTCCTGGCTCATTCATATCACCCTTAAATTAACTGAAAGATCAATAAGCAGGGCAAGCCTTACTCTAGGCGCCTCCAGGCTGTCCTTATTTTGTAGGAGGGATTCAAGTGTGTATCGGAACTTTAGATTTGCACCATTAAAGTGGATTAAAGGGCTCTGTCACCCTAGGGCAACAAATTTAAAAAAATAATTTTTATTTATACCCCGCCCTCCCCAGCCAAGGCCGGGTTCAGAGCGGCTTACAAGCAATAATAAAAACAAGTTGAATGATTACAACTTAAAAACAAAATTAAAAATACAACATTAAAATGTTGAAACATTAAAATATTAAAATGTAGCCTCATCGCAGGAGGAGAAGGAAAAGAAAAAAGAAAGAGAGGGAGGGAGGGAATCAAATTGGCTCCAAGCCAAAGGCCAGGCGGAACAACTCTGTCTTACAGGCCCTGCGGAAAGAAATCAGATCCTGCAGGGCCCTGGTCTCATGAGGCAGAGCGTTCCACCAGACCGGAGCCAGAGTTGAAAAGGCCCTGGCTCTGGTTGAAGCCAATCTAACTTCCTTAGGGCCCGGGACCACTAGGGTGTTGCTATTTATGGACCTTGAGGCTCTCCATGGGACATACCGGGAACAGGAAGCCCTGTAAACACCCTGCAAGCAAATCAGAACAAATGCTCATTGTCATATAACCACCCTGTAAACAAACTGGAACAAATGCTCAATAAAGGCCTGGCATGGTCTAACCACTGCGTAAGCTTTGTGTAAGCAAATCAGGATGAATAAATGAACAGTTCCTCTGTAGGAGCCCTGTGAAGCATCCTAAAGGTTGGATGACATATCCCAGGTGGGGTTCCATTTTGTTGCCTCCAGCTTCCATTTCTGTATGGCATTTAAACAAAAAAAATAGAGCCAAGGACAAGCGCCATTTTGAAACTTCAGAGTTGAACATATCTAAGGCTCCTACTGCACAGCCTTCATGTGATTTGTCTCCCTCCTGTTATGCACTGAATTTCACATTTATCAACAAACTAAGTTAGGAGTAGGAGTGAGAGAAAATGTATGTGAGCATAGCATCTGGGTAAAAGTCAGATCCCGTAGAATTAAAATGGATCCCGCTGATTTTGTATGCAATAGCCTGAGTCTCAGAACGCGGGGTCTCACAAAACAACAACACAGTAACATAATCATTTAAAATCTTACATTGGTAAACTGGATAAAATCACAGATCTGGTCATTGCTAGAACCACAAAATCATCAACCTACACTATGGATACTCATGGGATCTTATGAGATTTACGTAGGAATGGCAATTAAAGCCACCAGCAATTCACAGATCTGGGCACTCAGAGAGGAAACCTATCATTTGATGGTGGCTTTGAATGGTTCTCTTGTAAAAATCATCAGAATCCCTAAGAATCTGTATCAGATCCATGTTTTTTCCCCACTATGGGAACACTGAAAGACAGCAAAGCTTTGATTTTTATAGTTCAGTCAGTAAAGAAAAATACGATCACTGATGAGAGTTGGAACCTGCCCTGTGAAATAAAACTGCAGTTTCAATAGGATCCATTTTACTGGATCTGAGGTGTGTTTGTGTGCATACGTGCATATATTTTCTCTCTCTGGCACTCCATTCTTGCTCTCTCTTGACCTTTATGGCATCCCAGATTGCTCTGCTTTCCCTCTCACCCTCCCCATTCCTCTTCCCTTTCTGTTTGGTTGTTCAGGTGCTGATCTCAGTCTTGAAAAGCACATTGCGCTGAAAAAGGAAGTGAGGCACTCTTCCCATTTCCTCTTTCCTCTTTATGTGCCTTTCAAGGCTCAGATCAGTAGCCTTGAAAAGCACATAATGGTGAAAGAGGAAGTGAGAAACAGGTTGCTCTTTCCAACTTCCTCCTTTGCTCTATGTACTTTTTCAAGAGGAAAAATGGTAACGCACATATCTAAAGGGGCAGTGAGGGTGGCACAAAGGCTTTGGGGGTGCCAGGGGAAGTTCCCAAAGATGCCAATATGTTCATAGGCACAATGCTGGCCACTCCTGTTTTAAATTTCCTTTACACCAGAAAAAGAGGAAGATTTTACCCTTCGGTCAAGGGATTGCTGGGGGGCAGGAATTCTAATAATAATGGTATGCAGGACTTTTATGGACTGGATCACTCCATACATTAATCCCCATTGCTGGAGTCTGCTTTCAAATGAATATTCCAAAAAAGAAAAAAATAGTGTCTGTCTTAAATGGTCCCCCCAAGTCATGATTCTTGTTTAGTTGCCATAAATATGATCTGTGCAGAAAATTTTGAGAAACATATGGGAGGAAAAACCAAAAGCAGATTAGCTGCCTGGGGCCTAAGGGGATTTGTTAATATTTGGATGTTACTTTCCAGGAGCCTACACATATTTCAAAGCTGCCCCTGTGTCCGTCATGAGTAAGAACGCAACGATGTCTTTGCCTGGTCACATCAAACATCTGTCTAGCCTGCCACATGTCTCCTACAGAGCTTTGCAAGTTGATGACCCAGGTAGGTACATGACAGAGATGGCCACTGTGATGGCCTGGGATTCGGACTCAGATGCTGAACCTGAGGGATCCCAGCCTGCACAGGACCAGCTGAGCCGGGGCTGGGGCATGAGTCTGAAGGGTCCTCACCTGTGCTGGATCCTCAGGTGCAGGCATCATCTGAGTCTGCTCTGGCTCCTGAGCTGATGGAGGACCCACTGCCTGCAGGTGCTCCATTCTCAGCCCCATCAGAGGAAGCTGAGGTTGCCTCTGGGTCCGGTAACCCTCCAGCCTCTCCTGAGCTACAGAGGCGGAGGGAACTAAGTTCCCGCAGGAGGAGTGCTCGCCTTCAGGCCAGGAGAGGCGAGCCACCAGAGGATCGGGGCTGCCCTATGCCTCAGGGCAGATAAAAGCCGGCCAGCCCCAGTCCCAAGTTGCGGGAGCAACATTGTTGGTTGGTAGTTCCTACCTGAACACTGTCCTGCTTTCCTGCCTGAGCTCCTGACCCACCCTGGCTCCCTGCTTGCATGCCTGTTCCTGACTACACCTGACTCCCTGCCCTGCACCCAGCTTCAGCTACTATGGACTGCCTTCACGTTGCACCTTGACCATGGACCGGACTTGGACCTCGCTTCTCGGGTAACCCACCGGACCAGCACAGCCACTTTCCTTTGTACACCTGATTTCACAGATGAGATTGAAATGCTGATGCTACATGATGCACACCCAGCCTAAAGATTGCCATGCAAGCAACATGCATGTTGTTGTAGGCTTACCGGATGCTGCTGGTGGATCTGAAGTGCTGCCGTTTGACGACTCAGGTGCTCTTTTTGCATTCTGGTCCTTTGTGCCGTTTCCATCAGATGGATCACTTCTGACACCATTGTTGCTTGCTGAACCACACTGATCCACAGAGGGAGAGTCCAAGCAACAGGTGCACAGTGGAGAAGGCCCATTTTCTTTTAAACAATGCATGGTGTTGCCACCTTTGCTGGAAGACTCTCTGCAGGACACACAACAGGCAGCACACCTGATTTCCTTGGGCACTGAGAGGGAGACACCTATGCCTCGGTTATCAGCATCTCCCATGCTACTGCAGGCAGACTGATGAAAAGAGTTCTGCAGGCATTGGTGTGAGGGGGCATGAACAGGGTCCATTCCACATGAAGGGTCTGAGCAGCAGCAGTTTGCCGAGTCTATCAAACTCTCAGTCCCCGTGAAGCACTGACTCAAGCTGTCATTCTCTCCTACTTCCAGTGGCTCTGAGAACGGCGACACAGGCTTGCTTTCAGGTCTACTCAGTAAAGGAAAATAGCAAGGCCCCTGGGTCGTTCTGTCCGTATACTCGTCTTCTGTGGGTATCTGCCTAAACTGGTCATCTTCAGACACAGCTATGGGAGGCAGCGTTGGGAAATCGTCTCCCAATTCACAGCGGATTGCATCAGGGCTTGCTTTCCTATTCAGGATGTCTCCGTGGGGGTAACATGCATCCTCCGAAAAAGAATATTCGTCAAGGTCCAGCAAATATGTGCCCCCCAATAGCCGAAGTCCAGCCGGGCTTGCCACGCTTCTGTTCACAAATGTACCATGAGGAGAGTCCTGTGTAGAATCCAAAGGGAAAATGCACTTAAAAATATAGGAAGTTTTACAACGCAACCATAACTGTTCTGCCCTCTCCTCCAACAGCTGAGGAGCCTTAACGTGCTTCTTCAGCAAGGGAGTGGGACAGGTTCTCTCGCCCAACACCAGGGAGGTGAATTCAGAGCAGTACAAAAGGACCTTCTCTGAATCTAAAGATATCTGTGCTTCCATAAACACCGAGGTCGCCAGCAAGCCTGCTGTTTTGGCCACATAAGCAGCAGCACGAAAACATTGGAAAGGAGCAGCAAAGCAGTACGAGATAACTACATTTGAACAAAGAAATACAACTTAAAATAAAGGTAAAGGTAAAGGGACCCCTGACCATTAGGTCCAGTCGTGACCGACTCTGGGGTTGCGGCGCTCATCTCGCTTTATTGGCCGAGGGAGCCGGCGTACAGCTTCCTGGTCATGTGGCCAGCATGACTAAGCTGCTTCTGGCGAACCAGAGCAGCGCATGGAAACACAGTTTACCTTCCCACTGGAGTGGTACCTATTTATCTACTTGCACTTTGATGTGCTTTCGAAATGCTACCGAGTAACGGGAGCTTATCCCGTTGCAGGGTTTCGAACCACTGACCTTCTGATCGGCAAAGTCCTAGGCTCTGTGGTTTAACCCACAGCGCCACCCGCGTCCCTGCAACTTAAAATAGATAGCATGTAATAATCACTGGGTCACAGAGGTTTTGGACTGTGTATGGGCTGTGAGCCCAAGGAAGCCATTGAGAAATCCACAGTGATAAGACTGTTAGTAATAGTGATCTTTTGCTTGTGTGGAAGCCTCAGAGCCATTGCACAGGCTAATCTCTGACTATCCGCGACTAAATGCCAAGCGACCCTCTTTGTGGTTCTTTGTTCCTTGCAATCTCGCCACCCCCCCTCTTGCCCTTCCTTATGCGGCCTGGCAGCTACCAAATAGCTGCTGACAAACCTATGTCCTTAATTCACCACTTGGGTTCCCCAGCTGCCAAGGAAAGCAAGAGGGAGGCGGCAAAGCATAACACAGTATGTAAAGCCTTAAGACTTCACCTTTGTCCCTTTCATTTGCTTGCACATGTCATTAGCCCAGTACTGTAGATTTGCTGGAGGGGGAAACAAAGAAAAGAATGAATTAGATTTTTGCACGCTATAAGTGAGTCACAGATAGAACCACATACCCAAAAGCCAGCAATTCAAGCTGGTTTTGCTGGGATGCTTAACCCTTTAGCATGCCGGACTCCTACCAAGTTGGGGGGACGGACGGTTGTATCTGTGTCATTGACTCCAACCGTTTATTGATTTAACTATCACTTGAACAGTGTGGGAAGAGTCCAGGACCTCTCACACTCAGAGTTGCAGAAATGGAGGTACAGAGGGTACACATGTAGCAGAACCCATGCTAGCAGGGGCCACAGACTCTGAGCTTTCATTTAAAAAAAAAAGTTAAGTCAATCGTACATTTCTACAAAAAAAAAGGTTGTAAACCAAAACACAGAGACAGCACTAAGGCTGTGGAGCTCGGCAGGTTACAGTACCATTGCTACAGACACTTAATCACACTTACTAAGCAGTCAGAGGTAGAAATGTTGACTTGTGGCATATATCTGCATTTTGCTTTTTCAGCCAGGAGCTCAGGTTTGTGTACATTATCTTCCCCATTTTATATTTTCAACAGCCCTGTGAGGTAGGCTAGGCTAAGTTAATATATGTACATACTGTAAGCAGAAGTTCTTGTCAATAGATGGGTGGTGGTGGTGTAGGGGCCCCAATCCACATACAATGTACATGGGGAAATTCTATTGGTATTCTTGCCCATACTATCACCAGTTATCTATCTATCTATCATCTATCTATCTATCTATATCTATATCTATCATCTATCATCTATCTATCTATCTATCTATCCTAACTAATATCAAGTCCAAGTACTTCAGCCCAAATTGACTGATAGACTGTCCACTCAATATCTATCACAAGAGTTGGGTGCACATTAGGCAGCTGATTTCAGTAGACTGGTGCATTTAATACTGTTCAGTGTCCTTAATAGGTTAAACATTAAACAAATCACAAGGCAGCAAGGATAGGGCTGGATCCAGACCCAGTTAATTTAAGTTTTTAAAATTAATGGGACTTAATAGTCCTGACTAACTCAAATATCATTGGATTTCAGTGGGTCTACTACGAGACTGACAATGTCTGGCTACAAGCCACAATATTCAATTCACTAAATTAAAGTGGGATGAAGTTGTTTAATTTTAAACCAACTTTTCTCAAAAACTGAAAAAAAGTGTGTTAAAACAATCATTGCAATCTCTCTCTCTCTCTCTCTCTCTCTCTCTCTCTCTCTCTCTCTCTCTCTCTCCAAATGGAATGTGTGTCTATTTGGACCATCTGTGCCAAAAATAGAACATTCTACATTCACTGTGTCTTTGTTCCATCTCATGTGCCATCCGCCTATGACTGACTTGTTAATGATCTAACTGGGTGCAAATGATTGGTTGGATCGTCTGTTGCAAGATATATCACATGAAATGACAAAGGAACAATTATATATAGCTCTGGGGAGACTTGAAAGACACACACACACAAAATCCATTAAAATAATCTCATTGGCTCCATTGAAAGAAATGGTGTTTCCATGAGTTATGTGCATTGCTTGGGGGCTAAGGTGCAAATGAGGGCATTTTCTGAGGATCAAGGTAGTAGCAACTTCTTGCTTCCTATGAAGAACAGAGTATCTGTTCACAACAGTCCCTTAAGGTCTGCTATGTATATGTTTAATTATTGTCTAAATATTCTGCACCCTGAGTCTCAGATAGCAAAAAATTGCAAGAAAACAAGGTAAAATATCTGTAAAATGGGTCTCAAATGCTAACTGGCAGGTATAGAGAGGTTGAATCCAGCCCATCACCTGACCGACATTTTTAAGAGTTCGTTATGCAGCAGGGGTCATTGTTATTTTCCAATCCACCCGAAGGATTCTTCCTGGAGCGTAGTACAAATTTACAGGGCTGGCCACAAAACCACTTTAACCAGTCTGACATGCTTTTAAGTTGACTCAGCAGCCGCACCCTCAAGTCACAACCCAGTGAAGTTGAAGCGCTTGGATTTAAGCCTATTTTGTCAAACCGAAGTTCATGGAATCAAACCAGCTCAGATTTCAGCTCATGAATTATACACCAGTACGCAAGTTCCATGGAAGCTAATAGTCCTGATCCAGCAACTGCTATCAAATGCACAAGCTATGATGCACAAAGGGAGTTCAAATATATATATATTTTAAATTCCAGTAGCACCTTAGAGACCTGCTAAGTTTGTTCTTGGTATAAGCTTTCGTGTGCATGCACACTTCTTCAGTTAAGGTCATCTCATTCTTCTCAGTGGAGGAAGCAGACCTACATGTACAAAGGAATGTACAGGCCAGTGTGCTCCCTCCTTAGAAATAGGCAGAGATGCTTGTGTGCATGGCAATTTCTTGTGTACAATTGAGTGCACACACTACTCAGGATCTAGGATGAAAATTGTATGAGTAGCAGCTCTTACATAAAAGTGCCATTCCACAACTCCAGTTCATTTCATTGGGTTTACACAGGGTAACTTCCAGATGGATTGTGCCCATGGTGTATGAGCACATTTTGCATTCTGAGTATGTCTAAATAAATGGGTGGGATTTCATGTGTGAGAGTTCTGTGTTTCAGATCCAGAACGTATTATTTGCGAAAGCTGCAATGTATTCACTAAAACAAAAAGCACACTAAAGATCGGTTTAAAAGATTAATGTGGTGATTTATGTACTAGCTTTTACAAAGGCAAATTAGGAGGCTGAAATAGGAAGTGCACAGAGAACTCATGGCTTTCGCAACGGATCGAGAAAGACATAGTTAAATGCTACGTACCTGTCAGTGCTTTCCCTTTATTGCGATAGAGTATTGCAAAGATGGCAATGCCAACCAAGGCAATGAGGAGTGGAATAATCAGTATATAAAATAATGTGTTCGTTTCTGAAAAAAAAGGACAGATAGGTGTCGGAGCATTTTGTATATTCAGGTAGGAATATATTCCTGGAATTTGCCATTTTTGTTATTCAAAATATCCCTTTAAAGCACCGATTGTGTTATGACAGAAATCCAGCAACATGGAAGAATAACTGGAACATTTATTCCAATTATTCCTGTTAATTTCAGTGACCCGGTTCATATGGCAAAGTGTGAACACATGAGCATGCAGGTACAGTGGTACCTCGGGTTACATACACTTCAGGTTACAGACTCCACTAACCCAGAAATAGTACCTCGGGTTAAGAACTTTGCTTCAGGATGAGAACAGAAATTGTGCTCCGCAGTGCGGCGGCAGTGAGAGGCCCCATTAGCTAAAGTGGTGCTTCAGGTTAAGTACAGTTTCAGCTTAAGAACGGACCTCCAGAACGAATTAAGTACTTAACCCGAGGTACCACTGTACTTGGAATTGCAGTTGCTTTCATCTCCCCATTCCTGCTGCTGCTGTGCTACCCACAGCTAAACCATGGTTTGACTTTGTCTTATGTTTGACCCCAGATTCATGGTTTGTCTCCCTGAATCTTGGTAAACCAAGAAATAGCATTGGCTATGGCTTGTGGTTTGTCTGGAGCCTTGATTAAGATGCAATGCTAAACCAAACCATAGCTGAGCTCTGGGTAGCACAGCAGCAGTAAAAGGGGAGAGCAACAGTCATGATTTCCACAGCAGCCGTAATCCATGTTTTTAATGGTTGACAGTGGCGTAGCGTGGGTTGTCAGCACCCGGGGCAAGGCAAGTAATTTGCGCCCCCTAACCCGGGGCAAGGCAAGTAATTTGGCCCCCCCCCCGCTGCACTGTCCCTCCCCCAGATAGTCCCTCGCTCTCTCTCCGCACCGCACCGCACGCCTGGCACCCTCCCCTCCACAGTGGGCAGCGACCCGGCGGCTTGGATCGGATTCACACAGCCAGCACTGCAGTGAGAGAGAGTGAGTGAGCCAGGTAGGGGCAGAGAGCTGCGAGTGCGAGCGCGCCCCCCCCCCAGATGTTGCGGCCGGTGCGGCCGGCCCCCCCTGCACCCCCCACACTACGCCACTGATGGTTGATGTCATATTATGTTTTCATATGTGCTGGAAGCTGTGAAAATCTTGTTGAGGATAACATTTGATAAAGCCCTCAGGGTCTGAGGAACTTAAGCCTGCTCCCAATTAAGCCAAATTGAATGTCAACTTAAGTCCTACAAATAATACACAACTTTTCTTTAAACAATTGCAACCCTCTGTGGTCCCATCATTGTTTGTCTTGTTACGAGCTTTTTTGTATGTCTGAGCCCCTTCTAATTCCTTGATCCAACACAGATTCAATTCCTGGAATAGCCAGGCTAGCTTGCTGATGAGGTAATGGCCCTCTAAATTTGGGCCATTAAGGTAACAAAGGAAGTGGCTCATCGTAAAGACACCACAGTCTCCGTGGCCCTTATTCCGAAGAAAGACAAAACCTGATTAAGTGCCTGAAGCCCCCCGGAATCTCACAACTGTTTGGAGTGGCATGCAACAGTATATTTTTGCATTTACCGTCTTGTGGCTGCTTCAGTTGCTTCTTACAAACGACATCAGCCAGTCTGTTCCCAGGAATTTTTTCCTCAGTTCCTAGAGCTGTGCAGCTAAGGAAGGAAGGAATATATTGACCCCTGTAATATACATCTAGGGTAAACAGAAACAGAGAATCATAGAACTGCAGACTTGGAAGAGACCGAGGGGGTAACCTATTCCAACCCTCTGCAATGCAGGAATCTTTTGGCCAATGTAAGGCTTGAAACCACGACCCTGAAATTATGATTGGAGAGGATGTCAGGAAACAGGGAATTACGTTCACATGTGGTGGGGGTGTAAATATGTACAATTTTTTTTGGCAAAGGGTGTTTAAGGAGATAACAGAAATCACTAGGTTAAAGCTGGCCAAAAGTCCAGAGGTAGCATCATTACCATTATTTACGATGGGATGGAAGGTTCACAGGCTACGAAGGACTCACTCACAAATTTATTGACAGCTGCACGAATTATTATCGCTAGGAAGTGGAAGGGCCAAGCAGAATATAAAATGGAAGAATGGAATAAATATAGCTATTAATGATAAGTTAACATGTGCCATTAAGGTAAGACGGGGAATATGCAGGAGGAATGGTTTTGAGGAGATATGGAGGGTGCTTGTAGAATTTATACTGTTAAAATGGAAAGGGGTCAGACCATCGCAAGAGGTGTTGAAATTTTGGGAGGTTGGATAGTTACAATGGAATGGTCTCGGTGGTGGGGTGCACATTTTCGTTCTTATTTATTTATTATTATTACTTTGCCAAAATAAAATAAATAAATAAGAATGTATGAAATGTAAATACAGTGGTGCCCCGCAAGATGAATGCCTCGCAAGACGGAAAACCCGCTAGACGAAAGGGTTTTCCGTTTTTAGAGGTGCTTCGCAGGACGAATTTCTCTATGGGCTTGCTTCGCAAGACGAAAATGTATTGCGATTCTTGAGGGGTTTTTTCGCTCCCCACCCCCTTTTTCTAAGGCGCTAAGCTGCTAATAGCCTTTTAGCAGCTAATCCGCTAATCCCTTAAGCCTTTAATAGCCGCTAAGAGCCGCTAAGAGCCGCTAAACCGCTAATAGGGTTGCTTCGCAAGACGAAGAAACCGCTAGACGAAGAGACTCGCGGAACGGATTAATTTCGTCTTGCGAGGCACCACTGTATATGTATAAAATATAAATAAAAAAATGGAAAAGAAAAAATTGTGAGTCTCATGCTCACTTCATGAGACTTTGATGATTTTTTTTACTATTATTTTACTGCTATAGATTCGTGGCACTTACTTGGTCCATGTTTTGCATGCATCGGTCGCGGAAGAAATGTTAGAGAAGGATCCTCTTGGGCATGGCACGCACACTGTGTCCTTATTTTGTTGTACTGTGGGACACATGACCAGCAAAAGCACTGAGAATAGAGCATCACTTCATACATGAAGACCTGTTGCTAACAATCCTATTTTGCAAATCATAGGAGCAGGCATTTGGTGCAAGCCAATGATGAGAACCATTAACGAAAAGGCTGAGGGACAGTGGGCTGCTTCCCATATGCTGCAGAAGCAAACCAACTTTTAGAAAATATAAATAAAAGCCAAGCTGTGCCCTTCCATGGTAGCAGGACCTGAAACAGAAGCTGCAGCGAAACCTCTGGTTCTGCACAAGGGGATTTGCTTGCATGCTCCATCACAGGATTGCAGCTATGATAGACAAACACAGTGGATTTTGAAGGCTTTGAAGCATCCACATATGTGTGTATGGAAACACACAAACCCTATCCACAATACACATAGCAGAGGCTCAGAGGGACGTTTTTGCCTAGTGGCCCAGATCATTAAATTCCACACCAAATTTGATGGGTGGGCAGGACTATCCACCTGTTATTTATCTCATGGTAAAAGTAAAGGGACCCCTAACCATGAGGTCCAGTCGTGACTGACACTGGGGTTGTGGTGCTCATCTCGCTTTATTGGCTGAGGGAGCCGGAGTACAGCTTCCGGGTCATGTGGCCAGCATAACTAAGCCGCTTCTGGCGAACCAGAGCAGTGCACGGAAACACTGTTTACCTTCCTGCCGGAGTGGTACCTATTTATCTACTTGCACTTTGACGTGCTTTTGAACTGCTAGGTGGGCAGGAGCTGGGACCCAGCAACGGGAGCTCACACCGTTGCGGGGATTCGAACCGCCGACCTTCTGATCGGCAAGCCCTAGGCTCTGTGGTTTAACCCACAGTGCCACCCGCATCCCATCTCATGCCAAATACACACCCAAATCAAACAGGAGGATTTAATACCTCACACACCAGCTGATGAGCAGGGGTGGTGCTGCCCGTTCCTGCTTTATGCAGAGTTTGGGTGTGTGAGGCAGCTTCCCTGTGGGAAATTCTCTAGTGCTGCCCCTGAACCAAGCAGGACTGAACTCCCCATGCATCCGCTGATGGACAGGAGGAGGTCCAATATTTCTCTCTGCAAGGATTCATGCTCTGTAGGGAAAGCATACCTCTATCTGCCCCACACATTAAATCACATGTGGTGTCAGTGGAAAGATGGGCAAGCGTGGTTTGGTGGAAAGGGGCCGGTAGGCCAAAACTGGCCCTTGAGACAGAGGTGCCACACTAAGCTTACCAGACATCCCTGTTTCCTTGGGACAGTCCCCGGATTTACAAATCAGTCCCCATACAAAATCCATTGAAGATGAAAAGTGTCCCCGGATTCATTGAAAAAAAACCTGGTAACCTTATGCCACACGCTTGGCATGGCGTAAAGTATGAGACTGGTGCCTCCCCATACAGTGGTACCTCAGGTTACATACGCTTCAGGTTACATATGCTTTAGGTTACAGACTCCGCTAACCCAGAAATAATACCTCGGGTTAAGAACTTTGCTTCAGGATGAGAACAGAAATCGTGCTCTGGCAGTGTGGCAGCAGCAGGAGGCCCCATTAGCTAAAGTGGTGCTTCAGGTTAAGAACAGTTTCAGGTTAAGAACGGACCTCTGGAACGAATTAAGTTCTTAACCCGAGGTCCCACTGTATAGCGAATTGATTTATCCTTTTTTAAAAAGAGGAGGAGAGATGATGTGAGGAATTCAGGCTTCCTCCTGGAGTGCTTTCCCACATGTCACCTGAAGCTGGGAGGGGATCAAGTGGCTCACTAGCCCAGCGAGCCTCTAAAACAGACCACTGGCATATGCAAAAGGCTCTGGGCACAAACTGGACCAAAAGTTCCCAGGGTGGCTTAGCGAAATCAGAAATCTTACTGGGATGCTTGACTCCAGAGCCAGGGGGACATTTCTTGTTTCTCCGGCAGCAGTCGCAGTCTTCATTCCAGTGGTAGCCTGCTATGCAGGCACACTGCCGCTGGTTTGTGCTGTTTCCCGGGTTCACTTCTATCAAAGCTCTTCCTTCGAACAGAACAAAGTGGGGAAGCAGATGGAGGTTAAAGTCATGCCTTCACAGCTTCCTTCGGAGCCCTTAGCCTGACCTTGACCCCGAGAACCCTTCCTGGTTGGCAAGAGTGGCTTACGCTGGACTGCAAATCACACTCCCTTGTGACTCCTGGTGGGACGCAGAAAGGGTACAATGGCCTGTTGTGCCGGTGAGTAAGGAACAGGGGAAACCCCAAGTTCTGAATCAGCAGAAGAGGAAAATTCAGGGAAACAAGTACAAATGTCAGGGGAGGGGAGTTAGTGCGGGGCGAGGTGTGTGGATAATCAGAAAGATGGTTGTGGGAGTTTAGCAGAATGCAGTTTGTTCATGGTCGGTTGCATAAGGGAAGCCCCCCCAGAGTCCCAGTCCCAGTTAAGCACACCACCTCTCAGCCTGCTGTGGGAGATTGTGATGGTTGCCAATTAAGTTTCATAAGCATGTTTAAAGGGGTTTTTGCATCCCTTCTCCACACACAACCACCCACAGATTATCTTGCTTTCTCTCTCTCTCAAGTCTCCCTCTAACCTTCCAAAAGTCAGTTCCCTCACAGATTTTAAAGGGCCTACATGGTTAAGCACAGCATATACAGTGGTGCCTCGCAAGACGAAAAGAATCCGTTCCGCGAGTCTCTTCGTCTAGCGGTTTTTTCGTCTTGCAAAGCAACCCTATTAGCGGATTAGCGCTATTAGTGGTTTAGCGGCTATTAGCGGCTATTAAAGGCTTAAGGGATTAGCGGATTAGCTGCTAAAAGGCTATTAGCAGCTTAGTGCCTTAGAAAAAGGGGGTGGGGAGCGAAAAAAAATCGCAAGAATCGCAAGACATTTTCGTCTTGTGAAGCAAGCCCATAGAGAAATTCATCCTGCGAAGCGCATTGAAAAACGGAAAACCCTTTCGTCTAGCGGGTTTTCCGTCTTGCGAGGCATTCGTCTTGCGGGGCACCACTGTACTATATTGGCCTGAATATAAGCCTCACTTCCCTTCCCCCCCCAAATTCCGACCGTGAAAAGTTAAAATGCGGCTTAAATTTGCAACCTTACAAAAATGGGCTTTTACGATATCACTGCTGAATCAGACATAGGGTAAAACGGAACAAGTGTGAGTGCCTGATGAATTTTAAGGGAGTGGCTTATATTCGGGTATTGTCTTTTTTTCTCCCCCCCCCTTGAATTTTAAAGGTGTGGCTTATATTCAGGTGCAGCTTATATTCGGGCCAATACGGTAAGTAAAACAAGGTGAGTCCTCTCTACAAGCTTTGGGTCTCTTTTCAGGACATGCTGAGGACCAGCTGAGTTGGTGGTCCTTGGGGAAAGGTGCCCTCATCAGGGCCCCTTCCTGGCTGGGCTCCCTTCCTTCTTCTTGGTATCACTGGTGCCCATTAATCTTAGGGAAGTAGGAAGTTGCCTTATGCTAAGTCAGACCATAGCACCAATAAGTTCAGTATTGCCTACACGGATTGGCAGCAACTCTCCTGGGTTTCAGGTTGGGGACATTCCCAGTCCTACTTAGAGATTGCAGAGATCGAACCTAGAACCTTATGCATGCAAAGTGCCTGCTCTACCACTGAACTATGGGCCTTTCAGTTTACAATCTAGTACGGTACAGTATGCTTAACTGTACGGCAAGGTAAATAGCACCTACAGTTAACAATCTAGTATTCTTCTCTTACTAAGTCAAGGACTTAGAGGCACAGCAGTGCCTTAGCTAGTTTCCCTTACCTTGGTCACATATTTTATGAAGCGAGCACTTTTCTTCTTCATTCCAGATGTCCATATACTCATTTGGGCCACAGGGCTGGCATATGGTCTCTGAAGTGCGAGTGCATTTGGCAGACATGTACTTTCCTTAACAGGGCAGGAGAAAAGGCTGGTTATACCTCAGGTTCTGCAATGCTGACAGGCTAGCACTAACAAAGGCTTTTAACTCTGGTGTGAGAATTATTTTCCTCTTCCCAGTTAAGGTATTGCTCATCAAAATACTGGAATGAGGGCTGTCAAATCTATTTCGAAAGGACAGCTACTGTATTTTTTGCTCTATAAGACGCCACTAGTTTTAGAGGAGGAGAACAAGAAAAAAAATATTCTCTCCCTCTCTGCGCAGCGCCTCTCCAGCGAAGCAAAGCCAGGAGAGCAAGAGGGATCAGTGTGCACCGACCCCTCTTGCTCTCCAGGCTTCAGCGAAAGCAACGCGAAGCCTCCGGAGGCTTCGCGTTGCTTTCGCTGAAGCCTGCATTCGCTCCATAAGACGCACACACATTTCCCCTTACTTTTTAGGAGGGGAAAAGTGCATCTTGTAGAGCAAAAAATACGTTAAGTTCTACAGCCATGGTGACCCACGCAGAACCTGCTGGATCTGGATCGGCAATTTGACAGAATGAGGTCAATCATGAGTGGTCAACACGCACAAGTGGATTCTGCACGATCCACAGGGAGCTGTTTCCACAGCAGCAAATTTTTGCCGGTCACTTCTGAAGCTTACTGGCTTTGCGGATTCTATTATTATATAGAATTTATAGACCGCTTCCCAGGGACAAGCCATCCAAGCTGTGTTTGATTTTAAAAGACAAAAACAAAGTAAAAACAGAAACACAAGCTCTATAAACAATAGAATCAATTCAACAATCTCTTTAAAAAATCCATACTCATCAGAATGTAATTTAAAAATAGTGCTTGATAATGTAAACTGACGTATACTGTTGACTCTTGGGCTCTGTTTTGACGTCCTGGCTACTGGGCCAGCCCTGCCATTAGACAGACAGCAGCAGTCAGCTCAGGCAACAGATACTGGGGGAACGAGAGTCCTGGCATGGTGCCAGAGGACAAAACTGCATGTGCCTGTCCTATGCTCTCTAATCTAGCCTGCTGTCCTCGGTGGTGGCAGAGAATGCTAGCTAATGCCTTGCCAGTGTTGAAGTATGATTCGACTGCCAGTCCAATAATGGATCAATCTCCACTGTTCAACCAGATAATTTCAACTCCCAGATATCAAGTTGCAACTTGTGGCTGAAATTTTTGGTCCTGGTCTCTGATGTTCAAGAAGAACATTCCACTAAGCTTAGCGCAAATCAAGATGATGGTTTTACAAAATGGAAAGACCTGGTTAGCTGTGGGGACTTAGGCCTGTCATTTCCTGTGAACCACCCTGTGAGTATAGGGCAGTATAAAAACAAACAATAAACAACAACAACAAAGAAACTGACCCCTTCCAAAGTTTTCTTGCATGCCACATAAACCTCAAAACTAAAAGCACTGGGAGGGACATTTTGTGTGAACAGGTGGCCATCTTGGTGGGACTGTGGGGAACTCGGCTCCAACTCTTCACCTCTTTCTTTCTCCATCCCTCCATTCCTTTCACATCACCACCTCCCTCCTCTCCTATTGCTCAGCTTTCAACATCCCCTTTCCCCACCACCTTTTCTGTATATTAAAAACCCCTCTGTTTCCTTTCTCTCCCTGCTCTCTATTGTGGCAAGGGAGGGAGTCTCTCAGTGCTACCATTCCTCTGAGAGATTTCTGCACAGTTATGGACACCTAAGAGGAAAATCCTGACACATGTATATGAGCCCAGCTTCATTCCACCCAAACAAAATTTCCGAGACAGGCATCAAAATGTAGTTTGTATTGTGTATCAAATGGGAGCACCCCTCAACAGAAACTAAAAAGGAGCATCTGACATGTTTTTCTTACACGAGTACTCAAATTTTTTCATATTTTTTTTTTGGGGGGGGGACAGCCACCTTAATACTAGGTCGGATCATCAGTCAATGCAGCTCATATTCTACACTGACTAGCAGTGCCACACAAACACACACTGGGGTTTCAGACAGGACAGGAGTCTTCCTCAGCTTCACCAGATTGAATCTGGGATCTTTTGCATGCAGAGCATGTGCTGAGAGAGGGGCCCCTCCCCATTTCCTGGAAGAAGCATGTCCTAGGTATGCTTACCTGGCTCACATTTGGTGCAGCACCGTCCAGAATATTCATAATGCTGCTCGCTGCTACAGGGAGGGGTGATTTGTAAGGAGAGCTGGAGAACGGGGAAAGAGAGAAATTAGGACACCGTCAGTTAAAGCCCTCATAGTTATAAAATATTTCAAGGCAATCCCAAAGTTTCCCATCTGAATGTGGATTCAGTTGGCTGTGACTACGGTTGTGATGTCTCACAGTGATACCATCAGGCAGTAAGATTTAACCTGCCTGAAAAGTTAAGGGGAGGAAATAACAGCTCAAAACAAGCAAATAAATGAATAAAACTTCATTAACATAGACAATATATCTACAATGTATTATTATTATTATTATTATTAGTAGTAGTAGTAGTAGTAGTATGCCACCAGTCCTCCATAGATCTCAGGGCAGTTCACAAGACCCATTGCTCATCTTCAGTCACTAAAACTGAGACATAATTAAGATCTTCTACCGCTATGCAAGGGTGCTAACTTGAATAGAAGGGCTGGCACAGTGCAGCCACAGTGGCAGAGCCAAGTGTGTGGTGTTGGGAAGCCAGGAGAGCAGCCCTACCCAGCCCTACCCAGCCCTACCCAGGCAGCCCTGCTGGCCACTACTGGTGAATTGTCAGGAGTCCAGGTTCCCAGCTTGATAACACAGTAAGCGTAGCTAAGTAAAAAGGTGGATTTATTGCAAAAACAAACAGATAGCTCCGGACAGCTCTAACAAAGCCTCTGGCACCATTACTTAAGATGACCCTTCTGAAGACTCCTTCCGGCGTCAACAGAAGATGTTGAACTTACAAACCTTATGTCTCTTGTTTTGCTTCCTATCTATCAGCCCTCCCATTTGCCGACTCTTCGGACTTAGTTGATCAGCTCCCACCTCTTCCTTTTCTGAGAGGCTCTCTCTGAGTTAATTCGCGCCTGTTTGTGCTTCCGGTGAGCTTTGGCTGCATTATAGCCTCCTCTCAGCTACAGCCTTATCAGCTTGCCTGTCAAGGCCAGGAAGAGCCGAAGTCTGCACCTGCCGGCTCTCCCCTGCCTGACTAACATCAAGCTTCTCTGTTCCTGGCTGCTTTCTGCAGTTGGCTGCAAACCTTCGCTTGGAGCTGGCTCATTCCTGACACCAATTTATTAAATTTGATAGCCGCTTTATTTTAGTCATACTGTAGCCCAATATTATGAAGTGTCAGTGGAATGTATTGTCATACGTTTTTTTGGAGGGGGGCAGAACCCCATAATATCTACATTCAGTTAAGGGTCAGAATTTGAGCAAACTCATAAATGCATGGAATGTGTATACCATCAATGTTCCCAGCTTCAAACGTTCTCCCCTTCCCCAGCTCATCAGGCTGAGTGGGAAGTCTGGGGCTGTGTGTTAAAGGATGAAGAGGTGGCTTGGCCAACGGTATTGCAAGACCTTGAGCAGCACTAGTTGGGAAAGGAGGGGAAACCCTTCTGCTGGGCAACAAGCCTAGCAGCTAGGGAGTTAACACTCCCACCCACCCATTGCTGCCTTCAGTTTTACAAACACACCCTGGTTGGCAGTGGTGGAGCCTGAGAGAATCACAGCCAGTCTGCCTTTGCTTGCAGAAGGGTCTTCGCTTGCAAGCAAGGGAGGAGAAGTTTCAGAGACATCCCATTTCACTCCAGGGACTTTTGACGCCACATCTGCTTTGTTTTGAGCTTCCCAAACAACTCAACTGCTAGATATGAAACTAAATTATATATATAATTTTAAAAACCCTGGGACATGCACATCAACAACAAAAAAAAGAAATCCAGGTTCAGCTTTCTGATGGTGTGCAAGTTCCACACAGAAAGAAAGAAAGAAAGAAAGAAAGAAAGAAAGAAAGAAAGAAAGAAAGATTGAAATTCCAGGCACTGCAAGATTGCCATTTCCTTTCTCTCACCACCAAAGCAAAAGCAATTACGGTACCTTCGCAAGGGTTGTTCCTGGGAGTAAAATAGCACAGATGTTCCCAGCTGTGCCAAACCAGAACTCAAGAGGCAGGGCGGTAGAGTACCCCACACACACACACCAAGAAAGGTTTCATTATAAGATGCCAGAAACAAACTGCCTTCAAAAAATGGAGTAGCTCTGCTTTGAAACAGCCACTGGTGTTTTCGTATTTATACCGGCCTTAGCAGTGCTACTTGGTTTCCACCCCCTGGTATGGGAAAATCAGCATTAACAAGCAGCAACAGGGAGATTGGGATGCATACAAGACAAGCACACTATGTGGCTGCCCCCCTTCAAATAATGTCTAGGGACACTGCAAATTATGTCGTAAATTACTGGTGCAGAACTGCCCTTAATCCCATTGAATAAAACGGGCTCACTTTTGAGTAGACATGTGTAAGCTTGTCCTGAGTTACTGTTAAATCAGGTTACATTTGAGATAATGCTATCTGTCATATCTAGAGATAATATTAGAGATAAATTTGGTTCCAAGTCCTATTCTCCTGGGTCCCTTGCAACTAAGTATTCATGTTTACCTATAGATATCACACCTATTTCCCTTTAATATTCTGAGAAGGAAGCCATTGCAGCAAAACCTGCTCCTTAAAGATTGACAAATACCTTACGGTAAAACTTTCTGCGGACAAAGTCCATTTCATCAGATGCATCTGATGACGTGGACCCAACCCCATAAAAACTTCTACTGTAATAAAGTTTGTTAGCAAGTTTAAGGTGCCGCAAGTTTTCCCTTGAAATTATAACCTCAGTGCAGGAGTCCAGCAGTGAAAAGGGCACAGAGAGTGAGTTGTTGCCCATGCATAACTCAATGGAAATCTCATCATGTACTCAGAACATTTATCAATGACCCCATTTACCAAGTGGTGACTTATCACTCTATGCATCTTTAAGCTGTTCATCTCTAGTTCCCGGACAGTACCAGATTTATGTATAAGCTAAACAAGCTATAGCTTAGGCCCCCACTCTCTTGGGCCCCCAAAAAAATTTAAAGGAAAAAACACCTGGATGTACATTTCCAATATATAAGATAAAAACCAAACCAAATAAAGCCTACATACAGCAACAGTGTTTTGTGTTGTGTAGGCTCCTATGATGTAATTAATGGGCCCTGCCTGCTAGCCTGCTTCCTAAAATTTGCTCATTTCTATTGCCTACATTCTGCATGGACTGGTTGCCTGGCAGCATGTAGCATGCAGCTGCCGACTGCAGTGCAGCACAGTTGAATGTAGGTCAAGCTGTTGTACCTGTTATCCAATATTAAAGAGTGCTTGTAGACTGATGATCAGGCAGCATAGACTAAGGGTATGAGTCTTATGCCTACTGATTGATTTCATGTACAGTGGTACCTCGGGTTACATACGCTTCAGGTTGCATACGCTTCAGGTTACAGACTCCACTAACCCAGAAATAGTACCTCGGGTTAAGAACGTTGCTTCAGGATGAGAACAGAAATTGTGCTCCGGCGGTGCGGCAGCAGCAGGAGGCCCCATTAGCTACAGTGGTGCTTCAGGTTAAGAACAGTTTCAGGTTAAGAACGGACCTCCAGAACGAATTAAGTACTTAACCCGAGGTACCACTGTAATACATAATTTGTTTATTTTGATCCCATTACAGCATGGGTAGGCAAACTAAGACCTGGAGGCCAGATCTGGCCCAATCGCCTTCTAAATCTGGCCTGCGGACGGTCCAAGAATCAGCGTGTTTTTACATAAGTAGAATGTGTGGTTTTATTTAAAATGCATCTCTGGGTTATTTGTGGGGCATAGGAATTCGTTCATTTTCCCCCTTCAAAATATAGTCCGGCCCCCCACAAGGTCTGAGGGACAGTGAACCGGCCCCCTGCTGAAAAAGTTTGCTGATCCTTGCATTACGACTTTAGATACTTATTAGGTCCATAAATTACCATATAGCATATATTCAACACAGAAAATAGTGACAATTTGTTGTTGACAGAGGACAGCTGGACATATAAAGGGCCCCATTACCTTCAGTTGCTTAGGGCCTCCTCAAACCTAAATCCGGCCCTGATCCTGGACATGTAATGAGAGGAGAATCATTCCACATTTGCATCCCTGGATTTAGTGGCGCTGTGGGTTAAACCACAGAGCCTAGGACTTGCCGATCAGAAGGTCGGCGGTTCGAATCCCTGCGACGGGGTGAGCTCCCATTGCTCGGTCCCTGCTCCTGCCAACCTAGCAGTTCGAAAGCACCTCAAAGTGCAAGTAGATAAATAGGTACCGCTCAGGCGGGAAGGTAAACGGTATTTCCGTGCACTGCTCTGGTTCGCCAGAAGTGGCTTAGTCATTCTGGCCACATGACCCGGAAGCTGTACGCCGGCTCCCTCGGCCAATAAAGCGAGATAAGCGCCACAACCCCAGAGTCGGTCACGACTGGATCTAATGGCCAGGGGTCCCTTTACCTTTACAAATTGTGTTATGGCAATACAGATGAGCCACTTATCAAGTAACCACTTCATAAATTATATGGACCCAAAGACTCGTCAGAAAGTACATACACCACATGATCATAAAAAGAGTTAGTTTCTTCCTTTTCAGCCTCCGCCTGCAGGTTCCTCTTTATGTGAGGCACTTTAACGGTGACTTAGATGGAGTTTGACAGGGGCAAAGTCCCCAGCTTTAAGGAACAGCATGCAAATCTACAAAAGCACACAGAGCCAAACTTGTAGAGAATAGCAGGAAACCTCTGCATTGTATCCGAAGGTGCTTCCTCTTTTTTGAAAAAAAAAGAGAAAGTAATAGTAACTCACAATACTCTAACCTTTATAACAGAAGGTTGTTTGTGGCCCTCTTTCAGTCACCCCTGCACTTTGAAGCACAGAGGTTGAGGACAATAGGAGTTCTTTGTTTAGTCCTATCATTCACCTCGCTGATAAGGAGCCAACAGTAAAGAAATAAAAAGCCGATTCCTTCTTTGTACAGTTATGCACAGAAAAGAAAAGTAAACATTCAGCACTTTCTTATATTGGCATGGTTCCCATCTAGACTCAGTGCTTTACAGTGCAATCCTGAGGTGCCTCCTGAGTAAACCTCGCTGAGTTCAGTGCAACTTACAGCACAATCTTCTATCGGTGGTATTCAGGGCTTTTTTCAGCTGGAACTCACTGGAACTCAGTTCCAATGGCACCTCTCAGATGGGCGCCATTGTCATTACAGTGGTATCTCGGGTTACAGACGCTTCAGGTTACAGACACTTCAGGTTACAGACTCAGTTAACCCAGAAATAGTACCTCGGGTTAAGAACTTTGCTTCAGGATGAGAACAGAAATCGTGTGGCGGCAGCGGAAGGCCCCATTAGCTAAAGTGGTAACTCGGGTTAAGAACAGTTTCAGGTTAAGAACGGACCTCCAGAACGAATTAAGTTCTTAACCCGAAGTACCACTGTATAAGAGAAGAAGAAGAAGAGTTTGGACTTGATATCCCTCCTTTCACTCCCCTTAAGGAGTCTCAAAGCGGCTAACAATCTCCTTTCCCTTCTTCCCCCACAACAAACACTCTGTGAGGTGAGTGAGGCTGAGAGACTTCAGAGAAGTGTGAGTAGCCCAAGGTCACCCAGCAGCTGCATGTGGAGGAGCGGAGACGCGAACCCGGTTCCCCAGATTACAAGACTACCGCTCTTAACCACTACACCATGCTGGCAGAACAAGGAAGGTGTTCATGGTGAGTTCTGGCACCTCTTTTTCTAGAAAAAATAGCACTGGTGGTATTCAATTAGATTTTACTCAGGGCAGACCTGCAGAAATGAAAGAACATGACTCAGTTCATCTTAGTCAATTTTTGCTTGCCTCAGTTTCTAACCCCCACATCTTAATTGTAGTTCTTCACATTTCCACATCGGGGAGGGTGATGGTTGGGGAGTGTTGTTTAGCCCCACGTATCCTTCAATGAGAGCTTCCTGAGGGTCCGATTCTATCCCCCATGCTGTTCAATATCTACAGGAAAACACTGAGTGGCGTCATCTGGAGTACGTTGCTGTTAATATGCTGATAACACCTGGCTCTACTTCGCCTTTTCATCTGCAGGTGAGGCGGTGGGTGTGCTGGCCAGATGTCTTGCCTTGGTAACAGACTGGATGGGAGCCAACCAACTGAAGCTAAATCCAGATAAGATTGAGGCCCTGTCAATGGGTGGTTCCCTAGACCAGATGGATGGGAGGTTGCCTGCTCTTGGTCTGAAGAAGCAGGTCTATAGCTTGAGGATACTTCTGGATCCATTACTAATGTTTGAGGCTGAGGTGGTCTTTGTGGCTCGGAGTGCCTTCCCTCAGCTTTGGCTGGTGGCCCAGCTGTGCTCCTATCTCTACAGGGATAGTCTCACTTTTGGTTGTCTATGCTTTGGTAACCTCTAGCTTAGGTTACTGCAACACACTATTCATGGGGCTGCCTTTGAAGACAGTTCAGAAACTTCAGCTGGCGCAAAATTCAATGGCCAGCAACAATCTGGCCTGACTGCACTGGCTACCAATTTGTTTCTGGGCCCAGTCCAAAGTGCTGGTTTTGACCACAATACCACAAGGACTGTCTCTCTCCATATGAACCTACCCAGACCCTGAGATCATAATCTGAGGCCCTTCTTTGTGTGGCTCCTCTACGAGAAATCTGGAGGGTGGCAACATGAGAACGGGTCTTTTCTGTGGTTGCTCCGTTTGTGGAATGCTTTCCCAAGGGAGGCTCGCTTGGCACCTTCATTACATATCTTTAGGTGGCAGGCAAAAACTTTCCCCTTTAAACCAGGCCTTTTGCCTTTAACTATCTGTAACCTTTTGGAAGTACAGTGGTACCTTACAAGACGAATGCCTCGCAAGACGAAAAACTCACAAGATGAAAGAGTTTTTTGTTTTTTGAGTTGCTTCGCAAGACGAATTTCCCTATGGGCTTGCTTCGCAAGACGAAAATGTCTTGCACCTTTTTCTTAAAACCGTCAATGCATTTCCTATGGGAAACCGTGCTTCGCAAGACGAAAAATTCACAAGACGAAAAAACTCACAGAACGAATTAATTTCGTCTTGCGAGGCACCACTGTAGGTGGGATGTTTTTAATATATCCCCTCACTGTGGTTTTAATGTGGGGTTTTGTTTTTGTTTGTTGTAAGTTGCTTTGAGTTTCCTTGGGCAAGGTGAAGCGACTAACATGTTTAATAAATAATAATATATATTTTGTACGACTTCATGAACATTCGCCAGCATTTCAGTGCAAATTTCTCCTAATAAGTACATTTTTGCTGAATATGCACATTTTTGCAGAGGAAATTCCCTGAACATATGCTGTTTTCACTCATATATGCATTTATTTTTGCCCATTTTATCCCAGTGCACACATTTTTATACATTACTTGGCTTGAGAGCTGCATTACAAAATTTGAAGAAGTGCAAATTTCAAAGGATAGCTTTGTTTCAATTCCTGTACAGTGGTACCTCAGGTTACATATTCTTCAGGTTACAGACTCTTCTAACCCAGAAATATTACCTCGGGTTAAGAACTTTGCTTCAGGATGAGAACAGAAATCGTGCTCCGGCGGCGCGGCAGCAGTAGGAGGCCCCATTAGCTAAAGTGGTGCTTCAGGTTAAGAACAGTTTCAGGTTAAGAACAGACCTCCAGAACAAATTAAGTTCTTAACCCGAGGTACCACTGTTTAACAATGTGTGTGGGTAGGTTCGCCTTTAAATGTGAACTGAATTGAATTCCCCCCCATACCTAGTTCCATATGAGTCACAGTCACACGTGCACATGAATAAAGCATGCAGGAGACCCAAAAGGCACATGAATGTGCAACATTATCCCAAGCAGTTTGTGCATATCTTTGCCCTTTGCACAATTGCAAAGAATACTGCCATCATCTTCAATGAGATCGCTCATGTGCATTCACACACTGCCTGTGTGTTTGCAACAGGTTGAGCTAAGAATCCTTGCAAGTCTCAGTCACAGCAAGACAAAGAACAACATTGGCCAAATTACATCCCTGTCCTCTCCTCTTTATGCACACTCTCTACACACTCTCCATATGTAGTAGAGAAACACATATCCTCTCCAAACAAATAGAAATAGAAGAAATGGACAGAACCGGCAAAAGTCATTTAGCTACCCTTAGAGCGGCTTACTTATAATGTTATTGAGCAATCTGATTACAGAAGAAATTGTGTGTCATGGCTTGCTAAAATTGCTTTTCGCTCAAATGACTGTTCGGAGAGAAAGACACATCCCTGGCAGAGGATATAATTGCAAGGGGCCCTTTCTTCTTTTTAGAGACAATGAAACCTGGAAGAGCAACCTAGGGGGTTTCCATGGGCCTTATGACACACAAATTCTGGCCAATAACCCGAGATTATTCTATAGCGATAATCTCATTGTTTTTGAAAGCTAACGTTTATTTAAAGTGCGCTCACTGTGTGAAGCTAACCAAAACCATCTGGGATTAGGGGTCATGGCCTGCACTCAACAGGTGTAACTTAGCTCAAAAACCTGGAACTTTCCCCCCCTTTTTGCAATTAATCATTCAACAGGACAAATGAGAACCAAAGTTTTCAGTTTAGCACTCTAGATGTCTGTGCTATTTACCTGATTAATGCTTGCACAAGTGATAGAAGCCTTGCACAATACCCCCCCTCTCTTTTAAGTCTGATTTATGTGCCACAATTACAGTCTCCAAGGTGGGATTGACCTTAATAATAATAATAATAATAATTTTTATTTATACCCCGCCCTCCCCAGCCAAGGCTGGGCTCAGAGCGGCTTACAAGCAATAATAAAAACAAGATGAATGATTACAACTTAAAAACAAAAGTAAAATACAACATGAAAATAATGTAACATTAAAATATTAAAATGTAGCCTCATCGCAGGAGGAGAAGGAAAAGAAAAAAGAAAGAGAGGGAGGGAGGGAATCAAATTGGCTCCAAGCCAAAGGCCAGGCGGAACAACTCTGTCTTACAGGCCCTGCGGAAAGAAATCAGATCCTGAATGACCTTGAATGACCAACTCTTCCAAACCAGATTGTTGGATTTGAACATGGGTTCAGCATGCAACAATCTGTGGAAACAGACACGCTCATATAATTTGGACCACCAGAAACCAAATGGCTAGATTGTGCTAAGATAAGGAGTGAGTGGAAGTAGGTGTGTAACATTAGATGAAATGTCACCATATATCTAGCCTATTAGATGAAATCCCCATGTTCAGGTGTTATGTGTTCAGGGGTCTGTGTTTGCCTGAGCTTGAGTCTGGATTATGAGCCCCTGTGTTCTGATTCGATACAGGATATCCAATCACATAGTATTTCAGGATTTGGGCCACTGCCATTGGCCCTTAAACTCTGAGCTATGATTCGCAGCTTGGGAGTTTAGACAGCCAATCACATTGAGACTGAGAGTGGCCCAGGTCTTCAGAAATGTGTATAAGCAGTTACTTTGCCCCTGTTGTCCCGTTCTGTTAGTTCGATAAAGGTTCTTGTTGTTATTACTGTGTCTTGCTTCGTGGGAACCCACCTACACTGCAAGGGGATTTTTTTAAAAAAGTATGAGCTGGCATTTTGATGACAACAGTATTGTGTGGACACTACCAAAAAAGAAAAGAAAAAACTTAACATGCATAAGTTGTTCAGATTCCGTAATCAATCCTGATCTGGAAGTATCCTAAGACTGCAAATAGGGCTGTCATCTATGCAAAGTCAGAGAAACACCACTTTAAAAGATTAGGAGCCAGTTTGTTGTAAACAGTATCTTGAGCATGGGTAGGGAAAGTAAGGCCCGTGGGCAGGATCCGGCCCAATTGCCTTCTAAATCTGGCCCACGGACGGTCCGGGAATCAGCATGTTTTTACATGAGTAGAATGTGTCCTTTTATTTAAAATGCATCTCTGGATTATTTGTGGGGCATAGGAATTCGTTCATATTTCCCCCCCAAAATATAGTCTGGTCCCCCACAAGGTCTGAGGGACAGTGGACCGGCCCCCTGCTAGAAAAGTTTGCTGCCCCCTGATCTTAAGTGTTCCCAAACAGGGCACAGCAGAGCCTCTGTAGCTCCAGAAGTTCACTTCCAGGTCTTTAATTCAAAACAACTCCTAAACCGTGAAGGAAATGGTTTTCGTGATGTCGACTTTCCAATGAGACTTGTAAAAACCACATCACAAAGTTTCCATCCCATAAAGCAAATATACGGTCAGGAAATGCAAAGAGCTGAAGCAAAATGAAGGGAAAACAATATTTCTGTCTGAAAAAACACAAATCTTAACATTGAAGAGCTTTCTGTACGCTGAAGACTGAAATACAAAATGGGATAAAAATAAAAGATGCTCAGATCCTGTCAACAGACATTCTATTTCTCTGACTGCTGTGCTTCACAATAATGCTTGGCTGACTTTTAAAAAGGAAGAAGTGGCCAAACTACTGGTTGGAGAATTTGCCTGATATCAGCAAACATACGAACGAGAAATATAAATCCACAGAGTCCTTCCTGTTGGACTGGAGATTTGAAGTAGTTAAGATGGCGTCATGCTACTGGCCAATCACTGCCCACAGAGGCAGTTGTTTTACATCTAGAGAAAGGGCCATAGCTCAGTGGTAGAGACAGTACATGTACAAAGTCTGCAACATCTCCAGTTAAAAAGGATATTGGTAGGAGGGCTAGGAATGCAGCTACCTGAAGCCTTCGAGGATCACGTGTAAATTTGCAGAAACTGAACCAGACAAAGAAGATAAGGAGTCTGACTCAGTATAAGGGAGTGCCATGTATTCATGCAAAGAGTGGCACCGTTAACTAATTTTAGACTCTGGATGTAGTGGTTTTATGGGTAATTTTTTCACACAAAGGAACATTATTTAACATACTTCCAAATGCAGTTAAGCTTGCTGCATTTGGGGGATCCATCTGCTCATTCCTCTGAGTGGGGCCCTGGACTTGTGCCCCCAAAGACCTACCCTGATGATGCTACTGAATCCAAAGCCAATGGAAAAGAACACATGAGAAAGCCAACTTAAAACTTCTGCCTTAAGTGGAAATAAAATGGCTGGTCATAATGGAGTCCTTCCAATTTCCATTGATTTAGCAAGAGTTAAGCTTATCCCTCTTGGAAGTTCAGTAAGATGCATTTATTACCAGAGACGTTACTGGGACTTAAGGCATACTACACACTCGAGTAAGCTCCACTGAAGACAGCGGGGCTTACTTACAAGTAAAAAAATGCATGGGGTTGCTCAGCTTTGCCTGCATTGTGCCTGTTATGATGAAGATTTTCGTAGTATCTGTAGCTTCTTCCAACAGCGGAGGATAAATGTTAACAACCTCAGATATGCAGATGACACAACCTTGATGGCAGAAAGTGAGGAGGAATTAAAGAACCTTTTAATGAGGGTGAAAGAGGAGAGCGCAAAATATGGTCTGAAGCTCAACATCAAAAAAACGAAGATCATGGCCACTGGGCCCATCACCTCCTGGCAAACAGAAGGGGAAGAAATGGAGGCAGTGAGAGATTTTACTTTCTTGGGCTCCATGATCACTGCAGATGGTGACAGCAGCCACAAAATTAAAAGACGCCTGCTTCTTGGGAGAAAAGCAATGACAAACCTAGACAGCATCTTAAAAAGCAGAGACATCACCTTGCCAACAAAGGTCCGTATGGTTAAAGCTATGGTTTTCCCGGTAGTGATGTATGAAAGTGAAAGCTGGACCATAAAGAAGGCTGATCGCCGAAAAATTTATGCTTTTGAATTATGGTGCTAGAGCAGACTCTTGAGAGTCCCATGGACTGCAAGAAGATCAAACCTATCCATTCTGAAGGAGATCAGCCCTGAGTGCTCACTGGAAGGACAGATCCTGAAGCTGAGGGGCTCCAATACTTTGGCCACCTCATGAGAAGAGAAGACTCCCTGGAAAAGACCCTGATGTTGGGAAAGATGGAGGGCACAAGGAGAAGAGGACGAGATGGTTGGACAGTGTTTTCGAAGCTACCAGCATGAGTTTGACGAAACTGCGGGAGGCAGTGGAAGACAGGAGTGCTTGGCGTGCTCTGGTCCATGGGGTCACGAAGAGTCGGACACGACTAAACAACAACAACATAGCATAAGCTTGTTGCCAGTTCATCATGGAATTAAAACTGTGCCCACAGAGAACAGGAATATGCATCCAGTCCTTTACTACCATCATGTAAAGGACAATGGTTCTAGATGGCACTTGTTATTTCAACAGATTTCCTTCTCTCCCATTGCATTATGAAGTAGATTTAACTGTAGATTCTTTTGTAAAAAAAAAGGGACTTTGTTTAAAACCAATAGGACTTGCGTACGGATTCCCCGCCACCCCCACACGAACCATTTTAGGGCACGGGATGGAAGATAATATTCTTCATATTCTTCGCAAAATTAGAATGAGGAACTTGTTGCCAGGATGTGGTTGAGGCTAAGGATTTCGCAAGATTCAGAGAGGAAGCAGTGATTTATAGAGCCGATAGAATTATATACAACTTTAAATGACTAATCCTAATTTGGGGAAGGGATGGATTTTTGGCCTTTCATACATACCGTACCAAAAAATAAAAAAATAAATTAAACTAGCTCACCTGGAAACCCCGGTTCTGTATGCAGCACGAGCCAATTCAATATGCAAAATAAATTCTACAGTGCAGCTTTCGCGTATGCCTATCACACATTTATTCTGAACCAGCTGCAGGCCTGTTTGGCAGGAAGGGGAGAAAGATGGTTGCATACCACAACCACTTCCCAACGGAAGAATAAAAGCAGATCTGCTCCTTGCTCCATCTTCTACCACAAACTCCATGATTCTTTAGAAGAGGTGGTTCCAAAGAGCTCTTCAACCCATCCCCTCTTCTGCCAACCAACGCTGAGGCCACTGACTTGGGCAAGCCCCAGGAAAAAGGAAGGCAGGAGCCTTCCAGAGGTACAAGAGAACATTCCGCTGGACGATGAAAAGTTGTACTGTGCATTGAAGATCTCCTTATTTGCTTTCCCCTCCCACATTTATTTTCACAGGCAAAGCCAGGCCAGCTTTAGCACAACTGCCCCCTCCAACACAACCACGGCCTCTAGCCCTGAGAAGCAAGGCGCAGTCCCCAAGGCCCAGAAACCATTCAACATGGATTCCCTCCTCCATTTGGCTTCTGCATTTTGTGGGGTGGAGAACCTTCAGGAACATACAGTCTTATCTTCACAAGCCTAAAGGAGAAAGGCTATGGCCTGCCTCAATGATGTCCTGGTCCAGGAGTACCAACTTGAATTAAAAAAATGGAGGGGGGGGAGGTAAGCTCTGTCTCACAAGACGCAGTGCACGCATACTATTTGAATGACAATGCCCATCAACGTGCCCCCCTCAAATATTGTATTGGGGGGGGGGGCAAAGGACCACAGCCCCTAGAAGTTCTTCGACTTGCAGCAAGACAATATAAATATCAAAGTTAATTTTCATGGTGTTTCAGAATGGCCTTTACCCCTTAATCTCACATTAAGGCTCAACCACACTTCCTTTTGTCATGCTGCTTTCCCCTAGGGAAAAACTGTTCTTTAGTGTTCAACCAGAGCAAATGGCAATTTGGGTTTTCTCTGCAATGATGTTTGCTCCGATTTAGCAGTAAAGAATGGGTTTTCCCTGGGAAAGGAGCAGCGCAAGGGGGAAACTGCTCAGACCCATGCCTAGAAAGTATGGGTCAAGCAGAAAACTGCTCAGACCTGTAAGCACGGTACAAGCAGAAGTGTGGACAAGGTATCAGTTTCATGCAACAAACAGGCTGCTAAGAACTCGCACTAGGTCCAGGCAGCATTCAACCCATGTGTAATTTATAACAGAACAGTCTGCATTAAACTGTTATACTATATTAGATATTATGTTACCTTTATTACCTTTTTTTTGTATTCACTTGTTTTATGTACTCTAGCTGGCTTCCAATAAAAATATATTATTGGATTGTAAACAAGGAAACAGCCACACTAAATGGCTGTGTTCAGACACAATGCTCAACCATGATATAGCTGCATTATGAAGGTCAGTAAAAATAGGGTTGCCATATTGCCAAAAGTGAAAAATCCAGACAAAGTTGTTGAGCTTTATTGGGGAACATCTCCCCCCAAAACCAATTCACCCCCCTTGCCATATGTCTGGGTTTTCCTGGACATTTTGCCGATCCGGCGAAAATCCGCCTGGATGCCTTCTGCTGCCCGATTCTAGAATAGAATAGCAGCCCTAGAAATGAATCTCAGGCTCACATGCTTTCCCACTATCCCTCTGGCTGATGAAAAGAGGAAGGTTACACATATGTTTTAGATTATAGTTTAGTGTGCTTTCCGAACCCTAAACTACAATCAATCTTTAGCCCGGTTTATCGAAATTGCACATAACAGTGAAACAAAACCAAAATATTGTATAAAATCTTAATGTTAATATTGCATAGTTTAGTGTTTTCACACTTCTGAACCGGTTTGGAGAGAGTTGGCTAAGCGCTCTTATCTGCCTCAGTCTCCATTACTGAGCCTGGTGACACCAAGAAGTGCCGGCCCACCTATGAGGCAAGCAGATGTACACAGGTCATTGTTTTATATTTGAATTCTTTTGTAGTTGTGCTGAAGAAGATTCCAGCGAAACAATCAGATTATCTGGGATCACTGTCCTACATTGTTCTTCACTTACTACTTTGGCACCATGAATGCCTAAAAAAAGTTTTACCGCTTAGCCCACAGGATAGCATCTATTACTTTGTTTCAACCATAGACTTATTATACTTGTACGGACTTTCAAAGATTGACAGACGTGTGTTCATTCGCTTTCAAATATATTAGAGAATTCACAAGTGTACACATTTTGTTTTTGTTGTACTAAATCATGTATATTATGCAATAAGAATTGCAGTGCTATCTAGTAACCTGGTCTTCATGTTGCTTTATTGTTTGTTGTGCTAAGTTTGCAATACAGTGGTACCTCAGGTTAAGTACTTAATTCGTTCCGGAGATCTGTTCTTAACCTGAAACTGTACTTAACCTGAAGCACCACTTTAGCTAATGGGGCCTCCCGCTGCCGCTGTGCCGCCGGAGCACGAATTCTGTTCTCATCCTGAAGCAAAGTTCTTAACCTGAAGCACTATTTCTGGGTTAGCGGAGTCTGTAACCTGAAGCGTATGTAACCTGAAGCGTATGTAACCTGAGGTACCAGTGTATACTTCTATCATGTTTGCTGTACAGTGAGCAAATAAATCACCCACGAGCAAATGCATTTTAATAAAGCAGATTACTTCATTAATCTTTCGAAGCGTTCTTTAAGTTGGGGAGAAGAAATGAAAAGCACTTATACAATTTCCAGGGACATCTGGATGAATGCAATAAGAATTGCAGTGCTATCTAGTAAACTGGTCTTCATGTTGCTTGTATTGTTTGTTGTGCTAAGTTTGCAATACAGTGGTACCTCAGGTTAAGTACTTAATTCGTTCCGGAGGTCTGTTCTTAACCTGAAACTGTTCTTAACTTGAAGCACCACTTTAGCGAATGGGGCCTCCTGCTGCTGCTGCGCCGCCGGAGCACGATTTCTGTTCTCATCCTGAAGCAAAGTTCTTAACCTGAAGCACTATTTCTGGGTTAGCGGAGTCTGTAACCTGAAGCGTATGTAACCTGAAGTGTATGTAACCCGAGGTACCACTGTACAGGGGTTTGTTGTTCTGTATTGCTGCAGCTGCAATGGCAACAACAGCTCCTTGGAGGCTAGATCTGCCGTCCCCTCAGCAGCCCCCTCATATTGCCGCCTCTATAACAGCCTCTTGGTGAATAGGAAGCGCTGCTGGTTAATAGGAGGTGCTGCTGGTCACTCACATCCTTGTTCCCGATGTAGGTCTTTATTGCATCCCCCCTGTGCCTGATATAGAACTTCACTCAGGCCTTCTTCCCTGGCGGAGGGCAGCCATTTTGTGGTTTACCTCAGGTGCCAAAATGGCTTGTGCCAGCCCTGGTTTCAGGCAGAAATTTCTCCCACCTGGAGATGTTAGGGGTTCTGCAAAGGCCCTTCCTCAATGTAAACAAACAAATAAAGTAGACATGAGGCCTGGCGCTTCAGTGCTATTTTTCTTTTTTTAAAAAAAAGAGGTGGCAGAACTCACCATGAACGCCTTTCTCGTTCTCTTAGAATGGCAATGGTGCCCACCTGAGAGGTGCCAGAACTGAATTCCAGAGAGTTCCGGCTGAAAAAAAGTCTTGTGCATTTATGATGGAGGTGAGATTTAGCCTGGCTAGTTCCTGACTCAAAGCCACTATGCAAGACTAGCTATATATTGGTATGAACTAGTTTCCCTTAAGAGCTAGGCAGTACCGCCTGGCAACAAATGGAGCTGTACTTAATAGGAGAGCTGAATTAATCCTTTGGTTTCCTTCTGATTTTTTTGTTTCTGTTTTGGATTTTGTGTGCATTTTGCACCCAGGGCTGCTCAATATTCGCTGGCTAAATATTGAAAATGGAAAAAACACACACACACAAACCAACCAACCAAGAAAGATACCCAAGAAAGTCTATAATTTGAAGAAGTCAAACATTAGGGAGATTTTTTTTTTTTTAACAACACCAACCCTGTTTATAAAAAGCATTTTAATGTTTAAGCACGGAGTATAGCTTACAGGATAGTTTCTCAAGGGAAGTGGTCAAAGCCACATCACTGGAGACGTTTCCAGTTTGGAAGAACACGAGCGAAGGCAGACTTCGATGGAAAACCACCATTGGGTGAAACTCAATGGGTCGGTTCCAAAATGATTGGAAAACACAAAATATGAGAAATCAGATAGCCACCCTTTGCCTGAATTCTGCTGCCGGGGTTTATTTTTTCAGCACATGCAAATTACATCCCTCGATAGCCTTCCTTGCTGGGCTTGCCTATCTCGACAGGGGTGGCTGAGGGTGGCTTGTTTGCCTCCCTTACCTTTGGAAGTCATTGGAATGGGGAAACTGCACTAGGATGATATTTATTTTAGATAAGGAAGCGTAAGAAATGGAAAGTATTAAAAACAAGAACTGCAAGCTGTGCTTTGCTGCTGTATCTTAGAAGAGGGCTGCATCCAAGCCACACATTTAAAGCAGCACCCCCCTCCGTGAAAGAATCCTGAGAACTTTAGCTTGCTAAGGGCGCTGGGAATTATAGTTCTATAAGGGGCAAAGTACAGTTCCAAGGATTTTTTTGAGGGCGGAAATGTGTTTAAATGTATGATGTGTACACAGACGGAGTCTCCTGCCATGTTTTCTTACATAACTTACGATCACCTGAGGAGGCCCACTTAGGGTCTCCCAGTTCATGAGGATGCAAACTGCAGAGGCAGGATCCTGGGTCATATCTGTAGGGGCACCTTCTTCTTAGAAACCCCCTCCCCTTTGAAGGAATCATACTTTTGGGAGCTTCTGTCGATGAGCTGAAGCTTTCCTCTTTTTAAAATTAAATCAGGGTTTATTTTGTGTACACTCCACTTTCAATTTCGCTGCTTTCCTGTAAGTGCACTATAAATTGCGTATTTGTTATTTTTTCCCGGTAGTTCCAGAAGAGCAAGATTCTCTTGCTGCATCGACAAGTAACCCCCCCCCCCACCGCAATCGCTGTGGCTACCTGTGGCAACTGGAAAACTCAGTCTGCTTATTCAAATGTTAACACTGTCAAAAATCAATCGGATTTGAACGCAATTCAGGCGGCAGCATTGTTTTGCAGTAACAAGTGTTCTGCTTTCTCTTCCAGAAATCCAACAACGTATGCAGCAAAGCTCACCCTGCCCCTTCCATAAATGGACTTTGCCCCTTCTGTGCCCCTTTCAATATCTTTTAATTGAATAGGGTTTTATGTTTGTGAAATTGCATTGATTTTTTTTTTGTATAGAGTGGAGGAGCTATTGCAGGAGCTTTTGAACAGAATAGAACAAATTAAATTCAAACATACCTTAGGGCTCCAGGGACTGAAGGACCCACGTTATACCCTTGCATCCCTCCTGCCACCCCGCCTTGCAGCCTTACCTGATGTAGTTCAGTGATGAAAACGGTGAAAACAACAAGCCAGAAGCTTCCTGAGATAGCCATATCCAGGAGTGTTTTGCTTGCTGCTGCTGAGCAGGAATAAAGTCCTCCAAACTAAGCCTCAGGCAGAGGCACATTTAAGTGACTGATTCCTCTCCTCCTGCCTTTCAGCCACAAGGGAAGAGAGCTGGCGAGAGAGAAAGAGACAGCGCACAAGTGAAGGAAACAGAAAGTCCCTCCCCTTCTGGCTACAGTTCCCACAGCATTTCCTCAGGACTCAACTTGCAGAGTTGCCACTTTCTCAGTATGTGTGTGTGTGTTAACTCCCTCCTGGTCCGTTCCTTTTCCTTGGTCCTCCAAATTCAAAACGTTTCATGGCATCTGTGAATCGAAGGCTGCTTCGTGTAAGGAAAAGAAATAAGGGGCCCGCCGGAGACATTTTGCGCCCAAAGCAAAGCAGATTAAGGCCTTCTCAACCCACAGAAACGCCACATGTCATAGCATTCAAGTCCAGTCCAGGCCTTTTGGTGTTGGTGCAAAGCAGTAATCTTTCGCCCCCGCATCTCGAACCCATGACTCTGAAATTAAGAGTCTCAGGCTTCACTGGCTGAGGTATACCTCAGGTCTGAGTCTGTGGCGGCAAATGAGTAGGCTTCCTTTCAGAACACTTTAGCTCCAGTGCTGTCAAGCGTAATTTAGCCATCCTTTCCACTAAAATCAAATCAAATCTGGTAACCTTGCGTTCCCAAGCTCTGCTAACAATCTTGATACACTTTGCCTTTTCTAGCTATTGCTACTCCTATTGTCCTGTTCAGGACCATGCCTGAATGTGCCAGATATTGGGATGTTGTTGTTGTTTAGTTGTTTAGTCGTGTCCGACTCTTCGTGACCCCATGGACCAGAGCACGCCAGGCACTCCTGTCTTCCACTGCCTCCCGCAGTTTGGTCAAACTCATGCTGGTAGCTTCGAGAAAACTGTCCAACCATCTCGTCCTCTGCTGTCCCCTTCTCCTTGTGCCTTCAATCTTTCCCAACATCAGGGTCTTTTCCAGGAAGTCTTCTCTTCTCATGAGGTGGCCAAAGTATTGGAACCTCAGCTTCTTTTATTAATAAAGGACTGTGTGTTGCCAATTAATTGATTATATTTTTACTACCACAGGGGAGCCATTTGGATTCTCTGCCTCAAGCACACATGTGTGTACACACCAATATAGCCTACTTCTGGTCCTAATTAATCTTTACTTGGTGGTTGCCATAAAGGATTTTCTTAATTCGTCTGCGGCCTCTGAAATACTGCCTCTTGGGTTCAGCTGGCATTTTCCACAGATGGAGATTGAAGACCCCACCTTGCACATGTAAACATTACATCCTCTTCACTTGCAACAAGCACTTGGTTGTTGATGTTCAGGTAAAGGCCTTATGCTTGCTTTGCTTGTACTTCTGGGGTCAACCAGTCTGTTTTGTGCATGGATCTTGAAGGAGGCAAGATCTCTTCCTCCAGTGCTGTTATCGGCACTGCTTACTGCATAGCTGGAACAATGCTTAGTCTCCTCTTCCCCTTTTTAGTAGTGCAGACAATTCTGTAACAGCAAGGATGTTATTTACTCATGCCTGACTCAGACTATAAATTTGTAATTCCGTCTTCAGCATAACCGTGCAGATCCATTCCAGTTGGGTTTCAGGCCCAGTTTGGGCAATGCAACTGCATTAGTCACTCTTGATTGATAAACTCTGTTGGGTGCGAGACAACTTCTCAGTGGCTTTTGGCACTATTGACTATGTTCTTCTGGAGTGACTTGGGGAGGTAGGAGTTGGAGGTACCGTAGTACTATTCCTATCTGCAGGTTTGCTAGCACAAAGTAGCACCATTGCTGCTTGGTTCCAGTGTGGTGTAGTGGTTAAGAGCGGTAGTCTTGTAATCTGGTGAACCGGGTTCGCTTCCCCGCTCCTCCACATGCAGCTGCTGGGTGACCTTGGGCCAGTCACACTTCTTTGAAGTCTCTCAGCCTCACTCACCTCACAGAGTGTTTGTTGTGGGGGAGGAAGGGAAAGGAGAATGTTAGCTGCTTTGAGACTCCTTAGGGTAGTGATAAAGCAGGATATCAAATCCAAACTCCTCTTCTTCCATGGCTTTTGGGCTATGGGGTCTCACAAAGATCCATTCTATCGCTTATGCTATTTAACATGAAACTGCTGGGAGCTGCCATCTGGGGATTTGGAGCAGGGCAGCATTAGTATGGCAACGACAAGCAGCGCTCTCTCTCTCTTTGCTCCATCTGAGCCAGGAAGGGTTGTGAAGGTGTTGGGATTGGTGCCTGCTAACTTTGGCAGGGATGCTCAATCTCTTGCGGCCAAGCACTGGCCAGAAAGCCCACACACCATCCTGAAAATCTGTCTTGTAAGAAAACGTATGAAATCAATGTTGCTTCTGCTAGACAATTATGTTTCCCCCCACAATGCTAACATCACACAGGCAGGGCTTTTTTTCAGCTGGAACTCAGTTCTGGCGCCTCTCAGGTGGGTGCCATCGCCATTATAAGAGAACAAGAGAGGCGCTCATGGTGAGTTCTGGCTCCTCTTTTTCTAGAAAAATAGCACAGAGTACAGGCAACTCCCCACTTGCGTGCAGTTGACATTTGCATGATTTTTGGCACCCCAAGGGGACAGGGTGGGCTACACGCATGTAAAAGGGGAGTTGCCTGTACTGGATCCTTAAACACACACACACACACACAAAATTGCTGCTTAATTTAAAACAACTAGATAATCTTTAATTTCTGCTACAGCTATGGAAAGTTCAGCAGGAAAATGAATGTTAAGAGCATTCTAGAGATGTAAGAATTGTTCTTGCAACTCAGTTACTGAATATTTGCTCTAAGAAAATGGCACCACTCAATGTGGCATATGATAGATTAACATTCCACTTAGAACACCCAGATTGCAACCTACTTCTGAACATAAATGTTTAGATTATTAATCATTAACCAGTGCTTGTTAAGACTCTGCTCCAAGTTTCAATATCCTTGGCTTTTGGCCTTTTTAAAAAGTGGCTTTAAGGTTGAGAAAGTTCACTTGTGTTAGGTTTTATTTCTTCCTCCGAGCCAGTATTTTAATTTTCATATTATTTAGTCTTTGTAGCTACTCCTTTTTCATAAAAGGAAGCTGCATAAAAGCCAGATATGGTCCAGTATACAAGCAAACTCCTTTCAATTGCAGCCATTTTCTGGAGCTCAGCAGGAAATGGTATGCTTTGCGTGTTAAGATTCCAGTTTGGCGGATTGATTCTCCTAGGCCCCAGGAAATATTATGGTTGAAATCCTGGAGAACTGCTGTCACGAAGTACTGAACTTTGAAAATGATCTTCCTCCGCACAAGGCAGTTTCCTAGGTTCTCTTACGTGTGCCGTGCAACTGCAAACTTCCAATTATGCACCACCTAATGGTAACTTGGTGATAGCTACTACAGTAATACCCCTGTTGTTTTCAATCAAGCATCACTTTTGATTTAATTATGCATCCCTGTAAACAGTATGTGCAATTTTCAACACCTCCCTGACCACTGTGATAAACTAGGGCATGAGCTTAACGCTAGACGCAAATATTAAAATGCATATACCCAGAGCTCACTTTTCTGGGCTATAAGATCCTGTTTGCCACAATCCTGCCAATTGTTGGAAGACTTTTAGGACTGAGAATGTCTGCAGTATTTTGCCTAATAGAGCAAGAGTTCATCTGACAGCAGAAATATTACTGGCTGACCAAAATTATTTGTAGTGCAGAAGATGCTGCCATGCATGATAGTAATCTGTATATGGTTTTTACTGCAGGACAGCAGTTGAACAGTTAAGAGGGCTTCAGTTAACTGGATTGGACAATTAGCGCCCAGGAAGGAAGGGTGTGTTGCACAAGTTAATTGATTGCAGTCGTCAAAAATACAGAAGTGGTATCAAGTTCAACGAGCTAAGCTGTATAAAGCACGATACTGTATGTTAGATCAAGTATGAATCACGGAAATTATTTTAACCCAAACTAAACAGGTTACCTGGAAATCCTTAAAGAGACATACAAAAGAGGTATGCAAAACATTTTATTTAACTCAAGAAAGGACAAGAGACACAGCCACTTCCAATTCCTCAGGAATGTCTCCAACATTTCATAATCAGATAGTCTGTTAAGACAACAACTTGCAACAGAATCAGCACACCTGGCAGTAACCGAGATAGGGAATTGTTAAAAACGTCAGTGTATACAATTCAAAAAATGAAAGCTGCGGCGTCTGCAAAACAGGTCCTTTGTTACAGATATGACAGGTATCTGAAAAGATAAACATACTGCACCCACCCAGTTGGGTACAATAGGAGCTCTGGGAGGCCTAAAGCTGGTGCCCCCTTCAATCTCTTTGCCAGTGCTCTGAACAGGAATTGCGGTGATTGCTGAAAGTACTGGTCTCACAGATCTTCCACCGAACAGTCTCCACATTTCTTATTGCAGAACATGCAGGGATGTGACCGGGGCTTGGCAAGGCTTGAGCCCATTTGCTAGGCTTAATGCCAGAGTGAGATTCTTGGCCTAGTGACTCCTACATATAGAGTGCTATCAGTACAGCCGTTTCTTTGCAAAGAAATAGCAGAGGAACTGGGCCTGTGCCCAACGACACCAATCAAGTTTAACACCCCTTTCGCAAAAACAGAGTTTACATAACACAGCAATATTTAAACGGAATGTTTACCTCTATCTTTGTAGCTCTGTAAAGAAGCATGCCGGAGCTTTAACAAGAGAAAGATGCAGTGGCAACAGTTTTGCATTCAGAGCACATGTCCACACAGCCATGAAACCCTGTGAGGCCTCAGAGAAATCTGGCTGCTGGCCCAATTTACTGCACAAGTATGCTGCAAGGGTGCGGCAACTGTTACATACTCAATGATGAAAACTGTGGTAGAAGTCAGCATAAAAAATTATTGATAACAGTTCTCAAGAAATATACAGGGTTGGATCCCATTGTGTTGACAGAAGGCTCCTTGACCCCATGGAGTGTTTAGTCAGTGAAGAAGGAATCAAGGCAATCGTTGGCAAATCCCCATCTGAAATCTGTGCTAGAGCGGGTGGGAGGTCCTCCGGCAGGACCAGAGAAATCACCAAAGGTCAGCTTGATTCCTGTTCCAGCTGATGGAAGGCTTTGCTCGATCCACGAACCACTCCTTAGTACAGGGATAGAAACCATGCCGTACAATGTCTGCATTAAATTTACATAATTCAAAAGGCCCTTTAAAGTTACATTGCATCAACAATCTCACAACTGGTGTCAAAGGCGAAACAAGTTATTGCTTTTAGTCGCTGGCATGCTGCTATGTAGTACGTTGTGGATCAAATACAACGTGCTCTTTGAATGCTGCCGCCCTGCAGACCCTCAGGCCTGACTTAAACGAGATACTAGCCAAGGGGAAAGGACATGTCCATGTAGCCACTCGACACATCTAGCATCCCACTGGAGAAGGTACTGACCCCACGCCCTGCTCAACTTATGTCCATAGCACACGTGGCATCAGTAGCCAAGGCAGGTGTTGCTCTGGCACGTAGACACTGTACATCTATAGGGTGGCACGTAGGGGGGAAGCATAGCACTGCTGTGGGGAGCATCTAAGTGGATACACTGTTTTCGCACGGCAGCATCGCACTTCATGCTGCAATACTATACACACTCTGTGCTGGAAGGAAGCCCCATTGAAATCAGTAAACATGATTAGGACTGCACTGGAATAAAATTTCCCACCCACCCACCTCTGCTCATTGGGATGTGCTGTCTAAAGCAGTGCAGCTAATAACTAAGCTGCTTCACACACATTAAAAAATGCCAATACATGCACAAGATTTATCTCAAAAATTTGGTTTATCCATCAGTTCTAGAATAATCTGGTCCTCTTTTGAGACTTGTAGTGCAAGCAGTTCTGTTATACATTATAATCTCTAACTCTTTAATTCAAATATACAATAACTTACAAAAACAATCCAGGAATCAGACTTGTGCTGGTGGCTCTTGCCTTTCATTTTAGAAACATTAAAAAATTCTGCATTATCTTCTTATAACTTAAATACATAAGTAATCTCCACTTTTATTACTTCATGACCGTGACTTCAGATTTACATTATTTTAAGTACCACCATAACAGTTTGATGTATAATACAGATATCAGCTGAGAACCCATCAGGAAATAAAAAAACAACCCCATTATATATATATATATATATAAACCATATATATATGCTGGAAAGACGAGAACACAGAACAGGGACTTGATACAGACTTAATTTAGTTTTATAATCAACCACATTTAACCCCAAATTAACAGATACGTAGCAATATTCAAGAGCAGTGCAAATATCTTTGTTGGTTAGAGTAAAATTATACTACAAGAACGTAAGACGGGGAAATAAAAAGGCAAGTACTTCAAGTACAAGGAACCAGTCTTAAATGAGGTCTCTTCAGTGTTTACAAGGACTTCCTTTTCTAATTTATTTCTTTCGCTGGAATACGTTGGCCAGCATGGCACCTGAAGTGGTCAACTGGCCCATTTTGTTCAGAAACTTGGTCTTTGTGTCTTCACTCACGAGGCTTGATGCAATTGACATAGAGCTAAGGGGGGAGTGAAAGGAAAAGTGAGTTAACCCATCAGTGAAAACCACCTGAGATGACACAGCTACAGAACCCTGCTGTCAAACATAACAGTATGCGGTTAGAGGGACCAAGAACCTGACCTGGTTTAAGGTAGCTCCACGGGTCCTATAAGTAAGTTCAAGAGGCTGGTGTTAAAAAGTAAAACCATTTACAACAATGGCTTTCATACAAATCAATATGGCTAACCTGATCCAAAACACCCACCCACCTCACTCACACACGAAAACAAAGATCACCACAGCCAATCACAAGCAAACAATCACACCCTAGGCCAACCCTAACCTCTCTCACCACCAAAGGAACACAAGTGAACAACACAAACAACGCTGACCCCAAACTCTACATACATTAAACATAATAGAAACACCGCCACCCGACCCCACCCCCTTCCATTTTCCCTCTCTCCACCCCCCCTTTTTTCTTTTCTTCTCCCCCTAATGCCTCAACAAATGAAATGGATTTGTAAAAATGTTACATGGAAAAACAACAACGAGGCATTACACTTACTTCTGTAAAACAAGAAAATCTTAATAAAATATCAAGATTAAAAACAAAAACAAAAAACAATGGCTTTCAAAACTTTGAGCAAGTATCAAGCAAAACCCCACCCACCAACTAAACCTCCTCAAAGTTAAGACAGCTGGCAGCCCATGACCTTAAGTGCACCTGCCTGTCCTCGAACCCAGGCTAAGAGAAAAAGGAGGGAAGCAAAAACACGCATGGAGTCAGAAGACTAAAAAAAGAAGAAACAAGTGGTTTGAAGTGCAAATATACTTGGAATTTTTGTTTCCATTCCAGGTGGGAAGGTGAAAAACAAAACCTTTCCTTCCATACTGGATATCCCTGTTATGCTAGTGGTAGTTAAAATTTAAATTGAACCATTAATTTTTATTTCCAGCTACCTAAATTTTAAGCGCCGCAGCCCCATTAATGTAACAATGGCAAGGTAATTAGAAATTTAATTAATTTGGTTTGTCGGGGAAAGGCCATTCAATCCAACAATAAAGCTGTTTGTGTGGAAATATGTTTATATGTATAGATCTCTGCAGGATGCTACAACAGTCAGCTGTTGCCCAATATCATAATCATTTCCACTTATCAAAGAAGCTAGTTGTCTTAGCCTAGGCCTGATTCTTGGGATTTCCCCCGAGTTTGCCCTTGTGATGGATTCTGAGAAAGGTATAAGTAGCCCTCCCTTTTGCTGTCTTCTTACACTAGCCCAGTGAAAAAGGAGAGGAATCATTCACCCCCTTCCCTGCACCCCCAGCTCTCCACAAAGAAAAGACTGGGTTGTCTCTTTCCCTTCAATTGGGATTTTCCAGAAGGCAGAAGCAGCAAGGTAATGAGAAAGGATGGGAGTCACCTGTCCTTCCTTCTCTTACATCTGTAGATGAAAGATATGGGGTTGTAAGATAAAAGGTAAAGGACCCATGGACGGTTAAGTCCAGTCAAAGGCGACTATGGGGTTGCAGTGCTCATCTTGCTTTCAGGCCGAGGGAGCCGGTGTTTGTCCACAGACAACTTTCCGGGTCATGTGGCCAGCATGACTAAATCGCTTCTGGCACAACGGAACACCGTGATGGAAACCAGAACGCACGGAAATGTCATTTACCCTTCCCGCCGCAGAGGTACCTATTTATCTACTTGCACTGGTGTGCTTTCAAACTGCTAGGTTGGCAGGAGCTGGGACAGAGCAACAAGAGCTCACCACCGTTGCACAGATTCGAACCGCCGACTTTCTGAACGGAAGCCCAAGAGGCTCAGTGGTTTAGACCACAGCGCTAAGTGAACGTTCTGTCAGCACAAGCATTTCTGCTTGCACAATTAAACGTTTGCACCCCCTCCTTGCATGCCCCCTAAATTTGTTATAGAGGTTCCCCCAAGCCTCTGGAGCACATTTGGGTAGGGCGGAAGTCATGCATGCAGGGGAAGGGGGGGGGGGAAAGGCCTGTTGTGCAAGGAGAAATCTTTGTGCTCATGGGTAGCATTCATTGAATACTGCTCTTGGTTTTGTTCCCATCATGAGTTGAGCTTCAGCAAGAAGTGCCATCTTTGTTTTATTGATGCCTCCAGCAAGAAAAGCGTAACAGTGAAAAAACCTACAGCTTCTTTTCCACACGTAGGACAGAGAATAAAAAAAAGTTTCTTCTTGTCACATTCGGCTGCTGCAATAGGAAGCAAGACTCAGGTGACGCTTTCTGCAAAAGCCCCAATTTGGGTGCAAAACCACCTTACCTTTCCTGCCCTGCCCATTTTCAGAGGAGGATTTTTTAGAAAAATAAAAATGAGTTGGGCTTTTGGAGAAAGTGCCCACTGCATTTCCCTGCTGGCTTTTGCAAAAAACCAAAACAGGAAGGAAAAGGAACTGCCTCTCATTTCCTACGTGAAGAAGGAAGCAAGTGTGGTTTCTAATCATTCCTGCTGGACTTTTGCAGAAAGTAGCAGAAGTGCTGTTGATGCTTTATTTTAAAATAAAAGCAAATTTGCCCAGGCCGAAAATCTGGTATTTCAACCTAGTTACAATTGATTAATGTTGTTTACACAATGAAGGAAGATGCTAACTTGTGATAAACCAATGCCTTACCCTTGCGGTTCTTGGACACTCCTATTTTCCACTTTCTGTTCACACTCCTTTATCATGGAGCTTAAAATAACCTAGGACAAAAGGCAGAACAATGTTGCAGTTTGAACATACACTGTTTTAAATATACAGTAATGGCTATATATGTTCTGTGAATGAAGAGGAAACCAGATAAGCAATAAAACTTTTACTTACCTCACATTTTAAGTAATATTTGAAGACTGCAATGTTTGTAGGCACATCAAAGTCAATAATCACTGAAAGAGTGTCTTAATATACCTTTTACTTTGTGATCACAGCTAGTGAGGTTTAACTGCGATACACTATTTCACTTAGAGATACTGTGCCATGGAAACTCTGGCATTAATATATACACATATATGTATCATTCCATTCTGAGGAAAAACACTAACAGGAATGAATATCCTTCTGTACTAAAGCAGGGAGTGAAAAGCTATAACAAAGATCTCAGAACCTGGCATGCCTAAAGGAAGCTCAATGTGCATCCTGGTTATTTGGTTTGTATAACTTTAGTTTGCTCACTATCCTGTGATATTCCGGCTGACTCCTAATAAAGCTATTGCCCTACTGTATGTTTTTAATTCCAACTCCTATGGAACCACATGGTTATCCGCTACTAATTTTAAGCGTTACAGTGGTACCTCGGGTTAAGAACTCAATTCGTTCTGGAGGTCTGTTCTTAACCTGAAACTGTTCTTAACCCGAAGCACCACTTTAGTTGATGGGGCCTCCTGCTGCCGCTGCTGCACGATTTCTGTTCTTATCCCGTAGCAAAGTTTTTAACCCGAGGTAATATTTCTGGTTTAGCGGAGTCTGTAACCTGAAGCGTATGTAACCCGAGGTACCACTGTATTCATTTATTTAAGCTAACAAGCAGGCACTGGCTATTTCTGGCTCAGGCATTGCCCATGCTGTAGCTGAAGGGAGTTAAGTTGCATGTTGTGGAGCTGGTGGGCCGGTCTGAGGCTAGTGTGTTCAATAGGAATTAATCTATGCCACAGGTCGGCAAACTAAGGCACGTGGGCCAGATCCAGAAGGCTTTGCACTCTCCAAAATAGGAAGTCCAAGCAACTTTCCTACTGTCATGTACGGCTCACTGAACTCCTGGAATGCGGGGCTCTCAGAACGCACTATGAGGGAGAGCAATGGATTACTCTTATTTCCCCCTTTTATTGCCTCTTTGCAAAGTGTAAGCTCTGCCTCAGATATGGAACCAGGCTATGGTCTGAGACTAAATCTCTTGTTGTAAATGTATGTGTAATATTAGCACCTACCAAGCTGATTAAAGGCATTTACTGAAATCTTTTTTTATTAACAATTTCAGCATAGCAAATTATCAAAACAAATCATCTTCCTTATTCCCCCCCATATTTCTTCTCCCACCTCCCTCCTTCCCTCTCTCTGATTTCTCATCCAATGTTAAGTTCTGCATATTATAAAACTGTATACACCCTTATATTATCTATCTTTTATGTTACCCCTCAATAAATTTGTGTTTGTTTATTCAAAACCATTTACTGAAATCATTTATCCCACTTTTCTTCTGCTCAGGATCTAATCCTGGCTTAATTCATATTAAGCCAGAGCTCTTTGGTTCAGAAGCAACAGGGGAATCTGACTTAACAGAAGCCAGAAACTAAGCTATGAAGTGGCATGTAAGGGGAGGGGCAAGGGAGGAGCGCTGGGCCCTGATGAAGCCTTGAGTGATCATCCAAACCAGGCCACTGTAGCACTGTAACCAGCACTGAGGACCCTAGTAATTCTGCAATCGTGCATCTTTCTTCTTTTAAAAAGAGAAGAGTGATGGCATATGCTTACATGCTGCAACCGCTCCAAATTTTGTGCCTGATCTGTTGCAAGCATGCTATGACGGCTGCTTGAGGGAGTGTGTTCCATTCCCATTTCTCCTCCTCTGCCTGTGGTATTTTGTTTTCCAGAATAATGTGGGTGGCATGTTTTTGGCTGTTGCTATGGAGCAGAGAGAGACTGTTCTGTTGATGGTGAGAGATGTTTTCCTTTCCTGTAGATGTGGCATATACGTTGTGCCCTCACTGGTTTGTTGTGCAGACGGATTTAACTTCTGCGTCATGTCCTTGTGCTCTTTACCAATGCAACTGTGCACCTTTGGTGCCAGATTTGCTAGGTCATGACCAGTACAACTCCAGTTGTGGGATACAACATGCCTAGGCTGCGCTACAAAATGTCAGAAGTATTTAATGGGTGTCCCACCTCATGGTTTCATGTGTTCCTGTGGTCTGATTGCTGACCTAGTGCAGGGACATAGAACCCTTTTTATAGCAAGAAACTATTTCCAACTTTGAAACTGTTTCATGGGCAACAGCTCTGTGCATGTGTGCGTAATGAGCCCCCCCCCCCCAAAAACTCCCAACACATAGAATGGCATTGTTTGGTCAGATAAAAGTCTATTCAATTAACCAAGAAATCCTTTTGGTTTAACAAGCTGTATTGCCGTATTTACGCGAATCTAATATGCCATCGAATCTAATGTGCACCTCAATTTTCAAAATCTTGAAACCAAAAAAGTATTTGCCGGCGCCTTCAAATCTAATGCACACCCTAATTTTCACAAAGTAATTTGGCCAAAAAAAGGCACACATTACATTTGAGTAAATACGGTTAAGTGCTTTCCTTGTTCGCTCAAGCACCAAAAGGCCAGGAAATAAGAGCTGTTGAGGGTCAACTCCCTATGGGTGGTATTTAGACAATACTGATATGGTATTGTATGGTATCCTATCCTGTGGTTAGTTTCAGCTTCAACACTACCTTGGAGCTGGGAGACTATTAGTGGCAGAGTGATGGAACTAAGACTCAGATTTGTATGTTCATTGGAATAGACACATGGTGTCTGTGCAACTGAAGCTGCCATACTGTATTTCAGGTACTTAACTGGCAATCAGTATGCTCCTTAACAGCTCCAATTTCCTTTTTTTAAAAAAAATAATTTTTATTAACCGGCCAATCAAATCAAATTAAATCACATCACATAAATTCCGAATTACAAAGCCGAATTTTAAATTTTGTTGAGGGGACCCATATTTCAAGATCTGAAGGGGGATTCTGATCATCTTCTTGCTACTGCGTTAATGTCCAAATCAGTCCAAACAGAGTTCATAATTCTATCCAGTCTTATCTTGCTGTTTGCACTTCACCTCTTGTTCATATATTTTCTCTTTTTTCTTTATGATCTCTTCTGATAGTCTCCTTAAGCCGATAAACACCAATAATAATCCTGTGTGAATTTTTCCGTTCTTCCAATCCTCAAATCGAGATGGTTTCCATATAACATCGCCTTCATAGATAACATTGCTCTTTCCATCATTAATTACAGAACTGTCGATCTTAAGTCCCTCTGAGTTTCATCCACAATATAGAAATAGCTCTATTTCTCTATTTCTCCTCTCAGACTTAAGTCCTCCGACAGAACTTCCCAATATGGCGACAATATTTTTGACTGCGTCATTCCAAAGCCCTTATACATTCCACGCTCTTCTTAAAACATGCTTTGGTTCGAAAGTTTATCTCCACACAGCCTTAAATCCACCGCTTAAGTCCTTAAATCGACATTCCTGACTTGTGGGGGGGGGGGAATTCTTGTTTAATCACATAAAAGAAAGGAAAGTTTTTTTCCCCTCCCCCATCAGCCCCTTTGCCATACCGAGTCTTGGCGTGTCTTCTCATAATCTATGCTTGTTCCTCCGAGATCTCTTCTGTTAGCAGTCTTTGCTCCCCCTTCTTCCTCGAAATATGTGCATTCCTTCATCCAAATTGTTTCTTTTGAAGTTCTTGCAGCTAGTGGCGTGAATCAGAGACGGCGTCCAGGAGCGCCGAAATCCCACAGGAGGGCTTTGTGCCTAGTGCCCCCATCCCCACAAATTCGGGGGTGGTATAGGGCACAGCAGGCAAGGGCAGTCCCCCCCACCATCCTGGGGGGGGGGTAGGGAGGCTAATTACTCCCATCATAGCCTCCAAATTACCTCGTGTGGGTCGGAGAGATGTTATTGCCAGCCATCTTCTGATGCACCCCCTAGTGGCCCCCAACAGCTCCAATTTCCTGGTATTTTTTCCTTCCAGTAAATATAGGCAACCCCCGATTTGTGCAGGGGTTGCGTTCCTAGCCCCCGTGCGTGTCGATGGAGTACACATACAGCCTGTCCTGCCGTATCCCCATTCTGCCCTCTTCCAGGTCCAAAAGGACCTTCACACTGATAGTCACACACCAATTGAATACATGCAAAATGGTCACTACTGCAACATTCTGCAACTACTCAACATTCTGTGGCCACTGAGCATGCTCAGTCCTCACTGCACTGCTTTTGGAGTTTTTTGCCCTCATTAAAAATTTGGTGTACAGTATTTCTCCAAACCTTTGTGTTCTCCCAAGCAATGCTGGTATCTTGTCTTGTTTGTTCAGAGGCTCCCTTTTACTCCATTCATGTTCGCACTGCCTGATTTCACCATTAGAAGGAGTGATTTATAGATGGCAGCAATTATAAATTAAACGTGAGGAACTTTAGGTATTATCTTTCCTGTTGGCCTTTTGCAACTCTCACTATGGTCCCGACTACATTGGCCCTGCACAAAGAAAGTCTTTGGGTACAGATTTTGTATTGATGGGGAAGGGATAAGGGAAAATATGCAGGTTTTACATCATTAGGTTGGGCCTCCTTGTATTAGAGCATGTAGACTACAGGATGGAAAATATTTTTACTTTTGTTGGCTATTTAATATGGAACGATGAATCACCAGATTTCTTTTGCTATTCAAAACTCAGCTGTGCAAGAACGGCAGCTTCAATTACTCACCTCATGTTCTGGCGAGAGAGATTCCATGTCATTTCGTAAACACCTGAGTCCAGGTAAAAAGTGATTGACCATTAAATCCTCTGAAATAACTAGAAGACAAACAGTTAAGGTCCAACATAAAATTATTGGCTTGCCATCACCTGCCCCAGTCAAAATTAGAAGATAAAGAGTATAATGATTTTTGCACATTAATTTCTGAGTTTTCCTTTCAAAGGGTTAACTCTCTCAATGGCAGTATATTGTCTCCTTGGGGTAAACACAAAGAAAGATTGGAAATGGTTACTGTCAAACACAATGGATTTCCAATATCAAAATAGTTTCAGGAGGACTTGATAACAGGCAAGACACGAGGAGAGCAAGATAACCGTCAAGACACGAGGAGAGAAATAGTGACAAGTACAGAAATTTTTCAAACATTTATGAAGACTTCTTTATCTCACACCTCATGTTGATGTCTTCCCAGTGCATATTTTTAAATACAGTCGTACCTTGGATCTTGAACGATCGAAACCTGAAAGTGAGTGTTCTGGTTTTTGAACTATTTTTAGAAGCCAAACGTCCGGCTGGTTTCCAATTGGTTTTGGAAGTTGAACGGACTTCCGTAATGGATTCCGTTCGACTTCCAAGGTACGACTGTATTCATTAAAAATATTCTCATAGTAGAGAAATAATTAATCGCTTGGCACAAAATATATGACAGGATATCATTACTGCCTAGTCTTCCTACTGCTTCCTATTTGTTCTAGCACCCCAGTTCTTAAGCATTCCTTGTCTCTCCTGCTAAGTGCCCATGTCATATCACTAATTCTTTCCCTTCCTCTACTATGGAGAGCTTCTGTCACTGGTGCTTCCTCTTTCCTTCTCTAGAAAACCTGGTGACCCCCCCCCAGGGCAGAAGCGGAAAGGAAGAGGAAGAGATTCTGATGAACCGCTACTGCCAATTTCTACAGGGTTGGATTTTCTAGCTGCAATATTTTCAGAGTTCCGTGCAAATGGATTCATTACCAAAGCATGATGGAGTAGTCTTTTAAATGACTTGTTGCGATACTCAAAACCAAACAAGGATACAACAACAGGAGAGAGCGCTGTAGGCTTCAAAGAGATGAGTAGCAATATCCAATCTTTTTGAATCTGCAGACTGTTGGTTATTGACCAAGGCGAGTTTATGCAAGTGTGGAATAACAACTGGAAAAATAAAATTTCAACCAGAAATTCATCATCAATACTTCAACTTACAAGAATGAGCTACAATATTTGCAAAACTGAAAGAAAATCAAGGTTTGTTTTCCATCAATACAACTTACATTCATCGCGAAATCTTGGCTCAGCGTTTGGCCCAACTCTTCCAAAGGTTTTTATGATTTCTGTGTGTAAAGAATGTTGGTCTTGGTATTGCGGATCTTCCAGAAAAGAGGCCAACTGCATTTTAACCCTTTCCAACAGCTTAAGAAGAAATGAAACAGAAGTTATGAATACTTTTATGTAAAAGATAAGCAAAACTAAATAAAACTAAGTAGAAAAAACACTCCATTGAGGACAACTGTGTATAATATGAGCTCCCCCCACTGCTGCAGGGCTTAATTAGTATTTTGGTGCCATAAACAATTAATGCTTTCATACAGCCACCTCGGCTTCAAACTTGTGTTCATTTGAATATCCATCCTGACTGATGTCTTGAGTGCTCACTGTTTAATTTCTGCTCTCAAATCACATGCCCATTATAAATACGAGTATATTAATTAGAGTGAACTGAACCGTAGACTGTTCTGAACTTTAGCCTAGTAATTCTAATCTACTTTACTACTACTTACTCAGCTTCTGAATATAAGTATGAGTCAGTACAAAATTCTTAGTTGCATTTCCTCAAATATTTTTCTTTAGAAAATCAGGAACAAGCTAAAATTACAAGAATGCAAACTCTACAGATTTTTTACCACTCAAAACTCAGTTTCAATAATTAGACTGAAAGGTTTAACAGCGCTTATATATATTATATACATATGGTATTCACCAAAGCGCTCCTGCTGGTGCAAAGATTTCTGTTTCATAGCAGAATCATAGCACTGTAGAGTTGGAAGGGACCCTGAGGATCATTTAGTCCAACCCCCTGCAATGCAGGAATATGCAGCTGGTCCATACAGGGATCGAACCTGCAACCTTGGCGTTATCAGCACCATGGTCTAACCAACTGTTTGTCCAACAGAATTTCCTCTCCCAAATTGTTTTGGGGTTGGAGGAATTCCTAGAACAAATTTAGGGGGCAGGCAGGGAGAGGAGAAGGAGGGGAATGATGCCTGAAATTTATCTTTTAAAAAAATTAATGCTTTGAATAGATTAATGCTTTGAATAAACACCTATACCCTCATTATTATTACTTTCTGCTTGGTTGCTTCCACTGAGCTCCAATATATCAAAAGAAATGGGAAACAGTTTTATGGGACATATGCAGGCCTGCTCTATAGCAGTTCACTGGGTCCATGATCAAAATGAGCAAGAGCTGCCTATCCATTCTAATCAATTAAGGCATACAACTTCTCAGAACTGGTGCCTAAATTAGCTCACCTCCCTATCCCTCTTCTGTGTTCTGTCTAATAGACTGCAAGCTTGCAGGCAGGGACTGACTTCTGTACTGTTTCTTTTCTCTGTGGTTCACTTTAAAAAGACTTTGAGCATCCTTTATCTACCATTCTAAGACTACAGGCTCTTTGTTAATGTGAAAAAAGTTATGATAGCCCTTACAGTGTTTAGTGGCCAATATCTGTGAACAGCTACCCTAGTACATTATGCAGGTGTCTTACCTCTCTCTGGGTGACCGTTTCCATGATGGTACCAAAAGCAGGAATTGTGGCTATTCTTACAGAGCTAAGAGGAAACAAAGCAGAAGGATTCTTCAGCCTTAAGATTAAAGCAGATTTCAATTAAAATTAATGAAATTTCATAGTTAGTACTTGAAGATGTATTAGTTTCTAGCAATGACAAAATTACAGACCAGCAAAATGCTCAAAGTGGGGTGGGGGGGAGGAAGGAACGAGACAGACAGACAGGTCACACTCAGAAACTCACAATTCAGGATCACTGGACAAGGTAACAAGGGCCGGAGCAACCCGCTTGTCAACTAAGGCTTCACTCATGCCTCGGAGAGTCAGCTGTAAACCAGTCAACATGCAATAAAAATGATTTTAAACTGGAAGGATAACTAAGTTAGCTGTGACTGAGGATGGGCAGGCAGACTCACTGGCCTTTCTGAGTTTAGTCACCCACACAGGGCATTAACACTGTTAAGGACTCTGCTCATGCTTCAGCATTTACTGGCAATAATGTGTTAGTGAGAATAGCATCCCTCTTCAGCATTGAAGAAACAAACATCAACAAGGTGGCGCTTGGCACATGAAAGTTGCCTACAGTTGTCTGCACCCAAGAGTGGCGACTTTTAAAGTTGCACCATTTGTTTTCCAATTATTGCAATAATTTCACCAGCCCAAATGAAACTTTATTTTGGAAGGAGATTTTTTTCCTAAAGAGCAAAGTAAGTGCCCGCTTGTTTGTTTTTAAATATGTTCTATGGTTTCGTTATCATATATATGCCCTGATGGTTTATTTCTTGACCCGTTGGAAGAGGGACGCTAGTTGTATCAAGACAGTCGGGAAACTTACATTTCAGGGTCACTGGAGAGAGTAATGAGAGCAGGAACAACTCTCTGAGCTACCAGAGTTTCATGTACCCCCTTCACCAACAGCTGAGTGGGTAGAGCAGAGGGGTATCACAGGTGATGCACGGAAAGAGTGAGCACAGTATCATGGGAAGAACAGCACAACCAAGAGGAAGAAAAACACAAAAAGCAAACCAAAATTAGAAGCAAATACCACTAAGCTAAAAGTGCCCTTTAAAATATTTATATACAAATGTGCAGAAGGCATGATGAAAGCGCAAGTGGCCCAAGCAAGGCGGCAGAAACTAGACGAAGTGTGGCGCTGTTGATAAAGGAACAAAAACCTGACGGCATTCGGACCATTAGTATTGCAACTTAAATGGATTTAGGCAACCAATCTGGTTGTCTTTTTTTGACTTCTACCCATGTATGTAAGCTAAGTGTGTGTGTGAGAGAGAGACAGAGAGAGAAGTCACATTCAGGGAAGATTTATGTAACTGACTCCATGTGACCAATAAGTACAAAAGGAGCGCATGTCATTTGGAAGCATAGGCTGAGCTCCAGAGTAGCTGTTGTCCATTCCACTATCTGAAGGGAAGGGAAGAAATACTTATAGTAAGGTGCGAGTGAACACAACAGTGTACTACCACTAGAAGTCTTTAACAATTAAATTCCAACAGTGGCTTCTAAACTTTCCATTTGAAGTGGACCTGCTATTATTTTCAAAAGCAAAAATGAAGTGATGTCTCCACCATCTCCTGGCACTAGATTGTTTCCTATCCCAGTCTGCATCTGTTTTGTATCCATGTTAAACTGTTTTGATGTGTGGAATTTTTTTTTTAATATCAGTATTGCTTTGTTTATAATTGCTTTCTATACTGAACTGTTTTATTTGTTTCATCGTGACATATTTTATTTTTGTAACCTTCCCTGGGTAAAGGGTGTGCAAGGGGTCTTATTAATTAATATTTCTGGCAACCTAAAAATAATTCATGAATGTGTGGCACTCACTGAGGCACCAACAAGAGTTTTTACAAATTCCAAACTGGAAGCTATTCATCTATTTAATATATTCAGCGCTAAAGTGACAAACTAATGGGAAGATCTAACAAAGCTAGCCAGCTTCTCGTGGTTAGCATGGAATGTTCCATGGTGAGTCACGGTGAGAACTAGTGGGCTTCCAAAATTCAGTCTCCAGGAAAGGACATCAAATATGAGTTGATACGGCTGTTTAGAAATGAATAAACAGACCACTGACTTGTTGAAGTATTACTGCAACCCTATGACAATATGATAGATATTGTCTAGACTTTCTATGGGTCGTGTAATATATATTCTCTATTAGAATACAAAGGATGCCTAGATCAATTCAGTTTTAAAATTCCGGGTTCTTTAAAACCCCATCATGGCTTATGACACATGAGCAAATATGAATGAAAAAGAAGCTTGTGATTCACATAGCGAAAAAGATGTAACTTAATCAGATACAACCAAGATTTGAGATCCAGAATTTTCATTTTATATGTATATATATTTTGATTTTAAAGTGCAGAGGAAAGGCATGTTGACAGAAAGCTAAAATGTTTACTTGCTCTTGCTTGGTTTAAACCAGGGGTGGGCTGACTTCAGTTCTGCATGATGAACACCCCCCCCCCCACCACGCAGAAACTAGCATCCCTGCAGACCACTGATGTGTATTCAATTTATAAAACTAGAGGGCATTTTTCGGATCCCTAACTGTTAAAGGCATAAATAATTTGTGCCTAGTGATCTTGAGTATGTACTCTTGCTTAAGGACATTGTTAGCATTTTGCTATTTCATCTAGCATTCTTTGAAAGAATCCAAGCAGCCAGCAGGCATCAGGTGGTCAAGCACGAGACCACTGCCTACTTTTTGCCCACCCATGGTTTCAACTGATAAACTATTATTACATAGATAACAAGTTCATATTCCTGCTGTGTATGGACAGTGTTCAAACCAGAACCAAATGCTGAAGATGCTGAAGATTATTCATACAGTTTAATATGGGCAGTTAACACACAAACATGTACACAAAAAGAGCAAAAAGGGGGGAGTCACATAAAATACAGCATGTTAGTTCATAGTAACCTCAGATGCCACGTTTTATTTGCATTTTAAGTATATACTTGAGTTAAAAAGTGGAGCTATGTTAGAAAAATAAATGTTCAAAGAGTTATCTTCTGTATATCAACTTCCATGATGACATTATTTCAGTTGTCCTTAGAAAGAGTGCAATTTTATGGTTAGGAAGCTTATGCAAAAGCAATGGACGCTACGCTGAAGGAAGACATCACTTTCCATTAAAAAACCGAAACAAACATCTATGTGGTGTAATCTGCATTTGAACACTACTTACTAAGTAGTTTGCTGTATGATTAGAGAGTGGCGTGAAGAGCACCTTATACTATCAAAACACATGCCTCAACTCCCCTTTGAACATGTGGTACTACCTTCACAGTTGCTAAAAAGACCCCAGAAACACACACTTGATACTAAGAGAGTGCTCCTAAGAGCATTCAAGTATATTGTTATTAAACTGATAGCCCACCTTTCAATTAGCTTCCAGAGGAGCTAACTAACTCAGTAATAAAATCTGAAATTGCCTAGATTTTGATTTAAAATAAACCTATGTAAACATTAAGTAGGGGGAGGAGAACAGTCAATGCAGCATGTTTTTCTGATCTACTTGCCTCAAGCAAACATGGTAAATGGAGGGCAGTTCCTGGCTTCTCCCTCCGCTGCAGAAGTTAATGTTCTATGTGCCAGGAGCAGCAATGGTGGCAAGTAGATCCAGAAAAACATGCTGCATTGACTGTTCTCCTCCCCCTACTTAATGTTTACATAGGTTTTATTTTTAAATCAAAATCTAGGCAATTTCAGATTTTATTACTGGAAACAACTTAGTATTGTTACCAGGCAATGCTCAATTCATTATCTGACAAGGTTATTGACAACAAATATCTGGTTTGAACACTGAATTCAGCACTGAAATGGTCTCTCATAGCCAATGGAAGTTTCTAAGCATGCAATGCACCAATCTAATATTCAAGTCAGAAACAGAAGAAACCTAACTGTGCCAGTTACCATGAAAACATCTTGCAAGTAGATGCAAGCCAGCAAAACTTAAATAAATGAATGCTAGAAATCTTACAACGCTTTCAAACCCAAATTACACAGTATTAATATTCTGCTCCATCACACAGTGCACAACCTCTTAGAAGTATTTTAAAGCAATACAATGCAACATTAAAACATTCACTTTTTTGGCATCTGGTCAGATTAGACAATACAAAGCCCCAGGCATCAACAAATTCTGGCTGTGGGTCACCTTACATTGACGATAGGGTAATACAATCATTTCCTCAATCATTTCCTTTCCCTGCAGGCTGGAGGTGGAGGCAATTGGGAGGGGGGGTGTACCCAGAATACTATGAATATTTAGAGAGATCTCAAGGGTGCAATCCAATTTTAAGCAAGACAGTGGTGTCTGATCAAAAGGCGGTATGCAAGAGTTGCGTGCCACTTCAAACACAGTTAGAATGCAGACTGCAGTCCCATACTAAAACTGTGTGATGCTAAACCCCTTACTGATTGCCTACTACTTCTCTTTTCCACAACTCCCCTTGAGAAAGGAAAAAGTGACTACAGCAGGCAGCTGGGGGCGGGGGAGGGATAAAAATCCTTGAGGGTCTGGGTCTCTGGGCCACCAGTTGCCAAATCATGCTACAAGGCACCTTCAAACAGCATCTAAGATGCGTTCAATAAGCACTTACCTCAAACATTCTAGCAGCTGTGCACCGAACAAGTGCTGAAGTATGGACAACTCCATACCACAATACAGTTAGCAGCAACTCATGGTATGCTGGGTTTGCACTGAGGACACAAAACAATCACTATTGAAACTATAAATAGTCATTTGCTCTCAAACGACTCCACTCACTGTGCCATCCCACCGTCTCCCCTTAAATCCCACCTTCTCTGTGAAGTCGTTGGATAATTTTAGTGATCAATCTATACCTAAACCAGCACTTTGTTCCCACTCAAACCTTTCCTCCCTTCTCTTGGTCTCTCTAGGCAACAATCTAAATTGAGGCTGTAAGCAGAGACTGGCCCTTTCTTCCATTAAGTTACGCACCGAAGAAAGTATGTAAATAATTTCATTACAGGCTTCAGAATTAGTCTCCAGAATATATGGAGCATGTACATCTCACAATGCAGTTCTCCAAGTATGTTTCAGAGGTTTTTTTTTAAATTAAAGGGATGCTGATTGTTTCGCAATTATTTTGTCAATATGTTAACATTTTGGCTTCAAGGTGAGTCACTGTGTTAACGTGTTAATGGCTAATGAACCAACTGTAACAAGCACGGAAAAGATGGACTTCTGTGCTATGGCAGACGCTACACACAATGGTTCCAAACATTTAGAGAAACCTCCAGAAAGGCTGATTGCTGGATAGCGATGGCCAAGATAGAAGCTGGTGATAGGATAACTATATAGTGTGTGCATGAGAATGAGATCCAAGCTCTTACACAAGTGTGTGAGTCAGTGGAGGCAAGCGAATATGGGAAACATATTGAATAAAAAATCTGGGCCTATCTGATAGCTCTAATGGACTTTTTTAGCAGTGAGTAGGTGCCACCCTTATTGGGATTGCCTTATCACTATACATGGCACCTTGTATTGCTTGCTTTATGTGGATTTTAAACTTGCTGGCCCTTGGATGGTCTCTTTTTCCCTTCCTGATACTATGTTTTTATATATGCTGTAGCCAGTCAGATGGGTGGGGCATAAATAATAAATTTATTTATTAATTATCATCATCATCATCATTATTATTATCATTATTATTGCTCCAAGTAAAATAGTCCAGCACTTTTGCCAAGGACATGTCACAAAACACCAACAGTATAACTGCACTGTCCAGATACTACAAAGTCATCATTAGGCATTCTGCCGCAAATGTTTTAAGAGAAAAATTCCAGGAACTTTGATCCCACTTTATGGCGATTCCAGTTATAAAACATACTTTACCCCAGTTCCACAAAAGATGCTTTCAGGCTATCAAGAGGCGCATGGGATAATGAAAGCATGGTCATTACATCTTCTAAAAATCCAACTAACAGCTTCCGGTCTTCTTCCTGAATGAAAATTTTAGAAGTTTTTAATCTTAGTTTTGCAACATGTATCTTAAGGTGGCTGAAAAGCTAAGGCTGTGGCTCTCAAAGAGAGATTCAGTTTTGGGACCCAGATGTCAACTGCACTCTTTTTTCTGAAGATACTATGTCTACTCCTCAGCTACTGGCTGCCCCACTGTCAGCATGTCCCAAGACCCAATGAATAACTAAAGCAATCATTGAGGGATCAGCAATCAGAGAAAAAGCATTAATTCTGATTATGTCAACAGCAATATTTGTGCTGACATGAGTCACTATGCTCTTACAAACCTCTGAAGACAGTGGCATTACTAAAATGGTAAAAATGCCTCTCATCTCTGTCAACATGTACAAATATTTGTAGGCTACTGAATGCTGTGTTTACTCCTGTGCCAAGTACCACACATATTTTGACTGAGATTTTTATGCAACTCTTGTTACCATGTGCATTCCACAGTGGGGTGGGATGGGGATCTTTCAAACTAGTCTCACTACCAGCAGGAATTTCTAAACACACAAATACAGTAATGTCACATAGTCCTGTTTTGACTTCCATGTTGCCCCCTCAATTAAAATGGCCAAGTGTATCAGGAACAGTTGAACTGATCGGCTGGGCAGGTCCACTTTCGGTCCTCTCCAGCGGCCTCCCATACCTCATCCCACATTGTTCAGCAGGACTGCCTGATCATCTGGAGATGTTTTTAGGGGTGGGGAACATAAGTCTGCAAGTGGAAGAAGAGGGTGCAAAACTTTCCTTCTAGGAATTTCCTTAATTTACCTTAGGGTCCAAGTCAATGTTCACATGCTGCTATGACTGAATTTATGATTTATAAAGCAGCTTTATTAAAACGGTAATATAACCATCCTCACTTAGGCCTGAGTGTTTCAAAGACACGTACTATTCAGTACCGAGCAAAAGCTGCTTACCTGGATATAGCATGTAAGTACACCTGTGGCATAAATAGGAACCGTGGCTTTTGTTAGCACTCCATTTCCTGCTGTGGCATCTGAAACCATGCCGTACAAATAAAGAATAAGAAGCATAAGTATGTCGGTCATTTAAAATAAGTTTGTAGTTGCTTAATACTCTTTTAATATGCCCACTAAAATGAGGGATCCTTTTCTTGACCCAATGTATTTGACGCTGAGGGACACAAAGATCTTCCTCAGAATGTCTTTTTTTATGAAACCATTGCTTAAATCAGAAAAGGGTCTGTCCAATAAATTTACACAGGGAGCTTCCTTATACAGTACTAGTTCAGACTATTTCTACAAGTGGCCCAGTGTCGTCTACTTTAACCAAGAAGTAGCTTTCCAGTCTCATGCAGAGCTCTCTCCTATCCCTGCTTCTAAATAGTTTCTCCACAGATCCCAGGAATTGAATCTAGGAACTTCTGCTCCACCATCCATTCTCTCCTCCTCTCCCCCCAATCTTCCTAGCTATTTGGCACCTCTTTCTCATTGACTGGAACAAATGGGAACCAGTGTGGCAATAACTGCCCATCCCAAGGGCAGAATGATACACAAATTTCAGAAAATGAACTCTTTGAATATGCATAATTTTGGCACTGGCAAAATCAATATGTACAACTGCTATTTAAAATTATTGTTAAGAGAATTTTCCATTTTCCCCATGGAGAAGTTAAAAAAACAAACAAACCACAGCTGACATGCATGCTAACAAAAAACAAAACCCATACAAAAATAAGGAGACAAAATCTATGACAGAAACAGTTATAACTGCGAACAAAGCAAGTTTTAAACCCATGATAGGGCGCAGCATAGTGACTTTTCGGATAGTGGAACCAAACTACATAATTAGTTGAAAGGCTGATATTTCAAGGCTTTAATGGGTTGGACCCACTCAAAGAAGATACAGTGGTACCTTGGAAGTTGAATGGAATCTGTTCTGGAAGACTTCCAAAATGTTCGCAAACCAAGGCGCGGCTTCCAATTGGCTGCAGGAAGCTCCTGCAGCCAACCAGAAGCTGTGGAAGCCGTGCTGGACATTTGGGTTCCAAAGAACGTTTGCAAACCGGAACACACACTTCCAGGTTTGTGGCATTCAGGAGCCAAAATGTTCTGACTCGCAAGGTGTTCGAAAAATATAGTCCGGCTCCCCACAAGGTCTGAGGGACAGTGGACCAGCCCCCTGCTGAAAAAGTTTGCTGACCCCTGCTTCAGAGAGTTCCATGATCCAACAGAGCAGCTTTTCAGGGGGCATACAGGGCTGTGCAGGGAGCACCCCATGAAAGTTCTGTTTAGTCTGGCCAAGCCAAGATTTGCATTTTTTCAGGCTGTTATATGTTAATCTTTCAAGACTTTGGGCACACTCGATGAGCCTCAGTAAGCAGAAAGTGGTTTAGCTCTGCCTATTCTGACTTTAACGTGGTACATAATCAGCTGGGAGAAAATCCCATGCCTTGTGAAATCGCTGAGAAATGGAAGCAGGATATGATGCCTTTCACTTATGCTTTGCTTTATACAAAGTCCCCTGTCCCAAGACACTGAAAAAAGTATTTACCATGCACTGTTTGCTACTAACTAGGTCAGTTCAGGAGTGTGATCCGATAGCTTACTAAGGATTAGCAACATTTGCATTTCCAGTTTGTATGGGAGAACCAAAAGTTGGAAAGTGTTCCATTAGAACTGCACACTCAGGCAATTTATTGTCTATAAGTCTGCCTTCCAGAAATAAGAAACCATTTTCAATGTAAACTGCCTCCCAAACTTCATTTGTAGAGAACTTGGAGTCTCGATTCAGTCTAGGGCAGGGATAGGCAAACTCAGCCCTCCAGATGTTTTGGGACTACAACTCCCATCATCCCTAACAGCAACAGTGGTCAGGGAAGATGGGAACTGTAGTCTCAAAACATCTGGAGGTCTGAGTTTGCCTATGCCTGGTCTAGGGTGTGTTTTGTTTTTTAAAGGCTACAGTAGAAAAAGTAGTAACTCCACGACTCACCAACATTCTCCTCAGACAGCCTTAAGATTTCCTGGAACTGTGGTTTTACCTAAAAAATAGTTATGAAGTAAAAGAAAACCATTAGTTTAAAAACTGAGAAGGATATATTGCTGATGAGTATTTATTAAGATGTTCTTAGTGGGCAAGGTCTCCCTCATGCTCTAAAACATGCATATACACGGGGGGGGGGGGGAACCTGCTTAGTAAAGGTAAGCTAGATGCCTGTTAAGTGCTTTCCAGACCTTTAATCTGGCATGTGAGCAACTTTTTGATCCTAACATTCCATTTGATATATGAAACACATAAATTGTTTCTATTCTGCATTATCCCATCCAGATGTGAATATGTTTACCTTTGTATTTGTGAAGATTTTCCCAAATGTTCTGCAAAGGCGCCAGAAAAACCTTGAGAATTCATGTACACAGGCTGTTGAGGCTACATTGATTTTGCCAACTATTTCTATAAGTTGCGGCAACCTGGAAAATCAGGTTAAAAATAAGTCACTTTTCAGATAATAGGTTTGTAATACTGTAAGCAAGCTGATCCTTTTTCCTGACAAGTCCAATATTTTGGGGAGCTTTGGCACAATACATTTAATAGTGCAAACATGAATCCTTCAGCATTCAGACCTGGGTGGCTCCCAACAGAATATTAAAAACACGATAAAACATCAAACATGGAAAACTTCTAAACAGGGCTGCCTTCAGATGTTTTCTAAAAGTCAGATAGTTATACTGAGAAGGCCCTCTGCCTGGTTCCCTGTAACCTCACTTCTCACACTGAAGGAACCGCCAGAAGGCCCTCGGAGCTGGACTTCAGTGTCTCAGCTGAACAATGGGGGTGGTATAATTATTGATCTATACCATTTAAAGCAAAATTTCTAAAACAATGTATGCTGTCAGTAACTGCAAAATAGTAGCATTAAAGAAAAACGCTAAAGCTGATTAAAAACGTTGCGTCCCCTTCACCACACAATTATTCAGAGGAATTAGAAAGTGAAACAGGTCAGAAGGAACTCACAGTTGATTGACAACCCACAGTAAGGTATCCCAGCCTGTGGTACCCTCGTGTTCCAGCTGGTAATCATAAAGTTGTAATAGCACAGCCAATTGTTCACGGCTTCCAATTATGGTGGCTACATCCTGAAGAGGCGATGCAGGCCTTGGGAATCTAGTCACTGGCAGCAAATGACAAACCACCACGGTCAAAGTTTAACACTCCTTAGAGCATTAACATAATGAAAATTGAGAAGCAATCAACATACCTAACTATAGGCGCTTTCACCTAATAAAGTAAGTAGGGAAAAGACCTACCCATAGTCCATTAAATCATAAGGTAAAAGATGATTTGGGGATTTAGTCCCAGAGATTCTACGAGAACTAAACCAATCTAAATCCTAATTCTGTGGCTCAACTCTTGATACCTAGGAAGTTATGTATCCTTACCTTCAAGATGCGGTTACTGTAATGTGCTGTACATGGATTTCCCTGTGAAGAGTTTTTAGAAGCTATAGCTAGTATACAAGTTGTTGGATCATTCTCTAATAAACTAGAATTCTAGAACTGGGATCCATAACATGACACCCATGGGTTCCATAGCACCCCTCGGCAGCCCTTCCCCCCTTGGTACCCTTTTCATTTTGTTCCCATGAGTTATTCTTATCATTTTGCCTGTTGGGAAAATTGTCTATATTTTGTTTCAGGGTGTGCTGGTGTTTTGCTTGGGGCTCGAGATTACCTATAATGTATGCAAAACAGATATGAGCCTCAAGTCAGGGGATATATAAGGAGCAGGCATTATGACCACCAAATCTGCCAAATCAAGGGGTCTGATTCTGCCCTTTACTTCACCAGGAGAAGTACTGGGCCTTTACATGGGTTTTGCAGCTGGCAATGAATATATCAGAAACTGATAGGAATAAACCAATCTCCCTATAGATACTACTCATCTAAAGTGTCAACAATGCTTCCTACATGTAGAATTATAGGTTTTCTTTGGTAGTAGTGAAAAAAAGAGTTCACATTTCAAAGACTTATTGAACCAGAAGTCTTCACGCTACATGGAGAGCAAGCTCGCTGCACTGCATTCACCTGCACAGCATTTCTATGGAATATTATTTTAAAGTTGATGTGAAATGAAAAGAAATGTGACCCTATTTCAAAACGAACACTCACAGAGAATGATCAAGAAGTTACCTTCAATCTGTGGAATTTCACCCTGCAGCTTAGCTTTGCTTGTAAAAGGTGCGTTCTGTAGCACTAGTGCAAAAAGCGAAGGAATCAAGGACTGCAAAGCAGAAAGATACATGTGCAGCTTGTGTTCATCAAGTCCATGCTCGCCTTCCTGAAATGCAAACAGGGAATCCAGGTGAAAATCTTGCTGCTTTGCTCTCAAGGTGCTTATCCATTCAAAATGAGCTTCTGAATAATTAAAAAGCCATTAACGAGAATCTATCAGAGAGAGACTAGAAAGGGGACAACAGATAAAGGCAAAGGGGTTTTGTATCAGGTTTTTCTCCAGAAACCCAACTATCGACCCAATGCATTCATGACACTTATAATCGTCTTTCTTGCAAGGTGGAACAAAAGGTCTCATGTGATCTCCCGGTTTGACTCTAGAGAGCCAGAGAAGTTTAGATTCAGCAAGGTTGCTGCACCAATGTCCCTTCAGTTCAAACCATGACAAACTAAATGAACTTCCAATATGAAAATCTGAAAAAATGTCCTAGAAACGTGCAACATATTCAGACTCTTCATACGAATACCAAGACAGCAGAGGGAAAAACACTTTCAAAAGTTTAAGTATTCCAGCATTTCTTTATAGATAGCAAAACATACAGCAAAAGACAGTCATCAGCAGGTAACCAGATGATCAAACTCTAGACATACATAGCAGCAGCAGCAGCAGCAGCAAGTTAACACTGCAGATAAAATGCCCTTTAAAGGACATGGCAACATGAACATTATAAAAAAAGTGATCTGCAGAATAGTCCAAACAACCAGTTGTGATGGTGTTGAATGTTACCGATTCTAATAAGTGGGGGGCGGGGGGAGATTAAAATATTTATATGAGCTGTATCTTTGCTTATTCAAGAGGCACAAAAAACAGTGTGTATGAGACACCTTTAATATTTACCCTGAGTAGTTTTTCAATTTTACTAAGCAATGTAGGTATAAGATGAGACTGCAAATTTCCTAGTTCTGTGGTCCAGGCAGCATAGGCAGGTAAAAACACTTGATGAGTTGCACCAACTACTCGTTCTGAGGGATCACCCAACGCTGAAAGTAGTAGTTCAAAACCCTGGTAGGAAAGAAACAGACCATTTAGGAGAGTTATGTTTACTTTGCTTAAGCATTCCAGGCACCCTCAAGATAAGCAAGTGTCTATCTTGAATTTGATGAAAAGGCGTTTCCAGTGGTTCAAGTTAATTCAAAAAGTTCCACAACTATTTGGAATAGATGCCACAACACCATAGCAATGCCATTAATGTCAGGGGGCTAAATTTGTTAAAGTTAAATGAGCATGCAGAAAAGTTAGGTGAACTATACAACTGGATAAGTCATTCAATACTTGCATAAACAGCCAAGGTACCCATAGGTATTACAACTAAAAAAATCACAGCAGATCTTTGAACACCAGTTCACAGTCAAAATAATGAAAATTCTTCAGTGATTTTACAGAATGTTCCCTCTCTCTTCTGCCAGCTTGCTCTTTTTTTTTTTGCTAACACACAACAAGATATTTTCAGAGCCCAAAAGTTAGATCACATCTCACAATGCTGATGATGTTAAAAATAGCCCAGGGTATTTTGGAGGGATTAGTTTGGTAAATACTTCCTGGTGATTTTTCAGACTTTGTTCATAATCACATGATCTAGCAACTGTCCTGTCATGTATTATTATCAGATACAATACCTGTTGGTATTTGTCCGGATCATCAATGTACCCCATGATGATACCAAGGCTTTTGATCACAGCTTCTCGCACCAAATCTGTCTTATCTTCCATCAACATCTGCTGTAACATGGAAAGTACCAACGAACTTCGAATCTCTTTCTGAAAGAGAAAATTAGTATTTGCTGGAATTACATTACATAAATCTGGAAACCTAAGACCAATAATATCATATACATCTATGCTATCTTTTACAGTCTATTATAAACAGAGTGATGGCAGCTAATCTTGATGGCAAAATAATCTGGTAGAATAAGCCATTTTAGGCCTAAACCTGCAAAAAAATCCAATATATGCATTTAGAATGCATGGGGGGGGGGGGGACACATTGGTTGGGATTAGTTCTGCACATATTGTTTCCCAAAAGGCCACATTGCTTTGTTCTATGTGAACATTACCAATTGCTACAACTGAAGTAGTTGGCCAGGAGCCAAAATGACTGGATGAATTCCTTTCCTTAGGCCTTTAGACTTCTTGTTCCAGACTAGCAGTCTAGGATGCCCTATGGCTAAACAATTTTTGAATAGGAGCTTCAAAAGCAGTTGGTGGTATGACATGGTGTTCTGCTGCTCCAAAACCAAAACATGGTGGGCCAGTAAAAACTAGGAAGAGGGGGACTGTACTAAGTGGCTCTTCAGAATCTGGCCACTGTTTTAACCTCTTCAATGAGTCTTAAATTTAGATACAGATTAACTGCAAACAGAACACTTACAGGAAGATAAGGTGCTAATGCTCCACAGGACTCTGCCACTAACAGCCGTCTTTCTGGATATTTGTGATTGATCTGTAGGAAGGAAAAGTTACTCCTTTCATTTTTTTGCTTATAATTCGGTCCTGTATTTCTCTGTTTCAAATGCCAGCATGTAAAGGATATGAGGCTGCTGCTATTTACTATGCCACCACAGGCTTCCATTCACAAACAAGGGTCAGGATGCACAGTATGCCTTGAACCTGGAATTCTTATGTTTCCAGAAAGGAAACATAGCTTTGCTGCTAAGGTCTGGTGAAGAGATAGGGGTTACAAAGACATTAGACACTTTCTTAACATCCCCATAAAGGGAAGAAGTCTAGGCCAGGCAGCAGATTTTATCAGCTCCTGAGAGGCGCATCAATGGTCTGGCCAAATTGTTGGGGTCGGTCTAACTCCACCTTCCCAGAGACTATTCAGCACCCTGCAGGTCCTGAGCTAAGACAGAAGGAAGCCCAGGCCTAGCAGCTTACGTCAGTACAGGCAAATCCCCATTTACACATGTTTGATATGTATGCAACTGTTTATATGCACATTGCGCCAAACCTGGAAGTGACACAGAAACGTCATAAAAGACGTCACTAAAAGAGCAGAGCAGGGGCATAGCAAAGCAGGGGTAGAATGGGGGCAGGTTTTTTCAATTATGTGCAATTTCACGGATGCGCACAATGACCCATAACGCTACCCCTATGCAAACTGAGGGTTGCCTGTAGTCAGCATGGAAAGAACACAATTGATCTATATTTTATACCATTTATTTGTTTAGGATTTTAATACTATAAACCATTTTGGCTTTACAACTGGCAGAAAGGTGCTTATATGCATGCAAAAAATAAATAATAAACTCCTATTAATAAAGCTTTGTCGCTTGACCACTGCTAACCCTTAGGAGAATTTCATGGGTTAGCACAATACATGACTTAAGAACAGTTTCTTCTTCTGTTTACTTGAACTGGCACCTTCAACCTCAGATCTTCCTAACCTACAGGTGAGATGCTCATGGATTGCCCACCCAGATTGCTCTTGGCTTTTGCTTTCTTTTACAATTACAATTCTTAGAAGTATATGCTATTTAATATATTGTAAACCACTGTTGACAAGACCACAGTTGCTGGTAAACTGCAGGAATTTTTTTTTGGCCCCGGTATCCCATGAAGTAAATAAAGATTATCTCCTATTACCTGCTCCCAACATTGTGGTAAAAGTTCTGCTTCTACACGTGTTGGTCCAACATGCCGAGCAAATGCTACACATCCAGTCAGAATCATTTGCCTATAAAATAAAAATCTTCAGCCTATTACATTGAAACATGCTTGTACAACAACCACACATGTGCCTAAAAGGAGATATAACAGACTGAATGGTCTGCACAGAAAATGGCATCTGGAGTGCGCTGCGAGCAATTAGTTACTGACAATCACGTCACTGATGGTTCATTAAACACAACATTTTCCAAGTATGAAAATAATTTCCATGAAGCGAGAAGTGTACACTTGCACTGCGTTTTGTACATGGTTGTGCTTAAACATCACTATCGGGCAGTCATGGGACATAAGTGCTTCCCGGTTAGAATTCTAGCAGCAATATTCACACAACACTTGGTAAGTGACCATGTAGAGGAGGAAAAATGTCTTGTAAGAAGTGGCCCTCAATTATAAAACTAGTCAACAAAGGTGAATGTAGATTATACAGATCAAGCAAACTAAGAGAAGCTAAATACAGTGGTACCTCGGGTTAAGTACTTAATTCGTTCCAGAGGTCCGTTCTTAACCTGAAACTGTACTTAACCTGAAGCACCACTTTAGCTAATGGGGCCTCCTGCTGTCGCTGTGCCGCCGGAGCGCGAATTCTGTTCTCATCCTGAAGCAAAGTTCTTAACCTGAAGCACTATTTCTGGGTTAGCGGAGTCTGTAACCTGAAGCGTATGTAACCTGAAGTGTATGTAACCCGAGGTACCACTGTATTGCTTTTGTAGAGAGACAGAAGCCTTAAAAAGTACACAAACTGACTGTTATAAAATCTCTAGGGGGGGAAAAATCAGTCCTTGAGAAGCCTAAATGATTTAATGAACATGTTCAAAATCTGGAATTGTTGCTACAAAGACAAAGAAACTTTCAATGCAGAGTATAGCTAATCTTCTGCTTCCTTCTAGCAGATACAGCTATACCTGCTACTTTCCTATAATTAAATTTAAAAAGAATCCACAAAATACAGAACCTAACTACCATCCCATTAATATTAGGCAGGTGTCTTCACTTTACTGTTTTCAGCAGCTGCTAAAAACCTGTGTTTCACCAAGCCTACCTAGGTAGGTAATTTTATTACACACGATTGTTTTTAAATTGCTTATTTATATTTTGATAACAGTTTAACTTTTTTAAAAAAAGAATTAATTATTAGGGAGCAATCCTATAGAGCAATCCATCAGGCCTAGCGGAGTTTAGAATCTCTGGCTAAGCCACGAGGTTCCTGGTACAGCTGGGCTATGCCAGTGTAATTCCTCATCCTTGTCTTAGCAGGAGATAGGCTGAATAATCTGCCCCACCCTGGTTCAGCCAGGAGCCTGGTGTATCTTAAACTGGTTTATGTCCTGAAAAAGGGCTGTTCTGGAGTGCGAAACAAGGTCTGGGGACTTAGGCTGCATCCTAAATGCACTCGGCATGATCACATAACCTCAAAACCGGACGGAATTTATGCCACTTAAAAGGGTGTTGTAACTCAAACTCTTATTTAAAGGCTCAGCACAAAGGAGTATGGCTAAGGCTTATTTTATCCTTGCTTAGCACCAGCTTCCAGTGCACAGGATTGCCCTGTCAGGCACAGGAGGATACTAGTCCTCTAATTTATTATTGTGTCATACTGCTTTAAAGATTAAGTTCTGACTGAAGAGTTTACAGATGGCTCTATACAGCAAAGCCAAGAAAACTGCTCAGAGATTTCACTTTGACCATTCCTCAGTTAATTATTACAATCTCATGAGACCCAGCCTGCTGTTTCCAGACTTGAGTATGAAGTTCTTAATGCATTTCGGAACCCAGGCTCCAATTTCAACTTGCAGAGTTGTTTCCAAACTCTGTGCAAGTCAAAGGCCATTCACACAATGGGGCTTTCCTGTTGTTCACAATGCACCCCCCCGAGGCCCTAAAAAGACACCCCTGGGGTCACAAGACCGTCAAATCTGTATATATGGACATGTACTGTCAGCTTGTTTTCAATAATAAGTTAGGGAAGGAGCAGGCATGGGAGAGGTGAATGAGAATTTTGAATTGAGTTCACCTGATCCACACTTCCCAGACTGAAGTCCAGATTTGAACACGGGTCTTCCCTGGAACCTGGACTCCCCTAGATTCTACTCCTACTTATGAGGTGTCAGAGGGCTGGCTCTCTTCTTTGTACAGCACATTGTGGCATATACAGTGTTCAGCTCCTCCTGTGAAAGGCAGGTACAGATTGACGTCCTGTCACTCTCAGGGAAATTGTATGAAAAAAACATGGGAGGCAGCTTTGTATGTCTCTTAAAAAGTATTTTAAAGTGCTTTTAAAACGACTTTTGCAAATTGAAAATCTGTGCAGGTTCTAAGTATTTTTTCCTTTAAAATCTTCACAGGAATGGATTTATCAAGGAGTCAGAACCGTACCAGGCCTGAATAGACTTGTATGCCACTAGGAGAGAGGGGGGAAAGAGTGAGAATCAGATGTCAGCCTGCAGGGTTCCTTCTGCCATCCCTGTCACAGCCTTAAATGGCAAGAGAATCAGGCCTAGTTCTTAACCAGGCCTGGTCTGTACCAATTCAGACTACAGTTGGGGGCTCACGTGGCTGAACAACCTCAAACCCTTTATTCAGTCTAAGACACTAAATCACTGAAGGGCAAAAATATTGAGGAGAGGAGGCACTTTTCTGAGCCTCAATGGTGACTGAAATCTTTGAAAATGAAAATGTTATCCTTGCCTGCGCTTCCCATCCTGCCTAAGGTTCTATTTTTTAACAGCCTGCATGCAAGCAATTTCTATCTGTTGGACTGTACAGATTTCACGAGGAATATCACCGTATTTTTCGCTCGATAACACGCACCCGACCATAACACGCATGTAGTTTTTAGAGGAGGAAAACAAGAAAAAAAATATTCTACACGAAACAGTGGATGTATGATTTTTGTGGTTCATGCTGTGGCCACAGACATGTGATCTGATGGTGAGTTTGGGGTAGCCCAATGCAAAAATCCTGAGGATCCATATGGATCCATGTTTGTAACCACGTTTTTGCACCACTGCGGCCTCAGGCAACAGTGGGTGCGTGATTTTTTTGGTGCAAACTGTAGCCATGGACATGCTATGTGATCTGATGGTGAATTTGGGGTGAACCAGTGCACAAATCCTGAGGATCCATGTGGATCTGTGCTTTGTAACCAAGTTTTAAGTGGGGAGGGAAGGAAAAGCACTCAAGGGACAAGGAGCACGCGTGGAGCAAGCTCTGCTTCTCTCTCCCCCCCCCCCCCCCCTTAGCGAGCTGAAAAACTTTGCTGGAGGGACAGAGAGCCTGCTTGCTTTTTACTCGTGTAAGCGGCTGCTGTCCGGTAGGCTCCTTTAAAGCAAGCAGGTTCTGCTTCTCTCCCTCCCCCCCCCCCCCAGCGAGCTGAAAATCTTTCCTGCCATTTCCAGCAAAGCGGGAGAAGAGCCGCTGAGTGGGGAGGAGAGAGATACAGAGAGCCTGCTTGCTTTAAAGGAGCCAACCGGACAGGAGCCGCTTACACTCGTGTAAGCGGCTCCTCTCCCCTCCCGCTTTGCTCCTTTTGCTCCTTTAAAGAAGCAGGCACTCTGTCCCTCTCTCCTCCTCATTCAGCGGCTCTTCTCCCGCTGGAAACCACGGAGGAGGTAAGCATTCGCTCCGTAACACGCACAGACATTTCCCTTTACTTTCTAGGAGGAAAAAAATGCGTGTAATGGAGTATGTTAAAATTTTAACAGAACAGAGACAGGGAAACTCTGGCCTAGACGCAAAATCTCTATTCCACCCGTGGGAATTTCCCTAAGCCACGCTTTTGCTCTGAACCTCAAGTGTTTATGCCTGGCTAGAATGTGTACTTTGATGCTTCGCTGCATGTAAAGAGGTGTGTTCAGAAACCTGACTTTTGAAGGCTAGAAGGTAGCCTACCATACATCCATTGCTCCTCTAGTTTAAAAAGGCTCCCCACCTCTGTTGTAAGAGAACAGGCAATGTATAAGTGAATGACTGCTGACTGCTAATAATAATAATACAGTGGTACCTCGGGTTACATATACTTCAGGTTACAGACGCTTCAGGTGACAGACTCCGCTAACCCAGAAATAGTACCTCAGGTTAAGAACTTTGCTTCAGGATGAGAACAGAAATCGTGTGGCAGTGGGAGGCCCCATTGGCTAAAGTGGTGCTTCAGGTTAAGAACAGTTTCAGGTTAAGAACGGACCTCCAGAATGAATTAAGTTCTTAACCTGAGGTACCACTGTAATAAATAATAATAAGAATAACAACAACAACAACAACAACAACAATAATAATAATAATAATAATAATGGCAATCTTCACAGAACTTTAGCCTAATGGTTGCCATCAATTTGAGTTGAATTAAATTTAATGAAATGATTTTAGAATGTTGTATTATTTTATTGTTGTTAGCCGCCCTGAGCCTGGCTTCGGCCGGGGAGGGTGGGATATAAATAAAATTTATTATTAATAATAATAATAATAATAATAATAATAATAATAATAATAATTTATTTATTTATACCCCGCCCATCTGGCTGGGTTTCCCCAACCATTCTGGGTGGCTGCCCAGAGATACTACCGTATTTTTCGCTCTATAACACGCACCCGACCATAACACGCACGTAGTTTTTAGAGGAGGAAAATCCGTAGGCATGCCACCCGTAGGCATTCACTCCATAACACGCACAGACATTTCCCCTTACTTTTTAGGAGGAAAAAAGTGAGTGTTATGGTGCAAAAAATACGGTATGTTCCTATTTTACTAAAAGCCTGCAACAAGAAAAGTAGTTAATAGCCTTCAAATTTCAAAAAAGAAAAGTGTTTCCCACACATCAAAGACACACCTTTGCTCATCATCTGGCCTTTTGATCAAGTTGAACAATATGTGTAGGAGCTGATCTCTCTCTTTGGGTTCAGGATGGAGGCAAGCTGTACACAGTATGAGGGGTATCAGTTCCTAAAGGTGCGAGTGGGAGGGAAAGGTGAAAAGCTATCAAACAACGGTCTTTAAAAAAAGCCTAGAAAACATTTAAAACCATAAAGTAAAATAAGATCTAGTTAATCTACGACCAGCATGAGCACAATTAGCTTGCATATTGATTTCTCATAGAATCACAAGTTGTAAAATAACACATGTTCTGTTTATAGGTTCTAATAGCACCAATAAGACTGTGCTACAAATGCTTATGTTTATTATTGATATGTTTCCTTACTGAAGTTGAAGAAAAGAAATTGGTTTAGTTTTTTGTTTTGTTTTTTTAAAAAACACAAACAAAAGATGAGGCTAAGCAAACACAGAAAAAAATATTTGATGTTATGCATTGACTGCCAGAAAGTAACTTCAATCCAATTATTCCAGGGCTATCATGGAATACCGTGTGAACCTAGGCTGCTCCATGAATTAAGCTGATGTCCCCAGAGCAAATAGGATAGTCCCTACTAGTTCCCATAGAGAGTGAATGTACACACACACACACACACACACACACACACTTTCTACCTACCTATCCCTATAAACACAAACGTTTTACATATTATACACACATACGCACACTATTTAAAGAAAGTTAGTGAGATGACATGACTCAAATGCTTTGAACTATCCACTGATAGCTGCCACACATTTTCCCTAACACAATTATGCCAGTTTAACAGGTTTAGTCTGCTCTACTAAGACCAGGGACGTGGGTGGTGCTGTGGTGTAAACCACTGAGCCTTCGGCTTGCCAATCAGAAGGTTGGCGGTTCGAATCCCCTTGAGCTCCCATTGTTCAGCCCCAGCTCCTGCCAACCTAGCAGTTTAAAAGCACATCAAAGTGCAAGTAGATAAATAGGTACCGCTCTGGCGGGAAGGTAAACAGCATTTCCGTGTGCTGCTCTGGTTTCGCCAGAAGCGGCTTAGTCATGCTGGCCACATGACCCAGAAAAACTGTCTGCGGATGAACGTCGGCTCCCTCGGCCAGTAAAGCGAGATGAGCGCCGCAACCCCAGAGCCGTTTGCGACTGGACTTAGCGGTCAGGGGTCCTTTACCTTTACTTTTTTTACAACCTACTAAAACCAGAATTCTGAGGTTCCGGGCAATTCATATCTGTGCACATTCTGCCCACAAAAGCAACAAAGTAAGTGCAAAGATTACGCAGATTTTCCTAGTTCCTGATAGTTTTTCCTGCAATGTATCTAAACATTCAGCATCTGCAGCTGGAGGACTACAGTAGCTTTGCACTAGCTTTTACACTTAATTGAAACTGAACTGTGGCCTGGTCTGGAAATAAAATGTAAGCAGCTGTAACTTTTCTTTCCAGGCACACGTCCCAAATCTTTACAATGGAAGATTTTGTGAACCAATTTTAATTTCATGTCTTATTGGTAAAATGAAAAGAGAAAGAACCACCAACAATACTTCAGAAATACAAAAAGGTGACTCACACTAAACTTGGAAAATGTACAACAATTTATTATAATGTTTTCTTTTCCTCGTCAGCAATTCTGGGTTGACAGTCATCTATGGTTGTTGCTGTTTTTATGCCATGGCACCATTCATCCCAAACCAACTAATTACGTTTTTTACTCTTTTTGATATTTACCGCTATGCTAGGTATGACATACAAAGGCTAATCTTATCAGTAGGTTACCTTTTGCTTCAGTATTCTGACTGTTCCAAACTGTGTTATAAATGGGATTTCCACTAACAAAATGGGGAGTCACTGGCGTCTTAAGGGAAGCCCAATTATTGAGCAGGGGGGAAGGGAGAGAAAGAGAAAGAGAGAATCTGTCCTACGTCAATAGCTGTATGTATACATTGGGTTAAGCCTAAAGAACCGGGTAATTTTTATAGAATTTTTCAAGGCAATCTGAACCTTGATACAAAATGCTTGCCCGTGTTATTGCATTCTTCCTAAGATATCTGGGCTCTGAAGGACAAACCAAAAATGGAGCAGCTGCAAACAAGTGAAGTGAAGACAATCGAAGAATGGATAATACAGTTTAAGAGAGCTTTAAAAATAAGCCAAAACGAACAAGGTCACCCTCCACCCTCTTAGGTTTGGCCTAACACAATTATTTTTCACATAGAGTTGGAGAGCCAGGAAGAAGCTATGACGGATAATATAAGAACAGAGAATTGTGATGATGACTTTCGTACTAAAAAATCAGCAAGTAGATTTTTGGTGAACTATGAAGGCTTCATTGCATAAAAGAACATAAAATATGGATATTTTGGAACACATTTAAATATGAATGAGCGGCGTCAGGAAAGGCCTGCTATGCAAAGCGAGTTCTATCTAGATGTGAGAAAGGTGACAGGATGTACGCAATATCAGTATTAGGTACAAGGTTGAAGAGTTTTGTACTTATGCTCAAGTTCTGACTGACATTCAGATTTAATTGATCCATACGGTTTTTTTAAATTGAAATTTTGAATGCCTGCTGATGTTGATAAAGGGAACATAGCAATACTTAAGTCACTGGCTTTAATGTATTTTAGCTTTGCCTGTTATTATCATTTTACATAGCTTAAATATTTAACTTCCTGTACAAGGGGTAAGGTAATGGGTGGTGAGGAGGGCACCAAGGAGAAGTAGCAAATTTTAAAATATAAATAAAAAGTTGATCAAGTGGGGAAATATTGATCAACCATATATTCCTGATAAATGATGAAAAAGACGAACATTGAAACTAAATTAATTGTAAAAACAAAGCAACTACATTATTTATTATTATTTGCCTCACATTATTGATTTTCTAGGTGACAGGCACATGAACATGCAGGAAAAAACACTGCAAGGGAGAAAACCATTCTAAGAAATTGGCAATGATTTGCTATACCTCTATCATTTACCTTCTATCTTTTAAAATGTATCATTTAACCTTCTCATTTATAGACTGAATGCTGTGGAACTTGCACCTGAGAAAACATGCACAACACTGCATACCATTTTACTGTACAATCAGGAGGATACGAGTATTTATTTCAATGCATTATTTTAAAGCGGTATGCCCAGGGCATACTTTATGAAATATTCTTTGAGTTGGGAGACTATCTGAAACTGAAGCTGCATGTTAAAATGCATATGGTAGCAGTGCCTAATAATAATAATAATAATAATGTGAAGGTGGAGGTGTAAAGTCGTTGAGAGTAGAACAGAAGTAAGTGCCAGTGAACCAGAAGCTATAATGCATTAAAAGGAAACTGGAGGTACTGCAGGTAGAAAAGATTTTGAATCTGTTAATTTCTGCAAGAATATCAATCATTCTGAAGGTATCAACTTTTAACAATTGGTTATTTAAAGTTTGTCACACAATGGTATTAATAAAAGTGATTTCTTGAATAAGATTTGAGGATAGCTCAGGTCTATTCATTTATTTATGGAATGTATTTATATGCTACTGGAAGTTGCAACTTATATACCAACCTTCTACTTAAGAACGCAAAAGCAACTGGTGATTCATCATGTATGAAGATGCCTGTTAAAAAACTAATAAATCCAATTGTGGCATCAGATGCCCTTATCCGAGGCAGCTTTTGGATGCTAGCCTGCATCATGCCAGGGCTTATTATAAACTAGCATTCAGTTTCTGGCAAGTCATTTGTAATTTATGTGTCAGCCAAGAGCTTCCTACAAGGATATTTAATGTTACTGTCCAATCATTTTGAATGGGCATTGAAAAGTGTGGGGTTTTTTTTAAGCATGCTGAGTAAAAAACAAACGCTAAACAGTTTTACTGATGAATCCAACAAAAGAGTCTATTTTGATGGTTAATCACTGGCACATTGTTAAAATATTCAGCACAACAGAAGCTGCAAATGATTGCTCAAGTTTCACTACAGGATCTAAAGAGCTATTTTAGGCGCATCCATTTTGAATTTTTTTCTTCGTGACCAGCAAATCTCCTTTCCACAAACTTCTTCTGAAAGTTTTCATTGCTTTCAAAAACTATTCATGTGACATGGGAGCTGCTGTTCAGTATACAAAAACAAATCCTATTTGAGTATGTGGAACAATGTATATGCATATATATGCTGTAAAGGAGTTTGTTTTTTTTAATCAACACTTTAAAAAATTGAAAATCGGAAGCTTTTGAAAATGAGTTTGAGTCCCTCCTCACTCAAAAGTTTAAAGAGGATGACTGAATGAGAGCGGTCAACCTATACCTAGGTATCAGCTTACTATTCTTTGCAAGGTTGTTTCATTTGATCCAAATTGGTAGATATGGAGCGGATACAAGGCTATTGCTTTTACCTTGCAGAAAGCTGGAAATTGTATCAGATGGAATTAGCTGTGTGTCCACGTCCGTGGGTCATATTCTTTCATGTATACTATGGGATTGGAGCGTTCTCTGCATCGCTGCATCTGTGCTTCTAAACTTCCTTCTATCAATGGGAGTGGAGAGACAATGAGAAATCTTCTTGAGCAGATATGTCCTACTGCATGTTCCATGTATTGTTAATGAAAGGGAGAGAAGAGGGAGGACAGTTGGAAGGGGACAAGGGTATTTCTCGAGTGCAGAAGGTATGGAGCAAGAGCGTAATACAGACTACCTACACTACATGAGGCGGGAGGCGGGTGGCATTGTGGGTTAAACCACAGAGCCTAGGACTTGCCGATCAGGTCAGCGGTCTGAATCCCTGTGATGGGATGAGCTCCCGTTGCTCGGTCCCTGCCCCTGCCAACCTAGCAGTTCAAAAGCACGTCAAAAGTGCAAGTAGCTAAATAGGTACCGCTCCAGCGGGAAGGTAAACAGCGTTTCAGTGCGCTGCTCTGGTTCGCCAGAAGCAGCTTAGTCATGCTGGCCACATGACCTGGAAGCTGTACGCCGGCTCCCTCGGCCAATAAAGCGAGATGAGCACTGCAACCCCAGAGTCCGTCACGACTGGACCTAATGGTCAGGGGTCCGTTTACCTTTACACTACATGTAGACTGAACAAAAGGCTTTAAGTAAATAATAATCCTTCCAAGAAAGAGATAGCATATAGCTGAACTAAGTGTGTTGCACTCCTAGGCAGCCTTACCTGGAAGCAGTTCTCAGTGGCTTGCTTAGGCTGGAAAATGCAAGACTGTCGATCCGCTAAGAAGGATACGGATTGAGTCCTTTGGGATTTTAGGTCTAAAGATCTGGCTGGAGGTTTATTCATGAAGCTGGAATGTCTGAAGTGCATGTGCATAAGAAGTACTTTAACAGAATTTCTATTTAAAATATGTATGAAACTCCGATAGTAACGGGCACATTCTGCGATAGGGAGTTTTACTATTGCAAGCATTTTCTGAGCTCTTGTCGCAGTACACTGCGCCTAAGATTTCAATTCAAATTGGCACTGCTGGAGCTGAGGGTGGCAGCGGCGGAACTGCTCCCTGCCAGCCCCACGTTAAAGAGATCGCTGAAGCTGAACTTCAAAGAGAGCCGCGTCTCAGCTGGCTTCCTGCCTGCCTGGTCTGTAAGGGGAGGGTGGGTGAAGGCGAAGGGCGGCGAGGCTGCAGAAATCCCCCTGCCAGACCCTGTGCCGCTGTGGATGCTGCCAAGGCACTGCTTAGGGCTGATGCCCGTAGCCCCATCGGTGCTGCAAATGCAGAGCTGCTTGTAGCTCCAAACAACCCTGCAGACCCAAACAACCCTCTCACTCCACAGGGCAGCAGCAGGAGCGATCTTGATGCCACCGCCTTCTCTTCCTCCTATTCTCCCTCCCTCTGTTAGGCGAAGCTTCCCCTCTCCCCATCCCTCTACATGGCTGGGTGGGGAAGCGAAACCTCACCTCAGTGAAGCTTCCCCTTTAGGGAAGGGGAAGAAAGGGAGGCTTTGCCCGACAGAGGGAGGGAGAATAGGAGGAGGAGAAGGTGGTGGCAGCAGCGGGATCACTCCTGCCGCTGCCTCGGGAAGCGAGAGGGTCGCGGGTGGTTTTGCAGCCACACTGCCGCCGAAGTTGTTTAAGAAGTTGGAGCAGCACAATGAACAGCTCAGCATTTGTGGCCCCGAGCCTCCCACTGTCCCCTGCCACTGCCAGGAGCAGCCCTAGATGCGCCTCCTTTGGTGCCGCACGAGCCAGGAGATCTGTCGGGCAACGCGGCACAAATGCGACAAGGAATTGTGTTTCAGCACCCCACAACCCAGGTTTCAGGCACTATGTAGTACTTTGCTTTTCTTTCCCAGTTTCTTGGGGAAAAAGAAATAAATAACTCTGATAACATGAAAACTATAGGTTTCAAATGGTCAAGAAAAGAGGCTTTAATTTAAGTGTCACACTTGACTTTAAGGGACGCGGGTGGCGCTGTGGGTTAAACCACAGAGCCTAGGACTTGCCGATCAGAAGGTCGGTGGTTCGAATCCCCGCAATGGGGTGAGCGCCTGTTGCTTGGTCCCTGCTTCTGCCAACCTAGCAGTTTGAAAGCACGTTAAAGTGCAAGTAGATAAATAGGTATTGCTCCGGTGGGAAGGTAAATGGCGTTTCCATGCGCTGCTCTGGTTCATCAGAAGTGGCTTAGTCATGCTAGCCACATGACCTGGAAGCTGTATGCCGGCTCCCTTGGCCAATAAAGCGAGATGAGCGCCGCAACCCCAGAGTCGGCCACGACTTGTCCTAATGGTCAGGGGTCCCTTTACCTTTACTTGACTTTACTGGGAAAGAATACAATGTTTCCCAAAGGAATGCTTCTTCTTTAAGCTTTACCTCAAGTACATTGTCTATTATGTGATGAAGACTTCCTCGGCCATACCTACAATCTTCTCATTTGCCTCTGTCTCCTCAGGTTCTCTAACTACAACACACTGCAAAATTTCTCACCAGAAGAACTAATAATTCCACAATCCACTTTGCTCTAAAGGGGAAACATGAATAATCTAGGGGTGTTTTCTTTTCTTCCACAATGCTGCTCACGTGCCAGAAGATAATGGCCCAAACCACCAAAACAGGTTTTCTCTTACAGTATTGACAAATCCAAGATTGCACCTAGATGGACCATTCAATTTAGTAAAGCACCCGTCTGAAGAACTTCTTAAATAACTATTTACACAAAGCTGTAACGCTTTAACTATTCTTTGGTCTGAGTCACACGTCATGAACCATGGCTTAGTGTGAATGTGAGGTTTCTTTCTGGGAAAGGAGATCACAGCCGCTTTGCTCCTTTCTGATTGTTTTGCTGCTGTGCTGAGCTAAGTCACACTTCAGCTTAGTATGTCATCTGAACCTGGGCTCACGGTTTAACTGTCCTGGAAAACCATAACCATACAGTATTGGAGAAATCTTGGTTGCAGCTCATGGTTCGTCTGGAGAGAGCTAAACCCAGGTTCAGACAACATGGGAGTCCATGTCTTTGCCTTAAGCCATTGCCTTAAAGTCCTATGGAATTCACAGAACTAGTTCCATGCTACTTTTGCTCCCTGTGACCAGATCCCTGTAAATATATTGATCTATACCATTAATAATATAAAAAATACCATTCTGCTTCTCATGAAATCAGAAACAACCTAACATATATTGTCATATTATTCATATTCTGTTGAACTTTGAAGCAGTACACCCATGTGGTATGTTTTGAAATGGGTACTATATTGCAATAAACTCAACATTGCTCTGACTTTCTCGGGCATGTAACTAATCCAGGAAAAGTAAACATTAAGAACCTAGTTATTCAATCGTTCACTCACATAATGTACGCATGTTTATATACACAACAATTAGTATTGGAGTGTAATATAAAAACAGAAAGTGTATTATTTGTTGAAATTAATCCAAATGAGGGAAACTGAAATAAAAATATGGGCCTCATGTTTGTGCACAAGTAGGCTCCAACACAAACCATTAGTATTTCTTTTCTTCTAAATTCAGCATTTTGCCAAATACATTTTACTTTTTTTAAAAAAAAAGTTTACATGCAAGCACAAGGTTCGAACGTAACACATTTCATATCTAAAACATAGATAGTAACTTGAATGAATGTTTATGTAGTTATTATTATTTCCACAAATTTTGCAAGGGAAAAGTAAGCAGGAGGTAGGCTGCAGAAATCTTACACTAACTCCAAGTGTAACTAGGAGCTGCAAAGAGAAGCTCAAGTAGCACCCCGCCAAGCCAAACGGCAAGAGTCAGAAATTAGTAACTGATCCTGAAACACATCTTATACAGTTGTTTTTCTATCACAACTTAAACAGAATCATTAGTTTAGTCCATAAGGTATACAGTTTATAGACTTAAATGCTGCATGCAATTGTAGAATTTCAATGTATCTAATGAAAAGTTTATAGACACATGGAGGTTGCTAAGTCATTGTAACGGAGGGATCAGTACACATTTCTTGACTTGGTTGCCTTTTCATACAGCCCCCAAGGGCTAAAATGCCAATCGCATGACTATTTCTCTAGATTAATAGGTAAAGCCAAGCTGGCTGGAAAAGCAGTTCCTAACCAAAAACAAAACACACACAACTGCCTCGTCTTCAGCTCATGTCATTCTTTATAATATGCATTAGAAAGTTCTGTCAATAAGGGCCAAATCCCAGACCACTAAAAGTACCTACAAGAAGAATCATCCTGTTAGTATGATGTGACTCACATCACGGCAGGTACGGTGAACCTGCTCCCCACCAGGTGTTGGACTCTAACTTCCATCATCCCTGATCATAGGCCATGCTGGCTGGGGATGATGGGAACTGGAGTCCCACAACATCTGGAAGGCACCAGGTTTCCTATCCCTGAATTATAATCTACATTGTAAAAGTGACAGCATATCAACCCTTGAATCCCAAACACTGGAAGTGCCTTGCCCAATGGAGGAAAGGCACAATGCCTAGCTTTCCAGAAGTGGCGTTGCTGCTGCTTACCAGGAGGGAAAAGGGTGAGGCAGCCTGCTTGTTGACAGTACACCAGACTGGCTCTGTTGGTGCACTCAGATTGTACCAGCTTCTCTGATTCCTACCACCCAGTAAGCAGCAGTGTCTCCACGGCCGGGAAGTTTATGTTGCAGCTCTGTCCTGCTGGGTGAGTTGCTTCTGCCAAATGCTATTCAATTCTAAGGACATTCTTCTTGTAAAAGTTGTATAGGAACAACAATATTTGTAGCTCTATTTGCTTTTTACCAGCATATATTCTGCTTTACAAGAAATAAAGCTATATAACTTACTTCCCTTACAAGGGACTCCTAATGTTTGGCTCTTTTCGCAATGAATTCTAGTGCAGAAGTATTCCCCCTTCCCCTTGAAATCTGCTGTGGTCCAGATGTTCAGTGCGAGATGAATCAAGCGACTGGAGAGCATCTTTTAATCTTTGCCTTCTTTCCACCCCCTGGACCTCTTATGCCTGTTGCTGGGAGCCAACAGTTGCAAGCCATGTCAATGGTAACTTGGATAAAGAATTCCTATCTAGTTAGGGACTAACGTCCTGATTGTTTTACTGTATTTTAAACATATTGCAAGCTGCCTTGAGAACCTCTGTTAATTATATATGTATTGTTTTAAATTATACATATATAATTCTCATCGATGTTAAGAGGCTAGTTCACCCCAATTCAATATTATAACTCTGCTTTGACACACAGAAGCACTAGAAGTGGGTTCAGCTAACACAAGTAAGCAAACTGAAGGGCAAAACAGATGGACTCACAATAACAGCCCTGCAGAGTGCCATCAAGGATCTTAAGCAAAAGGACAAAGAGTAGGATATCATGCTGTTTTGCTAAACTCACCTGGCAGAGGTGCACAACCATTCTCTAGGAGCAGAGATGCATGCACAAAAGTAATAAGATGATTGCAAGTAATCGACTTCAACATAATAAACACTACTAACTTCTCAATAAACAGAAATGTTGCATAAAATTGAAATAAAAATGTCTGGACTTCTCACCTCTCGCTTTGCAAGCAGGACATTAGGAACGATATGCGGCAAGCAACGTCCAAGCATCAGCATGACGCTTTTTTCACTATCAGCAATTCGGGACACCTGGAAGTGCAATTTTGATTTAAAAGAGAAAGAAAAAGAAATAATATGCTGCAATGGCATTTATGCAATTCTTAAGGTAAATTAAGAAATCAGTCACGTCTTGGTTTCCGTCCCAGAAATCAGCACACAACAGGATACTGGGTTGACATACTCATTTTAAATGTCTTGAAACCAAAAGACAAAAAAGTTATCTGTGTAGGCTAACACATGAGGAGCAGTATAACTCCATCTGAGTAATACAACTGGAGCCACCCCCATTTCAACAACGGCACTTGTTGAGGTTACTGGGTGTGTCTGCCAAAGCTAATAACCAGTCCAAAGGTTCTAAAATCTCCTCTATGGAGCTACATAAGCAACGGGCCAGAAGTCTGCTGGAGTATTAAAAATTCAGCAATATGGTCTCCTCAGCCTGGATGTTACGACTCATCAAGATTTAACATTTTCCAAAAAGGACATATACCTCTGATCCCAAACGGCTCTCTGCTGACATTTGACAGAAAGACAGCAATGCTTGATGGAACGCATGTGACAGCTTCCTGCAGTAGTTGGGGCGTGGGGAGAAATAGAAGACAGTTGGATAACTGATATTAGTAGCATCCCTCTTTGACTCACAACTGACAGCTACAGAACACAGTGTGTGTGTGTACATGCTGCTAGAATTCTAAACTGCTTTACAGATTAGCCAAAAACCTCTCAAATGCTACTCCTACACTATCATACAGATTATATTACTCGACTGAGAAAACTAGTTTCCACGAGAAACCAAAAGCTTGCCCACTGATGTGAACAGATTTTTAAAATACAAAACAGCAACAACACTTCAGTTTTATCTATTTCTTGATTATTTCATTTACATCCCAACTTTCCTCCAAGGAGCTCAAGGTGGTATACACGGCTCCTTTCCTTTCCCATTTTATCCTCACAACAACAACAACAACAACGAGAAGTACACTAAGCTTGGACAAGTTACCAAGAAGGAAAATGTAATTGACAACTGCTATCTTTTGAGTTACCTGTCTTGTTTATAAATTTCATATTGCGCTTTTCTTCTTACAGTGCAACCCAACCCAACTTACAAAGGCATTTTACCAGGGGAAGGGAGTGCTACACAGGTCTGTTGAAAAGATGAAAGCTATGTTTCTCAATGCAACAGAACGTTCCAAAATGGAAACAAGAACCATTCGTAATTTATGTAAACTAGGATTAAGATTCAAATGGATTTTACTAAAATGCCACCCTAATTATGCTTGCATGTAATGTGCTGGAGAGGGGGGAAGAATCAAAATCAATATGGTCCATCAAAATCCTCAGATCTTACAATGTTGGATAGAAATGGTTATCTGCCTACTACAAACCAAATGGAGAAACTGACTTTGGTAATATTATGAGCCAATTATATTTCAGTCTTTTGATACAAATGTAGCAATTTTCAAATTTGGGTTTTTACAAAGAGCGTTCTGGAAGCAGTCCTGATTTCAAGGAGGTATCTCAAATTGCTCATGAGTAAATTATTCATTTCAAAAAGAAAGCTCATTATCAAGTCCCACTTAAAGTATATTCAACACTATTATTTTGAGGCTCAGGGTGAGAAACACATATTACGAAGTCTTTTAAAAATGCTATACATGAACATTACCAGTAAGGCATGAAAACCTATGGTGTGACTGCACATTTTCTTGAGATAAAAGATGAACACCAGTATCTATAAGCTCATGATGTTATATGGACTAGATCACTGGTCTAACTGGTGGGTCACGACCCACTAGCAGGTCATCGCCTGATCCCAAGGGGGTCACAACTGGAGCACCATCACCATGCAAATATATGGTAAAAGACTTAAGAACTGGATCCCCCAATGCATGTTTGGGTTAAACGTGGATCCTGGGTCTGAAAAGGTCTGAAGGTACCTGGCCAAGATGAAAGAACAAAAGGAACACGAGACAGCCTCATTGTGGCTGCATCCAAATGTCAAACAAACCACCTTTCATCTCAAAGCTAGGGCCTCAACATACTTGCAGCAGGCATAACCATCTGTTTTAATAGGGGCGGTGGCGGTGGCTGGGATTCAAATCTCTGACCTGTGATACAAAGAAGCAATATGTACATGCAGGAATGAAGTGTTTATGCAACTAGAGCCCCATCTTTTAATCCTGCAGCAGCAGTTTCCATGGCTGGAGAAGTGAACCATGAGCCTTTTTTTTTTATTTTCATGACCATCACTGTCAGTGTTTAAATGGTAGGAATGCAAGCAAGTTGGATACACAATGCAGGAGCATCAGTGATCAGGTCAGCACTGGGAAGGTAGGCAGGAGAGATACTGTTTGCTTCACGCATGGAAATTTCCCATGTCAGAAGGGGGAAAACCCAAATGCTTGGGGGGGGGGTGCACTAAAAATTCAGATCCCTCACACACTTGCTAAATCTGCCCTGTACAGCAAGTGAAAGATTAAAAGAATCTTACAACATTGGTATTATTTTACTGGAAAAAGAATAAGCCACTAACCGATTGGGTTTATCGAAGTGTATGGCAGCTTTATTTGATGGAGGACAAGATGGGAGTTTTTCTCTTTCCTTCAAAGGAAGAGAAATTCTCATATCTTCTTTAGGAGGTCTTTTCTCTTCAGTGTCACCATGCTGACCATCATTAAGCGAACTCTGGATATCTAAATATCTCCCGTTATCGTCTGGGACTGTGAGAGGCACTTGAGCTAAAGATGACTGGACTGAATCGAATATCACTGGAACAGGAGTTTTTTCATTTCTTAAGTACTCTATCTCACTGAAAAGAGGGAGGCAGGACATAAAGGATTGGAATTAAGAAACAAGTTAGTAAGTAAACCACTTCCAGTAACCCAAAATATATATTAACAGGTTTTCCAAATGTGTTCCAGGTCATATACAAAACCTATTTCAGAAGCTTAGGAAATGAAACTGGAAGGTTTTCAAAAAATTATTTATTAAGCCTAGGAATAGGGAACTTGTGGACCTCCAAATGTTGTGTTATAATTCCCAATCTGGGAATTGGAATCTAATCTTCGGAGGACCACAGACTCCGCAACCCTTCTGTAGCCATTAAAACCCTATCTTTCCATGATAAAAATCATACTGAAGGGAGCATGTAGCACCGTTGTTCATATGTAATGCTTAGCCAAGTCATGGCTTAACCCAAATGAGCAAATGCAAGGACTCCTAAATACAAGACCATGGCCACTTTCCTCCTCCCCAGTTATTTATCTGTATTGCTGAGCTAAGCCATGGCTTGGCTTAGTATGTGGTCTGAAACCAGGCTCATGGTTTAACTCTCCCAGATAAACCACAAGCTGCAAGGCATAGGACAAACCTTAGTTACACTTCATACGAATAAAACTTAGCAGTTTTCTACTGGAATAAATTTGCCGTAAGAGCTTATAAGTAAGGAACAGTAATCATTCCTTCTTGGGACCAGCTGCTGTAGGAAGGCTCCCTGGGACTTCGTGTTCTAGGATACAATGGTTGGTGGTATTGAAAGCTGTTAGTTTGCAAATAGCAACCAAACCACATTGGTAAGCAAAGTGGTTTCTTAAGCAGCATAATTCAATGTCTGGCCTATTCAATGCAATTTAGGGCACAAATGAAACAAAGTTAGGCACGCTTAACTGTACCATTAAGATCAACAAGACACAAGAAGTTACAAAGTCAAGTAAATATTGAATTGTTTACCATTTATGTTGTAACTGAGATGACTACTGAGCATTTAAGTGATTCATTTATTTATCTGTGCCATCCGCCTTTTCCGAGACTATAAAATGCCAAGTAACTTCCCATTTGCTAAAAAGCACATAGTCTACAATGCTGGAGGATATACCTTTCAAGCCTTCGTATTTGTTCCAGCAGAGACCACTTCTCGGTGCTTAACACATTAATTTGATCTTCCAATTTCTGCACCATTACACATTGCTAAAGGGGGGGAAAACATAAAGGGGGGAGAGAGGAAATAATTTATCACACTGCATTTTGGTAGCAGGTTTTAAACTGACAAAAGTGAATGATGTTTGTCTACCTCTATAGATTCTGGTGTTCCAAATATAGGAATGTTCTCTAGGATAGGAGTGGTTGCGTCAAATTCATCCTCTTCCGGGCCAACTGCTACATCTACAACATCTTTTGCAGTTACTTGATGGTTCCCAAAGTCACGGTAGAGTTGTAGCAAGTCTGGAGGCTTTGGAATGTTCAGTCCTACGTCATCCCATAATTCAAAATCCTTTAGAAGTGTAAAAGCAGAAGATTAATTGTTAACTTCCCTTCTCATCCCGTCAAGTATTGTTATGAGTTGACCTTGGTTAGACATAAGTATGCGCATGCCTGTGTGTGTACGCGCAAGCTTGGTGTTCCTTTCAGAAGGCTGAAGACAGGAGCTATATGACTTCTGAGATGCAACAGACTGGAAAAATAAGACAGATGGGGGAGGGTTGAAGGAAACAGATGTCCAACATGGACCAGACAGCCAGACTCTTAAACTGAACCCCAAAATAAGCCATGCTGTGGAAATCCCCTTTATAAGCAAAAATCAGCATGGCAGACAGGATCCTGGCACCTTAGGGGGAAACCCCCAGTAAGAAGCAAGAGACCATGTCAACATTTGCCAAAAAAGGAGGCGGGAAATTGCTGAGTGGAAGACAGAGGGCGAGCTGAAAAACTTGACCAGATATGGCTCCAGAATTAGAGGGAGCAGTGGCCATCAGGCCCCATAAAAAGCCACCCGACAGTAAAGTTGGAGATTGACAGAGAAGCCCAAAGAATTGTTATAACACCTGAACTCTGGCCTTGTATCAGCTAGCTATCCTGGGTATGGCTGTCCCAAGTCTATAGGGAGGTTTCAGGAAGGAGAAAAGAAAAAAAAAGGACAATTTCACCTGCAAATCTCCCCCACCCCTCGGTTCTAAGGTTACAGAGATGGCTGCCACCAAGTTAAAAAAACACAAAAATGTCTTCCTCCCACGCTAATCAGGGAAGGTGGCCTTTCTCATCTCTCTTCGCCTTCTCTAGAACCCTCTCTCTGTGCTTTAAAGAAGTCCCAGGCTGGCAGACAGACCCACACCTTAACGTTTCAGCACTTAACAGAATAGCAATGGAATACTTTAGGAGTGAGGGGACGAACACCTGCTCCACCTGAAGACTTATCTCTCTCTATGAGTCCTGAACAGTACTAGAAAGTTCATGTTCCAAGCTGGCTGCAGCCCTGAAGGGGGAGCACCACTGTCAGGAGCTGGTGATAGACAGTGTATTTTGTTGTGGGCCTCCATTTGTGGTTTACTATTTCCTGCTCTGACCAAAACAATAACCCTGCACCAGTCTCTCCTACATATGAGTCACTATACAAATATTGTTTGGAAACTAGGCTCAAGAATTACCAAGTGCTTGGAAAGGTAAGTGGGGAAACGACAAGCTGTAACGGAATTATTATTCAAACTTACCTGATCATCACTTTCATCTGAAAAAGTTATTGAAGTAAGCTTGTAGCTGTTCTTTAATAAAAATTCATTGACTAAGAAGTTTAGAGCTCTTTTTTCAAGAGGTTTAATTGGTTCCTAGGAAAAAGAAGGAAGTTATGTAAGAGATGTAAATACTCTTATTAGAATATTTATTCTATCATTATCATATGTATTAAGATAGCAGCTCAGTCATGTCTAGATATCACAAAGTAGTTTACATGGTGTACTCAACAAGCTAATTGTGTAGTGTGTCTGTCTGTCTATGTATGTATGTATCTATTTATCTATTTATATCTATCTACAGGCAAACAGCCCCCACACCACCTACAAGTTTTACTGCAATCAAGGAGTATATAAATATTGCTTTTTTTATTATAAAAAAGGCTATTGGCTAACTGCTGGTAGACGATAACAGCAAATAATAGGGTGTCGTCCCCCCCCCCCCAGTCCAAACTACCCACCTGAATTTCAGGACTTGATTTGTAATTTCTCCGTTCCTGCAAAGGAACTTCATTTTCTGCAAACAGCAATATATAAAAAAATATTATTCTCCATTTTGTGAGGCATCACCTACTGCTATTTTGTCAAAATGAAAAAAAAAAAAACTAAGGAAAAGGTTTATGTACACCACCTGCAGCCTGAGTCAGGTTGGCTCGGAGGGCCTGAATGGTCTCCTTTGCTTTCCGTAGTTCAAACTCCAGGACTGGACAAGGATTTGGATTAAACATACACAGGCATCCAACCAAGAATAGGGAAACAAAAATGAAATATAAAAAAGCAAGGATGGGTGTGAAAATAAAATACAATTTGTATTAAAGACAAAGCATGCAATCTTTATGGAACTCATGAACGCATGCAGCAGAGTTAAGACTGAAGCAAACTGGTGAACATTTTCCATAATTAAAGTCTAACCTTAATGAATAACTTAAGCTGTCTGACAAGGAATGCTATAGGCTTTAAGCAGAATATTGTACCACTTTGGAAAGCTTGAAAGATTTTCCTTACAAGGCATTAATGACGACTAATATTTTAAAGTTGAAAAAGAGAAGTGTGAAGATGAGCGTGACTTGCTTTGAGGGACTGGGATGAATTTGAAATACAACTTTCATCAACAAAATGGAATTATCAGCAATGACACAGGTTATAATCTACATTTTTACAGCTACTGGAGGCAGCTCTATGTTTTTCTATGTGGCATGATGTTTTTTGGAGCAGCTTATCAGTGGGCTGGTTCTACTCCTTACACCACTTTAAATTTTGCTAGAGACACATTTAATAATTTTCCAAACAAAACATTTGTTCCATCATTTAGACAAGATGAGATAATTTAACATTTATGAATTGCTTTCTGCCACAGCACTTTGAACAATATGTAAGTAGATCCAATTTATCAAATATCTCAGAACTGGAACTTACATTGATTGAGTTAAGGGGTTAGAATTCACTCTGGATATTTGTAATTAACATTTAACACTATCAACATATAATAATTTGGGGAAAATTATAGGTGGTATTCAACTAATTTGGAGCCACTGAAATTAATGAACATATTTAAGTTAGTTCCATTAACTTCAATGGACCTACTCTGGGTAAAACCTAGTTGACTACAGTCCTGTATTTTTTAGGTAATTACTTAAAATCTTTATATTGGAATAACCTAGGTTGTGCCAAAAAAGCAGGTGCTGTTTTCTTGGAGCCTTTCACCCCTGGATAATGTATGGCAATAACTGTATTTTATGGATGAATTTGTGTAATATGTTGGTAGTAAGTGTGTATGGGAAAAAGATTCACTCAGTTTGCATTTTTCTTCTTTAGAAACAGAATGGGTAGTTAGAGTACATCACATCTACTACATGGAAAGAACTTGTTTGATGCACAGAACTTTACTGCAGAACTACGAAAGCACAACTGAGGATCTGATGAGAAAGTGAAAAAAATCTGTAGGAATCAGCAATGCTGATCTGCAAATATTTCTGTGCAACAAAGTCTGAAAACAATGTTGAGACTTTCTACTGATTAATAAATTAATTCTGTAGAAGCAGCCAGCATTAGCACAATTTGGTTAACCTTGGCTTTTTGAAAAGTTACTCAACTTGCAGATGAATTGAGTTTAAATTAAAAGGTTCTTCCTTTAAAAGATATAAAAATAGTTTGTTACAGAACAATTGCAGATCAGAAATGCCCTGCAACATGATGATAAAAATGTTCAAAAAAAGATAGCAAGAACACAAATTGTAGAGAAGCTCAGGAATTCCAGTAAGGAAACTAATGTTCAACAGCAAGACATATCACCAAGGGCACAGAAAGCCAGAAAAACCATATCACATAAACCCATGTCAGACGGCAAAGTCTTCTATTATCTAATTAACAGCTCTGAAATACACTAAACAACCAGTGTAACTTAACATTGTGTACTTAATTTTACCATTAAAACAGTTTACTCTGCTGCATGGTTTCTCTTCAGACATTTAACATTTTAATCCAGCTAATATATATATGTATTATAGATATTCAACAATATATCAAGCATGACTGGCTGAAATAAAAACAGATGGTTGGCTCCAGACTAACAGGACAATCCTATACATGTCTACTCAGAATCAAGCACTGAGTTCAATGAGACTTACTCCCAGGAAGGTGTTATAGGATTGCACCCTAAAGTTAGATTCCGATGGGGCAAGCAAAAGCACAACTAACTTTGTCTGGTTCCAACCCACATATTCTAGTAAAAAAAAGTCATTGTTTTTATTACAATTTAATGAGCTATTTTCATTCTTTTCAGGTAAAAATATGACAGTGACTAGACTCCCCCCCCCAATTGATAATAATGACTTCATAACTGCAGCCCTGACTTTAGCAGAATCAAAAACAATAGAGTTTTGTTCCAGCTTTGACTAATATGTTTATTTCTCCATTAGCTTCTGAAAATTCAACTGATCAAGTTGGATGTAACCCAAAAACACTCTTGCTGCAATAAATATGTTAGGCTGGGATCCAGATGGTCTCTTGTGTGAGCAGAAAGTGCATCTGCTGCTAGCACAAGCTTCCAGTCTGCACCCATTCCCTGCTCCTTCCTCTAATATTCATGCTGCTTCAGAGGGCTCCTCTATCCTCTGGACTTCCCCATGTGCTTCTCTGGTTCCCGTCACATGCCTTTAAAGGTGCCCACAGGAGACTGTTAAGTCTGTTGTAGCTAAAATAACACAGCTACCTCCCTGGAATTTGTAGCATGTCAAGTCTTCACAATAAGCATAACCACCTTAGGGGGAAAGGCGTAATCTCTGCCGACAGCAGATATGGAACATGTGGTGAGGTGAACCATACTGGCATCATTGCAGCTTACCATCTCAACATTGGCATCATTGCTGCTTACCAGGCTGGGTTAGGGCTGGCCAGGAGCAGCATATTGCAACCCTGACTATGCCCTGCCCCCAACCCCATCCAGGTAAGCAGATGTTATGCCAGTACCCTGAGAGCAATTCTGACCCACCACAGGTTTTTAAATTGTTTCGTTGCAAACCAACCATAGCCAGCAAAGCAGTAGCCACAGTTTCCAAACCCTTTCTGACAACTGTGCCAGAGATGGAAGGGTGGGAGGAGCTGGAGGCTTCCTGTAGCTCATTCTCCATGGCCTAGTGGAGAATCCACTAGCCTAGTTTGGATGTCAACCTAAATCATAGTTCAGTGTGATAGCTAAACCAGGGCAGCGATTTCTCCATGGAGCTGTGAAGAAATTAAAGTCCCCTCACTTTTCTTTTTCTAAAGCATGTGAGGTAACAAAACTATTGCAGAAGACAGGCAACCAGTTGTTACACAACCACTAAGATCTTTTTATCAAGACAAAACCCATTCTTCTGTGGCTCTTAATGTTTGGCAAGTTCAAGATAAAACAGCATGACACTGCAACATTCAACCCAAGAAGTATACCATATTTTTCCATGTATAAGATGACCCCATGTATAAGATGACTGATGACCCCCCCTTTTTTTGAACCTAAAATTAAGAAATCAATAATTTAAAAGCATCAAACAGAACAACTTTGAGCTTTTGGGAGTGGGAGGTCGCCCTCCAACAAAAGGTGGTTGAACTTTTTTGTGAAGGTTGCCCAAAGTTAGGGTTACCATATTTTAAGAGCTTGAGCCCAGGCCGCCCATACCAGTGCCTGGGGCTGAACTCCTGTGCATTCACAATCCATGTATAAAATGACCCCCAATTTTTGCCTAAATTTTTAAAGCAAAAAACATGGTTTATACATGGAAAAATATGATAATTCTGGAATGTTGACAATCTTTTTAAATGCAATATTCAACCCTGAAAGTATTACGCTAGAATGTTGATCATATAAGGCTTTTGTCTTCACAATCAGTTTTAAAGAAATCAACTTTAAACATTTTTCATGTTTGAATATTATCACAACTTCTAACCTATTTCATTTAGAATTGTACAACACAGTACACTGCTAGTCAGCCTGTTCACGCAAGTCTTTCTGGACCAATAAGGAAACCATTTAGCAGAAACATAAACAGCCATTAAAAGGTTTCATATTTAAAAGGACTTGTCTCTCAACAGCATTTTGTTCCTTACAAAACTAGATGCAGTAGTTGTCTTCAGCTGGACATGAAATGCTATTGCTTTGTGACAATTATTACAGTGACAGTAAAAGACATAAAGCATAAAATGTATCAATGGAACTTTTTTAAAGAACAGGTTTTTTTGTATTAAAAATAAATAAATCAACTAGCCAAAGAAGTACTGTTACAAATTTAATAAACCATTCAAAAATATTCCATGTTACTAGAAACTTTACAAACCATTAAACTTAAAAGGTAACTTTAAAAAAGAAATGTGACACACCTAAAGACTATTTCCAAATAAAAATTCACTGAGCAACATCCACACAATAGTTTATTTTATGTGAAATTTTGCTCACCAGCCAGCCGTTCATCTGTCTCCCTGTTGCCATCATCTGAATATCTTGCAAAGTCCAGTGAGTCAAGAGTGCTAATGCTTCCAGCTCGATCTAAAAATATTTAAACAAACATTTGAGCTTTGTTTGTTCTCCCCATCCTGTACAAGGGTTCCCCAACTGAAGTTAGAGGCTGCACATGGCAAAGGACTTTAAAAAAGCTTTGGGTGGTATTCAACAAAGTTCTATTCAGAATAGACGTACTTAAAATTAATGTATCCAAATTAGTCATTTATTCACTTCAATAGGCCTACTCCAAGTAAAATCTAGTTAAACGCTACCCTGGATGATCTTCCCAGTGCCAGGTTTAAGTTATACCTGTTTTCCTCTCATTACCACAAAACATTTCACTGCCTGTTTGCCTCAACTTTCTCTCACAAAAATGTGTTCTCTTTGAGCATGATCTTCTGTTTAGACAGGGAAAAGAATGAAAAGAAGTCAATTTAGAGACAGGACAGGTATTGTAAGCATAGTAACAATTCCTCTGAAAACAAGAGTTCATGCCGAATACCTATATATAACAGCTGTAAAGGGCTGGATATAAATCTAACAATAATAAGAGGAGTTTCCCTGATGATCAGGAAGAGGAAGACAGCAAGAAAAAATATGGGGACAGGAATGTCTCAAATAGCAGCATGTTTCCTTTTAGGCTGCTTATACTACACCCATGTTTGAAACATACACAAATTCAGTGGTTAAAGAAAACACGCTAAATGTAGAATTGCAACACAAGTTTGAAACCTATTTAAATGCAAAAAAGAAGAAAAGTCAATTCTGCACAGGAATTGTAACTCTAAACCAAGCCACGAAACAGGAGAAGGAACTGAGCTGTGAGTAACACCTGCATGAAACTAGTTAGAAACAGTTTAACAGAACTGTAAAGAAATTAAAAAGGGCAGGGAAATAAATCTCTTTGCAGTACCGTATTGGCCCAAAGATAAGCCAAACCTGCTAATAAGCCGCACCTTTAAAATTCAAGGGAGAAAAAAAAAGACAATACCCAAATATAAGCCGCTACCTTAAAATTCCGCAGGCACTCACACCCATAAATGGCAAATGTAGAAGAAAATCCTATGGGTACCATTCTCCTGCGCTCCTGGGCTGCTTCCTGTGGGGTAGCCACGCTGCTTTGCTGGCGGCCTTCCCCCTGCTTTATTGCTGCACCCCCACTGGCCCTCGTGCTGGCATCCTGGGAGGCGGGGGGTGCTCTCCATTCCAGCCTTGGAAGGCAAGGCAGGAAGGCGGACCTAGGGCAGCTCTTTCAGCAGCGATATCGTAAGGTTGGGAATATAAGCTGCACTATAACTTCACGGTCGGAATTTGGGGAAAAAGTGTGGCTTATATTCTGGCCAATACGGTAAGTGTGTTTTATACTGTAATATCTGAAACATTGTTTTATACTATGCAGTTAGCATGTTACACTCTAAGGTTTGTCTAGCTCAGTGTTTCTCAAACTTGGGTCCCCAGCTGTTGTTGGACTACAACTCCCATCATCTCTGACCACTGGTCTTGCTAGCTAGGGATGATGGGAGTTGTAGTCCAACAACCGCTGGTGACCCAAGTTTGAGGAACACTGGAGTCTAGCTAAACGAGAAACTTAAAATTAAATGATTACATGGCTGGCTTCAAGGAGATCCGCTTCTTTTACTTCACTGGGCACAGAGTAGATGCAAAATATCAACTTCCTTTCTTTAGTAATATTTTACTAAGAACTATTTATGCATTACTCTGGGGGTGGGAGAATTGGAATACTTTATCAGGAAACTGGAAAAGAATCATAAACTGAGGGACAGACAAAACACATTATAGTAACAGAGTCGTACCTTGGATTCCGATGCCTTGCAAGTTGAACGTTTTGGCTCCTGAACGCTGCAAAACCGGAAGCGAATGTTTCGGTCTGTGAACGTTCTTTGGAACCCAAACGTCTGACGGGGCTTCCGTGGCTTCCAATTGGCTACCGGAGCTTCCTGCAGCCAATCAGAAGCCGTGCTTTGGTTTCCGAACGTTTTAGAAGTCGAATGGACTTCCGGAACAGATTCCATTAGACTTCCAAGGTATGACTATAATATTTCTGGGAGTGGGGGAGTATTATAGCTGTAATCATATACACTTACTTAGGAGTAAATGCCCCTGAAGTTAATGGAATGTGCCCATTGTAAATGCAAGAGCTGTATAGTCTTATAATTGTTAAGTCATCACACAGGTCTTAATATAGAACTAAATAAAAAAAATTAATTTTTTTTTTAAAGATGCCATTATTCTGGTGCTATCAACAGGATGCACTGAAATCACAAAACTGCTCTCCATCTAAATTGCCAGTTTTCTCTTCTGCTCCATCTATCCTATTTCCTATAATAATCTGTACTGAGTTGTTCCTTCTGTACCTTGGCCTGGCTGTAGCTTGTTTCTTAAGTCAGCCTCTTGAACAGTTTCTGCCAAGCACAGAAACTCTCCAAACTTCCATATTCCTGGTCAACAGGTAGAACAAGTTTTTTTGAAATTACTTCACAAAACTCCACACCTTTACTTTACACTGACTTGCTGCTATTATTCATGCCAGAGGTAACCGCTTCAAATCCGAGAAAAATAACGTGTTGATCAGTTGAGGTGAAGTAAAAGGCACTAAGGAGATTTGGTAATTTTAATGAAATGAGAATAAGCAACTTTTCAAGAGTTTCCAAGAATGCAAACAAAACTGGCAGTAGAATTTATTTTCCCAACACTTTGTCTTCCTGAAAACTTACAAGCTATCTTTATCACGTAGGGACTCCATTTAATGTTGATATACCGTATTTTTCGCCCTATAGGACGCACCGTCCCATAAGGCGCACCTAGTTTTTTTGGGGGGAAATAAAGGAAAAAAATTATTTCCCCCCCAGGCGCGGGGTTGGGGAAGCCCGAGCTTCCCCCGACCCCAGCCCCCAAACAGGCAGCTCTCTGCAAGCAGTGGGAGCCCAGTGCTGGCTCCCGCTGCTAGCGGAGACGTCCGCGAAGCCTGGACGCGCTGAGCTCAGCGCGCGCAGGCTTCAGCATGCAGGCACCCCTCCGCCAGCAGCGGGAGCGCTCCCGCTGCTGGCGGAGAGGTCCGCGAAGCCTGGACGCGCTGAGCTCAGCGCGCGCAGGCTTCAGCATGCAGGCACCCCTCCGCCAGCAGCGGGAGCGCTCCCGCTGCTGGCGGAGAGGTCCGCGAAGCCTGGACGCGCTGAGCTCAGCGCGCGCAGGCTTCAGCATGCAGGCACCCCTCCGCCAGCAGCGGGAGCGCTCCCGCTGCTGGCGGAGAGGTCCGCGAAGCCTGGACGCGCTGAGCTCAGCGCGCGCAGGCTTCAGCATGCAGGCACCCCTCCGCCAGCAGCGGGAGCGCTCCCGCTGCTGGCGGAGAGGTCCGCGAAGCCTGGACGCGCTGAGCTCAGCGCGCGCAGGCTTCAGCATGCAGGCACCTCTCCGCCAGCAGCGGGAGCGCTCCTGCTGTTTGCGGAGAGGTCCGCGATGCCTGCATTCGCCCCATAGGACGCACCCAGATTTCCCCTTCATTTTTGGAGGGGAAAAAGTGCGTCCTATAGGGCGAAAAATACGGTAGTTGAAACAGATGTTAACATGCATTCAGTTTGCAAGATCTTTGATTACTGCGGTAGACACAAGTCTTCTGTCAGCACACAGGTGCGAAGTGCTTTTATTTTAAGACTGTGGTGGGGTACCTTTTTGTGCTGGGTCTGTATTCCTTTGGGAGTGGGAAATCTCACAGGGACCACATACGAGAGGCAGATTGAGTCAGAGCTAGCAGTGGGCTACCCATCTTCTTTCAGTCACCTCGTCTTTCCCTACCACTGAAGATCTGGCATGCAGTAAAATGTCCCATTCTTTCAAATGGTTTATGTTCTCTATGTTTCATTGTGGGACACAGGAGATTTTTGAGGTCATGGGTCTGGCAGTGCATGGAGAAGGCAAACATCTCCCAAACTGCCTATTCAAAATCACTCTTACATATGCAGCAATATAGTTTAGGGGGAAAGGTACTATCAGCATGAATAGGAACTTTCTTGGCTGCTGCTGCTAATGCTAATTTCTGCATGAGCATGACTAAGGACAAGAGGCTGTTGGTCAGCAGTTCTCCACCCTTGATTTAACAATTTGCAACTAAGGGAATATAAATAGCAGACATCTTTTAAAATATTCTGCAATTTATAGTCTTGTAAACAAGTCTGTCTGTGAATGCTCTCTTCCGCTTATCAGGAGGGAGTGACCATGAAACAAGCGGCTGTGGAGAAACATCAGGGGAGTGCAAAAGACTACCGTGACTGCTGCCAATCTGTGTGTATCCTCTAGTAGCTGTACACATTTATGAAGAGCATGTGTGTAGGGGCTGAATTTGATGTGTACTGCCAGCCTATGTACGTTCACACACACACCATCAGGAGGCAGCATACAAAGTGAAGCGCTGCATTTTGCTTAGATAAAAATAGTGCAACACTATCATGGTTGCCAACCTTGGCCTACAACCATTGTGAGCAAGGAGGCAACAAGTTAAGCAGGCCCAAGCATTTGCCTTTTTATTCTTTTCTTCTTTTTTATTGATTTATCATAAACATATTGACCAAGCATTTGCCACTCAGCCTATTACTACTACCCACTGCAAGCAATTGCTAGGACAACTGCTACTTACCCCAGACAAATAGGCTGCTTTAGCTGTGGCTTCACTTGGCAGAAAAATCAATAATACCAGTGTTAAGATTGGGTTGCAAGAAAAAAAGTGACTTTCCTAGTTATTAAATTGGTAAGCATGCGTTGAGACTCGAGTCCTAAATCTTTTCCCCCTCTCGTCCTTCTGTAATTCTGCATAAAATGCCATTATGGGTTTGTGGACCAACTACTGAACTTTAGTGAAGAGATACTGCATTCTAATTATTCAGCACCCAATTTTATTAAAAATTATCAATCAAATATTTGATTCTCCATCAGACAATGCCTGATGGAGGCTTTTCAGTCTTTTCAGAAGAAACCTAAGCTTCTTGGAATGTTTTATACTGGACTTGGTGCACTGAATCAGTTTGGGAAGCTTTTTTTTGGTGGGGGGACGGACCCAGAAAGTTTTATTTGACTAGAACTTTGATTACAATAAACCAAAATTAATCTATCATAGAGTTATGACTCTTTTTTGATGCTGCAATGAAAATGAAAATGGAATGCAAAATGATTAACTGGCTGCACAATATGATGAACAAGAAGTAATAATTAAAACATTCAATCCTATTTAGGTGGGGTAGCTATATAATAATCTAATGTCCTTCTTGAAGTACTAAGCTGGAATGATTTTAAATGAAGCCTTGTTTCTCAAGCTGAAAACATAATTCTACAGTAACAGCAGATAATCATGTGCTTTCCAGTGCAAACTTTTTTCAGTGGTTAATTATTCAACAACAGACTTGATTTCCCTTGCTAGAGTAATACTTGCACTTCTCTGGTTCTGTTTTAAGCTACTGTGCATATGAGGAGTAATTATATTTTCTTATTTCATGCTGGGAGTTGTTATCTGAGGCATCTCTGAGGAATATGAAACAGTTAAGCCCATCATTTCCCAAAACGTTCTGAAGTCCTTGAAGAAACGCAAGCCCTAGAATTTTTACAGTGCCTTTAACTCTGTTAAGCCTGGAATATGACTTTGGAGCCCTTCAGCTGTAATAACCATAATAGTGAACCATAGTCAGGATTAGAACAAGGGGAGTGGGGCAGAAAAGTGTCCCCGCGTGCCCGCCTTGTGGGTTTAATAAATGAGGCTGGATTGCTGTGAACAAGAAATGGGGAGGGATAAAGAGACAACTCCTCACTTTTGCAAACACTTGTATTTCAGAAGCCCAAAGGAAGCAAGTGCTTAGTTTACTTTTCATGTTAGAATTAGAATGAGTGCAATTTTGATTAGTAATATCTGAAAGGTTATGCCCTAATCAAAATATGGAATACAAGAAGTTTCTTCCACATACATTCTTCTTAGATAGTCATTAGCTCTGGTCAAGTACACCTGAATTACAGACCAACACGGTAAATGCTGTAGAAGCATTTCCACGAGTACATCATTCTGCTGCTAGCTGTCCTGGGACAGAGTTAAAGCAGACAGTAACATACTAGAAGAAAATTGTCTAAAAGAAGCAGAAAAGGGAACACACGCTACTCATTAAATGACACAAACACAATACATCTGAAATCTTACAAATATTTACTAACCATTACAACCCAACTTTAAAGGTAAAGGTAAAGGGACCCCTGACCATTAGGTCCAGTCGTGACCGACTCTGGGGTTGCGGCACTCATCTCGCTTTATTGGCCGAGGGAGCCAGCGTACAGCTTCCGGGTCATGTGGCCAGCATGACTGAGCCACTTCTGGTGAACCAGAGCAGCGCACAGAAATGCCATTTACCTTCCCACCGGAGCGATACCTATTTATCTACTTGCACTTGATGTGCTTTTCAAACTGCTAGGTTGGCAGGAGCTGGGACCCAGCAACGGGAACTCACCCCATCGTGGGGATTCAAACCGCCGACCTTCTGATCGGCAAGTCCTAGGCTCTGTGGTTTAACCCACAAGCCCAACTTTACAGCATTTTAAACTACTACATACTGTTCATGCCTGCAGAGTATGAGTTACAGAAATTGACAAATGCTGGCCTTAATGAGAATGGAATTTTAATAATTCTAAGCTAGAATCACCTACAAAAACACAATAGCCGCTCAACAAAAATAGCACTTTTTCTGAATATAGTCTTGTTTTCCACTATTAGCACCTTGTTTCCATTCCTCATGAATAGTGCATAACTTCCAGATCTCCAGATAGAACAATGCTCAACCATATATTCTCCAAGAAAGCAATTGTAGGGGCAGAGAGGGCTGAATTGAGAGATCCTGAAATCCAGGTTTCCTCCATGTCAAAAACCAATGTCTAGAGAAAGAGGCAGTAGAACTGTGCTGCTGGCTTTGCTTGCTCTGTTCAATGTCTTGCGTGTCCACGCTGCCTGGACAGCCATGTGTTTCCATGAATTTACATATAACAAAATCTTAAACAAAAGCAGCTACTACCTCACTCCTTCAACACAATTGGGACCTGGAATCACCTATAATCATAGAATTGTAGAGTTGGAAGGGATTCCAAGGGTCATCTAGTCCAACCCCCTGCAATGCAGGGATCGCAACTAAGGCATCCATGACAAATGGCCATCCAACCTCTGCTTAAAAACCTCCAAGGAAGGAGAGTCAACAACCTCTTGAAGGACCTGTTCCACTCTTGAACAGTTATTACTGTCAGAAAGTTCTTCCTGATGTTTAGTCAGAATCTCCTTCCTTGTAACCTGAAGCCATTGGTTTGGGTCCTACCCTCCAGAGAAAACCAGCTTGCTCCATCTTCCATGTGACAGCCCTTGAGATATCAGAAGATGGCTATCAGATCTCTGAGTCTCCTCTTTTTCAAGGCTAAACATACCCAGCTCCCTCAAACATTCCTCATAAGGCTTGGTTTTCAGATCCTTAATCATCTTGGTTGCCCATCTCTCTACTTGTTCCAGCTTGTCAATACCACATAGGGGTTCTGGCCTTTGTTAGGCTTTTGCTATGCCAGGGGTGAGGAACCTGTGGGCCAAATGCAATCCTGCAGGCCTCTCAATCTGACCTTCAGGACTCTTTCCAGGTCATACCCTTCACCGGCCCTGCACCAAGCTCTCCTTGACTGCTTTTACCTTGCTTGGAATATGTCCTTGAACTGTGATAATGCCTCTTGCTTGCCTGGATGGAAAGATATGTGCATGAGTGTGAATGTAGAAACTTCTGGCTTTTGAGTGACTGGAATGTAGCCAACTGTAAAGAGCCACATCCCTCATTCCATCCACGACTGACAGGAGGCCCCCAGAAAGTTGCCCATGAGGCAATGTGGCCCTTGGGCTGAAAAAAGTATTCAATCCCTGTGCTAGACATAAATCCATGTCAACGCTGAGAAACCCAGAGGTGTGCTCAGGGCTATGGAAAACATCAGGAGCACAATCCTGTTGTCCCTTCTCCATGCACAGAATCTACACATGAAAAACCACAAGGCATTCTTAGCTGTGACAAAAAAGAGCATTCTTCCTCCTTCCTTCCTCCTGATTGCATGTGCAATGAAAATGTAAAACTTCCAGGCTCAGTCCAGAACAAACTGCAGTTCCCATGTTCCAATTTAACAGGAAACTGAGATTTCTTCAGAACTGGGAAGTGTTACTTCTCACCCTCACATGTGGAGGGAAGGGAGAGAGTGGTGTGATTCCACCTTCTGAAGTTAGTGCCAAAGCAATAAATGAAAAATTCACCCCTACTGGCATTCTTCCTATTTCAAAAGGAGCTTATAGTATAATTGAACATTTTTATAGGGTAAAATACCAAACAACATTTCTCCTTGGCTAAACCAAGAATGCCACCATAAATTCAAAAAGATCCTGCTGCAAACACTGAATAAAACAACATCTCAGAAAATGTGACAGAGGTACCATATCTATTCTTCATTAATATGGTCTCAACCAAAACAATAATTTATGTTAATAAAGCTATCAAACGATGAGAATAACTGTACTTTCAGATCAGTATCACACCTGTATTTATGCCAACATGGTGCTAAAGAATGAAAGCAAAATAGCATTCAGTATAATTAGATATGAGGCTAGCTGCATTGAGCCGTTTCCTAACCCCAAAATGTATCAAATAATAGACTCTGTCATTTGTGTCATACCACACTAATACTAGTGCAAAAATATGTTGGTACTGCTACTAAGCATGGTTAACACCTCTAAATACTGGGGGGGAAACAGGAGTTATGTAACATAAGTAGCTTCAAGGACCATATGTTTCCATACTTGCTTTAGGAACAGGTATTTTAAGACAGAGTTTGGGTCCATTCCACCTATACAATTCTAAAAATTGATTCTTATAATTTGCTAGTGAATACATGTGTTAAGATCTGTTCATGGGAGTAAGTCTAACTTCTGAGAAGCATAACATGGAGGGAGAGAACAGACACGCAATTATAGCTTAACTTTTGTGACCCAGAAGATTTCAAGTTGCAATTTTCCAGTTTACAGATGGAAGCAATGCTCCCACCTGAGTTAGTTGATCATGAGAATGGAATAGTCACATGAACAGTGTTTCTGCAGACATCTGACCCCAGCATTTCATCAGAACTGACTAGGAGCTGTTCCCTCTTACTTCCAAGAATATAGATTAAGAGTCATAGCTGGAAAGAACAAAAATTGTTCCATATATTAATATTTCCCCTATGTACCTACACTTGTCTTCCAAGCATCTGATAATGCTTGTTGAAATGCCAATGTGGATAGTTCCTGTAACTCAGGAAGTTCTGAGATGTACTTGGGAAGTTCTCTCACTCCAATGTGTCTTATGATTAACCCAAGTTATTTCCATTTTATCCAGAACACAACATAATCCTATTGACCCTATAGATAAAACTAATACAATGGCACATCCAACAGCTTCTGTATGAGCATCTGTTTTATCTACGGTATATCCTGGCAATGGTAGAAACATTTCAGTCAAAGTTGAGTTTCTGCAGATACTTGTGCATACCCGAATGCTCACTGTACCTTTCCAACAAAATACACAGAAACCAGCTAATATTCACTTCTACAGGAATACCCATTTCCCAATTCAATGCCTCAGCGTCAGCCATGCCTCCATCATTAAACAAGACACTAACACTTATGTCAAATGATATCAATAGCCACTTCTACTACTTAAGGTACTGTTTCATGGGTGCAGTGAAACAACATCATGCCAGTTATTTGAAGGAACTAAACACAAAGCAAGTAATATGAACACAGTGTTTTCTATTTGGACAACTACTATTGTGATATAAAGAGCAACATCCAATGATGACTGCCCACTTGCACAATGGAAATCCACTTCACAATGAGACTTCTAGTTTAGCCTTCTTCCCTGCTCCAGCACCTTGAATGCTCCCAATGTCTGCTCTGGAACGTTCCTCAGGCCTCCAAAGCAAATTCTGGAAGCACATGAAGGCTATAGGAGGAAGAAGAGGCCCCATTGCAAGAGCAGGAGCCTGGATCTAACCCAATGTTAATTGGTTATGATTCCTTGGGTTTTCCTGATAACCCTGGCTTGGTGATTCAGCACCAAACTGCAAGTGACAGGGGAGTCAGTTTTCACTTTTATAAGGCAGAAAGTGATTCAGAAGAACCTGACCCGACCCAACATCTAGCCTTGCAAAAAGAAAGCAAAACCCACACAGATCAGGAATAGTCATGGCTATTCTTGTCACCTCTGCAGATGTGTGAATAATCAGCACAGCCTGAGCTCATGATGATATGCTACTTGCAAGAATGAAGAAGATCAACATGTACATCCAATTCTATACTGTTAAAAACAGATGCTATAAGAAGATGGCAGCGACTACAAGAATCTAGCACCATTAATGTTTAGAAGCAATAGCCTCTGACCTAGCAGCCCTGTCAAAGTAATATACCTGCATGAAGCCTGATGACCTGCAACCCAACCTATATTTACTCAGAAGTAATTTCCATTGAGTTAAATGGGACTTTTACCCAGGTAAGTATGCATAGGGTTCCAGTCTTAATAGTACTATCACACAACCCATCTTCACACTAAGGCAAGTTCTTCCCCTATAGCAAGATCTATTGGGATGCGAGGGTTAGGCTCCTGCAGAGCTCTGGCTGAGCTGGGAGGGAGTTATACTCTCTTAACTACTTAATCCTTGGACTCAGCCAGGAAGTATCTTCTCTCTCATCCCAGGAGAGCTGGGACCTAGATGGCTGAGCAGATTTCAGAGGCTCTTAAACTGGGATAAGCCCTGACAAAGCAGCGTGGCAGAAGAAGGACCATGGAGGATGGATCCTCAGCTCAGTCGTGTGACTTGGCAACCTGGCATTAAGTTAAGGCATCAAAAAGGGTGGTGCATCTCAAGCACTACTTTAAAAGTTTGTTTTCTCTCTGCCAGGCTTAGGTAGGCTCTGCTAGCAGTAGTCCCACTGCTGAACTGAGTAGCTTTGCGCCGGCTCATTCATACCAGCTCCTTGTTTACAGGACTGCTCCCTAAGTGTGGCAAACAACACCATGTTGACCAGGGTTTTTTAAAAAGTATTTTTTAGCAGGAACACGGGGAAACTGAGTTCCCTTACCTTTAAAAAAATTAATATATTTTTTTTAGTCTTGGGGGGGGGGGGGCTGGAATGGATATATACCCAATGCCTGAGCCAAATATCCACCTATATCTGTAATCCTGAAAGACCTACACTGGCTCCCAGTACGTTTCCGAGCACAATTCACGGTGTTGGTGCTGACCTTTAAAGCCCTAAACGGCCTCGGTCCAGTATACCTGAAGGAGTGTCTCCACCTCCATTGTTCTGCCCGGACACTGAAGTCTAGGGCAGAGGGCCTTCTAGCGGTTCCCTCGCTGCGAGAAGCCAAGTTACAGGGAACCGGGCAGAGGGCCTTCTCGGCAGTGGCACCCACCCTGTGGAATGCCCTCCCACCAGGTGTCAAAGAGAAAAATAACTACCAAACTTTTAGAAGACATCTGAAGGAAGCCCTGTTTAGGGAAGCTTTTAATGTTTAACAGGTTATTGTAGCCAATTCTAATCCAGGTCATTGTCTGCTTGAGTTGGGTGCAAATGGCCCTGCAATAAACTTGATGGTGAGTTCCCCACCCTGATTTTCCCTAGGAAAAAACTGATGTTGAACTATATGATGGTACAAACTTACTGACCTAACTTAAGCAGGGCATTGGGGGTGGGGTGCAGTGGAGTGAGCCCAACCCGGGTATTACCTTACACGTGCCAAACCCACCGCTTGCTTTCAAAAACAAACCCTGCCAGGCTCACCTCCCTTCCTGCCACAGCTGACAGGTGCTCCTCCGAGGCAAAAAAGGAGGAGTGCATCGAAACCAAAACAACTCGCCAAGGTCAACCAAGGACCGAGTCGGCGGTACTTAGCTACCCTTTTATTTTATTATGTTATTTGTTTCCCTCCACAAACCAACTTACGGAGCTGTCCTGCTGCGCCGGGCTCCTTCCCCACTCCGGCCCCCGCCAGTAGCCCCGGGGCCGCTGAGGCCGGCGGGGTGGGCGCCGTCGTCGTCCCCCCTGAGCCGCCTCCTCCTCCTCCCTGGCGCTCGAAGTTGCCCGGGTTGGAGAAGTAATCCCTCAGGCGGGGGAGCTCCCGGCCGCTCTCCAGCAGCTCCGTGTGCAGCTCCAGCGCCGTCAGCACGAACTGGTCGCGCAGCAGCTGAGCCGCCAGGGCGTCCACGGGGACCCGAGGCGGCTCCTCGGCCTGCAGGGAGGAGGGAGGCGGCAAAGGCAGATGCTGCTGCTGCTGTTGCTGAAGGGGCGGCGGCGGCGGCGAAGAGCAGGCCGACGAAGGCAGCGGGAGCGGAGCGGCCGTTCCGCCGCCGGGGTCGCTGCTGCTGCTGCCTCCGCCACCGCCGGGCCGGGCCTCGTCGGGGTCCGACTCCTCGGAGTCGCTGAGGAAAGGGTTCACCCCAGCAGCCCCCGCCGCCGCCATCTTGGGAGCAGGGGAGGCGCCCCAAGCAGCGCTCCCCCCTCCCCCGACAGAGCCCCGTTACCACAGCAGCCGACGGCGCCCACCAACCGCCCGCCTCCTCCTCCTCCCTCCTCAGAGCTCACAGCTTCTTCCTGGTCTCGCCTCTCGCGAGAGTTGCCGCCCGGATGCTTCCGGTCTCCGGCGTCCTCGCGGAGCGTTATAGACTTTCGAAAGCTACAGAGGGGGCGGCTCGTCTTGTTTTCTGGGCATACGAGAGGTTTCGTTTGGTCGGCGTGGGCGCTGTTCCCCTTTCCTTCCTCGTGGGGAGAAATCGGCAGCTGCTTGAAAACAACCACGAGCCTACGGAGGGGAAAAAAGCAAGGCTTTAGGGTTGCTCAGAAAAAGAAGAGGAGAAAAGGTAGAAGCAAATACATATTCATATCATATCTGTTTTAACTCGCTTGCCTTTGAAGAAGGCCCGCTGGGCTACCTGACATGAGATTGCATCCTGCGTCTTATTTCAGGCGGTAGATACCCTTTTTTCTCAAAACAATGCAAAAAAACAACAACAAAAAACCGAGGATGCAGAGACCATGTTTGTTCCCCTTGTGTTGCATCGGTGTGACGGTGGTGGCTGGGATGCATTGTAGTCCATTCTTATTATTATTCCTACATTGTAGGTCGGGCAGGTGAATGCTGCTTTTTTTCCCCTGACAGCCCTGAAATGTCAGGACTGTGCTGAAGCGGAGACTGAGAGGGGTAAAAAAACAAAAACTCCAGCGTGTTTGTATTTAAATAAATTAGAATTACTTTTGCAGCCATCACCACAAGCGCCGGTGTGTTTTATCCCTTCCTGGCCGAAATCCAGTGCAGAAATTGACCATGTGCATATGAAGCCTTTTGGTTTCCGATCTGACAGTTGCACCAAACTGGGTTGCGGTCAACTTCAAACCCGCCCCATAGTTATGGGAGCAAACAATAGTTTGGTTGCAAACTACTCTTTCTCCCAAAGTGCAAAACGGCTATTTCAAAAAAAACAACAACCGAGCACGAGGTTTGTGAGAGTCGACGTGCGTTATACTCTTCACGTTTCTCTCTCTGGAGGCACAGGCGGTGAGCAGGATGTGCACACCTGTCCCACTGGGCTCTACCTGTGCATCATGAACATGCAAGATGCATGATTGACGGGGGAGGACACTTTTTCCCTCTTCCTCCTCCTCGCTCCCTTTCTCCGGGGATCTCGCGATGCCTTTCCCGAGGCCCTTTGACGCGCGCCGGGGTGCCTGGTAAGGGTGCAGAAGCGCCTGCTTCCGAACGTGTGAGTAGCGGAGGAGGACGCGTGTCTGCGCGCGAGCCCCCGCACCCCACTCCACTCGCAGGCGACCACGCTTTGGCTGGGGGTCGGATGTAAATGGGGCTTGTTCTCCTCGCTTCCGCATCTCCCCCCCAGGAAACCCACTGATTCTTCAGACTCCTCCCTGACATCTCATGAAAGGCTGTTTGCCAGATGTTGCTGATGGGGGATGGCGCCTCTTGCTAAACGAAGGATGGGCAAGGGTCCTCTCTCCATCACTGCCTGCTGTTGCGGGCTGGGGGATTGGGATCCTTTTTTCCCTCTGAGAAAAATTGCTTCTCATCTGCAGCCTTCCTGGTATGTGTTCGGTGGTTCCCCACTCATCCACCCTCTCCCACCTTCGCCTCTGTCTTCTTGGAGCCCATGAGTGCTTTATCTCCTTTCTCTGGACCCTTAGTATGTTCTCCCCTCAGTTCTTTGCCCTCCATTTTTCTCCCTTTTTTTTTTTTGCTTCTTCTGCTTGCGCCCCAGTGCTTGACATCCCCACCATTGCTAGTCACTGGTTGGGGGAGGGAAGAGTGTTTAGACAGTAGCAGACCTTGGGGTCTCAAATGTCAGTGGCGTCCTGTGGGGCCCCAAAATTCAGTATGCCCCCTACCTCTCACTTTCCATTTTGCATCATGGTTGTGGCGTCCCTGAGGCTCTGGGCCAAGTGCTACTGAACTGCTTAAAGGTAAAGGGACCCCTGACCATTAGGTCCAGTTGTGACCGACTCTGGGGTTGCGGCGCTCATCTCGCTTTATTGGCCGAGGGAGCCGGCGTACAGCTTCCGGGTCATGTGGCCAGCATGACTAAGCTGCTTCTGGCGAACCAGAGCAGCGCATGGAAAGATTGAGCTCCCTTAAATCCACCTCTGGTTTAGATCTGCAGCATGAGGGGGTCTGAAGTATATATAAGACTACTCTGGAGGACCCAGAGCTTGGCACACCCACCCCGCAGCTTTGAATACATCAGGGCTGCCATTTTGTGTCCTGGCAGAATAAATAATAATAATAGTAAAATAATCATAATAATAATAATTTACTTATATGCCACCCATCTCACTGGGTTGCCCCAGCCTCTCTGGGGCAAAATATAAAAACTCTAGCAAAATATAAAAACACAATAAGACATTAAGCACTCCTGTTATCAGAAGCTTTGTTCAAAGAACAGTGTTTTTTAGCTGCAGTGGTTGCCAGCGGACTTTAAGGATCAAAACCTCAGATTGTTCTGTGAACTGCCCTTTTTTCTGTGAATCGCCCCGAGACCTCTGGGTATAGGGTAGTATATAAATTTAATAAATAATAATAATAATAAAAACCTCAGAGTAGTCTTATATATACTTTACAGCAAAATAAGCAAATAAACAAGGCTTTTAAAGGGAACAGAACTCACAGATCATGGAACACAGAATCACAGAATTGTAGACTTGGGACCCTGAGGATCTCTGGTCCAACCCCCTGCAATGCAGGGATCGAAGACCTCTTGGCCCATGACCTTGGCATCATTAGCACCATGCTCTAACCAACTGAGCTAACACAGGAAGCAGCTTTATACTAACTGAGACCATTGATCCATCTGGCCTAGCATTGTCCGTACAGACTGGCAGCAGCTACCCAGGCTTTCAGACGGGAAACATTCCCAGCCAGAGCTGCAGATGCCACCCTTGGATTGAACTTGGGAACTTCTACATGCAAGACAGTTGCTCTAGTACTGAACTATGGCCCTTCCCCAGCTACACTATAGGGTAGTCTGAGGTTTTATGCAATCAATAGAAAGCTTGAAATTGTAATGTTTGCACTACCTAAATGTTAGATGCTAATTTTTAAGACAGCAATTTCTTAGCAACTGCATCCCCTAGTGGTGTTCAGTGCACATGACAGTGTTTTCTGCACTGTTTGTATTCTATGAAGGAGACTGCTGGTAGAAATACAACTTCAGGCATACAGTGGTACCTCAGGTTAAGTACTTAATTCATTCCGGAGGTCCGTTCTTAACCTGAAACTGTTCTTAACCTGAAGCACCACTTTAGCTAATGGGGCCTTCTGCTGCTGCTGCGCCGCCGGAGCACAATTTCTGTTCTCATGCTGAAGCAAAGTTCTTAACCCGAGGTACTATTTCTGGGTTAGCGGAGTCTGTAACCTGAAGCATATGTAACCTGAAATGTATGTAACCTGAGGTACCACTTTACTCCCATAACTACAAATCTTCACAATTTCCACAAGGATGGGGTGGTGTTTTTGTGCTAATACTTCATACCGAAATAAATTCTCCATTTCATAGGGCTCAGTAACGGGACCTTCAGTCTTTTTTTGCCCCAGAACTCTCCATTCCTGGGACAACTCTGGCACAGCCTAGTCATACACAGGGCTCTGAAAGACTACCCTGTCAGAACAGAGGCGCTTGGCCTCTTTGACTCCATCCTTGTGTCTTCTTCTCCCACTTCTCTAGGAAAGGCAGCCTCTTCCTCTGTCAGCTGGTGGATTAAGGCATGCATTGCCCAGGCCTAGGAGGCACAGCACCCTCCCACTCCCTAGCACATCACAGCCCACTTTACCCTGTCCACAAACACATATAGTGTAGACGTTTCCAAGGCCACTTGGTCCTCAACCCTCCACACTACCAATTAGATCTTATGTCCCTTAGCTGATGGTTCCATTGGGAGATAAGCTCCACACAACATTCTCTCCTTAGAGGAACACAGTCACCCAGTTTCATCTGGTTTTCATGCTTGGCCATGGATGCAACGGAAAGCAAAACTAGAGGAAAAGAATAGAAAATCTGTCAAATTTCATGGCTCTGCCTTTGGCGCGTCCCAGCCATACAACCTGCAACATCCCTGTCCTAACCTAGAAGGTCCATTCATGGTTAGTGTTCGATATTCCATTTTAATCTGCGGCTTTATGGACCTTTTCAGCCAAATATTGTTTCAGTCTTAGCTGAATTTAGAGTTGTGCTAATGAGAATAACTTCCAGGCCTTGCTATGCCCTGTTATCAGGGGTGCCTCAGAGGCGGAGTTGAATATTCCATCCTGCCATCTAAGAAGTGTAACAGGAAGTTAAAAAGAGTCTTAAGACGCTTCGTGACCTACAAGCCAGGACAGCAGATAATCATATTTATCCCTTCAAGATTTTGCGTAGGGATTGCTGGTGCAGAGAGTTAACTTGACAATAAAACGTTCAATTCTTGGGGGGAGCTTTTTGCCTTAGGTTTGCTTCTGCATTGCTGAGCCACATTTACATCTTAAAGCAGATGACATTTGTTATTGTAATGTACAAAATGCTCATTGAAAATCTTGACTGTATGGTAATTTTAAACAGGTGAACAAGTTACCAAAACACATTTAAATGTGAAAGCCTATGGAAATTATGTCTTATAAACTGCATTATATGACAGATTATTTGGATCATGCAAATTTGTTCATGCTCGTTTACCTAATCGAAGGCGGGGGGGGGGGGTAGAACACATGATTATGCCTAGAACATTGTGAGGAGTGGGGGAAGTAGCAGTGGTAAAGAATTTTAATGTTGTTGAAATGATCTGTATATGATGATGAAAGAAAGTAAATCTGAAAGTATTATTCCAGCTCAAAACTTGGTTAACATACAGGGGCGTCCTTAGTGCTGAACAATATGGTTGTGTCAACTTAATAGTTTTCCATAAAACTATTCCTGTTTTCAATTTATTATGGATGAATTGTTTTCATATCTCTCTGACAGTCTAAATTAAATACTATGGAATACATTTTTGATTAAAAATAATCCTGTCAGCTGAAAGAATAGCTTCTAATCATACCCTTTTGTAATACGCGTGCCATGACACATGCTTACTGAAAATGCGTTTTCATTAGATTCTCTTAAATTATATACAACAGGCATATAATGCTCACTGGAGCACACTCCTTTTGAAAGAAATGACTAAAGTATTTTTACTGTCATTGCTTGATGCTTTTAAATATGCTTGTACACCAGCATAACATAGTCAGCTGAATAACACTTCGTATATGTTTCTCCGTATATTGAAAGCATAAATAAGAATAGGAAACAAATGGTTGCATATTTCATAAATATTTATATTTATATTTAGTTATTTTCTCTATCTTTTAAAAATAAAAGGCAATCTCAGCATCTGAGAGTTTTAAATGTTCAAAGAGCGGCAATGTTAGATATGGTGGCTTTGGGGGGGAAATAGGTCTGCATTTTGCCTCATTATGTTGACATTTCCATTAATCTTGGAGGACCTGATTCAGCAGAAGACTACAGGTTCTATAGCAGGCACAAATCTTCTCAGGCAATAGATTGGCCTACAATCCGTGGTGTCCAAACTTTTTTCAAAGAGGGCCAGATTTGATGAAGTGAAGGGCCGTGGGGGCCAACCAAAGGGCCAACCAAAATTGTTGACCTATTTTTAGGATTGAAGTTCTTGAGCTTTTTTTATGATTTTACCCCAAAGTTGTTGAGCGTTGGTTTTTTTTAGGATTTAAGTTGTTGAGCTTTTTTTAGGATTTGGGGGGATTTTACCTATAAACTGCCACAGGGGCTGGCATTAAACCAACCAGCAGGACAGAATAGGCCCCTGAAACGGACTTTGGGCATGCCTGGTCTAATTAAATGAAAGAAATAGAAAAAAGAAGTACTCCTGTACAATGGGGATTCAAGTCTACTGGCTGCATTCAAACATCCCATTGACATTAACATGTGAATGAGCCTTCCCCTTTCCTATGCTTACACATTCTATCTTTCTGCCTTCTTACGCAGCTGGGAGGAATTCAGAAACTTCTCACTGTGCTTCTATTTAACTGTGTCCTGCCATGTTGTCCAAACCCAGCAAACTATGGCTAATGTTAACAAGGGTTAGCTTAAACAAGCCACCTGCAAAAGTCGCAACGTTAAGTTTGGTTAGTTTCAAACACGCTAACTTAGCATTGCGATTTCTGAAGCCGGGCTTGTTTAGATTAACCATAGTTATTGCGAACCACAGTTCTTTATTCGGATGACATAGCAAGCTGTCGTTAACCAAAAGAGAAAGTGAAAGCCTCCCAATCCCTGCTTCCAGCCATGCAGGAGGTAGTGGGGCCAGGGGAGTGTATGAACTCTTTCATATCTTGCAGAAAATGCAGCCGATGGTTCTTGGACTGGTGACCTGAGAGAGATTAACTGGGTATGTTCAGCTTGTGTGCCTCCACCCAGCTCTGACCCAAGGTTGATGTGGCTGATTTGCTTGCAGATAGGGTTCAATTCCACACCAGCCTTACTGAATACATTTCTCGCATGACAATGTAGTGCCTATGACTCTCTCTAGAACATAGGTAAAGGTAAAGGAACCCCTGACCATTAGGTACAGTCGTGACTGACTCTGGGGTTGCGGCGTTCATCTCACTTTATTGGCCAAGGGAGCCGGCGTACAGCTTCCGGGTCATGTGGCCAGCATGACCAAGCCACTTCTGGCGAACCAGAGCAGGGCACGGAAATGCCATTTACCTTCCCGCCAGAGCGGTACCTATTTATCTACTTGCACTTTGACGTGCTTTTGAACTGCTAGGTTGGCAGGAGCAGGGACCGAACAACGGGAGCTCACCCCATCGCGGGGATTTGAACTGCCGACCTTCTGATAAGAAAGTCCTAGGCTCTGTGGTTTAACCCACAGCGCCACCTGCGTCCTACTCTAGAACATAAAGAGAGGTAAAAAAAGGTAAAGGACCCCTGGATGGTTAAGTCCAGTCAAATGCGAATATGGGGTTGCGGCGCTCATCTCGCTTTCAGGCCAAGGGAGCTGGCATTCGTCTACAGACAGCTTTCCAGGTCATGTGGCCAGCATGACTAAACCGCTTCTGGTGCAACAGAACACTTTGACAGAAACCAGAGCACACAGAAACACTGTTTACCTTCCTGCCAGAGTGGTACCTATTTATCTACTTGCACTGGCGTGCTTTCGAACTGCTAGGTCAGCAGGCTATGGCATTTCCTCTGCTAGTGCATCACAAAGGAATTGCATTCTTCTCTCAACTTTGCATCACCCCAAAACTAGACCATCAAGAAACAAGCCAAAGATAAAGATAACAGATCTGAGTTATGAAGCTTTGACATGCTTCATGTCACCACCTGTCACAGTGGGGCACATGCCAGACTTCAGAGCCTTCTGTAACTAATGCCAGGCAGCGGGAAAACAGATGGATCCATCATCATCTTCATTCTCCCAGAATATCTCTGAAGCCAGCAATGTCAGGATCCAGAGACATTCTGGGCAAATGAAGATAGAGGCTGCACCCCCTTTGCCCAGCAGTTCACTTTATAGCTCTGGACTGAGTGTTTGTCCCCACCACTGTCTACCCTGCCAACCCCTGGTAAACCTTGGGAGGGTCAACGGGGGAGTACGAGCGAGAGCACCTTTTCCTGGCATCACCCCAGCCCTGAGAAGAGTGGGGTGAAAAGATCAATTAAACAATCAATTGATTTTTTGAAAAAGAAATCTTATCTATGAAACTGAAGAATGTACAAAACGTATAATCAGATGCAGACTTGGAATGCAGCAAACGATCGCTTGCCTCACCTGTAATTGTTTTGCTCTTTCAGTGCTGGACAACCCATCACCATGAATATGCAGATCTTTGTAGCGACTGGTCTCCTGGTACACTGTGTGTTCCTGATCTCTATTTTTGACATTTACTTCACCTCTCCTCTGGTCCACGGCATGACTCCCCATCAGACTCCCTTGCCACCACCTGCACAGCGCTTAGTGCTTTTCGTTGCCGATGGTCTGCGTGCAGATTCGCTTTATGAAGTGGATGACCGTGGCATTTCTAATGCTCCTTACCTTAGGTATGTTCCTCTTGTTAAGATACTCCCCTAATCCTTTGAACCCCTGAGATTATTATTTTTAAAAAAATCTCATTAGCTATGGGACAGGGATTTTGCGCTGCTGCGCCCGAATTTTGCAACTAGAAAAGGTTATTTCTGCCCTTTAAAAATGTGACTTGACCAATAAGACACTTCATATACTTGGTTATCCAGTCTGATCAGTAGTCGTTCTTATTTTAAATATTTTAAATAGCGCCAGTTACTTCCTTGTAAGATTTCTCCCCACCCCTATTTTATCTTAATCTCAACTTTTTAACGGATCAGTGAAGGATGTGATAACCTCCCCAATGCCAGGCACATTGTGCTTTGTATTGTGAAACTGTAAAATCCGTGTAACATTTACCGTATTTTTCGCTCCATAAGACGCACCTTTCCCCTCTTAAAATCTAAGGGGAAATGTCTGTGCGTCTTATGGAGCGAATGTGTGGTCTGTGGGGCTGGGGGGGGGGGGGACCCGGGCTTCCCCCGCCAGCCCTGACCTGCTCTTTGTGGCTGGCGGTGGGGGAAAGCCGGGATTCCCCCCACCGCCAGCCCCACAAGCTTGGGGAGCAGCGGGAGAGTCCTGCTCTCCTGGCTTCAGCGAAAGGAACCCAAAGCCTCTGGAGCGCAGCAGGAACTCCCGCCGCGCTCCGGAGGCTTCGGGTTGCCTTCCCTGAAGGCGAAGGCAATGTGGGAGAGGGAGAGCTGCGCAGCACCCCTTCAGCGAAGCGGGAGGAGAAATGGAAGGGGCTCCATTTCTCCTGCCGCTTCGCTGAAGGGGCGCTGCGCAGAGAGAGGGAGAATTTTTTTTCTTGTTCTCCCCCTCTAAAACAAGGTGCGTCCTATGGTCAGGTGCGTCCTATAGAGCGAAAAATATGGTAATTAGAGTTTTTCTCTAGGAAAAGCCATAGAATCTTATAGTTTAGAAATGGTGGTTGTTGCATGTATGGAAATGCTTCCTTAAACTAATCAGTGGGGCCACTGTTTGTTCTTTTTCCTTTTGAGCCTTACAGGCATGGATTTGACTTTTAAAAACTGCATGCGTTACCACTTATTTCTAGGAATATCGTGTTAACCAAAGGCAGCTGGGGAGTATCTCATACTCACGTTCCAACAGAGTCAAGACCTGGGCATGTAGCTCTCATAGCTGGATTTTACGAAGACGTCAGTGCTGTTGCAAGAGGTATGCTGATTATCCATAAAATATTTTGTTTGCATGAACAGGCTGAGCTTTAGAATATTTGGCCACTAACTATAAAATTATTGTAACTTGTATCCTAAGGTAAATTAACTTGTACCAAAAAGTATCAGTGGAGGATTGGTAGCCTCTCCTGACCAATGTGTGTTGTAGGGTATGGGGTCAGAGGTCCTCCCAATTTGGGCCAATTCTTTCACAGACCCCTTACTATATCCCATAGTGTGTAAGATGTCTTCTGACCCTTTGGAAATGATTTTCAGTGGGTGGGTGGTGTGTCAGTCTTTCATTCTATGGACTTTCCTGAGTTATCTTATTTTTGGATCCATGCTTATACCTCCAAGCTCTGTAAATTTGAAAGTCTAAAATGTGAGAGTGAGATTTGTACTTTGTTACCAGGTCTCTGATTAGCGTTGTGGTCACTCAAAACTTTGTTTTGGCATAGTAGACAGTTGGCATTATATCTGTTATTCTTCCATTTTCTCCATGGTGCTAGAAAGTTATGGAAGCTTTTGTGTGCACTATTTGCCTAGGCCTGAACTATCATTAGTATCATTTTGAAGGCTAGTTTTCAAGGTTCATTGGCCACCTGAGACAATGAACAGTGACAACATTCATGCCTGTCTACTGAGAAGGTAATCCCATTGGGGACTTATCCCTTATGTATAGGATTGCAACGTTTAACCATTATCAGTTTTGCATAGGTATTTGGGAATGAGTGGAGTTTATTCTTCAGGGTCTGAGAAAAGGCAAACAAAATTTGGTTTGCTGTTTAAAGTATTTCAGTGGGAAGCAAGATGCAAAATACTTGGCACATTGGCCCTTCTGTGAGATTTACAATGGTATTAAAGTGGGTAACAGTGGTACTCTAGTTATTTGCGGAATATGTTGACATAAACCGCTTTGGACATATCCTGTGCTCTTAGGAACTGCTTCATACATGAAAATCTACTGATGCAACTTCTGTTTTGGGCAGGCTGCATGTATACTGTAAAATGCAATATCTGTATGTTTGTGTATTTTTCTGACTGTGTTATGTGTTGGAATGCTGAAGCCAATTGTGGTTTCCCATTATGTGCTCACCTGGTGAAACAGATGCGCTCATCAAAAGTGCCGGTGTTCATTCAGAATGTGCATGCTACCTTTATTTCCCTTCAACAGTGTATCCAAACTCGCGTTATCGCCCTTAGAAAACACTACAGTTTGTCTCCCTAACAGGATGGAAAGAAAACCCAGTGGAGTTTGATTCCGTTTTCAACGAAAGTAAATACACGTGGAGCTGGGGAAGTCCAGATATTCTGCCCATGTTCGCTAAAGGTAAGCATGTTTTAGTCTTAGCGATGCATCAAAAGTTTTACTATAAAGTGCAATATCCAAAGGAAGTGCTTTGCAACTCTTTGTGGGGTGTGCAGATTTGGAAATCACGCTTTGGTTGGTGGCAACACCGCACAGGGTCACAAACATGTTCCAAATGAAGAGCTTCTGTTCTTCAAAATGTACTGTGGTTTCAATTAATCAGGCACCCCCAACCTTCGGCCCTCCAGATGTTTTGGACTACAATTCCCATCATCCCCGACCACTGGTCCTGTTAGCTGGGGATCATGGGAGTTGTAGGCCAAAACATCTGGCAGGCCGCAGATTGGGGATGCCTGCAATAAATCTACATATGTTGTCTGCGTATGTTTGTGTATCTGTCTAACAATAGGTAGATGTAATGCTATCTAGACCAGGGTGACAGGGTGCTGTTGTTTTTTTAAATGCACCTTAATATACAAAGATCAAGAGATCTTTGTGAGCAGATGACACTGCCACTTGAGCAAAGGGTTGACCGTTTACGCAGCCTGCTTTTCTACAGCTCTGAAATTATGGCTTCACAAGGTTGGTGGACATTCCAGACCAGTTTTCGGGTGGAAGGGATGGAAGAGATGGAAATTTCTGCTTATTCATAGGAGGGCACCATTGCCTTCTGCTTGTATTGTGGAATCTTGGATCCAAGTCAAATGGTTTTTGCGATCCTTGGTCTTTGGCCTCATGAACAAAAGAAATACGGCTTCAGTAACTGGATTTAGTGTTTTCAGAAGGAGCATAGCCATTAATTCTTCGTCCATGGTGCACTTTGTGATCTTATGTACTGGACACAATCTGACCTAGTTAGTCTGCAAAGAGCTTTCTAAATTACCATCTTATGGCTATAACATATTGCAGTCTGAACTTCTAATAGCTATTTCTCTTCCCCTGTTCCCCCTGGTTCTTGTTGAACATCGAGCCTGGGAAATAATTCTCCCTGTGTTTTGATGAGCCCTTGCTCTCAATATTTGTGTTTCTCTTGGGGCTTAGAAACAGAGTGTATCTGTTTCCTTGAAATGTTCCATTTTGCAAAACAGTGCATGCCAGCTAATTAAAGAAGCATCTGAATGGGAATGTCATCACTCTGGCTTCCAGAAGGGCAGTCTTTGTGCCGTGGAGACCTAAGAGTAGGAATAGTAAGTAACTGGTAGGAGATGGGAGTGACAAATGGTGAATCCTTGAGCTGTGTAAATGATGCAGAAGAACACTGGGGAGAAGAAAATATGTGCTGCTCTGCCTACATCTGAAATCCATGAACCAGAATAATGTGATAAACCTCAGTGCGTCTTCCCCGATACCATTTTAGAACTGACAGAAGGGATTTAAAATATGGCATTAGTTCGAGTTTTACTGAATCTTGTCATTTTCAGCAATTGAAACTTCCCCCTTCTCTTCATATCCTCTGTTCTCCTTGGAGTATATGTTTTCTTTCAGCAGGAAATTGGGAAGGATATGACAAGGGATTGTAGCCTTCCTGTTCAATTGTTTTGCTCTAGCCGTGGTTTTCATATTTTCTAGAGTCACATTTTTTTAGTTCTACACTGTACATAGTTGCTGTTGGCTTGGGTGGGTTAATTGGCTTATTGGTGTGGAAAATCAGGGTATGGTATATCATAGGGATGTCAAACCAGTAGATAGTGATCTACCCGTAGATCCCTGGCTGAGCCTAGTAGATCGTGGAATCCTTATCGTGTAGCTCAACAACTCTGGGCAATCCACCCACCCCACGTACACTCCTCCTCCCTCCAATGACAATGTGTAGATCACTGCCAGTTTTTTTTATTTTGGGAGTAGATCACAGTCTCTTGGGAGTAATTCCATCCTAAAGCAATCCCCCAAAGTGGTCACCATATTGCTCAAACCACAGTCCAGCTCCTTGGAAAGGGACCATATGTGTGTGGTTGTTCATTTCTGCCTGGATAGGGGTTTTTGCAGGCATTGACATGCCACTTATGCTAGACATTAAGAATCCGCACAGGGTCACCTTCCACATATGAAGATCTGAACCAATGGCGAGCCGTTTCTCCAGCATCTATGCCAAATTGCTTCTTGTTTCTATCTTTTTTTTATTTAAAAAAGGGTGGCTGTAGTTGTGTTAGAACACCAGAATGCCATCAGACTCTTCACTGCTTAAAATAAGATGCAAGATACAGAGCCTAGGACTTGCCGATCAGAAGGTCGGCAGTTCGAATCCCCGTGACGGGGTGAGCTCCCGTTGCTCGGTCCCTGCTCCTGCCAACCTAGCAGTTCGAAAGCACGTCAAAGTGCAAATAGATAAATAGGTACCGCTCCGGCAGGAAGGTAAACGGCGTTTCCGTGCGCTGCTCTGGTTCACCAGAAGTGGCTTCGTCATGCAACCCCAGGTTCTCTTCCATACAGTTACATTAACAGGCGTTATTAAGACTTTTTTGCTTGCACAGAGACTGTTTCTTCAGGTTAACTGCCAGCTACTGGCTTTAACAGTCCTGCAGGACTACTGCTGAAGTCTCCCTCTCCCCTTGCAGACCTTCTGAGCTTCTACCTTCAGAGATTTTAGCCTTGGGGTGTTTGCTTCTTCCTCTTCATCATCTCTCTGCTCCCACAAAGACCCTGTCTCCGACTGCTCTTGGCTGCAGACGTTCCCTCCAGGCTTGTTTCTTTCCTCTTCTTTAGTTCCTTGATCAATCTCTCCACACTCTCCCAAAGACTGTCCAACAGACTTAAACAGTACAGAGCTTGCCCTTTTGTTTCCTCCAGTCAGAACCTTCTAACCACTCGCCAGATTCCGATTGGAATTCTAAAACTTTGTTCACCCGTAACTCAGGATCAATAAGTTTGGATGGAATGTCCGCTGAAAAACAACAGCCTATTGCAGTCTGACCTTTTGGATTCCACCGATTCTTATATAAGAGCTGAGTTCTGCTGCCAACTATCAGTAACGGAAGCCTTACAAGTATACATACCTCCTCAGCAAAATTGTGTATTTGTCTACTTCTCGGAAGGCTGCCATCTGAACCCTGATACCATGTGCATTTCTGGCTTCCTTAAGAGTAAACTACCACCCACACTCTTCATATGGTTAACTGTTTTATGTTTACAAAAACAACAACAACCTTCCTACATTGAGCGGTCCTTTACTTTTTCCTCCCCTTGAAGGTGCTACTGGGGATCATGTTTACACTCATTGCTATGAAGCGGAAAAGGAGGACTTTGGAACAGAAGATGCCAGCTTGCTAGACACGTGGGTTTTTGACCATGTTAAGGTGAATGAACATCTTTGTTTTGCTTCCCTAGTTTAGGTTTACCAGATGTCCCTGGTTCCCGGGAACAGTTCCCAGATTTGCAAATCTGTTCCCGGACAAATTGCATCCCCGGAATGTCCTCAGATTTGCAAATCTGTCCCCGGGAAACATGGCAGCAGCAGCCTCAGCAGCCCAGAACCAGCCTGTTAGCGCTGCTCGCTGCTGTGGCACCCACCATTTTTCCTGTGCCGCGGCAGCAATCATCTTTGAGCATCTCCTTTCCATGGAGGCACAGGTTACAATAACAGCCAAGGCGACATTTTTCCACCCTTGCCACGTCAAGCAGTTGGTCCCTTACCTTTCGCGCTCCGACCTGGCCACAGTGATGCATGCGAAAGTCACCTCCAGGCTTGACTACTGTAATTAGCTCTACGCGGGGCTGCCCTTGAAGCTGTCCCAGAAACTCCAGCGGGTGCAGAATGCTGCAGCGAGGCTCCTCACGGGGTCTCTGCCTTGGGAGTATATTCACCCAGTGCTTTTCCAGGGCAGAATATTAACCAGAATGGATTTGATTTAAATCAAATTGATTTAAATCACATTTTAAATCATGATTTAAATCACTAGTCAGTAAGATTTCATTTAAATCATTTTTTTTTGCAGAAAGACTCATTCTTGCTGGTATAATCTTAATAATTACAACCAGATGAAAGTTGTGTTTTTGGAATAATAAATTTTCAGAGTAGTTTTTACAGTTACGGTATATCCAAAATTACTGATTTGGTTATACTATTAGAAATACATAGACAGATAATTATGAAATCGTTGTAAGGTTTAATAAGTTAACTGTTTATATTTGCACAACTTTTCTGCTGTACTTTATTGGAAGGAGAAAAATAATCATTTCCTTAATAACAATTTAAACAATTTATTTAACTAAAACAAATTATAGTATAGTATATGTATCCATGTTTGTTAACTGATGTGGTTAAACAATTTAAAAAAGCAACAACTTAGATTGAGCTTTAGCACACACGAAAAACTTAATGAATAGCCTTTGGACTTTAATGCCGCTTAAATAGAAAACTATATTTTGAAAGATTTTTCCTCCGAAAGCATTTTTTTTTAAAAATCCAATTTAAATTTTTAAAAATCCAATTTAAATTTTTTACAATAAAAAACAACAAGGTGATTTTTATTCACCCTGATATTAACCGCTGTATGCAAAGCCTTGCCAATGCATACCAGCCAGTGTGGTGCTGCTGAGGAGCCTGGATTGGGCCCCTTTCTGGAAAATGAATTGGCTCGGGATCCAGTGGATCCCTGGCCAGCCTTGTTCTACCCTTGAGCCATGTGAACACTGTTTGCATTAACATTCGATCCACTGCACTTTCCACGGCTGCAGCCATGGTCTCTCTGTCTGACTCTCTGTCTTTGCTATCAGACATCTCCACCTTGCTCTGACTCTTTCTAGCAGCAAAGATCCGGGGGACTAGGACTGCTGCAGAATTCGATTTCCTGCGTACATGCTGGTGGCATCAAACAAAAATGTGAAATTTTAGAAGTTTGGATATCTGCTTGCTCTCAGGATAATTTACAACTGTCTTTTCTTATCTAGGATTTCTTCCGCTCTGCCAGAAACAACAAAACATTGCTTTCTAAACTGCACGAGCGGAAAGTTGTTTTTTTCCTGCACTTATTGGGGATAGACACAAACGGGCATGTTCATCGGCCTCATTCGAGGTACAGTGCATTAATATCTGTGTTTTAAAATATAGCAGATCCCGTCAAAGTTAAGCAGCTTTAAGTGCAATTGATTGCAACGGGAGGGAGTTAAGCCATTACTTTAGAGATGCATAATTAGAACGGGGGGTCGTGCCCTTGGTGAAATTTAAAATGTCACTTTAATATTTCCGTATCATCCATGTAAATCCCTCCTGTGATATATGTATTTAAACCTGAAATGACGACTCTGGAAAAGTAGGCAAACGTACTCATTTATGCTAATACAGCGTTTCAAGCATTTAGTTAACATATTTCATCGTGGCCTTTCTAATCGTAACGGCAGCAAACTTTTCAATGGTTCCCAAAGCAGAAAGTTAGGATCCAGGCCTGTGGTTAAGGGAGAAGCTTGGTGAGGTTTTCATGCGTCAGAGCACAGAAGGGAGTGGGGCTGGAGACTGCTGTTTTACAACTTGCAGCCCCTTCCACATTTTTCAGGGGTTGCAGCCACATTTTGATGTGACTGTTGTAGGGACTCCAGCAGGTGTAGTTTAACCCTTAATTGCATTCCTAACAAAAGTCTTACGGCAATCTGTAGAACTTTAACATCAAGCAATAACAACTGCTGAAAACCCAGCGCATAATATTTTTTTACATTTGTTTTAAAAACGAGCCATGTTACCATTGCAGGAGATCTGCCATAACAAAAATGCCTGAAGCTGGACAGTGTCTTTTTTTCTGCAGAAGGTGCTACATAATTGTGGCACCGCTGTTAAGAAGGCTGTGTCCCAGACGATTGAATATCTCACTTCCCCACCTTGACATCTCCCCTGGAGCTGTAAAATGTAGTTTGATAAATTCCTTTAGAGCAGGCATAGGCAAACTTGGCCCTCCGGATGTTTTGAGACTCCAGTTCCCATCATCCCTGACCACTGGTCCTGTTAGCTAGGGATGATGGGAGTTGTAGTCCCAAAACATCTGGAGGGCTGAGTTTGCCTATGCAAGTCCCCTCTTAGAACTATGATTCCCAGGGCTCCTTGGGTTTATAGGCAAAGAGTCATTTTGCAATTTTACATTAGTGTTGGGAAAAGGAGAGAGTGCTAAAGAATCCGTAAGCTGAACTTTCAAATGCATCTCCAGTTATATCATGGCTGCCTGTACCACAGGAGATAACTTTTTAAAAAACTAATTGGATAGAGTGCCTTGGATGCAGATTTCTAGTGTAATTTACCAAGGGGATATTATTGATATGGAAACTAAAGAGAAAACTTTAATCTTTGTTCTTGCATTTCTTTTCTTTTCCGCTTTGGTTGATCACCTTGTAACTCAAGCCTTAATGAATGTCTGGATTCATTTTCTATTATAATCATGTCAAAACATTCCGCTCCTTTCTCTGCTCTCCAGAGAATACAAGAACAATATTAGGAAAGTCGATGAAGGTGTAAAAGAAATTGTTTCGATGGTTGAGGATTTTTATGGAAATGATGGCAGCACAGCTTTCATCTTGACTTCAGACCATGGAATGACAGACTGGGGTGAGGATTTTGCAAACATGACCTTTTTCTTCATGCGCCTTCGCTACTAAAATGTTGGCCGAACACCAAGGCTGCCTTTACCCCCCCCCCAATTAATCTTTCTCATGGTGATTCTCCTCAGAAGTATTAATATAACTTCAGAATGTACCCATCCACTCAAGTAGGCTTCTTAATGCAAAAAACCCCAGATTGCTTCCCCGGTTTTAGTTAATTTATTGAAAACTGTTTCTCCTTTGCTTAATATATGGAAATGCCACAGATTTCCTTTTTTTCTTGGGACACATTCTGTGATGTGATAGAAAGAGAGGTCAGAGGAGAGAGGTCAAGCAGCAAAGTCTGCTTCCGTGACCCAAGCAGTAAGAAGCATTTGATAAAGAGAGTGTCCCACCACTCAAAATGTGTTAGGAACAGAAATACCTTTGCATCTTTCTCATGTAAGGATATTGTTTGCATTTGGTTAGAATTCCTATGGTTTATTACATTTGTAATCCACAGCTCAACCCAGGGCAGTATACAATAACCTGTTAAAAAGGCACACATCAACACAACCCCCTCCCAACTCCTATAAAACAAAAATGCGAAGCAAATCAGAAAATCCAGCACCAACCTGAGACTGTGGTGCAGTGGTTAAAGTGCTGGACAAGACCCTGGGAGACCCTGGGGTTAAAATTTCCACTCAGCCATGAAGCTCACTGGGTGACCTTTGACCAGTCACTGTCCTTTGGCCTGACCTACCTCATAGGGTTGTTGTGCAGTTTAAATGGGAAGCAGGAGAAACTTGTACAGTGGTACCTCAGGTTAAGAACTTTATTCGTTCTGGAGGTCTGTTCTTAACCTGAAACTGTTCTTAACCTGAGGTATCACTTTAGCTAATGGGCCTCCTGTTGCCGCCGCACGATTTCTGTTCTCATCCTGAGGTAAAGTTCTTAACCCGAGGTACTATTTCTGGGTTAGCGGAGTCTGTAACCTGAAGCGTCTGTAACCCGAAGTACCACTGTAGATCACTTTGACCTCCTTGCAGGAAAGATGAACTCTAAATGTAATTTCCATAAATCTGATTGAACAAATGCTGGTTACTCTGTGACACCTAGAAGCAGCTAGCATAGGAGACAACAGTATTTTTGTGCCGAGGAAATTCTGCAGCCAGGGTGCCCACAATAGAAAAGATACTGCTTTACATAGGGCCACCTGTGTGTGTGTGTGTGTGTGTGTGTGTGGTTAAGACAGAAGCAAACCTTCAAATACCTTGATCTCAAGCCATATAGAGATTTGCAGACTAACATTAGCACCATAAATTAGCTTTGGTAGCAGGTAGGCAGTGCAGATCTTTTAGGAATGGGTATCACACGGCCCTGCTTTACAGTGCTAGTCAAGTTGCTTGGCTGCTGTGTTTGGCTGCTTCTAGACTGTTTTCAAGGGAAGCCCCAAACGGAACACATTGCAGCAGTCTAGTCTAGAGCTTCCCATAAGCCACATGGGTACAGATGAATCAACCAAGTTTCCATACAGAAGTGCAGCATTTGACACATCCGTTTCACATTAGACGTCCTTTGAGGTTCCTGAGTGGATAACACTAGACAAGTTCAAATGTTTTAAAAGGTACAATCCTAAAGTTCTGTGTTAAGGTCCATTGCAGGGGCAGCAATTCATTATGAAGTAATTCTAACTTTGTTTTCTTTTAGGGGTTCATGGGGCCGGCCATCCGTCAGAAACATTAACGCCACTCGTTGCTTGGGGAGCAGGAATCAACTCTCCACAAAAAGTTGCCTCGCAACAGTATGAAGACACGTTTTTAAAAGGTAGATAGGATTATACGTGTGGACAGGGCTTTTCAGACGGAACTCGCCGGAACTCAGTTTCGGCACCTCTCAGGTGGCAATAAGGGAACAAGGGAGGAGTTCACGGTGAATTCCAGCACCTATTTTTCTAGAAAAAATAGCACGGTATGCGGGTCATATTTTTTCTGTATGCTTTTAAAATACAAGATAAAAATAACCTTTTATCTTGGGGTAGTCTGTCTGGCACCATTAAGATGTTTGTTGGACCTCAACGCCTGTCAGCCCCAGCCAGGATGGGCCGTGGTTGGAAATGATGGGAGTTGTAGTCTGGAGGGCACCATGTCCCTCATTTTATCATCTTAGCTGCTACAGGTAAATTGGTATATTTATCAGAAAACGGAAGTCGCTTCATGGCTCCCCAGGGATATGAATGCAGGCATCTAATCCAAGCCCACTGGACTTCATTGTGTACAGTGCTACCTCAGAACTCGAACGGCTCTGTTGCCGAATGTTTTGACTCCCAAATGCCGAAAATCCGGAAGTAAGTGCTCCGGTTTTCGAATGTTCCTCGGAACACGAATGTCCGACATGGCTTCCGCTCTGCAAAAACCTAGCTGTTGGCCAGTCAGAAGCTGCGCCTCAGAACTTGAACATTTTGGAAGTCGAACAATCTTCTGGAATGGATTATGTTCGAGTTCTAAGGTACCATTGTACTACCAAATGCCATTAGTAAATCATAAGATAAATTAATTCCACATTTACTTACCAGGGACTTTTTTTTTAACGAGAAAACACATTTGGAGCATCCTGTATAGTAGGACAATGCAGATGAGGGATAATTAATAAAAACAACAATAATAATTTATGATAAATATGATAAAATGAAAAGGCAAACAATATAACCAAGGGGCTGTGGTGTTTTATTTTAAGAGCTCAAACTGCTTCACATACATTCTTATAAAACTATCCAGAAAGTAGGGTGGGTAATTTGAACTCATGTTACTGATGGAGGAGGCCTGAGGCTGAAGAAATGTGGCCTGAGGTCAAGATATGGACAGACCCAATTGTCCACACAATCTTTTCTCTCCCCCCCCCCCCCCAAATCCCAGAAAATTTAATTGTAGCTTTGCTTTGTTCTTATTTCAGCTTGGAAACTGTGGTTCAAACCGTGGCTTGATCCAAATCTTTTAAATTGGCTTCATAGCATGGCATCTACCTAACCTGTTAACCATACTTTCCCAGTTGAAATTAAAAAAGGGAAACTGTAATTATTGGAAGACTTGCGGCTTGTGTGCTAGCTCAAACAAGGACTGTATGCACAGCCAAAAGTTTTGTTGGTGGCTAGGGAAACCCAGCCAGATCGGCGGGGTAGAAATAATTTATTATTATTATTATTATTATTATTATTAAAGCCCAAGATATTATGTGACTCTTGGGTTGGGGTTTTGGGTTTTGTTGTTGTTGCTGTTATTGATATTAAGTTTTTATATCTTTATTTCTAGCTCTTATAATGATTTACATGGAAATCGTTCAATTACAGTTGTATACTTTTTGATGTGTTTCATTTATTGTTTACTTTTGCTATGTTTTTAATTATGTACAACAACAACAACAACAAATCTTTATTACGGTCGTAGACTAGCATAAGGAGGGAGGGGTACGATCATTTAAAACCTAAAAACGTTTGTTTGTTTTTAAACTAAACTAAAAGGAGATAAAACAGAAAGTATATATAAAAGTCTATAAGAATCTAAAAGAAGCTAAGGGTGTCTAAAAGAAGGGTTAGGAACATTAGACAAGAGTGAAAGAGCGTAAAAGGTTAGTATATATAAGATTGCAGCTATCAACCTACAGAGCACTCTTAATATGAGTGCTCATTATATCTAGTTTATGGCACAGATTTAATTATGTAAAATCTTTTGAGTATGGTTTGAAGTATGGAAAAGCGGCATACAAATTAAAACTTGTGGATTGGAGCAGGGTAGGATCTTAAAGTGGCTCGAGGCTTTATGCCTCTGACTTCATTTTTGAAACTTGATACATCAGTGAGTAGTTAAAATTTGCCTTTCTGTGGCTTTAAAAAGGTGAAATAGTTTACTTTAAGTAAATTTCTTAGATTTTTGTTCTGAGGCAAAGCATGACTCTCGTTATGGAGCAGAAGAGACCAACAACTCATTAAGCATCAAAGGGCTTATTTCCCCCTCAGATCTGTTCGTGTTGGTTAGGCCTGTGTCGCAAATGGTCTTTAATTCTCTCTTTATCCTTTCATAGATTGGAAACTGGAGACCTTAAAGCGGCAAGATGTCAACCAGGTACCTTACAGCTGGTTAACGTTTGTCTTTAATTTAAGCTACCACAAGACATGCAGGTGGGAGAATGATTTATAGCGATAGCAAAAACGTTTTTTTAAAATAGCCAGGTAATCTGATTTTATTTGTTCCGATCAATAAGGAACCGGGCAGGCATGACAACATTTTCAATATGCTAACCGGAGGGAAGAGATTGAAAGCATGCCGGACACTTCCTTTCCTTTTTGTGGGCAAATCTCCCCCTCTGTTCCATCACACCTATAGCATAATGTTACTGTCGGCCAGCGCTAACGCTGTAATCAGGATCGCCCTTAACTGTCTACGTTTGCAAACCCTTTTAATGGGGCAACTCTTGGAGCATTTATTTAATGTTATATTGTGTTTTCTATAGACATATGTTGGCAGCCTCCCCGAGTGGCTGAGGCAGCCCAGTCAGATGGGCAGGGTACAAATCATAAAATTATTATTATTATAAGATGGCTACATCATTCCAGTCAGAATTCTCGTTTTCCATAGCGTTTCCCCCTAACGTGATGTCACAATGCATGGTTGCATAGATTTTGTTTAAACAAGCAAAAGCTCTGGAGAACTCAAGATTTAAACAGGCATGTTCAAAGTCCATTTTGGGGACATCATCCGGCCCCCTGGCTGGTTTCATCCGGCCCCTGTGGCAGTTTACTTATTGGGGTCAAATCCCAAAAAAGTTCAACAATTTGAATCCTTAAAAAAAGCTGGCCCTCTTTGAAAAAAGTTTGACCTAGGTCATCTTATTTTATCTCTTGCTTTCTTCTTACTCTTGAATAAACACACACAAACCTCCACTGCAATCTTTCCCTTTAACGGGCTTTGTTCTTTATTTATGACATTGATTGTCTGTTGCTGTACACCTGTATTGAACCTACTGCATGGAACTGTACTGAAAGCCAGTAGTCTTTCAATTACTAAAATTGTGCTGTAATGAATTATAAAAACTAAAAGAAAAAGATGGTTACCTCAGTGGCTCAGATCAGAAGTAGTATACTGCTGAATGCCAGTTGCTGAGGAATGACAGTGGGCGAGAGCTATTGCCTTCACATCCTGCTTATCGTTTTTGTAGAGGCTCACTGTGGGACGCTGAATGCTGGACGGGACAGCAGAGCCCTTGCTACTTTGCCCACTGCACAGCCACAGTTAGGAGACTGAGAACATTATGTCTGCAAAGGTCCTAGGCAGCATTCGGGCCTAGTGCGTCCTTGATCGCCTTGTGCCTGCCCACCCCCCTGCCAAAAGCACAGAGCCCCTCTTGTTCTAGGCATTATGTAACGTTTGTCTCCCTTCAGTGTTGACCTACATTTCATTTTTCCTAAAACCAGTCAAACGTGGACAGTATTATTTCAAAGGACCTAAAGTCTGCAGCAGGTTTTAAAGGACCTCACACTTTGTTTGCATCGAAACAGATTTTTCTACTTTGTAATTTTACAGCGGGACGCGGGTGGCGCTGTGGGTTAAACCACAGAGCCTAGGGCTTGCCGATCAGAAGGTCAGCGGTTCGAATCCCCCCGACGGGGTGAGCTCAGTCCCTGCTCCTGCCAACCTAGCAGTTCGAAAGCATGTCAAAGTGCAAGTAAATAAATAGGTACTGCTCTGGTGGGAAGGTAAACGGCGTTTCCGTGCACTGCTCTGGTTCGCCAGAAGCGGCTTAGTCATGCTGGCCACATGACCCGGAAGCTGTACGCCGGCTCCCTCGGCCAATAAAGCGAGATGAGCTCCGCAACCCCAGAGTCAGTCACGACTGGACCTAATAGTCAGGGGTCCCTTTACTAATTTTACAGCGCTTCGCTTCGCAGCCTTAAACTGAGTGTATTTTTCTCCGCAGGCTGATATAGCACCGCTGATGGCTTCTCTTATTGGAGTCCCTTTCCCCCTGAACTCTGTGGTAAGATACATGCTAGTTGTTGGGTTTTTTTCTTCTCCTCCTGGTTATGCAATTAGCATCCTTGAACCAACCTGTCAGGGAACTGCCATCAGCTCAGGGGCGAGAGGTGGAAGGGCAGTTGGGTTACAGGTTGCCTCCGAAGAAGATCGTGAGAAGCAGCTCTTCCTCTGGGGAGGAGGGAAGCCCCGCCTCCAGTGGGGAAGGGATGCAGGGCTCGGAGGATGCTAGAGAGTCCCACAACACTGAGCCTGAACAAAGCGGGGGGGGGCAGGTCCCCCTTTGCCCACTCCCTCTCTGCACAGTCGGTTTACGCGCCGAGAGGGGAGGCGTAGGATAGGGGTCAAAAGACTGCTCTGCTGGGGAAAGTTTAAGGACTGCCCACTCCCAGATTCTGCTAGTGACTGAGCAGACATGGAATTGAGATGTTCTGCACTGTGAATCTTTTGCACAGATAATAAAGCCTCGAATAGACCAGTGGGGGTCTTTCCTTGCAAGGAAAATGGGGGCATAAATATTTTTAATAAATAAACTTACCATATCACCAGTGGCGGAGCCAGTGTGGTGTAGTGTTCTGGTGGTGTAGGGTTCGCGTCTCCACTCCTCCACATGCAGCTGCTGGGTGACCTTGGGCCAGTCACACTTCTCTGAAGTCTCTCAGCCCCACTCACCTCACAGAGTGTTTGTTGTGGAGGAGGAAGGGAAAGGAGAATGTTAGCCCCTTGAGACTCCTTTGGGTAGTGATAAAGTGGGATATCACATCCAAACTCTTCTTCTTCTTCTTCATGCTCCAGCACCAGGGGGTGGAGAGCAGGCGGGGGCATGGTTGGCATGCGTCCTGGGGGGGCGTGGTGCACATCAGTTAAGCATGTTACTCTCTTTTTTTGTGATGGGTCAGCGCGATGCCAGTGGTGTGGGGTCATGGCCATGGTGCAGGGGAGAGACTGGTAGGTGAGATCCTGCTGCCCTTCAGTATATAATGACTTGGTACTGTAGAGTAGCATTTTCTGTTTCCCCGCAGAAACTGCTTACATGTTTTTCTAGTCTTGGCTTCATCGGATCTTCGAATTGTAGAGGATCATCTAGTCCAACTTTTTGCAATGCAGGAATATGCAGCTGTCCCTTACGGGGATCAAACCTGCAATCTTGGTGTTATCAGCCCCACACTCTTAACCAACTGAGCTATCCACAATGTGTCCATAAAACATGGGTTATTGGTGCCTTTTTCAGGGGAGTCTACCTCTGGAGTACCTGAACAACACTGATCATTTTAAAGCAGAGAGTATGTTGACGAATGCTGCTCAGATTCTTGAACAATTTAAGGTAAATGAAATATTGCTCAAATGCAAACGTTACACGTCTTTCTAAATACATGCAGTGGAAAAATAACTTATAAAAGCTATTACAGTGGAGAGAGCGAGAGCGCGCATTTAAATACTTAAGACTGCAATTTAAAACGATAAAAGAATTTGTGTGGTGTGGTGTAGTGGTTAAGAGCGATAGTCTTGCAATCTGGGGAACCGGGTTCGCGTCTCCGCTCCTCTACATGCAGCTGCTGGGTGACCTTGGGCCAGTCACACTTCTTTGAAGTCTCTCAGCCCCACTCACCTCACAGAGTGTTTGTTGTGGGGGCGGAAGGGAAAGGAGAATGTTAGCCGCTTTGAGACTCCTGAAGGGGAGTGAAAGGCGGGATATCAAATCCAAACTCTACTTCTTCTTCTTCTAAGATGTTGAATTTATAAATAAGAAGCAGCAGCATCAAGTAATTTTAGTTTAAATCCCTGCATCTGTTTTTTACTGTAACAGCTTGATACTTTTCATTGACTTAAGGAGAAATGTAAATATTTCACGATACTTGTGGTATTGTGTATAATACTGTATAATACTGTATCAGAATGAGGAGTTTAAGGGACAAACTCTGGCTAGCCAGTGTGAATTGTTGCCACTGAAAGCAATGCATTCTACCAGCGGGGTCAGATGGGTCCTGGAATTGAATTCCAATCTCGCTAATGACTATTGCTGGCAATCTTCAAAGTGTTCTGCTGGCATGGGTCCAATTCAAGCAACTGGGACTTGAATCGCCAGCATTTGCAGAGTTGGGGTTTGCATTTCCTCTTCAGCCGGGTTTGGAACATTCCCGTTACAATCTGTGCATACAGCTTCTGGTACATGCCAAAGAAAGCAGAAAAACCAAAAGTTCCCAAGCTTGAGCCATTCATCTGTTTCAGACCAAGAGACTAGCTCCCATAGGTGCCAGTCTGCTCTTTATGGTCATTAAAAGAGGACCTCTTATGTGTCTGAAGTATGTTTCACTGCAACGAAGTTTCACTGCAACGAATGTTTCACTGCCTTCTTACAAAATGTGCCTAGATTTTGAAACTCCTCCTGAACCCGACTAACGTTGTGCACCCTTCTTGTTTGCTTGTTGGATTTCAGCTTCTATCACCCTTGGCTGTTGGCTATGCTGTCTAGGGCTGATGGGAGTTGCGAGTCCACAAGTGTCTGTATCTAGTTTGTGGTGTGAATTTTAGCTTCTCTGAATGTTTAGGAAGCGCAGGACATAGATAGATAGATAGATAGATAGATATACAGTTGGAAGTCAAACGGAATCCGTTCTGAAAGTCCATTCGACTTACAAAACGTTTGGAAACCAAAGCGCAGCTTCTGATTGGCTGCAGGAAGCTCCTGCAGCCAATCGGAAGCTGTGGAAGCCCTGTGAGATGTTCGGCTTCCAAAAGAACATTCGAAAACCGGAACACTCACTTCTGAGTTTCGATCGCAAGGCACGACTCTCTCTCTCTTTCTCTCTCTGTGTGTATCTATCTGGATGAGAGCGGCTCACACAAGAATGGTCTGCTCCTGGACATCTACACTGAGGGGAAGGCATAAGTTGCTGCTCCTGGTTCTCTTCGGGTACATTTTTGGACTATGTTGCTCCTATATGTCTTCACTCGAGGAGTCAGAACCAGGTATAACGTGGAGTTTCTAGGACACCACCAGAGCAAATTAAATTTGGGTTTATCCATTATGGGAAAGAAAGCTGGTGTAGGTGTAACCTTAGCCAATCTCTAAAAAGACTTGTAGTGATCCACTCAAAGGACCCTGAGGTAATGCTCACCGTGCCTCTCCTAACTCCTCCCTTCTCAAACCATATATATGAATCCTTCTCCCCCACTGGCTGTGTTTAGGGTTGCACACTTACCTGGGAGTAAACCTCACTGAACACTGAGGCTTGCGTCTGAGGAAACATGCTGAGGCTGCATTTAAAATAATAATAATAATAAAAATCCTGTGTATGATAGATGCAGAGGGTTGGCATGCGTCTCCATATTTGTCTTAATTCATTTCCCTAACAGTATACAGTACACTGCTTTTTGTTTAAACCTGTCGTTCTTTCTCAGATTAAGATGGCACAGAAGAAGAAAAGCACACTCTCATTCCTGTTTTCACCATTCAAGTAAGGGTGTCCTCAATGTTACTGTGTTTCCTTAATGACATTTTAAAAAAACCTCTTTGCTTTTCTGTCAAATACTGATGATAAAGGAATATCTGGACTGATAGGGATATTTACTGAGCAGTTACGTCTGCGTGCGATCAGTGCTTGGATTGAGAAAATGTAAATACTTAAAAGCAGAGCTAGGTGGGCCCAATATAATGTAAATAATTATGACATGGTGGGGTGTTGTGAGGATAAATATTTCGAGGAGGTCATTAATATCAGTGCCAGCTGCAGGCTTACCCCAGTTTACTCCTGATTTTAATATCAATTGCCATGGAGAGTAGGAGAAGATAGACCTAAGTTGGTGGCTCAGGAGGATGGCTTGAGGAAGTGGCCTGTGATACTCAGAAAGGGGAAAACTGAGCAAGCATAATACTCACTGCTCCTGTCTCTATCCCCCTCTAGAGATGGGAGATAAATTACAAGGGGACTGTGTAGCTGACATCTGCTTCCTATTGACAGCAAACAAATTAATCCTGCTTTTTCCAAGTATTTTGCGACACCAGCCAATAAGACCATAAGTGCATAGTACAGACGCCGTCAATTAAAACCACTCTAAATTAAAAGAACCACAGAAATGACTGAGTGCTACCAGGTCCCTGTTGGAAGAAGAGGGGTTTTGTGAACCTCTCTGAACATTTAATGACGCGCTGTTCAGAAAGAAGGAAAGCTGTGACTCTTGGTTGTTTACTAATATACTGCAGAGACATAACAGGCAGCAGTGTCTGTTGGCCAGACCTCAGTTGTTGCGTGGGCTTCTTAGAACGTATGGCCATATCCATAGTAAAGCATATTCTAAAAAAGAATGACCGGAATTACAACTCAGAATGAGTGCTAAGAATTCTCATAACAGTTCCTTTAACTCCCTCTGAGAACTATGGTCTGCAGGACTTTTTGTGGAGAAGAAATAATTTATAAAGCAGTTTTCCTTTGTAGTGAACATATTCCCTACAGTCAGCACTTTGAGCATCTCTCTGAATTTTAATAAGGGTGGGGGGCAAGCTAAAATGTACAAAATAGCCCCACCCACATACATTCCTGATAGAGGAAGTGAAGCTGTCATAGAATTCACATTCATAGAATCCTAGAGTTGGAAGAGACCCTGAGGATCATCTAGTCTAGGATCTTTATTTATTTAATGTGTTATATGCTGGATCATCTCCCCCAAAATCCCTCTGGTCCCAAAGAGATGAACAAGTAGCCTGCAGACCACTATTAGAATGAAAGCAGCGACTGATATATTTTTCTTACTGTTATTGCATGCAATGCTTATATCACAAGAGTGCTATGCATGCATTAGGTCAGCCAGCCTTACAATAACCTTGTAAGGTAGATCAATATTTTTATCCTCGTGTTTCAGTGGAGCCAGGCTGAAAGTTTGTAGTGAATGGCTTGCCTCAGGCCATCATCATCATCATCTAATGAGCTCTTCTTGTCCAAGACAGGAATTGAATTTGGGAGCTTCCCTGGTTCAACTCTGTCTCTTAACCACTGCATTCCTCTACGCTATGTTCTTAGTAAATATGCTAAAAGCCTTAACTTTCTATCTATCCTTGATCTTTGCATAAAGGGCTAAAGCCTTAAAAAGCTTGTTTTTTTCATTTATTTTATTTCACGAAATGTACGGGTATACACCATTCGATTTTTAAAACAACAACCCCCAAAGTGGTTTACAAAAAAACAACAACCAATAGTACTATTGGTAAGAACAATTAAGATAGCTATTTAAGACATTCAAAAGATTAAAACCAGCAAGTAACTAAAAACAACAACACTGTACACATGTGTACCTGTTTTTCACTGGAACAACTTTTTTATTTTGATGCATGCTTAGCCTTTGCAACGTGGAGAGTTTACTTTAAATTATTATTTGTGGCAATCTTCTCCTTCTTCCCTCATTAAGCCCCGTTCACTCGAAAGTGTCTTGCATCACGTCTTTCAGGCCTTGAGGCTAAAGTTGCTATTTCTAGTCCCTGCTGAATCCTTCTGACTCTGCTGCAATGTTGGCCAGAGGAGTTGCTGTAGATCACATTTTTTCCTCCCTCTGGCCTTTAATTGACCCTGACTCTTTAATTTATTTACATGCAAAATACATAAGTGTGCAAGTTCTCTCTTCCCAGCCTTATAAAAAATAATCTGCTTTGTTGTCATGAGTGGTTTCATCTCACCAATTTATGCCCTTTGAGAAACTTACTGGTTTTTTTACTTCTTTTAATGTGTGTGTTTTAAGTAAGGGGGGTAGAAACAAACTTGTGTGTATGGTAGCATGTGCTAAGCACAGATTTCCCACTTTCAGATTGTTGGATTTGTTTGTTTTTACTTGTTTTATAAGGTTTAGTGAAATCCCACCCCAGAGGAAGAAAGTCATATCTGCAAAGATGGCCTCCTTCAAAAGAGCTATTCATCAGTAGCCAGACTGAACTCTTGTTATGGTTCTTCATTTTCATCACAGACTTGGTGTCTGAACTGTCAATTTCTCTTTTCTTTATTGGGAGACATGAATGATGTGGTGGAAATATTAATTTTGTCATGTATATTCCCAGTGAGAGCTACTGACATCCCCTAAGGGACAATTTACAAGCCTTTGCACAATTAGTGCTGATGTTTAGTTACATAATTAATTGTTCTTACACAGGAACGATGTTGTTTATACTCTTGTAACGAAACAGATTCCCCTCCACCCTCCCATTGTTGACGATAAGCCTCTACAGTTTTCGAGGCTATAATCTCAAGTCTCTTGGGCTTGCTCAGTATTACATCGGTGCAGTGATCTGTAAGATGCAGTGAGCATCCATTCAAACCTCCCAGATTTTCATACTTGTTGCCTACATATACAGTGGTACCTCTACTTATGTTCACCTCCGGTTACGTATCCTTTGGGATATGTACGTGGCAAACCTGGAAGTATTTTTCCGGGTTTCGCCCAGCGCATGCGCAGAAGCGCTTAACCGCACCACACACATGTGCAGAAGTGGTCCCTCTGGTTGCGGAAACCTCAGGATCCGATCAGAGCTCTGGGACAGATCCTGTCTGCAACCGGCAGTACCACTGTGCAGATGAGTATTGCGGATTCAGAAGCTTGGCAATTATTAAGATTTTCTCCCCCAGACAACCTGACTAAAAAGAAGATGAAGCTGTTCTTCTCTAACACCCTGTCTAATATATCCTTTACATTGCATAACTTGCCGCTCTCTTTAGCGGATCCCCTCAGGTTCCGTGGTTTTCTCCAGACGCAATAAATCTCCTTACGTTTTGTGGCGCTTCGTAACCTAAAAACTCTCCCGGGAAAATACAGCAATTTTTTTACAAAAAAAGTTTGCACTGGTCCCTTGTAGACATGCTTTTAAGCAAAATGGCAATCTATCGATGAGGGCATTGTGTGTGTGGTTTTTTTTAAAAAAGTAACAATTGCAGCTTTTATAGAGCAAAACAGATAGAACACTATATTGCAAGAAGTTTGCCCACTCTTATTCTTCCATCCTCAAAAGAGAAATAGAACTGAGACTAGAATATAATAAAATTCCTCTCTCTTGTGCATAGATCTCTCTCTGAATCGGAACAGATTGACATTCTTAGAAAAGCAAGGACTTCTATTCATCATGGGAAATACGAGGAAGCGGTGAGTGAACAGAAACAGTCCCTTCCATCTTCCCTTAGTCTTCTGTGTGGAATTTTAGCGAACTGTTAAAGAGATGGGGAAGTGATTTTCAAACTGAGGGCTGCATTTCCTGCTGAGTAAACTTCCGAAGGGGACGCGGGGGACGCTGTGGGTTAAACCACAGAGCCTAGGACTTGCTGATCAGAAGGTTGGTGGTTTGAATCCCCGCGACGGGGTGAGCTCCCGTTGCTCGGTCCCTGCTCCTGTCAACCTAGCAGTTTGAAAGCACGTCAAAGTGCAAGTAGATAAATAGGTACCGCTCCGGCAGGAAGGTAAACGGTGTTTCCGTGCACTGCTCTGGTTCGCTAGAAGCAGCTTAGTCATGCTGGCCACATGACCTGGAAGCTGTACGCTGGCTCCCTCGGCCAATAAAGCGAGATGAGCGCCGCAACCCCAGAGTCGGTCACGACTGGACCTAATGGTCAAGGGTCCCTTTACCTTTAAACTTCCGAGGGCAACTTGCTGGTGGCAAGGCAGCGACAGATGCAAGAGTGGCCCCTTTTTAAAAACCCTTTTTTAATACAATAGGCCATTTTCTTCACATGTCCTGCTATATTTTCCATCCATACAAGCAAGACGTGTCATCGGAGTCCAAGGGCACGTTCCAGCCAGGCAAAAACAGTCAAGTGGGGTCCAAAGCAGGGCTGGTGAGGGGAGAAGGGGTGTGGCTAGGGAGACCTTGTGCCCTTTGGAAAGTCCCAAGGGCCAGATAAAGATGTCTAGACTAAAGGGTCGAATTTGACCCATGGGGCCTGAGGCTCCCCCTCCGCGCCTTATCTGGGCCTTCCTTCCTCCCCCTATTGCTATCTTGTGGTAGAATGTTTACATTTGATGCAACAGGGACACGAGTGGCGCTGTGGTCCAAACCACTGAGCCTCTTGGGCTTGCCGATCAGCAGGTCAGCAGTTTGAATCCCCACAATGGGGTGAGCTCCCATTACTCTGTCCCAGCTCCTGCCAACCTAGCAGTTTGAAAGCACACCAGTGCAAGTAGATAAATAGGTATTGCTGTGGTGTGAAGGTAAACGCCGTTTCCGTACACTCTGGTTTCCATCACGGTGCTCTGTTGCGCCAGAAGTGGTTTAGTCATGCTGGCAACATGACCCGGAAAACTGTGGACAAATGCCAGCTCCCTTGGCCTGAAATGAGATGAGCGCTGCAACCCCATAGTCTCCTTTGACTGAACTTAGCTGTCCAGGGGTCCTTTACCTTTTACATTTGATGTTTACATTCCCCCCCCCCCCAATTCATTTCTAAGTTTCATCACTAGTAGTTGGGTTTGTCTGTGAAAGTTGGGTTTGAGCGCAGTTGTGAGTCAGTCTTGAGAGCAATAGGGTTATAATGGTTGTTTCCTTTCTATAGGTTTCTCTTTGCAGCAAGCTGATTCGCCTTGCTTTGGAAGGACTCTCATATTATCATACATACGACAGGTTTTTCCTGGGCTTCAGTGTCACCATGGGTTTTGTGGGCTGGACACTTTATGTCATTTTGATTATTACAAAGATGCATACTGATCTGATGAGGAGTATCGCGAATAAAGAGGTAAGTTCAGCTCTGCCACTTCTGGGGTCTGTCTGCTTAACAACAACAACAACAACAACAACAACAACAACAACAACAACAATAATAATTTATTACTTATACCCCGCCCACCTGGCCGGGCCTCTCCAGCCACTCTGGGCGGCTTCCAACAGGACATTAAAAACACAATAAAACATCAAACATTAAAAACTTCCCTAAACAGGGCTGCTTTCAGATGTCTTCTAAAAGTCAGATAGTTGTTTATTTCCTTGACATCTGATGGGAGGGCGTTCCACAGGGCAGGCACCACTACCAAGAAGGCCCTCTGCCTGGTTCCCTGCTTCTTGCATTGATGGAACCGCCAGAAGTCCCTCAGAGCTGGACCTCAGTTTCTGGGCTGAATGATTGGCGTGGAGACACTCCTTCAGGTATACTGGGCTGAGGCTGTTTATGGCATTTTCTGTGGCGAGTTAGCTCAGTGTCTGGCTTGGCAGGCCTACACAGGTGCTGTTATTTATTACATTTATATCTTGCACTTTCACCCAAGTAGAGCTGAGAGTGGTAGGAAAAAAACAAATGTCAAGGGGGGGGGGGGAGCCTTTAAAACAGTGCCGGATCAACCAGTGTTTTTCCAGCATTTATTCATCTGCAAGAAATGTTAAACCAAGGTTAAGGAGAAGAGGGCTACCTCTTTCTCATACATCTGACACAAAAATAATCCTATGACACGTTTCCTGGTATCCCATGCGTCTATTTAAATAGGAAGGAAAAACGGTTTTCTCTGACAAGTGCTCAAACACATATGCACAGTTGAAAAGATGAACTGAGAGCAAAGACGTTATGCTGTGGAAAAATTAAACCTCCGAAAACCTTTCATTGTGAAAGGATTTTCTTTGTTTGCTGACACGAATGAAGATCGCTGTTTTCTTAGCATTTCCCAATAAATTCATGTGAGCAGAGCTTTGACCTTTTGCAAAGTACAGTGTAAGATGAGATAAGCTGGGCTGATTAATTATTCTAAATAATTCAAAGAATACTTAGAGACAAAATGTTTCATACCTTGTGTTTAGTCTCAAATATCCTCTCCCTGTACAATTCTGAAGAATATTTAAAGATGTAATTTTAGAGCTCTGAATTTCCGGAGGTGTTTGAGAGTATTACATATTACATCTCTAAATATTTTTAAGCATCTGAGAGTAAATTATTTAAAATGTTCACATTGCTTTTTAAACAATGGGGTTCGTATCCCTTGGAGCTCACAAGAGCAAATTGGATTTTTTAAAAAAGGTGCCATACCACCACTCACTACTTGTAATTATATCTGACCTTTCTTTCAAAGAACTCGAGGTAGAATATGTGGCTTCCCTGTTTTTATCCTCACAACAGCCCTGTTAGGTAGGTTAGGCTAAGATGTGGTCATTGGCCAAAGATCACCTTGTGCATTTTATGGAATGAATGGGAGATTCGAACTGTGGTCTCCCCAGTCTTTGTCTGACACTCTAACCACTAAGCTACACTGATTCCTTAGAACATGTGTATGCCTTCATTTCCCCACAGATGAATCCTGGTAGGGTTTATATTCCTGGATGTATATGGGTGCAATTTCACAAACAAGTGTCTATCTTTTTTAATATGCATTGTTCGGCAGGGGGAATAATATTTGCAGATATAGGAAATTGCCTAGGACAGGCATAGGCAAACTCAGCTCTCCAGATGTTTTGGGACTACAACTCCCATCATCCCCGGCCACTGGTCCTGTTAGCTAGGGATGATGGGAGTTGTAGTGCGAAAACATCTGGAGGGCCGAGTTTGCCTATGCCTGCCTAGGATAACATTAGAGATAGTAAAAGGTAGATGTTGGATTTTTCTGTGCTCTTTCCTCATATATATCGTGCCTGTTTGTATCTCCCTAGCATTGTTTTTCAAATCAGCATAAGAAATCCCCATATTATTGGTTTATACAGTCATACCTGGCTTGACGAACGCCCTGGAACTTGGACGTTTTGGTTCCGAATGCCGTAAACCCGGAAGTGATTGTTCCGGTTTGTGAACGTTCTTTTGGAACCCAAACGTCTGACGGGGCTTCCGTGGCTTCTGATTGGCTGTAGGAGCTTCCTGCAGAAGCCGCGATTTTGTTTTCGAACATTTTGGAAGTCGAACGGACATCCGGAACGGATTCCATTCAACTTCCAAGGTACGACTGTATTCTCATTTAGGCAGATTTGAATCTTCAGTGATATAAATCCTTGCTGGAAGAAATGTTTTTTAGAAACTTGAGTTTCCTTAAAGTTATTTACACAGATGCTGGTTTTTGTGATTTGTGGAATGTTTTGATTTACAAGTGCACTGCCAGAATAACAACTAAAAATTAATTTGTTCAAAGAGAAGGAATTCATTCTCTCTCCCCCCCCCCCAACTCCCTCTCTCTGATCATGATCCCGCAAAGCTGTATACAGTAGTACCTCTGGTTAAGAACTTAATTCGTTCCGAAGGTCCGTTCTTAACCTGAAACTGTTCTTAACCTGAAGCACCACTTTAGCTAATGGGGGCCTCCCGCTGCCGCTGTGCTGCCGCCATGCGATTTCTGTTCTCATCCTGAAGCAAAGTTCTTAACCCGAGGTACTATTTCTGGGTTAGCAGAGTCTGTAACCTGAAGCGTCTGTAACCCGAGGTATCACTGTACTTGGTCTGTCCCATAAATTTTGTTGAGAAAGTGTATATGTCAGATAGATGCATGCTTCTTCTACAGAAATGATCGGGGTAGGCCTTTCAGAGAGCAGAGCTCCATGTACACAACACACGAAGATGGAACTAGATATTGCAAGACAAGAACACTTCTGAAAATGGCAACGGAGGAGTTCGCCTCCTCCGTAGGGTATATAAGTGAAACTTGGCAGTGTCCCTTTGTTATCACAGTGGCACTGTTGGATTGTAACACTGATTGGAAAGCCTAGCTAGGCAGATTAGCCTTTGAGCAAGCTGTGTGCTGATGCATGCAGCTCAAGTTCTCCTCGCTTGGCTCCTGCCTTCCTTGAGCAGCAAAACAAAACCACGAGTTGCGGCCTGCTTAGCAATTACATCTGAACCAAAACCTGTGGTCTGCTTCTTCTCAACAAACCTCGAGCAGGAAGCCGAGGTTTGTTTTTAGGCTCTAGGAAGGCCAGGAGCCAAGCACAGGGTGCTTGAGCTGTGTACACGAGTGTACAGTGTGTTCACAGAATAATTTCCCTCACTATGCTTTGAGGCAAGAGTTTACAACTGAACGTGGCAGCTGTTTCCCCCTGATTCTGTTCTGTATTGTCGGTGGTTGCTGATGATGCGGGAGAGAGGGAAGACAGGGAAATGAGTGGCTTGGAGATGTCAGGACACAATGGCATTTCATTGTGTGTTACGGAGTTGGCTAATTCAACATGACCCCTTATGATAGTATCTAGTTCCATTCTGGGACGTGGGTGGTGCTGTGGGTTAAACCACAGAGCCTAGGACTTGCCGATCAGAAGGTCGGCGGTTCGAATCCCCACGACGGGGTGAGCTCCCGTTGCTCGGTCCCTGCTCCTGCCAACCCAGCAGTTGGAAAGAACGTCAAAGTGCAAGTAGATAAATAGGTACCGCTCCAGCGAGAAGGTAAATGGCGTTTCTGTGTGCTGCTCTGGTTCGCCAGAAGCAGCTTATTCATGCTGGCCACATGACCCGGAAGCTGTATGCCGGCTCCCTCGGCCAATAAAGTGAGATGAGCACCGCAACCCCAGAATCGGTCACGACTAGACCTAATGGTCAGGGGCCCCTTTACCTTTTTAGTTCCATCCTAAGAACTTTTTGATTTGGACTTTCTGTGAACTAATCCGCTTGTCAACAGCTTGTTGAAATTTTGCTTTGTCTGCCTTGCATTGCAAAAGCTGGCAAACATTTTGCAGTAGTTTAATCTGAAACGTTAAAATAAAATATTTGCAATATTAAAGTAATATTTTACAAGTATCTGTTTTATTTTCAGGGAGCCGGTTGTCTTTTCCAGTATACGTTTCTCGCTGTCGGGGTGTTAATCGCCATTTTCCTGCTCATTCAAAGCTTGCCTTGGACTTATTACATATATTGTCTGTTACCAGTCCCGATATGGTACGCAGTTTTGAAAGAGTAAGTTTTCAAAAAGGAGGGGTGGGAGGTAGGGATTCTGTATGGCTTCATTTGAGGTTGATCAAGAGGGAGCAAAAAAGCAAAGAAAGCTTTGGAACTGATGAGTAATACCTTCTAAAGTGGCCTGATATCTATTATTTATTTATTTCAAGTGTAATTCTGCTCCTAAGAAATATTGCAAAATGGTTTACCACGGAAATCAAACAACAAGATTAAATCATATGGCATATAAAGCAAAGGGGGGGGAGAGAGAGACAGATGAAACATCAGAAGTTGTGTGATACAACTTTCAGTCGTACAGTATCCACCCAAATTCTACGTTCACTAACTCTTTCAATCACTTCAAGTTAATGCACACTAGCAAGTTCCTATTCCCTCACCCTCAGCTTGAAAACCTGCGCAGGAAAAGTTAAAACCTTGCAATATTCATGCGCCATCCACACAAAAATAAAAGCGTGATTACGCTGCTGATGAGCAAGTGCTTTTAATATGGCAGAAAGGTAGTTGAATAACATGATCCCCTACTTTCTGAGCAGCAAATTACCTGATGTGTGCTTTTTTATTTTTGATTGGGTAAATTGTTCTGTAGACTCTGTACAATAAAATTTGATCGGCATTGTTATTTATGGTTGTTTTTTGTGTGTGGCTCCTTCTGTGCAGTGAACCACATTCTGTAGGCTAGTACAATATGTATTGATTGCGGACAGAATAGCAGTTCATTGTCAGAAGTGCCAACATTTCGTTTCATTTGGTATTCCGCCTTCGTGGAATGGTTGAGGGAAAGGGCAAACTGGGCATTTGAACTATGTGTAGCGGGAGAGGATGAAGGAAGTGTTGTGTCTGGACTCTGAGTGAGAGATAGGAAAGTCTGCAGAATTTAATTCTGCGCTCTAGCTACTGAAGGCACCCCTCTGAACCAGGCTACATATGATGTCTTTCGTCTTTCTAAGTTCACTGTCTTGTACACTGATGTATACGAAGCAGAAACCTGTGCCACGCAAAATTTGAACTGGCCCGAAGTAGATACCGTATTTTTCGCCCTATAGGACGCAATTTTTCCCCTCCAAAAATGAAGGGGAAATGTGTGTGCGTCCTATGGGGCGAATGCAGGCTTTCGCTGAAGCCTGGAGAGCGAGAGGGGTCGGTGCGCACCGACCCCTCTCGCTCTCCAGGCTTCAGGAGAGCCGCAGCGCCAGCCCCACAAGGTCGGGGGACAGCGGGGAGGCGGAACGCCGCCATCCCGCTGTCTCCCGATGTGGTTTGGAGGCTGACGGCGGGGAGACGCGTGCTTCTCCCCGCCGCCAGCCCCACAAGCTCCAGGAACAGCGGGGAGGCGCAGCGCGTCTTCCCGCTGTCCCCGGACCTGGTCTGCAGGCGGGTGGCGGGGAGAAGAGCGCTTCTCCCGGCTGCCGGCCCCACAAGCACCTGGGGGGGGGAATAATTTTTTTCCTTTATTTCCCCCCAAAAAAACTTGGTGCGTCCTATGGGCTGGTGCGTCCTATGGGGTGAAAAATACGGTAATTCAAGTCATGTCGGTAAATAGTTATTCTCTCGTTTCATGCTGCACTGGAAACTGCTGTTTCCAGTTCATAGGCATTGAGGTTAGGTGACAATCTATGTACTTTCTGATCTGATAAAAAATAACAATTGCCTAATGTAATATTTTCATACAGATACCCAGTTATTCAGAGACTAGTCGCATCTTTCGTGAACTTTCAGCCAGCTCAGCTTGCTGGATTTTTACTCGTTTGCATCCTGGGAATTGAAATATTAGTAAGTGATACACCTAATTATTGATTTTCATTAATTAGCTTCCACTACTTCATTGGAAACCCTTTTTTAAAAAAATAAATCGTACATTTAAACTATAATGAAAAGGATGACTACAGAAAATGCTTTGAGAAATTAAAACCGGGCTATTATTTGGGATATTATTTGTTTGAGGAGAATGTCAGTCTTGCTAACATGTCTGTATTTCTCTCCTCTACCTCCATTGCTAAATCTAGGTTTTCTCATTTTTCTATCGCTCCTCTCTCAGTTTTGGCCTGATTATCTTTTCCATGTGGCCATTGGTTACTCAGCAGTGGAACCAAGCAAAGGTATTTAATGTGCAGAGAGAGTCTGATTCTTTTACTTATTTAAGATATTTTCACCCCTTTCTTCAGCCGAAAAGCATCCCAGGGTGGCTTATAGATCCAAAAAACATGAGACGGTCCTTTCCCTCAGACTTGCAATCAAAAAGCCATGATCCAAAAGTGTGTGTGGGGGGGGGGGGAGAATGAGGATGGAGAAAAACAAGCAAATTCAGGCACCAATTCTTAAAAGCTGCACAATTCTCGTAGCAGCCAGCTCGTCATTACACAAATCCATGTGGCTCCTAAGTCCCTTTCTGCTTTAATGTCACAGAGCTTCAAATACGTTCTTGAGAATGGGGTTGAAAGGCTTCTCTAATTTTACGACTGTGTGGCAGGTCAATGGGAAAGTCACTTCACCCCACAATTGTGCATCTGAAGAGTGATTAGTTTTGCCTTTTATCGCACTTCTTAACCGTACGATTTAAGGATGAACTGCAGCTTTATTCACATTTTGACCACACTACGCTTTGGTAATCCTTAAATATAGAAACCTAGGGTACTGAATTACCGTATTTTTCGCTGCATAAGACGCACTTTCTTCCTCCTAAAAAGTAGGGAGAAATATCTGTGCGTCTTATGGAGTGAATGTGTGGTCCCTGGAGCCGAATTGCCCAGGGGCAAAAAGCAGATCATGCCTTTTTTTTTTAGAAAGAGGGAAGGGGGTGTTGAAGCAAAACCACTGAGCAGCTGATCGGCAAGCGACTGGGAGGGATAAGGGACTCTAGAGATAAAGGAGGCTGCCTAGGAGCGGGGAGGTAAAAGCACTTGGATCCTCAAGATTTTTGCACTGGGTCACCCCAAATTCACCATCAGATCACATAGCATGTCCATGGCTATAGCCTGCATCAAAAAAATAATGCATCCACTGTTTCGTGCGGCCGCAATGGCACAGATCCACATGGATTCTCAGGATTTTTGCATTGGACTACCCCAAACTCACTGTCAAATCACATATCATGTCTGTGGCCACAGCATGAACCACAAAAATCATACATCCACTGTTTCATTCAGAATTCCCCCCCCCCTTGTTTTCCTCCTCTAAAAACTATGTACGTCTTATAGTCAGGTGTGTCTTATGGAGCGAAAAATACGGTACCTTGTAGTTTATGTGGTGCTGGCCTGGGACATCTTTCCACTAGAGAAAGCAGAAAAGGCTGCCCCCCCCCACTGCCTTTACCCTCTTCTTCTGCTGCGTGCCCACCCACTGCAGCCAACAAAGGTCACCAACAAACACAGGAGGGCTGTTTTATTGGGCTCCCCGATCAGGCAGAAGGTCCTATTTGGATTTTAGCAAACCTGAGTAGAAGCCCACTCCAGATCTTTCCCTGCTCAGCCCAGGAAGGCCAGGAACTGAGCAGGCGGGACCATCATGCACTGGGACACTGGGGGAAGATTTGCATGCAGTCCCTAGCCGCCGTCCCTGCTTTCAACTACTGCTTTCAGCCGAATGCCTGAACACGCCTTGAGTGCGAAACGTAGCCTTTCGCCTAAAGCTTGCGATGGATAACTCTTAAATGACGTGTGAGGCAGAAGGTTGCATTTGGTGCAGGCATATTTTTATTGAGGATTCGGAGACCTCCAAATGGCAATTTTGACATGACCTCACCGGAACCCTGCTGTTGCCACTTCGTATTTCAGTTCCCATTATTAGTTTTATTCGCACACGTGACTCATTTATTTGGTGTTTCTTTTCATTGCTGTAGACCATCGTGCTAAGCTGGATTCTTTCGTGTTTGCTTCTGGCAGTCTTCCCCTTGATGCCTGTTGTAGGAAGAAAGCCAAGTTTCTCTCTAGTGTAAGAGCACAAATAAAATTATTCCGAGCCTCCTTTGGCATGCACAGATTTCGTTTTCATTGGGCGGGGATTATGTTATTGAAAGCGTATCGCCACTATTGTTGAATTCCAGAATTTAAATAAGGTAATTGTGGAGGAAATGCATGGGTTTTTTTCTTTTTTTTAAAATGAGGTTTGTTATTGAAAACTTAATTTTTGGAGCACTGCTCTCCTCTTTGCTGGAGAAAGGCATCCTAGAGTGGTTTCTCTCTATAAATGTCTCCCTCCTTGGGGGAAATCCTATCCTTATTCTTTCAGAATAGAGTTAGATATTTCTAAAAGCTCCTACCAGTTGTAGAGCTATGAGCTCTATGGAGACCTTTCCCCCTTTCTTTACTTCCCTGCCATGAAGAGGGAAAGCCACCGAAACCGCATTGCTGGGGATTGCCTTCTGGGTCCTGGGAGCAGAGGGGAAGAACAGAAGTTAGAGGCCTGCAATCACAGCATTGGTGACATGGTTTGCAGGCTCTTCTCTGCAAACAGAGGGACAGAAGGGTCCGCAAGTGGACTTGGGACCTGGTAGAGTTAGGAGATGCAGTCATTCACTGAGAAAGGAATCAATGTTTATACAACTTCCTTGCTTAGTTACTGGAAGGTAATTCTTCCTCTGTAAATTGCCAAGTTAGTGGCTTTTTAAATTTTTGGCACAATACAGGAAATTGTGAAGTTATGGTGAAACAGAGTCTTGTGAAAGGGAAGGAGGACATCGTCAAAACTTCTTGACTCTCTCTTCCTCCTAGTTCCCAAAAGCTTAGATTAATGTTTTATGCGTGTTGTATAGTTGCCCTTCAGTAACATGATTTCAACTTCATGAAAATAATTCCTAAAGCTATATATTCTTTAAAAAAACCCACACAACCTCACAAATATCTTATGTTTTACAGAACCACAGCAGGGTTGCTGATTCTGTTGCTGGCTTCTTCTTACCTGGTGACATGCCTCTGGAAACAGAAAAAGAAACACATGCCTTGTAAAGAACTCACAATATACCTCTTTCAGGTCAGTGACCTCTGTAAACATGAATTATTGAGAAGTGTAGCTTTCATTTATGCAGTCACTATTAAAAAGAACAACCAGTTCTGCGTATTCTTCTGGGTCAGCTTACTTTTTACCATGAGTTTCCCCACTGATTTGATATTTCTTAAGGCACTTGTAATCAGTGGCGTAGCGTGGGGGGTGCAGGGGGGGCCGGCTGCACCGGGCGCAACATCTGGGGGGGGGGGTGTGCTCGCACTCGCAGCTCTCTGCCCCAACCTGGCTCACTCACTCTCTCTCACTGCAGTGCTGGCTGTGCGAATCCGATCCGAGCCGCCGGGTCGCCGCCCACTGTGGAGGGGAGGGTGCCAGGCGTGCGGTGCGGTGCGGAGAGAGAGAGAGGGACTATCTGGGGGAGGGACAGTGCAGCGGGGGGGGTGGGGGCGCAAATTACTTGCCTTGCCCCGGGTTAGGGGGCGCAAATTACTTGCCTTGCACCGGGTGCTGACAACCCACGCTACGCCACTGCTTGTAATGATTGGCCACAACTCAGCACCTCCAAGGAGCAAGCAGAACTCCAAATGTGTTTCTCTAATCTGTTGTGAATGCTAGAACGCTCCACGTTTACAAAGGAGGATCTCTGTGTAACTGATTCATTTTGGGAACTTGCTGTTGAGTGAAGGGAGACTGTGTCATGATAAACCATGAATTCGCATTTTTGGTCCATTTCTCTGCTACACCCAAACCATGATCTCCTAGTCTGCATTTAACACTAGGTCAGTAGTTGTAGTTTGTTCCCTCTGTGTGCTATTAATAGGTGGAATAGTCCACACCTATAGGAACCGAGCCATGCATGGGTCTGACAGTATCTTGCACCTGCTTTTGTGATAGTCTGAGGGCTGACTGCCATCCCTCTTTTGGGGGTTTTATAAAAACGTTTCAGAAGTGTGTGGAGCAGCTGTTCAACTCATTATGACCGTGTGGGTAAAACTGGCTTTTTAAAATAATAATTAAAAAGCTCCAGGGGGCGTCTTTAGATTATTATGTGCAGCCCTTTCCTGGGCAATTGTACAGTGGTACCTCAGGTTAAGTACTTAATTCATTCTGGAGGTCCGTTCTTAACCTGAAACTGTTCTTAACCTGAAGCACCACTTTAGCTAATGGGGCCTCCTGCCGCCGCCGCGCCGCTGGAACACGATTTCTGTTCTCATCCTGAAGCAAAGTTCTTAACCCGAGGTACTATTTCTGGGTTAGAGGAGTCTGTAACCTGAAGCGTATGTAACCCAAAGTACCACTGTACAGAGAAGCAAAACAGTTCTGGTGCCGCTGCAGAAGGAAGCCAGCGATCTTAACTGGGAAACATAGTTTTCCTGGTGCTTTTCTTCCCTTTCCCCCAATTTCTGGAGCAGGAGATGCAGCAGCAGTTGGAAAGCGTTCATGAAGGTGTAGTTAGGCATTGGTATTGGGGAGGGATCTTGAAGCTCACCGGGGGTGGTGTTGGTGTTGGAGGAACAGTCAGACCTTGCCGTGCCCTAACTCGAATTAGCTCAGAATAAGCCTAATGGTTTCCCCATGATTTTGGGGTATGGGTAAATTGGTTTCCGTTACTATTACTTACCCGGGATATATTTCAAAGCTGCATTGAAAATGCTTGTCGGAGGAACGCGCAAACAAAACTTTTCAAAGTTACTCACACAGATCATAAATAAAACCAATGCAGTCCTCTTTTCTTTCTCCAATTTTTCTCGTGTCTGCTCGTTTTGTAAAAAACTTAAAATATTTCCTCTTTGTCCTTCGTGCCAAGAATTCAGGACAAAGATGGTCGTGCAGGGCTGGCACTGGGGGTGTTGGCGGGCGGGGGGGGGGGGAGAGATAAAGAACATCCTTGGCTTATGGCCCCAAACCACTTTGTCAAAATAGGTTAAGCTTCATCATTATATAGAGAGTATGTTTTCTGAGTATCTGTTGTGTGTTATGAAACCAGGTCATTTCAGAATGTAAACCTACTGTTTTTGCTTAGGCATGAGTTGCCATTGAAACTTCCTCCATGAGAATATAGACATACCCACTTTCTCTTAAAGTTCTTTTTTTTTCTTTTCTTAGTAGACTCAAAGAACTCCCCTCTTATGTCTTAAGTATGTGCGACCTCTAAAACGTAAAAGAAGATACCCATAAAATTGTGCAAGCATGCTGGGGAACAGAGGAGAAATTGTCCCACTGATATATCAGGCCCTATCCACTGTAGATCTGTGAATTGTGTACAACCCAGTGTTACACACTGGGACACTTTTTTCTCGTCATGCCATTAGGCTCAGCTCACTTTGCAGTGATATGAGAGAGGGCCTTTTCTGCTGTGGTGCCTTGACTGTGAAATTCCCTCTCCCTGAAGGTGTAGATGGGATAAATTAGTTGATACTGTCGTTTCAAGGCGCCTTCCCCCTGCCCCCTGTGCTGCTGTAATTTTTTAATGGTTGGTTTTCTGTTGTATTTTATTACTTTATACTGAATGTAGTATGTTGGAAACTGGCCTGAGTTCACTGTGCGAAGAAGGATGCTCTAGAAAACCGATAAATAAATAGCAAAACACCAAAATTCTCAGCATCAGCGTGCCTGCACTTACCTGGAATTAAGTGCCATTGAACATTGTTTCTGACTGCACAGGCTCAATTTGTATACTGAGCTTTAGCAAAAGTTCAGCCAGACGAGATGCAAACTTTGGTGTTTAATTAAAAATGCAAACCATCTTGCAAAGAAAAATTAATATTTAAACTGCTAGCTTGAAGTAGAAACCCCATCAAAGAAAAGGAAGGGAGCACCCAGCCTTACTTGCTTATTTTCTCCTCCTCCCCCCCCTTTTTTTTTTACTTCTGCTAATCTGTCACATGCAGATATAAAAGCATTGTTATTTCCTGATTCACTTGCTGGAGTAAAGCGAGTCCTTCAGTTATCTTGATGTACTGGCAGAAAGCGTCATCCCTTCTGCTCTGGAAAAAAACCCCAGAGCTATACTTCCCTTTATCACACCTATCTATAATATGAAAATAAGAAGACTGGCTTATACCTTAACACTGATGCTGTAAAATTACTGTGACAATGTGTGTGAAGCACTTAAGCACTTAGGAAAGGTGCTCTGTTAGAAATATTTAATTATTTCCAGTTGGAGATTATGAATAAATCGGAGCTACTGTCAACATATTTCTCATGAATTCTGTTAGAAAATTTGAAGTGTGGCTCATCACAGGGTTGAAAATGTTCCAGTTACAGTGGATTGCATATTAATTATTGCTACCCAGTCTATATGTAAAAAGAAAATCTGCTGTAGGCTGGCTCTAATAGGTACTAAATATAATTTTTCAAAACATAGTAGTTCTCGGCAAGAGTTTAATTTCTCCCCAAAGCATGTTCTTCCTTACCACTAGATGTCACTGCAAATGTGGTATTGATGGAAGAATTAAGGAGCTAAACTGATTAAGATAAAAAGCAAAACAGATTGCAACCATGTAATTTGCCACAACCTTGTAATGAAAGTCACCTTTTTACTTTCTTTGAAATACTTCGCTTTATCCTTGTTTTCCCCGCCGGTTTTCCCTCTCCTCGTGACCTGAGTTGGCTCAGACTGATTTGGCATGCTGGCCTTGCCACAAAACAAACCTCTAGGAATGAAAACAGTTCAAATGACACCCACAAAGAATCCAAATAGGTTTCCAACCAAGCCATCTCCGGGGGAATTTTATTTGGCTACAGTAAATAAGGACCATAAATTAGGAGTCAATAACTTCCTATAAGAGAATTGTGATTAAGTTGTATAACCTTTTAAAGGAAAGCAGTCCTACCCTCAGGATTAGTGTCTGCAAATCCATCTTCAGTTTAGCTAATATAATAAACTGTGTTTAGCCTTATCTTTTCGCTGTTTGATGCATGCCTTGGCTAAATGCTAAACTGAGTCCATTGTAGTGTGAAGCCGCAGTCAAATTGGGGTCTGGCTTTGGCTAAATTATCTGGAAGCTCCCAGGTGGGAAGGCTCTCCTTATCCTGTTTGTTGCATTAAGAACCTGTAAAGAGCTCCCTCAGCTGACAGTATGGTGCATGAGGTTAACACTCCCAAGGAATGAAGGAATATGATGAGCTGGACAGCCACGACAGCTGTACGATGGCAGGTTTTAGTTGTGAATGAGAAGGGACGCTGCCTCTGTTTATCTCCACGTCAAGGCCATTTCACACACTGCACAGTAGTAGCAAGCTATCAGGAATTCTTTATGTTATCGCTGCCAAACAAAATCAAGAGCTGCTTGAGGGGCACATGTACTTGTGTGGCAGATACACTTGTAAACGTTTATTCACTGTTTAAATGAACATTCAAAACATCTTGGGGCATAGGTGCCAACTCCTCCCTGGGTGCCTGAGCACCCACAAAATTCCCCATGTAGATTTTCGTGCCAGGGTTATGCACACTGCATGGCCCCCATGGCCCCAGGAACCCACTGTCGCGGGGCCAAGTTGGCAGTCCTTTTTGGAATATTCTAGAAACACTCCTGTCTTGGTATATACCTAGTATGTGATGTGCAAACTGGTCCTACGCTTGCTGAAAGAAGCAAAAGCATTTGTGAGCTGTTGACTTCCCTCCCCACAACCCCAAGGCGATTTAGTTAGCTTTGGTATTTGGAAACTGAAAAATTCAAATTCTGCAGAGATAATTGCGTCTAACTTAAACATTAATCCTATGCCATTTTCCTGGGTTCTTGAATGAGCTTGAAACAGGACTACCAAGCCATTTCTGTGAAGCCAAATAAATAGACATTTATTTAATTGTTTGTATTAATCAGGCTGCACAAAATCATACTACTTCATATTCTACGTTTTCTTTCATTTTTTCACTCACAACATCTATCTCTCTCGAAGGGCTCTGCAGAGCTTCTCAAGTATATTCCTTAAGAAAGAGAGAGAGAGAGAGAGAGAGAGACCCCAACAAAATGGCAAACTTCTGTGAGTTTTTTTTTGTTGGTACCAACATAGAACACAAATACTGTTGTAAGAACAGCCTTGATCAGCCTAAAACAGGACTGTTTTGGCTTCCACACAGCATTCCCACCCCACCCTCAGTGTGTATAGTACATTTTCATAATGGAAAAGATAAATTTAATGTTGCTCTTTATGTTTGCAGAGCAAACAGATCCACCCCAGCTTCCATCTTTTTGTGGTGTTGCTGAATAAACATGTTTGGGAACAACTGAGTACGGATGCCTTCCAGGTTGGAATTACCTGGGTACATTTTTTGTGTTACATATTTAAATGTATCTAGCCTAGTAAACTCTTCGTATTGACTTCTTCCTCTCCTTATCGGCTGTTATGGTTGAGGTCTGCCATGTAAGAAAAAGGCCTAGTGAAGCCTTCATTTTATTACTGGATTCTTCCAGCCTCCCCTCCACGGTGCTTTTAAATATTTGCCTGTTCCCAAATATTAGCTGCTATTTTCTAAAACTAGATTTAACTGGTTTCCTTCTGCTGTACTTGAGGGCATTTATTGGGAATCCCTTATAATGAACAGCTCTGTTGCTGTGAAGATGGAACAAAAGAAAGCAATCAGGGGGGCTGCTGTTGTGTGCAATTTTTATAGAAATGAGCGAAATAGAAAATTGATTCAAAATATTTGGGAAGGGGTTTGTTGGCTGATGCTTGGTGACAACACAGACCCACCATCTGGAATTCCCTCCCTTGGGTAATTTGTGAGGAAGAGATCGTAATGGCCTTTAAATGCCTCCTGAAGACTTATACATTTACCCGAGCTTTCCTGGACTCTGACTCTTAATTCTCTGTTGTGTACACTGCTCTGTTTTATTTGTAATCTATAGTTTATATTTACAGTGGTACCTCCGGTTGCGGACGGGATCCGTTCCGGAGCTCCGGTCGGATCCCGAGGTTTCTGCAACTGGAGGAACTGCTTCTGTGCTAGCGCATGGCATGGTAGAGAGCTTCTGCGCATGTGTGCGCAGCAAAACCCGGAAAAATACTTCTGGGTTTGCTGCGTATGTATCCCGAAGGATATGCAACCGGAAGTGAACGTAAGTAGAGGTACCACTGTATTTTGCAAATTTTCTTTACTGCTTAACTGTAAATAAAATCTCTATGTGGATCTTCTCCCCCACAAATAAAGTTAAATTTTTGGTAAAAAACAATGGGGAAAAAAGTTTAAAAACTGAGCCAGGTGGGCGGGGTATAAATAATAAATTTATTATTATATAATTATTATTATTATTGTTTAAAAAGCAAAATGAATAAAATCATTTAACAGTGTACAATAGAAACTAAAGTTACAACTTCATTAGAGATGGGTTTTGTTCTGTTTGGTCCTATTTTTTTAGGATTATTGAATGACATTGTTGTACTTCTGTTGTTTTAATGACAACTGCTTAGAAATATTTGTTCTATTAAGTGGTATAAAAGACGACTATCTTTTTTTAAAAAAGAATTATTTATGATTTTCAGTTATATACATTTAGATAGTTTTACAATCCTAACATTTCAAAACTTGACTTCCTTCCTCCTCTTTCTGCAGTTCCTTAATATATATATAAACATTTCCTGCATATTCTAAATTAACTTATTCATCAACTTTAAATATACACTGTTGTGAAACTGCAGGTTATTACAATAATCCTGCTAAAAGCCGACTCTTTCGTTGCGGAGCGAATTCCATAGGGAGCAGAAAGTGCTTTCTTTTTTCTCCTGTCTTGAATCTTCCAGCATCCCATTACTACAAACTTCATGTGATGTCCCTGAGTTCTAGTATTATGAGACAGGAAGAAATACTTCACTCTATCCTCTTCATAGGGACGCGGGTGGCACTGTGGGTTAAACCACAGAGCTTAGGACTTGCAGATCAGAAGGTCAGCGGTTCGAATCCCCGCAACGGGGTGAGCTCCCGTTGCTCGGTCCCTGCTCCCGCCAACCTAGCTGTTCGAAAGCACGTCAAAGTGAAAGTAGATGAATAGGCACCGCTCCGGCGGGAAGGTAAATTGCATTCCCGTGTGCTGCTCTGGCTTGCCAGAAGCGGCTTAGTCATGCTGGCCACATGACCTGGAAGCTGTACGCCGGCTCCCTCGGCCAATAAAGCGAGATGAGCTCCACAACCCCAGAGTCGGTCACGACTGGACCTAATGGTCAGGGGTCCCTTTACCTCTATCCAGTTCATATATTAGATACACCTTTATCATGTCCCTTCTTACTTGTTTCCTCTCTGTACTTAAAAGCCCTGATTTGTGTAAGGGCATTACAATACAGGCAGTTTTATCTCACGCTTGTTTGTATAGAATTAAATTTGCTGTTTTACTGCCCACACACCCAATTTGGAGAGGCCCTTTTGGCGTGCCTTGCCTTATCCACTCCAAACAGTTCGGTATCACCAGTTTCAGTTCCCTGTAGACTCCAGTGAACAGGCAAATGTGGGGCCTAGGCTTGCTGCTCTACCCTTTAGAGCCATCCAGCTGCAAAGTAAGGACGAAGCTGGAAATAACTTCAGTTCCTCTGTAATAAAACTTGATTGATAGACAAACATAAAGTGGAACGGCAGGATGACTCTGGCTAGTGCCTTTACTGGCTGTTGTGGGGAAAAGGTTTGCATTAAATTAATTCTCAAGTCCGAAGTCTAAGCTGTTGTTGTGTAGGGCAGGAAAGAGAGAAAGAGAGAGCCCAGAATATATTACTTAATGCCCTCTCTGTGGATTGTCACATGATGGCACGCCAGGCAAAGTTTTATTGAACCAGCATAAAAACCGGTGCCAGATATCTGCTGCTTTGTGATCTACTCTAATTACCTCTCTAATCTGTAACTCTGTAAGCTTGGAGATGGACTCCTATTGACAGGTCTACCTCTTAAATAAACTTTGTTGAAAGCCTTCCTCCAAAAGTTTGTTTCGTTTCCCTATTTATTCTGCCTAGGTGAAATCAAGCGTGAAATGCAGTTATGCAAGTATGAATCAACAGTTTGCTCTGGGAGTTGCTGAATACTTTACGGTGGCATCCAAAACATAATGGGGTTATACAATACTTAATGCCTCCAAGTAAACACGACCAATTGAAATATGTTTAGCAGTATGTGGTTCCTAGAGCTTCTCATTTTTAGATTTTTTTATGTAGTTCTTAACTTTTCTTGCTGTGCCCAGGCTACTTGGCAAGCTTTTTCCATAATCCTGAACAGTATTACTGAACATTTTTGCAAAAGAGCACTCTTCCTACATGGCATTGAAACTACTGTATATATTTTTTCCAAGCAAAGAAAACCAGTCTGACAAAGTGAAAGGATAGATTCTGAATTGTATGTTAAGAACCAAGAACCTTTGGGGAGAGGGAGACATCCTACAAGCCAATTCTGCAGAAAGCTAAATTGAGATTGTGCTGAGGGTTTTCCGGTATCATGTAAAACCACAGTAACTGCATAAGCAGTTCAGAACAAATAACCTGACTGCCTCCATATGAGCTACTGAGCTCGTATAGAGATGGAGTTGGGGGAATTGATGCCAGCAAGAGGACGCAAATAGCCTGGCTCCCAACTCCAGCATCACTGTGGGCAAAGCAACAGTTACCTGCGACACTGTGGTCCGATCTGCACCATTTCCCCAATGTTGCTGCTTAGGGTGCTGAATTATTCCAGATCATGGAGCCCAGTGCAGTTTGCACTGAGTGGTAGGAACCCTTGAAGGTCTCTGGTCTTTGCCATCACCTGCTACCTAATCTTTTTTTTTAGCTGCAGGTGTTGGGGATGGGACCTTTTGCATGCAAACCATTTCTCTACCACGGGGCTATTGATGTTAAAATTCCTGCTCCATGATTGCAGTCATGGGATTTTTGTCTATCACATGACAGTGTATGTTTTGACTCCACAGAGTGGGAAGTGATGGAGACAGGATGTTTGTGTTACTGTGTTCCGTGAAGTGGGACTATTGTCCTTTGTTCATTCTCTTTGCTGTCTGATGCTAGAGAGAGAGGGAGCCATGTTGCAGTGCTCCGTGTGTGTTTATATGTAAATAAAGTAGATTAGCCAAAATGCTGAGTTGCTGAGGTCTGATATGCAAGCTGCGAAGACTCTGCGGATCCCTAAGTGTGCCAGTGTCTGTTGGCATCTGTCGCTGTGGTGTTTGGGCTGAAGAAAGCTTTTGAAGCTCCTGAACGATCGACCAGGAGGGAGAGAACATGCCAGTCGGGCATGTGTCTCTGCCAGGGTCCTACTCAAGTGTAGGATGAGCTCCTGACAATTATCCCGTCCCCTAAGGGAGCAGGAGATGCAGAAAATGTGTCCTTGTAGGAGCCAGCATGCTGCAAAGCTTATAGAAAAGCTGTTGTGACGGCGCACATGTGTCCCACTGCTCCTTCATACTGGTAGAGGCTATTTTTTCCCCTGCTGGTTAAATGGCATAGCCAGTCGTATCTGCCCTACTCAGATCAAGAACTTAAGTCATGTAGGGCAAGTGCAGATTCGCACATCACATCTTGAATCCTACTGTGCATTTCAATGACAAATATCTCTGTGAAGCTGTTGGGTGTACATGCTCATTTACAGGACCAGAGTTCCCCATAATATATACGCATGGCAGGGCATGATGGGTTACGTACTATTTCGTTCTTCATGGAGGCATTGGGAACCCCAGCTAGTTAAACACATGTGCTCAGTGGGAGAGCTGTACAAGTGTCCTGCCCTTTAAACATGGGTGCTTTTTCTAGCTAGAAGAAGAAGAAGAAGAGTTTGGATTTGATATCCCGCCTTTCACTCCCTTTTTAAGGAGTCTCATAGCGGCTAACAATCTCCTTTCCCTTCCTCCCCCACAACAAACACTCTGTGAGGTGCGTGGGGCTGAGAGACTTCAGAGAAGTGTGACTGGCCCAAGGTCACCCAGCAGCTGCATGTGGAGGAGCGGAGACGCGAACCCGGTTCCCCAGATCACGAGACTACCGCTCTTAACCGCTCTTAACCACTACACCACACTGGCCAGATCTGCTTCCGTTTCCTTTCTTTTTGTCGGTTTTGGTTTATACGCTTAGGTTTTGGTGTCTTTGCAGAATAGTGGGACCACCCAGATTAATCGCTCCCTTTCCTTTCCTTTATTAGTTTCTCAGCCTGGCACTGTCAACTTACATCGTGAACAGTACTCGCAGTAGTCTTCACAACAAACAAGGCCTGCCTACAACAAATCAGATTATTAGCTGGACAACATTAGGTAAGCACTGCTTTCCTTAACTGGGATTATCCAGGATGCAGAGCTCCTGCCGCTCCTCCCCCTGCTGGAGGGAGACTTGAGTCTTCGAGGTCGAATGAATGGGTGGTTTCTGCTGCACCCTGCCCCCCCCCCCCGACCAAATAAACTTTTCATCAGTTCAGAGTTTTCTGCTCACATCAGCATTTTTTTAAAAAACATTCTATCTTTTAATCTATTCACCATTTTTTTGGGGGGGGGGGAGTGTTACTATGCTGCTCCCTTTTCCCCTTCAGATGTCATTTTTCTTTTCTTTTTAATTGCAAGCAAGCTTGGTTGATGTATAACGATCATGGCTACAAAGTGTAATAATATAATAATATTATAATATAATATAATATAATATAATAATGTAACACACACACACACACAAATAAATAAAATAAAATAGGCATTCAGGCTTGTAGCCACTGAAATCAATGGGAATTAAGGTAGTCATGATTACATTGTTCCATTAGTGTCAATGGGTCAGCTATGGGTCTGGATGCAGCCCTACCTCTTCTAAATAACCCACCTTTTATCCCACCAAGGTCCTTAATGTAGTCATGGGAAAATGGTAACCGCTTTGAGATTTTTTCCCTACAATCAAGTGGTATATAAATTTTATGAAGTAAAGAAATACAAATAAAAAACTGGGATTATCCTGGTCCAGCATGTAAAGACATGTATATAGACACACATTTCCTGCTGTTTAAGAGTTTAACCGGAAGGGACATGTCCTTGACTGGCAGCAGCTGGTTCCTGAAAGGTAATGTTCTGTGTTTATACATAAATAGAAGTATCCATAAGCATCATCCTGCAAAAAAAGAAAAAGAGAATATCAGCACCCTCTTCAAGCTCACATGAGCGATATTGATTTAGAAGTGGACTGGGGTTTGGAGATTAATAGCTCAGCCTGGCATTAATGAGATGCATCATTAACTGTTGTGGAGTTCAGATGCATAGCGTTGATGCTGCGAAAACTGGAACTGGAGGAAAGCTTTTTGTTCTCTTCTTCCAGTTGATATTTTGCTCGGTGCCTCTTGCGATAAGGCAGGCTTCTTCCAGCCTCTAGGTCAGAGCTTTCCAAACTGTGTGTCATGAAACGTAAGTGTGTTGGCTGCAGTGTGTAGGTATGTTGTGCGAATGCTCCCTGCGCTCCTCCTGGGGCTGGAAAGGGCTTAGTTTAACCTCCGGTTTGCTAGTAAAACTGAATTGCTGTGTCGCGAAATGATGCATGTCTAAAAAGTGTGTAATCAGTATGAAAAGTTTGGAAGGCTCTGCTCTAGGTCCTTCCAAGCTGTTTCTCCCTACAACCTAGCAGTTTGAAAGCACACCAGTGCAAGTAGATAAATAGGTACCACTGTGGCGGGAAGGTAAACAGCGTTTCCGTGCGCTCTGGCGCTCTGTCACAGTGTTCCTTTGCACCAGAAGCGATTTAGTCATTCTGGCCACATGACCCAGAAAGCGGTCTGTGGACAAACGCCGGCTCTCTCGGCCTGAAAGCGAGATGAGCGCCGCAACCCCATAGTTGCCTTTGACTGGACTTAACTGTCCAGGGGTCCTTTACCTTTTACCTTTCAAGCTGTTTCTCCCTACATTCCAGCTTGGGCCCCATTCATATATACATAGTCATTCCAGCACCAAAGAACTTCTTCAAGAGAAACAACTCAGGCATGCTTATTTCAATTGTCCAAATAAGCACGATTGAGCCTGGTGATATAAGGCTATTGGTTGAGTGGCACAGAATCCCATGAAAAAAGTTGTATCCAAACAAAATCTTGGCCACCTCTTTTCATGGGGTAAACTCGGAATCGTTGTAACAGATGGTCTTTTTGTTTTGTTTTTGCTATGTGGTGAATATTCCACTGCATTCAGTTCAAAGAGTGAGGAAAGAAACCATTTTCCTGCACCCTAGCTTCTAGGAATGTGAATGCAAACTACACAAGTCATACATTGCTCCCATGCTTTGAGAGTCATTGAGGGGGATATTCAAATATGTTGGTGTTGACAGACGATATTGTGTTTATTGCAGCTTCGTCCTTGGTAGTGCCACTGCTAAGCCCGACATTTCTCTTCTCGAGGTTGCTGAGCATATTTCTTTCCCTGATGTCAACATACCTTCTGCTTAGTACAGGGTAATTCTCTCTCTACTTTATAAATGAAATTCCAGCATATATATTTTTTTTGCGTTTCTCTTGCCTAAGCAATTTTAAAGTCATGTATTTTCATTTTGCCAGATTCTTGTCATTCTTCCATTGCATTTAACCAGTAAGACGCAAAGTTCCAGATGCTGCGTGTGTTTAAATCTCATTGCCGACGTCGTGGAGTAAACATTTAGCCAGTGATTTGTATGACACTCTGAAACATTTTTCTGTAGCTCCTTTGATTGCATTGATTCATGAGAACACATATGGTAGCTAACACACACACACACACACACACACACACGCTATGATTTCAAAAATACAGTAGAAACCAGAAAGTAAAAAAGAGGAAGGAATAATCAGCACAGGGGGAACAAATAAAAACAAGTGTTTGAATCATTCAGTTTTCACTTCTTATGATCTCCAACAGCATTTGGAGATAAACAACAATTCAATCCAAAATTTGTAAATTTGACACAGAAATTTGAAGAGATGAAATCCCTGCCCCCACTGATTACTTTTAAACCTATGCTTTTAAATAAAGCATCTTGGGGGTTGGTTGAAATATTATTACTAAAAGAAAAGGGCGGTGAATCCAAATGTAAAAAAAGAAGAAGTTTCCCCTAGAATTTCAAATGTAATAATAGAGTTGCATGGAATGTCACACTGAGGTTTATATTTTTAGCAAGCTGCAATCAATGCCCTTTCTTTTGTCATAGTATTTTCATACAGTAGCTCTCAAAAAGGGCTGCTGGAGGAACAATCGGTTCACTCTGTAAGTGTGTGTGTGTGTTTTCTGAATGCATTCATCTTTTGACCACTATGAAATTGGCTCCCTGTAGTGGAAAAGAAGGCAGTCACCTTTGATGGCAGTAGCCATTTTGAATTTTTCAAACATCCCGGCTTTCTGAGAACAACAAAATGTGGCCATCTCGGTTCACTTCTCCCTAAAAATAATTTTGCCACATCCACAAAAAGTAGCTCAACCAAAACAGCCAATTTCTAAGGTGATGATAAATTTCTGAGGCTGATAAATAGTACTTGCCAGTTTACTAGAACCCGACTTGAAGGTAACAATTTCAAATGAGGAGAGAATTGCCAAGTAAGGGCAATATTTCTTCCCACGGTTTGGCATTTTCTGTATTAATCAGAACAGTATGCAAGTAACGTGAAGATGGAGAGCTCAGCATGACTGTGGCCAACATAGTTGTTGAACAAGTTGCCAAACCACCGTCCACACACAAACCGCACACAAACACCCAACCTAGTAGCATTTGTTATGGAAGGGTGGTGGAGGAAAAATAAATTTGATGCCTGGGTTGTTGTTTTTTAATTTCAAATGTATTTTGATGTAGATATGAAGCACTTTTCCCCCTGGCGTTGGCTTTGTTGATGTTTGTGTGGATAAATATGGAACAAGAAGCAGTACAACGTTACGGCATTTCACCAAAGCCAAAGGTAACCCTTATTTTCACCGTAGGTAAATACCACTTAGACATTTAGTTACTGGGCACTAACTATGATTAGACTTCGTTGCTTCTGGTGTGTGTATGTGTTGTATAGGCATTGTTTGGCTAGGCATTATTATACTCAAATAAAAGAAAAAAGGATTCTCTTTTCCCTCAACTAGGGTGGCCCAATTCCCAAGTACCAGCAGCCATTTCCACTAGGCAGATGCAAACTGATACCCATAAATCCTCTAATCTTACCATATGTTTAAAATTGATGGGTGGAAGTGGGAAAGGCCCGGTGATTTTAAACCCACATTTTAGGCCAGGCATAGGTAAACTCGGCCCTCCAGATGTTTTGGGACTACAACTCCCATCACCCCTGACCACTGTTAGCTAGGGATGATGGGAGTTGTAGTCCCAAAACATCTGGAGAGCCGAGTTTGCCTATGCCTGTTTTAGGCTGTGGTCTTGTAGCATTCAGGTTGGCTGCAAGGGTGAAGACAGCACAGGCAGATCCCATAAAATTCAACGTAGCCCACTGGCACAAAGTCCCTAGCAGCTACACTGAGAAACTACAGCAGGTGTGAAGAGCCTTTGGTCCTCCTGATACTGCTGGACTACAACTCCCATCAGCCCCAGCAAGCATGATGGGAGTTGTGGTTCAGCAATATTTGTTCTTCTTCAATAAAAGGCAGGGGGGAAAGGGAGACCAAAACAGGTTATTTTAATGCCAGCACCATCACAGAGGTGTCTGTGGAGGGAATACAGAGGTACCTCAGGTTAAGTACTTAATTCATTCCGGAGGTCCGTTCTTAACCTGAAACTGTTCTTAACCTGAAGCACCACTTTAGCTAATGGGGCCTCCTGCTGCTGCCACACCGCCGGAGCACGATTTCTGTTCTCATCCTGAAGCAAAGTTCTTAACCCGAGGTAATATTTCTGGGTTGGCGGAGTCTGTAACCTGAAGCGTATGTAACCTGAAGCGTATGTAACCCGAGGTACCACTGTACAGGTATATTGATTGAAAACGTATTTTATTGTCACTTATGAATAAATGTTTTTTGAATATTTTTTTAAAAGCAATTTCTGGAGGGCCAAAGGTTCCCCACACCTGAACTAGCATTTAGGGGAATGACAGAAACCAAACCATGCTTACTCTCTCTGGAGCTAGCTCAGTTTGCTCTGCAGTAACCTGGCTGAGTGCTATTATCCAGTTGAGTGCTCTAATGTGGGAGCAATGGAAATAAGAAGTTATTAGGTGCTATGCTGTCAATCCACGTAAATCAACACTGCACTAGAGGGAAGGAATTAACCAGCAGTCGCGAATACGGCACCTCCGTCGCTTCCCGCTGTAGCTCACTAGAGGAGAATGCTTCAGCTGCAAAAATCACCTTTTTTTCTGAATTATGAAAATATGTCTCCTTCTAGGACGTTTGGGGAAAAGCAGGAAGAAATAAGAGAGCAAATGGAAAGTTCGGGGAGTTATTTCCTTACCTAAGGCAGCAGAAGCATTTCCACTTGATCATCCTGCTTGAGCGATAACTTTATTGAGAGTCATTAAAGTATAATAAAACTGTTGGGGAAGATGCTTTCGTAGCAGCAGACACGGGCTTCTCTGAAGGAATAACTCTTTAAATTCTCATTTGCTCCCTGGAAAATATACCTTTAATATCAACAGGATAGCAGCTGACACCGTGGCATTGATTTCTCTTCTCTCTTTTACAGCTTGCTGCTCTCAGCTTTTCATACACTAATGATCTAACACAGTTCCGACAACTTCATTTGGATGACGTCCGGCGATCTTTTTTCTTCGTATCCTTTTCCTTCCTTGAGTGAAGGCCTGGTTGCAATGCGATGGGTTGGCTTGAGAGCCAGTGTGGTGTAGTGGTTAAGAGGTCTCGTAATCTGGGGAACCGGGTTCGCGTCTCCGCTCCTCCACATGCAGCTGCTGGGTGACCTTGGGCCAGTCACACTTCTTTGAAGTCTCTCAGCCCCACTCACCTCACAGAGTGTTTGTTGTGGGGGAGGAAGGGAAAGGAGAATGTTAGCCGCTTTGAGACTCCTGAAGGGGAGTGAAAGGCGGGATATCAAATCCAAACTCCTCCTCCTCTTCTTCTTCTTCTTCTTCTTCTTCTTCTTCTTCTTCTTCGTTTCTTAGGATGGGCCTGGCTTGGAATGGAGGGTAATTTTACAAGCAAAGTGCTTGTCAATGGGACAGGAAACATACATGTGGCCTAGGACCCACATACCTATGGGACCGCCTCTCCTGGTATGCCCCGCAAATGACCTTAAGGTCCACAAATGACAACATTTTGGGGGTCGCAAGTCACAAGGTGGCTAGATTGGTCTCAGCCAGGGCACAGGGCCTTTTCAGTACTGGCCCCGACTTGGTGGAACGCTCTGTCACAAGAGACTAGGGCCCTGCTGGACTTGACATGTTTCCGCAAGGCCTGCAAGACAGAACTGTTCCACCTGGCCTTTGGTTTGGACTCAGTCTGACTCCTAGGTTTCCCTAAGACTGCATTTTAAATTGCATTTTAACCTGTATTTTAAATTGCCCCCCCCCATTATGCTTTTAATGTAATTTTATTGGTGTTAGCCACACTGAGCCCGGCTCTGGCCGGGGAGGGTGGGGTATAAATAAAATTTATTATTTATTATTATTATTATGAGGAATGAAAGTTTACATAACAATACTGTTGTTGCTGCATTGAGCCTATATACTGCGCCCAGTTTTTAAAATTAAAATTTTAAAATGATATCCAGAAAAGTTTAGTAATGAAGCTTCCCAGTTAGGACTTGTTATTGGCCTTTGGTTAACCTGGTTTTCCACGAGTTGATTCATGCTGCATATATTTAGCACACTGGCACTTTTGTGGTTTTGTGCTTTTCGTCTCCCTCTTGTCTTACACAGAAATTGTAGGTATGAATCTCAGAAGAAGAGTTTTGCTCACTATATCGTTGGGCCATTAAACACTTCTGAGAAGTACATGCTTTGGATTTCTTTATTTGCAGTTATGCAGGGGTCAGCAGACTTTTTCAGCAGGGGTCCACTCAGACCTTGTGGGGGGTGGACTATATATATATATATTTTAAAAGAACAAATTCCTATGCCCTACAAATAACCCAGAGATGCATTTTAAATAAAAGCACACATTCTACTCATATAAAAACACCAGGCAGGCCCCACAAATAACCCAGAGATGCATTTTAAATAAAAGGACACATTCTACTCTTGTAAAAACACACTGATTCCTGGACTGTCCACAGGCTGGATTTAGAAGGCGATTGGGCCGGATCCAGCCCCCGGGCCTTAGTTTGCCTACCCATGCAGTTATGCTTTCCTAACAGTGAGAAAGCTACATTAATATATGGAGTGGGGGGACAATTTCAAAGCTTTGCAGGGATGTTTATACTTGACGTCTTTATATATGCATCTAAAAACTGAGGCTTGGGATTTAGGAGAAGGCAGTAAAGATCTTTCTGACTCCTGTTTCCCTTAATTTGCTTTAGTACACATCACCTACAGGTAGAGTTTTCGGTTGTTACCTGAATGCTGAATCTAACGAGGTCTTGTTGAACAAACAAATGGGACCTGCCTTCACCCTGTTAAAATTTGAGTAGTCCTACCCCTTTTCTTACTTTCCCTATTGGACAATGGAAACTGATCGATCAGAACAGTTATGCTTTAATAATAGATTGGTTACCCAGCTACCGTTCACCTGACATGTTAAAAACCATGTGACTCTAATACAATGTAAGATGGGGGGAAAAGGGAATGAGCAGATGTTGCTATATAAAATTGGCTATTACATACATGGGCTTTGTCTTCCTGAAAGATGGGCTGCCGGTAATATTTAATCTACCCATTAATTGTGATTGAGACAAAGGCATCTATTTGGATGTCTAATCAAAAAAATGTTCTAAAGGCCTTTGCAAGCATTATTCCTCTCTTCTCACCTCCACTGCACAGCTTGTTGTGTTCTGGATATTTTTACCATTATCTTATACCTGTGGTGCAAAGTTGTCATTGGGAATGCTTATACCGCTAGCATGTGAAAGAAGTGTGACCGTTGGCTCAATAAGGAGCATGTTGTGTTTTCCTTAGCCCTACCCAGGTTTTCTTCCAAGTGACAGCCTTTTTCGGTACTGGAAACATAGCTTCTGTGAACAGGTAACTATTGTGAACTACGTCTAGAGAAGTTGGAAGGGGAATTCCATAAGTGGGGTGCCACAACAGAGAAGGCCCTGTCCTATGTTGCTACATAATGGATTTCTCTTGGCAGTCAAGTAGCGCCATCCTGTCACATCTTAACACATGAGTAGCCTGATACAGAGTGTCTGGAGGTGGTTGGAGGATGGATGGCGGCTAACAGATTGAGGTTGAATCCTGACAAGACAGAAGTACTCTTTTGGGGGGACAGGAGGCGGGCAGGTGTGGAGGATTCCCTGGTCCTGAATGGGGTAACTGTGCCCCTGAAGGACCAGGTGCGCAGCCTGGGGGTCATTTTGGACTCACAGCTGTCCATGGAGGCACAGGTCAAATCTGTGTCCAGGGCAGCTGTTTACCAGCTCCATCTGGTACATAGGCTGAGACCCTATCTGCCTGTGGACTGCCTCACCAGAGTGGTGCATGCTCTGGTTATCTCCCACTTGGACTACTGCAATGCGCTCTACGTGGAGCTACCTTTGAAGGTGACCCGGAAACTACAACTAATCCAGAACGCGGCAGCTAGACTGGTGAATGGGAATGGCCGCCAAGACTTGAAAGACCTATATTGGCTCCCAGTACGTTTCCGAGCACAATTCAAAGTGTTGGTGCTGGCCTTTAAATCCCTAAACAGCCTCGGTTCTGTATATCTGAAGGAGTGTCTCCACCCCCATCGTTCTACCCGGACACTGAGGTCCAGAACCAAGGCCTTCTGGTGGTTCCCTCACTGCGAGAAGCCAAGTTACAGGGAACCAGGCAGAGGGCCTTCTCAGTAGTGGCGCCCTCCCTGTGGAACGCCCTCCCACCAGATGTCAAAGAGAACAACTACTACCAGATTTTTAGAAGACATCTGAAGGCAGCCCTGTTTAGGGAAGCTTTTAATGTTTGATGTATTACAGTATTTTAATGTTTTTTGGAAGCCGCCCAGAGTAGCTGGGGAAGCCCAGCCAGATAGGCGGGGTATAAATAATAAATTATTATTATTATTATTATTATTATTATTATTTATTATTATTATACAGAGGAAAACTCTACTTCAAATATCTAGTTCCCAAGTTGCAAAGGACTCCACAAGTGCCTTGAATTTGGTACAGCAACATATTGGTAGCTAGTGCGTCTCCTTAAGATCCAGCGCCCTTGAGTCTCGCATGTTGAACCACTTATCACCTCCAGCACCTGGCCAAAGCTTCTGGATCATCTTCAAGGGCAGCCTGACATGCAGGTGCATTGTAGCAATCCAGCAGAAAGGTCACCAGAACAAGGGACTCTCATGAGATATTCTTCATGAAGCAACAACAACAGAAAGTTGCTATGCAAGTACCAACAGAGCAGTAGGGTATTTTTTTGACTCTTGGCAGCCTGTTTAAAAGAACTCTTTGCCTGTCCAAGTACTGACCTGTTGTGAAAGCAAACGGAGGGTGGGAAACATTTCGTAAAACAAAAGGTGCTGCAGAAATAAAACTTTATAGCAATAAGTAGCATCCAAGAACTGTTTGCTTGTTATGTAAAAAACTAGAGGCAGCCTATAAAACTAGAAGCCGTGTGACTTGAAAGGTCGTTGCATGATGATTCAAATGTTGATTGTAAGGGGGGTGGGAAAACTCCTGTTTCTTAGTAGAACATATTACTTGCAGAAAATACATAATGTTTGTTTTGGTTTCATTCTTGGTCTCTAGTTTTGATCCAACTTCAGTCCATTGCTTCTTGACTGTGTTCAGCCCTTTCCTGATGGGAGCCTTGCTGTTGTGGAAGGTTAGTAATCGCACCTTTAGGGAATGATATGATCGGATTTATGCAATTCTAGCTTAACTGTTCCTGCACAAATAACTTATCTTCTCTGGTAAGACTTCTTAAATGCAAAATGCTACACACACACAAACACACACACAGTGGAACCTCTGTTTTCAAATGTAATCCGTTCCAGAAGACTGTTTGGCTTCCCAAACATTTGAAAATTGAGGATCAGTGGGCTGGCTGCAAAGTAAATGGGAAAAAATGAAAAACGTGTTTTGGAAGCCGTTCGACTTCCAAGGAACGTTAAAAAATATATATTCATGAACTGTAAGGCAAGCTAAATAAAGTACCATATTTTTCGCTCTATAAGACGCACCAGACCACAAGACGCACCTAGCTTTTGGAGGAGGAAAACAAGAAAAAAAATATTCTGGATCTCAGAAGCCAGAACAGCAAGAGGGATCGCTGTGCAGTGAAAACAGCAATCCCTCTTGCTGTTCTGGCTTATGGGATAGCTGCGCAGCCTGCATTCGCTCCATAAGACACACACACATTTCCCCTTACTTTTTAGGAGGGAAAAAGTGAGTCTTATGGAGCAAAAAATACGGTAAGTCATAGACTCATAGAATCATAGAGTTGGAAGGGACCCAAGGATCATCTAAGTCCAACCCCCTGCAATGTAGGACTACTCTGCTGTCCCATACAGGGACCAAACCTGCAACCTTGGTATTATCAACACCATGCTTTATCCAGCTGAGCTATCCAGGATGGCAGATGGTCCTACTGAAATAAGCAGAATTCCATATGAAACCTTGTTTGTTGCTGCTGCTTGTTGAATAGATGATGATTGCCCTGGGGTGGCCATCTTTTTCTCCCACCACCCGCTATGGAAATCCCTGGGAGGAGGGTTGTTATCCATTGCAGGGGCTTCTATGGCGGTCGTGGCAGCAGTCAAGCTTTCTAGCAGCAGTGGAGCACTTGTTACTTGTGAAAAGATCCTATATTCTGAGGGCAGTCCTTGGACCACTGTGTAAACCTGTAACTAACGGGTTGCAAATTTTATTGTTAATTTTTTATTATTTATTGAATTTATATACTGTCCTATACCTGGAGGCCTCAGCACAAAATCGAAATACACTAGTACCTTAGGTTACAAACACTTTGGGTTACAAACTCTGCTAACCCGGAAGTAGTACCTTGGGTTACAAACTTTGCCCCAGGATGAGAACGAAAATCATGTGCCGGTGGCGCAGCGGCAGCGGGAGGCCCCATTAGTGAAAGCGCGCCTCAGGTTAAGAACAGTTTCGGGTTAAGAACAGATCTCCGGAACGAATTAAGTTCATAACCTGAGGAACCACTGTATAAAACCACAATACATATATATATATATAATCAAAATAAAAACAACAACCTAATCGCACACCCAAGAAGAAAAACAAACCACATTTTAAAAGGGCATAGGATGTCAATCAAATCAACCAAAGGCATTGTTAAAAAGGAATGTTTTTGCCTGGCGCTTAAAGGTGTATAATGAAGGCGCCCGGCGAACTTCCCTGGAGAGAGCATTCCACAGGCGGGGAGCCACTGCCGAGAAGGCCCCATTCTCGTGTTTTAGTGCAGTTTAAATGAAAGCCGCTAGAAGCGAAAGGGACTGAGAATGAGATAAATTGGGAACTGACTGATCCATCCATTCCTGTTCAGGGATACAGCATGTTAAACTGTGTTGCAGAGGGGGAAGCATTGTGGAACAGGTAATGGATTACCCACTATCATCATGCATGTCTCAAGTCACACCTCCGGGCCCAATGAGATAATAACACTGCGCCAGCTCAGACTTCAGAAGATTGTGTTACACCAGCCTTTGCCAACCTGGTGCCCTCCAGCAAGTTCTTTCAGCAGCAGATAGGAGTTGTAGCCCTGGAGGGCACCAGGCTCGTGAAGGTTGCACACTGGAAATGCCAAACATCACTGCAAGCCAGCATTTACATTTGGAGGAAAACAGAGATCCAGCAAATTGGGAGAAACACTGGATTCTGAGGAATGAACAAATGAGGGAATTGTACCAGTCCTAGAGAAAATGGCTCAGAAAGTGGAAACACCTATTGGTTTTCTAACTACAGTGGTACCTCAGGTTAAGTACTTAATTCATTCCGGAGGTCCGTTCTTAACCTGAAACTGTTCTTAACCTGAAGCACCACTTTAGCTAATGGGGCCTCCTGCTGCCGCCGCGCCGCCAGAGCACGATTTCTGTTCTAATCCTGAAGCAAAGTTCTTAACCTGAAGCACTTTTTCTGGGTTAGCGGAGTTTGTAACCTGAAGCGTATGTAACCCCAGGTACCACTGTATTGCAGGGGATGGCGACATTGGAAGCTGCCAAAGTTTCCTCGCTGAGAAGAGCAGTAAAGGCAGACAAAATACTGGCAATCTTTCTCGGCAATATGAAGTCGAGAACGTGCCCCAGAAGTTCCTCAGCAGGCAAATTTGTATGGGAAGTGTTCCGTGAAGGTAGAATAATTTGAAGAGCCCTGGCATAACACAGTAGTTTATTTCTAAAATATATACCGCTGTATTAGAATTGTAACAAGGACTATTAATATTCTGATTGCAATGCACAGAACCTACAGGGCCATGACTGAAGGCAACAGGTCTGTTAACTAGATAAAATGTTTGCATTCAAAACGATGAATTTTGTAAAGCACTCAAGATGTGCTTGACTGTCTCTTTGAATACTAGCTATGTTAATTTGTGGCTGTTGGTTGTTTTTTGTTTTCTGCGGTATTTCAATTAGCTTAATGTAATTCCATGTCCTCGACAGATTGTAATCCCTTTTGTTCTTGTGTCATGTGCCTTTGAAGCTGTTCAAGTCACAACACAGCTATCATCAAAAAGGTACAGTAAACGCTTTTACCGAAGCAGCACTTTCTTGGGGGTTCATTGGGGTGCACGGAGTAAACTGTCTGCAGCGATTTCTTTGTAAATCCCTGCATCGAGTACAATTATTCTTCATTCACTGGGTTCAAGCTTTATCAAATCTTCGACTACAAAAAAACACTTTTTAAAAAGCTGGTAGTGACTTGAGTTCCTGTTTGCATCTATTTCACATACAGGGCTGGCTGGCCCTGCCATTTGACAGAGTGAAGCAACAGCAGATTTTCAGTTTAATTTATTATTATTATTATTAATAATAATAATAATAATATTGTAATATTACTACAAGGGAAGAGAAGATTTATTTGGGGGGCATTTGCTTCGGTACCCCAGGCTGGAAAATGTCTTGAGCCAGCCCTGTTCCATGGATGTGTATTTTAGATATTACGTTAAGACCTACTCTGAGCTATAGATCTGATACTTGCAGTCCACTACCATAATTGGTACTTCCTTTACAACATTTTGCTCTTTGTCTTCTATATACTACAGCTAAGCACACCTCTTAAGTTAGGCAAAGCATAGTTCCATGTTTATTGAAGGTTCTTGCCGCTGTCACTGCTATTGATCATGTGAACCCATAAACTATGAAAGTTCTATGGTTGACTTCCAGCTGTCCTATTGTTGTGGTTTTTACTGTGGCGATCACACAGGGTCCCCGGACGTTTCACTGTCTATTGATCCCTGTGCCACCACTTGATTTCTCGCTGCCACCACCCAGGCCCTACCTGGTACAATACTGAGTCCAGTCAGGTTTAAATTGGAACATAAACTTCTGTTTATTTATTGTAGTTTAACAAGCGTGTGGTTTCATAAACGGTATCGGTCAATTACAATCATGGGGTGCCTATCCAGACCTATAACTTCCGCTACCTGCTCTCACTCACTAAACCACCTCTCAGATATTTACTTGTCTTCCTAGCCCCTAAGTGTTCCTGACTCAGCTTATTTTGCTACACTAACTCCACAGACTCTATCCCAATTCACTCCCACTCCAACCAACCTCCCAACGACCTCTCCTTTCGCCCCTCCCAGAGCTGGTTTTATAGTCCCTCTGACTCCACCCCCCTGGGTTCTGATTGGGTAACTTGTTTAACTAATTCACCTCCAGCACTCTCATATGTTAACATCACAGGAATCTGTCTGTCTCTAGAGACGATGGAGTGTGCCTCTGGGGGTGAAGTCAAACTGCTGCATTTGCAGCATCGAAGTGACTTCCCTGGGGCACAAGAACCTGCGCAGTGTGTATGCAGGTATTGGGCTGCCCAGATGACAAAACCCACTCACCCCCTTGGCCCCATTGATGTGGTCCAAAGGAGAGCAGAACAATACATTTGGCAGGAGTTGCCGAAGTAGGCTACACACAACCACCTTAGGGACTCCACTCCAGAATGCCCTATTAGTTGATGGGTATATGTATTTGCCTCTATGCAAAGTAAAGGTAAAGGGACCCCTGACCATTAGGTCCAGTCGTGACCAACTCTGGGGTTGCGGCGCTCATCTCGCTTTATCGGCTGAGGGAGCCGGCGTACAGCTTCCGGGTCATGTGGCCAGCATGACTAAGCCGCTTCTGGCAAACCAGAGCAGTGCATGGAAACACCGTTTACCTTCCCGCCAGAGTGGTACCTATTTATCTACTTGCACTTTGACGTGCTTTCAAACTGCTAGGTGGGCAGGAGCTGGGACCGAGCAACAGGAGCTCACCCCATCATGGGGATTCGAACCGCCGACCTTCTGATCGGCAAGTCCTAGGCTCTGTGGTTTAACCCACAGCGCCACCCGCATCCCATACCTCTATGGGGTCGCTGTTAAAAGTTTTGCCAGTAATTTTAATGACATGGTGATATCCAGCTGTGCATCTGCTTTGCAAAGCCAACTAAGCTTGTAAGCTAATCTGCAGGAACTGGATTTGTCAAATTTATAATGATCTTGTAAGGTATAATTAATTTACCAAGCTGACGCTTGGATCACATGACCAGATTCTGTTTTTTTCTCGGAGGGGGATCATTTGTTAGAAGCCACTGTAATAGTCTTGCTCTGTGCTATAGAATAGCACATTTTAATGAAATTTCACACTGTAACTGATAGCACACTTCTAATTATAATTCTTTACAATTAAATTATTATTACAGTTAATGGCCCATCTCCCTGCTACTAGGTCAGCTGTTTGCAGCGTTGTTTCAGTGCAAGTCGCTGGCAGAGCCAGTCATTAGCAATTTAGAGCGGCCCTCATGTGGCCTAATATTTCAATCACTTAATGAAAAATAAAGATAATGAAAAAGTCTTTAGCTGTATTTCACTTTGCTTGTTCATAGTCCATTTCGTTCCCTGAAATGTGCTTTCCCAAACACAAATGATCTTGTATACCAAAGAGTTGGATAACTAGTTTCTTGCGCCTCGAGGCTAAGTGGAACTCAACACTCAGCCATTTGTGAACTTGGTGGAGGGTGTCGCTATCAGTTATTGGGGCGCAAAACAGAGTGGCTGCCTTATCAACCTGGAACAAATAAAAATGAAAAGGTTTAGGGAGGCCATTAAGAACTGCCTTGGTTCTCTTGGGGAGTATTAAAGTTGTGAACAAGAACTTGTCTCCCTGAGTGGTAGGGAGACTGCAGCCAAGTCCTTTCTGAGAGGATTCGCAAGGGCTGTGACTCAGTTGCTTATAGGCTGAACCACTAGAGCCGTTTTCAGTTGCAAATGAGAGACCTGAAAGTCAATAATCATTATAATTTTATTATTTGTACCCTCCCCTTCTGACTGGGTTGCCCCAGCCACTCTAGGCAGCTTCCAGCATATATATAAACATAACAAAACATTAAAAAGCATCCCTATGCAGGGCTGCCTTCAGATCATCATAATCATCATCATCACCATAATTTTATTATTTATCCCTCGCCCATCTGGCTGGGTTTCCCGTGCCTCTCTAGACGGCTTACAGCATATCTAAAAACATAATGTCTTCTAAAGGTTATATAGTTACTCATCTCCTTGACATCTGATGGGAGGGCCTTGCCACAGGGTGGACGCCACTACCGAGAAGGCCCTCTGCCTGGTTCCCTGTAGCTTCACTTCTCGCAGCGAGGGAACTGCCAGAAGAATCTCAGAGCTGGACCTCAGTATCTGTGCTGACTTCAGGTACACAGGGGCTGAAGTCAGGCAAAATAATGCAAAGTGTTGCTCTCCTCCTGCTCCTCTAAATACCCATAGCCTCACAACTTCATTATTATTATTATTATTATTATTATTATTATTATTATTATTAATACACCACCCTATACCTGGAGGTCTCAGGGCAGTTCACAAACAAAATCAAAATATAAAACCTTCTTTCACATGTGGTGGACATGTGACAAAGTGAAAACTTATTGGGAAAACATATATAACAACTTATCCCAAGGAACTTATCCCAAAGTCACCCAATAGGCTTCACAAGCTCTATTGGGGGTTTTGAGCTAAATATCCCTAGTTGAAGTCTAACATTTCATCTGCTACATTAGGCTGGGTTCCTGTGTTCATTTCCTACCTTAATACAGCCCTTATTACATGCACTTACCTACTTGGAATTATAAGCATCGACTTCCAGCTAAGCTCTACCACGTTTTTAAAGATATAAGCCTAAAGCTGCAGCAATAAAATAAAATGTCTTGGGTTTGTTTGGTATAGTGCATCATGTTGGCCAGGATGGGTTTTTGTTTTGCCCAAAGTAACTGATTTGGTAGGGACGCGGGTGGCGCTGTGGGTAAAAGCCTCAGTGCCTAGGGCTTGCCGATCGAAAGGTCGGCGGTTCGAATCCCCGCAGCGGGGTGCGCTCCCGTCGTTCGGTCCCAGCGCCTGCCAACCTAGCAGTTCAAAAGCACTCTCGGGTGCAAGTAGATAAATAGGGACCGCTTACTAGCAGGAAGGTAAACGGCGTTTCCGTGTGCGGCTCTGGCTCGCCAGAGCAGCGATGACACGCTGGCCACGTGACCCGGAAGTGTCTTCGGACAGCGCTGGCCCCTGGCCTCTTTGAGTGAGATGGGTGCACAACCCTAGAGTCTGTCAAGACTGGCCCGTACGGGCAGGGGTACCTTTACCTTTTTTTTAACTGATTTGGTAATGGCCACAGAACTCAGCTTTGTAAGAGGAGCTTTGCTTTCAACATACAGGTTTCTAATCCCTAAAGCTGTGGAAATCACCTTCACAGCAGGTGTGGTGAGTGGTTAGAGCCACCTTCACCAGCCAGGCTCCTTTCAGACCTTTCGGACTACAATTCCTATCATCTACAGCCACCACAGCTGGAAGGCACCTGGCTAGCAAAGGCTGGATTCGAATGTTGGACAAGGATTAGGAAAACCCCGTTTTCTTACCTCACAGGAGGGCTTTTGCGAGCGTAAAATGTGGCAGGTAGTGAGGGAGAAAATGATTCACACAGCCTTGAGCTTCTTGGAGGAAATGTAGGATATTACTAGGGGGGCGGGAATAAACCTTGAAAAACGTGCGAGCAGTGCTTTGTGACATGTTGGAAATACAGAGAAGCTTAGCAGGGCCACCAGCTAAGCTCTCAGTGCTCTTCTGTTCCTCGTGAGCAGCAGATACAGAACGAAAAATTCAATAATTATCGTGGTTTCTTTTTTCTTTTAAACTCACTATGCCCTCAGCTTTGTATTACATTTCTAGAAGCTACCTTGAGAAGGCTCTGTCCTGAAAGGTGGCTTATCAATACTGCTGTTAAATACAGTAGAATAACAAAGGCTTCCACATAATTCGCTCTGTGAGGGCGAAATGGCCTTCCTTTTAAGCTTGCCTTAATACAGAATTTTGATCCCTCCTCCTTAGTTAGCCCAGGATATGTATATCCCTGGTAACCTAAGACACATAATTCCAAGAAAACAGATGAAAGGAGAACTGAATTGTACCTCTGTAACACTTTTTGTCATATTATTGGGATTCTACGAAGCTTTGTTGTTGCACTGTTGAACTATGAATTATGGTCTTCCTCTGACACACTGTCTCTCTCTCTTTTCCCCCCTCCAGGCTTTTTCTCATTGTTCTTGTGATTTCAGACATCATGGCTTTGGTAAGCTACTGTCGGACATTCTGTACAAATAAGATCAAAACCCAGAGAGCTCTGCTAATTCAATCAAGAGAAATCTGAATTAGTTTCAGACTTCAAAGTTTCTGGAACTAGGGCAGGGAACTGAATTGAAACCCCACGTAAATTGCAGATGGAAATCCCTCCCTCCCCCACAAACCCCCTTTTCACAGTCCTTTGTACATCATCTAATGAATGCATCAGAAGAGACATCATCTTTATTACTTCGGTTCTTCCACAGAGCTATTTTTAAGCTAGCGGTGCTTGGTTTTCACGTATTTCATATTGAATGTTCAAGCCTGTGAGTGAAAAGGGAATGCTAGATGCACCTGGGTGCCCAGTTTAATTTTTCTTCCTTTTCCTCCCTGCCTTCAGAACAAAAGAAAAATATGTCATGGTCTGCCTTAATTTTTCAAGAGAGATGCCTGAATTACCAGACAGGAAGGGACACAAACATGCACATACACACACTCACACACGCACGAGTTAAGCATGGGGGAAGAGCATATTTCAGTATTCATCCTATAATTTCAGAATCACAATTTATTAAAATCGAAATTGCTCTCTTTTTTTTAATAGAGAAAGGGGGAAAAAATGTCACGCAACTCTTCCCCGAAAGCCATTTTTGTTGGCTGCAACGCAATTTACACTTTATGACATGGCTCGAAGGGATGTGTCTCTAAAGCAGTAAGGGGAAAGGCCTGCTATTCTTCTGAGATTTTGCTTCCCACATCTCTTACCCTTCCCTGAGGACTTACTTGAAGTGACACCACCTTCTGCTTTTGTTATGTCACAACACCTCCTGCTTTTGTTGTGTCACTTACTTCATGGAGCTGCTGCCATCGGAGAAATGTGTCTAAGTGCTAGACATCCAAGGCAGTCATAATTTTAATTATAGAGTAGTCAACAAATGTGATTGGGAAGGGGGGAGTGTTAAAGGGGAAAAAAATTCTGCATTTCCAGTCTGGGTCCCATTCTGAAATGTTTTCTCTCTCCGTCGTAATAAATAAATTGCCAGAATTGCATGGGGAAATTGCCTGACCTGAATCAGTTCAGTTAATTCCATGTGCTTTCCAAGGCCCAAACTACACACTGCTAAAACCAAGGCAATTACTCCTTCATATATTGCCAATTCAGAACGGGATATTTATTGTGTTGTTGTTTTGTGGGAGGAATTGTGGAAATGACCATTTGGCAGTTAGAAAACGACTCTGCAGCCCAAAGGCCTGGCTCAGAGTTGAGAAATGGTTTCGTGTCACGGTTAACCATGTTTTCCTCTCGGAATTTGCCGCGTGTAAAGTGTAATTAATTGTAAGAGATGTAAATAGTTTTATCGTTTTGTTCTCATGGTGTCTTTTTAGTGCCCTACTATATTTTTATGTTGTAAATTGCCTTGAACGGTGTTCTCCAAATGGACAGACATTATTGCAAGATATTTGCAGCTGTTGATGGGAGTCCGTCTCTACAGCCTTGCAAACAGAGCAGTCTTTGCTTCTTCCCCTAGTGCTCCTGCAGGAGATGAGGCAGATCACACTGTATGCATGACTTTGGGTAGCTCCTTAAGTGTGCATAGGGTTTTACATTATTGGTGTAACCAGTCACCGTTTAAAACATGATGCACGGCACATTCCCACCTCTGCAAGCTGCAACCAACAAATTGGGTTGGAGAACCTGGGTGTGATCACATTGTGTGCTTTCCCCTCTTTCTTTCTAGACATTGGTAGGGAGGTTCAGGGAAGAGACCGCAAGGTTGCTGCTCTCAGCAATAGCCACACACACTTTGTAACAACTACAGTGGTACCTCTGGTTATGAACATTTCCGGTTACACACACATCTGGTTACGAGCTCCGCTAACCCGGAAGTATTTGCTCCTGGTTGCGACCTTTCCTCAGGATGCGAGCGGAAATCGTACCCTGGAGGCACACGCGCAGCGGGAGGCGCCATTAGTGAAAGCGTGCCTCAGGTTGAGAACGGTTTCCAGTTATGAACAGACCTCGGAAATCCGTTCGTAACCGGAGGTACCACTGTACCTTGGTTCAGAGAGTTCGTAGCACAGCAGGAATTTGAACCTAGCCCTCTCCTCTTCAAGTCCACTTCCTTAATTGCTTGTATCCTGACCTGTTTGTTGTTTGGTTAAACATTCTCTGATGAACGCAGGTCACCTTTTGCTTCAAGAATTAAATGCCCCCAAATGAACGCCTGAAACATGCGTTTGAGTCTTGTGATTCTCGCTGTGCAACGTTTATTTACCAAACAACATGGTGTTCTTTGTTTTTCTCTCTCACCTTAGCACTTCTTCTTTCTGGTTAAAGATTATGGAAGCTGGCTGGATATTGGAACAAGGTACAAAGCATTTGCTTTCCCCATCCCTCCTCCTGCACTGCCTTTTCTTCCTCTTTAGCTGTAACACTGCCTCTAAAATAAACCTAACGATTAAGCTGTGTATTTCTTAGTTCAATCCCTATAGTTAAATGCTGTCTACAGATCAATCAAGGCCAGTGCTTCCATGCTGCTTCTACCATCTCCCTTCCTTGCCTATAAACGTTGATGGTGATATATTTTATTTATTAGTGTCCGTTTCTTGCCTTGTTAAGTTGTTTAGTGTTTAACTGCTGTGAAACACTTTGCCTGATGTCCGTTCTCAGCCCAGGTCATCTTGAGAATTTTTATTTCCCATTATTCCCCTTCAGTCATTGTCTGAAAGTAAATACCATTTTTAACAGAATCACCCCTCCTCCCCAGCTTAAGAGCTTCCAGTTTGGTTTTTTTAAGTTCACAGAGAGGAGTTTGCTGAACATTCACAAGGCTTCTGGTTCTGGGAATTGATCCCCACCCCCACCCCCGATAAATAAAAACAGAAAAGATTCGTTGGATGCGGAGTGTGTTGTTCACAATCAAGTATAGTCAAATAAGTGGTAAATAGGAAGTTTCGTAAAAGCTATGGTTCGTAAAAGCTATGGTTCGTAAAAGCTATGGTTTTCCCAGTAGTGATGTATGGAAGTGAGAGCTGGACCATAAAGAAGGCTGATCGCCGAAGAATTGATGCTTTTGAATTATGGTGCTGGAGGAGACTCTTGAGAGTCCCATGGACTGCAAGAAGATCAAATGCATCCATTCTTAAGGAAATCAGCCCTGAGTGCTCACTGGAAGGACAGATCGGGAAGCTGAGGCTCCAAGACTTTGGCCACCTCATGAGAAGAGAAGACTCCCTGGAAAAGACCCTGATGTTGGGAAAGATGGAGGGCACAAGGAGAAAGGGACGACAGAGGACGAGATGGTTAGACAGTGTTCTTGAAGCTACAAACATGAATCTGACCAAACTGCGGAAGGCAGTGGAAGACAGGAGTGCCTGGCGTGCTCTGGTCCATGGGGTCACAAAGAGTCGGACACGACTGAACGACTAAACAACAACAGGAAGTTTCAGTTCCGAAAATTGTGTAATTCCCTCTCCTGCTTCCATCAGTACCTTCTTCAACCAATGTGGTCTTGTTCACTTTCTCCCAGAAGTGTTTTGCCCTGAGGGAGATACCCACAGCCTGGGCATCAGTGGTCATTTAGTTGGGTCCAGGGCATGGAGGACAGTATATAGAAGTTATTTCTAGTCAGGCCATCTATATCACCTGCTCCATGCCTTTTGAGTTATTTATCAGTTGGCAGCGACTTTGGCGCACATCGTGCAATTACAAAACACTTTGGACTATTCTCCTCAAAACACTTTTCTTAAGGTGCCATATAATTATTTTATTCAGTGAAGCCATTTCAGGAAACTGGTCTAAGCCCAGAAAACAACAGATACTCTTTCAGAAATATTCTTTCCTGCCATAATTTTATTTGGCAGTTGGAAAAAGGTCAGTGTTTGTTAAAAAGGGGGTGGGGGTGGGGAATCCAGTGAATATGTGCGTGGTGAATTTTCCAGAACAGCTAATGATCTCACTACTTCCTTATTATATTTTATACAGTGTATTATCGTGGCATTTATGATCTGCAATATATTTCTCTCATTACTTAACAAGCCTGCCATTTTTTCTGCTTCTCACAGTTCATAGATGGGGATGTTAAGTGATACCATACCTTGCTACCAGTCTTAGTGGTACAGCTGCGTACAACAGCCAAGCCAATGCAAATCCCACCCTCCCATAAACCATAAATTCTCAACTGCCTTTTCAGATATAAGGACAGAAGTACATATCCCCATAAATATGGAGCTGTCTCATAGCGATTTCTCCTCTGTAATATGTAGTAAAACTGATATACTGCCTGTTCTCACCATGTTGTATGTTTCCCCAAACTTGCCAGCATCAGCCAGTGATAATGATGCCTTTATGACATAGGCAAAGGTTTGAGGGTGGGGTGGGGGTGTTGTTTTTTTTTGCACATAATGGAAGGCAAAAAAGAATTCCTCCATCCATCCAGTGTCTTCCTATCCCATAGTCATATCTTTCCAGCAAGTTCAATCCCACTGAATTATATACGTTATTACTGACCTTCAGCCAAGGAAGAAGAAGTTGTATATTAGACGTTATTGTAATTGTGAACCCCGTCAGATGTACAACATAAAAGGAAATCAAACCTTGCCAAGCTGTTATAACTAGATACTGCCTTTTTGTTCAGCAAACGTGGCTTTTTGTTTCCCTTTAAAATTACAGTGCTACTCCTGCATGAAAACTAATTTTCCAAGCAAAGCTGCCTGCAGGCATTGCAGTACTGGTTGCTGATAGCCTCAGATATATTGGCAGGCTGCCATTATGTGATAACAAATGGAGTAGGAATTGCTTTTAATTGCATTCTATTTGTAGCATGATTTCTTTCATTCAGCAGCGTTTTTGCTGAACATTTGTGTGTGTGTGTGTGTGTGTGTGTAACTAAATCTAGAGCAGCATATAAGGGAGGAACGAGTGCCACACAGTACCTGTGACTCCCTCACTCCAGTCCTTTCCAGATGCATTGGTACTGGTTCACACTGTTCATCCACTGATGGTTGCAGCGTTAAGTGATGAGTTGGGTGTGTGAGTGAGCCGTTGCAGATTAAACGCTGCCGACAGGGTCACCTAGTGCAATGCAGGAATCTTTTTGCCCAACGTGAGGCTCATACCCACACACCTGAGATTAAGAGAGCCAGTGTGGTGTAGTGGTTAAGAGCGGTGGACCTGTAATCTGGTGAACCGGGTTCGCTTCCCCGCTCCTCCACATGCAGCTGCTGGGTGACCTTGGGCCAGTCACACTTCTTTGAAGTCTCTCAGCCTCACTCACCTCACAGAGTGTTTGTTGTGGGGGAGGAAGGGAAAGGAGAATGTTAGCTGTTTTGAGACTCCTTCGGGTAGTGATAAAGCGGGATATCAAATCCAAACTCCTCCTCCTCCTCCTCCTCCTCCTCTTCTTCTTATTCTTCCTGCTCTACCAACTGAGCTATCCCAGGGACAGATTTAGTTTCAGCCAGCTTGTGCCAACCCAGCACTCACCTGTACTCCACTCAGCTGCCTCCTACGCCCCCCAAAATAGGTATGACTTCTCACTTAGCGAAAGCCTGAATAGCACCATCAGCAAGACATACACATCCTGTGGCAGAGAATAGGGAGAGCAAACCATATCAAGGTTTTCATCATCCAAGGTGTTATAAGGCAGTGGGAGTTCTACCACTCACTTTTGAATGATCGCATCACATAAAAAATCATAGAATTGCAGGAAGGGGCCATGAAGGCCATCCAGTTCAATGCAGGAATCGCTTTGCCCAATGTGGGGCTTGAACCCGCAACTTTGGGATTCAGACTCTCATGCTCTACAAGCTGAGCTCTCCTGCAGGCATCTCTGCAAATGCAGCATTTTCCACTGGAACCAATTCATGCTTTTAGCTGTAGATCGTCACCAAATGATATGTGCAACAGCTCTTACAAGAGTTTTGTTTGATGGCAGTTTTGAAGATGGGACATTGGAGAAAACAAAGTGAGGTTTGTTGTTTACTGGTCAATTCTTATTTGGAGACACTGATTGTGTGTTTTGTTGCCCCATTTCCTTAACCCATTACCTACTTTTCCCATTCTGTGCAGTGTTTTTAGTAGTCACTCCTCCCTCCGTAATGTTTACTCCAAAAACTTCTCATACTTATCCATCCATCCTGCCTTTCATCAAAATGACCTTGGTGCAGGTGACAATTCAGGATACAATAAAAGCCAGAGAAGATGCATTCAATTAAAAAAGTAAAACAATACAGTATATCTCCCCATCTGTTCCAGCACAAGCCCCATAAAAAAAATCCTTGAAGTGCCTAGCATAATATAAACATCTGCAGCTAGCACCAAAAGACAGATAATATGGGTGCCAGCCAAGGCTTTAAAGTTGACGTTCTAGTGCCAAGAAGACCCTCTGGTGGGTCACAACTCTTTGATCTCATGGAGTGGGTTGTTGTAAACAACAGGAGTATGTTCCTAAGCAACTCAGGGGTTAAGACTTCAAAACCTACACCTTGCATTGATCTTGGTGGTGATCAGGCGGCCAGTGCAGATCTTTAGGGACAAATGTAACATGGTCCTGGGCAGAAAGCTTGATCAGCAGCAGTTTTGTAGTCTCTGAACTATCTTCAATAGTAGCCCTACATTGTTGTTGTGGTTTAGTTGTTTAGTCTTGTCCGACTCTTCGTGACCCCATGGACCAGAGCACGCCAGGCACTCCTGTCTTCCACTGCCTCCCACAATTTGGTCAGACTCATGCTGGTAGCTTCGAGAACACTGTCCAACCATCTCGTCCTCTGTCGTCCCTTTCTCCTTGTGCCCTCCATCTTTCCCAACATCAGGGTCTTTTCCAGGGAGTCTTCTCTTCTCATGAGGTGGCCAAAGTATTTCAATACACCAATACCTTAGCCCTACATAAACATTCTTAAATGTACAAGGCAAACACATACATAAGTATATAAACCAAATGCCTGAAATAGTACAGGAGAACAATCCTGAAGCCATTTTGACTCTCCCAAACCATTCTGACCTCAAATATTTATCTGCAAAGAGGAAGCAAATTGGAAAGACACTCCATTGTCTTTTGCTTACCTGTCTTAAGGGTGTATTTGCGTATGAATAGGGTGAGCCTGTGACCTGGATTCAGGAACCAGACAGGGCCTTCTCAGTAGTGGCACCCGCCCTGTGGAACGCCTTCCCATCAGATGTCAAGGAAATAAGCAGCTATCCTATTTTTAAAAGACATCTGAAGGCAGCCCTGTTTAGGGAAATTTTTATATTTAATGCTGTATTGTTTTTAACACTCGATGGGGGAAATCAGCAAGGTGGGTGGGGTATAAATAATGAATTATTATTATTATTATTATTATTATTATTATTATTAAAAGCATTTACCATCACAAAAGAATGGCCAGGCTGCCCAGGTAAAGCAATCAGTGACCATTAACAGATATCCTGGCAGACTGCCTCCATCTGTGATGTATGTATGATGTTTTTGGGGGTGGTCTTGAGCTACAGGGTGGGCAATTTCAAAAGTCTCTATAAGATCTTGTGCGCCATTGTTCTGGGTTCCTCCTCCCTCCTGTGAGTGGTGAGTGAGCACCCTGTTGCAACGGTTAATAAAGATCAGGCTTACTGGCTGCTTTGCTTCTCAATATTCTCTGGTTGGCCTCTGTTATTTTCTCCTTCCGATAGGGAACCCACTGAAGGACTCTATACAGGCTCTGGGATACCCCATAAGGGAAAAGAAGCAGTTTTTTTTCTATAACAAGCCCAAGTGTCCCATCACTTGAGCATGGCTAAGAAGAACCAGGCTATTCCTGCCCAAAAGCAGCCAGAGCTGGAAAAGGGCACTTCACATCACTGAAACCACTTGGGCTTCAAGTTACTGCCTGAAATCCAGAGCCAGCACCCCTAGATTACAGACCTCATCATTTAAGGGGACGCACCTCCATCCAGAACAGGCTGCCTTCATATTCCCCCGGATATGGGAGTCATCATATTCATGTTGTCAGGATTCATTTTTGGTTTATCGGCCCTAATCTGACTTGCTGCCATTGCAAACAGAGGGCACATCCACTCTTCCACTCCTGGCTTTTTAAAAATTATTTTTGCGTTAGGGCTGATTTACGTCCCTCTTCTCTGCAGCCACTTTATATAACAGTAGTTCTTGCAGAGAGGGAATGGCTGCTCTTGTGGGCAGCTGCAGCGCCGCACATGCACAGAATTCTCACTCGCATCCTGCACTAATCAGAAGATGTAGAAACATCCGCCACCGCTGCTGTATTTCCTTGGTGTGCAAAGAACCCCCCGCCCCATTGACTTCATAGTCTCCTTGTTATGTCAACATTCTGGCCCACTGAGAAGGCTGAAATCCAATGAGTATTACACAGGCTTTCTCACTTCCCCTTTGAACATACTTTCTTAAACCACATTGCAGGGGCTTTTCAGGTGGCTCAGCTGTTTTTGTTCTCTTATTTCATTTCAAAGCAGTTACTTACAAGTGTCACGCTCCTCTTTGCAACATGCACAATTTGTAAAGTTCCCCGTTCTGTGTGTGTCCGCAACTTGTTTTGCATAGACATTTAATCTTGTTCTTATTTTCTTTTTCGTCCTCTCTCTTCCCTTTTGTCAGACAGGAAATACTTTTTGTTCATTATCAAAATTAAAACCTGTTGCGCGAATGATGCGTTGGATCTAGACAGCTGAGTAGGATCAGGTCTAATCTAAAGACGACAGAGTCTGGCTCCAGCCTCTATCTGGCACCTAACAGTAGTGCTGTATTTCCAGAGCATCTTCTGTAGGCATCCAGGAACAGCTTTTTAATGTCCATCCTTTTTTGTAATGAGAAGATAACAGAAAATGTGAAAGCCACCTCTTGGGGGTTCCCCACCACCACCAAATTTAAGGAAGTTATGGCTTACTAACGTGTCCTTAAAATGTTACACTAGTGCTATGGGGTGTGCTTGAAACTCTGGATGAACCCATATAGGGGGTGACAAGTTTTATGGGTCTTTCCTATTGTTACCGGAAAAATCCGAGGGCTCCCTTGGACAAAAAGTAAAGACACCAATCAGGGTGAATAGGAGCAAATCAGCAGCCTGTAGGCTTGGCCTTTATTGAACTGTTGCAGCAGGGTGTTCCCCTCACTTGCAGGAGAGAGGAAAGACACAGAAAATGGTGTGCAAGACCTTATAAAAACTTTTGAAATTCCCATCCTCTAGGTCAAGCCCACCCCCAGAAACATCATGCATACCTTACAGAAAGGAGGGGTTGAGGGAGGAGTTGTGGTGGTAACCTGAGTGTCCTGTCACCTGGCTGGTTCCCTTCTACCCCTCCCCATGAGTCATTTTCTGAAGACAAAAGGTAGTCGCAGTTTCCTGCCCCCTGAGGGAAGATCTGATCATTGTCCTTTGCTGAATCCACTCCCATATGCAAGTTCTTTGTGATCTTGATTGTCTTCTGTCTCGGATCATCAGGGTTGGCATAGCAACTGGGCAGGGCTCCTGTGGATGTGCTGGTATGGTGAAGGGATTATGGCGCCCTGTATCAAACCTTCCCCATTTTGTAGTCTTTCCTTCATGGATAAAATAAAAGTATGGTATGGTTGATTTTCTATGAATTTATAACAGAAGTGTAGCGTATGTAGTGTGTGAGTGTGAGTGTGTGTGAAGTTTGTACAAACTGAATGATGGGGGGGAGGTTTCCTGCTACACTATCAGTGCCGGATTTATGTATAAGCTAAACAAGTGATAGCTTAGGGCCCCACCCTCTTGCCCCCCTCCCCAATTTCACTATTAATATACTTCTTCTTAATTGTATTTCTGTTCAACAATTACTTTTACAGTGGTATCTTGGGTTAAGAACTCAATTTGTTCTTGAGGTCCGTTCTTAACCTGAAACTGTTCTTAACCTGAAGCACCACTTTAGCTAATGGGGCCTCCCGCTGCCGCCGTGCTGCCGGAGCACGATTTCTGTTCTCATCCTGAAGCAAAGTTCTTAACCTGAAGCACTATTTCTGGGTTAGCGGAGTCTGTAAACTGAAGCGTATGTAACCTGAAGCTTATGTAACCCTAGGTACCATTGTATAAAATACATATTTTATTATGTGCAAATAGCTTTAGATACCTATTAGGTCCATAAATTACCATTGTAGCATATATTCAACACAAAAAACAGTGGCAATTTGTTGTTGACACAGGGCAGCTGGACATATAAAGGGCTCCATTACCATCAATAGCTTAGGGCCTCATCAAACCTAAATCTGGCCCTGTTTCCTATAGAAGTGGACACACACATGTGGTTGCTAGCCTTTAAATGCTAGTTTGGGCCTGTAGGATAAACCTATGGGGAAGTACCTTTCATGTCACCAGTGTGACATGTAAAATGTCCCAATTTGTGTGCTCTGTAGTACACAAGCATTGCAGTGCCATCTCCAACAGCCTCTTACTTTCCCAACTTTGTGAGCCAGGTGTCCATTTTGTCTTTGGTGGGATGAAGGTGGCCATCTTGCATTGAACCCAAGTGAAATTCTCACTCCAGAAAAAGAGTCAGTACCTAACTGACTGCATAATTCAAGCTTCTGGTTTCATGTGAATTAACAACCCTGAAGACTTAATATCTGAAAGTCTAAAATGGTGTTTCATTTGTGTCTTTTGAATGAGGAATCCCGCAATGGGAATCGGAAGGTGTTTAAACTTCTAAACCTCAAAATCACGCTGGGTCCTTTGTCTGGTTAGCAGCTCCATTTGCATGCGGGTTAATTAGCATGCGGGTAATGTATTGCCCAGACTTTGTTAAGCAGCTATAGCTCAGACGTAGAACGAACGCTTTGTATATATGCAGCCCAGATTCAATCCCTATTCTCGAATGCAGTTATTTGCCATTCCAAATAGTTCTCATCCTCTTTTAAGGTTCAGAATTGTTGCTCTCGGTAAAAGGTAGATACCGGCAATAGATTTTCACAAATTTAAAATTACCATTAACAGAAGAAACCTATTCTCTCAATTCATTTGGGAGGCCCAAGATTCTTACAGTTTGGATCAGTGTAAAGTCTACAGGCATCTTACTTTCTTTGTAAAGACAGTTGGATAAATTGAACACTTGAATCTATAGCGCACCACAATTTCTCACAACTAGTGTGGCAGGTTTAACAAATTTTAATAGACGTTTGCTTCAGCTTGTGGTCCATCTCTGACATCCGTCGTCTTTGTAGCAGTTCCTGCTACAGTTTTCAATTTTGTGTTCCGTTTTGGCAAATTTAGCCATTAAGTACGATTGACTTGCATCCAGCGCTTGCAAAAAAAGGAAAGCAGGTTTCACAACCAGTCTTTCCCTTTCCCTCTGCCCCCATGCAGCCACTTTTAATTCACAGAAAGCCTCTCCAGATGTCAGTGGCGTAGCGTGGGGGTGCAGGGGGGGCCGGCCGCACCAGGCGCAACATCTGGGGGGGGGGGTGCGCTTGCACTCGCAGCTCTCTGCCCCTACTAAAATCCACGGGTTAGGGGGCGCAAATTACTTGCCTTGCCCCGGGTGCTGACAACCCACGCTACGCCACTGCCAGATGTGTCTATAGGTCCTGATTAGCATGGACTGTGTTGCACAGAACTGCAGTGCTAGGTGGAATCGCTTTAAATCAGATGGAGAGGTCTTTTCTGCAGTTCTGGAATAGAGTTCTAGACATAAGATGGAATGAACGAGAAAGGGTGGAGTTGTTTAATTTATGGTTTAAAGTAATAAACCTCAATTACTACTTTCTGGGTCCATTTCAATGCTAAACGCCGAATAATCAACACAGTCAATTATGAGTAGAATAGCTATTTGTTATTGGACTTGGGAATCTCAGTGGTGTGCCTGGCATTTAACTGAATTCTCCAGAAGACAACAGATATTTTCCATTGACTGAGTAGATTCTCTAGAGCTGTGTAGTCTGAACTTCTGGCTCCATATGAGCGAACAAACTATGAAGTCATGAACTCCTTTTAATTATTCAAAGTAATTAAAATTTCATCCAAGATCTCAAAGGATAAAAACACTAATTAGAATATTCATCAAAGGATCTGCATTTTTTAAAACAAACAAACACACACACACCAAAAAACAACAACAACCCTTGATTTGTAAATGTAAAGAGTTCTGCTTTTCCCCCGGTTGGCAGCTTTTGCTTTGGGGAGGTGATGAAGGCTAAGATGCAATTCTGAGGATAAAACTCCGTAGAAAGCTTTAAACAAAAACCCAGCAACAATTCTCCTTTAAGCCATGGCGGGAAAAAAGAATTCAGCCTAACCAGCTGGGTTGCAAGATTAGCTTTTTCTCCCAAGACAGGCTCATGTTATCAGTTCATTGTAAGCATTCCTGTGAACTGCAAAGTCCAAAGGATGCTGACCAGGCTGTTCAAGCAATGCCTTCTGCACTTTGACAAACCAGGTTGAATATTATCAGCCTCTGAACTTCCACCTTCTCTGCGGAATTGGAGTGATGGCAGCAGCAGGTAGTGGCAGCAGCTAGCAGTTGTTGTAAATAAAAATATGCCCTTTTCCCTTATGGGGTATCCAAGAGCCCATATAGAGTCCTTACATAGGTTCCCTATTTGTAGGAGAAAATAACAGAGGCCAACCAGAGAATATTGAGAAGCAAAGCAGCTAGTAAGCTTGATCTTTATTGATCTGTTGCAACAGGGTACTCCCCTCACACGCAGGAGAGGAAGAGGACCCCCAAAATTGCTGTGCAAGGGCTTATAAAGGCTTTTGAAATTCCCATTCTCTAGATCAGGACCACCCCCAGAAACATTATGCATACCTCACAGAAGGGGTGTAACCTAAGACCACCCCTCAGATACATCCCACCTACATCACAGAAATTTAAATGTTGTTTTTCTCCTGTCACAGTTTATCTCCTGTCTGGCAAGTTACTTGATTGGATTGCCTGGGGTGCCTGACCATTCTTTTGTAGTGGTAAAATACTTATTTCCTGGGCCAGGTCACAGGCTCACACCTTATTCAAACAGACATATCCTTGAGACAAGATTTGTGAGGAAAGAGACAATGTGGAGGCTTTTCCAGTTTAACCTTGCAGAGAAAGGATTTGGTCAGTTTAGGAAACAAAATGGTTCCAGGTTGGTCTTCCTGTGTTGATCTATGTATGTGCAGTTATGAACATTGCCATATATCTAATACCATAAAATTCCTACCACACAGTTCTATGGGCTGTTTCTTTTTAGCTGTAACTGAGGGGAGGGAGGGAGCTCCATAGTTTTCTTAAAGAACAATGCGGCTCATCGGCTAAAAGTTCAGCTAGAGAGTTCTTCTCATGCTTGATTAGTTTGCCAGCGATTCAGATCAACTCTCATGAGGCCACCAAGCGTCCTAACTAATAATATTGGAGCTAATGTTCTTGTTTCATTCTGGTCAGTATTCCAACTTCTCCCATTAATGACTATCTACTTTGACGAACTGTGTTTATTCCACATCTTAACCACTAGGTAATCTGCCTTTGCTTTAGGAGGGCACAGAACTGCTTAGAAGCATATATTGGCGTTAATGACCAAAACTGGTGTTGGCTTACTTTAGGGACTTGCCACTAATAAATATAGGATCTAAACCTTTAGGCAGAAACCCATAGAATTGTGGAGTTGGAAGGAGAGTCATGTATTCCCACCTCCTGTGATTCAGGCATCTCAACTAAGTCACACATGAAAGATGGCCATCCAACCTCTGCTTAAAAACCACCAAGATCATTAAAAACTCACCTGTTAATGGAGTGCACTTCCTTCCTGCCCAGAAAATAAGCTGTTGATATTTTTGTCTGTTGAATCAGAGTTGGAAAGTGTTATGTACTGAAGTTCTCACCCTGGGCCAGCAGGGGGATACTGGAGATAGTTTTCACTCAGGTCCACATATGCAAATAAGGGATTGAAAGTGACGTTCAGTGATTGGATAGTTACAGAAAATAGTTACAGTTGCGTTGTAGTGGAGCTCTATATAAGCAGCCTGCCTGAACCCTTCAGTTCAGTTCTGTTCTGGCCTGTGAATAAACAAGAGCTGTTTGAAGAATCGCTGTGTCGTCTGTTATGTTCACCCACAACTTAACAGAAAGGCCCTGAGGACCATCTTACTCCAACCCCCTGTAATGCAGGAATATGCAGCTGTCCCGTACGGGGATTGAACCTGCACCCTTGGTGTTATCAGCACCATGCTCTAGCCAACTGAGCTATCCAGGCAAAGTCTGTATTGCTATGGCCAGTGATGAACACAGCTAATAAACAGATGCTCATTATTGAACATCCTGTTTAGGAGAGCGATCAATATTGTGTCCCTCTAATGTTGTCGGTAAACTTTGTTTCCTCTTGTTGATTTAAAATCTGTTGCTGTCTCACCCATGATTTTCTCTCTGTTGCAGCATTAGCCACTACGTCGTTGCAATGTCTTTCACCATCTTCCTGCTGCTTTTGAGTGGAGTGGCTCAGCTGCTCACTACGAAGAGACTAGCACTTTGGAAAGAAGCTAAGCACCATTCCTTGTGACAAATGGGGTAGAGAGGTCCGTATCGTTGGAAACTGCAACCTCCCTGAGTGACAAGTGGAGTTATGAGACTGGCTGCCAGAAACACCGAAAGAACTTGATGCTACAGGCAACGAAACCTTGACCAGCTCCTTTCTCTTTGGAATTGTACCTTGTCTCCCTCCCCTCCCCCCCGAAGAGAGAGACACAGCCACGAGGTTTTTTTTGCCAAAAACTGAATATATGGTCCGCTTCAATGTTGGAAGATGAGTGCTATGTATGGTTTTTCCAGAGAGATTCAAATGGGTGACAAGGAAATAAACTGGCTCTGTAACTAGGCCCAAAAGGCACAGGAGAGCAATCCCAAGGCCGACAGAATATTGCCCTTTGTCCACAGTCTGCTTCTGGACCAAATCGTGGACTGGTCAGCTTGCTTTGAATTTCTTTTGGTGCCTATTTCTCACTTCTGATGTGTTAAGATCAAATTTAGAGGCTTGTGTATAATGGGAGGAGACTAAAACTTGAATTTTGCTACCTTTTTTAAAAAAACAACACCCAAAAACATATGGGTTGTATGTGCGAGTGAGAGATGAATTAATTCCTGTTTTAAAAGAAGATGCTGTAGATTATTTTTTCTATGATTAATTTTATAGGATGCACTTGAAAAGAACTCTCTCTCTGCCCAAACTGAAGCTTAAATAAAAGGAGGAGGAACCACAACGACAAAAGAGAGATTTCATTTGTCATAATCTCAGCAACAGTCCTGTGAGCCAAGTTAGGCTGAAGGACAGTGACTTGCCTAAGGCCAACTTAAGGAGCTGCAGATCTGAGCAGAGATTGAAACCCAGCCTCCCCCCCCCCCATTCAAGCTCTGTTCATTACACTGAGACAACATGTGCCCTCTTAAGTAGAACTGGCAAGCTGTTAAAGCTCCGGAGAATGAAAAGCTTTTACATTTGGAATCCCACTTCACTTGGTAACCAAACCTAGGAAGCCGTATCGCATACTGGAATTCACAATGCAAGCAGGCTGAGAAATGGTATATATTTTGCACCTAATGCTTTCATGGGTAGCTGCTCAGATAAACACTTTGCCATCAGCTCGTACACAATGCACCCTTTGGACAATAGGAGCCTTTTTGTGCGTCAGCTCAACTTGCTCTTATTTTAGTGCAGGTTGGCATGATACTATACCTGAATATTCAGAAGTAAGCCCTCATTGAGTTCAGTGGGGCCTGCTTGCAGACAAGTGGATGTTGCAGTAGGAGGCCTAGAACGCATCTGTACAGTACTACCTCGGATTAAGTACTTAATTCGTTCCGGAGGTCTGTTCTTAACCTCAAACTGTTCTTAACCTGAAGCACCACTTTAGCTAATGGGGCCTCCTGCTGCCGCCGTGCCACCGGAACACAATTTCTGTTCTCATCCTGAAGCAAAGTTCTTAACCTGAAGCACTATTTCTGGGCTAGCGGAGTGTGTAACCTGAAGCGTATGTAACCTGAAGTGTTTGTAACCCTAGGTACCACTGTATTAGGTTATCTTGCTTTCTGTATCTAGACCTGTTTGCTTTTGCTGTGATGAACGAGTTGTGGGTATTGTTATTTAATTTCTGTGCTGCTTAAAGCCAAAATAGCCATTTACCAAGCACAGTGGTACCTTTAGATATGCACACATCTAGTTGCGTATCTTTCAGGATGTGAACTTGGCAAACCCAGAAGTATTTTTCTGGGTTTCGCGCCATGCACATACGCAGAAGCAGCACCTCTGGTTGCGAATTCCTTGGGATGTAGCCAGAGCTCTAGAATGGAGGTACCACTGTATAAAAATCTGTTACGCAGACGTTAAAATATCCCGAATCAAAATGCACAATAAAACAATCCGATTTAAGACACAGCTATTAAAATGAACAGGTGGCCCTAGTTCACGTGATCAAAGGAATGCCTCTATTGTATGATTTCAATCTGTCTTGGACATACAATATATGGAAATATTGTTTGTATATAAGTGGACGTTCGCCTAACCAATCACAACAGATGGCAGAGTCATCTGTAGGAATAGAGACTGTAGGAATAGTAGCCTGCCATAGCTCTGAGAAAGAAAGTACATATAAAATCCATGAAACATGCATGCCAGTATTGGAGCATGCCAGCAAGGGATTCATCCTGTACTGCTTTAGCCCCTTGGCTCTGTGGCATTAAAGCCATGTCACTCTTGCTGTGGTACCCAGTCATCCCAGTAGAAATGTTAGCACTGCAAAACTGGATGCAGACATCCATCTGCTTGTCAGTTACCATCAATCACTTTATCATGGGAGAGCGATCATTGCCATGTTATTTAAGCCGCTGAACAGCAACGAAGCAATTGGAACAAAGTCTTCTAAAATGGTGGCTGCTAACTCATCTCTCCAGTTAACACTTGATACCAAGCTGCAGAATACCTTAAGCTATTCAAAATTATAATAAAGCAATTGACGTGTTTCAATACCGGCATTATGAGTGTCCTTGGGCGGATCGACACTCTTCATTTGTAACATTAAAAATACGTTATTAAAATGTGACACCAGAGGGTGCTGCAGAGCAGCAAGCCGCCGGCAATGGAAAACTGCCATTAAACGTTCTAAACGTTATTCAATATAATGTTCTATAAGATCAGTATAGATCCAGCCCTGAATAGTAAAGGTAAAGGTACCCCTGCCCGTATGGGCCAGTCTTGACAGACTCTAGGGTTGTGCGCCCATCTCACTCAAGAGGCCGGGGGCCAGCGCTGTCCGCAGACACTTCCGGGTCACGTAGCCAGCATGACATCGCTGCTCTGGCGAGCCAGAGCCGCACACGGAAACGCCGTTTACCTTCCCGCTAGTAAGCGGTCCCTATTTATCTACTTGCACCCGGGAGTGCTTTCGAACTGCTAGGTTGGTAGGCGCTGGGACCGAACAACGGGAGCGCACCCCGCCGCGGGGATTCGAACCGCCGACCTTTCGATCAGCAAGCCCTAGGCGCTGAGGCTTTTACCCACAGCGCCACCAGCGTCCCACTATAGTAGGACCCTGAATAGATAGGACCCAGAAGAAAATCCTATTTCCTACCTAAAATATATTTTTTTCTGTAATTGTGTGTGTTTGTCCTAACCATTTGGATTCCTGGCAAAGTTGTATGGAGGAAACTGGTGTATGAAAAGAAAAATCCAAAATAGGGGAAGGGCTTTTTTTTAGCCAGAACACACCAAAACTCAGTTTCAGCACCTCTCAGGTGGGCTCCATTGCCGTTACAAGAAAACATGGCAAGTTCCAGCACCTCTTTTTCTAGAAAAATAATACTGGCTACATAAGAGGTTTGACATGAAAAATGACACTGATGCATCTCTTCCTATTGGCTTTAACCATGCATTGGGAAAGATGGTTTTGATTTCCACCCTGTTTCACCTCCACTCCTGTGATATGCCCTGATAAGATTAATTTTCTGATTCCATTGGCTTTGTTCTTAGTTGGGCTGCAAGACCAGTGACCTTAGCTGACTCCCTCTTGACCGCTTTATTAACTCCGTTACTAGCAAACACCCTCTCCAGAGCTATTTTACATGTCCCCTATGGAAAGTCTGACTGGCTATGCTATTCCTGGATTTCCTCGGGGTGGGAGCAGGCAGAAATCTTTGGGCTGCCTGTTTGAATTTTCTCCAGCGCTGGAAGCTGGCAGAATTCTGCCAGTTAAGCAGTCTTATTTGATTGTGTTGTGGGATTATGTGCCTCTTTGTTCTGCACATAAACAAGCTCCAAACACAATATTCTTTAATCCAAGGCCAAGGCAATTATTGGAGAAAGTTGGAAAGCACAGGGAAGCCAGGTCCCTCATTCTCCATCTTTCACAGGGAGTGGATAAGCATCCTATCAAGTTGGGCCGCCTTAATTGTAGTTGTGAAGCTCAGAAAAGCTGCTTGCATGGACATGTGCATGAAAACCTCTCAAAACCAAATCTTGCAGAAAGCTAATCTCATTAGCATCCATCACTTTGTAAATCCATCATTCAAGAGCTGCAGGCTATCCATTGGTAGTCTGATCAACAGAACATTTCTGTTGCCATTTGGGAAGGGAAGAGGGGCTATTGGTTTGGTCTGGGTCTTGTTCTTGTTCTTGTTGATTTTTCAGCTGTTCTTCCTTCAGTGATCCTGTTCCATGCAGAGGGTGCATGATAGACAAACCAGTGCCAGATGTTGCGGAACTGCAATTCCCATCATCCCTGACCATTGCGTTCCACAGGGTGGGTGCCACAGCCGAGAAGGTCCTCTGCCTGGTTCCCTGTAACTTCACTTTTTGCAGTCAGGTGTGCCTACCTGGCAGCAAGTCAGTATGCCAAGTCTGAAGTCCAGCAGTCAGGATACAGTTCAGGGTTCAAAGCCAAAACCCAGTCTGTAGAGGTCTAGTAGCATCCAAATCAAGATCTGTCAACTTGGGCAGTTGAGCAAACCCAGCACCTCAGCTCTGCTGACCTTTTGCACTTTGCCTGCTGATTGCAGCACCTGAGCTTGACGAGGCAGGTGACCTTCACCTGTTCCAGCTGAGGAATCACAACCTTCTTCCAGAGCTAGCGAGCCTCACCTGGCCAGCTAGCGAGCTGGTCTGTGGGCCCTTGCCTGCCTCAGCTTACTAGAGCGCCTTTCCTGCAGCTGCCTCTGCCCCAGAGACTGCTGTGTCCATGGGGACAGGGGCCATCTGGTGATGGGGCCTGCTGCTCTTGTTCCTGTGTGCTGACCTCTATCTCTTCACCATTCTCTGTCAGTGAGTACTTCCTTCCCTATCCCCTGCTTGCTCCGGTGCATCCCAGCTACACTTCTCGCCAGGATCATCTTTCTCCTCCCCACCGTCCTACTAGTTCATGACATGAGGGAATCGCCAGAAGGTCCTCAGAGCTGGACTTCAATGTCTGGGCTGATGGGGGTGGAGACGCTCCTTCAGGTATACAGGGCCAAAGCCATTTAGGGCTTCAAAAGTCAGCACCAAAACTTTGAATTGTGGCCAGGAACATACTCGGAGCCAGTGTAGATCATCCAGGTGTTATATGCTAGCAAAGTTCCATAGTAAGTAGGAGGACTTAGGTTATGACTAATTTTGCCCTTTCTTTTGAGGGAAACTTGGTGGCAAGTAATTTCAGGTAGGGCAGATCCTTTAAGTCAGGGATGACCAAACTTGGCCCTCCTGATGTTTGGGGACTACAACTCCCATCATCCCTGACCCCTGGTCCTGTTAGCTAGGGATGATGGGCATTGTAGTCCCAAAACAGCTGGAGGGCCAAGTTTGGCCAACAGTGCTTTAAGTTGTTGAACTGGGCCCTGTTTTTAAAAGCACCAAAACAAACCCAGCCCTGTAACAGCCGAGCCAAACTTGGCAGGCTGAATTCTAAGTAAATAAATAGGAGGAATACTTGGAGCTATTAAGCAGGTCTTTTGTGTTTATGTTAGAGGAAGCGTTGTTGAGATGTTATGCTTACACAGAAAGTACGGTACATGGGGAAAATAAGGGGAGTGTTTCTTCCACAGACAGCAACGTATAAAACATGGGCAGAGAAACATGGCCCCTCTCCTGGAAAACAGGGTCATATTTACCGACTTTTAGTGAAGGTGGTTCGTCACTCTAAAAATGTTTATAGCTGATGCTCTCTGCATCATTACCAGCTTGCGATAATTAATTTGGATAATTACCACATTGGTGAAATCAATTTCTCTCATCATTGTTAGTGCCATTGGAGTACCCACAACAACTATTGTGGTAAGTGCGCTTACATGGGTCTGAAATTCTGCGGTGTTGGAAATTGCAGCTGAATGATTTGGCCATGTAGATGGGAGTTTTGCAGCCCGGTCCTAGCCATTTCTGTTGATTCTGGCAGGACAGCTTTCAAGCATGCACGCTTAGGACTGCAGGAAATACTTGTAATAGTATTTGTTCATAGCTTCCTCGTGGTGTTAGTGTTTACAGCGTCTGTTCAGTATATGTTCTGCTAAATGCATAGCTTGCAGCTGCCACCATCAGTTTTTTCTTTAACTACAGGCACAGAGGGGGCTCAAGTCTTATTGAAACTGCAGCACATTTTCAGCTCTGATATTGATATATATTCCCCCCCCCCTCTCTCTCTCTCACACACACACACACAGACACACACACCTCCCTCCCCAGAGTGTGGCAGTCCATTAGGGCAACCAAGGCTCAGCCCTACCAAGTGAAATGCCCAGCAATTATTATTATTATTATTATTATTATTATTATTATTATTATTAAAAGGCTTCCCTCAAATCTCAAAGCCACACTCTTCCCTGTCTCACAAAATCCTTCCACAACCCATATCAGTCTAGAGAGTTCTAGGTACTTTTCTGCCAATCTCCCTTTCTCTGACCTATCAGCTCTTGGCACTACTCAGCCAGTCTGATTGATACTGACAGGAGATCCCATTCTTCTGTCTTCAGGAAGAAAAATCATTTTTTCTCTTACTGAGTCTACTAGCTATTTGCCCTGTCCCCACCCACTGTCATTACCTGACCCCACTTAGGATATATCTGAGGTTAACTTGCCTACTTGTTTATTTTTAAAAAACTTCTTATTAAATATTTTGTTGGGTTACAAACGTACGTACATCGTTTCTGTTTTCAGATAAAAGTCCTTTCTCCAGCTCAGTTTCAATCTTTTACATAGTCTGTTTGCAAGGTTTTTGTGTCGGTGTCACATGGGTAGGTTCTTTTTCTATTAATTTTTTTAGTTTTCATTGGTGGTGAGAGAGATTTCGGGGGGGGGGGGGCAGGGCATGGTTGGTTACCTATAGTGGACTGCAGTGATTTTTGTTTGTGTTTGTAAGAGGGAGAGGCCTGTTGTTGGATCGACTTAGCCTTATTTATTTGTACTCTATCGGTGGGTTGTTGTCTTGGTGGGCTGTGTGTATGTAATAAAGGGGAGCTACACCAGGGTGAAGGCGTCCTCTTTTATTTGTCCCTGTGCTAGTTCCAGTTTATCAGTTAGCTTCTCTAGCAAAGCTGTTTCCAATACACTTTTATACCAGTGGTCCATGTTCACTCCTGCCAGGTCCCTCCTATGTCTAGTTATGATGCTCCTGTCTGCTGAGAGTAGAGACTCAGCTACATTAGTAAGGAAACAGTGATTTGGATGTTCTATAAACATATGTGACAACAGATGGCGCCAGAGAGCAGAATATTTTAAAAACGCAATTTTCCATATAGATTTTTTCTTTTGTTATAACAATCTAATTTCTAATAGCATCATTGTTGTCTTTCCTGTGTCTAGATCCACCCTAGGTGGGTTATAAGTTCTTTGTAGTGTGAGTGTGCATTATTGCCTTGTAAAATATTCCACAGGGCCAATTCTGGGGTGGCTTCTACTTTATTTGCCCTGGGAGCTGTTGTGAGCACACTCAGAGCTGTTTTCCTTTAAAGCCACACCTCCACACAGCTCAAAGCAAGCTCTTTCCAGGCAGACAGGAGAAGGGAATGTTTGGTAGTTTGACACTCCATGCGGTAAAGTTGTTCCATATGTTTTCACCAGGGCAGGCATGTTTGCTTATTTACATATAGTCCCAAGCAGGTCAAGCTGGTATTCACACTTCTCCTCCTCCTCTCTGTGAGGTTGGTTGTGCTGAGAGAGGGGGACTAGCCAGGGTCAGCTGGTGTGTTTCATGACAAAGTGAGAATTTGAACCCGGATCTCTGCAGTCCTAGTCCCTACTCTGTACACCACACTGCTGGTAAATTTCCACACTGTGCTGCAAGGAAGTGGTTTGCTAAGGAAATGGAATTGGGCAAGAAACGGTCAGTTTGTCACCGTTTCGTTTTATATATGTATGTTGTTTTGTCATTAGCCAAAAGCCTGCGATTCCTGAAATTTAGTGACAACTTCCAAGATATTAAGAATTACCATTAAATGCCAGCATCTGCCGAGTTTTACTGTAATAGTTTTGTATTTATTGTAACTACATATATAAATATGTATGAAAGTGGAGATGTCTAAAATTGGCTGCAGTGGCCTGGAAACTATTTTGTTTAGCTTAGGTTTGGACTACTATAAACATATTGCTCGCTTTAAGAAAGATATCTCAGCTAAAGATTTGGGGGATCAACTGACCTTCTGTTTGATGTTTCCTGCCATGACCGCAAACACAAATACATTTCACTAAGTTTGCAGAAGCTCAGCAGAATCCCTGAACCCTTCAAGTGACATTATACTATGAATGGAATGAGTGGAAAACACGTTACCCAAGACATTTCATTTACAGTGGTACCTCGGGTTACATACGCTTCAGGTTACAGACTCCGCTAACCCAGAAATAGTACCTCGGGTTAAGAACTTTGCTTCAGGATGAGAACAGAAATCATGCAGCGGCGGCGCAGCAGCAGCAGGAGGCCCCATTAGCTAAAGTGGTGCTTCAGGTTAAGAACAGTTTCTGGTTAAGAACGGACCTCCGGAATGAATTAAGTACTTAACCCAAGGTACCACTGTATTTGCCTCAGCACTGTTTATATTCTACCAGAGATGTAGTGGCTTGTTTTAGTTTGTAGCAAAGGGAATTAAATTTGTTTGGGGGGTGAGATGAAAACCAAATGAGTACAGTACGTTTCATTCTTCCCTGTAAAGGGTTGTGTGGCCAGGGGAATCCTGTGCCCTAACTCAGGTCTCCCGAAGAAAACCCTATATCCTCCCCTTTTTGTAAGTGCTTGCCAAAGTGCTTGTCAGGCTTCAGGGACTCAGATTTCTTCCCGCCCCGCCCCCACTTTGGCAGTAGATAAGCAGAACAAGCGAAAGGAGTCTCTTACAGGTTAGAATTTTTTAATGATCACAGCAAAAGAACAAAGAATCCATTTCTAGGAATGAAGGTGCTCCCAATTAAGGATTCCACCCACTTCCCCCCTAGTCACCCACGTCACTTCTGTGTCTCGAAACCTGATCTCGCAACCATTGTGCTTTCTGTGCAGCCACCTTATCTGCTCTCCTTGACCTTGGGCTGAGCGGATGGACGCTTTCCAGCAAAAGGGAGTCTGTTAGCTCTCTCCCCCCCAGTTCTTCTTCTCCTAGCTGCTCACCACCCAGTACTTCCCAACTTCTGTCTTTTGAACTGTGTGTCCCTCTGCAAACCACTGTTCCAAATCTATACTGTCCTCCTGCTCCTGGGAAGATTCAGGATTCTGATCAGGAGCAGGGGGAGGGGGAGGCTCCTACCATTCCTCCTCTGTGTAGCCCTCATCAGCACGGCCCCTGGCAGTACTGCAGGACCGACAAAGGGGGAGAATGCTCCCGAGTGTAACCAGACCAAAAATAGGACAAGCCAAAGCACAAGAAGATCGGAGAGGTTTCCTGCAAGTTCCACAGATGAAGAGTACAGTACCCAAAGGCCCCGGGACTTATTTCCCTCCAGCAAACATTAAGGCTGATTTTCCACCACAACTGTTGAGTAGCGCTTATGAAGATTTGGAAGGAACTCAGGGTTCCACTCAAAGATAAAGTAGCTGATGTTGGGAAGAGGTTACAAAAATGGCGCCAGCAGCCATGGATCAATGTACCTCCAACTTAAAGACTCTGAAATGAGTGCAGAAATGACATTTGCAGAAATGAAATCTTCCATCTAGTAGAATTGCCTTGGTCATCTTCCCTCTGGAAATGCCCGCCCCAACTGATTGGGTTTTTTAAAAAAACTATCCTCAGGTACCTACCCTAGGAGTATGATGGTGTATTGGTGAAAGTGAACATTTGCAGGAAACTATATGGTGATTTCATGGCTTTTGAGATTTATCAATAAAATGTCTGGCAGGACTCTGTCCAATGACTTTCTCTGAGTATTTACTAGGATGCCTTGGTAAATATTGATATGTACCAATACATAAAGTGAGAGCTGGACCATAAAGAAGGCTGATCGCCGATGAATTGACGCTTTTGAATTATGGTGCTGGAGGAGACTCTTTAGAGTCCCATGGACTGCAAGAAGATCAAACGCATCCATTCTTAAGGAAATCAGCCCTGAGTGCTCACTGGAAGGACAGATAGTGAAGCTGAGGCTCCAATACTTTGGCCACCTCATGAGAAGAGAAGACTCCCTGGAAAAGACCCTGATGCTGGGAAAGATGGAGGGCACAAGGAGAAGGGGACGACAGAGGATGAGATGGTGGGACAGTGTTCTCGAAGCTACAAACATGAGTCTGACCAAACTGCGGGTGGCAGTGGAAGACAGGAGTGCCTGGCGTGCTCTGGTCCATGGGGTCACGAAGAGTCGGACACGACTGAACGACTAAACAACAACAACACCAATACAATAGTGCAGCGTGGATCAAATTAGCACCTGTTTGGCAAAGCAGGTCTTTAGAGCGAGGTAAAATACATCCCAGCGTTAGAAATAGACCCAAGATGGCGCTTGTGCTGCTCTTTCACTTTTCCAGTCGTACTTGGATTTTATGTGATCAGCACAGCAGAGCTGTGACTCTTAGCCAATTATTATATGGATCCAATCATATTAATTCAACAAAACTCTCCTCCGAGGCTGCCTTGCATGGCTTTATGCTTTCAGATGTCGAGTAAGGCTTTGTGGAAGAAGGAGAGCCTTAATCAATCTCAATAGAGAAGAAAAAATGTTTTAAAATATGAAAGAACAAGGATTTATTTTCCAGTAAATCATATCAGGCCTCATTCGGTTCCCAGCAGATTATCCTCACCTCAGTAAAATGTGACTGAACCCCTTTATCAGTATTGATCTGTTTAGGAATGGTCTGGAATGTTTCCTAGCATCTAGCAGAGATTAATTCTATTATCTGGTGTGAATACAGATAGCTGCTTCCTCCTACATCGAAGCTTCATTATACCAGTGTGGTGTAATTCTCCTTACTAGTTACTCTGGAGTAGGTTAGTCATCCTGTGAACTTGTACAGGTCATCTGTATTCACCCAAGACTCCCCTAGACAAGCAATTTAGTGAGCATCTGTTCTGATTTCCTTGCACAAAGCTTATATGGACATTAAGACTATGTCTGGTCATTTTGAAATTGATTGCAGGGAGGTTCCCTGACAATGAGCATTCACCTTGATTTGCTTGCGTCTTCCTGTTAATCATTAGCACTTACCCATGTTTTTCAGTGCATTTCCCCCATGACTTTCTTAAGAGTGGTGTAAAAATTGGGGTCAGGCTTTTGCTGCCCATGGGACTCTGGGTCACCTAAGTCCATGATCAGTTGGAGAAGAATGGATGGAGGCAGGATCCAGTGGAAAGCAAGGCAGATCTTTATTTTCTTTTGCAACAGAGTTCCCTCCCCTCCTTGCAAGCAGGTAGGAGAGACCCTGAACAAAGTTATGCAAGTCCTTTTGAAAGACTTTGCCCACCCCTTAGCCCAAGACCACCCCAAAAACGTCATACATACTTCACAGGAGGTGGTCTCCCATTGATATTTGAGCATGAGGCTTCTCTCCTGTCTGTCAGGATATCTGATACAGTAATGTATTTCCAGGGCGGGATGTGGGTGGTGCTGTGGTCTAAACCACAGAGCCTAGGGCTTGCCAGTCAGAAGGTCAGTAGTTCAAATCTCTGCGACGGGGTGAGCTCCCATTGCTCGGTCCCTGCTCCTGTCAACCTAGCAGTTCGAAAGCACGTCAAAGTGCAAGTAGATAAATCGGTACCACTCCAGCAGGAAGGTAAACGGCGTTTCCGTGCATTGCTCTGGTTCGCCAGAAGCGGCTTAGTCATGCTGGCCACACAAACCGGAAGCTGTACACTGGCTCCCTTGGCCAATAAAGCAAGATGAGAGCCATAGAATCATAGAATCATAGAATCATAGAGTTGGAAGAGACCACAAGGGCCATCGAGTCCAACCCCCTGCCAAGCAGGAAACACCATCAGAGCACTCCTGACATATGGATGTCAAGCCTCTGCTTAAAGACCTCCAAAGAAGGAGACTCCACCACACTCCTTGGCAGCAAATTCCACTGTCGAACAGCTCTTACTGTCAGGAAGTTCTTCCTAATGTTTACGTGGAATCTTCTTTCTTGTAGTTTGGATCCATTGCTCCGTGTCCGCTTCTCTGGAGCAGCAGAAAACAACCTTTCTCCCTCCTCTATGTGACATCCTTTTATATATTTGAACATGGCTATCATATCACCCCTTAACCTCATCTTCTCCAGGCTAAACATGCCCAGCTCCCTTAGCCATTCCTCATAAGGCATCGTTTCCAGGCCTTTGACCATTTTGGTTGCCCTCCTCTGGACACGTTCCAGTTTGTCAGTGTCCTTCTTGAACTGTGGTGCCCAGAACTGGACACAGTACTCCAGGTGAGGTCTGACCAGAGCAGAATACAGTGGCACTATTACTTTCCTTGATCTAGATGCTATACTCCTATTGATGCAGCCCAGAATTGCATTGGCTTTTTTAGCTGCCGCGTCACACTGTTGGCTCATGTCAAGTTTGTGGTCAACCAAGACTCCTAGATCCTTTTCACATGTACTGCTCTCAAGCCAGGTGTCACCCATCTTGTATTTGTGTCTCTCATTTTTTTTGCCCAAGTGCAATACTTTACATTTCTCCCTGTTAAAATTCATCTTGTTTGTAACCCCAGAGTTGTTCGGGACTGGACCTAACGGTCAGGGGTCCTTAACCTTTATTTCCTGCGCAGCCAGCTATTCCTTTGAGATGGTAAATACTTTAGTTTTTACAAACTAACACTTATTGACAACTTAACATAAGGTAACGTGAGGTGACTGTCTCGGGTGTCAGGATCTACAGGTGAAGCAGATCAGGCCCTCCAAGGAATACATTGCCTGCTTCTGTATTTGGCTCCTTGGAGGCCACGCCTGCCCCTTCTCCCTGCTGCCTCTACAGGTGCTATTAATTTCAAGCGTGGAAAGTTACCGTAAGCTGGTGTGAAAATTAGTAGCACTTAAAACATGCCCCCTTTCGGCTGCATCATTCTCAGCATTAGGCATTCTCAAATTTTTCAACTTCACTGTTAAGGAGAGAGATAATTTTGCAGGGGCTAAGCAGAGGAAAGAAAGAGCACATAGATGACCGAAAATGATGACTCAGGCGGTGAGTGAAAAGATAGATGGGGGGAGTTAAAACGTGAAGAAATGTGGGCTACAAGAGTGGGAGGAAATGACAGCTTGGGATGTAAGTGGATGAGAGCAGTACAGAGCCTTGAAGGTAAAGGGCAAGATATTTGAACTGCATGCAAACAGTGAGAGCAAACAAGGACAGGAATTCACAGGCAGGTCAGGAACAATGGAGAGAGGCAAATTAGTATGGTGCCTTGAGTTTTTGGCAAGGCTGGGGTGAAATTAGAGAGAGGTTTCTGCGACATATACATATGTCTAATATAATATGTTTATGATGTTATATATAAGGAAATCAGCCCTGAGTGCTCACTGGAAGGACAGATCGTGAAGCTGAGGCTCCAATACTTTGGCCACCTCATGAGAAGAGAAGACTCCCTGGAAAAAGACCCTGATGTTGGGAAAGATGGAGGGCACAAGGAGAAGGGGACGACAGAGGACGAGATTGCTGGACAGCGTTCTCGAAGCTACCAGCATGAGTTTGACCAAACTGTGGGAGGCAGTGGAAGACAGGAGTGCCTGGTGTGCTCTGGTCCCACGGGGTCACGAAGAGTCGGACACGACTAAACGACTAAACAACAACAACAACAAAAATCAATATAGTCAGTGCTATTTTTCTAGAAAAAGAGAGCTCACCACGAACACCTCCCTCGTTCTCTTAGAACCTCTCACCTGAGAGGTGATGGAACTGAGTTCTAGCAAGTTCCAGCTAAAAAAAAAGCCCTGAATATAATGAAATATGCCTCTTCTTGTTATTCCTTTTTTTCTGATCAAGAAACAGAACACAGAGTGGGGCTAACAGCAAAAGTGATTGCTCTTTTATTTAACGTAGATCGGTCCATTCCAACTCTTTGATGATGTGCGCCTTGATGTTGATGCCTAATCTGTGGAAGGTTTTCAGAACATAATTGTAAGTGCTGTGAACTTGTCAAGAGATGAGATTACTTAAAACCAATCTGAATACCTGGGAATTAATTGAATACTAAGAAGGAAATATGATACAGTTGGAAACAGAGACTGATTAAATACTGATATTTATTGATGGTTGTTATAACTATTGAGAATGGGTGTGATCCAATATAGACATTGGCTTGTGTAGTGGGGCTTCTCCTTCAGCTAATCCCTCATGCAGCCCCCTTTGCAACCGAAATTATTTTAGGAATGTGCAGAGGGGCTGGAAGGGGAGATGAGATACAGCATGTCCTGTTGCCCAAGGAGATTTCCGTTGTCCAGTGGGGTGGACATCATTGGGTGTCAGCCAGTTATTTTAACTAATAGTTTATCAGGATTATTATAATACACACAAAACACCCAGGAAGCATCGAATGGAGATGACAAAAAAATGAGAATCCAACTCAAAGACCAGCATTATTGTGAACCATCAACAGCACAGTCTTCCTGTACAGATATATTCAGAAATAAGTCAAATTAAATTCAGTGGGACTTACTCTCGGGTAGATGTGTGTATAGAGTTGTGGCCTAACCTAATAAAAAAAGACATCTGGTAATGGAAAACATTGAGAAGGTAATTAATCAAAATGAGTGCTCTGACAGAAATTAATATTAATTTCCCAATCATTACCAACCTGTATATTTGAGGAAAAAAATAGATGAGTGATGGAGAAGTATAATAATGTCCACATAAAACAAAAGGCGAGAATTAGCTCAAAGCAGCATAAAAATAATTCAGGCCAACCTTGTATATGACTTTTCATGATACTAAAGGCTGGTGGACTAGTTTAAAACCTCTCATATGTATTGTTGTGCTAATAAAGCATGGTTATAGTAAGACTCCCTTAAAGGTAAAGGTAAAGGTACCTGTCAGGGAACTGCCATCGGAGCAGGAGGAGGTGAGAGGGCTCTCGGACGATGGTGGAGAGGGTACCAGTAGGAGGAGGGATAGCCCATACGCAGGGGACGGAAATCAGCGTAACACCAGTGGAGAAGGGGAGGAGATAAAGGAAGCGGAGAGTTGGCTCCAGGACTCTTCGCAGGAGACAAGCGGAGAGGGGACAAGTGCTCCGTTGCCCACACCCACAGCGCGCAAAAAACTTTCGCGCAGGCAACGGGGGAGGAGACTGGGCGTCAAGCAGCTTTTATGTTGGAAGCGGTTTAAGAAACGCCCACTGATGGATTCTGCCAGCGACTGAGGCAGCCACGAGATAGAGGCTGCTCTGTCAGAAAGGGTTCAACCATGCAAGATAGCCACGAGTAAAGGCAATTTACGCACAAGCAATCCCTAGAACCATAACAGTACCCCTGCCCGTACAGGCCAGTCTTGCCAGACTCTAGGGTTGTGCGCTCATCTCACTTAAGAGGCTGGGAGCCAGCGCTGTCCGCAGACACTTCCGGGTCACGTGGCCAGCGTGACAAGCTGCAGCTGGCGAGCCAGCGCAGCACACGGAACGCCGTTTACCTTCCCGCTGGTAAGCGGTCCCTATTTATCTACTTGCACCTGGAGGTGCTTTCGAACTGCTAGGTTGGCAGGCGCTGGGACCGAAGGACGGGAGCGCACCACGCCGTGGGGATTCGAACCGCCGACCATGTGATCGGCAAGTCCTAGGCGCTGAGGTTTTACCCACAGCGCCACCAGCGTCCCTAAGTAAGCGTTAGAATTTCATCAAGGCTTGGGGTGTTAAGATGAGTGCTAGACACTTCCTATTCCTGAATTTGGCAAGTGTTAGAAGCTAATCAAGTCAGGCTAACCTCCCGGGTGATGGACCAGTAACAGGACAAAGCATGAAGGGCTTGAGCGAGACAGCAAGTGGATGGGAGTTATTTTCTCAAGAAGGAAGGCAGCAGACAGAAGTAACAGAAGCAGAGGAATGTTTGATGTCTGTTTGAATCCAAGGCTGTGGTTATGGGAGAAGCAAGACCCCTCCTCTCCATCATAGGCTCAGGTTGTATTTATGCGTAAATTAACCATATATCATAAAGACACTGCAGTCTCCTCTGTGCCCAAAGGAAACACAAACTATTCCTGTGGAACCTTGCGGAGCTCGGAGATTGGGGTGGCATGCAACAGTAGTTAACAGGTGGCGTTCAACATCTTTTTTTATATATATAATATTTTTATTCAGTTTTTTACATAAAAAAAGAGAAAACAACAGAAAAATACAAAAATACAAAAATACAAAACGACAAGAACAACAATACAAAAGAGAAAAGAAAAAGAACAAACAAAAACAATTCCATTTTCGTAGTATTCCTTGCATTTACTTATTTCTCAGACTTCCCCACACCTCCCCTCACTGTATTCCAGTTCATATATTTAATCAGCAAATCCCTTCCCTCTATCTTAACTAATCTTTATCTTAATATCTTAATATATCTTGATCTCCTTAATCTCTTAATATATTAAGCCTTTTAATTTTACACCTTTTAACCTTTGAATTTTCTATACTCCTTCACCACTTTGTTACTAATAACCTTTTACGTTCAATCCGATGTCATTCTAACATTCATTAAAAGGTGGCGTTCAACATCAAAACAGCACAAGAATTGTAGCTTGCCAGACATAGCAATCCCTCCTCTCCTCTTCTGTGTGATGTCTGGGAGTTCTCCTGGACCCCCCAAAAAAACCCAATTTTAGGGGCTCAGGGGGAGAGAGGAGGGGAAAGTCCTTACTGATGGCAGTCATGAGGTGAATCCCACACATGGTTTCTATACTGAAGGCTCGGTATTTGTGTAAGAAAAGCATGAGCCCACAATAATGAGTGTCTTGTATGAGCCGTGTTTTTAAACTTACAAAGTAAACAGTCGATTTTTACTATTGGCAGGAAGGTTCAGATCTTGCTGATGAAAGCAATGTGCCAATATCTTATAAATAAAATTAAAACTTTGATTTGATTTGAGCATGCCCATTTAAAACTCGCCTCATGAAGATTTTGAGGACAAAGCATATATGGTCCGATCAGATATATATTGAGGAAATAACAGAAGTGAAAGATGAGAACCGTAAATGTCAGTATTATATGAAATGTCACTGGAAATTGAAAGTAATGGAATGTATCTGATATAGAAAGATGAAGGCAAGATATGTGGTGCAATCATATGTCTGCTTATGTGGAAATAAGCCAAGCTATATTCACCAGAGCTTATTCCTAAATAAGTATGCAAAGGAACGCATAATAGAAAATTCTCAGCGGTAGAACAGACCATTGCTGTGTATGGAAATACTTGAGAATTGCTTCAAGCTCAACAATCTCATGTCTGTTGCTATTTTTGTGGGGGATTTAATGTGTCGCACCGGCAAATTCAGGTTGTACAGTCGACTCGCAACTTACGCATGTTTAACATATTTTCTCCAAATTCAATCGTCTCTGAGAGTAGGTTTAACTCTCAAGATTCCCTCAGGAATCGACAACCCTCCAGTCCACTCTACTGGAATTTGGTTGTCAAAGGCCACACAAATAACCTTTTTGTTACCTAACCTAAAATTAGTAACACAATCGAAAGAGCGAGAATTGATGCCAAAACAGTAATTATTCAGCTAATAATAAATAGATGCCATGACTGTTATAAAACTCGCTGTGTGCAGCCCTCCTGTTTGAGCAGTTCTTTTTACAGCAGAGGGCTGGAGGGTTAGCAGCTGGAGACTAGCTTCAGTTGCATGTGTACAAATTTATTAGCAGCATTAAAATTCAGTGAATCACACTGAATCACATCTTCATAGTTTTCAGAGCAAAATTAGCATATAATTTCTCCAGCCGCCATTTATAGCCAATTTAGATGATAATATTTTGACATGAAATCTAACCGTTTCTCCTCTGATCGTTGACATTTAATACATCCCATCGATTTCACTAGAAGAGTTTCCAGGTGTGCTTAGAGAATCCTGCCCATGCAAAATATTTACCTCAGTCCTCCCACTCTTAAACTCAACTGAAGAAATATTGTGGGTGGGAGAAACGGTTGAAACAGCACGAGAGAATGGGGACGTGTCTCTAGATGTCTTGGGGTAGATGTAGGATAAAAATAAGCAAGGCCCCAAAATAAATGTGTAATTTTGCCTACTCCAACAAACACTGAAATAGCAACCACACATTCCATCATTGGCTTGGGTCCAATGGTAGAGCTACTAAGAGCAGACCCAATGGAAGTTGAACACCATAATTTCAAAGTACAACTTTGCTGGGTACTGTCACGGGCTGGCTGAATCCGGATGATGCAAACCCATGACAGACACATCCCAGTGTTTCTTCTATAGGATAAGAACATCAATGTGATGTCAAGGACTGGCGGGAGACAGAGGAGTGGCAGGAGGTACCAGCAAGGAAGCCCCCTAAGGAGGAAGGCTCAGAGCCAGGGGAATGGTGGTGGGACAATGAGGGATGGTCAGAGGAAGAAGAGAGAGCAGGAAAAAAATGGTGTCAAGTCTTGGGCAAACTCCCATTTCTTTGTATCCAACCCAAGATTTCTAAGCATTCAAGCTGGACTCTCAAATTGGTCCATGGGTGACATTCTAGTCTAAAGAAGCTGTGCCTCTCTTTGAATTGGAAATTGTTACTGTTTAATTTATGAATCACCTTTCCTATCGATTTCAAGCCAATTTACAGCCATACAATGAAACAGCACAAATAAACACCCTAGGACACGTTTTCCATCCAGCTGGAAGAGCTTGTTGAAACAAGAACTTATTCCATAGATTCTGGGAACTACAAACAATGGATGCCAATAATTTCTCAACACACACACCAGCAGGAGAACCACAATTTCCTCATACTAGTTTTAGCATATATATATATAAAATGAGGCTATGTGCAGATCATTTCCCTCAAAGAATTCTGGTCACTGTAGTTTGCTAAGGGTTTCTGGGAATTTCAGCTCTGTAAGGTGTAAGGGGTAAACCACAATACCCAGAATTCTTTGAGGGAATGGGTGTGTTTTGAATGTGTTTTAAACGTACAGTGTGCACACAGCCCCAAAGAGAACCCTTCTCTCTATCTTGCTAGTTTACTATGTGACTAGAGGGTTGTTTTTTTCCTTGTTTCAATGGGGTACAGAATCCCAACACTTGTACAATGGTACCTTGGGTTACAGACGCTTCAGGTTACAGACTCCGCTAACCCAGAAATAGTACCTTGGGTTAAGAACTTTGCTTCAGGATGAGAACAGAAATCTTTTTTTTTAATATAATTTTTTATTTTTAACATATCATTTTCAACAGTAATTAAACATACTTTTACATCTTATTCAAATTTTTGACTTCCATCAATCCTGTCTGAAAATTTTCCAGTCTAATCTCTCAGTATGCATTTCTTATCTTCCCTATTACATTTCAAACTCATAACCAATATCTCTATCTTTTTCTACTTTGTAACACTTCGTATATTTCTCCTTACAAAACTTCTTGTAGTCCTACTAGCGTAATTTGTTGATTACAGTTGCTCTTCAGATAATTCATATACTTCTTCTGGTCCTGCAGGTTTCAAATCCTTCCTGTCATTTTGTCCAATTCTTCATAGTCCATTAATTTTGTCTGCCATTCTTTCGTCGGAATTTCTTCTTGTTTCCATTTCTGGGCTAACAATACTCTTGCCACAGTTGTTGCATATAAAAACAATTTAACATCTTGCCTGTTAATGTCCTCACCTATAATACCAAGTAAAAATGCTTCTGGCTTTTTTAAGAATGTGTATTTCAACATCTTTTTCATCTCATTATATATCATTTCCCAGAAGTTCTTTACGATGAGAACAGAAATCATGGGGCGGTGGCGTGGCGGCAGTGGGAGGCCCCATTAGCTTAAGTGGTACCTTAGGTTAAGAGCAGTTTCAGGTTAAGAACGGACCTCCAGAACGAATTAAGTTCTTAACCAGAGGTACCACTGTACTTTGATGCACTCCCATCTAGCAACAGCCGCGAGACATTACACAAATCTCCTGATCATGTAGCTGAGCCCTCAGCAGATATGATGGGATGTATTGCCAGTTCAGCGGTGAAGAGATTATTTGGTGAGGTTTTCTGATGCTGAGAGAGGCAGTCCTCATTATTCATGCACAGGGTAGTGGTGTTAAAGACGCCTTAAATACATGAAAGGAAAATGCACTTTCCCCAGCAGCCACGTTTACACATTTGCAATATTCATTATCCACCCTTTTGTCCTGTAATGGCAAAACTGTCACCTCCCACTTCCTTCTCCAGGCACTTCTGACACATCCGTCAGCTGCCCACAGCAAGTTCATTAGAAAATGCCTTTTGACAGGAGTGGCAGTTCTTGACCCAGAGGTATGAAAGCTGTTAGGATGATCAGCATAAGGACAGCCTGTGGGGCAAATTCTGAGGTAATAACAGACATCGGGCTTTACATAATATTATCCAAGACATTCTTAAAGGGGTTGTTAATACTGCTTCAGCCACAGTGCTGGTTGACATTTTAATTTCGCAGGGTTTAGAAAAACTGACTTTGCATTCTGCAAAAAACCAAAAAACCAAAACCAAAACCCCTCTCTTTTGGGGCATTCCTATTCCCAGATCAACATTCGCTGTATTTTCACTTGCTAATAAGCACTTCCATAGTTCATCGCAAGTAGAGTAGATGACAGTTTTATCTGAGCTTTCCTTACGTCATCGATTTGAGAGGCAGAAACTTGTGACTTTATTTACTTTTTTTCAAAAACGGTGTGTGTGTCGGGAATATCAGTTTAAAAGACGAAAACAGAGAGAGGAAAGAAATGAATGTGTTGAATAATAATAGTAGGCATTACTATTATTACTTTGAGACATTTATTTATTTTAAGCCTTAGGTGCTGTACAATAGTTTAAGTTTAAAAGGAACAAACGCCCTCAGGCTGACAAATCCTCTTGCTAATAGATATATGACTTTGAAACAAGGGCTCAGTGGAATCAAATAGCAAAGGCAAGTAAAAACAAAACTGTACTGAAATTGTATATATTTTTGTGGGCGATTGAACTTTAGAAATCACACTGAGGTTGATTCTCATGGAGATGATTCTTTTCCATCACAGTAACTTTATTAGTTAGCCTGGGTTGCCTAGTCTGCAGAGGGAAGGGCTGTAGCTTAGTGGTAGAACATCTGCCTTGCATTCAGAAGGTTGCAGGTTCAATCCCTGGCATCCCCAATTAGGGCTGAGAGGGCCTTTAGCAGGGTTTCCCAAAGCTGTAGTCTTTGGACTACAGTTCCCATCATCCCTGACCACTGGTCCTGCTAGCTAGGGATGATGGGAGTTGTAGTCCAAGAACAGCTGGAGACCCAACTTTGGGGAACTCTGCCCTAGAGAGTCACTGCCTGTCAGTGCGGGCAACATTGAACCAAATGGATGCAATGGTCTGACTCAGTATTCTTATGGAGGTGGTTAAGCATTCAGTTCACACATGCAGGTTCATCAGTTGGGAAAAGCAGCATCAGGTGGTGACGTCCGCCTAGGACCCACATACCTACAGGACCGCCTCTCCTGGTAATGCCCCGCAGAGGACCTTAAGGTCCACAAATGACAACACTTTGGAGGCCCCAAGTCACAAGGTGGTTAGATTGGTCCCGACTAGAGCCAGGGCCTTTTCAGTACTGGCCCCGACTTGGTGGAATGCTCTGTCACAAGAGACTAGGGCCCTGTGGGACTTGACATCTTTCCACAGGGCCTGCGAGACAGAGCTGTTCTGCCTGGCCTTTGGTTTGGACTCAGTCTGACCCTTATGTTTTCCCTCCCCTTATGCTTTTGATCCATGGGCTACTTTTAAAATGAGGCTGTATTTTAATTCCTCTCCCCCCCCCCCATTATGATGTTAGCTGCCCTGAGCCCAGCTCTGGCTGGGGAGGGCAGGGTATAAATAAAATTTATTATTATTATTATTCTATGAACCAGCCACTGCACAAGTACCACGGACAGCACTCTCATGCCATTCCACATTACAGTGGTACCTCGGGTTAAGTACTTAATTCGTTCCGGAGGTCCGTACATACCTGAAACTGTTCTTAACCTGAAGCACCACTTTAGCTAATGGGGCCTCCTGCTGCCGCCGCACCGCCGGAGCACGATTTCTGTTCTTATCCTGAAGCAAAGTTCTTAACCTGAAGCACTATTTCTAGGTTAGTGGAGTGTGTAACCTGAAGCGTATGTAACCTGAAGCGTATGTAACCTGAGGTACCACTGTACTAGGGTCAATGAGCCTTCTGTCAACAGCCAGATTCAGCCCACTGATGACAACAGGAGAGAATTAAACATGTTCTTAATAGAGCAATCCAAAGGGAGAGCGGGTAGTGAACCCAAGGCAGAGGACTAGCCAAAGTCATGTTGGCCTCATGTGGCAGCGGAGAATGCATTTCCTCTCCCTGCCCTTTGCTTGTTGTGTCTTCTTGCATCTTCCTTCCCATTGTTCCCAATGGCATGGAAAAGGCCAGCTCTGGGGTGGCCCCTGTTCTGGGTGCGTGTCAGGGAACAGGAGAGCTCAACTCACCTAACTAAACCCCACCGGTGGTGGAGGAGAGGCCGCCATGGAAACATCCACAACAGCAACAAAGAGACCTCCACGAACGAGGGAGATCCACAAAGTCCTATGGGTTTTTTTGGGATGCCCTTCTGGGCTTTGTAGGATTGCACCCTAAATCAACCACTGAATTCTGTGAGGTGTCAAAGCACTTATTCTTTTGTTTGACTGTCCCCTTAGCGTGTGTAAGAATGCATAACAGCAAATGTTACAAATGATGCTATAAGGGCTGTTTTGCTTCGTAGGGATGTCCTTAGGAGAGCAGAAACACATCTAAGCAAGTTCAGAATTATGACCAATGCATTTTATTATTAAATATTTACACTGAACGTTTTCAGGCTTTAAACGTCTAACTGCCAGCAGCGTAATAGCTCTGCGGCTATTCAGGGCATATTTGAAGTACCCATGTGGAGTAGCTAAAGCACATCTCCAGCAGATTATTAACATTTAATTGTTGCATTCCATCCTCTTGTCTTGTCTTAACATCATGGATCATGGGGCCGGGGGGGAGGAACCGCCAGGTATTGTTAGAGTTGTGATGGCCTTTGGAAATAAATCATTCAGAAGCAAAGGAAATCTTTTACTGAAAATAGCAATAATGGTGACTAAGTGAGCTCATTCTACTTACCTGTCATGCTGTTTGCTAAATGCATGCATTTAAAAAGAAGGAAACGAAAAGCTAAGACCATCATAAATCTTCAACTGCCCAGCTAGTTAACAGGCACGCTCTCTCTCTCTCTCTCTCTCTCTCTCTCTCTCACACACACACACACACACAAAAGTGTGTTCAATGTACATTTAGTCACACTATCTAGACTGAAACAGGATGCGTGGATTATTCTTAACCTTTTAAGTGATGTTTAAAAATATGCACCCAAATGGGAGCCCCGTTCAGATGGCCTTTGTTTCACATATTCCCATGCACTAAATACGTAATAAAACAAAAACAAACCAATAACCGCCCCAACCCCCCACATTTAAAAGGCCATAGGATGTTAATCAACCTGGCTATAGAGAAACATCTTCACCCGACACCAAAAAATATATATAATGGAGGTGGTCAGGCAAGCCTCCCTGGGGTAAGCATTTAACAAATGGGCTGCCATTGCTGAAAAATCCCCCCATTTGGTTCATGTTCCTGGAAAGCAGATGTGTTCAATAGTAGACCCACTGAAAGTTATGGACTTTTAGTCAAGTTCATTAATTTCAGCAGGATTAGTATTGGGTATAACTCAAAGGCTGGAGGAACGCGGGTGGCGCTGTGGGTTAAACCACAGAGCTTAGGACTTGCCAATCAGAAGGTCGGCGGTTCGAATCCCCGCGACGGGGTCAGCTCCTGTTGCTAGGTCCCTGCTTCTGCCAGTTCAAAAGCATGTCAAAGTGCAAGTAGATAAATAGGTACCGCTCTGGTGGGAAGGTAAACGGCGTTTCCATGCCCTGCTCTGGTTCGCCAGAAGTGGCTTAGTCATGCTGGCCACATGACCCGGAAGCTGTATGCCGGCTCCCTCAGCCAATAAAGCAAGATGAGCGCCGCAACCCCAGAGTCGGTCATGACTGGACCTAATGGTCAGGGGTCCCTTTACCTTTATAACCCATAGGCTAGTCTGGAGGAACAATGAAAGAGTATTCCCTATGTGGACAAATGAACAAATGACTTCTCCAGACAAGCTAGAAAGCAGAATCACACCACTACAGCCGAGTTAACTGAATCTGCAGAAATTGGATACCAGTATCCCTTTCACAGAGAGGTGAAAAGAAGACTAATTTTTCTGACATGTATATGTAAAAAACGCCACGGACATAAGTGGAGGCAGACACATGGAGGCACTGCATGGCATCTGATGCACTGCTTCTGTTATGAAAATGCTTCTTCTGTTGCTGCTTTTATATAGGTATATGCTCAGACATTTTTAACAAGTCAGAATAAAGCATGCAAGTCCCCCGCCCTCAGCATTGTGGCTCAACCGCTTGTCATGTTGTGCTAATACATTCTTGTGTATGATAAAATCCCAGAAGAGCGTTTAGATGGGAGCTATCATAAAAACGAAATGGTTGAGAGAGGCTCAGAAAGTGGCAGAGACGGAGGGCAGGAAGGCAAAAGTGTCTGAAGGGATTCCAGAAATAGTTATGTGGAGCAGTCGTTTGTATTACTGAGACGGGTCTGGAGGAAAGCAAGTCATCCGCCGGGGAACAAGTTCAGTTCTTCTACATCTCGATCCTGATTCCTGCAACATTCTGCTACAAAACCAGAGGCCCGTTCAAGACATTGTCCTTCCCAATAATACTGAGCCTGTCAGTCTGGAAGTGAAACACGGCCAACCCAAACAAGGCGTTGGGTTCTGTACTCTTGAAGGACTTGCTAGGAGAGATGTCATTGAATTTTGTAAGTGTTGAGTTTTCATTCCAACGGGGCTAAATTCGCTTGACCGCAAACATCAGGGACAAGTTGCCAAGTCAACGCCACACTCTTAGTGACTGCTTGATATTTAGAGGAACTTATTCCTGTGACCACTAAAAGAAATGAGTTGGGCTGAATTTTAGCAAACACAGCAACTCCAATTGAGCAACCAATTTCTATGTGGGATCTGTTTTCCCCCTCTGAAATGCATTACGGCAGCCATTCACATTCTTTGTTATTGTTATAAGACTTTTAAGGTCATATATAAAAGATAAATGTTCATAGCTGTATATATAAACCACATGTCTGAAACCCCACAGAAAAAGTCCTGAAACCAGTTTGTCCCTCCCAAATTGACCTCAAATATTTCTCTGCCAGGTCGAAGGAAAATGGAAAAGCCTCCTCATTGTCTTTTCATTCACAAATCCTGTCTTAAGGGTATGTCTGTGTATGAATAGGGTGAGCCTGTGACCTGGCTCAGGAACAAAGTATTTATCATTACAAAAGACTGGCCAAGCTCCCCAGGTAATCCAATCAAGTGACCATTAACAGGTAACCTGCCAGAAAGGAGATAAACAACGCACTCAGATTTCTGTTGTAGACCACCTTTTCTGTGATGTATATATGGTGTTTCTGGGGTTGGTCTTGGACTCCAGGGCAGGCAATTTAAAATGTCTATATAAGGGCGGACACATCTTTGTTCTGGGTCTTCCTGCGTGTGAGGGGAGCACCCTGTTGCAACAGCTTTAATAAATATCAGGCTTACTAGCTGCTTTGCTTCTCAATATTCTCTGGTTGGCCTCTGTTATTTTCTCCTACCGATAGGGAACCCACTTAAGGACTCTATACAGGCTCTTGGATACCCCATAAGGGAAGAAGGGCAGATTTTGTTTACAACATTATCTCCTCCTTGTTGCCTTTCAAATCCTGGTTGCTAGCTAGCTGACCATTTGCATTGTAGATGTGCCTGGTTAGGTGGAGCTGTTGGTTAAGTTAAATGGTGGCAGCCTAGGAGCTTTATAAAGAAAACTGAGGTCATTCTGCACAAGTTTCGTTCAGCGTTCTCATCTCTCATCCTCAACTCAACATGTTTTTCATTAATTTCTCATACAGAAGAGGAAACAGTGCAGGCCCTTTTTGCCATTGAGAAGGAATGACAGTTTATGTTTTTATTTAAAACATGAATGTTACTGAACTTTTCAAACATTTCCTTTTTTATATTGAGCAAGTAGCTTTTTATATATATAAAAAAGACTCAGAATTTGTGAGGACACACCCATATCCTGTCTTGTCTCTCCACTTTCTTGTCATTTAGACTTGCCCTCATCCATCAATTACCATCTGCGTTGTCTGCCTGGGTATTTATTTTTTATTTTATTTTTTTGCAGCGGGGAAGGTTTAAATTATTATATGAATATTCATGTGGTAAAACAGGATTTCACAGTATAATAAGAAAGGATCCAAGTATGACTAAAAACATATGTTTTCCTGTACAATCTTTTATACAAAATTGTGAACGAAAGGGGAGGAAATTGCAAGGAAAGACTGTAGTAGTTTATTATGGCACTGACAGGTAGCAGTTGTAACTTCACACTTAGCCTGTACATCTGAACAGTAGCAGTTTGGACTTTTGTCAGGTAAGGGCAATTACTTTAAAATGCAGGGAGAACAGCAGTACTTTAAACCAGAGTTATATTTTGTTTTATGGCCTGGCATGTGGGGGATGGGAGGGGCTGCTACTGCATTGTTACAGCTGCCATCCTAAACGCATTTACGACAGAGTAATCCTCACTACATTCTGACTTACTTCTGAGTAAACACATGCGTGTGCTGTGGACAACGCGATCCTTCGGAACATTGAGTCGGGTGCAAGTTGACTAAAATCCACCTCAAGGTGGTGTAGACATTCAAACAATAAAACAATTGTGCAGTAAAATATCACTGCAATGCAAATAAACTGTAACTGATATACTGGCACCTGAAGCAGAAAAATCCCGCAAACACCTCTTCCTCCTTCCCGGCAGTAAAAATGCAATAAACTGAACGGCGTACAAATTTGCTACCTGGCATGACACCCCAAACCAGCTGGCTACCTTTGACTTTCTCTGTTATTTAAAACGATCAGAACTTCTCAGTCCACGCTGGAAAGCAATCATATTGAGTTGAGAGCCTGCAGTGGGTCTCAACAAAACATGTTCTCCCTAGCAGAGAGCACGTGTTGCGGTGGGGGATACAAGCCACCCCAGTGTTGCTGGGCGGATTTGTGGAGAGACCCAGGCAGTGAATTGGTTAATTGGGTCGCTGGGGAGAATTGCTTGTTGCCAATTTTGAAGGAGGGGTCAGAGGTTTTAAATATTGGACGCCCAACTTTGGGCGTCCTCTTGGCTGCTTGCACCAGATCACCCGCCCAACCTCCCTGTATTGGGGGGGTTGTTTGCTTGACCTTGCTATGCCTGTCATGGGGTCGTCTGCTTTGAGGCAGGGGCCTGGTAGGAATTTTGTCCATTTGGTTGATTGGCTGGTGCCATTTGGGTTTTGCCTACTGCGTAGCAAATCGTCACAACTTGTAAGGTTGGCGGTTAGGCATTGGTTAAAATTGGTTGGTGGAGGGGTAAGTGCCTACCCCTCCAATGGTGCTGTGGAAAGGGAATTCCGTTAAAGGAATCCAGGGGCTTGCCATTCTTTTCGTCCTTGTCGCTGGCATCGGACTTGGGCTGTGCAAGCCACCAGAAGCATGAGGATGAGAAGTGAGGGACTGAGGCCCAGCTTCATTTTCTCCCCAAAATTGTTTCCCTCACTGGTTCCTGCTGGAATCCGGAAGTCAGTTCTGTCCCTGGGCAAGGACAGCTAGTCGGAACCAATGCCTAAGCAACCACTCACTTGTGTGTATTTAAATAAAGTTGTGGCCAAAATCGTGCCAAAAACCAAAACCAAAATTGACACGCAAACACCATCTCTAGCAAGCAACTCATTTGGTCCAACAAGGAGTTCCTTGAGGTTAAGGTGTTCGAGTCAGAGGAAGAGCACTAGGCTAGGGCTCAGATTATACCTTCTTCCCTTTCGTCCCAGAAGCCATTGATGAAGCTTCCACTAGGATAGTGTTCAAAGACTAAAAGGGAGAGAGTTCTTCACCCCTGTGCCCTCTTTGCTCTTCAAACTGAGGGTTCTGTCTAAGCTCAGAGGAAACTCAAAGCAAAAATTTGCAGAAAAATGGGATGGTTATAGAAGATATGTTCAAAAATACAACAATAGTTTTGACTCCGTGCCAGCATTCGAGTGATAAAGGAACTGAAAGGAGGTGGACAACAATTAAGGATTTATTATGTTTTCAGAATGTATTGGAAAAATTATATAGAAAGGTTTATTGTTTTGTGTACATTCAAATGTAAGATAAAATATATGCAAAGGGACTTGACAGGAAGTCAAAGTTGAAGAAAAGGTTTTGGAAGATAAAAGGGGAAAAAATATTTACTTTCATTATTAACATGTGTGCGGATGTGGGTGTGTGGGTGTCTGCACATACGTGTGTTTTTGTATGCAATGTTTGGGAGGAAATAAGATGGTAAATAACAAATAACAAACTAAATATTGATGTATGTAATTTTTATTTCTTAATTATATTTAGTGGTAGTATGGCTGTATTGTTTTTTGTAACACAAAATCATTCAATAAAAATTACAGTGGTGCCTCGCAAGATGAAATTAATTCGTTCTGCGAGTTTTTTTGTCTTGTGAATTTTTCGTCTTGCGAGGCACCACTGTGCATTGACGGTTTCCCATAGGAATGCATTGACGGTTTTAAGAAAAAGGCGCAAGACGTTTTCGTCTTGCGAAGCAAGCCCATAGGGAAATTCGTCTTGCGAAGCAACTCAAAAAAATCTTTCGTCTTGCGAGTTTTTCATCTTGCAAGGCATCCGTCTTGTGAGGTACCACTGTATTAAAAAACAAAAAACAAACTGAGGGTTCTGTCCCCACTTGCCACATTATTGCAGCAACTTTCGGTATAAACTACTCCTAACGACTACCAAATGTTGCTCAAAGCTGAAGATCCCTGTCCAGATCACATCACCTAACCTGTCAAGTCTCCTTATTCAGCCGGGACATGCATAGAATTACAGAAGCAATCCTGGCTTCTGATTTCATCTGTGAATGTCTTGTTTTCCCCCTCCAGTGCTGCCATCGCTGAGCATGAACTTATGGTCTGTGTGTGTGGCTTGGGAGGTGCACGGTCAGGGGAAAAACAATGCTGTCCAGGGTTGTAAAGACTGCGGAGAGAATAATTGGGTGCACTCTTCCCACCTCGGATCAAATCTATGCTTCCAGGTGCCATATGAAAGCTGCAGAGATAGTGCAGGAGAGTGCGCACCCCGGAAATGATCTCTTTCAGCTTCTGCCTTCTGGAAGAAGGTACAGGGTTATAAAGACTAGGACTAGCCGCCTGAGAAACAGTTTCTATTCAAATGCGATTTTGGTTTTAAATGCAGTGTAAGGTAGTCTCTATGGGAGTATGTTGTATTTAATTATGGGGTATCAGAGTTTTTAGGGGGCTAAGCAGGCTGGGATAGCAGGCTTGTTGGCTTTTGAATGCCCAATGTAGATTTTTTCAGTTTTGTTGTTCTGTATGGGACAATGACAATAAAGATTATCATATTGTATGGGAGAAGGGTGAGCCAGTGGGAAGAGAAAGTGAGCGAGGAGGGAAAAGAGCAAGTTGCCACCAGGTAGGCACTGTGGCAGTGGAGGCGGCCAACTGACTCTCGTGCCTTTTGGTGGCTGCGCTTCTGCGCAAGCCAGCTGACTTGCGTGGCAGCGCAGCACCGAAAACCTCACATCCTGATTTTTTGCTAGAAAATGTTGGAAGGTATTCATCAACAACGCTTTCAATGGTAAACAACTAAAACAATTCCAGCCATTCAACAAGAAAAGTGTAAGAACAATTAAACCCTGTTCCGTGTAGAACATAATTTGAAATGTACTTCCGCAGGTGAAAACGATCCAAACATTTAAATGCAGTTCTATATACAAAACCGGTTAAAAATACTGTACTTCGAGTACAGATGCATAGTGGGATAAAGATTTCTACTTAAAAGGCTTGTTGGGAAAGGATGCAAACGACCCAGAAATGCCTCATGGCTGATGTGTAATTCACTTGAGTCAACCACAGCCACAGGGAACAACACAGTGACACGCTAGGGGAACTCTGCGCAAAAGACTTTTGCTTGACTCATTGTACAGCCTAGACTGTCATGATGGGTTTTCGAGGCTGAATTAGAAAGTATCTAATGCAGGCACAATTAGGGATGGAGAAGAAACTGCATTCAGCTCTGGTTTTAAAGCCTACTAGGATTTTCACTTTCCAAAACAATATGTGCATTGAAACGCAGTCGTCCTTTGCACCTCTCTGAATCTTGCAGGGGAATTCTGCAGCCAAATAATGTGCACCCAAAATGCACTCGCTAGGGTAAAGCGTGCATAGAAATGCATATATTAGTGAAAAGAATGTAGAAAAATATTATCCCAAAACATCTGGAAGGCATTGGGTTGGGGAAGGCTGGCTTAAATGGGCAGCTCCTTACTATTCCATAGTGAGTCAGATCTGAAACACTTTGGCAAATAAAGACACTAGTGGCTACTGGCCCGGCCACAGTAGCTGCTCTCCAACTTCCTTGCATCCAGACTGGTCTGCAGTAGTGGAATTTGCCATACTGAAGCTCAACATCAAAAGAACTAAGATCATGGCCACTAGTCCCATCATCTCCTGGCAAATAGAAGGGGAAGAAATGGAGGCAGTGAGAGATTTAACTTTCTTGGGCTCCATGATCACTGCAGATGGTGACAGCAGCCACGGAATTAAAAGACGCCTGCTTCTTCGGAGAAAAGCAATGACAAACCTAGACAGCATCTTAAAAAGCAGAGACATCACCTTGCCAACAAAGGTCCGTATAATAAAAGCTATGGTTTTCCCAGTAGTGATGTATGGAAGTGAGAGCTGGACCATAAAGAAGGCCGGTCGCCAAAGAATTGATGCTTTTGAATTATGGTGCTGGAGGAGACTCTTGAGAGTCCCATGGACAGCAAGAAGATCAAACCTATCCATTCTGAAGGAGATCAGCCCTGAGTGCTCACTGGAAGGACAGATCCTAAAGCTGAGACTCCAATACTACCTCATGAGAAGAGAAGACTCCCTGGAAAAGACCCTGACGTTGGGAAAGATGGAGGGCACAAGGAGAAGGGGATGACAGAGGACGAGATGGTTGGACAGTGTTCTCGAAGCTACCAGCATGAGTTTGACCAAACTGCGGGAGGCAGTGGAAGACAGAAGTGCCTGGCGTGCTCTGGTCCATGGGGTCACGAAGAGTCGGACACGACTAAACGACTAAACAACAACAGGGCAAGGTTTCCCAAAGTTGAATCTCCAGCTGTTTTTGGTCTACAACTCCCACCATCCCTAGCTAGCAGGACCAGTGGTCAGGGATGATGGGAATTGTAGTCCCAAAACAGCTGGCAACCCAAGTTTACGGAATCCTGCTGCAGGGTATCAAGTCACATCCACACCATACATTTAAATATTATTACTATTCCACACCCACAATCCTGGGGAATCCTGCGAACTGCTGTTTGTTAAGGCTGCAGACCTCACAAAGCTTGGAATCCCAAACTTCAATTCCCAGGATTCCCCTTGACTGTTAAAGTGGTACAATGGTGCTTTAAATCCAGACACAAAGTTGTTGAGCTTTTTGGGGGCAAATTTTTTTGGTTTGTTTTTAATCTATGTTTTTAGGAAATTTGCAAAAAAAACCCAACACTTCTGATATGGATTTTGCTGGGCATTTTTACTGATTACTGAAAATTCCACCCGGAAGCTATTTTTGGTGGACGAATCCCGGGAAATTCCAGATGTTTATCATGTTGTGGATGTGACCTCAGTCTGTAGCCATAGAGCCAATAAGAAACTACTGGGATGCCCGGCCACTGATTGCTAGCCTCCCTAGTATCTGGTGGCCTCTTCTCTTCCTTCAGAAGAAACATAGAAACCTGCCTCATATTGAGTCAGATCACTGATCCATCTCCTGGCATGCAGAAAATGCACCCTGTCTGCAACTGAGCCTTGTTCTCCTGCCTCAAAAATATGTCTGGTTGTTTCAGGCTGAAAGGAAACCGTGACATAATCCAATGGTTAAAATATTCCCTGGCCTGTTTTGTACCTCCGTTTAAGTCGAGCTTGGGACCATATCACCCCACACCAACTATTTATATCGTACACATTTGAGAAGAACAGATTTGAAAATAACACACGGATGTCATTGCATGCACAGAAACGCTGCAGAGTCAAAGCATCCTGGGTCCTCTATTTCTCTGGATCACGGCCAATGTATTAACGGCAGCTGAAGTCCCTTGGGATACAAAGCAATCATGGGAACTGCCAGCAGAAAATTCTCTGTGCTCATAGCATTTTTCAACCTTTGATGTTGCCATTTTCCCAGGATTTCCTGCATCCCTTCCAAGAGTCTGATTGCTTCAATCCTGTCTTTTGATGATGTGCTACCCAGTTCACTGGGTTCTTTCCTCGTAATCAAGCATGATGGCCTGGTCATATCACAGAGATTAATCTCCTAGGGAAATATGCAAGTAAAGAACTCGGGAAGATTAGGGGAAATGTGCTTTAATGAGAGCTGGACCATAAAGAAGGCTGATCGCCGAAGAATTGATGCTTTTGAATTATGATGCTGGAGGAGACTCTTGAGAGTCCCATGGACTGCAAGAAGATCAAACGCATCCATTCTTAAGGAAATCAGCCCTCAGTGCTCACTGGAAAAACAGATCGTGAAGCTGAGGCTCCAATACTTTGGCCACCTCATGAGAAGAGAAGACTCCTTGGAAAAGACCCTGATGTTGGGAAAGATGGAGGGCACAAGGAGAAGGGGATGACAGAGAACGAGATGGTTGGACAGTGTTCTCAAAGCTACAAACATGAGTCTGACCAAACTGCGGGAGACAGTGGAAGACAGAAGTGCCTGGCGTGCTCTGGTCCATGGGGTCACGAAGAGTCGGACACGACTAAACAACAACAACAACAAAGCTTTAATGAGCTGCAGAAATCTCCAGTAGTTAAAATGTATTGCACTGAAGCAGGGCTTGCTAACATTATTGATTGGGGACCCTGTTATCCCAGATACTAAATCCTGACTTAAGGCACTCACTCTGAAGTCCAGTAATGGCTACTAGCAATAATGGCAACACACAGTTATTTTAAAATTTAAATCCTACCTAACTTGACTCCATGGAGGCCTCATGGAACAGCAAAAGGACTATAAAGCGATATAAAGCACCAGTTGTTGTTGTTTTGAAAACATTAAATGTAAGCTACTAATCCGTAGCCTCGGCCCAGAATACCTAAAGGAGCATTTCCACCCCCTTCGTTCTGCCCAGACACTGAGATCCAGCGCCGAGGGCCTTCTGGCGGTTTCCTCACTGCGAGAAGTGAGGTTACAGGGCCTTCTCGGTAGTGGCGCCCACCCTGTGGAATGCCCTCTCATCAGATGTCAAAGAAATAAAAAACTATCCTACTTTTTGAAGACATCTGAAAGCAGCCCTGTTTATGGAAGTTTTTAATGTTTGATGTTTTATCGCTTTTTATTATTATTATCATTAATTCTGTTGGGAGCCACCCACCCAGAGGGGCTGGGGAAACCCAGCCAAATGGGTGGGTATAAATAAAAAATTATTATTACAGCAGCAGAGCAAATGGCAAAAAAACAAACAAACAAAAAAACCCTGCCCTGGAAATTCTAGAAAATATGTGCCAGCTCAGTGATCAACAAGACCATTGATGCTTCATCTTCCAAGTGCCAAAAACAAAACAAAACAAAAACCACTTCAACAAACTGTACATGGAGTTATATCCTCTGTAAACGATATACAGTGGTTACAGACGCTTCAGGTTATAGACTCCGCTAACCCAGAAATAGTACCTCAGGTTAAGAACTTTGCTTCAGGATGAGAACAGAAATTGTGCAGCGGCAGCACAGCAGCAGCAGCAGGAGGCCGCATTAGCTCAAGTGGTACCTCAGGCTAAGAACAGTTCAGGTTAAGAACAGACCTCCAGAATGAATTAAGTTCTTAACCCGAGGTACCACTGTATAGTTTCCCCAGGGCTTGTCAGGGTGGATGGGATGGGCGTTTCAATATTTTGAAAATAAAAACCAAAGCTGACCATGTGGACCATGTGGGAAGGGAGTTCTACAGGGATAGTGCCAATCTGCACGTTAAAAAGTCCTGCTCCTTCTTACCCATCAATCTAGCTCAGGACCAAACTGTTACTCGTACAATTAGTCATTGCATGGCTGGATCCAGACATTTCTGTTTCTCAGACCCCACCAGAAGAAGGAGAAGAAGAGTTTGGATTTGATATCCCGCCTTTCACTCCTGTTAAAGAGTCTCAAAGTGGCTAACAATCTCCTTTCCCTTCCTCCCCCACAACAAACACTCTGTGAGGTGAGTGAGGCTGAGAGACTTCAAAGAAGTGTGACTAGCCCAAGGTCACCCAGCAGCTGCATGTGGAGGAGCGGAGACGCGAACCCGGTTCACCAGATTATGAGTCCACCGCTCTTAACCACTACACCACACTGGCTCCACACTATACCACGCAGGAGGCAGATGGTTTTCTCAGGACAATAACTTTCAAATAACCAGCCAGTTTTGTATACGGCTTAATACAGTGGACTGCTGCTGCTTCCCTCCCCGCCTGGGGGGACAAGACAATTCCTCATATATTTACAGTGAATGGAAAGATAGGCCTATACCTTTTTACTGTTGTTTACCTTTGAGAGATTGATTACACAGAACATTAACCACCGGTTGTTGTTTTTTAAATCTTTCTAAGATGTTAAATTCAGAGGTAGCACACTTGAAACTGCATTTTCCATTTGCCTCAGGAGTGTGCAGTTCCTGAGCATGCTAACTCGTAATTCTTTTTACCGAATATGTTCAAACCAAAAGGTAAGAAAAGAAGCCAGCTTTTTTCTCATTCTGCCTCGGGATATTCCTGAGCTCCTTCCACTTTATTCAGAAATGCTTGCGGATTTCTAGGAATTTAATTTTAACCTTGCAGAAGATGAAGGATTGCCTGACAGAGTGATTTGTATCTCTTAATACAGTTCAGGAAGCCTTTGCACAAATAATGGCGTGTTTTGTTTCACTGAGAAGCAGCCTTTATATATATATATATATATATTGAAGAAGAAGAAGAAGAAGAAGAAGAAGAAGAAGAAGAAGAAGAAATATTGGCCCCTGTTTATAAGAAGACTTAGGAAACTATCTTAGCCCAAGGACCTCATTCACTTCTGGACAATCTGCTTCAACTCTACCAGTGCTGATGGTTGGAGTGTACATCTTTGTAGCCCTCAGTTCAGCAGGGATCAGGTGGCATAAAGGGTCATTAGGATTCTTCCTAATCCCAGAAACCTGTTGAGGGAAATCTGGCTCATTTTGATCAACCTGTTACCTGCCAACCTAGCAGTTCGAAAGGACACCAGTGCAAGTAGATAAAAAAGCACTGCTGCGCGGGGAACATAAACGGCGTCTCCGTGTGCTCTGGTTTCTGTCTCGGTGTTCTGTTGCACCAGAAGCGGTTTAGTCATGCTGGCCACATGACCCAGAAAAAGCTGTCTGTGGAAAAAAGGCGGCTCCCTTGGCCTGAAAGTGGAGATGAGCGCCACACCCCATAGTCAAATTCGACTGGACTTAACCGTCCAGGAGTCATTTAACTTACGTTTACCTTTGCCCAGACAAAGTCTGAGCCCTCCCAGTCTGCCTGCTTTCAGAGACAAAGATGAAAGATAACAAGGAATGAATGTGTGTAAATGCAGTTATGCTACATGTACATAGGCTTTGCTTCACATTATTTTTTTCAACAAAATAATAATTTTGCAATTTATAAACTTGTAACAAGAACAGTACAACATGAGGATAAATATGCAAAATGTTCCACATTTTTAAGCAACCGAGTAACTTTTGAAAACCAGTGCTCCACTACATTCCTCTCTCTTAAACTTTGTTTTCAGAACTTTCCTGTTGCGTAACACCCATTATTTATGTGGGTGCCAAGACACTTCCCCATAAAAGGCGACCCAACTGTACCGGCTTTTGAGATAGGTGACTTCAGAAGGTTTTGTTGTGGGTTTGCAGTCTGGCTATTGTGATCAGGTCTATCACCATGCTTTTGCCTTGAAAACAAGGTCTGATCAAAGGCTGGAGTTTGACAGAAGAATGCTAATGTTCTTTAATGGTGAACTGATGTCTCCGCTTGGGAGCTAATAATTAGAAGAATGTTTCTTGATGCAGAGATCTCCAGATCTCTCTCTGGAATGTTTGGAGTGGGAACCGCTGTTAGAGCCTGGGGAAGGTGACAAATTCCACTTAAGAAAATGTGTGTGTTTGTGTGAACAAATGAAACAGTTTGGAACTGCCCTTGGGATCTGTGGTGTGGCATCTGGCGCCCGGTAGGAGCACACATGGTATTTAACTCCACTTACACTCTACTTATAAATGTCACAAACCCAGTACAGTGGTACCTCTGGTTGCGAACGGGATCTGTTCTGGAGCCCAATTTGCAACCTGAAGGAACGCAACCCGTGTCTGTGCGTCTGCACATGCGCGGGTTGCGATTTGCTGCTTCTGTGCATGCGCATGGTGTCATTTTGCGTGTCTGTGCATGTGTGAGTGGCGAAACCCGGAAGTAACCCTTTCCGGAACTTCCAGGTCGCTGCGGGACGCAACCTGAAAAAACGTATCATGAAGCAAACATAACAAGAGGTATGTGTACTCTTTCTGTCAACAGAGACCAGGTCTGGATGGAGGTTGTCTGTAAGGGTTGCCATACTCCCTTGGACGCAGGTGGTGCTGTGGTCTGAACCACTGAGCCTCTTGGGCTTGCCGATTGGAAGGTCGGCAGTTTGAGTCCCCATGACAGGGTGACCCCCTGTCGCTCTCTCCCAGCTCCTGCCAACCTAGCAGTTCGAAAGCACACCAGTGCAAGTAGATAAATAGGTACCGCTGCAGAAGGAAGGTAAATAGCATTTCCATGCACTCTGGTTTCCGTCATGGTGTTCTGTTGTGCCAGAAGTGGTTTAGTCATGCTGGCCACATGACCCGGAAAGCTGTCTGTGGAGAAACGCCAGCTCCCTCGGCCTGAAAGCAGAGATGAGCACCACAACCCATAGTCACCTTTGACTGGACTTAACTGTCCAGGGGTCCTTTATCTTTACCTTTTTGCCATATTCCCAAAAGTGAAAATTGGAAATGGGGGGGGGGGAGCTTTGGGGGGGGGAAACATCTCCTCCCCATTAGGTTTTGGGGCTTTTTTTGGGATTTTTAAAACATTTTTTAAAAAATCACCCCACTTGCCATACGTCTGGGTTTCCTGCCAATTCAGCAAAAATCTGTCCAGGCACCATTTTGGCAGCACGATTCCCAGATGTGTCCAGGAAAACCCAGACATATGGCAGCCCTATTGTCTCTACAACCTCCCACTATTTGGGCAAGTGCTGAGGCCACACAACAATACAAGCAGCAAAGAACTGGGGACCCTTCCTCTCACACATCCCCTTCCCCCCTCATCCTCCGTTCCCTTCAAGGCAAGCAAACTAGTAGATTAGGAATAGTTAAGGGTAATTAAAATCACTGAGGCAGACTATGGAACAGATGCTCTTTTTTCCCCCTCGCCAGAGGTAAGGAGGGACTGTCTCGTTGGAGCCGCTCTTTGTGAGAGGAGTGAGATGCCTTCTCTGAGAGGCAGCTTTTATTCCGGTGACGTTCTAGTCCCCTCTGTGTGAGCCGCTGCTTGCTGATGCATTCATAACAAATGTTATTAACGGCAAGAGACTTAACAGCAAGATGGGGATAATTTGGAAGTTGCAGCTGCACCCAGGGAGTCCACGGCATTGTCATTTGAAGTCGCTGCCTCAACATGGCGGAAAAGATAGAAGGTCTTAATTGCAGCGGTCTGTCATCTCTGCGGGCTTGTGCTCGGTTGCAGGTCACAAGTGAAGATAAATATCATGCTGCCTGCTGTTTTGCTCAAACCCCAGATGGCTCCACGATGTGTGCAGACCTTACGGTCTGGGGGGAAAGCTGTCAAAGATCACCAGGAAGAAGTTATGGCTAAGCTGAACACACAAGTAAATGCTATGATGCTTTGAAGGCCGTGGTTTTGCTTTGGGAAATGTCTGTGGTCTCATCAAGTCTGCTTCAAACCAAACATGGAGAACCCCAGGTGATTTATAGTGCAATCCTAAGCTTGTTTACTCAGATGCAAAGCCCACTGAATTCAATGGGAGTTAATTTCTAAGTCAAGGTGGTTAAGATTGCAGCTGTAGAGAGTTAGAATCGTTCCAGCCCAGACACTGAGGTTCAGCTCTGAGGGCCTTCTGGCGGTTCTCTCACTGTGAGACGTGAGGTTACAGGGAACCAGGCAGAGGGCCTTCTTGGTAGTGGCGCCCGTAAGATGTCAAGGAAATAAACAACTATTTGACTTTTGGAAGACATTTGAAGGCAACCCTGTTTAGGGAAGTTTTTACTGTTTGATGTTTTATCTTGTTTTTAATATTCTGTTGGGAGCCGCCCAGAGTGGCTGGGGAAACCCAGCCGGGTGGGTGGGGTATAAATAAATTATTATTATTATTATTATTATTATTATTATTATTGAAGCAGGGGTCACACATGATATGGCAAAGGATTTCCTAGCCAACCTGGGACAAGGGCGTGAGGAAGTGTGTTTTATTTGTTTTAAACACTTGTGTTATAAGAATTTAAGGTCTCGTATAAATGTTCATAAATGTACAAGGTAAACACATACATAAGTATATAAACTACGTGTCTGAAATAGTACAGGAGAACAACCCTGAAACCATTTTGACTCTCCTAGTGACCTCAAATATTCCTCTGCAGTAAGGAAGGAAATGGGGAAAGCCTTCCCATTGTTGTTTTTGCTTACAAATCCTGTCTTTAGGGTGTATTTGTGTATGAATAGGGTGAGCCTGTGACCTGGATTCAGGAACTAAAGTATTCACCATCACAAGATGGGCTGCCCAGGTAGAGCAATCAGTGACCAGTAAGGTTTCCTGGAAGACAGGATTTCTGCTGTAGTCCGCCTCCTTCTGTGATGTATGTATGATGTTTTGGGGAGTGGTCTTGAGCTACAGGGTGGGCTATTTCAAAAGTCTATATAAGGGCTTGCGCACCATTTTTCTGGGTCCCTCTCCCCTCCTGCATGTGGTGAGTGAGCACGCTGTTGCAACAGTTAATAAAGACCAGGCTTACTAGCTGCCTTGATTCTCAATATTCTCTGGTTGGCCTCTGTTACAGTGGTACCTCAGGTTAAGTACTTAATTCGTTCTGGAGGTCTGTTCTTAACCTGAAACTGTTCTTAACCTGAAGCACCACTTTAGCTAATGGCGCCTCCTGCTGCCGCTACGCCACCGGAACACGATTTCTCTTCTCATCCTGAAGCAAAGTTCTTAACCTGAGGTAATATTTCTGGGTTAGCGGAGTCTGTAACCTGAAGCGTATGTAACCCGAGGTACCACTGTATTTTCTCCTGCCGATAGGGAACCCGCTGAAGGACTCTATACAGGCTCTTGGATACCCCATAAGGGAAAAGGAGCTGTTTTCTCTTACACTTGATATGCCCACCTTTATCAATTATGCAGCTGCACAAAGAACAAACGAGAGGTTGCTTACAAAAGTTAATTCTTAAATAATTATATCAGTCAGTCTGGTTTGCCACATCTCATTTGTGGCTTCAGGCACTGGGCCCATTGGCAGACCAACTCTGTGTCGCAAAGATGTCTGCAGTCGTGACATGAAAGTTGGCTGCGTCAACCCCCGCCTTGAGGTAATCCCTTGCAGACAACTGCAATGCCTGGAGACAGACAGCCAGGTTGTCTATCCATTGTTGTGACCACAGGAGGAATGACTGCCGGGAGGAGTGCAGAGAGAAGAAATGTTGTGGTGCCTTTGTAGCAGCACAACCGCATACCTTCATCTGCCCCAGATGCAATAAAACATGTCTCTCCTGTATCCGTCTCTGTTATGTTGTGGGCGAACATAGCAGACGACACAGCGATTCTTCAAACAGCTCTTCTTTATTCAGATGTCAGAACAGAACTAAACTGAGGGGCTCAGTGAGCCTGCTTATATAGAGCTCCAGAACAATTGTAACTGTTGCCATTTTCTAAAACTATCCAATCACTGAATGTCACTTTTCGATCCTTCATTTGCATACAAAACTATCCAATCACTGAACGTCACTTTTCGATCCTTCATTTGCATAACTATCTACAGTATCCCCCTGCTGGCCCAGGGTGAGGACTTCAGTACATAACAGTCTCTACAGCCACAACAGGTGCTGCAACCTTCCAGCAGTTTGACTTCACCCCCAAAGGTGCACTCCTCCATTGTCTCCCGAGACAGATGCATGGCAACAACATTTATCTATTTTAAAGAAAAATCCACCGAACCTCTTCAGAAAGATAATCTGTCCCTTCCTGGTCCAAGGAACCATGGATTTTTTAGCAAATCCTAATGCAGATCTGATGGGATGCGAGTGGCGCTGTGGTCTAAACCACAGAGCCTCTTGGGCTTGCTGATCAGAAGGACGGCAATTTGAATCCCCGCGACGGGGTGAGCTCCCGTTGCTCAGTCCCTGCTCCTGCCAACCTAGCAGTTTGAAAGCACGTCAAAGTGCAAGTAGATAAATAGGTACTGCTCTGGCAGGAAGGTAAACGGCGTTTCTGTGTGCTGCTCCGGTTCGCCAGAAGCAGCTTAGTCATGCTGGCCACATGACCCGGAAAAACTGTCTGCGGACGAACGCCAGCTCCCTCGGCCTATAGAGTGAGATGAGTGTGCAACCCCAGAGTCGTCCGCGACTGGACTTAACGGTCAGGGGTAGCTTTACCTTTAAAGCAGATCTGAGGAACCAAAATGGATGGCCAGAGTGACCAGGGTTGACACTATATAACCTTTGTCTACAGACGAACTGCCTGTGGGTCATGGTGACCTTTGCTGAGAAGCCAAAGCTGTGTGCATGAGACCTGTTTGATATAGAGATGTGAAAGGCCTCGACGGTTATAAAAAGGGTGGAAGAGATCTTGCTGATAGGAAAGAGAATGAGAAAGAACTTGTTTGCAGTCTCTGCAGTTGGCGAAGTCATAACAAGACTGGCAGCAGTGGTATTTGTTTATGAAGCAATGCTGAAATGCAATGTGCTTACAAGGCAGTTATTTGGCAGGAGATCACTTATGGGGATACTGGGAATGTTTCCCCCTGATAAAATTTGGGTAAATGAGAAGGGGGGGGGAATCAATGAAGACAAACTCTTTATGCTCCCCTGTAAGTAACCCAGAAAGTTCTGGCCCCACCTCTGATCAATATAAAAAGCTCAGGATAGATGAAAAGGGGAACATCCCCTTTCTCTCTTCTTAGGGGTCAGATGAAGGGTAATGAGCCATCGGCCCCACTGGACTGGGGTGTAGGATCTGCTTTAAAACTTATAATGCTATGAAACTCAAAATGGGTTATACTGTTTTAAGGAGTTGTTCTGGAAGGAGTTCAGGATGATAGAGCATCATTTGCTCCAACTAGATTTCAGTTTTAATTCTTCATGGTCTTAAGCATTTGCTGTATTATATTTTCATTAGTATTTGCTGTATTATGTTTTCATTTCTCTCCAATTCTTTATTGCTTCATTATTTCTTTTCCTCATGTGCTCATATGCATTTATAGGGGTAGTTTTTTGCTGGCTCAGCCTTAACCAGTGAGATGCAATTTTGAACCCAGGTTTATGCAGAAGATAATGGATGCTCCTTAACGCATAATACACATGACTGGTTCACACATTATTGATTTCTCAGCACCTGACGGATCATAGCTGAATGGTTGACCAAACTGAAAGGCACTGTGAGTGAGGGGCGATGCACCCATCAGTAATGGAATGGGTATTAAAAACTTGGGGCTCTGTGCATATGGTTAAATTGACAAACTTTGTTTGGATCAGAAGGCTTGACAATCATGAAATAAGTTTATTGAAAACTGGAGTATTTCTTTATTATAATGCATTAGAACATGAAGGTTTCAGATTTGATATCACCATATGGAAATCTGGGTGCAGTTTCTAAAAGTTTGCAAGCTATGGTACACAACCATAGTTTAAAGTTATTTAGGAATGAATTAAGGTAACTTCTGGTTTTCCACTTGTTAGCTTTTGTTCATTTTCAGATTTGTGATTTGATAGCAGTTTAAATAGGATAAATGCATAATAGCAGTGGAATGAAAGCAGGAGGAGCGCTGATGTTCAATCTGCGATGGCTCATTCACATGTAAAAATCAACACTCAAAACTGCACTCGTCAACTGAGTGCACAAACTGGCTATTTTGCTACCCCCACCCCCCATAATAATGCAGTCTGCCTAAATAAAATCCACCCATATACTCAGCTTTTGTTCCATGTGCCAAAAAGCAGCTAAGGAGGGGATATTTTGATTGGGAAGACGGAGACAAAGGATTTAACTAACCACATTTATCCATACAATGCAGCCCTGATCACAAATAAATATCAATAACTGTATTTACTTTTTAAATAATAATAAAAAATCTCACATGTGAGATCAAATCATGGATCTCCCACTATCTCATTTTGTCCTGCGGAAACTCATTTTGGAATCTTCTTCAAAATCTTTTAATGCAGAAAGGTGCCAACGCTGTCAGGAAAATTTCTTGCCTTGGGCAACAACGACTGAAGTCCTTCCCTTTTATATGAAAGTAAAAAATTAAATTGAAATGTGAAGAACCCAAGATCACAAATAAGCACTTTTTTTCTTTACATTCTGTTGAACCTCTAAGCATGTGTTTTTCATATATGGGCCTCTCTCCTACTATTCTGCTTCCAAGATAATAGGGACAGAAGTGAACTCTACCATCCAGAATCTCTGGCTTGGGGCATATTTGCACATACCTTGCAAATTGCTGGACCAAAAATTTCTAAACCTAGCCCAGCCCTAAGGCTGGATGAGCTGGTTCCCCCGGACTGCGGAATGAATGTTATGCTGCAACTAATTTAGACCTTCCTATTTACTGTATTTTTCGCTCTATAGGATGCACCCGACCATAGGACGCACCTTGTTTCAGAGGGGGAGAAAAAGGGGAAAAAATTATCCTCCTCTCTGCCCAGCGCCCCTTCAGCGAAGCGGCAGGAGGCGCTGCACAGAGAGGGGGATAAATCCCCCCCTTGTTCTCCCCCTCTAAAACAAGGTACCATTCAAGGTGCGTTCAGTCGCCTTCAGGCGGTTACCTTGGAAGCCTGGAGAGCGAGAGGAGTTGGTGCGCACTGACCCCTCTCACTCTCCAGGCTTCAGTGAAAGCAACCCGAAGCCTCCACAGCGCTGTGGGAGTTCCCGCTGCGCTCTGGAGGCTTCGGGTTCCTTTCAACCTGCTCTTTGGGGCTGTCACGGGGAAGCCCACCACCAGCCCCAAAGAGCAGGTCAGGGAGCAGCGGAAGCATCTTGGCTTCTGCCATAGCCGAGCGCAACCTCTCCAGCCGGGAGAGGCTGTGCGCAGCGGCTATGGCAATACCCCCACCTCCTGCAAAAGCCCATAGGAGCCGCGCATCCCTTAAGGAGTGCGCGGCTCCTGTGGGCTTTTCTACGAGGAGGGAGAAGGGACTGACTGGCTGTGTCAGTCCCTTCTCCCTCCTGAGGAAAAGCCCACAAGAGCCACGCGGAGCTTGTGTGCGGCTTTTGGGGGCTTTTCCTGCCTGCCTCCCCCCTGCATTTGCTCCAGAGGGCGCACACACATTTTCCCTTCATTTTTGTAGGGGGAAAAGTGTGTCCTATAGAGCGAAAAAATTGTAACCCTCCTTAATCAAAAAGGTCTCCAGGAAGTGTGTACAAATAAAATTACAGGTTTAGCCACACTTATGGCTAAATTCCACAAAACAGTTAAAAGGAAAGATACATAAAACCATCATATTTTTTTAAAAAAATAAAAATAAAACGATGAAATCAGTAAAACTTTAAAAGCAAATATAGGCACAGGCAATGACCATTTTAGGTGCATCTGATATGTACAGACTGCATTATGCTGAACATGGAAGTGACCTGGAAATGTCACAAAAAGGTGTGCAAGAGGTGGGTGGGGTAGGGGCGAAATTGAGTGTTTGCAGGCTTTTCCAATGGGGTTTCAAATACACAGAATTTCACATAAATTTGTGGTGCCTTGGAATGTAAGCCCCATGTAAATTGGGAGTCGCCTGTAACTAAATCATGTGTCCGGATACACTTGGTGAAACAGGAGTTTTGAGCAGGTATCTAAAATAACATAGTGAGGAGACCTGCTGATTATCAATAGGTGTCAGACTTCAGGGAATTACCTTCTTCCCCCCCTTTGGCAGTAGATAAGCAGAACAAAGGAAAAGGAGTCTTCTTACCAGTTAGAAACTTTAATGATCACAGTGAGAGAACAAAGAATCCAATTCCTAGGGATGGTGGTGCTCCCAATTAAGGGTTTCTCCCAAGTCACCCATGTCACTCCCGCATCTTGTAACCTAATCTCATCACCACTGTGCTTTCTGTGCTGCTACCTTATCAGCTCTTCTTGACCTTGGGCGGAGCGGATGAATGCTTTCCACAGACAGTGAATCTGTTAACTCTGTCTCTCCCAATGCTTCTCCATCCCGTATTTCCCAGCTTCTGCCTTCTGAACTATGTCCCTCTGCAAACCACTGTTCCAAATCTATACTGTCCTCCTGCTCCTGGGAAGATTCAGGATCCTGATCAGGAGCAGGGGGAGGGGGAGGCTCCCACCATCCCTCTTCAGTGCAGCCCTCCTCAGCACGGCCCCTGAAAGTACTGCAGGACCAACGAAGTGAGAGAATGCCCACGAGTATAACCAGACCAAAAGTAGCACACTTCTTCAGATACACTGAAACAGAAGTCACCAGACCCTTATATATAGTCAGAGGGTGGGGAGGGGTATTACTAAGAAGGGTGGTGGGAATGGGTGATTGGCTGCCTTCTGTTTCAGTGTATCTGAAGAAGTGTGCATGCACACAAAAGCTCATACAAATAACAAACTTAGTTGGTCTCTAAGGTGCTACTGGAAGGAATTTTTTATTTTTTATTTTATTTCTCACAATGTCTTAGAGGGATGCTGGTTTGGAGGCATTGTGAGAAATTTAAAGGACTCTGCAAGGATTTTTTTTTTTTTAAATATATTTTTTAGGTAGGACCTTACCTTAATTGATGCTAGCTGCTGATGTGGGCCTTGTCAATAGCAAGTGGGGCGCTCTTGCTTGGAGCCATTGTCCTGCTCAGAGTACACCCACTCAAATTTCTGGAACTAAGTTTGTCATGTCCATTGACTCCAGTGGGTCTACTTTGAGCAGGAGTACAGCCCATGAGTGTCAGTGTGGTGCAATGGTTAGAATGCTGGACAATGACCTGGGAGAACCAAGTTTTTTGAGTGTCCACTCAGTCATGATCTGGTTACCATCTCTTGGCCTAATTTACCTTGTTGTTGTGAAGTAAAAATGAGGGAGGAGGAGAATTATGTACACCACCTTCAGCTCCTCAGAGGAAAATGTGATGTAACAAACAAACAAACAAACAAACAAACAAACAAATGACCTTTAACAGACTCAGATTGTGCCTTCTGCCCTCTGCAGTGGGAACCCCAGAAGGACTGCGGATATAGATGATAAGAAGTCCGTGAACACAAAGAGCGAAGGGAGCAACCACTAGGTAGTGGCTCTCCCCAATAACAAGGGGAGAGGGAGAACGGAAGAGAAGGTTTAGAGAGTAGAGGAATTGAAACAGATAGGTTTATTTATTTTTTTTTTTAAAAAATTATTAACAATTTCGGCATAACAAAATTTCAAAACATATCATTTTCATTATTCCCCCCCCTTTCCCCCCATCAAGACTTCCCTCAGCTCCTCTCTCTGATTTCTCACCACATATTATTCTTCATGTTATAAACTTGTACATATCCTTACGTTATCTATCTATCATGTTATCAACCAATAAATTTATGTATATTTATTCAAACCCTGCCAAGGAGTCCAGTTCATTTTGTTCTCTTTTTAGATAGTTTGTAAAAAGCTCCCATTCTTCCTTTCCTGCTTGGCAGGGGGTTGGACTCGATGGCCCTTGTGCTCTCTTCCAACTCTATGATTCTATGATTCCTTAAAGTCACAGTTGTCCTTGTCCCGCAATTTGTGTGTCAATTTAGCCAGTTCTGCATACGTCATCAACTTTTCTTGCCACTCTTCTTTCATTGGGATTTCCTCATTCTTCCATCCTTGTGCTATCAAGACTCTTGCCGCTATTGTAGCATACATAAATAAGTTCTTTATTTTTCTTGGCAGGTCTTGTACTAGAATCTTTACAGATAGGTTAATTTTTTTTAAAGTGCTTGTTTAATAGACTATTGTATTTTAATATTCTGTTGGAAGCTGCCCAGCGTGGCTGGGGAAACCCAGCCAGATGGGTGGGGTAATAATAATAATAATAATAATAATAATAATAATAATAATAATTAGACCTATAACTGGTGGCAAACACTTCTTGTGACACTCAGGTAATGGGTGAAGCAATTCAGACTCTTCACCCAAATGTTTGAGCTGTTCCTTCCAGAGCTGAGTCTGACCTCTCATCCTCCAAAAGGTCTTTCATAGTGATGTGGAATCTCCCTTGGCTTCCCAAGTCTTTTCAAACTTTTCCAAGAAAAAGAAAAATGGGTGCTCCATGCCCTTCACCTGTTGAGACTCCACTACTTTCCCAAGCCAAAGAACAGAACAGAACCCTTTCCATTGAAGGGGAGACGCTTAGCAGAGACACAAGAAGCCTTTTCCAGATTTAATTTGGAGGTAGATGAAACTCAACCATTGAAACACAAATTCACAATTTGATGGCATTCCCATCTGTGGTGCTTGTGATCCTTGCTTTGGAAATAATACGATATGATTCGGCACTGTCTAACAGTGTATTCCCCTCTTCCCCAAAAATGGATATACACAAATTAGGATTATGTTTCTTTCTTTCTTTTAATGGGCCATGTAATGAGAGAGAAAGCACTTCCCATCACCATAGGTCTATGCCGGTAGACTTCTGCTTTTAAGCCAAAGCTTCTATCAATAAAAAGGCAAACACTCAAGCACAAAGTCTCCAACACTGTTTCAAATGCAGCTCGAGGCAAACTGGAAAATCACACATATGTTGACCACTGTGTGTTGACCAGGACGCCAAAGGGCCAACAGTGGTGAGCCAGTGTGATGTAGTGGTTAAGAGCGGTGGACTCGTAATCTGGTGAACCGGGTTCGTGTCTCCGCTCCTCCACATGCAGCTGCTGGGTGACCTTGGGCTAGTCGCACTTCTCTGAAGTCTCTCAGCCCCACTCACCTCACAGAGTGTTTGTTGTGGGGGAGGAAGGGAAAGGAGAATGTTAGCCGCTTTGAGACTCCTTTGGATAGTGATAAAGCAGGATATGAAATCCAAATCCAAATCCAAACAAAGACTTATGTCTTGCAAAAGTAGCTGCTTACAACGTCAGCTTTTAAAGTGGCTCCTTTAATTTTGTCTTTATTTTTTACATATTTTTTAAAAAGACTGCTTATCCTTTCAACATCCGGAATATGCCTTTGATGAAAAAGCACATGCTGGATGTTTATAGTCTTGGCGGCAGTTGTTGAAGGTGCGCCACCCTGCTTTTTCTAAAAATAAAGGATGCCTGCGATTTTTCTCCCCGAGGTCCAAGGTCATTGTAAATGTAACAAGGCACGTCCTCCACCCTTGTTATTTAGGCACAAAGAATGCCTGAGGTTGGCTGCTATGCTTTAAGAGTACACTTCATATGTCATAAATTGTTGTAGGTTCCAGCTTATCTTAGTTTATGGAGTAACGCAGCAGTTGTTAACTGATATCTGAAGCTGTACAGTCTGGTTACAAATCAAGGGCACATCAGCCCTTTGGAAAACGGGTATCATAGCATGCAAAGACCAAAGATCCATCAAGCCCTGTGTCCTGCTTTGTACAGTGACCAGACATTTGCTTCTGGACTGGGAAGCCCAGAAGCAGGGCTTGCTGTTCTTAAGGCCTTAAAAAAGCAGAAGAATTTAAAGGAACTTACAGTGGTACCTCGGGTTAAGTACTTAATTTGTTCCGGAGGTCCGTTCTTAACCTGAAGCTGTTCTTAACCTGAAGCAGCACTTTAGCTAATGGGGCCTCCTGCTGACGCTGCGCCGCCAGAGCATGATTTCTGTTCTCATCCTGAAGCAAAGTTCTTAACCTGAGGTAATATTTCTGGGTTAGCGGAGTCTGTAACCTGAAGCGCATGTAGCCTGAAGCGTATGTAACCCGAGGTACCACTGTACTCAAAAAAGTATGTGTTCATAGCAATAGTTTCTGATTGGACAATAGTCCAATAGTCCATGAACCCCAGGGGATCTGTGTCACCATTCATGTAACAAAAACGTGATCATGGGTGTAGCCAGGGGGGTACAGAGGGGGGAATACTGCACCAAATCGTCTATGACTCTGAGTGCAGCTGTTTGGAGCCCAATTTCCCCTTGTTTATCAGATTATTCCCATGTTGAGTAAACACTAGTTCTCAGAGGGAAAGAACTGACATTGTGTTGTTTGAGAGTCATGTCACGTGGAGTATACAAAATAACTGGGAATGCAAACAGTGGCAAACACACAGTCAACTCCTGCGTGGACGAGCCCTTACAGTGCACTATAAAATGTTTTAAAATGCATTCATCTCATTCTAGCCAGTTAACAGACAAAATGTCACAACCCTACAACAAATACACGGGCATAATAAAATCATATAATTGTAGAAAATAAAATTATAATGACAGAAAATAGCCTTCATCAAGACCAGTCCAAATGAAAGGCTACTTTTTAAATGAGGTTGTGATGGCATGAAGGGGGGGAGAAAGGGAAATTATGCATTGTGTCACCCTCCCCTCACCACTGTTGAATGAATCCTCACCGCACCTGTAAAGGTAGGGCAGGCATTAAGTTATCTTGTTCATGGATGAGAAAACAGAACTAGAGTAGATTAATGGCATACCCAGGGCCACAGGGAGTATCCGAGTCAGAATTTATATTCACAATTCCCCGAAGCTTCACGGTGTGCAAAAATAATGAGTTTATACTCCATGCTAGTTCCCCCTCCATAAACAGCAAGGCATTCAAAATGTTGTTGCTTTGCGAGTGCATTGGACCCAACGGACTGGTCAAGGTATTTCTCATAGAGTATGAGAGGCCTGCCCAAACCACAGAAGTTATACCAACAACAACAACTTATTATAATTATTATTATTATCATTATTTATACCCGCGCATCTGGCTGGGTTTCTCCAGCCTCTCTGGGCAGCTCCCAACAGAATATTAAAAATATGATAAGGCATCAAACATAAAAAAACTTCCCTTCAGATGTCTTCTAAAAGTCAGATAGTTGTTTATTTCCTTGATATCTGGTGGGAGGGCGTTCCACTAATGAGAAGGCCCTCTGCCTGGTTCCCTGCAACCTCACTTCTCGCAGTGAGGGAACTGCCAGAAGGCCCTCGGAGCTGGACCTCAGTGTCCTGGCTGAATGATTGGGGAGGAGACGCTCCTTCAGGTATACTGGGTTGAGGCCGTTTAGGGCTTTAAAGGTCAGCACCAACAGTTTGAATTGTGCTCAGAAACGTACGCTCGATTATCATGAGATGTGCACATTTCACAGCAGGTCTTGAACTTTTAATGTGTAGACTTGTGAGGAGTAAATTTAGTAACACCAGGATGTGCAGAGAGTGTGTGGGGGGGGGGGACTCCAACCCATTTTCCTTCCTATATCATGCCCTAGCTGAGAAACATGATGAAATTACAAACTATTTGTCTTTAAATGCCCCTCTAAATCTAATCTTAGCAGAAATGTAAACAACCTGGATCTCAGAGAAAGGAATTTAGATGTCCCCCCTGCAGTCATCTTCTTCAGATGCCTACGTTTCTGCTATTCATGGATTGCAGTGATGTATTAGCTGAAGCTAAAACTCAATAAGAGACCCAAATTAGATTGGAAGAAAGGAGTCAATAGGTACACGGAAGGAAAAAGAGCAACTAAGTGCACACAGTCCAGGGAATGAATTCAATTGGGCTCCCGGTATTGTGTAGTGGTGAAAGCGTGGCCAATTATTCACTGCCCTCAAAAAGAGGATTTGCATCACCACAAAAGAGGACACCAACGTGCATAAAAGGTCCATACGGTAATTCCTTTTTTATATATGTAAAAAAAGTATATACCATCATCTCATAAAAGATTACGGAGGTCTACAGCAATATGCATGCGGTAAAATGCAGAATGCTACATGTACAGATGCAAATTTGCAAATCGTTGCTGTAATGCAAATAGAAATACATCTCACCATAGCAGGGAAGACAAAAGGTGGGCATACAAAGCAGGGGCATACGAAGGGGGGGGGGTGTGCCCCGGGTGCCACCCTGGGGAGGTGACAAGATGGCCCGCTGTCTCCCCCCCAGCGGCCAAGGGCACGCATGGCGTCTGTATGGGCTGCCGCTCATGCGCACCTGGCCCCCGGGTGCTGGATCTGTTCAATCTGCAGACAAGGTTCTTCTAAGTGTGGATGGGCAACTTCAAAGCCTCTGCTCTCCATCCTTGTGGCTTCTTATCTTTAAGCCAGACCTGGATGGGGCAGTCGTCAAACAGAAGACACCTTCCAATGTTTTCTGACAGCCCTTCAAAACAGAGGACTATCCTCTATAAATTCAGACCATGGCAGCTTTGAGCAGTGAGCAAACCAAATCCAGCCAGATTTGGAATTGGGCTCAACAAACTGACCTCTCCCCCAGGAACAGGATGTCAATATGATACTCTTTATTGTCATTGTCCCATACAGAACAACGAAACTGAAAATCTACACCAGACATTCAGAAACCAACAAGCCTGCTATCCCAGCCTGGTTAGCCCCCTAAAAACTCTGATACCCCATAATTAAATACAATATACTCCATAGAGACTACCTTACACTGTGTTTAAAACCAAAATCACATTTGGATAGAAACTGTTTCTCAGGCAGCTGGTCCTAGTCTTTATAACCCTGTACCTTCTTCCAGAAGGCAGAAGCTGAAAGAGATCATTTCCGGGGTGCGCACTATCCTGCGCTATCTCTGCAGCTTTCTTATGGCACCTGGAAGCATAGATTTGATCCAAGGTAGGTAGAGTGCACCCAATTATTCTCTCTGCAGTCTTTACAACCCTGGACAACATTGTTTTTCCCCTGACCGTGCAGCTCCCTAACCACACACAGAGACCATAAGTTAATACACTCTCTGGATGAAGCTGGGAGTGCAACAGGTTTTGCACAACTCCCTCCCTCAAATCTTGCTTGCCAGCCCTGCACTCCTTCTGCATTTACCCTTATTTAACACATTTCCCCCTCCGAAGTACCCTGAGAACTCTAGTCCCCAGCACCGTTAACCAACTACATTTCCCAGGGGACCTTGCTTTCGTTGTTCTGTAACTGTATGTGCCATGCACCCCACCAGAAAGGCCTTCCAGCTTTCCTTGGGCAGCAGTGTTGTGTCAGGGCTTCTTGCTAGAAGCCTCCTCGTCTCCCTCCATGCTGGAATACAGGAAACCCACGGAAATAGAGGAGCCTGAGTCTTCTGTGTAGATGTCAGGCACCCTGAAAACTATATGGTCTCAGGGCTTCAGATAAAACAATAGAATCAGAGGTAGAGCAACAAAGGAAGCGAAAGAGAGGAGGTTTGCAGAATGATGTACGCAGGTGGCAGTAAGGATTTATATAGCTGGAGTGGAGGCTATCTCTACCCACAGACAAAGGGGTTAATAAATCTTCGGTTCTGCCATAACGTGAAATAAATATTGAGCGTACCAGCAGATGCACGTTCATTATCCAATTGCCAGAATTTAAACATCTAAGACCAGCTCATTTTCTTCTTAAGGAACTTTTAGGGGCAGGCAGAAAAGTTGCCTGATTATTATTTTTTTGGCGGCATTTTAAAACTTGTGGCCCAAATGATCAAACTATAAATTGACCAATACTTATTATGCAAATAAGCTACCGCTCGCGGCAAATTGTAGGTAGAGCTCTGTATGCACTATAATCTCTAATTTGCCTCAGCAATGTGAGCCTGATGATATAACTAATTGCAGTTTGACTGCTGAAAATAATAAAGCCATATGTACAACTGCTGTGCATATTTCATAAAACGAGGCAGCCCTGCTATAAACTGTGAAATTAAGTACAGTTTCACAGAATGAGAGTGGGCTAATGTGCCAGTGCCCTGCAGGGTTTTTTCCACTCCTCCTTCCTAGAGTTAAGCCATTGCTTCAGTCCAACTTCCCAGTAAACATTTAGACAACACTTATAGGATGCTGGGGACAGTGTGGGTCAAACATTTGTTTGTACAAAAGCAGTAAGCTTTAACCCTTTTGTCAGACCAGAAGCAGGGAGCAAATTGCTCTTCACAAGAGATCTGGACTGCTGGTTTGTGGATAACTCTTGCCACTCTTTCTAGTTTGGCGCTCTCACCTGCTCTTCCTCCACCCCCCATGTTTCCCCTCTCTCCTTCTGGGCTCCCCCACCTCCCAGCCCCACAAAATTAGGCTGGGAGTTATGAATTGCCACCCAGATCCTTGGGCACCGAAAAGCTAGGGAAGCACAGACATCTTCCTTCTCCTAGCGGCCCCCTCAGGTGAGTTTGGCTTCTGCTTCAGGAGAAGCCATCTGCCTTGGCTTCAGCCTATCATCCAGCAGTGCAGTGTACCAGTTATAGAGACAAATATGTACACTGGCTGGGTAAAATGAGCATATTTAGGATGAACGTCCTGTTGCGGTAGATGCCTCTGAGTGAGATCCTCCTGTTAATATTGGGGTTGCTATCCACTGAAATCTGAACTAGTAACATCAGCAAAGCACACACGGACACATACGGACACATACACACTTAAACTCTGAAGGGAAAATATTGGAGGGACATAATACAGTGGTACCTCGAGTTAAGTACCTAATTTGTCCCGGAGGTCCGTTCTTAACCTGAAACTGTTCCTAACCTGAAGCACCACTTTAGCTAATGGGGCCTCCCGCTGCCACTGCGCCGCCGGATCATGATTTCTGTTCTCATCCTGAAGCAAAGTTCTTAACCTGAAGCACTATTTCTGGGTTAGCGGAGTCTGTAACCTGAAGTGTATGTAACCCAAGGTACCACTGTATTTTAAACCCCACATCAAAAAAAGAAAAAGAAGTAAACTTCAGAGCAATCCATGCCTGACAGGGGGCATTGGAGGTAGAAACATTCATTCTGCTGTGATGATTAAGTTCCAAAGTCTAAAGCAGGCTTTCTCAACCTCAGCCCTCCAGATATTTTTAGCCTACAACTCTCACGATCCCTAGCTAGCAGGACCAGTGGTCAGGGATGATGGGAATTGTAGTCTCAAAACATCTGGAGGGCAGAGGTTGAGGAAGCCGGCTCTAAAGTAATCAGAGAATTGGAAGAAAAACTCATAGCATTATGATCTGAAGCTGCAAAAACAAATACAGAAAGCTTCAAGAGAATGGTCCAAAGGCAGAACCAGCAGTGGAGCAAGCCGATCGGGCGTCTGCAGTGGCGCACGTGCCCTGCGCCCGGGGTATGTGTGTGCAGCTGCCCGTAGGGCGAGCCGGGGCAGGACGCTCCACGAGGCGTTTGAGGAGTCTGCCTACCTCCTAACACTCAGCCACCCTATAGCTGAGGGGAAGGCGGCGGGTGCCCAAGCCACCGCATCACTCCCAGGACAGATGTGTGGCTCGGGCACGCTTCAGGGCCTGCGGTGAGTGCCACCTGGCATTTTGTCACCCCCCTCAGTGGTGACACCCAGGGCAGACCACACCCACAACCCACCCCTTCCTCCACCCCTGGGCAGAACTGCATTAAGTGTGAATGGCTCTTGGCGCTACCTGCATGAGAAACTACCTGAGAACTAAGTTTGGCGTGCTGGTCAAATGTCAGGTAGAATATTGTCAATTGACCAGCCAACGGACTGCCCATTGTTCGGCTGTAATCAAATATTGTCGAATATTCCAAGAATGCCACTGTGAATATGGCAGCTTACCTTGGCTTGCCCTATCGGCCCGCAGCAGTCAGGGACAAATGTAGCAGAATCTAGAAGTGTCTCCTACTGACTGACTATCTGCTATAGTTGCAGGCATCTCCAAAGAGGGACATAAGGGCTGTGTACACAACACTACCGGCTTAAAACTCAAGGAAAGCAGAAGGGCTGAGGCCAAGGCCAGCCTTTTAGGTGGTCATAGTAGTTGTTCCTTATCTTAGATTAGATACAGGTACAAATATATAAGAAATAGCTATGATCATTTCTAATATAATCATTACTAACATAAATGTATCAAATTAAACTATTTTAAAACAAAGGCACGTGATAATTTCTAATCGTTACTAAAATGATTATCAAAAGGAAAAAACTAAACATTTATCTATGTACATCTCACTTCATTGCATTTTAAATTAAATTTTAACTCAATGGCCGTAATAATTTTTTTTACCTTTGTATTCGTGGATATAGTGAATGATTCATACAATACTGTACTCAACAAAAGAATTTCAATTAATAATAAAATTATCATTGTCTCTTTTCCTTCGTTCTTACACACTGAGTTAATTTAAGTATTAAGGCAAACCCTCAGAGTTTGTCTGTCTATTCCTTCGTTGAAGGGTGTTTTCTATGACCCCCCCTTTTTTGTGGGGCATATAATAGCTTTATTACTGTGATTGTATCAGAAACTAATTATCTGTGCTCCTGACAGACTGAGCAACATATATTCTCTCTCTCTCTCTCTCTCTCTCTCTCTCTCTCTCTCTCTCTCTCACACACACACACACACACACACACGTGGATCCAGTGGGATCTCATATCTCCAAATCTCTTTTATCAAGTTATTAATTCTAATCCAATACATTTTACTTGTGGGCATTGTTGCTGTATAATAGATGATTAAAAGGCTCTTTCCTCCTCCCGCCTTTCAGGCATTCTCACCAGCCCTTTAAGGTGATAATACAGGTTAACAAGGGTCTGGAAACCAAGCCTTATGAGGAATGGTTGAAGGAGCTGGGTGTGTTTAGCCTGGGAAGGAGGCAACTGAGAAGCGAGAGGATAGGCATCTTCAGATATCTCAAGGACTGTTGCCTGGAGCAAGTTTGTTTTCTCCTGCTCTGGGGGGTAGGACCCGAACCAATGGCTTCAAGTTACAAGAAGGGAGATTCCGACTAAACATCAGGAAGAAATTTCTGACAGTAAAAGCTGTTTGACAGTGGAAGGGTCTCCCTTGGGAGGTTATGGACTCTCCTTCCTTGGGGGCTTTTAAGCAGAGGTTGGGTGGCCATCTGTCACGGATGCTTTAGCTGAGATTCCTGCATTGCAGGGGGTTGGCCTAGATGACCCTCAGGTTCCTTCCCAACTCTATGATTCTATGAAATACCTATTTGGTGTTAGCATCCAGTGCTGCCCTTTGCCCTCACATGTTTCCCATCCCCTAAGGGGACAGAGCACAAACCTGCTCACCCATTCCATCCTCCATGACTCAGGGCTGAATGTTCGCAGCGAGGAACAGACTCACGGAAGCATGATTTAGAACTTTGCTTTTGCAGGATGCTAAATAGCAAAGGAAGCTTCCTAAAGCATGAGGGGTAACAGGCAGTGGTCCCAGGCCATTGGGAATGCAAAGCAGGGGACAGGACCAGCAAGAAGCAGCTGGAGGCCTAGTTTTTCACTCAGGCTTTTGGTGGACACTCTGGTGCTGGTACTGATGCTATTTTAGTTTGTTGGTGGAAGGATCTGCCTTGTTTTTCCTCCTTGTACGATGCATCTAAATTTGTTTTAATATACACCCCCATCTGGAATTGCATTTGCAATGAGTAAGACACGTTTTAAATAAATACCTAAGTACATGAACGCTCTCCTTCACACAGTGGGAAAGATACAAGGAAGAACATCTGAGTTATTAAATAATACAAGAAGTTCTGTTCTTGCTGACAGGTTTCCTTTTCTGGATACCTTTATCCACGATTGCCTGCGCACCGACATTCACTGATGGAAAACCATGGCGTCCCTGAACAAAACAACCAATTCTCACACTTGTGGGATATTCCACATTGTGGAAGAATCTCCAGTTCATCTTTGGTTCAACACACATGCATAGTGCCGTTATACAGTGGTACCTCCGTTTATGAACTTAATCTTTTCCAAAAGTCCGTTCTTACACCGAACACATTCTTAAACTGAGGCTTCCTGTCGCCGGTGCCCTTCCACCGGTCAGCTTTTCCAGGGCAAAGTTTGCTAGCCGGAACACCTACTTCCCGTTTTGCAGAGTGTGTTGCCCGAATCGTTCGTTAACAGGACTGTTCTTAGACCAAGGTACGACTGTATAGCATTGTCATTAGGTGTCCCTGGATTTAGTTGTAGCTGGAGGAAGGCCTGCTTGCTTCCTATCCTTTTTTTAAAAAAAGAAGAAGCAATAACTGAAAAAATGAGCCTTGCCCCTACAGGAAGCCCATGTCGTAGGGAGTGATGTTTTGACAAATTTGAGAGGATTATGCTCTTTTGCTATTTCTAGTGGGCCTTACCTCTTTATCCTAAAAGGCAGAGGGGTATATGTAGAAGCTGGGGGATCTGCCTTTACCTAAAGAAACTGGGGCAGAATATATTTGTCTTTTCTTTAAAAAAAACAAAAACAAAAAAACTTTTTTATTTGATTTTACAAATACAAAATTTCAACAAACCAAATACATCTCTGAATCTCACAACTTCCTTCCCTCTGTGGGTCTTATTCTCAGCTTTTATAACTGCATATTATTCCATAATTTATATTTTATATCAATCCATATTATCCATAGTATTTCTTACATTACAAGTGAAATTAAAATCCTGCTAATGTTTCCACCTGCTTGCAGTGGTCTCCTAAACAACTTATAAATTTTTCCCATTCTTAACAGTTTTCTTGGTCTTCTTGGTTCCTGAGTTTTCCAGTCAGTTTTGCCATTTCAGCATAGTCCATCAGCTTAACTTGCCATTCCTTTCTGGTGTGGATTTTTCCTTCTTTCCATCTCTGGGCTAGTAGCATCCAAGCAGCTCTTGTCCCATACATAAAAAGTGTGTTCTGATCTTTCAGAATGTTGGTACCTATAATTCCTAATAAAAATGCTTTTGGTTAAAAAACCAGAATATATTTGTCAATTTCCCCCACCGACTAAAACAAATACTGTACTGAAGAAAATTTTGTGAGCAGACTGTATCTGAAACTACAGTGAATTGTTGGTGGCTGCCAAAATGGCTGCCAAGATGGCAAACTAGTGGGGCAGTTCGGGTGAACAGATGGACATTTATTTTTGGCAATATGTTTTGTTTTTTAATTTTAAAAACCCCACCAGAAGCACAATACTGATCCAAACTGTAAGGTATAATTAGGTTAAAGTTTTTTTTCTTCCCTTAAGCACCAGAAGTTAACCAGATTTTTGTCTGGTGACTTTATTTTAAACTGAAATTCAGTGACAAAAGCAACTCCGAATAGCCAAAGCCTCTGTGACAGAATTATCGCCGGTTGCACAGGGATGCGTCTAAATTGTGGATTTGTCTCCATAATGAGAAGGCGGCAGGGAGGTGACTTATCACCCTCAGCAATCCTTTTTGGTGTATGGTATGGCTGAACAGGTCTGAGAAATATGGGTCTCTAGCAAGCGGCAACTTGCAAGGGCAGCTGTTTTTGCAGCATAAAAATAATCTAATAGTGAAAGAAGAGAAGGCTGAGCCGGCTGAGAGCAAGAAAATCGAGAGACTTGAAGCTGATTCCCTACTCAACAGAGGTTTACAACCTGCTCCTCTTTCAAATAATAAGCAACATTCTGGAAACTTCCGGGAAGGAAGAAAACCGAAAGAGGCCTGGACAAAGGGGTCAGCCTCCTTTCTTTGGCCTTTGCCCCACCCCCGGCCGGCTGGCCATTGTCCTCCCTGACCGAGGGCAGCTCAAAGGCCGGCCCAAGCAGGTGGGAGGCACCTGCCCAGGTGAGCCCTCGCTTGGTGCTGCAAACTCCGCCCACCTGTGGGGAAGGGAGGGCGGAAATTATCGCTGTGGTATTCTTTGTATACAAAAGGAAAGTATCTGCAAAATAAGTGTTTTTAAGAGATGGGCCCAATTCCCTGGCTCTTTCTACTGAGCAGGTAACACTGATGTTTTCTGTGATTTTGCTGTTGAAGGACCAAACTAGATGTTGATGTTAAATGTGCGTAGCTCCCCACTTCCTAGATAAAAGTTGCGGCGGGAACCGTGATCAGAGATGAGATGGTGTGAAGGATGAGGGGTTTTAACACTCCTCCCCTGCAGTCACAATGATACACCCTTCGTGCATACATACATAGGTAAAGGTAAAGGGTAAAGGGACCCCTGACCATTAGGTCCAGTCGTGACTGACTCTGGGGTTGCGGCGCTCATCTTGCTTTATTGGCTGAGGGAGCCGGCATACAGCTTCTGGGTCATGTGGCCAGCATGACTAAGCCGCTTCTGGCGAACCAGAGCAGCACACGAAAACGCCGTTTACCTTCCCGCCGGAGCGGTACCTATTTATCTACTTGCACTTTGATGTGCTTTGGAACTGCTAGGTTGGCAGGAGCAGGGACCGAGCAACGGGAGCTCACCCCGTCGCGGGGATTCGAACCGCCGACCTTCTGATCGGCAAGCCCTAGGCTCTGTGGTTTAACCCACAGCGCCACCCACATTCCTTTTTGCACACATATATGCAAAGCTCCAATTAGTCCTGAGACAAAAGCTCCCATTGGCACCTGTGGAAGCTTGCCTCCTGGAGCTAGCAGCATCTCTGGGGAGCAATTTCCATCTTCATGTGGTTACAGCTGATCGGCTCTACTGCAGTTACCGTTATTTGACGCAGGGCAGCGTCTGAAGATATTGCATTGCACCTGTTATGTACTGAGTTGAATAGGATCCAAAATGCAGCAGTCTGGTTGGTCCTAGAACAATAGGATTCAGAATGCAGCAGTCTGATTGGTCCTAGAACAATAGGATCCAGAATACAGCAGTCCGATTGGTCCACAGGAGCCACCCAATCCAGCACCAGGTGGAAGTGAATCCACAAACTGATTGGCCTACAGGAGAATCCCGGAATTAGCCAATCACTTGGGGCCCACTGTGTAAATAATGTATATAAAGCAGAAATTCTGGGCTCGCCAGAGCAGCGATGTCACGCTGGCCACGTGACCCGGAAGTATCTCCAGACAGCGCTGGCCCCCGGCCTCTTGAGTGAGATGGGCGCACAACCCTAGAGTCTGTCAAGACTGGCCCGTACGGGCAGGGGTACCTTTACCTTTTTACTGTGGCCCGTATTTTGTTAGCCCCAAAATGGAAATCGAGTGAAGTCCCAACTAAAGAAGAAAGGCAACTTAAACTGATGGGATATGCACAGCTTGCAGACCTAACATAAAGAAGAAGAGAAGAAGAACATACATTTAAAGAAGATTGGAAAATGTTTATTAGATATATTGGGGGGGGGGGATCGTGTATATTTGGAAACGTGGGCAGCATGAAGATAAATTGAACTGTGTAAATAAGTTTTGGGGGATGTAATAATGGAATACTGAATGGTTCAGAAAGAAAGAAAGAAAGAAAGAAAGAAAGAAAGAAAGAAAGAAAGATGGGACTCCATAGTGCTATCTGGTGTCACGGTGTTATAACGCATATAAAGCGCTTTATCTTTACCAGTGTAGCTGAGTCCTTAATCTTAGGGTTGTGAATTCAAGCCCCACGTTGGGCGAAAGATTCCTGCAATTGCAGGGGGTTGGACTAGATGATCCTAGTAGTCCCTTCCAATTCCAGTCACTCTGATTTAGCCCTAGCACTGCACCATTTCAGCTTTGGGCCCCTTTCTCAGGGTAGACCACAGGCAGCGACAAAATACCTTGTACGCTAAGCTTGTGCTTGTTTCCACTGAACAATGGCTCCACTTACGGTGTTTTACCCACTTTAGAAAGCTTTAGATTGTAGGTGGGTATGGCACCCTGAACTCCATTGGGAGGAAGGGAGGGATATAAATTCGATGTGCAAATAGATAAATAAACACTTGTGCCCTGCACACAAGTGAAGCACAAAGGGGCCCAAAGTGTACCTCGGGTTACATACACTTCAGGTTACAGACACTTCAGGTTACACACTCCGCTAACCCAGTGCTTCAGGTTAAGAACTTTGCTTCAGGATAAGAACAGAAATTGGGCTCCGGCGGCGCGGCAGCAGCAGGAGGCTCCATTAGCTAAAGTGGTGCTTCAGGTTAAGAACAGTTTCAGGTTAAGTACGGACCTCCGGAACAAATTAAGTACTTAACCCGAGGTACCACTGTAGTATGATTATAAGGTGGGTCATTTTCCGAGGGGTTAACCACGGAGCTTATCTCTTTACCCTGCTCTTTAGCTGAAGAGACTCCAAGGGCAGCTCACGAAAATTAGTTTCGAGATAGTGCCTGCCCTTGGGTTTAGTCTAAAAGACACAACACACAAGGAAAAAGGGATGGGGCGGGAGGAGGGGTGGGAAATGAAAGCTCAGGCACTAGTTCTTATACAGTGGTACCTTGGATCCTGAACGCCTTGCAAGTCAAATGTTTTGGCTCCTGAATGCCGCAAACCCGGATGTTAGCGAACTTTCTTTGGAACCCAAATGTCTGATGCGGCTTACGTGGCTTCCTGCAGCCAATCGGAAGCTGCGCCTTGGTTTCTGAATGTTTTGGAAGTCAAACGGATTCCATTTGACTTCTGAGGTACCACTGTAATGATGATCTAGGATAAAAACATTCAACTGAATGGAATGGCTGCTGTTAGCTGAAACCTGGAGGCAGCGAGAGAGAGAGAGAGAGAGAGAGAGAGAGAGGTGGGGGGGGGGGAGGGAAAGGCAACTGGTCTATCTCCTCTGCTTCTTTTCCATTGCTCTGTTCTGCAACCTGATGGAATATCTGTTGCTAGGTGACGGTTGGCAGGGGCCAAGGGCTTCTGGTTTCTCAATTGATGCGGTGGAAAAGCCCTACTTAACTTTGCTTCCCTTGCTGAGCAGGGATTTGAATCCAAGTCTCTCTCCTCATCTGAGTCTCCTGGTTCTCTTGCTACTAGCCATCCTGGAAAGAAAAAGGAGGCGGAAGAATCGGTACCTGCCGGCATTGTTGCCTGGGTAAATAGAAATGGAGGTATCAAGCATGGATGCTGTTGCAAAAAGAGCTAAAAGCAATAGCAGCACTGCGCTGACCATTGACCAAGGGTTTTTAAAAGCTGCACATATATGTTGTCAAAAACAAGAGTCAACAGTCTCATGGGTTTAGGCCTGCTCTTTATTATAAGCCACTACTTAGGCCCTTAATATGCAACATAAACAAGTCAAGGGAATGGCCTGCGGGCAAATTCCTGACTCGCTTCCTCGTTATTATAAAATGTTTATTCTCCCTGTCAAGCTATGCTGTGTGCCTAGCCCTTTTAAAGCCATACGAAGCATAAATGGATTCTTAAACACACAGGCTGCCTCCTATTTATAACAACAAAACGGCATGTAAGAATTTATTCAGGCAGGGTTGGTTTTCATAAAAGCGGCATGCTTAGAATTCTTTCACTTTCTTATCATTTCTGGATGGCCCCGGGATCCGCATTTTGAACCTTTAACTCTTTGCAAGTCCGTACGGTTGCACCGAACGTGGTCACAATCCCCAAATATGGTCTTGTCAGTTTGCAGAACATTGCAGATGTGACCTGCATATAATTTCTGTGTCACCCATGTGGAATTTGTGCAAGCTGAAATATTCCTGAGGGGAAATAGCTGCTTGGAGCATTCTGCAAGGAAGGCGACTAGTATAAGATACCTATCACCAGTGGGCATTAACTCGTGAGAAAGGATTTTTTTTTTAAAGAAAAGGGGGGAAAAGAAAAAATGATCTGAGGATTGACAAAAGGCCTATGAACAACAATACAGTGGTACCTCGGGTTACGAACTTAATTAGTTCCAGAGGTCCGTTCTTAACCTGAAACCGTTCTTAACCTGAGGTACTACTTTAGCTAATGGGGCCTCCAGCCACTGCCGCGCGATTTCTGTTCTCATCCTGAGGTAAAGTTCTTAACCCGAGGTACTACTTCCGAGTTAGCAGAGTCTGTAACCCAAAGTGTTTGTAACCCGAGGTACCACTGTATTGTAAGAGGGCCAAATGGGCAGTGGTTTAGGCTTACGAACTTGGGCACCCTGAGATAAAATAAAACCATGAGCTGAACTATCCGCTTCCTTCTCCCACCCACTGGACCATGTAGCTAGGTAGGTCCTCCTGACTGACATCCATCCTGCAGCTGGAATAGGACATCTTCCTTCAGCTCCCACTTTGTAGGCCTGTTGGTAAGAAACAAAGGGATACTTACCAGTATTTACTCGAATGTAATGCGGGATCGAATCTAATGCTCACCTTCATTTTCACAATGTAATTGGACCAAAAAAGGGGAGCATTACATTCAAGTAAATACAAAATCTCTTACCACATACCTGAATGGACAGTATCTGTTCAATTCCTTCCATACAGGGTGACTTATCCCTTGTAGCGGCTGTCTCAGGGTACCCCTCTCCTTCTCCTCTCAACCTCCATGGAGAGCGGCAGGTGAGCCAGGTGCAGTGATACCTCGGGTTAAGAACTTAATTCATTCTGGAGGTCCATTCTTAACCTGACACTGTTCTTAATCTGAGGTACCACTTTAGCTAATGGGGCCTCCCACTGCTGCTGTACGATTTCTGTTCTCATCCTGAAGCATAGTTCTTAACCTGAGGTACTATTTCTGGTATGGAAGTGAGAGCTGGACCATAAAGAAGGCTGATCGCCAAAGAATTGATGCTTTTGAATTATGGTGTTGGAGGAGAATCTTGAGAGTCCCATGGACTGCAAGAAGATAAAACCTATCCATTCTGAAGGAAATCAGCCCTGAGCGCTCACTGGAAGGACAGATCCTGAAGCTGAAGCTCCAATACTTTGGCCACCTCATGAGAAGAGAAGACTCCCTGGAAAAGACCCTGATGTTGGGAAAGACTGAGGGCACAAGGAGAAGGGGACAACAGAGGACGAGATGGTTGGACAGTATTCTTGAAGCTACCAGCATGAGTTTGACCAAACTGTGGGAGGCAGTGGAAAACAGGAGTGCCTGGCGTGCTCTGGTCCATGGGGTCACGAAGAGTCAGACATGACTAAACAACTAAACAACAACAGCAGCAACTATTTCTGAGTTAGTGGAGTCTGTAACCTCAAGCGTGTGTAACCCAAGATACCACTGTATAGGGGACGGGGGGCGGCTTCAGCTCTTCCAATATTGTGAGGCAGGGGGCCACGGCCCCCATATTGGGGTGCTACCATCCTCCACTGCTGCTGGGCCCCAGCCTCCGGCAGCCCAGGAACCGGGTGGTGGCTGGGATGAGCGAGATCTTTGCTTTGCTCGTCCCAGCATCCGCCCATCAGCTTGGGAGCCCAGGAGCGCAGGGTGGCAGTGCGAAGATCGCCCTCCATGCGTCCTGCCTCGCCTCAGCACATGTGGCACATGGTGTCATGTCATGTGGTTGTGTCCCCTCAATGTGGGGGGCAAGTCGACGCCCCTGGGGAGGGGGATTCCTTCCTCTTCAGGAAAAGATCCCAGCCAAGTCGGGCTCTGAGAGCTGGTAGGTCCTGACAAGTAGCAAGACGGACAAATGAATCCTGGGTTTGTGCTGATATAGCAGCCAGGTCTGTAAAAGGTTGGTGATGTTGATTTCTTCAGCATATTTCATGGCATGCAATCATATCTGATCAATGTCAACTGATATGACTTTAGTGAACTAGTAAAAACCATGACCCTTCATTTCATGTGCAAAACTGCTCTAGCAGACGCTCGTGCTGCTGGGAAACTGTGTTGTTTTTATTTTTCCGTTGCAGCTGAAATGGAAGCAACTGTTATGATCACACAGAATTCATGTCCATGAGGAATATACTGACCCGTGTTATGTGATGTCAGTTCCATAGAGCCAAGGGGTTTTTGTCAAACTCTGCCGAGTTTTTCAGAAATAAGTGCATTTCTGGACTTACAATCCTGTGTCAGGATTTACTTGTCTTTCTCCTTCTAAGGATGTTGTGTGTGTGCATGCATGTTGAAGAAAACCCTGGCTATTTTAAAATTGTTGTTGTTATTATTAAAACAAACTTCTTTGTCTTTAATCGATTAGAATTTGTCTTTTTCTATGCCAGTTTAGGGAGTTATCAATTGAATATTTTGACAAAATTAAGATTTTATTTATTTCCAGGTATTTGAATACATATTTTGAAAAGGTCTAGCATGTGCAATCCCTGAACCACAAAACACTACACAAGAGTAATTTTTGTTACCCAGATCGAGGGAAGTAATAGTACCACTCTATTCTGCCTTGGTCAGACCTCACCTGGAATACTGTGTCCAGTTCTGGGCACCACAATTTAAGAAGGATGTTGACAAGCTGGAACGTGTGCAGAGGAGGACAGCCAAGATGATCAAGAGTCTAGAAACAAAGCCATATGAGGAACGGTTGAAGGAGCTGGGTGTGTTTATCCTGGAAAAGAGAAGTCTGAGAGAAGATTTCATAGCCATCTTCAGGAATAACTTTCTTACAGTCAGAGCTGTTCGACAATGGAACAAACAATGGAGAGGTTATGGACTCTCATTCATTGGAGGTTTTTAAGCAAATGGCCTTCTGTCATGTATGATCTAGTTGAGATTCCTGCATTGCAGGGGGTTGGGGTCCCTTCCCATTCTACTGTTCTATGATTCTGTGTTGTAGGAATCAGACAACCATTCACATCTCTATTCAAAGGCACGTAGCAACTCTGATATTAAATGCATATATGAACAGTCTGATGCTGCAGAGATTAGTGGTAAATGGCCCACCCAGGTTCCAAACATATGTAGATTTCTTACATTGCGACAAACCATGTTCCGTCTAACTCAGTCATCTCTGCTTGTGTGACAAAATAAACACAGCTCCTTGCAGGTAGAGATGCCAGAGACTCAACCTATGACACTGAAAGCACGCTGTATATCACTCATCTGCCGCACCTCACCTCCCAATCTGCCTTGTTCCATGCACACAAAGTCTTATGCATATGTAAGCGGACCTTCTCATCAGTGCAGAATCTCTGTTTTGCTGCTCACAGTGGGATTCTGCATCAGAATGCAGAACAGACACCAGCTGTTCTGAGCAAGCAATAACCTCCCGGTGTATGGCAGGATTGGATCATTAGACCTGCCCAGAGTTTAATTTTGGAGAGGGGGGTGGGGGTGGAAATAGGTGCTTATGGCTCCAAAAGTCATTTTCTCTTATTTGGAGCCTTTGGTAAGGCTCAGGCTTGGTGATTGTTGGGTCAACTGTCAGGACACTTTAATTAGAAACCTTTCCTCTGCGGACTCAGAGGAAAGCCCCAGTGACAGAGTGTATATAGGACTGCTGCCTTAAATTACATCCTGGCCACCTTTATAATAACATAACAAAATATTTAGGGCTGACCAAATATTCATAGGTGGCATCAAATAACGAAATAAAACAAATGGATATTTGAATCAAACATAACGGAAATCCATTCTGTAATTCAGAGACACTGCCAATGGTTAGGCCTGATGATAGATTGCTCCCCTTGACAATAAATACTGTGGGGGATGTGGGTGGCGCTGTGGTCTAAACCACTGAGCCTTTGGCTTGCCGATCGGAAGGTCGGCAGTTCAAATCCCCACGACGGGGGGAGTTCCTGTTGCTCAGTCCCAGCTCCTGCTAACCTAGCAGTTCGAAAGCACGCCAGTGCAAGTAGATGAATAGGTACCGCTCTGGCAGGAAGGTAAAAGGCGTTTCTGTGTGCTGCTCTGGTTTCGCCAGAAGCGGCTTAGTCATGCTGGCCACATGACCCGGAAAAATTGTCTGCAGACAAACTGGCTCCCTCAGCCAGTAAAGCGAGATGAGCGCCACAACCCCACAGTCGTTCGCGGCTGGACTTAACTGTCAGGGGTCCTTTACCTTTACTTTTAAACAAGTGAGAGAAAGAATTGAGGCCGTAAGCAAGACACACCCAAACACGAAAAATTTCACGGAATAATAAAAAATGCTTAATATTGTAGATACAGTTATTATTTTATTTTGAGAATTAGAATTTGCCAATCTACATATCTAACAGCCTTTCGAAACATGATTCCTGTATTAAGACGGGACGCTAGTAAATTTAAAATATATAATGTATGTCTAATATTTACATCACTAAAATAATGTTATTCCTATGGAAAGAATAATCACCAAACAGAGAATGTTCCCTGAATGATGTTTGACAAATCTCGGAAAGTTCTAGAGTTGGGGCACTGCAAGTGATTATTTCTGATCACTTCTCAAAAGAAAGTCCTAGAATAGTCAAATTCTTCCATTGTGTTGCATGGATGCATGCCCAATTGGTTTCAGTGTAATGCAGGGTTAGTTCACAAATACATATTCATCATTAAGTAACTGCAATTGCAAGCAATGACTTTGGAAGTGTGAAATTAGCCTGCAACCCCAACAAAGTAAGTCTCACTGAATTCCGTAGACTTTACTTCTGAGTAGACATCATAGGCAGAATGTTCATGTTACTCAATACCAAGCAATGTTTTCAATAGTCTGTTTCACGACACTGCCAATCTTGTGAGTGACTTTTAGATTTCCAGTCAATCTGGGTAAAATATTTTTTAGAAAAATCTTCCACCTGCTACCTTGTCTTTCAGAAAGAGAATTATGCCCAAATTGCTCATGCAATATTTATTTGCAGCAGTTCTGTTGGAAATGTGAAAGCAAAAAGGAACTAAAAAAAAAAACAACTTCTGTCTGGGTATAGTCAAGCCCTAGAGAAATCATTCCTCCTTTTTTCCTGGGTCACTCAAGAAAGCTCAGTTCCTTGAGAACGAACACAAAACAAACATCCAAGCTTTTATGACAAAACAAATGGTCTTAAAATTAATTCTTGAATCAACCCTCTGGCTAATGAAACTCTACAGAGAAGAAGTAGCTCTTCTCAGTACTAATTTGAATAGATATTTTTGGTATTTAGAGGTGATAATTAATGTAGCCAAAACAGTGACAGCCACACACAGGAGGGAGATATCAGCAGAGAGGGGGGGGGGGTCTAAAGTACAAAAAAAGAAAAGAAAACCCTAAGGGGGTGGGTGGAAATCTCCCAAACAGCCCGTTGAGGACTGAGGATGCATGCAGTTCAGTGTTTATTATAGAACCACATGCAAGTTTTTCCTAGCTGATGTCAAAATCCCAGTCTGCACTTGCCCCCGCCAATCCACACATTTAATCTGGATTTACCCTTTCCATAGAATATCCAGTAAATTAAACAACAACACTCTGTTGCCAGTGACCCATTAACCCCCCTGAAAGTGTGCAGGATGCTGACTGACACTTGAGGCAGACAGTGGAACAGAATGGAGTATCCTGTAGGAAGGCATGGCTGGCTGGCACATTCCACTTGTTCCAGCTAACCTGAATGGATACGAGGGCAAATTATGGGATGCAAAGCAGGGCAAAGAGCAAGCTTGATTCTTCTTACGATCCAGGGCCAATTCTTATGTTGCGGCTATTACATGAAAGCTCACACAAATTGCTAGAGCCACTAATCTTGTGTATTGGATTAAAATGAGTTCAGGGCGAACTAGGAGATACAATCTTGCAAACAGGGCCTGCTGAAGCATCCTGTTAAGTTGTGGGTGAACATATCAAACGACACAGCGATTCTTCAAACAGCTTTTGTTTATTCACAGGCCAGAACAGAACTGAACTGAAGGGTTCAGCCAGCCTGCTTATATAGAGCTCCACTAGAACGCAACAGTAACCATTTTCTGTAACTATCCAATCACTGAACATCACTTTCAATCCCTTATTTGCATATGTGGACCTGAGTGAAAACTATCTACAGTACCCCCCTGCTGGCCCAGGGTGAAAACTTCAGTACATAACACATCCAGCATCCGAACAAACTCTTGGCAGCCCAACACCCCCTATAGTTTTCTGAAATAGTTTTATTTATTTTTTAAAAATATTTTTTATTAACCGACCAATTAAATCAAATCAAATCACATCACATAAATTCCGAATTACAAAGCCGAATTTTAAATTTTTGTTGAGGGGACCCATATTTCAAGTTCCGAAGGGGGATTCTGATCATCTTCTTGCTACTGCATTAATATCAGTCCAAATAAATCAGTCCAAATAAAGTTCATAATTCTATCCAGTCTTATCTTGCTGTTTCCACATCTCATCTTGTTCGTATATTTTTTCTTTTTTCTTTATGATCTCTTCTGATAATCTCCTTAAGCAGATAAACACCAATTATATCCTGTGTGGATTTTTCCGTTCGTCCAATCCTCATATCGAGATGGTTTCCATATATCATCATTTTCATACATAACATCGCTCTTTCCATCATTAATCTCAGGATCTGTCGTTCTTAAGTCCCACTGAGGAGTCTCACCCACAATATAAAAACAGCTCTTTTCCTCCTCCCAGACTCAAGTCCTCCGACAGAGCTTACCAACATGGCGACGGTATTTTTAACTGCGTCATTCCAAAACTCTTAAACTTTCCACGCTCTTCTTAAAACATGCTTTGGTTAGAAAATTCATCTCCACACAGTCGTAAATCCACAGCTTAAGTCATTAAAACGGCATTTCTGACTTGTGTGGGGGGGGATTCTTGTTTAATCACATAGAGGAAAGAAAGGAAAGTTTTCCCCCCCTCCCCCATCCAGTCCCTTTGCCATACCGAGTCTTGGCATATCTTCTCATGATTGCTTCTTGTTCCTCCGACTCGTCTTGTTTAGTTTTCTTTTAGCAGATTAGCGCGTTTACTTAAATATTTGCTGAGAGACACATATACTGTATTTATTTTGAGCACTTTTCCCTCCAAAGAATGCTGTACTTTGTTAAGAGTGCTGGGAATAGTAGCTCCATGAGACGTAAACTACAGTTTCCAAAATCCTTTCTGGGTATGTGTGTGGGTGTGTGAATCCTACTTTATAGTGCATATGCAGGCTTCAGCATATTATATATAACTTGCTTTGAGTTCTGCACCTCTGCTCTTATCTGGCAGGTCTGTTGCCAAGTCCACGAAACATATGGACTTGGTACCTCCAGCCTTTGTTTCTCTTCCATATTTTCTGCTGACACAACTCCTATCTTTCCATTCTATAGTCTACTTTCATTCCCACACCGTGCGGCCAAATCCAGAATAAACAAAACCTGTAGTAGCAAGCAATGCTATAATTCTTCCATGACAGCTACCACAAAACTAATACTTTACTGAGCACGGTCATTTCTGTCTCTTCCTCTCTCTCTCACGGTGCACTCAGACTGCCACTAACTACCGTATTTTTTGCTCTATAAGACTCACTTTCCCCCTCCTAAATAGTAAGGGGAAATGTGTGTTTGTCTTATGGAGCGAATGCAGGCTGTGCAGCTATCCCAGAAGCCAGAACAGCAAGAGGGATTGCTGCTTTCACTGCGCAGCGATCCCTCTTGCTGTTCTGGCTTCTGAGATTCAGAATATTTTTTTTCTTGTTTTCCTCCTCCAAAAACTAGGTGCGTCTTGTGGTCTGGTGCGTCTTATAGAGCGAAAAATACGGTATTTTGAGGGAGTGATTCAAGCACATACTGAATCACAGAATCATAGAATTGTCGCGTTGGAAGGGATCCTCTGGTGGTCATCTAGTCCCACCCCCTGCAATGCAGGAATCTCAGCTAAAGCATCCCAGAGAGATCGCCATCCAACCTCTGCTTTAAAATCTCCAAAAGGAGAGTCCACCACCTTATGAGAGAGTTGGCTCAGTTAAAGGGCTCTATCACCCTAAGCTCAAAACAGATCTATTTTTAAAAAACCACCCAGACGTCTTGCAGTTAGGAAAGGGACTGGGAAACTGGACCGAGAAGTGTGGGTTGAACAAATGATTAACAGGAAGACGTGTTAATCTCCCACATGCAAACAAGGATGAATGCTCAGGATACTATGACTTCCCCATATAGGCAATAAAAAGCAGACACATTCAACGAAGGTTTATTCGCAGTAGACCCAATGAGCTTCCAGATAGCTCAGCTGGTTAGAGCTTGGTGCCGGTAATGCCAAGGTCGCGGGCTCGATCCCTGCACGTCGCGTATTCCTGAATTGCAGGGGATTGGACTAGATGATGCTCAGGGTCCTGCCAACTGTATCATTCCATGAAATGACTAAACACGACTATGTTATGACCATTACTTACACATCAGCTGTGGGTCAAACTTAGCTGCATGCCACCCCATTTAACCACCACATTGTGGGTGGACGAATGCTGAATTCACAGGTTATCTGGATGAGAGCCCTCTATGCGATGCTCTGCTTGATTACTCAGAAGCAAGTTCCATTCTGTGGGGCTGGTCCACTGGGGCAAATGGGGCATGCCTCCACCAACCACAATTTGCCCATCATCAGCCTCCAACTGCCTGCCATCTCATGCCAGCACTCCTCCTCCTTAGTCTCAATGGTGCCTTTCTGGAAGCAGAATAGACCCAGATTTAGTTGGCTCTGGCTCCACCTACTGTTGGCCTCCTTGCCTTGTGCCCTACCAGTCCACTGCATCCAAAGAGAGATGCACATAATTTGTTTCTTTTTCTCTGCGCTTAGGGGTGATTGCAGGTTACAGACGCTTCAGGTTACAGACTCCGCTAACCCAGAAATAGTACCTCAGGTTAAGAACTTTACCTCAGGATGAGAACAGAAACCGCCTGGCAGTGGTGCGGTGGCAGCAGGAGGCCCCATTAGCTAAAGTGGTACCTCAGGTTAAGAACAGTTTCAGGTTAAGAACGGACCTCTGGAACGAATTAAGTTCTTAACTCGAGGTACCACTGTATAACGGTTACAAATATTACATTTTGTGGAGGACTGCGATTCTGAACAACGGTATTGAATAAAAGTATTCCGAAGCGTTAAACAATGGTTCCAGCTTTGTTTTTTTCTGCCACAACGATATGTTACACCCGATGGCAGGAAAAGCGTCGGACACAACTTCCCAGTGTCAAGTGGCCCCTACTCCAGTGGCAACATTTTGAACAAGATGGATGGCCATCATCTTGTTGAGAATCTCTATGTCTCCATCGGGATGGTCCAGGCTGCTGCCAGCAGGGTGTGAGAATTCTTGAAAGATGGTGTCGAGCTCTGTGAAATTCAACAGGCAGCAGCAAGGAAGGATAGTGATGTGGAGAGTGTCACCTGTTGAATATCTGGCTGCATGATGCAGCTGGTGAATGACTGAGGGTGAAAAGTGAGAAACCAGTAAAATAATTCGCCTAATCATAGGGTTGAAAGAGGGATCACAAGGGTCAACTAGACCAATGCAAGAATCTTTTGCACAATGCAGGGCTTGAACCCAGAACCCTTGAGATGAAGAGTCTCCTGCTCCGCCACAGTCACTGTCTTCGTGCGCAACTGCTGCAGGCGATGCGTTGCAGACATGCTCAGAGGCACTCTCTCCTTTTTTACGTCCCAATACTGAATGGAACTTAAGGAACATCCTCTTTTCCTTGCCCGCAAACGAAAAACAGGGATGGGGAGATTGTTAGCTGCATGCAGCTGCAAAAGCAACCTGATTTACAACGTGTTAAGATTTATTTGTTTTATTATTTATTTATTTATTTATTTATTTATACCCCGCCCATCCGGCTGGGTTTCCCCAGCCACTCTGTGTGGCTCCCAACAGATGAAAAACAGAATAAAACATCAAACATTAAAAACGTCCCTTATTAATTTTGTTCTCTGTGTCGTCTGATGTGTCCACCCACTACTTAATAAATGTCATTCCTATCCCACAGGGAGCTCAAAGTGGTGTTGTGCATGGGGCTCTCCTTCCTCACCCCATCCTCCTTCACGGCTGGGTGGGAATTTGAACGCTGGTCTCCCCAGGCCCTGATCCAGCCACCGTAACCAACTGCACTGCACAGCCACTGATTTACCACTGACTCATGGAATTGTAGAGTGGGAAGGACCCCTGAGGGTCATCTAGTCCAACCCCCCTGTAATGCAGAAATCTTTCGCCCAACATGGAGGTCAAACGCACAACCCCGAGATTAAGAGTCCCATAGTCCTTGGTACTTTTATGATCGCCCAGAATTAGCAAACTATATAACATAAGGGACGCAGGTGGCGCTGTGGGTAAAAGCCTCAGCGCCTAGGACTTGCCGATCGTCAGGTTGGCGGTTCGAATCCCCGCAGCGGGGTGCGCTCCCGTCGTTCGGTCCCAGCGCCTGCCAACCTAGCAGTTTGAAAGCACATCAAAGTGCAAGTAGATAAATAGGGACCGCTTACTAGCGGGAAGGTAAACGGCGTTCCGTGTGCTGCGCTGGCTCGCCAGATGCAGCTTGTCACGCTGGTCACATGACCCGGAAGTGTCTGCGGACAGCGCTGGCTCCCGGCCTTTAGAGTGAGATGAGCGCACAACCCTAGAGTCTGTCAAGACTGGCCCGTAACATGATGGCTTTTAGGATGGTCACAGGCAGCCTGTTGGCATTTTTGCACGTGCAGAAACACACGTACACCGCATAAAATTGCCCATGGCAACTGTGAACAACACCTCGTGCGTCTCATGAAGTGAACTCTGGCCCCCGTATGCTAATTATGCTACAATAAACATGTTCTTAAAAAAAAAAGATGCCACACGAGCTGTTTGACAGTGGAACTGCCTGCCACAAGACTTGTTGGACTCTCTCTCCCTCCTTCCATGATCCAGCTGAGATTCCTGCATTGCAGGGGGTTGGACTAGATGACCCTCCGTGTCCCCTCCGACTCCACAATGCCGCGACTCCTTTGAGATGCTTCCTCTGCCTCTGTCGCTGGCAAAAGCCGGCGGAAGCTTGAGTTGGATGGGCGGGAAATGGTTCGTTAGTGGGGTTTTTTGGGAAACGGGGAGGGAAGGTGAGAGAGGTGCGCGGGGGGGTTGGAAATGTCAGGAAAGGGGCGGGACGCGAAGGGAGGGGGCGGATCCTTCCCGTCCCGCCTCCAGTTTCTTGTACATTCAAGGCTCTCTCCGGCAAGCATCTCCCCTCCCTCCCTCGCCTCCTCCGTCTTCAATTTGCTGCCGACGGCGGATCAGGCAAGATTTCAGAGGCTGCAGGCTGCATGAATGGGTAGGAGCTCTGCGGAGCTGTGCAAAACGTGTGCTTGTTTTAAAAACCATTATATATATATATATATTTGTATCTGAATACCAGCCTCCAAAGTCATATCCTGCCTCAGCTCCAGCTGGGGGGGGGGGGGCATGCGCTACATTTGGACCAAAAAAAAAGGGGGGGGGGGTGGCGGCGGCAGAAATAAGCGCACACTATACGTATCTCGGACATCTATGCAGAAAAGGGCCAGCGAGCGTCGATTTTCCTCTTCCCTCCCCCAGCTTTAACCTTTTAGCCTTCCCATCCAAACTGTTGAATGCAGCAAAGGCAGCGAGAGTCTGACTGGAAAGGAGGGTTTGTCATGCAAGAGGGGTGTGTGTGTGTTGGTGGAGGAGAGTTGTTTTGTAATTTCCAAGAAAAGCAACAGAAAAGGGTGGGGGGGGGGAGAAATATACATATATATTAAAAAGTCTGCTTCCTTCTCCTCCTCCTCCTCAGGTTTTCTGCATATCAGGGTTTGCAGGAGCAACTAATGACCCAAACCTAGCCCTGTCTACTCGGAAGTAATTCCGTGGGGCTCACTCTCAGGTAAGCGGGGCTTGGGGTTGCAGCCTTACCTGGGAGTAAGCCCTACTCAGCAGGGCTTATCCCTTGAGGAGGCATGCATAGAGGGTTACTCCGCTCATAGGCATATTGGGGGGGGGTGTCTGGGGATTGGGGGGCGCTGGGCACGTGCATTGGGGGTTGAGTGCTGGCAAGTTGCTTGTGTGAGAGAGAAGGGTTTTGGTGCGATGCAATATGTCCTTAGATGCCTTCTCTGGAGCAGTGGCCAAATCTGCGAACCGGCAAGCCTCTACTCCCCATCCACCCGGCTCACTCTCTAGAAACAGTTAAGGAGGCATATATATATATATGAAATCACTCCCTACTTTAAAAGCAAAAAAAGAAATGCAAGCGAGCTAGCTTGTAAGCCACCCAGCTGCATCTTGCGGGGGGGGGGGTGGTGGTTGTGGCTGTGTTATGTTTTCTTTTTGTACCTCCCAGCATGGATTCTCTCTCCCCCCCACAACACCTCTCAGAGGAGGGGCCAGCACAAGAAGAGACAGATGTTTGGTTTTGTGTGTGTGACCCCCTTTCTTTTTCCATTTGGCCGGATTCTGCTTGACAGGGGTGAAGCCGGAAGGGCAAGGCAAAAGAGCAAGAGCTTGGGGTATATGAAGCATTGCGGGTCGTTTTTTTTTTTTGGGGGGGGTGTTTTTGTTTTAAAGAAAGAGACAGAAAAGGGTTTGCGTGTTATCCGCGGGGGTGTGTGTGTAAAAGGCTTTTGTGCTTTGTGCCGTTCTGAAAACCCATGCGCCCTTTTCGCCTTTTATTTTATTTTATTATTTTAAAAGGGGGGGGGGGAGCTGCTGCTGGTGAGTTGGGTTGCTAGGGAGTGGAGGTGATGGTGACAGAACAGTCTGATTATGCAAGTTGATCAGCGGCTGTATTTATATATAGCTTCATCCAGGCAGGCAACTATATTCTGTCCACATCAAGTCTAATCTGTAATAGCTACAGGGTGTCTGTTTCTCTTGCTGGCGAGGAAGGGGATTGCCCGAAGGGTAGGCTGCTTCACGAAAGAGCGATGGGGAAGATTTCAACTTCCTTGCTCGTTAAATAGAGATCCGGCAAACATGCAATGGAATATTCTCCCGTCAGTCCCGTTTCATGACTCTTCCTCCCCCCTGCCCCCCCCTTTTGGTCCTCCCAATAGATGTGCAAATCCAGGCTGAAAAAGGGACACTTTGGTTTTTTAATTTGTTGTTGTTGCTGCTGCTGCTGCTGCCTGCTGCTGCTGCTGCTGTGTTGTCTAACCCTGGCTTCCTGTAATTCACTGCAGGCAGAACAAAGCTCTGTCACAACTGTGCTTCCTGGCTGTCGCCTCCGCCTGTAAGCAGCTGAACAGTTCGCCTCCTTGATATCATCATGCAGAAAAGGATGAGCGAGACGCAATGAGAAATACAGGTAATGCCACCGAAAATACGTTCCGGATCTGTTGCTGCGTTAATGCTGCTATCTCTGGAGCAAAGCCATGCGCCGAGATCTTGTTGAACTCTGTGTCTGTGGTTGCATCACCGCTGATTTTTAACTGAGCAATGCTGAGCCCTACAGTTCATTAACACATACCATAAACGAAGCTGGAGTAGAGACTGGTCTCTCTTCCTCTTAAAATGCCTCTCGAAAGAGGCAAACGTTCAGCAGTCTGATGGGCTGCTTTCCTTCCCCCCTGAAGCTCTTTTGCTTTGACAATGGCAAAGAAATGAAGGCAACTTGAAATCTCTCTTCCTTGTCCATCTATTTATGGAAACAAAATTCTGGTTTTGTTAAAATCGGGGAGGGGGGGTGGAGAGAGGATATACTTTGTCTCATTAGGAAAGGTTGCTGAGAGAAAGCAAACCGGATTTTAAAAGGTAAACGGATGACTCTCGCTGTGGTGTTTTGTTCCAACAGGCAATTTCACCGAAGTGACTTTCTTTGGAAACAATTCAATCTTTTGCTGGAATAGGCTTGAAAATTGGTAAAAAATTTGAATGCAGCAAAGTTGGGGTGGGGGAATGCAAGGGGTGTGTTTGGCCAATATGTGGTAAAGGAAATACAACAAAGAAAGCTGAGCTTTTATTTGTTAATGAAGCTGTCGAGCCTTTGAATTCACAAATGCGTTTCATTATTGACTTGGCAAATTATTTATGATTTGTTATTTCTCTTTGTCCTTCCTCAAACCGACGGTTCCAGGTTTGAAGAATCTTGCTCATGCCTTTTGAATTATCCCCTTGGCATGATTCTATAACATACATATTTTTAAATCTGCAGGCTTCACTGTGTATACAGGTCTTCTGCAACCTTTGTACCTAGGTTGAGGTCACAGTCCCCTCCAAGGGATTATCACCAGATCTCCTCTCGCTGGTTTTCTTTAAGTACCATTCTTGTCATTGTGCTTCTGCACTCACTGAGTCTTGTATTGGTATTTTTTTTTTAATTACTGCTCTCTGTAAGGAACTTTTTGTGGGGAGAATTGAGGAGTCTTGCAACATTTTTCTTAAAAGAAATAAATGTACCATTAATAAGATTGCAACCAGAACCTGGATCTATGCGAAACAAGCAAATAAGAAGGGGGGGGGGGACCAAATCCACCCTCCCCCACTCCTCTTATGCTCCTTTCCCACCTTGTGCCTTCATTTGCAATAAAATTAAAGAACTCGGGGGAGAGCTTAGCTAAGTGGATAATTTGTAACAGCTGCCGCTTTTCCAAGGTGACATTTCTACAGCTGTCAAGGAAAGCAGAGAGAGAGAGAGAGAAAACTTTGGGTGCAGTCTGTAATGCGCTGCTCCTACATAACCAGCATTTAAATAACTACGACTTGCATGGGACCTGTTCTTAGTGGATAATATGGTCCAGACAGGAATGTGTTCGGGGGAAAATATGGAGGTAGTTCGTGCAATGACCTCTCTGAAAACCAGTAGCCTTGTGCTCTGGGAATGTATTGGTTGTCCAAAACTTGGTGTGAATGTTCACATCTCAGTGGCAACGATCTCAAATGGATTTTGTGAATGTCTGAAAGCAGTCTTATTTTCCTATTTTTCCCCGGTTATCACTAGTGAATCCTGACCAGCTCGTCCGGGCGACTGGCAGCATTTCCTGGTGTGTCTCCGTGTTCTCTGAATAGTCACGAGGCCTGTGGAGAGTTCACTAAATTGTAAAAACTCACATAATGCAGAGATGAAACTCCATACTGAAAAAGGTTGCTTTTCGCAGTCCATGACGTGATTTCCATTAACTTTAATGGGATTAAAGGTCATCAAAGCACACAATGCAGCAACCTAGCTGAAGCTAACGCAGTTCTGGATCTGGTCTATGCCTGGATGGGACACCACCTAGGAGCTTTGTGCATGAGCTTGCTAGAAGAAAGGTTCAAGAAAGGTGCAAGAGAAATATTAGAGTAAGAGCTTCTATGGCTTAGTGTGAGTGTATAAGTTGTAGTCTGTGTTTGCATGTGATGCAAAGCCATAGATGAGCCTCAGCAGAGGTGGTTTTAGAGTGGTGCAACCAGGGCAGCCATACTGCAGGGGGCGCCACAACAACATTGTAGAATGGAACTCGAGAGGTGGTATGTGCCAAATTGTAGTGTTTCACAGGGCGCTGCCAAAATTTGAGAGCCCAAAGTCTGCCACTGACTACAGTGAACCTTTGGCTCACACTCCTCCTCCTCCTCTTGAGGAGCTTTCACTTGAACCACAGTTGAACGCTATGTCCGTCAATGTTGATCTTCCAGTTCCTGAAACAAGCCAGCCGTTTTAAACTTTGGCTTGAAGTTGGCTTGTTTCAGTGAGCCATTCTTATCTGGGTTTGCATGTCACAGCAAGCTGTGGTTAATCTGAGGTAGAGATCTTCTTAACTCCCTCTCTGGAGGTACAGTAGAGTGGCCAAGGGCAGGAAAGACCTACAACCCTATGGCTCGCTGTTAGAGATCCTCATAATACTAAACTGTGGCTTACTGTGGTACACCGGGAATGTGCTGGTGCTCAGAGAGGAGTTGGCAGCCTCTCCGGTCTGTACTTCTGCCATGGTTGGATTATATCGTAGGCCAAGTCTTGATGGTGGCGTGAGAGTGAAAAAGACCAGATAGCAGACGTGGTGGCTGTGAGCTCCATGGAATCATGGCAACCCCTTATTTGGCTTACTGCAATGTGCAACCAAGGCCTAAGTGTAAATGAGGCCATAGCCTGTTTTCTGACTCTGTACTAACTTGATTTCAACATTTTTAGACTCGCTGTGGCTTAACTGTCCCCCAGATGTAAGAAACTTTGCTTGCACAACCCACAGGTTTTGAGCGAGGACGGAAGTCACTTGGGCACATACATAATTTCTGTTTCAGTCCTGTTTCATCACCTGTCTAAAACTTGAAATGTATGCTGGGCTGTTTTGTTGTCCGGACCACATGCGTTGGTTTTGTGTGTGTGTGTGTGTGTGTAGGCAGTCGGAACTGTTTGTTATGGGGCTGAAAAGGTTTGTTATGGGGTTGGAGCTGTTTGTTATGTGGCAAACACAAGTTTCCCAACTTTGGGTTTGCCTCGTGATGCCAATGCAGGGCAGGGAAATTTTTCAGGAGAGGATTAGCAGGTGGGAAGGAGTTCTTGTGATTCCACCCTACCAGTTCTCCTCAGCAAGTTCCCCCTGGGGTCAGTTTACTTTTTTGCCTCCCTCTCTGTCTGTGCGACTCTGCACAGCTTGCTGATCTGGGTGTGCTTTTTGACTGGAAAAAGAGGCAAGGCTTGAGCAGTGATACCAGCATCCACCTCTGGGGCTGGCAGTTCTGCTGTCTATATTGAGTATGACTGAATGGTCCATTCAGCCACAAAAAGGAAGTTGAACCATTCAGTCCAACATAAGCTGAGGGGAAGCAGGCAACACAACAGCAGTGAACCGTTCAGAAATGTTGTGGGCTTTGGGCTTCCAGAAACTTCTATTTCTTGTGTTGTGCTAGGAGTTCACTTGTAGGGTACTCTAGCACAGAGTTTTGGAATTACGTATACAGATACTTGTGCCTTCTCTCCCTTTCACTCTGTCCCCAAATTTGTGAGCAGTGTTTACACTAGATGTTGCAAAGAAATGATGTGCTCGTGGACAATGGAGACATGCAACAACTTGGAAGATTTCCAGGGAGTAGTCTTGGCAAATTTGGTGACCCCACATGGCTGCTTGGTTTCTGAAACATACCATACTTCAGAGTTCCTGTTAGTTCAGAGTATTTGCTCTTACGGGTAAAAGTCTACCTCAGATTGTGGCAAGTAGCTGAGTTTGGAGATTTTTGTCTCTCTCTTTTTCGTGCATGCAAATCCTACAGTCTGCAAAAACTCTGTGACTGGTTTTGATCCCAGACTGCTCGTCTAACAAGAGGCTTTGAAACCTTTTTGCACCGTCCATCAAAGGAAACGTCATGAAGTGAAATGCATGTAAACCTCCGACTGAAAAGCTCCGACTTCTTAAACTAATTATGTAGAAAGAGATTTTAAAAGATGAGTGATGTTTTCCAAGTATTAGCTACTGTGACTCTGCTGCAGACCTGACCTCTTTCAAATAATCTCTCACGGTGTAGAGCTTGGTACATACCGCACTAATCCTCTGGGGTAACAATTGTACCCTGTACAAGTAGACTGACTGACATTTTATAGTCTTAAGACGGAAAGTGTTGGGGAACGAGCAAAGTTGAAACGGGGAAAATATTTCACAGTAGCCAAAGCCTTGAAGTGACTAATTTGGAGTTGCTGCCTCACTAGAGTACCTTAAAGTATGATGGTTTTTTAAAAATGCCAGCGAGGCAGAGAGGTGGAAGTGAGGGCAAAGAGGAAGGAAGTTGTGATGAGATGGAGGACTGGGTTTTCAAAGGCACGATTGAGAAGTTGCAGAACAAATTTGGAGGAAGTGCGGAACAATTTCTCCCAGACTTTGCAGGCAACAGGAGTTACTGCTTGCAAAGTGGGAGAAACAAGAGTGGGTACCTTTGCCTTTGCTATGTATATATATATATATATATATATATCACTTTTTGTTTGCTGCTATAAAGGTGGGATATAAGTAAACCCTAAGTGAAAACGATGTGTTTGTTTGAAGACCCGTAGAGGATACTTCTGCAGATTAGGCTGGACTGGTTTATTTATTTTTTTAAAGCAAGACAATTTAAACCATTAATTTAGGCTTCAATCCTACACATGTTGGGAGCAGTTGAATAAAGTTTTGACTTAAACTGAGTAAACCTTCAAGGAATGGGCTGCAATATCACAACCGAGTTTTGAAGTGTGATTTGTGTTTGTGTAAAAACGAGCCGCGGAGAAAACTTTGATTCAGGTTTAACATCTGTTTAACTCTCTTGAACAAGTTTGCATAAAAAAACCTTTTAATTTGAACTAGTTCGTTTTTTTAAAAAATACTATTTTTTAAAATTAGTTTTAAAACTTTATTATTATTATTAAAGTTAATACTTTTGAAGTTTTTAAGCTTCAAAATGTGATTGATTTTTATCCATCTGTGAAACACAAGCTGTGGTTCAAATTTTGTATGGCTGGAATGTCCTCTTGTCAAACCTCAGAGCCGTTCCTACCCATAATAACTTATTATGCTGTTCTTGAATAACACCAGCAGGCCACTTCAAGGAAGTTCTCTTCAAACGTTGAAACGTTGACTCATCCTGAAAGTAAAAATTAATTGCAAGGTACAAAAGTTGCCTCAGTGAAGAAAGAACATTTGCAAGTGATAGCTCAGGGGGCGATAGCTTAGTTATTTCTCGGTCACAATTTTCACAGCAAGCTCTTTTCTTTTTACATCAGGTTAAGTGCAAATCATATTTCCGATGTACAGGCTGTGAGTGCTGCTTATTATGTAGCCGAAAGGGCACACTGCTTATTCACAAGAGAGATGTACAGACTGGCTTAGGGAAGCCTAAGTTTGCAGAACGACCAAAAAAACCAAACCAAAACAAAACACCCTTTTGGGGAAAACCCCAAGGGGGAGATCCAAAAACAGGGGCTTGAGTGTATTCAGCGACTGTAGAATATTGGAAGCAGGCAGGGGGCAGAACGGATTGGAATGTACTGGAGTAAGGAGGACTTTGGCTCCTACACCTTTAATAATTGTGTAGAAGAGGTACAACATGACAAGCTATACCTGCTGAAGTTCCTCTTAATGGCGCAGGATGCTTGTTCTTTATTCTATGTCTGCCCTAGGAAGGCATGGCTGGCTGAAGCACAGAACAGCAGGCCTGCACAGCTGCAATGTTAAAAATTTCGGGAGCACAGAAGATTAATGTTGACCAACGCAATGTTTTGGGCGGCAGTGACCACTTGGAAGTTTGCACTTCCGGTTTTTCGTGTTTGTGGTCGCCCGTTGCTCAGGGGCCCTTTCTGTAAACAGAACTTAAATGTTGTGACAGAGTGGAGGGATGCTGCATACAAACTCTAATATTATATAAGGTCATGCCTGCATTTTCAGATTCTGATAAGATGACTTTGCATTCTTAATGCTAAACTGTTGGACTGTGCCAGGCTGACAAGCAGCCACTCTTCCTGGTTGACTATTATGGGTAAGATTTGCCCATAGGCAATCAGGAGGGGAAGCTCTTGTAAATTGGGAGAGAGTCGGTCCTTTTTTCCTCCCCTTCCAGAAGGTCAGATTGACACTGATGCAAGTGTGGGCAAGTAGGGTAGATAACTCTTTTGTTGAGAGAGTATCTTTATGGGGGGACTATTTTGGGGCTGATCTTAAACATATACCGCTGTAGGCAGAGACTCATGTGCCTGAATGCTGTCTGCATGTGAAGGAATATATATATATGTATATATATATATGTGTGTGTGTGTGTGTATGTGTATATATATATATATATATATATATGTATGTGTATGTGTATATATATATATCTACACACAGAAAACAAACTGTATTGGAGAGAACATCCTAGACTTATCCGTGTAGATACACACACACACACACAGTGGTACCTTGGATTAAGTACTTAATTCGTTCCGGAGGTCTGTACTTAACCTGAAACTGTTCTTAACCTGAAGCACCCTAATGGGGCCTTCTGCTGCTGCTGCGCCACCAGAGCACAATTTCTGTTCTCATCCTGAAGTAAAGTTCTTAACCTGAAGCACTATTTCTGGGTTAGCGGAGTCTGTAACCTGAAGCATATGTAACCTGAAGCGTATGTAACCCGAGGTACCACTGTATATATATATATTTGTATGTGTGTGTGTGTATATATATATATATGGGAGATGTCTATAATCCAGTGGTGTCCAAACTTTTTTCCAAAGAGGGCCAGAATTGATGAAGTGAAGGGCCATGAGGGCCAACTGAAGGGACTACCAGAGTTGTTAACCTTTTTTTAGGATTGAAGTTGTTGAGCTTTTCTTATGATTTTACCCCAAAGTTGTTGAGGTTTTTGTTTTTTTAGGGTTGAAGTTGTTTTTAGAATTTTACTCCAGGAAATAAACTTACACAGGGATTGGATTAAACTGACCGGTGGGCTGGGTTAGGCCCCAAAACAGACTAATCTGATCCTTGACACATGCCAGGCATGGAAAACCTTTGGTCCTCCAGATGTTGCTGAACTACAACTCTCATCAACCAATGGCCAGCACCATATGCAATGCTAGAGGTTCCCCAAACCAGATGTGGTACAGTCCAATGTTCCCCGTTGAGATTTTCGGCTGGGTGAGCTTTGGAACCTGTGTCTCCGCTCTAACCACTATACCACTGCAAGTTTTTGGTTTTTTTAATCTGGACAGTAAGGATGGGTTCTTTGACTGCTCTGCCGTTAAGAAATTCTTTCCCACTGAACAGAGCCAGAATATATTCCAGAACTGATACCAGGCATTTTGGTTGGCATTTGGTGAATGTTGGCTTGTTGCTTCTACATTTATGCTTCCAACTTTTAAAGCTACAGTGGTACTTCGATATACGAACTTAATCAGTTCCAGAAGTCCGGTCCTAAACCAAAGTTGTTCTTAAACCGAGGCACACTTTCCCTAATGAGGCCTCCCGCTGCCAGTGCCCTTCAACCGTTCGGCTTCCATTCATAGACCGAGGTAAAGTTCGCTAACCAGAACACTACTTCTGGTTTTGCGGAGTTCTTATACTAAGGGCTGTTCTTAAACCGAGGTACCACTGTATTTTTTATTTTGTCTGGCTTATGTAGGTGAGAATGCATCTTTCTGTAAGTTAGCTGATTTTAAAATTGTTATATGATTTTTATTGCATTATGCAGAACTGTTGTAAAACATAGATAGATAGATGATAGATAGATAGATATCAATATAGATCTATAAACATGATTACAAACAAATACGTAAAATAATATCTAGTGAACCAGATTTGGTCATATGCCACTGATTGGTGATTGGTACCCTGGAGATTGATAACAAATGGTTTCAGGGGGGTTAATATACCTCTGTGCCTTACTTTGCTCGTCTCCCTGGTCATGCTTGGTCTGACAACTATGCACACAAGAGAAGTGAGCATGGGATAAATATGTGTGGAATGGAGGTGGGGACTGCATTTCCACGGATTGGATGGAGCTGCTCAGCTCTCCTGCTTGCTCCCACTTCAGAGGACACACAGGACTCAGCTATACAGCTGCAAAGAAAACGTTTTAAGTGTGTTGTAAAGTGCATTATACGAATGCGACACTAGATGGCGATAGTGAGCTATGGCAAATTCCATATATTTTTCAAATTTATTTTTTTTTAAAGCATTTTTACAACTTTTTTTTATACATGTCTAGATTCCAGCATGGAGTGAGCTGATGGTACAATGTCTAGAAAGAGAGGGAAATGTGGAAGGACTGAAGCAGGGAAAATTAAGGAAAGGATAAGGGAACAGGGCTAGAACCCCTGCTTTCCCCAAGCAACCTATTCCAGTCTGTGAAATGTCATGTGGGCAGTATCTAGTTTTATACATTGATCATCCCAAAAGCAGTGATAGTGCAGTTCTGCTGGCACAGTGGCAATTCCACTTACTTTTCTACCCCCCTCTTGCACATTCCCCAAATCTTATTCAGTGGTTTCTCACCATTGGAATATTAATAATATTTTTTAAATTTACCGTATTTTTCACGCTATAAGACGCAGCAGACCATAATACGCACCTAGTTTTTGGAGGAGGGAAACAAGAAAAAAATATTCTGAATCTCAGAAGCCAGAACAGCAAGAGGGATCACTGCGCAGCGAAAGCAGCGAACCCTCTTGCTGTTCTGACTTCTGATATAGCTGCGCAGCCTGCATTCGCTCCATAAGACGCACACACATTTCCCCTTACTTTTTAGGAGGGAAGAAGTGAGCAAAAAATACGGTATATCCTGCTCATTTGGCTGGGTCTCCCCAGCCACCTTGGCCATCTTACAACATGTATAAAAACACTACAAAACATCAAAATATCATATATAAGCAACAAACAAACCAATAAATCAATAAAAATCAATAACAAAAACAACCAAAATACAAATAATAATAACAACAATACTGAAATTAAAATAACCGCCAGTTCCAACTAAACATTTAACCAACACCGACCCAACAAAAACAAACCAGAGGAACCAAAATTGGAATCGTTTAAAACATTTAAAACATTTTAGCTAGTTGTCCCAACCCAGCAATGTCCCAGTGGCCTTCCAGGAGCCCCTTTTAGCTGTTCAAGGTGAGTCTGAGCCTCGCCCCTAGGAGATGTGGAAATGGGCTTTGCAGCAGGGAGCAGGTCTTCCTTCCAGCACTCACGGCAGCAGCAATGTCGTCCTCAGCTTCCCAGGAGCCTTTGGAAAGGCGTGTGGGGAGCTGCAGAAGAGAGACAGAGAAAGTTCTGTTTTCGTGAGCACATGCGCCTTGCGCTAGCAGAATGAGATCTTTGGATAGCACCTCAAGTCCTCCATCTCATACCTTCTGCTCAATCTACCTTTGGCGACTTGATGCCTCTTCTCAAATTCAAATGGTTGGGATAATGGCAGAGCTCAGGGTGAGAACATGAACACCCACCAGATCTCTGCCCCCATCTGCATGATCTATGTTGTAGTTTTAGTTATAGGGCATTTGTCTTTGGAAATACCACATCAGAGAAGCTGCCCTGAGAGAACTTAGGCCAAGGCAGTCTTGCACATTGGTAGCTATTCAAAGACCATTTTTATGTACAAACTGTTAAGACCATTTTGTTATTCAGGGACATTTTTACTTATGTATCCGTTGCCTTAACGCTGTCTGTTTTGCAGCGTTGACTTGAGCACTCTCTGGCTCCCCTGGGTCATGGGGTAATTTTTCTGTGTGCAGTCTCCTGTAGAGCTAGAAGAATGAAGGGTAAGCTGAAGTTTTGACTTCTACAAGTTTTACCTTAAAAAAGGAAACTCAGTTATGTGTAATATTGGAAGGACATGCCTGTGTGTCTGGTAAAGGTAAAGGGACCCCTGACCATTAGGTCCAGTCGTGGCCGACTCTGGGGTTGCGGCGCTCATCTCGCTTTATTGGCCGAGGGAGCCGGCGTACAGCTTCCGGGTCATGTGGCTAGCATGACTAAGCCAGTTATGGCGAACCAGAGCAGCGCACGGAAACGCTGTTTACCTTCCCGCCGGAGCGGTACCTATTTATCTACTTGCACTTCGACGTGCTTTGAACTGCTGGGTTGGCAGGAGCAGGGACTGAGCAACGGGAGCTCACCCCGTCGCAGGGATTCGAACTGCCGACCTTCTGATCGGCAAGCCCTAGGCTCTGTGGTTTAACCCACAGCGCCACCCGCGTCCCTGTGTGTCTGGTGCAGTATGATAAAAGCTATAGGTGGCACCAACAAGAGACATACCCTCAGTTTAAATTAATGGACCTAAGCCTGTTATGCCGATGAAATTTCAATGGGTCTACTCTGTGTAGGTCTAACATTGGCTACAGTTCTCCCTTTCCACCCCCTTGTCTGAATAGCTGCATTCTAAGTAGGACCTGGTTTTTCTAATGTGTAATCCGCTGGGTAATTTCTGAACAGCAACTGATTTTTATTTCCAGAAACTGATTTTTATTTCCAGGGAGTCTTGCGCGTTACTGTTTGGTACATACCCCACCAACCCTCCATTAGCAACTAAAACAAGAGAGCAGGTTTCTGTAGCTGTGAATTGGGTAGAGGCTGGCAAATTAGCACAGATGATCCTGTCTGGCAACTTTCCCAAAACCCTTGGCCCGCCAGTTAATTTGCTTTTTTTAATACCTAACAAATATGTACTGAAAATGAATGGAAGGCCTAGCCAGAACACCTGTAGGCATTTCTGTAGCACAAGGCTAGAAATTTGTGCGGTCTTGAGCTTACTGATAATGAGAACCTGCAACAGCTGATCTGCTTCAACCTGCAGCAGAGAGAGAATAATTCAACATTTTAAGTAACTGAGTGGAGAAGGAAGCCTGAAAAGCAGTAGCCTCAAGAAATAGGTGTTTGCTGGGATGCTTGAAGCCTGAGCCACAGTTTTGTGAAGTCTGATACACTGTGTATGTTTTATTCGTACAGTGGTACCTCAGGTTAAGTACTTAATTCGTTCCGGAGGTCTGTACAAGCTTGTTCCCCTCTTCCACGCACCGCTTGATATCAGGAAGTCAAATACAGTGGTACCCCGGGTTACAGATGCTTCAGGTTACAGACGCTTCAGGTTACAAACTCCACTAACCCAGAAAGAGTACCTCGGGTTAAGAACTTTTCTTCAGGATGAGAACAGAAAACGTGGCGCGGCGGCAGCGGGAGGCCCCATTAGCTAAAGTGGTGCTTCAGGTTAAGAACAGTTTCAGGTTAAGAATGGACCTCCAGAACGAATTAAGTTCTTAACCCAAGGTAAAAAGGTAAAGGGACCCCTGACCATTAGGTCCAGTCATGGCCGCCTCTGGGGTTGCAGCGCTCATCTCGCTTTATTGGCCGAGGGAACCAGAGCAGCACAGGAAACGCCGTTTACCTTCCCGCCGGAGCGGTACCTATGTATCTACTTGCACTTTGATGTGCTTTCGAACTGCTAGGTTGGCAGGAGCAGGGACCGAGCAACAGGAGCTCACCCCATCACGGGGATTCGAACTGCCGACCTTCTGATTGGCAAGCCCTAGGCTCTGTGGTTTAACCCACAGCGCCACCCACGTCCCTAACCCAAGGTACCACTGTAATTATTTAGCAATATCGACTTCTAGCCTTGGGTCTGGTGTGATGGTTGCTGCAGTGTGACGAAGAATGTTGTGCTGGACTGGTTTAACACACTGGTTCCATTCCAGTTTGTGCAGGGAGGTTGAATATTCCTGTTGTGGTATGGAAGGTGGGACAAGTCAATTCACCCAATCTGTTTAGTAGGCCAGTGTATAGTCCGAAGAAGACCACCACTCCTATTCTCTGCCCCCAAGATAATGGGACTGGAGAGGGGCTGCTGTTGCTGCCACCCCTTTAAATTAAGTAGAAGGGTCAGCAATGCTACTGAGCTGCTTTTACTCAGGCTCAGCTGAGGAACACTGCCTTAATTTGGGGCGGACGTAGATGGAAAGTTGACTTGTTTCTTTTTTCCCCCATTTGCCTTGAAGCAGCTTAGAAGGTTGCACTGCTGCAACTTTTTATATATATAACTTAATTTACCTTCGCTGGCTTCCTCTTTTTCAGGCCTTAAAACATGTTATATTTACTGCATAGCAGTGGAGTGAATACTCCCAGCCAGATCATAAGGCTCAAGCTATTTCATATATTTGTTTTAGCTTTTGGAGGGTCAGGGCAAGAAGGTCTTTTTAAAAATCCTTTTCTTTGCCATCTTTCAAAGCAGGTCTACGCTTTGTGCCCTGTTACTATTATTATTGACATTCACTGTGGTGTGTGTATTTTTTAAGTAAAACGTGTTTAGAGCCTTAATAGTATACCATTTAATCTGCTATTGCTGGTGTTTTTCTTCCAAGGTCATTAAATTTTTATCGGTTCCTTACTGACAAATTATAAGGAGATTGGCATAATTATAGGGAGATAATCACCTTTCAACCGCAGGAAAGATTTCTCATGAAATGCTTGGGAATGCATTTTAAGGAAGGCTTTGAGCTATAGACATGGTCTTGGGGTTAAGGGAGGCTGAATTTCTTCTCTCTGCCCCTCCCTTCTCTTAACAATTTACAGAGATTGTTTTGTAGATCACAGAGCACTGGGAGTTCTTTTGTTTCCTTTTAATCCCAGCCAATTTGCTGCACTACCTATTGTTTTGTTAATAACCGATGTTTGTTTGCTGTTCAAAAACAATACTTGAAAAAGTTTTCTTCTCCAAGAATCCCAGTCTTCCAAGGAACTTAGAATTTCCTGCCAAAGTTTTTGTCCCTGTTAATCACTTGAGTGAAAGAGGGGAAAAAGTGAAAGAATTGCAGATGCACAAGAGAGCTTGGAACCATAGAATTGTAGAATCCGATATTTTGGTCCAACCTCTCAATGCTGGAATATGTAGTTCTCCCATATGGGGATCAAACCTGCAACCTTGGCATTATTAACACCATGCTCTAACCGACTGAGCTATCCAGTGGCAAGAGAGCAAAGCTTCAGATAATAAAAACTTAAGAGCAACTGGTTCTAGCTGACATATACCCACCTTGACCCTAGCCAGCCCATGGTATTAACTTTAGCATTTGCATGTAGACAGGACCGCTTCATATGTTACTGCAGCAGACATGTTTGTTGTATTTATATTGGTGCCCACATCGAAAACACGTGGAGTGGAGATGCACTCCCAAGTGAGACTGGTTCCTTAGCTCAGGCCTAGTACATGGTTGGATACATGACTCCCCTTGGCTCTGTACCTGCCTGCTCAGCAACTCGTGTCCCTCTGAGGACAGTGGGCCAGCACCTAAGATTTTCACTTATTACAGTGGTACCTCAAGGTTAAGTAGTTAATTCGTTCTGGAGGTCCGTACTTAACCTGGAACTGTTCTTAACCTGAAGCACCACTTTAGCTAATGGGGCCTGCTGCTGCCGCGCCACTGGAGCACAATTTTTGTTCTCATCCTGAACCAAAGTTCTTAACCCGAGGTACTATTTCTGGGTTAGCGGAGTCTGTAACCTGAAGTGTATGTAACCTGAGGTACCACTGTACTTCCATGTTGCTTTTCTGTGCCTGGAGGGAACACCGGAAGTGAACCTCATACAGATCCTGTATGAGGATCACAGCACACTTAAGCCAAACCATTGTTTAGCATGGAAGTGTGGGCTCTGAGAAAGGCAACCTGATTTGCTCTTCCCCTGTCATTCTGCTGCTTTGCTGACTTGAGCCATAGCCCAGGTTAGTGTGCTGTCTGAACTGCCATGAGCCTTGGTTTGGGCAACTAAACAAGCCAAACCATGGTTTAGCTCAGCACAGCGGCAGGACAACTGAGGAAATCCCAGCCACTAGGCCTCTCCCACCTTGGAAGCAGGAAGTAGCTTACTGAACTTCAGTTCTCTTGCACGTAAAGCAGATGTTTTACCACTGAGCTGAGGCCCTTCCTGAACTCACAACAAGCACCATCAAAATACACAACATTTGTGTATTTGTATGTGTGGAGGGGAACAATTTGTTGCAAGACATCGCATAAGGCAAAACTCTCAATTCAGTAAATGTAATGAAAGCTTACTTTCTTTGACCAGGTTTAGTTGTTGTTGTTTAGTCGTTTAGTCGTGTCCGACTCTTCGTGACCCCATGGACCAGAGCACGCCAGGCACTCCTGTCTTCCACTGCCTCCCGCAGTTTGGTCAAACTCATGCTGGTAGCTTCGCGAACACTATCCAACCATCTCGTCCTCTGTCGTCCCTTCTCCTTGTGCCCTCCATCTTTCCCAACATCAGGGTCTTTTCCAGGGAGTCTTCTCTTCTCATGAAGTGGCCAAAGTATTGGAGCCTCATCTTCAGGATCTGTCCTCCCAGTGAGCACTCAGGCCTAATTTCCTTCAGAATGGATAGGTTTGATCTTCTTGCAGTCCATGGGACTCTCGAGAGTCTCCTCCAGCACCATAATTCAAAAGCATCAATTCTTCGGCAGTCAGCCATAGGTTTATGGTTGACTAGGTCTTTATGGTTGACTAGGTTAGTGGTCCTCAAAGGGTGTGGCAGGAGAGGATGGCAAATGTGGCAGGAAGATTCAAGGACAACCAGTATTATATTTGGGGAATGCTTCATGTTGTTATGTAGTGACATTGTTTTATGCCCCGCGATCATATCCTAGTTGTGTTCTGTGTTATAAATCAAGCACTGCCAGTTGCTTCTTTTTTGTTTTCCCACCCGTTTGTTATCAAAAAAAAGTTGGTGGGGCATGAGCGAATTTTTATTTGGAAAGTATGGCCCGGAGAAAAAAGTGAGAGAACCACGGGACCTCTCCTGGTATGCCCCGCAGAGGACCTTAAGGTCTACAAATGACAACATTTTGGTGGTCACACGTTGCAAAGTGGTTAGATTGGTCTCAACTAGGGCCAGGGCCTTTTCAGTACCGGCCCCGACTTGGTGGAACGCTCTGTCACAAGACACTAGGGCCCTGCGGGACTTGACATCTTTCCGCAGGGCCTGCAAGACAGAGCTGTTCCGCTTGACCTTTGGTTTGGACTCAGTCTGACCCTTATGTTTCCCTCCCCTTACGGTTTTGATCTATGGGCTACTTTTAAAATGAGGCTGCATTTTAAATTGCATTTTAACCTGCATTTTAAATTGGTTTCTTCCCCTATTATGTTTTTACTGTAATTTTACTGGTGTTAGCCGCCCTTAGCCCGACTCTGGCCAGGGAGGGTGGGGTATAAATAAAAGTTGTTGTTGTTGTTAGCTCTAGTCTTCCTGCAGTCCAAGGAGTCCACAGCAGCTTGGCCTACATACAATTCAGATTGGTTAAAGCCTTATCCCTGGGCTAGAAGGGGAAGGGGCAGGGATTCCTTGGGGGAAAGTCCGCCAGGCCTTCCATCTGCTTGGTGCTGTTGTTATGGTGCTTCCTAAGGCTGGCAACTGTGGAAAGTCACCTGGTGACTCTTGGGGGGGGGGTGTTATCCCAGAGGCTTCCAGTTACTGATAGCTATTGTAAGAACTCCCTGTAGGGATGTGGGGTGTAAACACAGTCTGCTGCTGTAAAGTTCTCTGCAGAAGACACTGGTGTGTAAACACAAACCGGTGCCAAAATCTAATGCTGGGGCTTTGGTGATCGACGCCCCCGCCCCCCAAAAAGAAAGAAGATGTTTAGGCTGAAATCTTATACCAGCTTACCTAAGTCCTCTTGAACCCAGGGAGACTTGCTTCTAAGTGGAAACATATAGGATTGCACTCTTAGTTTGACAAAGTTTGAGCCCGTTGGAAATCTCCTGTCTGCTGCTGCAATGACCTTGGTTAAAAACAAAACACCGTAATAACATGGTCCGAAGTATGCTGAAGGGATAGCTTTAGGCATGCTGTAATTTTCTAAGGACAATACCACAGTAATAAGCCAAAGCTTATTTAAATCATCTGTCTCAATTTCCTCGGTTGATTAGCGATAAATTACCTGATTAAATGGATTTGCATATTGCTGAAGCATTTTTTTGTAGGTGGCTCTTTGATGCAGAAGGGGAGTGTGGAAACTTAGAACGTATTAAGCAAAAGCCACCCGTAATTGTTACATGGACAAAAATATAATGATAATAATAATAATAATCCTTTACATTCCACATTAGAGTAATTCATGAGAACTCAAATAGCATCATAAAATACGCAAGTGTGCTCTTTAACACTCAGCCCTCCTTAATTAAACAAAGAAAGCTTTAGTTGATCACCGAATTAAACCTTCCGTTCTAAAACCCTACACAGTAACAGTTAAAGCAAGTCAAGTATCCGTTCATCAAGAACTGTCCATGGTTTGTTGTATAAAATGTGAGGATCACAGCAAACCTACAGAATCACATTTTTAAAACATTGACAAGCTTATGCCCCAGCAAAACCAACAGCACAGAGCCTAAGTTCATTTCAGCTAAGACTACAGTGCAGTGCTATATAGTACATTGCTCCCATATTGTCTTTGTTGTGTTTCTTTGTGCAGGCTATTCAGACAGGCCTTTAGAGGCTGATGAGGCTGACTGCTGAGTCGCTGCCGGGCAGTTGGTACATTAATGCTGGCTCTAAATGTATTCTAATGCATTTTAACTATTGTTTACCAGTTCGTTTTTATTCCTTTGTATCTTATAACAATGTTTTAAAATACTATAAGCTTCCTTGAATCCCCGCTTGGAAGGTGGGATATAAATACATTAAACAACAACAACAACAACATATATGTCTACTTAAAGTAAGCCCAATTGATTTCAGAGGAATTCAGTTAAGTGTGTGCTTCCTATGGTATGTGTGTACTTAAAATGGAATGTTGCGTTGAATTAAATGGATTGCACTTTAGTAACTATGTAAGACTGCAGTCCTGTGTGAACTTACTGGTGGGTGAACCTGTTGACCTTAGTAGGACTTATTTATGAGTCAGGTAAAGGACCCCTGGATGGTTAAGTCCAGTCAAATGAGACTATGGGGTTGCAGCGCTCATCTCACTTTCAGGCTGAGGGAGCCAGCGTTTGTCCACAGACAACTTTCCGCATCATGTGGCCAGCAGGACTAAACCGCTTCTGGTGCAACAGGACACCGTGACGGAAGCCAGAGCACATGGAAACACTGTTTGCCTTCCCGCCGCAGTGGTACCTATTTATCTACTTGCACTGGTATGTTTTCAAACTCCCAGGTTGGCAGGAGCTGGGACAGACCTCACCCCGTTGCGGGGAGTTGAACTGCCAACCTTCTGATCGGCAAGCCCAAGAGGCTCAGTGGTTTAGACCACAGTGCCACCCGCATCTCTATTTATTTATTTATGAGTAAGTATGTACAGGCAACGCTCCATTTGCACACGAGTCATTTGCATGTGTCAGCGGTCACACATAAGCCCGTTCTGCCCCGCCTCGCCCCCTTCTGCAGCCGAAAACGGCACACATGTCAGCAGTCGCATGTCAGTTGGAACACACGCAGAATGGTTGCCACCTGTGTATTAAAAGCTTCCCTAAACAGGGCTGCCTTTAGATGTCTTCTAAAAGTCCGATAGTTGTTTATTTCTTTAGTCCCATGTGAACGGCTGGGTGAGCCTGTTGACCTTAGTAGGGCTTATTTATGAGTAAGGTAAAGGACCCTGGCCTGGATGGTTAAGTCCAGTCAAATGCGACTATGAGGTTGCAAGCGCTCATCTCGCTTTCAGGCCGAGGGAGCCAGCGTTTGTCCACAGACAGCTTTCCTCCAACGTTCTTGATGCGCAAATGATTTCATAGAAAAGTTCTGACGTTCCCTCTGACCTTATTACGGGACGGTGTGCCCGCACTTTCAGGAATTGGGATTTGGGCCGAGTGGTGGGAGTGTCAAGCTCTGATCTCAGTAAAAATTCAAATCCACACTTGCCGCTGAGCATCAGAATTCGTTTACAACCTGCTCTCTGCGTCTTGTGCGTCTGTTCTCACAGTACCATTGCAGAGGAAGACTATATCTGCCTTGGAGAATCACAAATAAAAATCTTGAGCCGTGACTCTTCAGAAACTATTGTGGATCCTGAAAGACTGTGGCAGCGAACTTCAGAAAAAGCTAGCTCAGCAGATGAGGTGGGGATCAGCCAGTGTCAGTATTAATACTCTTTCAAATTTGATGGATGGGAGGATTATAAAACTGCAGAGGGAAGTGGAAGCCTAATAGAGCCCGTTTTTTAATTTGTATTCCGTATTCTTTCAGTGGCTCTATGCATCGGATAGAGAGGAAAGCGCAGGTGAGGATGCATTGCTCTGCATTAGCATTATTTGTTGTTGTTTAGTCGTTTAGTCGTGTCCGACTCTTCTTGACCCCATGGACCAGAGCACGCCAGGCACTCCTGTCTTCCACTGCCTCCCGCAGTTTGGTCAAACTCATGCTGGTAGCTTTGCGAACACTATCCAACCATTTCGTCCCCTGTCGTCCCCTTCTTCTTGTGCCCTCCATCTTTCCCAACATCAGGGTCTTTTCCAGGGAGTCTTCTCTTCTCATGAGGTGGCCAAAGTATTGGAGCCTCAGCTTCAGGATCTGTCCTTCCAGTGAGCACTGAGGGCTGATTTCCTTCAGAATGGATAGGTTTGATCTTCTTGCAGTCCATGGGACTCTCAAGAGTCTCCTTCAGCACCATAATTCAAAAGCATCAATTCTTCGGCGATCAGCCTTCTTTATGGTCCAGCTCTCACTTCCATACATCACGACTGGGAAAACCATAGCTTTAACAATACGGACCTTTGTTGGCAAGGTGATGTCTCATTATGCAGGGAGGCGATTTCTCTCTCGCACCCCTGACTTAGCATGTTCTAATGTGCCTTATTATGCATACTTATTCCCATGCAACAAGAGGTGAAGGAGCATGCCCAGAATTACTTTCCTCATTTTCCTCCCCCCCCCCCCCCGGGTATTCTGAAGTTGCAAACAAAACAAAACTTTCTTTTTTGCCTCCTCTTCCACATTATACAAGGTGAAGGTTCTGAGCACCCTGCCAAATCAGAGTCCTTGGGAACATGCTCCTTTAGATCCAATCTTACCTTCCAGTTGCCAACACTCCCTGCAACTATTTGGCTTTAGTTTCTTACTTCTAGTAATGTAGACAAATACTTAATTTTCCACGCGGCTAGAAGATGCATTGCATGGGCCATTTAAAAAATAAACTTTCTCTAAACTGAAACTGTGACAGATGCCCAAACCTATTAGTGCTGCAACCGCCTACCGTCCATTTTCTGGTCTTTATCTGCCCTGTTGTTAGAATTTAAAGACCCTATTGCATCCAGGGTTCCTGTCCAGAGACTATTTTGGTCCTTTTCAGCCCTAGTGAAACTGAATCATTATTGATGGAAGAAGACTCAGCCTGGTGTGTCTGTTCCTGAGCAACTTTGATTCCTGAGTCCTCTGGCTGCAACCCAACAACTGGTTTCCTCCGTTGATGGGGCAGGGTGATTGTGCCGCACCATCACAGTTGTCACGGAAAGTGTTTTTTGAATACAGGGTTGTATTCAACTTTTACTCAGAGTCAGCCTGTTGAAATGAATGGACCTAACATTGTGAATTTTGATAGGTCCTAACCCGAGTAAAAGTTAATTGAATGCAACCCACGGTTTCCTAGTTTGACAGATGGAGAAGGCAATGTGCCAAGAAAGAATGGATTATTTTGACTTAGGTTAGGCTAACTCTGATGATAGCACATTTGACAGGCTCATTTTTTTGCCAGTGTTTATGCAGTTGCTTCCTATAACAGTAGGGAAAGATTATACAGCTTGTATACTACCTGCTGTCAGGAGCGGGTGCCAGGATTAGGTCAGCATTAACTCACACAACTTCAGTGAAGTTAACTCTTTATTCAGAGGAACAAGACAGCTCAGGAGGCCAGGCCTAATGACCACAACAAGTCTTCCTGTTGATCTTGCCCCAGTGAGGCAGTTGTGGGGACTGTAGGTCCCTGCCTTCCCACAGTTCCCCAAGTCTCCTCCTCTCCAAGCAATCTGAGACTTCTTTGCCTCAACTGCATTTGCTGCACCCTCTTCATACCTCTTCTGGTTCTGGGAGACCAGGGAGGAGGGGAGCTGGTCGCAGCACAACGAGGACTCAGCCTGACTCAACTCTTGTCTCTTGACCTGCTTCTGCCTCCGATTCTGGACTGCTCCTCCTCCCAGTCTTCTCCCTCTTTTCCCTCGGACATCCACCACCGGTCCCTTGGCTCTGAGCCTTCTTCCCTTCAGGGTCTCCCAGCTGGTGCCGTCCACCATTCCTCTGCCAGTCCATGATACCTGAATGGTCATGCCTTGAAACAGCTCCTTCAGTCACTGGTAGATAAAAGTATACTACAGTGGTACCTCGGGTTAAGAACTTAATTCATTCTGGAGGTCCGTTCTTAACCTGAAATTGTTCTTAACCTGAGGCACCACTTTAGCTAATGGGGCCTCCCACTGCCACCACGCCGCCGGAGCACAATTTCTATTCTCATCCTGAAGCAAAGTTCTTAACCCGAGGTACTATTTCTGGGTTAGTGGACTCTGTAACCTGAAGCGTTTGTAACCTGAAGCATCTTTAACCTGAGGTACCACTGTATTTAAAAGGAAATGGTTAATTTTGTTTGTTTGTTATCGTGAGGGAGAATTTGAGCTACAAGTGCCCATGCAGTACCAATCACGTGTGATTGGTACAAAAGATCTGGAAAGGTTTTTATGATGGTAAGACAGCTTGTGATTTGAAGGTTGCTGACCCTCAGTGTTCTTGGTTGCAAGCTTGTTTAGGACACTTCCTTACTGCAATACAGTGGTACCTCAGGTTAAGTACTTAATTCATTCCGGAGGTCCGTTCTTAACCTGAAACTGTTCTTAACCTGAAGCACCACTTTAGCTAATGGGGCCTCCCACTGCCGCTGCGCCGCCGGAGCACGATTTCTGTTCTCATCCTGAAGCAAAGTTCTTAACCCGAGGTACTATTTCTGGGTTAGCAGAGTCTGTAACCTGAAGCGTATATAACCTGAAGTGTATGTAACCTGAGGTACCACTGTATAGGCAAACGTTCAGGAACAGGGTATAAGTCATCCCTCGCTTTAGAGCCTCTTGCTCACTCCTAACAAATGGCAGAGCACAGCATCATCGCTGTTGGTGCCGAAACCTCTAGCGAAGCGAGCGACCGAGAGCACCCAAAGTGAGTGGCAGAACTCCCGCTGCCTTGTGACACCTTGGTTGATGATAACCTTGATGTGGTTTGCAGTGAAATTGCTCTCCCTTTTCTCTGCCACAGGATGCGGATGTGTTACTGATGGTGCTAGTCAGGCTTTCTCTCTTAAGTGAGAAGTCAGACCTCTTTTTGGGGGGATGTGGGAGGCAGCTGAGTGGAGTACAGGTGAGTGCTAGGTTGGCACCAGCTGCCTGAAACTAAATCTGTCCCTGGGGTAGCTCAGTTGGTAGAGCAGGAGACTCTTAATCTCAGGGTCGTGGGTCAAAAAGATTCCTGCATTGGACTAGATGATCCTCATGTTCCATTTCAACTCTACAGTTCTACGATCTATGATTCTGTATTGGCTTAACTAAATTAATATTAAATAATATGGGTATAATCCTATTAGCCCTGCAGCTAATTTCTAAATCAAGACAATGCCTACAAGATGTATGGAGTTAAAAGATGCATTTCGATGTCAATGGAGAATTTGATCATTTCTCAGGTAGGGATGCTTGCACTCTTACCTGCCGACGCAGGAATTTCATTTACATCTAATGAAAATAAAGTGCTCCTGTCTGCACAGTAACTATCAGACTTTACTTCTGCCTATCAGTCATGAGCAGTTCAGTTATGTTTGTGGCTTTATTTTTGCAAGGGTGGTGCTGGGCCAAGGCAGAGTGACCCGGAAAGGAGCAACACTGGAAAGGAGAGAAAACTGTCAGCAAAAGTGTGCAAAGTTCACCCCTGTTAGCTACCCTGGGAACATAAATCTTTATCGGAGGTGTGGGATTTAAAATTTGTAAATAAATAAACTATCCTGGGTGCAGGTTGTAAAAAGAGATCCCCTTTGGGCATACAGTTGTACCTTGGAAGTTGAACGGAATCTGTTCCGGAAGTCCATTTGACTTCCAAAACGTTCCGAAACCAAAGCACAGCTTCCTATAGGCTGCAGGAGCTTCCTGAAGCTGCGGAAGCCACATTGGACGTTCGGCTTCCCAAAAAAAGTTCAAAAACCAGAACACTCGCTTCTGGTTTTCGATCATTCGGGAGCCGGAACGTTTGGCAACTAAGCCGTTGGAGATCCAAGGTACAACTATATTTTAAATTCACCCCCACCCCCAAGGCAAAAAGGAGCTGCACAGCCAGCCTGGTTGTAAAAATGAAACAATAATGTAAATCGGGGCCTTCTAGCTAGGGATGATGGGAGTTGTAGTCCAAAAACAGCTGGAGACCAACGTTTGGGAAACCCTGTTCTGAATAGTGCTGTAGTTGCAAACTGTCATTGTTTAGTGGCTAGATATGCACCATTGTTTAGCAAGTACATGAAGAAGTCTCAATAGGAAACTTGATTCTAAATTGGCCGCCTTTTCTCATTGATCCAAAGCGCCTTGATTTAAATCAATCCCATGACAGGGTGTGTTGCCAATATATTTTTAACTAGTAGGACGCGAAGGCAAATGACATGCTTCTGAGCTTTGTGCATCGATGCCTTCTTGGTCTTGAAATCTGCGGCTGCAGCTTGTGACATACTTGGGTTTGTTTGGACACAGCATGGCTTTTGAGACCCCACTGTGCCTACAGTGTTTCAGCCACAGATATGGCCATGAGGGCACTGGACCTCTTCTCTCTAACTGCATGTTTCCCCTGCCAAAACGAAGAGAGTTTACTGTAATCCAAGTGCGGATATTTTAATCACTGATTAGCTCATTAATGGAAGTTTTGCATTTGCGATACTCGTTAAAAGACCGCCTAATTACAAAGGTTTTATGCGATTTATCTTTTAAAAAATAAAATGAGTTCCGTCTTAGTGAACGGATCTATGCATCATGTATCTTTATGCTTCATGTCTTTAATAACACTCTATTTACTCATGATCAGAGCTGTTTTTCTAGAAAAAGAGGCGCTAGAACTCACCATGTTCTCCTGTAATGGCAATGGCACCCACCTGAGAGGTGCCTGAACCGAGTTCCGGAGAGTTCCAGCTGAAAAAAAGCCCTGCTCCTTATGCTAAAAGACAGTAGTGAAAGCTCCAGAGACTTAATGCTCCATCTGCTTTTATACATTTAAAACAGGCACAGGCAAACTCGGCCCTCCAGATGTTTTGGCCTACAACTCCCATGATCCTTAGCTAACAGGACCAGTGATCAGGGATGATGGGAATTGTAGTCCAAAACATCTGGAGGGCCGAAGGTTGCCTATGCCCGATTTAAAGCATCACCACACCACTTTAAACAGTCATGGTTTACCCCCTCCCCAAGAATCCTGGAAAATGTAGTTTGTTAAAGGCGGCGCTGAGACCTCTATTCCCCTCATGGATAGTGCGGGTGGGACTTTTAAGTTTCAAGAAGAGCTTTAAAGCGCAATGAGTTAAAAAAGAGAAAAGAATCATCAGACTCTTCTGGTGTTGAAAGGTTTTCTGTTTGAGCCACCTCAGTTCCTGAGGCTATGTGGGAGGCCTTGCTCAGGAAACTTGCACCTTTTGTAGTAAAAAGGGATGGTTACAAGGAACAGCACTTTAGCAGCACTTGCATTGTAAAACTCTGTTTTGAGAAAGGTAAACAGCCTTGGAATATAAGGAGGCTGGTTAGGATTAAATCCACTTGCCTCTCTTCATGGATATCTTGTCTCTGTCTGTGTCAGGGTCTCCCAAACTTGGGTCTCCAGCTTTTTTTCTTTTCTTTTTTTGGGGACTACAACTCACATAATCCTTAGCTAGCAGGACCAGTGTTCATGGATGATGGGCATTGTAGTCCAAAAAACAGCTTCAAGTTTGGAAAACCCTGGTATATGGTGGTATTCATTGCTTTCATTGTAACTATCCAATATATGGTCCTTGTACCTAATTGAATGTTGTGAGCCTATAATAGAAGATCCTTGATTGGCCATCTATACATTTGAACGAATGAAAAATGACTGGAGGTGAAAAATACAGAGGACCGTTCACATCTTTCTATTTACTTGTTACGGTAGGCGATGGGTAGGCTGAATTTGATCTTGTGAAAGCTCTGTCAAGAGAGAGGAAACGTAGAACTTCTTAAATCGAAGGCTAATGGCTCCTCCAAATGGTTGGCCTTTCTAGTGTTGACCAATATTGTATCCCACAAATAGAGCTTTACCTTCTGTAAATCAAAACAAGTTATAAGTGGGGCAGTGGCTCTTCACAGTATTTATTTCCTTGCACTAAGAAAGCATGGGAGACTCTGCATGCCTTTTGTAATATCTGTTTGGTAGCTCACTCGGTAAAGCATGAAACTCTTCATCTTAGGGTTGTGGGTTCGAGTCCCACATTGGGCAAAAGATTCCTGCATTGCAGGGGGTTGGACTAATTGACCATTGTGGTCCCTTGCAACTCTGCAATGCTAGGATTCTATGAAATATAGAAGCAAACCTTGGAAAGAAGGTGGTAAGCAGATTTTTCAGCTAATCCTGCATTAAATTCCCAAAGAGCAAGAGTTTCACCCTCCCCAAACTCAAGGCATTCTGCCTAACATAACTGATTATCCAAGGAAGAGATGGTCAGATGAGGCCACCTGAAGTGATTTCACTTGGCGGCTGGTGATCTTATCAAACTTTAATCGAGGTATGGTATACTGATTGCTAATAATTTTACTGGCAAAGAACATTTCAAATTGTGGCAAAGTCTGTACTTTAATGTTGCGTTTCGCCTTGAGATTTTGTATGAACCATGATGAAAAATTGACCCAGCTTAATTACGGAGCCTGACTTCACAATGAGTTCAGTTAGTGCTGCAAATGTCCCTTGGATCTCTGCCTGGAGAATAGAACAGACCATGAGAACTCTGAGGTTTGCCATTTGTGGGCTAAGTAACTCTTTAACACTAGCATGGGAATATAGCCAAAATCACTAGTAATATCCCTGGGATTTAGCATAACAGTCCTAGGACAGCATTCTTTGGTATTCCAAATCGTATAAACATTCTGGAAGATGTCATCTGAACTACCAAATAACCTGGTCTCTTAACACTATGTTGAGTATCCAAAAAAACACAAAACCCCTTTATCTTTCAGTAAGCAATTTGTTAGTGGAGCATGCATCAAATGTATATCGTTACTTTCCCTGCAAGCTGGCAAGATACGTCTGGGGCAAAAGCCAAACACAGTTGTCAAAAGATGCTGTAACTCGTACGGTATCTGAAATACTCCTAAGAGACTGCAGATCACCTTTTTGCAAATTGGCTAGGACAGGACGATGCAAGAGGGTAACAGATCCTCTGATGATGATGCGTGTCTCACTTGTTCTTGGTAACAGAGACTAGAAATCCATACAAACATTTTGACTATCTTTTCTGCGACTTACTGTGCAACTTCTCATTTGCCAGAAATTAGGTTGTAACATGTAACTTAGATGTGCACATTGATTGTACTGTATAAATAAGAGATCTGGAGAGAATGCATTCATGAAGGACGTGGCGCATCTTGGTATAGCCTGATGCTTTTAGCCCAAAAATGTTTTTACATCACTTCCACTAACGATGCTCCTTTGACAGTAAAGGTAAATGTAAAGGGACCCCTGACCATTAGGTCCAGTCGTGGCCGACTCTGGGGTTGCGGTTCTCATCTCGCTTTATTGGCCGAGGGAGCCGGCGTACAGCTTCCGGGTCATGTGGTCAGCATGACTAAGCTGCTTCTGGCAAACCAGAGCAGTGCACGGAAACGCCGTTTACCTTCCCGCCGGAGCGGTACCTATTTATCTACTTTCAATTTGAGGTGCTTTCGAACTGCTAGGTTGGCAGGAGCAGGGATTGAGCAACGGGAGCTCACCCCATCACGGGGATTCGAACCACTGACCTTCTGATCGGCAAGTCCCAGGCTCTGTGGTTTAACCCACAGCGCCACCCGCATCCCAGTACATTGGGCCAAATAGGTTGCAGCTCTTCATTGCAGTGGTCTTCCTACAATATCCTCTAGAAATAAAAGCTTGCGGCCAAGACTGGCATCTTATGAAAGGATGCTTCCAAATATGCGTTAATACAATAAAACAATTAAATGTCTTCCCAATTCTGCTTCAGATTCCTGATGTCAAATATGCAAACGATGGGCAGTTTTTCCATCTGATTTGCTACTAATAAGCAGCCACTATATGGAGGCACAATCCATACCTCAGGCTACTTCACTATGGGTTGTATCTAATGCTGCCCATCATATACAAATCATAGTTCTCCTGGCGCAATGAGGCTTCCTTTTCTCTCTCCCCCCCAAAAAAAAATCTGCTGTGATTTTGAGGATGATGGGGGTAGGCTAGAGGTGAAGGAGAAGGAAAAATATCTGCTACATGCTACAAGTCTTCTTTACTGGAACTGCAGTGTTGGATATGGTCCTGTACCTTTTGTGTATGCATGCGAAATTTTGCACCTCATCCACAAAGCTTTTTGGATGGATTGTCTCTTTCTCTTTCTTCCTGCCCAGACCCCTCAGCCTTCATTACTGAAGCCTTTTAAATGCTAAACTTGCACAATCACACCCATACTCTCAGCCCCTTAGCAGTGGTGTCCAAACTTTTTTCAAAGAGGGCCAGATTTGATGAAGTGAAGGGCCCTGAGGGCTGACCAAAGTTGATGATTGAAGTTATTGACCTTTTTTTAGGATTTTACCCCAAAATTGTTGAGCTGTTTGAGGGATTGAAATTGTTAAGCTTTTTGGGGGGATTGAAGTTGTTGAGATTTTTTAGGCCCCCAAATGGACTTTGGACATACCTGCCTTAGAGATTTTTTTTTTTGAGGGGGTGCATGTCAATTTTTCTACTTCAGCTTAGTAGAAGCCGAACCTAGATACTTTATGATCCTGAAGTCTGTTACTTGACAATACTGTTTCTAGCCCCCCCCCCAATTTTGTTATGATAAATCATAGAAATGCAGCATTTTAAAAAGAGACCGTTGTTACAAGAGGTAGAGGAAATTTGTGGGTGCTGGTGGGGGTGAGTGTTTCTGGGGACTGTTAACTCTGCAGACAGGAAGACAAGTTCTTGTGAGTTCTAGCTGTTTGTAGTTTAGTCGTGTCCGACTCTTCGTAACCCCATGGATCTGAGAACGCCAGGCACTCCTGTCTTCCACTGCCTCCCGCAGTTTGGTCAGACTCATGCTGGTAGCTTTGAGAACACTGTCCAACCATCTCGTCCTCTGTCGTCCCCTTCTCCTTGTGCCCTCCATCTTTCCCAACATCAGGGTCTTTTCCAGGGAGTCTTCTCTGCTCATGAGGTGGCCAAAGTATTGGAGCCTCAGCTTCAGGATCTGTCCTTCCAGTGAGCACTCAGGGCTGATTTTCTTAAGAATGGAGAGGTTTGATCTTCTTGCAGTCCATGGGACTCTCAAGAGTCTCCTCCAGCACCATAATTCAAAAGCATCAATTGTTTGGCAACCAGCCTTCTTTATGGTCCAGCTCTCACTTCCATACATCACTACTGGGAAAACCATAGCTTTAACTATAGGACCTTTGTTGGCAAGGTGATGAGTTCTAGTAGACTCTTTCAAACGACCCATGTTTTGTTCTGAATGCCTCCAATTAAACAAACCAACTAAAACCACCTCTCACTTAGACAGCCTGCTGTTTCCATGCAAAAACACACTGCAGTGGCTCTGGGGCTGCACCAATAGCCCATTTCGTACTACAGTATATTACCCTGAGGCTGTTGCTCATTCTTTTGCAGAACTAATGATTCTCAATGACACCTCTAAAGATACTTTATTGCCATGCAAATGGGAGCAGGATCTTTCCATCAGCCCACCTCTGCAGCAAGAGAAAGGAACTTGCATGTGGAATGCCAGCAACCAAGAAAGTTACTTTAAAAAGCATTAAGAACTTGGGTTGGGGAAAAAGTAGCTTTCTAAAAACGAGGAGCCCATAATGAGGAATTTTTGATAATTCTGGAGTTCTCAAATCCAGCAAGATTGTTTTAAAGCCCATCGAAAACAATGCCTATCAGAAACAATGCATTCAAACATGCTTAACTGCAGGATTACAAATAATTATGCAAAAGCAACTAATTCCTATTGTTTTAAAAAGTCAATCTGCCTAAATTTGTATTAAATTTTGTATTGTATCAACAGGTTGGGGGGAGGTGCAGTTTACAACACACACATGACAAACCTATAACTTCCCACCCCAGCACACACAGAGTTTACAAAAACCCATTTGTTTTGTTGTATGGACGCAGTTTTTATTTCCTGAGGGGGAGCTATTATTTAAATATAAATAAATAAATAAATAAATAAATAAATAAATAAATAAATATTATTAAATATTTTTAAATATGGTTTATAGTTGCCATATAGTGAGATACTCATAAATGAGTTAGAACTTTTGACATCAAATAATTTCCATTTAAACTGCATAAATTGGGAATAGAAAATAGCTTTTTGATAATTTCCTGAAAGTGTGATTCCTAAAAGGGATGAATATGGGCTGTGCATATAAAAAGAGGTTATTAGCAACGTCACTTTTAGAGGAAACACCACATTCTGAGCATCAGAGAAGACAGCCAGTCTAGATTGTAGAAGGCAACTTAATACCTCTGAAAGCTGGATTGCTGTGAAGTGATTGATATGGTTAAGGAGCAACAAAACACCCAGAGACCTTGTTCAGAGCTCACATTCGCCTTAGTTTGGGTTTGTCTGAACCCATAGTTTGCTACACTGTACCAAAAAGAAGACAGGTATGTTCTGGGTTGCACGCCACATTAACTGTAGTTTAAAGCTAAGCTGGGTTTGGGGCTTGCTTCTCTCCAAGCAAACCTCTAGTAAGCCTGAGTTTCGGATGACATGACAAGCTAGACACTGGCTTATTTTGTCTGTGGTGCTAGGGAGATGTCCTGTAGGAATTTTTGAGCAGCCTGCACAAGCACACAGCTCATTCACATTAAGCTATAGTTGGTTTTTAAACTGTACGTGCCACAAAAACTAAGCCAGAGCCAAATAAAATCTTGTCTACTCGTTTAGTTCAATCTATGCAATCAATCCGTTATCTGTGCCTACAGAAACAGAAGAGGACATCTGTGTGTGAGAGATAAGAACAGTCACTATTCAATTGGTGATTAAGTCAGCATTTCCAGAATTTAGTGGATTCAGAATTGGAGAATGGTGACTAGTTGCTTGTTGTGTTCCTTTGATTTTAGGTAATTGTATTGATAAGTAGATTGTTATTTGGGGGTTGCGGTTTCTTTTAACTTTTTAGAAAGCAGTTTTTGACAGCGAAGATCAAGAAGGCAATGCACAATGCTTTCATGCTATTTGCATTGAGGACATTGCGATCATATTTAGATTATATGCTTAACAGTTCCTGGAAAAGGAGTATCATTATGCAGGAGAAATACATATGCTGCTTAGAGAGGTTTGAGCCACATTGTGGATTTTTGCATCCTTGTTTTGTAACCTGCTGGTGTTGTGGATAGTAAATTTCTGCATGCCTCCTGCTTGTGCAGGTTAGATGTGTACATAGGGAGCCATTAGACAGTGCTTGGTGTTAAAAGATTGCAATAGAGTATATTAGTACCAAGTGATTTTGAAGATCATTTAATCGCCATAGCTATTCAAAGGTAGTAAACCAGTGCCTCTTGGAAGTTAAAAGCATATGGGAATTACTTATAGCAGACAGCCCCGTTGCATTTGGGAAACTGTGTGATCCGTACTGTGAATTGCCTCTAAAATGTGGTCATTGGTAACCCCATGTATGTTACATAGTGGTCAAACTTGTTCATCATCATCATCATCATCATCATTTATTATTTATACCCCGCCCATCTGGCTGGGCTTCCCCAGCCACTCTGGGTGGCTTCCCAAAAAATACTGTAATACATCAAACATTAAAAGCTTCCCTAAACAGGGCTGCCTTCAGATGTCTTCTAAAAGTCTGGTAGTTGTTCTCTTTGACATCTGGTGGGAGGGCGTTCCACAGGGAGGGCTCCACTACCGAGAAGGCCCTCTGCCTGGTTCCCTGTAACTTGGCTTCTCGCAGTGAGGGAACCGCCAGAAGGCCCTCTGAGCTGGACCTCAGTGCCCGGGAAGAACAATGGGGGTGGAGTTGCTCCTTCAGATATACTGGACCAAGGCTGTTTAGGGCTTTAAAGGTCAGCACCAACACTGAATTGTGCTCGGAAACGTACTGGGAGCCAATGTAGGTCTTTCAAGACCGGTGTTATATGGTCTCGGCGGCCACTCCCAGTCACCAGTCTAGCTGCCGCATTCTGGATTAGTTGTAGTTTCTGGGTCACCTTCAAAGGTAGCCCCACGTAGAGCACAATGCAGTAGTCCAAGTGGGAGATAACCAGAGCATGCACCACTCTGGCGAGGCAGTCCGCAGGCAGATAGGGTCTCAGCCTACGTACCAGATGGAGCTGGTAAACAGCTGCCCAGGACACAGATTTGACCTGTGCCTCCATAGACAGCTGTGAGTCCAAAATGACTCCCAGGCTGCGCACCTGGTCCTTCAGGGGCACAGTTACCCCATTCAGGACCAGGGAATCCTCCACACCTGCCCGCCTCCTCTCTCCCAAAAACAGTACTTCTGTCTTGTCAGGATTCAAGCTCAATCTGTTAGCCACCATCCATCCTCCAACCGCATCTGTTATTGTTTGTTCCCTCCAGTGCCCAGTCAATACTACCAATAATAGAAGAATCCATGTAATAACTTGAAAGGTAAATCAGGACAGTTCAAGGTAGAGTTTTAAAGAATTTACATTGCTTGTGCTATGTAATGTAAAAATTGGGGTTTGCCTTTTGCTGCCCAACTCCCCACTAAGTCCATGTTCAGTCAAAGAAGAATGGATGGAGGCAGGATCCAGTGGAAAGCAAAACAGATATTTATTTTTCTGTTTCAACAGAGTTCCCTCCCCTCTTTCCAAGGAGGGAGAGACCCTGAACAAAAGTGCGCAGGAACCTTTAAAGACTTTTGACATTGCCCAACCCCCTTAGCCAAAGACCACCCCAAAATCATCATACATACATCATAGTCTACAGCAGAAATCCTGTCTACCTGATAATGAGTGTTCGCTGATTGTGTTACCTGGGCAGCCTGGCCAGTCTCTTGTGATGGTTAATCCTTTAGTTCCTGAATCCAAGCCACAGGTTCACACTGTTCATACACAAATACGCCCTTAAGACAGGATTAGTAAGCGAAAAGACAATGGGAAGGCTTTCCCCATTTGCCTCCCAGGGAGCACTCAGGGCTGATTTCCTTAAGAATGGATAGGTTTGATCTTCTTGCAGTCCATGGGACTCTCAAGAGTCTCCTCCAGCTTTTGAATTATGGTGCTGGAGAGTCCCATGGACTGCAAGAAGATCAAACCTATTCATTCTTAAGGAAATCAGCCCTGAGAGCTCACTGGAAGGACAGATCCTGAAGCTGAGACTCCAATACTTTGGCCACCTCATGAGAAGAGAAGACTCCCTGGAAAAGACCCTGATGTTGGGAAAGATGGAGGGCACAAGGAGAAGGGGACAACAGAGATGGTTGGACAGTGTTCTCGAAGCTACCAACATGAGTTTGACCAAACTGCGGGAGGCAGTGAAAGACAGGAGTGCCTGGCGTGCTCTGGTCCATGGGGTCACGAAGAGTCGGACACAACTAAATGACTAAACAACAACAACACTGCAGAGGAATATTTGAGGTCACTGGGAGAGTCAAAATGGCTTCAGGATTTCTCTCCTGTACTATTTCAGCCACATGGTTTATATATTTAGATATGTGAGCATTTATGAATATGTATTCTATATTTGAGACCTTAGAATTCTTATAACAAATGCCACTTGCAAACTACTGTGGTACCTCGGGTTAAGTACTTAATCCGTTCTGGAGGTCCGTTCTTAACCTGAAACTGTTCTTAACCTGAAGCACCACTTTAGCTAATGGGGCCTCCTGCTGCCGCCATGCTGCCGGAGCACGATTTTTGTTCTCATCCTGAAGTAAAGTTCTTAACCTGAAGCACTATTTCTGGGTTAGCGGAGTCTGCAACCTGAAGCGTATGTAACCCGAGGTACCACTGTATAATCAGTGAGTGCCAGACTCTGACATACAATGGAAAATGCTTGCTGGCTCTCTTTTGCAAACCATAAGACCATGTTCACTGACCATTTTGAAGGTTTTCCCCTTGAAATCTTTCATAGATTCATAGCAGCTCGTAAAACCCGGGCTGCTTTCTGCATAAGCTCTTTGCCTATTACACAGCAGTTAAGCATCTCATTTTTGTCTCTGTCACCAGGGTGTCTCTTTGATGCATGTGTTCCGCACACGACACATACTGAGTTTCCGCTTTCGCTGCTCCCCCCCCCCCCCGCCACTGCTTTTAGTGTTTTGGCTGTGTTTACCCGTTTAAAAAATAAGAATGAAAAATGCATTGACACTGTTGCTTAACACAGCACTATTGATTTATTAGCAGCAGGTTTTCCTTTCTGCAGAAAAGGTACTTGTTTTGCTCCTGCATCCCTGCGCCTCAATACCAAAAATATATATATGCGGGAGTACCAGCAAAGATTGGTGTGCCAATCTTTTATAATCTGGCTAAAGGGAATTTACAGAGTCATTCCCTGCCCCCATAAAAAAGATAAAAGTGTACAATATAGGGTAGAATAACCCATTTATTGGTTTGAACTCTACTCTCAAGTAGGAAAGAAAGGAGAGGGTTGCTGGACTCTCTAGCACACCCACACTGAACCTCTGTTATAAGTTGTCAGTCACACGACTGCAAATTTATGTTGCCGTTTTATATTGAGTTCCTCAGGAAAAGAGGCTTCTGGCTTTAAAGTGTGTGTAAGCAGTAGGTTTGGGGATGCGGGTGGCGCTGTGGGTTAAACCACAGAGCCTAGAACTTGCCTATCAGAAGGTTGGTGGTTCGAATCCCCGCAATGGGGTGAGCTCCCGTTGCTCAGTCCCTGCTCCTGCCAACCTAGCAGTTCGAAAGCACGTTAAAGTGCAAGTAGATAAATAGGTACCGCTCCGGCGGGAAGGTAAACAGCGTTTCCATGCGCTGCTCTGGTTCGCCAGAAGCGGCTTAGTCATGCTGGCCACATGACCCGGAAGCTGTATGCCGGCTCCCTCGGCCAATAAAGCAAGATGAGCATCGCAACCCCAGAGTTGGGCATGACTGGACCTAATGGTCAGGGGTCCCTTTACCTTTACCTAAGCAGTAGGTTTATCTGCAGCAAAACAGTACATGGGACTGCCAAACTTGTCGTCTGTCCTCTTGTAGCTTTTCTTTATCTTTTTAAGGAAGAGATGCCAAACCGGGGAGCTCAGGGAGCCTTCTATTATTATTATTATTTGTCTCCAGTCAACACCAATTGACTTCATGAACTGACCCTCACTCAGTTATGCCTCTCCCACTCTGGATTCTGCTCTGAGAGGCGAGGCTCTTGGGATCTGAGCTGTATCTACGGGGCTGCAAATGACAAAAGCTTTTGCATCACCCGACTCCTCAATAAACGACAAAGCGACGGAGGCAGCTGCGCAGCAGCAAACACCTTATCGGAAGCAGAGCCCTGCTTTTCAGCATTGCAGTCTGTGATTCCATTACAGTTTGATGGGCTGGATGCAGTTATGCATCAAACCGTGGGCAGAGGAGGCTTCTTTGGTTTAATACGAACGGAGAGACTTTGTAGCTGCAAAAAGGAGTGCAGACTGACTACTCCTTCGAGCCTTGTGTATATTATCTCCCTATTTCTACTGAAATAGCTGTTGGCCTACACAAGGATTCTTAGCTGCCCCCCCGCCACATTGGACTATAACCAACAGACGTAATAATTCCACGCCTTATGTGTCTCATAGGGACACGGGTGGCGCTGTAGGTTAAACCACAGAGCCTAGGACTTGCCGATCAGAAGGTCGGCGGTTCGAATCCCCGTGACGGGGTGAGCTCCCGTTGCTCGGTCCCTGCTCCTGCCCACCTAGCAGTTCAAAAGCACGTCAAAGTGCAAGTAGATAAATAGGTACCGCTCCGGCGGGAAGGTAAACGGCGTTTCCATGCGCTGCTCTGGTTCGCCAGAAGCGGCTTAGTCATGCTGGCCACATGACCCGGCAGCTGTACGCCGGTTCCCTTGGCCAATAAAGCGAGGTGAGCGCCGCAACCCCAGAGTCGGCTGCGACTGGACCTAATGGTCAGGGGTCCCTTTACCTTTTATGTGTCTCATATGTGTCATTGAGCACATTAGAGCTCTCTAACCCGTCCTCGCTTGCTGCCTTTGGGAATGACTCGCCTGTGGCCTAGTCCTTCCAAGCGTGGCACAGTGGGTTGGTGCATCTGGCTGTTAACCAAAAGGTTGGTGGTTCGAGCCCACCCAGGGTCGACTGTGAGCAGGATTCCTGTATTTCAGGGGGCTGGACTAGATGATCCTTGGGGTATCTTCGAACTCTACAATTCCATGATTCTATGACTCTGTGGAATAGTGGACTCTGGTCCTAACCCTGATCTATGTAGACTACTGCCTTGACTTCCTGCTCTTTGAAATTTGGGAGCAGCTGGCTTTCCTGAACTTATTTCAGAGTGCAAGAGAGATTGATAAGCCTGTTAAGTCTCCCCAGCGACTGTACGTTAAATGCAAAGATGATTTATATTTATCAAATAAAACTCACTGGGAAATGGAGATGCAGTTTGCTTTTGATCTGGTATCAAATGGGCAAGGAGAAGAAACGCCATTGGATGGAGCTATTTATTAATATTTATTTATTCAAAATAATAAAGAAGGCATTTGAAAAACACCTTCGGGGCTGCTAGAAGGATTGATTATTGCAAATTTACTGCATTTCAAACAGAAACCTCTTTAGAAGTGCTTTTCAGCCACATCCGCTTCTCTCATTTCCTATGTAGATTCCCGTTGCCCTAAAATCCAGTGTTCAAATCTGGTTCTGTGTTTGATAACACAAGCTGGAGGGTTGGTTTGGGGAAATAGCTTGCAAATGGGCCTTAAATCTGGAAAGGACCCATTCTTTTTTTAAAAAAAAATTTTTTTTTTAATTAACTTTTATTTTGGAAATTCTTTTAAACAACCCTCAAAACATATATCTCATATTCCTTGACTTCCCATCCACCCTTCCGTGGTGTTCTTTTCTTAGCTTATAAAGCCCCTATACTACTTATATTTTACCCATTATGCACATTAATTCTAAATTATTGAACTACCAATTCTCTTCGGCTGCTCTACTTCAAATCCTGCATACGATTTAACATAACCACGATATCCCCCCCCCAAAAAATATTCCACAAAATAGTTCCAGCTTTCAATGGACGTTCTCCTCATTCTGTTCTTTAATTCTCACAGGTAATCTAGCCATCTATGCATATTCCATCATCTTCATAAACTGATCTGGAAATGACTCATTCTAAACTATATGCTTAGCAATGTGCTAGCCTTGACAATGGTGGTTTCCCTGTTGCTGACATGTGAAGAGCTATAGAATTAAATAATTGGTTTTTCTACAGAAATGAACAACCGCATTGGAATGTGATGTGTACAGTTTGAATGGCAAAAGGAACAAACCCTGAAGCTCATTTGTACCAGACAAGCCCCTTCTTCTCCTGGTTCCCAGCCCAATTCTGGTTCTGATCTTTATTTCCTGATTTTGATCCTAGACCTAAATAAAATAGACTGTTCCTGGTGTTACAGGAATTTTTATAATGTTTGGGGAGGGGGTTCCCGTTTGTTCACACACACAATGTCTCCTCAAAGCACCACATAACACACGATGGAAATGGCTACCAAGGGGGGAGCTTGGGACATGAGTGAGGGCCGCCATAATCCCTAAAGCATGAGCTCAGGTACTCAGCAGTCCCTCTGCCTGAGTGATAATCTCTGGCAATCCTGAGTGCCAGAAAGGTAGCCATTCCAGAAACAATAGCAAACCCAGATCAAGACAAAAGGATGTGATTAACTTGGCTGGGAAACAGGGGCATGTAAATATTTCATTTGTATCACTTGAGGGGTGTATGCTGGAGGTCAAGGGAAGGTTGGGGGGCAAGCCCTGATGCTCAGGTTTCTGTCACCAGACCCTCCTAGCATGTGATGTGTTTGTGATATATGGGGTGTTGTGGGTATCTTTGCGGGCACACGTGCTAAACCCTGTCTGTGGTGCCTACCCCTTCCCCGCCAAAGAATGAGACAAGAGACCGGAGTATGGGTTCAAATTGGCCACAACTTTATTGAGCTTCAGAAGCGGGAAACTTGGCCTTGGCAGGTAACCCTCTCAGCCCATCTGGCTGAGGATATGCAGGCTGATGAGGTCCAGTGAGAGGGGACTGCAAAGCACAAACTTACATAGCATGCCTTTCCACTAACCTCAGCCCAGGAGTTTGACCTACATGCCGCTGCTCTAGGGCCAGGGACTCCCGATTTTTTGTCCTTTAACAGGCCCTGCAAGCGCCCCTGCATGGGGAGGGAGCATGAATGCATTCCCCCCCCCAGCTTGATGATAGACTAAAGGATACCTTGCCACGGCCTAAAACCGCCAAATTTGTGACGAAATGCTACGGGGAAGGCGAAACCTGCCAATGCAGGGAAAATTCCTCCTGGTTCTGAATACAGCAACCATCTTACGGTCGCAGCAGTGCCTGCTGACCTGGAACGCAAAACATTAGTCTATAAGGAAAAGGTATCGTTAACTTGATGACCGCTGACCTAGGATGAAATTATTTGGATGCAAGGAATTGTTAATTTGAGGGAGGGTGGGTGGGTGATCCTGGAAGGAAGGAAAACCAAGTGAGGCTTGGACAAAGGGGTCAGCCTCTTTTCTTTGACCTTAGCCCCACCCCCGGCGGCCGTCCACTGTTCTCCCTGGCTGAGGGTGGGTCAAAGGCCAACCCAAGCAGGTGGGAGGCACCTGTCCAGGTGAGCCCCCACTCAGTGCCGCAAACCCTGCCCACCTGTAGGGAAGGAAGGGCGGAAATTGTAAAACTGATAAAAGTGGGAGCCATCCTTTGTTCTGGGCTTCTTCCTGCTTCTCCCATGTGTTGGGTGGAAGTCCTGTTGGAATAAAGACCAGGCCTACTGGCTGCTGCTTTGCTCCTATATTCCTGGCTGGTGCCTTTGTTTGGTAGGAAGAAGAAGAAGAGTTTGGATTTGATATCCCGCCTTTCACTCCCCTTCAGGAGTCTCAAAGCGGCTAACATTCTCCTTTCCCTTCCTCCCCCACAACAAACACTCTGTGAGGTGAGTGAGGCTGAGAGACTTCAGAGAAGTGTGACTGGCCCAAGGTCACCCAGCAGCTGCATGTGGAGGAGCGGGGAAGCGAACCCGGTTCCCCAGATTACGAGACTACCGCTCTTAACCACTACACCATACTGGCGTAATCCAAGTGAGCCCAAGGATTTTCCTGTAACACTGGAATATAGTACAGTTGCAAGATTATACAACCAAGCTGTTCCCCAACAAACTGCTCCTTGCACTTAACTTTCAAATTTACGGTAACTTTTCACTCTTCTAAGGTCCTTATTTTCTCTCCTCTTCCAGCTAACTGCTCTATCAACACCCTGCTCATGCTCTCTCTGCTTTCTCCATCTGCTAGTCTTGTCGGGCTCCTGGAGGAGACTCCCTGGATTTGACCTTTCCTGGCTTGCTTGATCCTCTGTTCCCAGTATTGATGCAATTTGGGTCCCTGGCTTGATGCATCTCTCTCCAGTCTTGACCTCTTGGCAAGTTCTTTTGACACTGCCTTGGATTTCACCAGCTATCAGTATTAATGTTGCTCACTTATGTCCTGAACTTTTTATTCTGCAAAGCGCTGGCCATTCCTTGGGCACTTCAAAGACCTGTTTAGTATAAATAACTGGAGTTTTTAGGTTTTGAATGGTCTTCTGTAACAAAACATGTCACAACCCTATCTGAATGAGCATGCCTATAGGGAAGTCCATGTTCACATGTTCACCCTTTAGCAATTCTCAGTGGTTGCTGGGAGTGGGATTTCTGTTTTGTCATAATCAACTAGGCCTCAGTTCTCAACTGCTTTACCTCTCTGTGAAATATAGTATGCTGCAGCTTTCCCTTAGTTTTTGCATCATTGCTTTTTCCTCATCGCAGTGTGCTGAATACTTATGCTTACAGTGCAGTTCATTAACCATTGTCAAGCAAAGTAACATCAATGAAGTTTAAAAAGCAGAGTGATATTGATTCTGTATGGCTCAAATAAGTGTGAGGTTTACCCAGCATGCCCAATAAAGTCACTCCTGCCAATTCTGATGTACAGCAAACATAGCTAAAAAGTAGGTGACTCAAAAGTGTGTTTAATAATAATAATAGGAATAGGGGAAAAGCAGGGAGGTTATTTCGCTGTCAGCATGCTACTCTTAGGTGAATATTTAGTGAACTGCATGATGAGATGAATGAGAAAACGAGACTTCTCCTCGCTCCTGCTTGTATGGATAAAAAATGTTGATTGTTTTATGTTTCCTTCAACATAAAAGCTTGAGTCTTGCTGCTAAGTTCTCTTCAACTCCTGGACACACCAAATCGCTTCCTCAGGAAATCATGTTTGCATATGATAGAGCAAGTTCACCAAACCTTGCTCGCAGACAGGAAAACTGAGCAGAGTGGCAAACAATTAAAACTCATCTTAAAAGGCATTATTTCCTTAGGTGAGCGTGTATAATGGCACTATTTTCTCCATTATTGTGTTCCAGCTGGAGATTTGGATTTGTTTTCTAAATCACTTTGGCCTCAAGAATTGTGCTGTTCTCTCCTATAACAGGTTGGCCACTTCAAGAAAATTCCAGCTCAGTTGTCCAGTGATTTGTACTGGTGAGAAATGTGCTTGTAAAGTGGCTTATTTTAAATGAGTTTTCTTTTTCAACCATCTCTTTTAGGGCTGGTATTTATGGAGAGAATACCAAAAGTGGATGTCGGATTAGAAGGAACACAGTGGGCTTTTCTCTGTTCTATTCGTAAAGCTATTGACCAAGTGAAAATAAGAACTATACAGAGAACAAAATGTACCCTCCCATTTATTTATTTATTTTTAAAGTAATGTTCTAAAAGGTATAAAATCACATTTAAACAAAAAAGAGGAGGGCAACGGTATAAAAATTCAGTTCAAAATATTAGCAAAGCAGATGAGGAAAAAACTAACCTTTGCACCACTGTTGATATAACAACAACAACAACAACAACAAACAACAACCACCACCATTCATTCATTCATACCCTGCCCATCTGGTTGGGTTTCCCCAGCCACTCTGGGTAGCTCCCAACAGAATTAATGATGATGATAATAATAATTAATAATAATGATAAAACATCATACATTAAAAACTTCCCTAAACAGGGCTGCCTTCAGATGTCTTCTAAAAGTCAGATCTGATGGGAGGGTGTTCCACAGGGCGGGCGCCACTATCGAGAAGGCCCCTCTGTCTCTTAAAAGCTTGGGCAAATAAACCTGTTTCTACCTGGTGCCAGAATTAACATAAAATTTCACATTAGATGACCCTCTGTCATGGGAGGGCATTCCAAAGATGTGGTTATGACTCTAGTTACCACCCATCTCTCTTCAGATGGTGGGGGATTCAGATGATGCAAGCAGGGTTTGGCAAGCAAATGACTCAGTTCAGCGCTGCCAGAGCATTCAGTAGGGCTGAGAAAACTCTATCCCTACAGATATTGCTCAGATGCAGCCCTGATCCCCCCAACCATTGGCACTGCTGGTCGAGACTGATGGGAGTTGGATCCAAACAACAACCTCCCCCCCCCCCAATGTCTAAAATAAGCCTCCTTTCTTGTTGTTGTTTTGTGTGTTGATTGCCATTCCTTCTACACAGGGGGATAAATTATTTCGTGTTTGTATACCGCTGAGATACTGTTGGCAGTTGGAGCCACAGGAAAATCTAAACAAGGGCAGTCATTTTCTTTGCAAAGAGTACTTGAAGAAAGCAAACAGTTAACCTCTTGGAGCTGAAAGTAGCAGCACAGCTTTTGTCGGTTTCAAAATAAATGAAACCCAAGCTCCAGCTCCAAACTCATTTGTGGAAGTGTTGGCAACATTTTAATTTACAGCATTTTCCTCCTGCTGTTAATTTGAAAAGTTCCAAACAGACGCATCCTGTTTATATTTTAGTGCGGGTGATTCTGGCAATTAATTTCTCTGTTGAGAACGCATGGCACCTTCCCTCCTCGATGTTTCTCCCCCTCCCCTCGCTACCGCTGCCTTAGGGCAACAGACGCTGTCATAAATCATACATAGTCTGTAATGGTTCCTAAGGATGCTTAATGCGTTTGGGGAGTTTGCGTAATGAAACTTCCTTGGTATAGGTGAAGCATCCTAATAGGTTGCCTAGCTTGAAAGCTTGATATTAACCTTGTAGAATGATGATATATACGAATGCATAGGCTTGTTCGCGGTTTGCAACTTCAGAACTCGTCGTGATTATGTTAGCAACCAATGTTATGGACGGAAAAGACATAGCGTGGTGGGTAGCCTGCGAAGCTCAGGGATAATATAAGCTTTTGAGCTTTTTCTCCCCCCCCCCCCCAAAAAAAAAAGAGAGAGAGAGTTTCATTCTTAGTTTAAGCACTTCACTATCTAGGCTGGTATTGGTATATTGGTTCCGGAACTAAAAGTATTGGAATTGATGGGGAGAAAAATTCAGCGGAGAAGGGTCAGATCACAGATTATTAGGATCAACGTGCATGACTGACCATTCTGTTGATAGAAATGGAGCAGCCAAGTTTTCTTTTAAGGTGATTTCTCCAGGGCTATCCAGTGATTCTGAGTCGGGCGTGATTTTACTTGTACTGTGAATATATTACTCATCTCAGCTGTAAGGCTCACAGTCAGCATCGTGTATGTGTGTTGTGCTGGTGTTATTAAAGGGAAATCTATCCAGTTCAATTGGATATAATCTAATTAATGGCAAAAGCCCACTGGATGGTTTCATGTCCCAAGAGAAAAGGTCTCTTCAGTTGCAGGCTGGCTCTCAGAAAGGCCTGAACATAGCTGTCAACTTACAGATTTGAAAATAAGGGACCAGCAGCCTTGAAAATAAGGGACCAGCAGCCAAAATAAGGGATTTTCCGGGTGCAGGTATGTTCGACCTCTGAGCTCCTCTGAGCCAAAGGCAGAAAGCCCAGCCAGCAGCCAAATGAAGCCTCATCAATAAGGGACAGCAATGGGACATGGCACTGGGATAAGGGGCTGTCCCGCCAAATAAGGGACGCTTGACAGCTATGGGCCTGAACCATCTTGACTTGGTGTTCTGATAGAAAAATTAGAAGGGCACTGATTGGTCAGACCAAGGACCCGTTTAGTCTAGCATCCTGCATCCTCCTGCAATAGAGGTGCTCTCTGGCTTTTGCTAAGAACAGGCCCAGTTTGTTGTGAAAACTACTTACTTTAGGATAACACAGCTGAGGCCTGGAGCCTCTATAGTAAGTACAGCTAGCCATTTCAGCAACAGCACTTGCCACCCTAGTTTTCTCCACAATGCCCCTGGGAAGTAGGCAGGCTCTCTTCCAAATATCAGCACTCCACAGAACTGTTTTGAACGCAGCTTGCCATATCCGTGGCGGCCAGCCATGCAATTCTAGGAAGCCCACAAGCGGGACGTCCTCCAGAGGGCCTGGTTTTAAACAAAGAGCCCCTTCAGATGGTAAAACTGTTCCACTTGCCAGGTGTGGGGAGGTCACATCTGTGGATGCCAAGAAACCTCCTCTCTCTTTTTTTCTATGCATAAAGAGTTTTGTTTGTGGGAACTTTCTGATATCCACTCGCCCAGAAGCCCTGTGAAGTTGTAAATCCAGAAAAATCCAGTTTTTTGTGCATATTAGACCTCAGTCGGGGATAATCATGGTGTACCTGGGACCATTTTTTGGAAAAAAAATAATCTCTAAGCCATGCTCAGAACTGGCAGACTGTGGTTAATCGTTTGTGAACCAGGTTTTCCCTTAATACAGTGGTACCTCGGGTTAAGTACTTAATTCGTTCTGGAGGTCCGTTCTTAACCTGAAACTGTTCTTAACCTGAAGCACCACTTTAGCTAATGGGGCCTCCCACTGCTGCTGCTGTGCCGCCAGAGCACGATTTCTGTTCTCATCCTGAAGCAAAGTTCTTAACCTGAAGCACTATTTCTGGGTTAGCGGAGTCTGTAACCTGAAGCGTATGTAACCTGAAGCGTATGTAACCTGAGGTACCACTGTATTGCGCAAAAGCTTCCCTGCCTAGCTGACTCGAGGTGATCTTTTCTTGACACAGGGGACCAAATAAGTGGCTTCTTTGCCAGCTGGCCTCCATGCCAAAGCTAAGTTTGAATCAAGGTATGCTGCGGAGGATTGCTGTGCAGATACCAGACCCCTGTTGTAATGTTGTTCTCTCGTCAAGAAGCATCTTGCTCTGCCTGAAGCTTATGGAGAGGTGAAAATGGCAGCCGGCCATAGAGCTTTTCAGTGATGAACTTTAAAGTGTTATTTACTGTTCAGTGTCTAATCCTATCACACACAGAGAGCGGAGGAGAAGCCTTTGTACTGGGACAGAGTAGTCTACTCAACATGTATTCACCTTTTAAAATAGACTGAATCAAATTCTTCTCTCAGTCTTGTGTATGGAAAGCAGATTCTATAGTGTGTTTCTTAGGGACGCAAATGGCGCTGTGGTCTAAACAATGGAGCCTCTTGGGCTTTCTGATTGTAAGGTCAGCTGTTCGAATCCCCACAACGGGGTGAGCTCCTGTTGCTTTGTCTCAGCTCCTGCCAACCTAGCAGTGTGAAAGCATACCAGCATGAGTAGATAAATAGGTACCACTGCAGTGGGAAGGTAAACAGCATTTCCATGCGTTCTGGCTTCCATCACAGTGTCCGGTTCAGCCAGAAGCTGTTCAGTCATGGTGGCCACATGACCCAGAAAGCTGTCTGTGGACAAACGCCAGTTCCCTCGGCCTGAAAGCAGAGGTGAGCATCACACCTCATAGTCAAATTTGACTGGACATAACTGTCCAGGGATCCTTTCCTTTACTTACTCTTAGGTTCAAGAGGGGGAAAAACCGCTTTGAACCAAGTTCTAGCATATTCATCCATTTGCTTTGCTGTGCTGTGCTGCAGAAAGCGTAGTCTTAACTGTTTTCTGTTCTGTTTTTTGTCATCTTTAAATATCGGTGTCTCTGTTTTTCTCAGCTCTCATTTATTGGAGCCATGTTAGCAATGAGCATGAGCATCAAAGAGCAGGGAGGGAAAATCTGTGTCAGGCAAGCGATTTCCCCCTCTCCACTCCCTTCTGCTGCTAATGCATCTCTTTCTATCGCTTGGTGTCTTCTGCCCATGGTTTTTCATACTCGGTTAGCTTTTATTAACATTAGTAGATATAGCTCAGCCCTGCAGAGCTTTCAGCTGCTATCAGATCTGCACTAGCCAAGGATATTAATCATGATTCTGGTTGTCTCTGTCTTTTTGGTCTCACTTGAGTGTTGCTGCCTCCCAGCCCTCTCCCCTCCCCTCTCACTGTCCTTTAAAGAGTCCTAAGGATACCCCTGGCAGTCTTCTTTAGCTCTGGGTCTTCTCTGTCAGCAACATTTTCTTGGCTGTCATCAGATAATCCAGAGTACTAATGATAAAACAATGTTTTTGACTGCTGCTGAAGTCAGCTGTGCCCTCATATGAGACCTGGCTGGCTTTCTAAAGTGTTGCGGAAACTTTGTGGTTGGAGAGAGAGGTATAACCGTCACCTCATCTTTGGAGAAGCTCTTTGCCTTGTCACTCAGGTGCTTGTTCCTTTGGCCTTTTTATGTGTTAATTAAGAAATATATGGAGCAGCAGCTTTTCTTCCATTGAACCAAATGCCTATAGTAAGTGTGTCACCAAATGCCAGTAAGGGAGAATAATGGGAAGTCCACTTTTCACATTAGAGCCCAGGGAGAATGAACTCGTGAAGGAGGCTGGGATTTCACATTCCAGCTCCACTCTCAACTTCTGTGTATTCTTCTGAATCTACTGTACACAGAGCCTAGGCCAGGGACTGGCAACCTAAGGCCCATGGGCCACAAGCGGCAGAGAGGGGACCGCCTTCCACGACGCTGGCCAGCTTCCCATTGGCTGCAGGAAGCTCCTGCAGCCAATGGGAAGCTGCGCATGCCTCCTCTGCGCCGGAAGGAATGCTGGAAATAGTGTTTGCGCATGCGTGCGTGTGCATGCACACACTCCGGCCCTCTGCGGGACTGTGAACTGGCCCAAGCCACAACAACTTTGTCGACCCCTGGCCTAGGCAGATTGCAAGAGCAGGCTCTGTTGCTACCATCTAGATCAGGCATAGGCAAACTCTGCCCTCCAAATGTTTTGAGACTACAATTCCCATCATCCCTGACAACTGGTCCTGTTAGCTAGGGATGATGGGAGTTGTAGTCCCAAAAACATCTGGAGGGCCGAGTTTGCCTATGCCTGATCTAGATCCTGGGTTTTTCCGAATACCATACTATGTGAACATAGCTGACCTCTGTTGGTTTGCCCTGGTTTCTTGCCTGAATAGGTCTAAAGCGTTGGACTGGGGAGGCAGGTTCAGATCAACCACAGGCCACTATTTTTCTGTCTAACCCAACTCATGGAATTGTTGGTGTTCTATCATGTATGTGTGTGTAGGCGATGGAGACCATATATAATGCGCGGAGCTCCTTGGAGGAAGGGCAGAATAATAAAAAAGTTATATGTTAACTTCGGTATTATGTCAAGAGAGACTTACTGGATCAGAACAAATGTCCGTCTAGTTCACCATCTTGCTTTGTGCAGTGGCGAAATAAGTGCCTCCATGGAATAACACTTGTAGTTTAATGGTGAATTTGGGATATAATGGAGATGTAAAAGATTTGGATTATTATAAAAGATGCATGAGGAAATGACTAACAATAGGACCCACAAAGGGGAGGAGATTCTTTGGAATCTTGTTTTTATGATGTATGTTGGATATGTGATTGCAAAACTTTAATTTGAAAACCAAATAAATAAATTTATATGTATATAAAAGAAATAAATGCCCCCAAACCTTCTGTATGAAAATGCTCCTATGGGGAGTGCCATCAGGCAGGGCATGAAGACATTCCAAGCCCATTGAGGGGTGGTGTCTATTATTACCTATCTGCAAAATTGCTTTCTGGTTCATTACGTAACAGCGTTAGAAGATGTGTTGTGGGGCTCAGTTATTTTGAGGAAACCCAGAGCTGAGAGTTAATGGTTTGTATGTGGTAGCGATAATGATTCAAAGTGTTCCACGAATTATTGTACTCAGGAAAGCAGCAATAAGGGGTGCTGTGTAAGGAAGCACTTTGCTTTGCAAAAGTTGTATGTCTTGGTTGAAAGTTTAATAATAATAATAATAATAATAATAATAATAATAATAATAATAATTTATTTGTACCCCACCTGTCTGGCTGGGTTTCCCACTCTGGGTGGCTTCCAACAAAGATTAAAAATACATTAAAATGTCACTGCTTTCAGATGTCTTCTAAATGTCAGGTAGTTGTTTATCTCTTTGACACCTGATGGGAGGGCATCCCACAGGGCAGGTGCCACCACCAAGAAGGCCCTCTGCCTGGTTCCCTGTAGCTTTGCTTCTCGCAATGAGGGAACTGTCAGAAGGCCCTCAGCGCTGCACCTCAGCATCTGGGCAGAACAATGGGGGTGGAGATGCTCCTTTAGGTATAGTGGGTCGAGGCCGTTTTGTTACAGTCGTGTGTGCATAGCTTTTATAAAGTTTGCAAACGTTACAGACTTAAATCTGGCAAACTTTCATCCTCGGTTACTCCTCCAGGACCCACCTACCAGCTGTGTGTGTGGCCATGCCACAATCTTGCAGGCACACGCAAACATCCTCCATAGCTCATTTCTGCAGATCAGTAATGGAGGGGGGGGGGGGACATTTAAGTCTCTCTGCAGTGTTGTCCTATTTAGTTTTTTCTACTTCTTGCCACTGCAACCGAAATAATAATCAATTATTGGAATTTTAAAAATGGTGCATAGCCATTATATTGCTGCTGGCTTGTTAATGTTTCTGGATTCTTTTATGTGCTGTGGCTTATGAGTGCTTAAGGTGCATGTTTCATGTAGATTTTGTTAGGTAAGGTAAGCGTAAATGACCCCTGGACTGTCAAGTCCAGTCAAAGGCAACTATGGGGTTGCGGCACTCATCTCCCTTTCAGGCCGAGGGAACTGGCGTTTGTCCACAGACAGCTTTCTGGGTCATGTGCCAGCATGACTAAACTGCTTCTGGCGCAACGGAACACCGTGACGGAAACCAGAGAGCCTGGAAATGCCGTTTACCTTCCCGCCGGAGCAGTACCTATTTATCTACTTGCACTAGTGTGCTTTCAAACTGCTAGGTTGGCAGAAGCTGGGACAGAGTAATGGGAGCTCACTCCGTTGCGGGGATTCGAACCTCCGACCTTCTGATTGGCAAGTCCAAGAGGCTCAGTGGTTTAGACCACAGCGCCACCTGCGGCCCTATGATTTTATCAACACATTAAGTGCATGATTATTCCAGGCTCGCCGAATAGTGAGGAGTTACTCCTTTACTGCCTCCAGCTTCACTTTGTTGCATTTACTTTCGTACCGTCCACTCTGCCTATACATAATGTTTAGATCCATCCTGTATTACCATTTTGTTAGTTACACTGCTCGCAATTTATGCCACTGCTTGTCTTAATACTTCACTACTTTCTCAACACACAATTTCCTTCTTAATAACTTTTAATGTAATTAGCCATGCGGCAGATTAAAGCCAAGCAAGAGAGATGATAACCCTACGAGCAAAACTCCAGGACTGGACAGAGAGAAAATGAGGTCGATCCTGATGACACTTCAAAGTTCAATTGTGCCAGAGGTTTTAAAACACAGGGAGATAGGAAAGCCAGCATGGTTAAAAAAAATTATTTGCGGAAGTTCAGCCGTTGACCTTCTCCGTTATAAAAATAATTGGGAGCAGATCCTTGGTGTTCGTCTTATCCATTTTGTGACTGTGTTTTAGGGCACCGTCCTCTATTTCTTTTGCCTTGGATTTTGCACATATACTGCTGTGTTGTTTCAGCAGATACTTTTTTTCTGCAGTGGATGCAATGTAATGTTTGGGGATGGTAGAGCTACCTGGTCCTAAACCTTAGAATGTTCTTGGGAAAGTTGCTTTATCAGGCCCCATTCAGGCTTACTGTGAATGGTGCAGAACCGATTCCTGATTATCCTTCCCCTGCTGCTCCAGTAGGTATTAGAATATGAGAGCCCTACGGATTAGAGACAGTTACGGCACTCTTCCACCTGGTTGTTGTTCTGCCCAGAAAGGAATGCAATGGTCAGGGAGACAGAAATTGTGTGTTTGAGCCTATTTACAAAGTTTTGTAGTAACATTCTTCCTTGGAGCCACAGAAGAAGCCAGCAGTAGGGAAGCGGCTCTGGAGCGCTAGCCTTAAGTGTCAACAGAGCTCTTAAGTGTCATTGTCCAAGCATTACTGTCATGGAGACAGGTACTTCATAAACCATGTGCTTACTGTATAGATTAAACACTGCAATATATATACATACTTTATATGTGTTCCTGGTCACTCGCAACTGCCTAGCCTGTTCCTAAAAGTGAACTCCAACATTTGAAGGTTTGCAGGGGCTTTTCCACTGGATGTGAACCAGAGGATGATTGCAATGATATATGCAATGCTGCAAATTTCAGTCAAGTTGGGAGGAAAAATCTCTAGGTTTGTGTCCTCCCACATTACCTTCAAATTGGTCTTGGGTTATTCACCATTTGTTCAAAGCTTTTATGAAGCTTTCACATGAAGTCTGTTCACGAAGCATGGAAAACGAGCAAACTGTCCTTTTGATTCCTGCATGAAAATAGCCTTATTGACCAAGTAAAAATGTGGAATTCAGGCTATTAGTCTGACATGCTTTCTTCAAAAATCATTATAATCAGCTAAAAAGGCTTAGGGTGTGTGTGTTTTTTGTTCAATGTCCCTGGTATATGAGGCTAAAACCCATGGTTTGGTAATGTTTGTGCTTAGGGGAATTTATTAGCCATAAGCATCATGCTTAAGATGCTACGGTTCTGCAATGTTCACTTATCCTCTGCATCAATAAAAGGATGTCTTTAGATCCCTCACCCCCTTCAGTATCCTAGTAGACCTTTATGATTAACTCTGTCCATTTTAAATTTCCTTCTCAGATATTGACGGACTCCCAGTCAGATGCTTCGCTACGGACTCCTTGCTTCCGTTCGCCTGGTGGTAGAATACAAGCTAGTCACCGTGGGAGGCCAGGAACTGCTCCAGGCATTAGATTTGAGGCCGGACTGCTGAACAACGTGATATCTCACTGCTTTCGCCAGTCGGACCGCGATGGAGACTCTGTCCCAAGACATTCTGCTGGAATGTCAGATTTGTTTCAATTACTACAGCCCCCGGCGGAGGCCCAAGTTGCTGGACTGCAAGCATACCTGCTGTTCTGTTTGCCTTCAGCAGATGAGGACCAGCCAGAAAGACTTGCGGTGCCCCTGGTGCCGAGGCATCACTAAACTGCCGCCGGGCTTTTCTGTCTCCCAGCTGCCCGACGACCCAGAGGTCATTGCCGTGATTGCGATACCCCACACTTCAGAGCACACTCCCGTCTTCATCAAACTTCCCAGCAATGGCTGCTACATGTTGCCCTTGCCCATCTCCAAGGAGAGGTCCCTCTTGCCAGGAGACATTGGCTGCCGCCTGCTGCCAGGCAGCCAGCAGAAGTCTCTCACTGTGGTGACAATCCCAGCCGAGCAGCAGCCCTTGCAGTCCGGCCTCCCTCCGGAGGGAGGCGACGAAGATCAAGACAGGAGGGGCATTGCGAAAAGCTCCACCTGGTCGGGGGTTTGCACCGTCATCCTGGTGGCCTGCGTCCTGGTTTTCCTCCTTGGGATTGTCCTACACAACATGTCGTGCATTTCCAAGCGTTTCACTGTGATCTCCTGCGGCTGAAAGGAAGCGGCAAATACCCACGCGGGCCAATTTTGGGGGTTTGGGAGGGTGGTTATGGTGGTGGCAGGATGCCGTGAGATGAAGCGCCTCGTTCCACCGTACTGAGTCATTGACACCAGGCTGGTTGCTGGTCCAGAGTCTACTTTAAAAGGAAAAACAAAGGACAGTGGCACCTGTTCGTAGAGTATGGGAAACGTCCAATGCTTATCCGCTGGTAACAGTACCAAGGAAGACTGCATGCATCACCATAATCACTTAACAAATGAGCTGTAATTTATAATGATTTCATCATGTTACGAGATTAAAGATGTCTATTTAGCTGGTTCTACTATACTGATATAGGACATAATCTCTCCCTTTCTCTCTGTCTCTCTTTAACAGAGTAGTCAACTTACAAATCAAAATGCTGTACGTTCAAGTAGAATTAAACACTGGCATTCGGAAAGGCAAGCTACCCAGTGCTTTTCCAGACGTAGCGAAAACCGTAACTCTTCTCTCTTTAAGCGGCAACGGAGAAACTTGTGAAAAGTAAAAAAAAAAAAAGTCATTTAGTCAACAAGGCTTCTTTTTGTATCTTTTAAATTGCACATTAATTGCAACGGTTTTAAAAAATCTGTACCATAGTTATAGAAAGAGAACATTTTTCTAAAGCGTTGGAAGTATTTTGGATGTAATCTATATCTGTGTGTTTATGCGCATTCTGTTTTTCTTCTGTAGTTTTAAGTGATTTCCTCCCCCTCTCGTTTAAATTGAAATGGGACACAAAAAGAAAGAAGCAATAAAGGGAACCAGGAAGGATATACAGCTGTCCAGCCAAACTGTTTGTCTGTATGCTGCCTTCTGCAAAACGCTACTTTAAAAATGTAAATCTTGGGCATTTGGTTTCATGCGCACACAGTAAATATATTGGTCAAGAACCTCTGCTGCGGAAACTAGTGGAGATGGCCTAATCAGAGATAAAGGCTGATCTTTGTACGTGAGTGGCGTACTGAATGGTTTTTGAAGACTTCTGTTCAGGTTTCCTACCCTTTGAATACAAGCTGGAGGTACATCACCAAAGGACCGTAATCTAGGTTTTATTCATCACTGCAAGTGTGAGATACAAATGAAGGCTATATGGCCATGATACAGAATGCAGAAATGCACCAGCAGTGTGGCCCTCCTTGCCCTCAAAGGTGTTCACAGGGCGGGAATGTTACAATTGCAGAAAGGAAGTGGGGGGAGAATAGGGGAAGATAGGTGAAGTGGCTGGGGACCCAGGTCAAGAAAAAGGTCAGAAACAGTGACTATCTCCTAAAAGGCAATTGTGGTGAGAGAAGTTGTCCCCCCTTTTAAAACTTAGTTGATGTGGACTCCCAAGATGAGTGTTGACCCAGGAACTCCTTTCTGCGATTCACCAATAACTTTGCCAGCCATTGGCAAAAATGTAGTGTTTCTGTAAGAGGGGATATGGTTTTGGAAACTCGGTGGCATTTGAGCTGCTCAATCATGTTGAGAAAAGGCATGAAACTTGCTTCTGTGCTAGACTGTTCAGGCAGCCAGGAGTACTCCGGGGTTTGTTGATCTTGCTATCCTGAAGGCGTAATCCCTGTGTATACAGAAAAGGAGTCCCAGGGTACTTTAGCTGATTTTTATCAGGGCATGTCTGCTTGCTGGGGATTACGAAGCCCGCCCAAGAAAAAGATCGTATTGCTGTTTGTGCGGCTGCTTCTCATGAGGTAAAACAGAGGAGAGTCTGGATTCTGTGAAGTGGGAACCATAAATTAACTCCTGGGGACCCACGGTTCTGAAAGTGACACACAGGCCTTCCCTATAGAGGCATGAGCTGAGGCACATTGGAAGAGCTCTTCCTTCTTCCTAAAATCCCAATTTTTGTATACAAGGAAGTGGACTTTTGACACATTCTCCGTTTCCCCCCCCAAATAAGTACAGTGCTAGCAGTTGCAGACTGGGCCATGTGTAATATGTTAATAGAAGCCATTGAATTGACCCCCCTTTTTGCCCCCTCCCGATGTTTGTTCCTTTGTGATCCATTTTTTAAATATACTTCATGGGTCCTGCTTTCACCTTCCTTTGTGTCATTCCATGTACAGTCGTACCTTGGATTCCGAATGACTTGGTACTCGGATGTTTTGACTCTCAAACGCCGCAAACCCTGAAGTGACTGTTCCAGTTTGCAAACATTCTTTGGAACCCAAATGTCCAACGGGGCTTCCGATTGGCTGCAGGAGCTTCCTGCAGCCAATCGGAAGCTGCGCTTTGGTTTCCAAACGTTTTGGAAGTCAAACGGACTTTGGAACTGATTCCGTTCAACTTCCAAGGTATGACTGCATAAGCTTTTCCCATGGAGTAATCTTACTTGTGTTACTCTAGAGGAGGCTCAAACAGATTGTTTCCCCCCAACTTCAAATCAGCCTAGGCAAAAGAATCGCATGGTACCGTTCTCATTGGGTTCAAGCCACTTAGGACTGCAAGTGAGGGATCAGGTCTTCTGGGTGATCACACATCTCATTCAGTAAACTTCTTGCCCATAACCAGCCTCAGTAGCCTTAATAATAATAATTTATTATTTATACCCCACCCATCTGGCTGGGTTTCCCCAGCCAGTCTGGGCGACTTCCAACAGAATATTAAAATACAATAGTCTATTAAACATTAAAAGCATCCCTAAAGAGGGCTGCCTTCAGATGTCTTCTAAAAGTCGAATAGTTGTTTATTTCCTTGACATCCGATGGGAGGGCATTTCACAGGGCGGGTGCCACTACTGAGAAGGCCCTTGGCACTGGACCTCAGTGTCTAGGCAGAACGATGGGGGTGGAGACCTTTTGCTCTCCCAACACTTCCCTGGCTATTCTCCCTTTCTATTTACCCCACTAACCATGTAAGCAATACAGCTCTCATAAGCCCCAGCCAGAGCAGCCAAGCCCCAAACCAGTTTAGCTATATGAAGCTGATTTCACAAGGATGGCTTGACATTAAACAGTCCAGGCTCAGGGTGCAACATGTAATTTAGCTATTTTGTGTAGCTGGGCTCTTAAGGGAGGCTGACTACCAAAAAGTTTGAGAACCGAGGGTTCTCGTATACCCAAAGGGGTCCTAGGATAATTAAAGTTCCACAGCTCTTACCTCAGTGATAAGAACCGTCTGCAACTCATCAACATAATGCCTGTATGGCATAAACTGGCAGGACTATGTGGTGAGGGGTGCAGCCAGGACTGTTTGCAAGCAAGAGGTGGGGAAGGAAGTACTCACAGAGTGATGGGAGATGGCAAGGAGATGGGGGTTGGTGCATAGAAACCAGAGCAGCAGGACCAATCACCAGAGCCAGAGGGGCCCCTGTCTCCAAGATCAGGGCAGGTTCTGAGGCATAGGGAGCAGTGGGAAGCTAAGGCAAATATATAAGACAAATAAGGCAGACAAAGGCCCACAGCCCAGCTCCCTAGCTGGCCACAGGTGGGGCCCGCAAACTCTGGATGCCTTTGATTGCTTAGCTGGAGTAGGCTTGGAACAGGTGAGGGTCACCTGCCTCATCAAGCCCAGGTGCTGCAATCAGAAGGCAGCAAAGTGCCAAAGGGAAGCAGAGCTGAGGGGCTGTGTCTGCTCAACTACTGATGTTGAGGGACCTCAGCTTGCAAGCCCCAGGATCTCTGTGGGGACTGTGCTTCACTTTGGGTACATGGATTGACTGGGGACTTGACATACTGACCTGCTGCCAGGTAGGCCCAGAAAGTGATTAAATGGCATACTGTTTCCTTGCTTACTCTGTATAGCATTAGCAAAAACAGAAGTACCCAGAGAACAGTTTCACTAGGTAAGAGTCCTGATTATTGGGTTCTTTAATGAGAACAGTTGCATTAATATGTGCGATAATTCTGTGGTTCACTATTGGTGGTCTGCATAATGAACCCGGGGGGGGGGGTCTGTGGCAACATCCAAAAACTACCATATAGAATTTTTTTTTTCAAAAGTAAGGGGTCCATCGCTTGGCTTTTGAAAAGCAGGGACTCCTCAGTACTTAACTGATTGGGAAACCCTGCTCTATATTGGTAGGCAACTGCTCCTTATTTCGGATCGTTGAGAAGTCTCTGGGGTTTGCTTGCAATGTATTTAAACTTACATTGGTTCATTATTTATTATATGGGAATCCCAGCTCTATACGTTCTTGAGCCTCAGTTTTGTAACCCACTACAATTCACTTTTGTTACCGTCAAACGGCGGCCTAATTCAGTTTGCAACCGAAACCTGCAGCGGACTTTCCATTACCTACAATCATGTTTGCCAGGATAGCTCCACTTATGAATGCCGCACCTCATCGCTTTTCTCCACAGGCCGACGTCATTTTCAAGAGCGTGTGGTGTTAAGCAGGTTTCGTGTGTAGGCTTGTTGCCAGAGGGATTGCAATAAGGAGATGTTCTTCTAATTCCTAATGCAGCGCACATGAAATGTTAAGTTCCTTTCATGTTGAAAAAGCCATTTCCATATCCTTAAGAGAAACAACAAAAAAACCTGAACAGCGCTGTCTCTTAGCTTGTATAATATTTTAAAGCATGGGTACGGAACCTTGGGTCTGATGTCTGGAAAACAGCAACAACAACAACAACAACAACAATAACAACAACAATAATAATTTTTATTTATATCTCATCCTCCCCAGCTGAAGCCGCGCTCAGGGCGGCTAACAACAGTAAAATGATAAAACATTACAAAATCATTTCATTATAAAATTAATTCCAATCAGATTAATGGCAACCGTTGGGTTAGAGTTCTGTGAGGATTGCCAAAGGAGGGAGTCAGGCTGTGCCCTGGCTAAAGGCCTGGTGGAACAGCTCTGTCTTGCAGGCCCTGCAGAAATATTTCAGGTCCCGCAGGGCCCTAATCTCTTGTGACAGAGCGTTCCACCAGATCCACCAGATTGGATGCAGCCTGTCTAGGCCTCTCTAGCTGGGCTTCAGGACTATTGCCAGCCATACACCTTATTCCCAGGCTACACCCCTTGAGCAGCACTGCTCTGCATTCTGGGTGCTTTTTCTGGCTGGAATGTCTCCTTCAACTGTGATAACGTCTCTTGCCTGAATGGAGGAGAGATAACCTCTTGTGGTGGTAGAACCTCTGACCTGTGTAGGTGGAATACAGTCCACTGCACAGAGGGAGAAGATACACACCTGAGGCTCCACCCACTTTTTGCACCTGGCTCTGCTGAGCCCTAGCATGCACCCACCTCTGCAGCTTCCCCACACCCCAGTTTTGAGGGATGGATTCCGGAGAGGATTTGTGAAGTGAGGGACGCAAGTGGTGCTGTGGTCTAAACCACTGAGCCTCTTGGGCTTGCCGATTAGAAGGTTGGCAGTTCAAATCCCCACAATGGGGTGAGCTCCCGTTGCTCTGTCCCAGCTCCTGCCAACCTAGCAGTTTGAAAGCACACCAGTGCGAGTAGATAAATAGGTACCACTTCGGCAGGAAGGTAAATGGCGTTTTCATGCGCTCTGGCACTTGTCATGGTGTCATGTTGCGCCAGAAGTGGTTTAATCATGCTGGCCACATGACCTGGAAAGCTGTCTGTGGACAAACACTGGCTCCCTCTGCCTGAAAGTGAGATGAGCACTGCAACTTCATAGTCTCCTTTAACTGGACTTAACCGGCCAGGGATCCCTTTACCCCTTTACCTTTACTCCTGCTGAAGCTTTTCTCTGCAGTTGGGTGGAGGGAGGAAGAAGCTGGTTTGTCATTTTCTGAGGTCGAGAGATTAGTTTGAGCAATGCTTTTGCATACCTCTGTTTCTAGCCTCTTTGACATGTTGTTTCCTGCTTCAAGAATGAGCTTGGGCAAGCCTTGGAGTTGCATGCTCCCATATCTGCTGCGCACACACCCAGAGGTTGACATCTAATGCTGTTGTGTTTTTTTTTTTAAAAAAAATAATAATTAAAAAGCAGCTAACTAATTTCAGTTCCTCACTGGATCCAATTTTGGGGAACTGTGACTGTTAAAACCAAGAACTGAAACTGATTTGATCCTGGCTTGAAATCACAAGTCATAGTTAAATCAGTTTTTTTGTACACCACTTAGATATATATATTTAATATATCAATCATCAATCAAAAGTGTGAATGCAGTTGGTCAGGGGGCTGGGAACTGGCTGCAGGTTCCCTTGTTGAGTGGACCCAGTGACCAGTCTGGATTTCTTACTGTATGTAATGTGAAATTGCTTGTTGTAACTAAACTGGTTTGGGGCTTGGCTTAAGGAAGGGATTTCACCTAGGAATCTCACCTTGGCTGCTCTGTGGTCCTCTTCCAGTGAGGGTGGGGAGCAAGAATAGAGGAATAAATGCAAAACTTGCTGCCTTCTTCCAAATCCTCGGTTAGAAGTCTGGCATCCAACTGAACCTGAAGAGTCGGAGACAGGTGTCAGGCGGTATCTCCTGCAGCTTCTCTTTTTTGACCTTTTCAGATTTTGTTTGTCAAGGCATTTCTTTGGGAGGTCAGCTGAAGAATCTACAATTTTTACTTTGTGGTGAATGAAGTCTTTTTCAAGCACAATAGGGATATATGCACATATTCTGGAGGTTCTAAAGAGAAGTATAGACGCCTGCCATAAAACTCTTAAGGCGGCACATGATTGGAGAAGCTTCTCCAATGCTTGATATGGCGCAGGATTAAGCCCCCCCCCCCCCGCTTTGAACAAATGAGTGGTGTTTTTTTGTTTTTTAAAAAACACTTAGATCGAAGTATGGTATTTGCAGGTTCTGAGAATTAAGGTGCTCTGAGCTACTATGCATTCCAAGGCTGAGGCTTCGTACTGAAATAAATTCCAGGGTTTTATGTGCCAGAAATGAAGTATAAGGTAGTATAAGGCTGTGTACACACCATACATTTAAAGCACATTGCTTCCCACAAATAATGCTAGCAACTAGGTTATGTTCATAGAGCTATTGTTCCAAGCACCCTTAACAAACTACAGTTCCCAGAATTATTTGGGGGTAGTCGCGTACTTACAATGCATTAGTGTGAAGGCAGCTTCAAATGCATCAGAAGATGCTCTTTACAAATGTTTATTTCCCTTGAAGCGTATGACCAGTCCCGTTGGTGTAGTGGTTAAGAGCGGTGGACTCGTAATCTTGTGAATTGGGTTTGCGTCTCCGCTCCTCCACATGCAGCTGCTGGGTGACCTTGGGCCAGTCACACTTCTTTGAAGTCTCTCAGCCCCGCTCACCTCACAGAGCATTTTTTGTGGAGGAGGAAGGGAAAGGAGATTATTAGCTGCTTTGAGACTCCTTAGGGTAGTGATAAAGCGGGATATCAAATCCAAACTCCTCCTCTTCTTCTTCTCCGCAAAGACATACAAAAATCCTAAGTGTCTCCATTTTTGAGATACAAAACTTGAAAGTTTCCTTCTCCCCTTTTCTTTGGTCCATACAACTCTGGCTTTATAAGAACACACACAAAACGTGCTCCTTTTCACTCTTTCAGACAGTGTGATAATTCCCTCCCATAAATAAATATAGTGGGATTGTAACTGCTTTAGGCCTGATTTGGTCAATTTAAGAAAATGGCTAACTAAGGAGTACGAATGTTTCAAAAATGGTGGTCCCTGGGTGGTGCCAGGACAGTGGCGTAGCGTGGGTTGTCAGCACCCGGGGCAAGGCAAGTAATTTGCACCCCCTAACCCGTGGATTTGCGCCCCCTAACCTTAACCCCCAGATGTTGCGCCCGGTGCGGCCGGCCCCACCTGCAACCCCCACGCTACGCCACTGTGCCAGGGTATCTTGGTGTGGGGCAGGAGACGGAACTCCATGGAGAAGTGGGGTCTGGGGCTGTTTTCCCACAAGTATGACTGCTTTGCAGACTGCCTCTGTCTGCTAACTTGGAGGGCAAGGAGGTTTGCTCTGAAGAAACCTCATGATTGCATCCTACCAGTCATATAGCAGTGCGTGAAATGTGCTGGAATGATAATAGAATGTTGCAAACTCCTGCAGGGGTGGGATGGGGGGCCTGATTCTGACAGCTGGGCAAAAAATCTTAAGAGCAGCAGCTTAGGAAATTCAAGAGTTGGAGTATGCCTGAGGGCTCAGCTCACAGAGAGCACTATGTTCATCTCAGATGCACAGCCACTGCGTTTACTCCCCAGTGCCCTTCTGCTGCTGCCCTACCTACCCACTGCTCGTCTCATGAGCTCCTGTTCCCACCAAGATACCAGGGAGAACCACAAAGAAAACGGAGACTGTCCCTTGAGCAGTCTCTGGCTTCCTGCCACCCCGACTGACTTGCGTTCCTTGGGGACGCCTTGTTAAAATTTATTAGTGTGATTTGCTAACACTGTCATTCTTCAGAGTTCATCTCCCTCCCCAGGGAGTTGAATACCCGAGGGGGGTGAGGCATCTTGTCTCCCAGAAGCGCACATGCGCAGATCATTTTACGTGCTGGTGGGCTCACTCTGAATGGTACTAAGAGGCTGCTGGACAGTTTTCCTTGCTGCACCTCCTCTGTCACCTAAAGAAACGGTCTTGGATTTTCTAAGGAAAGCAGGCATGTTCCTGCAGAATACAGAAGGTGCAATGCAGCCATCAACAGCGTGTAAAAAGTGTGTGCGTGGCCACATTCGCACCATAGAGCACTGCGCTACTGCTTTAAACTGTCATGGCTTCCACCATGGGAGCTGTAGTTTGTTATGGCTGCTGAGAGTTGTTAGGGCAGGCACAGGCAAACGCCGGCCCTCCAGATGTTTGGGAATACAGTTCCCATCATCCCTGACCACTGGTCCTGCTAGCTAGGGATGATGGGAATTGTAGTCCCAAACATGTGGAGGGCCAGAATTTGCCTATGCCTGTGTTAGGGGACCCTCTTATTCCCCTCAGAGCAACAGCTCCCAGAGTTCCCTGTGAAAAGGGATTGAGTGTTCAACCACTTGGAGAATTGTAGCTTTGGGGGAGGCCTCCTTGTCTTCAGAAAGGATATCCCCCCCCACACACACACCTTGAGCTACAAACAGTTTCTGGTAAGCACAACAATATACATCTTGGAGGATATACATCTTGCTATACATCCTGCTATTTATAAATGAAGCAAAACAATTTTTTAAAGCATGTTACCTACTCCCAATATCAATAATATTTTTTGCTCCCAGGGCTTGCGAATGCATTTGTAACTTTGTGTGTGTGTGATTTAAATTTTCACGCAGTTGCATTGTTTCCTTTTTATTTCAATCAATATGTTATTGAGTTTCATGTTTTGATTTTATATATGGTGGTGACAATGCTACTGCAACTGCTCAAGAGTTAGAAAATACCGAGGTTAGAAAGGAAGGGGAGGGAATCTTGCCTGGTATCCATGTACAATGATTTTTAAGGAGAAGAAAAAAACAGGAATGGGAAATGAGAATCTTAGTTCTTTCCAGTGGGTTAGCTGGTAGCCCTGCCCTGTGCACAGGTAAACAGCCACCCTAAGCCTGCATGCGCAACTAAATGCTGATTTTTACCCAAAAAGCATCACATGTCTTCCTCATTTGGGGCGACGAGTCCAAATTTCTGTCTTCTGTATACAAACCATGTATATAGCTGGCATCCACTATACAGTGGTACCTCGGGTTACATATGCTTCAGGTTACATATGCTTCAGGTTACAGACTCCGCTAACCCAGAAATAGTGCTTCAGGTTAAGAACTTTGCTTCAGGATGAGAACAGAAATCGTGCTCTGGCAGTGCGGCGGCAGCAGGAGGCCCCATTAGCTAAAGTGGTGCTTCAGGTTAAGAACAGTTTCAGGTTAAGAACGGACCTCTGGAACGAATTAAGTATTTAACCCGAGGTACCACTGTACAAAGCCTTAACTTCTGAAGCTTGAAAGGGGCTGGATGTGATGGAGATGACTGGCCTTACCTGGCGTGTGCATCTTTATTTGAAGGATAGTTCCTTCTCCAGGTGTAGGGCTAAGGCCACAATACTCGACCAAAGGCAAAACTCCCTGAGACTGGCTCCCGAGAGCGGCCTGCAATGAGGCAGCTTCCAATGTGGGGAGGAAGCCTTGACTGAAGGCTGTCTGGGATTGATACAGCCAGGATGTCCCTTGGCTGGTAAGGATGCTTAGCTTGGTCAGAGTGACCCTATGAGATGCTCATTTAGGGAACAGAACAATGATCCCCGTTGCTCCCCTGGCTTGGACCTACCCTCTTTTCCCGTTCAGTTGCTCCAGTTGTATTGATCCATGAATCAGAATGAGGTGGTAGACTCCTAAGGTAGTGGCATGTATTGAACCACATTAAGAGTGAAATTGGCGTAGTGGGGTGTGTGTGTTATACTGTTTATGCTTCCAGAGGAAAGAAAGAAACTCTGCAAGTAGAAATTCACCACTTTAGGGCCTCATTCAGTCTTCTCCCTGCTGTATTAGTTTTTCGATTTTAGGGAGGTGGTGTTTTAGTGCAATGGAGAGCATTTAGGATTACGGTGGTACCTGGGGTTACATACACTTCAGGTTACAGACTCCACTAAACCAGAAATATTACCTCGGGTTAATAACTTTGCTTCAGGATGAGAACAGAAATCGTGCTCTGGTGGCACAGCGGCAGCAGGAGGCCCCATCAGTTAAAGTGGTGCTTCAGGTTAAGAATAGTTTCAGGTTAAGTATGGACCTCCGGAATGAATTAAGTACTTAACCTGAGGTACCACTGTACAGTAGGGGTGCCAACTTGAATAAAATATTGGGGGTACATATTCGAACACAAGACGCAGCATACACACAACATTTGAATGGCAATGCCCATCAATTTTGGGGTGGAGGGCGGTTGGTGGTTCACTCAAATATTTTATTGGGGAGGTGAAGGGACCTCAGCTCCTAGGAGATGGCTCCTATGAATGTGTGGTACATTCCATTACTGCTCCAGGTCTCTGCTGCCTCATTGATTCCCCTGCTATTGTGTTGCCTGTGTGAGGAGCCCATCTCAGAAGCTGAAATTTTGTCTGTCAGGTATGATTGGCAAGCCCTGTTTCCCTCAGCTTCTGTTACTTTATAATGCAGATGAACACATGGCGGGCCTAACCCCTGCCGCTGTTCCACACATTCTCGATGTGACCCTTTCTCATCCCAGTTAGATTCGGCCCGTTACAAAATGTGAGCTTGCTTTTTGCAAAGGATTGTGCGGGTGATTCAGTGCATGACAAGAATATATATTCCGAAGTCATCATTTCTCTCTTGGCTCCCAGTTTTTTCCCCTTTTTAACATGGTGCCTTTTCCGTATTGCAAGGCTTGGCAAGTGAACACGTTGTACAGTGCTCATTAGTTAAGCTGTGTAAAATATTCAACATGTCTCTGTTAAAGGGGGCATGTCTACTGTCTTCCTCAAATTAAAGTGAGCCTGGCTGTTGGTTACACAATATTGTCTCTTGGAAGCCAGACAGGAGGATGTGTAGCAATCTTATTTTTAGTTACTTGAGAAATGCATAGGTGCAGTTCAGTTCCTGCGCCATGCAGCAGGCAACTGTAAGAATCGTCCTTGTAAAAACAGCCTCTTGTTATATTGTATTTATCAGGCTATGAATCTGTTGCAGGACTGCAGTGGAATTTCAATATATTAGTGACCTTTGCTTTGATGGCATACAGTCCTTAGGCTTCACAAATGATGATGTTCTCCCGCCTTCCTCCTTCTGTGTTTCTGGCTTTTCTCTATACAAGCAAAATGCAGCAATAAAGACTTTGCAAGCTTGTATTGACCCGAGTCAGAGCAAATTGCACCACGCCTCTTCCAGGTATTGGATAAACCGACATTTCATGTGCACTTCTTCATATCTTTATGAAGGATTTATTTCGTGTTTAAGCAACAGAAATGTAAAGCCTAATAAAAATTCAATTTCCAATCATACTTGAAAGCATTTGATCAAATGCATGTGCAGTTTTCTTATTTTTAGAAATGGTTTTTTTTAAAAAAAAGACTTTGCTCCTGTCTCTTAATCAGGAACATTTCCTGGGATTACGTATGATTTGCATCTGAAAGAAAAATGTTCTAAGGTGCCAGATATACTTCTCCCTTGCTTTTTTCCACCATAGCTGCTCCAACACTGATTGAAATTCTGAGGCCACTCTTTTATAATAATAAAAAAGAACAATGAAGCTTTTAAAAAGGGTATTATAGATAAAACACCAGGCATAAGGCGACTAGTATTTACTAGTAAATTGCTTGAGGCCAGTTTGAATGCAACAAGTGAAGCTACAGGGAACCAGGTCTTCCCGGTAGTGGCACCCGCCCAGTGGAAAGCCCTCCCATCAGATGCCAGAGAGATAAATGATTATATGACTTTTCAAAGACACGTGAAGGCAGCTCCTTCAGGTATACAGGGCCAAGGCCATTTAGGGCTCCAAAGTTCAGCGCCAACACTTTGAATTGTGCTTGGAAACCTACCGGGAGCCTTTAGGACTGGTGTTGCATGGTCCTGGCAGCTGCTCCCAGTCACCAGTCTAGCTGCCACATTCTGGATTAGCACTCTGTAGTTTCCAAGTTGCCTTCAAAGGCAGCCCCACGTAGAGCACATTGCAGTAGTCCAAGCAGGAGGCAGTGTGTGGCAGGTAGGGTCTCAGCCAGCATACTAGGCGGAGCTGGTAGACAGCCACCTTGGATGCAGAATTAACCTGCGCCACCCTGGACAGCTGTGAGTCCAAAATGACCCCCAGGCTACACACCTGGTAGTTTGGCAAAACCAGAGTCCTGAGTTTCAGTTGTGTGCCGGACAGGGAGACCCAAGACAGGTGATTAATAGGACTGGACATATGTTGGTTAAAAGGAATGTGTGTGCATGTGGTGAAAGAGTCAGCACTTTGTCACATGACAAAGAAGGGAGGGAGGAGTCGAGAGGAACCCAGTTGCTGTGTTGATACACTAGCAACTTCTAACACACAAATGTGGTAGAACGTTTTCCGGGCTTGAGCTCACGAAAGGTCTGTTTCAGTTAACCTTCTGTCTGGATTATTTGTGTTTTTACTGGGTTAGATGGAGCTGTTGGTTATTTCCACTTAGCAATACATCAGCAGCTGCGGAATATTTATAATGTAATGTTGGTGGCGTACAAGATAATTGCATTACTGTTTAGGAAAGCAGTCGTCCACGCAGGACAAACACAGCAAGTCTGTCCAAATTTTCTCTCTGAGCACTGCTTCAGTTGTGATACAGTCTGCATTTGTTACAGCTGAGGCATCTGCCATTGTTTCTTTTTCTGGTTTTTTGTTTTTGTTTTTTTGAGCATGTGTACTTCTGTCTTCCACAGCGAGGTCAGATTCAGAAGATGCTTATATGATTCCTCATTGCGAGACGGTAGCTCCTTGTCTCCATTTCTTCTCTTGTTCTTAAAAGCCCTGATCTTGCAACTTCCTCCCTGTCATGATGAATTACACACAAATAAGCAGCCAGCTTGTTTCTTTGAAAAGCTTTGGATGCTGGAAGTTAAGCAGCCAGCAGTTCAGTGCAGAGCAGTGGATTTTTGCAAATACGTTTCACGGAGATCATGGCTCACCAAGCTTTTATTTTGTTTTTCTTTTTTGCCGTTTTCGGCGTCGCACTCCCATTATGCATTATTGTCTTCGGAATCGTACGCCCTTAATTTTCCAAAGTAAACCAGAGAGCGAGAGCTATTTTTCAAAAGCTGCTAACACACAAAATGACACTTTTTAGAGAGCTGGTTGGCAAATATATATCAGTGCTCTCCATTTTGAGTGCTTTTGGCAACTAAGAGCTAAACCAAATGTGACGTTATTTGTGCAATAATAAATTGCATGGTTGTTTGGGGTGGATTTTGGAGGGGAGGGAATTGAAGTCACTGGGGGTGGGCAGGCAGAGAAACCATATTGGGGATTTGCCCCTTTCCTTTGCTGTCAGCCCAGCCCTGATAGATGTGTTCTTCCAGTGGCCGCTGTTTGCTAGAATAAGCCAATCATGTAATTGATGGTTGTGTAAATACTCTCGCGTATAATCTGGCCCTGACTTAACTCCCCTTGCTTTAAATAAGGTTCAGTCACAAATAACCTTTTAGCTAAATGGTAGCCTTACCACTGTAGGCAGGGATTGGGGAAGAAATTTGATTCAGTTCGCATTCAAAGGCGGACCTACTGAAATCGTGCATTCCAAAGCAGTGTGCTGACCGAAATGCAGCAAACTTTCTGAAGTCGCCCTTCTCTGAATTTTGCGGTGCAGTTTTCCAGCCATGAACTGTGCACACAAAAAAGGAAGTGCCTTGAGTAAAGGGGTCCATAATTACTTTAGGGGAAATTGCTTTGCCAAAAGATATGTATGTTGTGGGGAATTGCACACAGATGTACACGTTAAAAGAAATTTGCACTGAAATGCTGATGAATTTTACAGGGATTTCTTGCTTTAAAAATTGCATGTGGAAAACTGAACTTCAGATCTGAAAAATGAGCAAGCTGAAATGGACTTATTTGCTCATCCCTAACTACAACTAATCCAGAATGCGGCAGCTAGACTGGTGACTGGGGGCGGCCGCCGAGACCATATAACACCGGTCTTGAAAGACCTACATTGGCTCCCAGTACGTTTCCGAGCACAATTCAAAGTGCTGGTGTTGACCTTTAAAGCCCTAAACGGCCTTGGCCCAGTATACCTGAAGGAGCGTCTCCACCCCCATCGTTCTGCCCGGACACTGAGGTCCAGCTCCGAGGGCCTTCTGACGGTTCCCTCATTGCGAGAAGCAAAGCTACAGGGAACCAGGCAGAGGGCCTTCTCGGTAGTGGCGCCCGCCCTGTGGAACGCCCTCCCATCAGATGTCAAAGCGATAAGTAACTACCTGATATTTAGAAGACATCTTAAGGCAGCCCTGTTCAGGGAAGTTTTTAATCTGTGATATTTTACTGTATTTTTTGTTTCTATGGAAGCCGCCCAGAGTGGCTGGGGAAACCCAGCCAGATGGGCGGGGTACAAATAATAAATTATTATTATTATTATTATTATTGTAGGGGATTGGGCTGAATTGTTTTGGTTGCTGACTAATTTCCAAATGTATGTGTGTTCTTATTGGAAGTCAGATTCTTTGCCTGCCTAACTTAATATCTATCAGTGAATTTTCAGGGTTTGGGGCTGGGGTATTTTCACATCACTTGCTGCTTCTCATCTTTTTACCTGGAGTTGCAAAACTGAGGTACACTTCCTTTCCCAAAGTATGTACAGTGGTACCTCGGGTTAAGTACTTAATTTGTTCCGGAGGTCTGTTCTTAACCTGAAGCACCACTTTAGCTAATGGGGCTTCCTGCTGCTGCTGCTGCCATGCCGCTGCCACACGATTTCTGTTCTCATCCTGAAGCAAAGTTCCTAACCTGAAGCACTATTTCTAGCTTAGTGGAGTGTGTAACATGAAGCGTATGTAACCTGAAGTGTATGTAACCTGAGGTACCACTGTACTTCTAACGATCTGGGGGGGGGGGGGAAGCCTGACATCCCAAATCATGTTGAATGAAATGAATGAAAGAACATTCCATTTTCAAATGGAACACAGAATGGAATTCCGAGACAGGGATGTCTAAGCCTCTGCATGATGCCGCCATAGGGTATGTCTGCCTCATATCCTTTGAAAGTGAAATGAAAAATGGGCATCTGTCACTGCAGCTGCAAGTCTGCAATGGCGGTTGCATCTGCTGAGGGTTTGGACATCCAAGTTGCCCGGAAAACTCCGTTGGGAAGCCTGCATCTGAACAAGTCCCTGTGTTAGTCTGCAAATTGGCCGGCTGGTTAATGTGAGCTATGTGTTCATGAGCAGCTGAGTTATGTAAACTGCACTTTGTGGATGATAGTGGTTTGGGTGCAGAGTGCCTGGTGAAGTAAATTAATGCATGGATTCTACATTTCTTAGAAGTATTTTTTCTTCAGTCCAGCCAAAATAAATGAACAAATAAGGCTCCCAGAGTGGCTTACAAATAGCAACAGCAATAATACATTCCTGCCCTCAAGCTTATACAGTGGTGCCCCGCAAGACGAATGCCTCGCAAGACGGAAAACCCGCTAGACGAAAGGGTTTTCCGTTTTTCAATGCGCTTCGCAGGACGAATTTCCCTATGGGCTTGCTTCGCAAGACGAAAATGTCTTGCGAGTCTTGAGATTTTTTCCGCTCCCCACCCCCTTTTTCTAAGCCGCTAAACCGCTAATAGCCTTTTAGCAGCTAATCCGCTAATCCCTTAAGCCTTTAATAGCCGCTAATAGCCGCTAAACCGCTAATAGCGCTAAGCCGCTAATAGGGTTGCTTCGCAAGACGAAAAAACCGCTAGACGAAGAGACTCGTGGAACGAATTAATTTCGTCTTGCGAGGCACCACTGTAATTGCAAAGACTCGTCATAAAAGGAAAAGGGGGTTGTGAAGGAGGAAGAAAAGAGCAAACTTAGGTGCTCATTCTTAGTTAAGAAATCTTGTCATCACCAGCTGGAATGGAGAGAGTTCAAGGAGAGTAGCCAAAATCTGCTAGCCTGACTGAGACTGCATCTCTGAGAAGTGTGATGCCCTCCATCAGCTGGAATGAGAGAGAGTATTACCAGTCCCTGGGCGGGGTGGGGAAACTTCAGTGCGACAACATGCAGCAGAGTTTCTGCTAACCTTCACTTTCTCCTTCAATTCTTCCTATAGCTGCCATTGCCAGGAAGGTTGTAGGAGTGGGCTTACTAGCCCTAAACCCTCACTTTCGCTGTGGAGGCAACTATTACAGAAGGGCAACTAAACCAGGTTCCTGGCAGGTAGTGGCATTATTGCAGGGAACAAATGCCACTTAAGAGAGCCATCTAAGGAGCCTCTTCCTTCACCTCTTCCAGATGTACCCCTAACCATTCCAAAAAATACACCCAAGAAGAAATGAAATTGGCCAACTTCTTTAGGTCCCTGGCTCTATGAACTAACAGAAGTAGAGTTTGTCATGGTTTTAGAGCTGTCACCCAAGCCCTCCCAGATGTTTTGGACTGGAATGTATGGATAAGGCTCTATAGCTGCAGCCCAAACATTTGGAGGACCCTGTATTAGCAAAAGCAGACATGTCTGCATTGCAGATACACAAAGGGCCATTTTGCAACATCCCTTATGTCCCTGCATGCAAGCAGCACTCAATCTTTGACCCTTGAACCAATGCTGTGGTCTAGACTCGTGGTCAGCAAAGATATATGCAAACATGTTGACAAGGTATATATCTGTGACAGCACCTGTGCTTTATTGACCATCTTAACGACATCCTATGCCTAGCAAGAATGGATGCGCCATAAATGGAGCCATATTGACTCCACTGGAAGCATGTAGAACATAAGAAGAGCCAGCTGGATCAGGCCAATGGCCCATCTAGTCCAGCATCCTGTTCTCAGTGGCCAGCCAGATGCCTGTGGGAAGCCTATATATTAGTGCAACAACACTCTCCCCTCCTGTGGTTTCTAGCAACTGGTCTTTAGAAGCATTGCTGCTTTCAACTGTGCTTGAGTGTTTCATTCATCCAGTCCGCTCTGAACAGGCTGCAGAGACAACACAGGCAGGAGCCCCTCCCTGACTTCCTGTCCCAACATTTCCTGTTGCTTGGTCCCGAGTCTCTCCACTTAGTTCTAATACACCTGATACATGGAACATAACAGAAAGATGTTGCTTATAGCTTTATTCATTTAAAATATCTGTTAATCACACCTCCCATCAAAAGATTCCAGGGCAGTGTATAAAAGTGTGAATAAGAGCAGTTGTCTCTCCTGCGTGTTCCCTCCGCTAGTCTTGTCTTTCTTCTTCTTCTGCTGCTGCTTGTTCCCCTCCCTTCCGTATCCAAGAAGAGAAATATGCACTGGGGAGGGAAGGGAAGGTAGAGACAAACAAAGCTATTCTTAATTCAGGTCATGCTTGTGCCATCTGCTCTGTATCTATTTAAATGCTATCTGAGGAAAGCAGCGGTGCCACATTTTCTTCGTCTGTGTTTTCAAGTGTTTCCCCCCATAGGATCTCCGTTGAAATGATTGAACTCTATTTTGCGTGGGTGTTTTGGAAGTTAGAAGATTTCAGACAGCTGATTTCAGCTTTGATGACTTCACGTCTTTAAAACGGGTGTTTGGTGTACGGCTTGGGTGCTAACTCAGGGGCATCAGAGCGCAGGCTTTGCCTGCAGAAAGATCTCGAATTCTGTCCCCAGCATTCCCAAGTAGGAGGATGTCAGGGAACTGCCATCAGAGCAGGAGGAGGTGAGAGGGCTCCCGGATGATGGTGGAGAGGGTCCCAGTAGGAGGAGGGATAGCCCATACGCTGGGGAAGGAAATTAGCGTAACACCAGTGGAGAAGGGGAGGAGATAGAGGAAGCGGAGAGGTGGCTCCAGGACTCTTCGCAGGAGACCAGCGGAGAGGGGACTAGTGCTCCTTTGCCCACACCCACCTTGCGCAAAAAGCTTTCGCGCAGGCAACGGGGGAGGAGACTGGGCGTCAAGCAGCTTTTATGTTGGAAGCGGTTTAAGAAACGCCCATTGACAGATTCTGCCAGCGACTGAGGCAGCCACGGAATAGAGGGCTGTCTAGTCAGAAAGGGTTCAACCATGCAACCTAGCCAGGAGGAAAGGCTACTTACGCACAAGCAATCCCTAGAACCATTACAGCGATGTTTCCAGATGTCCATTGGACATTCATCTTGATCTATTTGCACCATGTTTGCTTTGCACTTGCATGATGCTCAGCCTTTCTTTGCCACCATACCAGCGGAAGACTGACACAACATCCTATTTCCTGCTACTTTGGGGGATGCTATTGCAAGGTGTGAAGAGGGAATCCCTGATCAAAACTCCACATGCATCCCAGAGGTCCTCCATACCACGATGGAGCTGCTGGATGAAATAACTGGGCAGAACTTGGTGTATTCAAAGTTGTGTTTGGTGGTATTGTTGCTGAATGAAGGAGGAGGAGGAGGAGAAGGAGTAGTTTGGACTTGATATCCCACCTTTCACTCCCCTTAAGGAGTCTCAAAGCGGCTAACAATCTCCTTCCCTTCCCTTCCCCACAACAAACACTCTGTGAGGTGCGTGAGGCTGAGAGACTTCAGAGAAGTGTGATTTGCCCAAGGTCACCCAGCAACTGCATGTGGAGGAGCAGGGAAGTGAACCCGGTTCACCAGATTACGAGTCCACCGCTCTTAACCACTACACCACGCTGACTCCCCCATCATAGGCAACTTCAACTAAGATAACATTTAGAACATGTTGGGGGACAACAGATCCATCTGTTTCCATGCTAGTGCCAGATAAGCTAAGCAAGCTATAGCTTAGGGCCCCACACTCTTGGGCTCCCCAAAAAAATTAAAGGAAAAAAACCTGGATGTACATTTCCAAAATATAAGATAAAAACAAATGAAATAAAACCTACATACAGCAACAGTGTTTTGTGTTGTGTATGGACCTATTTGAGGGACACAGGTGGCTCTGTGGGCTAAACCACAGAGCCTAGGACTTGCTGATCAGAAGGCCGGTGGTTAGAATCCCTGCGACGGGGTGAGCTCCCGTTGCTCGGTCCCTGCTCCTGCCAACCTAGCAGTTCGAAAGCACGAAGTGCAAGTAGATAAATAGGCACCCCCAGCAGGAAGGTAAACAGTGTTTCCGCGTGCTGCTCTGGTTCGCCAGAAGCGGCTTAGTCATGCTGGCCACATGGCCCAGAAGCTGTACGCCGGCTCCCTCGGCCAATAAAGCGAGATGAGTGCCGCAACCCCTGAGTCAGCCACAACTGGACCTAATGGTCAGGGACCCCTTTACCTTTACCTATGGACCTATTAGGTCCATAAATTACCATATTCAACACAAAAAACAGTGGCAGGCAATTTGTTGTTGACAAAGGACAGCTGGACATATAAAGGGCCCCATTACCTTCAGTAGCTTAGGGCCTCATCAAACCTAAATCCGGCCCTGTTCCATGCCATTTGTGTTCACTCACAAATCCATTCTATCCTGTTTTTGCATTGATCTGTAACATTCACAATATCTGCTTGAACATTCTTATGTACTTACTTCATCTCAAAAGTGAACTTAATCTCCGTGTACGCATTTCTAAAGGTGTTTCATTCTAACATATGATTTTCGAAATGCAGTTGGGTATGCTTCTGGGGCTGAGAACCATGTTGCAAAATTCACCAATGGGTAATGATGTTCTGATCAGCACATGAGCCCAGGAAGCATGGATCTGGTTAGTTCACATTGGAATTCACAGAAACTGATTTCCTGAAGCATTCCTAGATCAGCCGAAGATAACCATTCTGTGGGATTTGTTTTTTAAACCTGTGCCTACCTTCCCATTGAAATTTATAGCACGTAAAAGTGCTCAGCCTGGGCTGGATTGTGGCCCTGAATTTTGAGATGTTAACTGTGCAGTCCTAGGTATGTATTATACAGGGATAGGCAACACGGTGCAATCCAGAAGTTGTTAGACTCTAACTCCCACAAGTCCTATCTAACAATGCCAAAGGCCAGGGGAGATGGGAGTTGTAGTCCAACAACATCTGACTGGCACCACATTAGCCAATCTTTCTCTAAATCCCACTGTCTCCTATGAAACTTAAAGGTAAAGGTAAAGGGATCCCTGACTGTTAAGTCCAGTCATGGATGACTCTGGGGTTGCGACGCTCATCTCGCTTTACTGGCTGAGGGAGCCGGCGTACAGCTTCCGGGTCATGTGGCCAGCATGACTAAGCCACTTCTGGTGAACCAGAGCAGCGCACGGAAACGCCGTTTACCTTCCCGCCAGAGCGGTACCTATTTATCTACTTGCACTTTGATGTGCTTTCGAACTGCTAGGTGGGCAGGAGCAGGGACCGAGCAACGGGAGCTCACCCCATTGTGGGGATTCGAACCCCTGGCCTTCTGATCGGCAAGCCCTAGGTTCAGTGGTTTAGACCACAGTGCCACCCGCATCCCTCCCTATGAAGCTTTGTTGTTGTTGTTGTTTAGTCATTTAGTCATGTCCAACTCTTCGTGACCCCATGGACCAGAGCACGCCAGGCCCTCCTGTCTTCCACTGCCTCCCGCAGTTTGGTCAAAGCTTACTGCCTAGTAATTATGTTTTACAACTGCAGCCTAAACCCTCCATTAATAATGGTTTCTGCCATGCTTCTTTAGCAAATCACTTTTAAAAAAATGCATTTTCTGCTTTCCTCAAAAACCTTGCTTTTATGTTGACAGTTCACGTAGCTTGCCCACCCTGAAAACACCTACTTTTCCAAAGATCCTTTCAAGCATTGTTAGCTGGCAAGTGATAAGTTGTGAAGGTTGATACTAGCTTGGGGGCACTCAAAGGATTGCTATGTGTGGCATCTCGCCTCATGTTAAAATCAGAGGACGCGTTTTCTTCCTCTCGGTCTGTATGTCTGTGTCTCTCTCACTCCTGTTCATTTCATAATAGATACAAAAGAATTAGGCTCATACTCCTGGATGGCTGTCCATTGACGTATTCGATGTGTTTCATTTGCAATAATGTATGTAATTTATCTTCATGTGTACCTTTTTTTTTTTTTTTATTTTTTTTTTTAAATATTTTTTATTGCTTTGTTTTCCGGAGTCAAGATACATCGTCAATAATCCAACAAAGACTGTTTTACAATAAAAAAGAAGAAAAGAAAACAGAAAAGAAATAAGAGAAAATTTCATTTTCCAGATCTTTTTTCATTATCCTCTGGACTTCCCCATATCCTCCATCCCTGTATTTTTTACAATAAAAATTAAATAGCAAATTGTTACCTTGTTTCATATGTTCTTATAGTTTCATCTAATTATTCACTTTAAAAATTTAGACTTTTCTCAATCATAACCCGGTCACAGTCATATCCAAATTTCAATATTGAGGCATATTTTTCTCAAAACTTAGCAAATTCTCAACATTCAAATAACTTATAATGTTTTTGTAGATAGTCCTTAAACTTTCTCCAATCCTCTTCTATCGCGTCTTCTCCCAGGTCTCGAATTCTGCCAGTCATCTCTGCTAGTTCCATATAGTCCATCAGTTGTGTATGCCACTCTTCCAGTGTGGGTAACTCCTGTGCCTTCCAATATTTGGCTAAAAGGATTCTTGCTGCTGTGGTTGCATATAGAAAAAAAGTTCTATCTTTCTTTAACACTCTCTGGCCCACAATGCCCAGGAGGAAGGCCTCTGGTTTCTTCTGAAAGGTATATCTGAATACCTTTTTCAACTCATTATAAATCATTTCCCAAAAGGCTTTCACCCTCGGGCATGTCCACCAGAGGTGAAAGAACGTTCCTTCAGCCTCTTTGCATTTCCAACATTTATTATCAGACAGATGGTATATCTTTGCAAGTTTGACTGGGGTCATGTACCACCTGTACACCATTTTCATAATATTTTCTTTTAAGGCACTACATGCCGTAAATTTCATGCCGGTGGTCCATAACCTTTCCCAGTCTTCAAACATAATGTTGTATCCAATATCTTGTGCCCATTTTATCATGGCTGATTTAACTAATTCGTCTTGGGTGTTCCATTTAAGCAACAAGTTGTACATTCTTGAAAGCACTTTCGTCTTAGGTTCAAGTAGTTCTGACTCTAGTTTTGATTTTTCCACCTGGAAGCCAATTTTTTTATCTTTTTTAAAGATCTCTAAAATTTGGGCATAATGGAACCAGTCTCGCACACTTCCTTTCAGTTTTTCAAAACTCTGCAACCTCCAAGTATCACCCACTCTTTCTATTAATTCACAATATTTTGCCCAGCCACCCCCCATATTAAGTATTTTTATGGCCTTAGCCTCCATCGGTGATAGCCACCTCGGAGTCTTATTTTCGAATAAGTCCTTATATTTAGTCCAGACATTGAACAACGATTTCCTTACAATGTGGTTTTTAAATAGTTTATGAACCTTTACCTTGTCGTACCACAAATATGCATGCCACCCAAAAGCGTTGTTAAACCCTTCCAAATCAAGGACATCCGTGTTTTCTAACAAAAACCAATCTTTCATCCAGCAGAAGGATGCGGCTTCATAGTACAGCCTTAAGTCCGGCAGGGCAAATCCCCCTCTTTCCTTTGCATCCGTTAATATTTTAAATTTTATTCGGGGCTTTTTGCCCTGCCAGACAAACTTGGTAATGTCCCTCTGCCACTTTCCAAAACACTCCACTCTGTCCACGATTTGGAGGGCCTGAAACAGAAACAGCATTCTTGGCAATACATTCATCTTAACTGCTGCAATTCTTCCCAACAAGGAAAGTTTCAATCTTGACCAAGTATCTAAATCTTTTTTAATTTCAGACCAACACTTTTCATAGTTGTCTTTGAACAAGTTCAAATTTTTCCCAGTCAGATTAACCCCCAGGTATCTCACTTTTTTTGTCACGTTCAATTCAGTTTCCTTCTGAAACCCATCTATTTCTGAAGGTGTCAAGTTTTTTACCAATACCTTAGTTTTTTGTTTATTTAACTTGAATCCCGCCACCCGACCAAACTCAGAAATTAATTCCAAAGCTCTTTTTGTACTAGGCACTGGCTCCTGTAATGTCAATACCAAATCATCCGCAAAGGCCTTCAATTTATATTGTTTTTCTCCGACCTGTATTCCTTCTACCTGCTGGTCCTTTCTAATCAAGTTCAGCAGGACCTCCAGGACCGAAATAAATAGCAAGGGTGATAGGGGGCACCCCTGTCGTGTTCCTTTTTCAATCTTAAACTCTTCTGTCACCACATTGTTTACTATCAATTTAGCTTTTTGGTCTGAATAAATTGCTTCAATACCATTTTGAAACACCCTTCCCACTCCCATCCCTTCTAAATTTTTCTTCATAAATTTCCAAGATATGTTGTCAAAGGCCTTCTCCGCGTCGATAAATATTAAAGCTGCTTTTGTATTTAAATTTGTCTGTAATAGTTCCAAAACATCCACGATGTTTCTAGTGTTGTCTGACAAATGCCTGCCAGGGAGAAAGCCTGCTTGATCCTTGTGAATTACTTCGTTTAAAACTTTTTTCAATCTATTTGCCAAAATATCAGCAAAAATTTTATAATCCACATTTAGGAGTGAGATAGGGCGATAATTCTTAAGTTGAGTCTTTTCAGATTCTGATTTTGGTATCAACATGATGAATGCCTCTTTCCACGATTCTGGTGCTCCCTTCCCTTCCATAATTTGGTTGCATACCTCCAACAATGGATGGATCAGATATTCCTTCAATGTCTTATAGTATTTGGAGGTAAGACCATCTGGGCCCGGAGATTTACCTACTTGCATATTCTGAATGGCGCTTTCGATTTCTTGTTCTGTTATTTTATAGTTCAGGGTTATTTGTTTATCTTGAGTCAATTTTTGCAGGCCATAGCTTTTTAAGAATTCATTTATCTCGTTCTCTTCTTGATGACCTTGTGTAAACAGTTTTTTGAAATATCTCTGGAAACACTTTCTGATTTCTTCAGGTTTCTGAATACATTCACCATCAACCTCTAGGTTGGTAACAAAGTTCAATTTCTGTCTCTTTTTCAGCTGCCATGACAATAGTTTCCCACATTTGTTTGCCGATTCGAATGATCTTTGTTTCATCTGTTTAACCTTCCATTCTACTTCTTGATTTATCAATTTCGCATATTGTGCTTGATGGAATTTTATTGCTCTTAAGACTTCTTTGGATTTTGGGTTCAATCTCAACCTTTTCTCTCCTTCTTTTATCTTCTCCAAAATCTTGTCCTTTTTACCATTCCAGAGTTTTTTCCTAATAGTATTCTGCTGTATCAGAAACCCTCTCATAACAGCTTTACTTGCGTCCCAGATTGTTTTTTTCTCCACCGAAGTATTCAAATTAATTTCAAAATAATCCTTCATCATTTTTTGGGCCTTCTTTACAATCTCCTGATCTCTAAACAAAGAGTCATTCATTCTCCATCTAAAGGATCCAGTTGGTGTGAGTCTCAAGTCCATTTTCAGAGCGTTATGGTCGGAGCAAGTTTTGGGACAGATCTCTATTTTTTTGGTCTTAGGTGCCAGTCCTCTAGATACCCAGATTTGGTCGATTCGTGTCCAAGATAGGTGGGCCTCAGAAAAGAATGTTCCCTCTTTACCTAGAGGGTTCTTTATTCTCCAGATGTCAATCAAATCCATATTGTCTGTAAGTTCAAAGAAAGTCTTTGGTAGTCTGCCATCTTTAGTCAAGTTTTGGTTTTGTGACTTATCCATATGTGTGGAGACAACTCCATTCATATCTCCCATCAAAATGATGTTGTTGTAATCAATATAATCCAGCATTATCTCATGCAGCTTCTTGTAGAATTCTGATTTCCCATCATTTGGTGCGTAGATTCCTACTATCAGGAATTTTTCTCCTTGAGATTGTATTTCAATCGCCAAAATTCTTCCTTGTTCATCTTTAAAAACAAATTTTGGTGCTAGGCTCTCCTTTGCATATATCACCATTCCTCTTTTCTTTACTTTATCTGATGAAATAAATTCTTGGCCTAGTCTCTTGTTAATTAGTACTCTTCTGTGGAGCCTAGTTACATGGGTTTCCTGTAGACATATAACGTCTAATTGTTCCTTCTTCAATATATGAAAGATTCCTTTCCTTTTTTCAGGGGAATTTGCACCGTGAATATTCCAACTGAAAAGCTGCAGAGACATCCTGGATCAGTTTGTCAGCCAATGGGTTTGTCTCCCTTGTCGTCTGTGTCTGGAGGTGGGTCTTTTACGTCGGGCTTGGGGAGTGCCCAGACACCTGCGGTTCCTTTTCGAAGGTCTTCCCCGTAGTCACTTAGAAACTTATCTTGCTCCTCTGCCGTTCTGATTCTAACCTTCTTCCCTTTCAAGTTAAAAGATAGTCCTTGCGGGAATTCCCACCTGTAACGGATTGAGTTGTTTCTCAGTAGTCTTGCTAGGTCTTTATATGTAGTTCTTAAATCCAACAGCTGTTTTGGTATGTCTCTGAAGATTTCTGCTATTTTTCCCTGTACCACCAATGGATTTTTAAAGTGTAGGCCGAGTATATTATCTTTTTCTTGCTTGTATCTCAAAATGATCAAGCAATCTCTTGGTTTATCCTTCCTGGCCGCACTTCCCAATCTAAAGGCGGTAACAATTTTAAAGTCCTTCTCTTCTGCCAAACCCCAGAATTTGGATATTTCTGCTGTCAAAAAACCAGCCAAATCTTCCTTTTCTTGTTCTGGGATATTTCTAATCCTAAGGTTGCTCTCCCGATTTTTCAGTTCTGCCATAGACAGATAGGCCTGTTGTTCAGTAATCTGTCTACTCAGTGGTCTTACTTCCCCTCTTAATTCCTCTATCCTTTTTTTATTTTGGTCTGCTTTTGTATTCACTTCTTCGACTAGTCTTCGATTTTCCGTCGCAGTCTTTTCAATGTTACCTATCGCCTGTGTGTTTTGGGCAACTTGGTCTGTCAATTTATTAATTGTAGCTGTCACTTGATCTAATTTAACCGCTTGATCATCGGCCTTCTTGTTTAATGCAGCCAATTGCTCCAGTATTTCTTTAGAGACAGGGTCAAGCCCTCCTGCAGCCATGTCCTCTAGAGCTGGCTGTTTAGATTGTTCTTCCTGCAGACCTGTCACAATTGGGACAGATGATCTACGTGCCTGCACAGGCAAAGTTGATTGCAATAGTTCAGTCTGTTTAGCTTTCTTACCAGCCCTTGTTTTTGCTGCACCACTCATTCCACAGCTGTCTAGGCTTCAAGGTCAAATTGTAAATCCCATGGGAAAAGCAATCCAAAAGGAAGGTAAACATCCAAGCATAAAAGTTCCAAAACAACCAGCAGTTCTCAGAGGCTGATATTTCCACAATCCAGCAGGGGGAGCTCCCCAAAAGTTAAGGAAAGATGGAATTTTCCACCAATAAGTTCCCAAATGAAGTAAAATCCAAAACAAAGGGGGGACCCTCTAAGTTCACTTTAAACTGCAGAGAGTATGAGTTCTTTGTCAGAATATGTGCAACGGTTCCTTTTTTATAACTTGCAGAGTAGCCCAGTAAAACTTTGTATCTCTATGCACAGTCACCACAATCTGATGCTACTTTATGTCCAGGCAGCTCGAGAGCTGGGTCTTGCAACTTTGTAATCCACACAGAATGAAGGGGAATAACACAGTCTCTGTCCACTTATAACACAGTTCTAACTTTTCCTTAACTTTCAATTTATCAATTCCGAATTTGCAGAGTAAATTCCATCTTCTTTTAAACTCCTTTCAGCGCTTCAACTTTAAAGAGACTTTGCTCAGTACTTTAAACAGGGACGGAAGACTGACTTCCTTTTTAGCGTCTCCCGTTTTCAGCCAAATTGCAGAAATTTGTTGTTCAAATAGAGTCTCAGATTTTCTTACTCACGAGTATGTAGTCTCAAATCGATTGATCATAGAAGAAAGGTCAGCGCTCATCAGCAGCAGCCGCGCGGCTTCACTTCCGCGGAAAGAGCGATGGATTCACAGCACCGCTACCCCCTCCACGTTCCGGAGCCCCTTACGGGGTCCCTTCCACGTTTCCGGGGTCGCTCTTGGTACCCGCCGAATCCCACGGCCACGGGCTCACTCTACCCGTGGTTTGTCTTGCTGGGTCGTCGCTGTGCCGCAGCGCACGACCCTTTTCCGCGGAGCCCCTCTTCAGCGACTGAAGAGGACCGCCATTGCTGTTTCGCGCCGCCTCCGGAAGTCCTTTTTTTTTTTTTTTTTTTTTTTTTAATGGTCAAGGGCTAAGTGGCCCTGCAGATATATGAGCTGTTGGACTGTCTTGACAGAATGCTGCCAAATATTGACACTGTAAAGTGTGGTGGGGAAGGGAATATATCAAATGGCTGCTTATAAATCTGAATGTCTAAAACGCATTTTCTGCTTGTTCGTAGGTAGTGTCTAGAAATCCCAACAAGCTTTTTTCTCCCAGATATTTTAAGATGATGGTATTTTTTGTATGCCTAACTCTTACCTCTCGTCCTTCGTATTTGGTGAAAAGGATGGCATTTCTGAGAACTATTAGATACGTCCGTTTGTTATGATTAAATTTCTTAAGAATGAATAGACTTCTGTGGGATTGTTATTTTTTTACAATGGAAGAATCTTAGCTCCATGTGGCCCACTTATTCCACTCGAGTGTAACAAAACTTTAATATTTCTTTTAAACTGCTTAAGGTAAAGGTAAAGGGACCCCTGACCATTAGGTCCAGTCGTGACCGACTCTGGGGTTGAGGCGCTCATCTCGCTTTATTGGCCGAGGAAGCCGGCGTACAGCTTCTGGGTCATGTGGCCAGCAAGACTAAGCCACTTCTGGTGAACCAGAGCAGCGCACGGAAACGCCGTTTACCTTCCCGCCGGAGCGGTACCTATTTATCTACTTGCACTTTGAGGTGCTTTCGAACTGCTAGGTTGGCAGGAGCTGGGACCAAGCAATGGGAGCTCACCCCATTGCGGGGATTCGAATCGCCGACCTTCTGATCGGCAAGTCCTAGGCTCTGTGCTTTAACCCACAGCACCACCCACATCCCTTATAAACTGCTTAGAGATTATCAATTAAAAAGTTAAAAACATGTGGTTCAAAACCAATTAAAATCAGGACTAAATTACAAAACTATCTTATGGTGGAAGGTGGAATACAAACTGTGTAAATAAAGTAACCTATTTTTTCCATACTCCCATTTGGCCTGTTCTGACAGCTCATAGAAGGCTGCAATCGGTTTTTGACTTGAAGTATGCCTTCAACCTCATTCTTTGTACCGTTGGTGTGATGCAGCTTTCTACATTGTCACTTTGTTTGCTTTTACATCACCAGTGACACATCTCCCAGTATCTGTAAATGACAGGAAAGAACAAGGTGTTTAAATTGCCAAAGAACAAAGCCCTCCTGAACAAAGGCTTTATTTATTAGCAAAGCAAACTAGCATCAGTAATCTGCCACTCATGGCTGATTAGGAGGTATGTGGTTAGCATTCAGGTAGCATGTTTTTTCCTTGGCAGAAGGATATGAGACTGATGTTTTTGGGATCTTGTTAAGGAACGAGCAGATATCTGCTGCCCCTGCTCCTGCCAACCTAGCAGTTCGAAAGCACGTCAAAGTGCAAGTAGATAAATAGGTACCGCTCTGGTGGGAAGCTAAACGGCGTTTCTGTGCGCTGTTCTGGTTCGCCAGAAGCGGCTTAGTCATGCTGGCCACATGACCCGGAAGCTGTACGCCGGCTCCCTCGGTCAGTAAAGCGAGATGAGTGCCGCAACCCCCGAGTCAGCCACGACTGGACCTAATGGTCAGGGGTCCCTTTACCTTTACCTTGGCATCTGCCTAGGAACTGCCACATTCCGCAGATGGAGAAATATTTCTAGAGCAGGTCTAGCCCCTCTGTGTTCTCCCAGATCCCATAACTACTTGAAAAGGGAGTTAGGAGGGCACTTCTATCTCTCTAGGGTGGTTATGCGCCCTGCTTTACAGAGGATGGTTCTCTATTTGAGAGCTGTCCAGTCTGGTTTAAGGATAAAAACCCATAAAAAGTCAGAGCAGAAGCCCACCAACAGTTTGCAGCTAGTAGCAGCTGGTCAGCAGACATGGGGTAGTGCCTGGTGATCTGCTTATTGAGCATTTATCTTAATTTGCTCGCAGGGAGGTTAGATTGGGGTTGCCAAACAGTGTCGCTTAACTTGGAAAATCTGGTCGTATGGCAATCCATGTCAGAATTCTAGATTTTGGCGAATTTCCTTAAAAATAGCTCAAAAACTTCATTCAAGCTCAACAACTTTTGTGTCCGGATTTTCAGTTTTTGAAATATGGCCACCCTGGGTTAGAAGACATTGTCTCAAAGCAGATAAGATGACCCCAGCAGTCTCTAGGTAAAGGTAAAGGGACCCCTGACCATTAGGTCCAGTCGTGACCGACTCTGGGGTTGCGGCACTCATCTCGCTTTATTGGCTGAGGGAGCCGGCGTACAGCTTCCAGGTCATGTGGCCAGCATGACTAAGCTGCTTCTGGCAAACCAGAGCAGTGCATGGAAATGCCATTTATCTTCCTGCCGGAGCGGTACCTATTTATCTACTTGCACTTTGACGTGCTTTCGAACTGCTAGGTTGGCAGGACCAGGGACCAAGCAACGGGAGCTCACTCCGCCGCAGGGATTCAAACCACCAACCTTCTGATCGGCAAGTCCTAGGCTCTGTGGTTTAACCCACAGTGGCACCTGCGTCCCTATCCCAGCAGTCTCTATCTCTTGCCTATTTCACCTTTTGTGTAGCTGTCAGTGTAAACTGTTACTCTCTTTTTATTCCATTTTGTATTGTATGTCCTCGCTGGCTGCGTGATTACTTTAAAAACATCTGTTTTTATTTGTTCCAGGAAATCTCTTCCTGGTTCCTGTGTTAGTGATGTTAGATTTTTCCGGGTTCAAGGTGATTTTGACATTTTTGGATGTCGAGACGCTGTTCTGATCTTTACTCCTGTGAAATGCCAGAACGAGAGGACACACTCAGTGGTTCAGCTCAGTTGCTGGGAACAAGTAGCTGCATGAACAAAGGAGTTTCTACATGTGGAGATTTACCCTTTAGTCAACAGCACCAAAAACCAGACTCTGCTGTGCCTTGATATTATATAATAGCATGCTTGGTTGCCCTATGTGATAATACCTTATTACTTACATATTGATCGGAGGGCGCTAGTCCTAAGCTGGGAGTTTGCATTGATTTATAGCATACAGGCACTCTGAATATAGGATATTGCGCCAATCTGTTTCAGTAATGTTTACCGGGGAGTTCGTGCCAAAAATGTAACTGAAGAAATGGTAATTATTGGTATAACTCAGCAGACTGAAATAAACTAAACACCAGGAATGGATTTGGCACAGCATTTCCCCACTGCAAGGGTGAGGTGAGAAGTAAATTCTGTATTACAAACCTGTTGGAAAGGGAACGGTGGCGAAGGAAGGATTGCATTGTTTTTATTGATTTGTAAAATGGGTTGGAACACGAGAACACAAATTGCTCTCAAGATGATCCTCAGCTCAGACTAATTAATTGATGGCAGGTGAGGCTGGAACATTAATTGCAAACAATATATCACTGATTCATGGTCATTCTTACTGCAGCAGCTGAAGCAAAGTGTGGTTTTCTTCCAAATCCGCAAACAGCACAAGGAAGTCAGGGTGGTGAGGTCGTTTCAGTGTGTCAAACTAGGATGTGGGAAACTTGGGTGCAAATCCCCACTTGGCCATTGGATGAAACTCACTGAGTGACCTTGGCAAACCCTCACACCCTGACCTACTTCACAGGGTGGTTGTGAGGATAAAATGATGGTGTTTTTGTGTGTGTGGAGACTGTGTGTACCACTGAGCTTCTTGGAAGAAAGGTGGGATATAAATGCTATAAGCAGTTTATAAACACAAGTTGCCCCAACTCCTTTGTAACACCATTTCACAATTCCCCTCTAACATTTATGCGACTAACCTAACACTTATCCAATGACCTATTTTGACCCTGTTAGAAAAAGAAAATGACAGCAACAAATTTATTCTTAATGGCCAAAGACAAAAGGTTTGGGTGAAACAGGTTGGAGTGTAATGTGCCCTAAGCCGTTTAAAGTTTTTTAAAACTTGGGACTTGCATCTGTGAAGCAAGGATCTTGCCTCAAGTACCATAAAAAGTGTCTCTCCCACTCTCTCTCTGTGTTTAATATAATCTGATACCCACTCAAATGCAATAGTTTTCTGTGGTGGTAGCTGAAAAATTTGGCCGTAACATACTGAGTGATGTGTACATAGAAGCATGCCAAAGCAGCCTTTTATTTCCTTCCTTTGAATTTCCTGCTGTGGTCCAAGCAGGCAGTTTGTTCTCTGGCTATAGTATGCATTATGCACACCCACTGTATACTGTAATAACACCTGTTTATTCAACTTTCATTATTTCACATGAACGTCTTGCCAGGGTGTTGTATTATGAGCCAAGGGGTTACGGTCCCAATGCAAATATGAACAAGCAGCACTTATGCTACAATGGTGCTTTTCTGATGCCAACACCAGGCTTGGAGCACTTGATTTTTTTAATTTTTTTTTGCACATTTCCATCCTTTTCATAATTCCTGGCACACAGTCTGGGAATAGCTGACTTAAATGGACTTCCCCTCTATTGTAACTAGTCAACAAATCACTCTGTTATGATATGATTTTGTTTGCTCGTTTGTTTGAGGCGCATCGCAGGTTTACAGATAAAGCAATTTGAGATGAAATCTAAGAAACCTTGCACAACTTTGGAAGGCAGAAACCCCACTCCTATTCCAGTGGGGAGCACCTGCAGATACCAGGATGAATTTTGAATGAGTTCCTTAAAAATGGTTTGAAACAGTGTCATGCATTATTTAACTCCATAAAGCATGTTTTTAATGTGACTTTTAGAAAAGATACTAAAGAATCAAAGTGTGTTTTAATGGCCTGAACTGTGCATTACCCCCACCTATGAGAACATTTTAATGCCTTGATGAATCAGTCCGAAAGCAAACAGTAGTAAAAGTCTCAGGCTAGACATGATTTTGCTATCCGCTCTGCTAATGTATGTAGCAGCCTTAATGGACTTATCTTCATCTCTGACTAGGCATATATAGAGCTATTACAGAAGACATTAGGTAATCCTAGGTTGTTAACAGTTACAGCTTTGACTTTATCCTAGTAATTTTGCCAGTTATTAAACAAGCACCAGCATGGGTTCTTCCACGTTTGCCGGGGTGCACATTGAGATTCATAATGATTGCCAACCAAATGGCTGCTGTAAAATCTGCAGCAACTATCTCAGAGAATATCCTTTGGAGAGAATGCATAAATCTTGATTCTTTTTAGGAAACCTGTAGATTAAATGAATAGATTACAGTATGATGAATACATAGACTTACATGTGCATTCCAAAAGCCTCCATTTCAGTCTTACTCTCTCACAACCCCCTTTCTCTTCCATGAATTTCACACAAGTGTGGAATCTATTGGCTTGGGGCGTGAGCTGTGATTCAAGATTGTACCACTTCAGCAGGGGGTTGGACTAGATGACCCCCAGGGTCCCTTCCAACTCCACAATTCTATGATTCAAATATCACTTCAGCCATGAGCTTGGTAGTCAGCCTGACATAAGATACTTTCCTCTCACCCTTGGCCACTTGGTCCCTAAGGCTGCATGCACGCCATATATTTAAAAAATTGTCCAATAGCACCTTAGAGACCAACTAAGTTTGTTCTGGGTATAAGCTTTTGTGTGCATGCACAATATATTTAAAGTACATTCCCTATCCCCCAAGAATCCTAGGAACTGTAGTTTAAGCACACTGGGAATTATAGCTCTGTGGGGGACAAGCAACATGGTTTGGGGGGTCAGGGATGTGCTTTAAATCAAAGCAGCCAATGTCTGGGAAGAATAACACTATAAAGATGACCGAGTGTGACGTGAACCACATAATCTATTTTGAATATGTCTTCCATGCCTTTTTCGTTGAACGACTGCCAAGGCAGCTTACAATAGATTGCAAAAATACAAGAGAAAACAAAACAGAAACTTCTCCAAGATGCACACACACAACGCAAAAAGCCACGCTGGACATGAAAACACATGGAAAGGGACATAGATTCCTCAGGAGTTACCAAAATATCACAAAGTCATGATGGGTAAGCTTCCCAGTTCTCCAAATTTTAGCTAGCCTTACATTGAGCAAAAGCAGGGACGTGGGTGACGCTGTGGGTTAAACCACAGAGCCTAGGACTTGCCGATCAGAAAGTCGGAGATTCGAATCCCTGCGACGGGTTGAGCTCCCGTTGTTTGGTCCCAGCTCCTGCCAACCTAGCATGTCAAAGTGCAAGTAGATAAATAGGTACCGCTCCGGCGGGAAGATAAATGGCATTTCCGTGCACTGCTCTGGTTCGCCAGAAGCAGCTTAGTCATGCTAATTTCAACACCTCTTTTGATGGCTTGGCCCTTTTCCGTTTTAACAGTACAAATTCTACAAATACCCTCCATATCTCCTCAAAATCATTTCTTCTGTGTATTCCCCATCTTACCTTAATAGCACAGGTTAACTTATCATTAATAGCTGTATACCCCACAGCCTTTAGCTCTTGGCGAAGGCTTCTTTCTGGTGTACCTCGGCGCCATCTATTCAGAGAGTTTAGTGCAAAGTTTGCTGCCGCTCATTGATTTTGTCTACTGAAATAACCACGGGGTGAACCCTGCTGAAGTGAAGGCCTTCTAAGCGAAAGCGCATGGAGGTTATTTCTTTGGTTTGCTTTTTCCAGATTTAGCTCTATGTATGTGAAGCTCCTGTCTGTAGCTGGCTATCTCTCTCGCCTTGATTAATGTGAGCTCCTCTCTTGCCGCAGTGCTCTTGGCTCTTCTCTCCTGAGCCTGTCCAAAAGACTGCTGCTTTAGTAATTTTCCTCTTCTACTCCCCTGACGGTCACTTCTCTTCTGGTGGCCTTCCTTTTTTTTGTTTTTTATCCTTGAGACAATAAAGCTCCTCTTCCACCCGCTGTGCAAAACGTTTTCCTCACAGTGATGGATGTCCTTTCCTCAGAAAGATACTTGGTACATTTTCTCCATCTCAAGAGTCAATAATAGCCCTTAACAGACACCTGGCCAAGTCAAAAGAGCCAGATAACATCACTCTCAGGGATTCGGCCACACCTGCCAAATTGTTGCGTACATTTAAGGACCCAACATAAATATAGGACCTGAGGCAAACCACAATCATTTTCCTCATGAGACAACAATCTCAAAACAGAATGAGAACATTGTCCTGGGTAAAATCAGAGCACCTAAACCAGGCATGTCCAAAGTCCATTTCAGTATACAGTGGTACCTCTGGTTACGAACTTATTTCGTTCCGGAGGTCCGTTCTTAACCTGAGGTACCACTTTAGCTAATGGGGCCTCCCGCTGCCACCACGCTGCAATTTCTGTCCTCATTCTGAGGTAAAGTTCTTAACCTGAGGTACTACTTCCAGGTTAGCAGAGTCTGTAACCCGAAGTGTTTGTAACCTGAGGTACCACTGTATGTCCTGGGGTAAAATCCTAAAAAAGCTCAACAACTTTGATCAGCCCTCACGCATGTACATTTCATCAAATCTGGCCCTCTTTGAAAAAAGTTTGGGCAACCCTGATCTAAATCAAGGTTCTCCAGCTGTGGTCAGCAGGCCATGGGCGTTCTGTGAGCTTCCTTCAGGTGGTCCATGGATTTGTGCTTGAAGATGGAAGGTGGCACATCTGTGGGATTAAATACATACATATATATATATATATATATATAGCTATTGCCTCTTATATTTTTATTTTTCTGCATTGTAATTTGAATTCCAATCGTCATGCAATATGGAAGAGGAAAAAGAAGCATGAAAAATACAATTAAAAACCAAAAACACCTAGCACAGTGCATTACAATTGCTACAGCAGGCTGAAAAGCCATGGGGGGGGGGTCTTCCAAGACCCCCAGCAATTCTCAAGTGGTCCATGGGGGAAGAAAAGTTGGGGAATCGCTGACCTGAATGAATTTTAGTAGGCTGTGCTCCCTGAATGAAATAGGGACCAGATGAAAGCTCCAGAATCGGGTATAGCTGAAGACTTAAATAAAATAGCCTCTCCTCACCCTGCCAAATGCAGCAAATCTCATGTGTTTAGTGTCTCTTTCCTCTTCGGTTTGGGGTAGGTCTGAACTCGTCCTGCGATGTGCCCCTTGAAGAACAGCAAATATTCTGGGCCATTTTGCAGGTAGCACCCATAGAACAGAAGTGAGGAATTGTTGCTGACAGTGAATGACAAATGAATGTTAAAAAAAGGGGGAATGTAAATAAGATTTGTGAAATGATGCTTGTAGAGGCCACTTTGCTCATGCGGAAACCTTGGTGAACTACCACTTAGTCATTGTCAGGAAGGAACTTTTGATCTCCGAAGCTGTTTCTGTTCTTATTGTCTTTTTAGGCTCAGTGCTTCTGCTCTGGGCTCCTGAAGCCCATCTCTGTGTTACAACCCTGTGCTGGTTTCACTATTGTGGCTCCTCTCAAAGAAGCCTCGGGATTTTACTTTTGTGAAAGCGATGCACAAGCTTAGTCAGGCTCAGATTGCATTTTTGTTGTTGTTTAGTTGTGTCCGACTCTTCGTGACCCCATGGACCAGAGCACGCCAGGCTTTCCTGTCTTCCACTGCCTCCTGCAGTTTGGTCAAACTCATGTTGGTAGCTTTGAGAACACTATCCAACCATCTCATCCTCTGTCGTCCCCTTCTCCTTGTGCCCTCCATCTTTCCCAGCATCAGGGTCTTTTCCAGGGAGTCTTCTCTTCTCATGAGGTGGCCAAAGTATTGGAGCCTCAGCTTCAGGATCTGTCCTTCCAGTGAGCACTCAGGGCTAATTTCCTTCAGAATGGATAGGTTTGATCTTCTTGCAGTCCATGGGACTCTCAAGAGTCTCCTCCAGCACCATAATTCAAAAGCATCAATTATTTGGCGATCAGCCTTCTTTACGGTCCAGCTCTCACTTCCATACATCACTACTGTGCAGATTGCGTTTAGTTTGCATTAATTCAAAAAAAGAAGAGGGGGGGGGGGAGGAGAGATTAGAACCAGGAAATATATTGGCTTAATCTGAGTCGACCCTACCTATCCTACATTTGAAATACTCTTATTCCACTTTAGAATCATAGAATTGTAGCGTTGGAAGGAATCCCAAGACACATCTAGTCCAACCCACAGCAAAGCGGGAATAATAATTCCTCCAAAAAAATCCTGAAGCTTGTAAAAGATACTGAGTTTCTAAAGGACACTGAGAACCCATGATTCTTGGGGGACAGCCATAATGGTTAAAGGTAAAGGTAAAGGGACCCCTGACTGTTAGGTCCAGTCATGGCCGACTCTGGGGTTGCGGCACTCATCTTGCTTCATTGGCCGAGGGAGCTGGCCAGCAGGACTAAGCCGCTTCTGGCGAACCAGAGCAGCACACGGAGACGCCGTTTACCTTCCTGCCGAAGTGGTACCTATTTTTCTACTTGCACTTTGACATGCTTTCGACCTGCTAGGTTGGCAGGAGCAGGGACCGAGCAACGGGAGCTCACCCCATCGCGGGGATTCGAACCGCTGACCTTCTGATCGGCAAGCCCTAGGCTCTGTGGTTTAGACCAGGGTTAAAGGGTGCTTTAAATGATTGGTGTGGGTGTGGCTCCATATCAATTTGGATTTCTTCCCATTTGATCCCATCCATCCTTCCTTCCTCCAAACCGGGGCCTTGCTATCCATGCATCCACTCAAGATCTTTTGAACCTCTTTCATTCCCTCTCGCTCACTTTCCTTTCTGCCACTGTTTCTCTTGCCCATTTCCTGGGACGTTGCTACACTCTGTGTACTTTTCAGATTAATTTTACTGGATCCAGCTCTCGTACTTTGACTCAGATCCCTTAGAAAAGCAAAGTGAGCTTTCATGTTTGTTTTGTGTCTTTATGCCTGGGGATGGGGAGACAAGTGAACAAAGTACCGGTGACCCACGACACTCACTCAGAACTCCAAATGTGCCCATGGAGCCGAAAAGGTTGCCAGCTCCTCTTCTGCATAATCCCTGGCAACATAAATGCGAAGAAGACAAGCAGAAAACCGAACAATGAAGCATTCTGCTCGCTACAACTTTTGCTTGCTTTCCAGTGAGACTAAGAACAAAGCCCTTTGTCTGAATCTGACAGGAGTATCAAGATTTATTGATCTGAGAGAGAAATCTTTTTCAGAGATAATGTTTCACCTTGAGAAGTAATACAGTATAGCATTTCACCAACAGCAGAAACTGCTGCATATACTGTTACGTAAGTCCAGGATTATATCCATTTGAGCAAATTAGGCTGGCACATTAGTTAATGGGAAGCCAGACTAGCTCTTAAAAACAATGTTCACAGGGGTTGTTTATGTGATCAGGGACTATTTGGAGGTTGTTTAAATAAATTTATGACCTTCCAAGTTGGCTAATAATTTGTTATCCTGCTGTGATTTCCTTGTGTGGTTTTTTTTTTTTTTTTTGGAATTAGGTTTTCCAAATTACTTACCGTATATTTTGGGATAAAGCAACGAAAGCAGTGCAGCATCAGAGAATGGAACTTTGTTGGAGATAAAATATGATGCTATACCATAATAGTTTAGAGTCAACAATAAATGTGTTACATACAGGAGGCTCAATGTGTTTGCATCGTTTTTAATGCATTTAATCAACAGTAATCAAAACAATGTATATAAAACTTTTTTAGGATTAATACTTTGCCATCAATACTGTCCAACTTTATCGCACCCTTCTAAGCTTGGTCATTATTAACACCATTTTACATTTGATAAGAGAGGAAAGGCTGGACATGACATCTTTTTGGGTTAAGTTTAACTCTATTTCTGCTGGGTTACACTCGTTTTTTCAGTTGAAACCTTAATTATCTGTATAGATGTTTCATGTCTTCTAAATTTAGTGTGGGAGATACCATATGATAATTAAGCCAAAGGAATCTGCAGCATGTAATTATCTCATTGAGGGGTAATCAACATAAATAACTTCTGGGAAATGTTCAGGTGCAGATCTCCAACAGGTGGACCCAATAGTGCGAGGTTGAACCCCAGAAATTTGACTCTACGTGCTTTGTCATGTTGCATGAATGAGACAGTCAAAAGTAAAATCTTGCTTATTGTGGTTGGCCCTCAGTGCTTATTGTGGTTGGCCCTCAGTGCAGATGTATTAAGGTATGTAGGGCCTTATAATCCAACTGTATGCACATTTACTCGGAAGGAAGCCCCAAGTGTTTTATTGAGCCTTTGTCTCAAGTAAGTGTGTTTAGGATTATCACCTGAGCTAGTTACGGCTTTAGAGGTTAACACTAAGACTGTGACAAATGTTTGCCTGTTTCAGTTTTCAGGTTGAAAAGAGCGCTTTGGGAGGGTGGGGATATTTTTTTGACACCACCATTAATGCTAACTTTGTCCCCCAAAATGGTTCATTGCCCTTCCCCTACTCTCTGCATACAATTATTTGCTTCTTTCTATTTTATTTCTATTAGGACTTCATCCAGTCCCGGGATCTCACCCAATCACAGTCGTGGTTCGTATTATGAACATGATGATGTCCATGAAGCTAAGCAGCTAATCACACTGGGCTTGTGCTGATGTTGCAGGTAGGGAGATGCTTCCTGGACTAGTCATATGGGCAAACCTAGCCAACCAGGGTCAGGAAGGGCAGCAAAGATCTATTTAGCTGGAGGGCAGTGCTTCGTGAGCAGCCAGCCTCTCTCCTTTTCAGTGCTAATGAAAGCATTCCCCCAAATTGCCCTTTTGCCCAGCCATGCCCTTGCTAAAACCAACACCTTGAATTGCTGCCACTGCATTTTGGGAGAGCTGTAAAAAGGGTGGCCCTTTGGCTGGTTCATGACCTTAAGTTTATGAAGGCATATATATATGCAGGACCTAAAACTGTCCACTATTCCCACTAGCAACAGTCTGAATCGTAAAACCCAGGAAGACGGATTTCAAGTATGGTTTATTTGTGCTGTCTGTAACTTCAGTAGAGATCATGTCAAACCAGTGAAATATTCTCCTTATAGGTGCGAACAGGGCCACAACGCCATCATCCCTGTCACATTGACACAAGCTGTATGTTTAGGAACGCTTAATGAATTGCATTCTTCCCCCCTCCTTCCCTGACTGACACATCTTATTGTCACTTACCATTTCAGGAAGTCCCATAACCTTGGGCCCTCTACTTGAAATGTCACTGTCTTATGATTAATGAACATAATGTGGCAATTTCTGTTATGGAATATGTTCTGTGAGAGCTAGCCCTTACTCCCATAACAGTGGGACAAAAGTGCATCACTCAGTACGTATCTATGAACTGTATTATGACTGATTTTAGTTACCAGCCAGGATTCTTAAATGGCAGTGATTTTTGAAGATTAGCGTTTTAGGGTTGCCATCGTTGGTTTTACTAATACTGGATATCTGGGTGTGGCTCAGGATCAGACCCAGTGCAAACAAAAGCAGCTAGGTTGGGGCAGAGCCAAGGCAAAACCTTGTAGGTAAGGGAAACAGCCAGGGCAGGATTTGGGGTGTCAAGGTCAGAGAGCAGCATTTGGCAAGTATTTTCAGAAGCAGAACCTGGATTATCCTATTTCTACACATCCCGGTAATAATTAGATGACAGAAGATGGTTTCACAGATTAGACTAGCAAAATACTGGTTGGTTGACAATCCTTTTTTTTTTTTGCAAGTCATTTCCACGGGCTTTATTCCAAAACTGAAAAAGAATTACAAACATCAAATTCAAAATCCATATTCGTTTTGTAACATAAGCCTATTACATAGCTGACTAGATTAAAATATACCTAATTGCTATAGACTTCCCTTTTCTATATATAAATGCAATGCAATTAGAAATATTGCATTAGAAATTTTTATAAATTCCCCTCCACTCCCCTTCACCCATGTGTGACCTCAATATTTTTTTTTTACTTCTTCCATCTTGTTGTGTTGTTGTAGTTTAATAATTATTCAATTATTCAATTGATTCTTTTAATTCTTTTATTATTTCCTTGCTTACCCCTGCAAGTTTTACACATTATCTATTAATATTCCAGTTCCGGAACCATATTTTTGGTTGGTTGACAATCCTATGAGCATGTTGCTTTAGCAAGGATGATCCATACAGATCTCCTTGAATGGCTTGGTTTGATGGATCGGGACCTGCATTTGCAAAAGGGTGAGCACACCCACATCCATCACTCTCAGTAGTGACTGAAGTCTGGTTGATGACTATGTCTATAGCCTATATAAATTGGGCATTGCCAAAATTGACCATGTGCCTTAGGACGGGCGCTGTATCAGGACCTCTTCCAGCAGATGGTTTGTGCTGTCAGAGCTGGCTGCGCTGCCAATATATTTAGCTGAACCGTGTACGCTTGTGTGTGAGAGGATCTGTGGATCTTTTTCTTACTAAGTTATGGACTTCATTGCAGCAAACTGGTCACAACCGATGTTTGCATACATGACTTTGAAGGGGAATTAGGCAGCTACATGGAGAATAGGGCCACCATTGGCCATTGGGAGCACTAGAACCTCCAGATTCAGAGACATTACCAGTTGGTGCTCAGGAGGAGCATCAAGAGCTGACTATTGTCTTCTAACTTCTAGGTTAGATTACTGCAACGCATTATACATAGGGCTGCCTCTGAAAATGGTTCAGAAACTTCAGCTGGTGCAGAATTAGGCAGCCAGGTTGCTCATCGACGCAAGATGGTTTGAGCATGTAATGCCAATACATTAGTTTCCAGGCCCAATTCAGAGTGCTGGTTTTTACCTATAAAGCCTTAAATGGCTCAGGACTGCAATATCTCAAGGTCCGCCTCTCCTCATATGAACAGACCCTGACCTTACAATCATTATCTGAGATGCTTCCTCGTGTTCCTGCTCCGTGCAGGTAGCAACGTAAGAAGGGGCCTTTTCTCCAGTGGTTCCCCGTTTGTGGAATGCTTTCCCCAGAGAGGTCCGTCTGGTACCTTCATTGCATATGTTTAGGCACCAGGCAAAAAACATTCCCCTTCTTCCCAGGCATTTGGCTAATTAAAAAATCTTTAGCCTTTTAAACTGAGAGGGCATTGTTTTTGTTCAGTACTCTGTTAAGCAGTTTTGTATTTTTATATTGTAAACCACCCTGCGGTCCTTGGATGAGTATAGAAATTTAATAAACAAATGAAAAAGAAATAAATATCAAAATTCACGTGCTGCTTGTGGATTTCCCAGAGCCACCTTGGGTGGCCATGGTTAGAAGCAAATTAAACATAACTTTCAGTAGATCCAGCAGAGCTCTTCTAATGTCCTTACGATCAATGCCGTGATGTTTTGCCCATTTAAAACAAACACTTTCTTTTTTACACCAACGGTGCTCTGTGATTGATGAGTGGCTATTTAGCTTCCTAGTGAAGCATTGAAATCTAAATGTGTGCCAAGTAACCAGCACCCCCCCCCCCAATCTCCTGCTACTACTGAAAGAAGCAATTCTCACAGCATACAGACAATCTTGTTTTACAACGCAGGCCTGCTTGGCGTTAAATGGTTACGACCTTGAACAATTTTAATTGGGTTGTTTGGCGGTCAGTTCACATGGGAAGGAGGGGAATTCATGCAAAATTATTATGATGTTGTAGTAAAACCTCTTCATTAAGACTGTAAGCAACATTCCAATGTAACAATCACTTCTCCAGTTTTGATAAAAAAGACTCTTTCTGTACAAAGTTCCCACTGGTATTCCACAAGATTCTTCTTATGCCACAAATGTAAACAACACACAAAATTTGAAATTTGATTATAGTTTGGAGACTATCTGTTCCATTGACTTCTAGCTTGGATTTTGGAAGTTCTGTTCTTTCAAAAACATGGGGGGAAATGCACTTCATAGTCAGAATGATTATTCATTTTTTAGCGTAGCGGCACAATTCAGTGTGTATACTTATCACACTTAGTACCTGGCACAAAATAATGCGGTTTATTTTATTCAGCTCAGATCGGTGGCAGGGTCGAAGGGCCAATATTTATATATGTACCTGCAAGTGAATGAGTGAGCTCTCTCACGATGCCAACTTAACCATTGTGCTTCACGGACATTATGCAGTAAATCCAGCCCTGTTACCATATAAGGCCAATCGGAACACCAAATCCCTGCACACTGAATTTTTTTGAAGTGAATAAACATTGTTCCAACAGCTACTAGAGCACTAGAAAGATTGCTATGGGGGAAACCATGGGTATGCTCACATTTGTGGCTTGAAACATTGTGAGTTTGTTCCTCCAGTTGCATTTTCAAGTGGCTTTTTCCTGCCAAATTTCACACTGAAACGGGGTCAGGAAAGTCGTCTTGGGTTGCCATATGTCCTCATTTCCCCGGACACATCCTCTTTCTAAGGATTAAGGATTTATTTCCAGGCAGATTTTAAAAATTTGACAAAATGTCCAGGTTTTTGTTTTTTTTGTTTGGTTTTTTTGTTTACAGTAACAAATTCTAGTGCATTTTTTGTTTAAAGTAAACAAATTCTAGTGCATTAGACTCTAAGATAGATAGATCTAAGACAGATTAGATCTTAGATTAGATCTAAGGCACCCTGCTAAGCTAGTCTGCAGCAGAGAATCACAACAGTGCGGCATCTTAAACTAGCTACATGCTATAGAAATCCCTTCTCCTGTGGCTGAACTAAAAGGACGCTGACTCAGCTACAAGATCTTGGAGGAGGAGTCTGGGAGGACAAGAGTTAACACTGCCGCCCCCCGCAATGTGAACATGAGCCCAAATGCTTTCATGTGGCAAGGAAGGGAGCAATATGCATTTTTATTATTTTGCTGTTGAAAGTTAAGAGCATTGCTACTACCAATATATCACAGCTTCAATAGCCTACATATAGTAGGGGTATTTAAAATGAGCGTCATCACAGCGATCTGTAGTTAAAAGTAAAGTAAGGTCCATTAGGTCCAGTCGTGACCGACTCTGGGGTTGTGGCGCTCATCTCACTTTATTGGCCGAGGGAGCCGGCGTACAGCTTCTGGGTCATGTGGCCAGCATGACTAAGCCGCTTCTGGCAAACCAGAGCAGCACACGCAAACGCCGTTTACCTTCCCGCCGGAGTGGTACCTATTTATCTACTTGCACTTTGACGTGCTTTTGAACTGCTAGGTTGGCAGGAGCAGGGACCGAGCAATGGGAGCTCACCCATTCAAACCACTGACCTTCTGATCGGCAAGTCCTAGGCTCTGTGGTTTAACCCACAGCGCCACCCGCATCCCTCAGTAGCAAAAGTAGAAGTTGGCAAATGTGTCCTCTTTTTTGCTCTTCAAAATATGGCGACCCTAAATTGTCTTCACTTTATGATTTCCTTCCCTGGGATGAACTCCAGTTCTCTGCATGCCCCAAAGCTGCCTGAACTGTTGACCCCACAGTGTAACTGCGGCTTCTGTTTCAAATTTCCATGGAACCTGGTCTGATATCAAGTACATAGAAGAGGGGTATTTCTCTAAAAGCTACAGGACTTTAATACTCACCTGCCCCATTCAGTAGAAGGGTGATGAGCAGGGGCAGCAGCCCTGTGTGTGTCTATGTATTCAAAATGTTTTTACCAAGAAAAGCTGAAAAGATACAGGAGTATAGAGATGAAGGCCATCTTTCTAGAAGTGACTCATTTTTATAAACGAATGTAAGTCTGCAGGGTATTAGCCGGAGAGTTTTCAAAGCAAAGAAAAAGGTTGGTTTTGCAGATACCAAGACCTAAATATTAATCGAAACTTAGCTGCGATTCTGCTGACACACATAATGAAGTTTTCCAGCTGTCACTCACTTTTGCTCCTGACAGTTCTAATGAAATGCTACTGGCATAAAGGGTGCTCCTCAAGGGCCTGAAAAACTGAAACAGGTTCCTGGCCTTTAAAAAGAGATAAATTGCCAGCTATCTGCCCATTTTCTTCCCGTCTAGAAACTCAGAACGCTTTGTGCGTGCACTGGGCCAAGAAGCAAAAATTAGAGGCTTTGTAATCCAAGATGAGTTTGAGAAACCACACATGCCTACCTCAGTTTCTGTGCCTTCAAAAGTCCTTATGGAGGGCATCGGGAATAAACTTGACTGCGAGTGCGGTATTTAGGGCACAAGTCTAATTAAGGAAAGCCATTTTTGTTTCCTTTTTGAGAAGATGGAAATGTCACAGATAATAGCCATTAGTTAAACATTGGCAGCTGGTGGTAATAACACACCAGCCGCAAGGAAATATTGTCTGGGAAAAGGTTGCTCTGTAACCAAACTGCGCTAGGAGCAAAGCGTCGGCTGCCTTGAAACTCTTAGCAATGGGGTATAATCTCAAGCTTATAACATGAAGAAGGGCAGGTACACATATAAGCAGCTGTGACAATCAGTCCGGTCCTAGGATTTCACAGAACGAAGCAGCTGCTTTAGGAAGTGCTTTTGGATTTCATGATCAGATTGTTGGATGCTTAGTTTATTACTGTTGTGGTTTTACTACCAGGGAGTGGAGAAGAGGCATTTCGGGGGGTGGTTGAGGTGATGAGGTTGTCTTATGACTTTCTTCTTCTTTGGCAATCACTCGTAGCCGGGTAAGATTGTCTTCCATAAACCCAGTTTTAACAGTGGTTCTGTAAGTGACTGTGGAGGCCAATTCTGGATCCACACGTCCTTCCACAGTGGGGACATTGGTTTCCGGGCAGGAGTTGATCATGGTGAGGGTTTGCCAAGTGTGACTTCCTCTTAGCATGTTTCTCCTTTTCGCCCTGAGTTCGAGCGTCTTCAAAGCCCACAACACCTTTGGTAAAGGCTGTTCTCCAATTGGAGCGCTTGCAGGCCAGTGTTTTCCAGTTGTAGGTGTTTATACTACATTTTTAAAGATTTGCCTTGAGAGAGTCTTTCAACCTCTTTTGTTGACCACCAACATTACGCTTACCATTTTTAAGTTCAGAATAGAGTAGTTGCTTTGGAAGATGATCATCAGGCATCCGCACAACATGACCAGTCCAACGAAGTTGATGTTGAAGAATCATTGCTTCAACACTGATGGTCTTTGGTTCTTCCAGTACACTGGTACCCATGACTAAACTTGCAGTGGAGGCATCCTAGGGTGCTTCCAGACTGTCACTATTGTTGGGGTGGGATTTAATCACATACTGGCAAATTCAGGTTGTGCAGTTATAGATGATTGGGAGGCCTTGTGTCAACAAACCTGCTTCCCCAAAAGTACAGGGTGACATTTGCTCTGATGCAATGTCATCTAGCCTCCTGCTGCAAACAAATCGGAACGAAATCTCATTCAATAGCAACATCATCTAATTCTTTTGCAAGACTGATAAACAGATAATCGGGAAGCTCCCCTATTCAGCATTTAATACCTTTTAATGTTTGGTCTGACCAATAGCATCATCCCAGTAACTGTCATGGACTGGTTGGATGCAGAGGAGGGCTAAGAGGAACCAGCTGGGCAGCCCCAAGGGTAGAAGGGTCAGAGCCCATGGATTGGTGGTGGGACGATGGTGAGAGGGACAAGACTGGGAGGAGGACGTGTCAGAAGCTGAAGCGGTGGCAGGGTTTAATGAGCAGGAAGAGGCTGTGGCAGAGAGCAGCCCAGAACCAGAGGCAGAAGCAGAGGCTGGAGAAGAGGGAGGCCAAGAGGCAGAGATGAGTAAGGCTGGTGAAAAAGTAAAGGGATCTCCTGCTTCTACCGCAACAAGCTCCCCTCCCGCTAGTTTCCTAAGACCAGGAGAGACATGAAGTGGGAGCAGCAAAGGCAGGCACACCTGTGTAGTCTGATTCCTTGGGGAATACCCTGGAGAGGTGGAGACTTAGGCAGCTGAGGGAACCTTTAGTCTCTGCAACTGCCTTGTAAGGGGCAAGACGTTCTGAGAAAAGTTGCTGCCCTCATTAGGCCTGGCACCCCTGAGCAGGCCTTGTTTCTTCTCAGAAAGAGTTAACTCCACCTACTCTGGGTGACTTACTGTGGACTCGCTTCTGACAGCAGCAATCAATTAACCTAGATTGTTATAACCTGACTTGTAGCATCACATCTGTGGTATCTGACATCACCTACAGCTGCATTACACACTGCGATTGCTGTGGCAAGCCTCTATGCATCAAATATGTAAAGGCTGAAGTTAAAAACACAGAGAAATGCACTCCCCCCCCTCAACACTCTGGGCCAATCAGCTTTCCCAGACATGAGTACATGGGTGTTTAAAGATGTTCATACACAGCCTTTTACTAGTACACTTGACATGTTTGTTGTCGAAAAACACTGGGCTCTGCAAATGGCTGCAACAATGATTAGAAGCAAAATGAACGGTGCATTTGGAAGTTGAGCGTAGCTTCTCCATTCTCTACTGGAATATCTGGGCAGCACAGCCTCTCTTCTACAAAATGAAAAAGTTATTAATTTTTAAAGCGTATTAACATATAATGAAGTGCATACATAATTCAGCTCTGCTGTCCATGCCTCTTAGTAGTTATAAAGTACCTATTTAAATATACTCGGTTTTACATTTGGAGGTTGGAACACATTCCTGCAGATGTCACAGTTCTGTTTGTGTTGTTAAAGCTCGTGCAGAACTGGAAATATTGGTACATATAATGTGATTCCCAGGGTCCTGGTTCATTTGTTTATTCACTAAAAATAAACACAGAGGTTCTGGTTTTTACAACAACCTTCATACATGGAATGTAAGTTCTCCCACCTCTTCTAATGTGCCTGTCATTCCTGCTCAAAGGTAGTAAACATCTAAGGGTGTCCCGGGAGTCTATTTCCTAGAGCAGGGGAAACCAATCAGATGTGTTACAAATAGAGATATTGGAGAATTCCAACGGGAACAGAAACGGCTGTGGAAATTGCCAGAATTCCAATGATCATCCAAGGTGTGGAACACAAGCAAATACAGTCGTACCTTGGTTGCCGAACACCTTGGAACTTGTACGTTTTGGCTCCTGAACATTTGAAAAGCAGAAGTGAGTGTTTCAGTTTTTGAATGATTTTCTGAAGTCAAACGTCTGGCACAGCTTCAGTGACTTCCGGGAGTTGAATGGACTCCTGGAACGCATTCTGTTCGAGAAACAAGGTACGACTGTATGACTGGTATTCACTATCAGTTTTTATAATCCTTGAATGATACATAATTATGTTTTCTGCATTTTTTTGACATTTCCCTTTCGTTCAGATGCACTGAATTTAATGACGTATTTAGTTACCTCATTCATTACATAGGTTTTGGGTAAGAGTGGCTAGCGAGATGAATGATAAACATTTTAGTGGAAGCTGAACTGCAGCAGAACAGGAACAGCGCTGATTGAAAGGGACTCGGGAACGGCTGGAAATCACTGCCTCCTTACATTCCTAATTACAAGGCAACTGGCCAGATCATATGCATTATGAGGTTTGCCTGACCCATGTCATCATCTGTCCTTAGGGAATTCTAACTCACCAGACAACAATAGCTGCTCTTTGGTGGCAAAGGAGTGTGTGTTTGTCAGGGATTGGATAGCTCAGTCAGTAGAGCATGAGACTCTTAATCTCAGAGTCATGGGTTTGAGCCCCACACTGGACAAAAAGATTCCTGCATTATAGGGGGTTGGACTAGATGACCCTTGTGGTCCCTTCCAACTCTGCGATTCCTGTCACGGCTAAAAACTGGCCACTGTTTCTTTAATGCTAAAAGAGCTACGTCAGCATGAGTCAGCGGCCTACAATGACTCATGCAACCTTTCACCAAATTGTAGCTGTATATATAGAGTGGTCAATGTTAGTGTTTGGTGTGGGCTGGTTGGATGGTAGAAAGCCGGTTGCATTTAGTGTGTGTAAAAGCTGTCGGCCGTGGTTGGAGAAGCAGACTTTTTAAGAATAAAAGCAGCAATACTCTGCAAGAATACTCTTTCTCAAAGCCTCTTGTGTGCCAACTAAGGTCTGAGGACTAGGCAAAGGAACCTTTTCTTTTTCAAACACTGACAATTACAATGCTATTTTTCTAGCACGAATGCCTCCCTTGTTCTTCTATGATGGTAACAGTGCCTCCCTCAGAGGTGCCGGAACAGAGTTCCAGTGAGTTTTGGCTGAAAAAAGCCCTGTGTGATTCTATATTTTGGATCCAATAGGAAAGGATGGATCCATTAAAGTCCAGTCTGTATCATTTCTGCACGGAGACGGGACTAAGTCCACCCTGTCCTGTTTACACACAGATTTTTAGCAGAACATCTAAAATCAGCATGGAAACACATTTTTTAAAAAGCACTTGCGCTCTGAGGGCCTCTGCTCTTGTCAAATACATATGCCATGCTCTTCACCCCCTCCCTTGGGAATATTTCCTGAGCTGAAAGCTGGACCATAAAGAAGGCTGATCGCCGAAGAACTGATGCTTTTGAATTATGGACTCTTGAGAGTCCCACGGACTGCAAGAAGATCAAACCTATCCATTCTGAAGGAAATCAGCCCTGAGTGCTCACTGGAAGGACAGATCCTGAAGCTGAGGCTCCAATACTTTGGCCACCTCATGAGAAGAGAAGACTCCCTGGAAAAGACCCTGATGTTGGGAAAGATGGAGGGCACAAGGAGAAGGGGACGACAGAGGATGAGATGGTGGGACAGTGTTCTCGAAGCTACCAGCATGAGTTTGACCAAACTGCAGGAGGCAGTGGAAGACAGAAGTGCCTGGCGTGCTCTAGTCCATGGGGTCACAAAGAGTCAGACACAACTAAACGACTAAACTCAACAACAACAAATATCATGGAGCTTGCATGCAGATGTTGCATAAAACATCCTTGAATCTAGTTGATCCTCAGAGTCCCTTCCAACTCTATATTTCTACAGTTCTACGACCCCCCCACCCCATTTTAGCGGGAGCTGAGGCCTGCACATTTGCGTTCCATTTCTAACTGCATTCCAGAAGAAAGTTTCTCATGCCCAACTTGAGTGAGATGCTTGTGTAGTTTAGCCTCGTTTAGTACAGCTCCATTTGCATTATTTTGTAGCAATCATCATGATAAGGAAGGAAAATGGAAAATATAATACAGCACTGGCTTTTTTTTCTAATTGCTCTGCTCTAACATTTGTTTTGCCACGGGCTATTTCCAGCTGTACCGAAGTTCGGCAGCGCACTATCGCATTATCTAAATTTAGAATTCTGCTAAGATAACAGAGTGCTTAAGCACTTTTAATTGGACATATGTCTCCCTGTGTCTCCTTGTACTGATGGCACACTCTGAAATTTCCCTTTTCGCAAAGAATCAGAGGAGAGTGGTATGACCTGCCTTGCTGCTTTCAATTTAATGAACAACTTCTTTACAAAAAAAAAAGGGGGGGGAGAGAGATTTTTGTGTCATTTTCAGTAATGTTTCAATCATATTTCATCTAGGCCAATAAGTGAAGAATCCTCGGGTCAAACACAAAGGGAGTAATTTGTTGCGAGATTATTGCATTGCATGGTAATGTAATATAATGTAATGTAATATAATGTAATGTAATGTAATATAAACCACAGATGATGATGATGATGTTCCTTTCTATTAAGAAATAGTAATTATGTCAGAATTTCCCAAACTACATATAATATATGTAGTCCTTTGAAATAATATATGTAGTAGCTTTGAAATAGGCCACACAGGAGCTGACATTGACTGCATATACAAGTTTGACAGCAGTTTGAATCCCCTCAACAGGGTGGGATCCCATTGCTCTGTCCCTGGTCCTGCCAACCTAGCAGTTCAAAAGCACACCAGTGTAAGTAAATAAATAGGTACCGCTGTGGCAGGAAGGTAAATGGTGTTTCTGTGCACTCTGGTTTCTGTCACGATTGCGCCAGAAGTGGTTTAGTCATGCTGGTCACATGACCCGGAAAAGCTGTCTGCGGACAAACGCCGGCTTCCTCGACCTGAAAGTGGAGATGATCACCGCACCCCATAGTCAAATTCTACTGGACTTAATCGTCCAAGGGTCCTTTACCTTTCACTATAAAAGTTTGTGTAGAAGTAAGTCCTATTTGGGACGTGGGTGGTGCTGTGGTTTAAACCACAGAGCCTTGGGCTTGCCGATCAGAAGGTCGGCGGTTCGAATCCCCGCTATGGGTGAGCTCCCGTTGTTTGGTCCCAGCTCCTGCCCACCTAGCAGTTCGAAAGCACATCAAAGTGCAAGTAGATAAATAGGTACCGCTCTGGCGGGAAGGTAAACGGCGTTTCCGTGCGCTGCTCTGGTTTGCCAGAAGCGGCTTAGTCATGCTGGCCACATGACCCGGAAGCTGTTTGTGGACAAACGCCGGCTCCCTTGGCCTATAGAGCGAGATGAGTGCCACAACCCCAGAGTCGTCCACGACTGGACCAAACGGTCAGGGGTACCTTAACTTTTTAACTCCTATTTAGTTCAATAGGACTGAGTGGTTTTGCTCTGTAGGTGGCTTGACAGTGTCCACCCAATGAGTTCATGTCTCTGTTGAGATTTAAATCAAGTTTGTTCAGGACTTGTTCTCTTAATGATAATGTTACATTATGGCACTAAACCACAATTAGCTCAGCACCATTTGTTTGCAAATCTACTTCAACCCATGGCTTGCAATTGTGGTTTGCTGACTGATCACGAGCTATGGTTTAGCCAGTTCAGGCACCACCCCTTTCTTCCTTGTTCAGCATGTTGTCTCAGATAAGCCAGTCTTGCAAGGTGCTCTGATTTTGCATTAGTAATTTGTTCTTCTGAATTTTCTCTCTTCACTTGTAGAGGTGCAGGTTGTTTTTTTTTAATTGAGAAAAACAAGTGACAGAGAAAATGAAAAAGCACTGAGTTACCACACTGGCCTCAATATTGTTGATCACTCAAGGGCAAAGCTGGTTAGTATGTACTTAACACCAGGCTGGATAGTGAGATAATTAAAAGCACTGAATTAATTCATGTAAGTGAAAAAGAAGGTTTCAAAAAAGAGCCTTGGACAATACATTTTATGTTCTGTGACTTATTGCGGTTATGGTTTTTTTTTTTTTTTTACACCAGCAGTAGATTTGAGCAAGAAAAGAAAGAGAAAGAAAAGAAAATATTTTTGGATGGTTCTTTCTGCTTTGTCCTGGTTCTGCCATGTGCAACAAAACAAACTCATTTGTTACTCTCACAGCAAGGGATGTATTTGTAAGGCGTGACACCGAGAGTACATTGCTGCTGCTCCCTTCTAGTCCAGCAGTTTGGTGTTCTTCCATCTCTCTCCAGAAAGCAAAGGCAGCCTGGGTAAAATTAATAGAAGAAAACAAACCTATTAGGGTTTCGCTTGCGTCCTTCTTGAAGGGCGGAAAACAGAACTCAATGGCCTTGTTGACATTAACCTCAAAGGCTCGGTTGGCTTTTGTTCAATTCACGCTTCAATCAGTTCAAAAGGAGGGTCAGTCTCCTGCTAGGGTAAAACCGTGCACATCTCTTGCATAGGTAGTCTTGTTGCCAAGAATCAAGGAGGGATGAGTGCGAGATCCTTGTCTGGGCTTTGCTTGGGAAATTAGAAAGACAAACTAGTCTTGAGAAACTGTCTTGAAATTTTGCTTCTCTCAAAAGCTAATGAGCACACAGTGTTGACTGGCATGGCAAGTTTATTAGTTTAGAGACAGAATGTAGCATCAAAATTCAGCAGCACTGATGAATAAAATAAAGCAAGGCATTTCATCACCAGCTGACGACATGGCTCCCCAAATCTCTTTTCTGATGAGAGCAGTTTTGCATCTCATTTGGAAACCAAGGACCCAGAGTCTGGAGGAAGAATAGGGAGGCACACAACGCCAGATGCTTGAAGTCCAGTGTGAAGCTTCCACAATATGTGTTGATTTGGGGAGCCATGTCATCAGCTGGTGTTGGTCCACTGTGCTTCATTGAGTCCAGGGTCAACATAGCTGTCTACCAGGAGATTTTGGAGCACTTCATGCTTCCTTCTGCAGACGAGCTTTATGGGGATGCTGACTTAATTTTCCAACAGGACGTGGCACCTGCCCACACTGCCAAAAGTACCAAAACCTGGTTCAGTGCCCATGGGTCTCATGTGCTTGATTGGCCAGCAAACTCCCCTGACCTGAATCCCATAGAGAATCTGTGGGGCATTGTCAAGAGAAAGATGAGAGACATGAGACCGAGCAATGTAGAAGAGCTGAAGGCTGCTATTGAAGCATCCTGGTCTTCCATAACATCTCAGCAGTGCCACAGGCTGATAGCATCCATGCCACGTTGCATTGAGGCAGTAATTGATGCAAAAGGGGCCCAAACCAAGTACTGAGTACATATGCATGCTTCTACTTCTCAGAAGTCCAATATCGCTCTATTTGCAATCCTTGTTTTGCTGATTTCATTTAATATTCTAATTTTCTGAGATTGTTAATTTGAGGCTTTCATCAGCTGTACGCCATAAACATCACAATTATAACAAATAAAGGCTTGACATATCTCGCTTTGCATGTCATGAGTCTATCTCATATATTAGTTTCATCTTTTCAGTTGAATTACTGAAATAAATTTACTTTTCCACGATATTCTAATTTTCCAAGTTTCACCTGTATATTTCTACAACAGATAGTTTGTTCTTCCCACTCAGTTCCTGTTTCCACTGGCTCAGTCTTTCCTACAAAGGCTTCAGACATGACCACATTTCACTGGATATCAGGATTAGACACCCACTCAACCCTTCTGGTCTGAACAGAGGAGAGGTGTAAAACGCTCCTGTCCGTGAGCAAGTGTGGTAGGTGTTTATCTAGGTACCTTTGGCTATGTGCACACTAACCCATATGTAGCACAGAAAATGCACCGTATACAGTGACACCTCGGTTTAAGAACAGTCCTGTTTATGAACGATTCGGTTTATGAACTCTGCAAAACCGGAAGTAGTGTTCTGGTTTGCAAACTTAACCTTTGTCTACTATGGAAGGGCACCGGTGGCGGGAGGCCTCATTAGGGAAAGCGCGACCTCAGTTTAAGAATGGATTCGGTTTAAAGATGGACTTCAGGAACGAATTAAGTTCATAAACCGAGATACCAATGTACTTAAAATAGCAGCTGTTCTCCATGGTCTGTGGTGAATGCGCACCCCCAGCCCCACTTCCACGCATCTTTTAAACGGGAAATCCTAAGGACTGAGTTACCTTCAGCATGCAAAATAAGTTCTCTGCCAGTGAGATACCAACCCTCCCCCTGAAAATTGAAATACTTTATTGTCATTTGTACAACTTGTATACAGTGAGATTACACCCCCCACTCAGCATTCTTAGTCTTAATTCCCCTCGTTTACTGACGCACACCCACCAAACCCGAAAGTCAGTTGCCCTGTTGTTATCTTTTCATTCGGCAGCCTAGCAGCCCATGAATAGAAGCTGTTCTTTTCCCCTGTTGGTGCGACTAATCATGCTTCTATATCTTCTGCCTGAGGGCAGGAGATCAAGAAAGTGCTGGCCAGGGTGTGAATCATCCCTGAGAATTTTCCTCACTCTCTTGAGGCAACGTTCTTCCGCTATTTCATCCAGCGGATTCACGGCACAGCCCATAATATATTGTGCTGTATTCACCACCCTCTGTAGGCACTTCCTATCAGATGATGTCAAACCAGCGTACCACACCGTGATGCAGTATGAAAGGACACTTTCTATTGTTTTTTGTTTTTTTTAATTTTTATTAAGGGTTTTCTTGTTTTACAGAAGTAAGTGTAATGCCTCGTTGTTGTTTTTCCATGTAACATTTTTACAAATCCATTTCATTTGTTGAGGCATTAACTAATAAACTGAAACTGACACGGGGACAAACAGAAGAAGACACTTTCTATTGTTGACTGGTAGAAGGAGATCATCAAATGTTGATTGACATCATTCTTCTGCAATACTCTGAGGAGATGGACTCTCTGTTGGGCTTTCTTAACCACCTGGGTTGTATTTATTTTCCAAGTAAGGTCTTCACTGAGATAAACTCCTAGGAATTTAAAGGAAGAGACTCTCTCCACACAGCCCTCCCTGATGTACAACGGGGCTAGTTCTCCTCTCTTCCTCTGAAAGTCCAACACCATCTCCTTTGTCTTGCTGATATTAAGGTGCAAGTTGTTCCCTAGGCACCATGTAGATATTTTTTGGACCTTCCCTCTATATGCTGATTCGTCTCCACCTCTTATTAAACCCATTATGGTGGGTCATCTGCAAACTTAATAATTGCAGTAGATGGGTCAGATGATACACAGTCGTATGTATACAATGAATACAGGTAGGGACTTAGCACACAACCCTGTGGTGTGCCAGAGTTGATTTTTAAGGAATTAGATGTTACATGTCCAATCCTCACTGTTTGAACATACCTGCTCAAAATTCTTCCATCTGGATGGAGGCCAAAGCTCCATCTCCAGATCTTTCTTTGGTTCTACCCTTCCTGGTGTGAGTGACACTCCTGGGATGCAGGCTTCCATGTCTGATGCAGTTTGCCAAAGGACGTGCCAGAACATCTTTTGGAAGCATCACAGGTTGTATTTGTTTGAGCTGGCTTAGGCAGGTCAGGGTCCAGCCTGCGGAGAGCTAAGGGCTTTTGATGGCATTGTAATGTGATTGGATCTTATTCTGTCAGAGTAGGATTTTAGTATTTTAAAAAATGACCTGCCCTCAACCTTCAGGCTGGGAGCGAGTGATAGCTCTCAGAAAATCAACATTTTAAAAAGTAACACTTGAAGTTGATGTAATCGCTGCCCTAAGCCTTATCTGGGTCATCTTTGTGTCCTCAGCTAGGCTTTTTTTTTTTTGCACATTCTCATCTAGCAGATCATTGCCTTGATTGCTGCAACATGAAATTGCATCCCTTGAATCACAGTTGACTCCCCACACCTGCCTTCAATGAAGACTATTCTTCACTAAAAATCCCGGCAAAATGACAGTGGTTGCGTCAGGATTTGGGGAGCCCTTGGGCAATATTTTCCCCAATGGCTTGCCTTCCCTGGATGGGACTCACTCTTTGCCATGGTTGCCATTGCCCAACTTGCCATCACCTTTGAGGAGATGGAGAATACTGTTCCAGGCAAACTCAAGATCACTGGATGGAATTATATGTTTAACTGTAGCTGCTATAGATGTTTTTAACTGTATATATTTTTTTGGAAGCATTTTAATCTTTTTTTAATTCTTTTTGGTTTTGCTTTTAAGTCGTATATCTGTTTGCCGCCCTGAGCTCTTTGCCTCTTCCAGGAGTCAGCAAAAACGGCCCTTTAAGTGGGACACAATATTTAACGCAGGTTTTATACCATATACATTCGTAAATAACTTTTCAAGCCTTTTAGGCTCCAGTCTTCATGGAAGCAGATATACAGATACAGATGAGGAGAGATCTGTAGCAAGACGCTTGTAAGCATTAGCTTGGTAGCATTAATCAATAATACCATATATTGAGGGTACGTTTAGATTAAATCATTTTGGAAAGCGTAATATTAAAGTGGGGCTGAAGCCGTAGATGGAGAGGAAGGGGGGGGGGGGAGAGATAAAGTTAATCTTACAGGCATGGAAGCCCTTTAAAGGAAAAAACCTCACTCTAGTAGGGTGAGATTGTCCTGAAATAACCATCAGGGACTAGAATACAAGAAGGCTAGGTTAGAGACATTGAAAGCTGTAAATAACAAAAAGACTAGAGTCCTAAGCCAGGGAAAATAATGAAAAGGGTTTCACATTCTCTTCAATTTTTTCCATTCCACAGAGATATAAAAATAGCCAATTTTTCTATGAAGTTACTGCGTGACCAGACGGTGACAGCCCCAGCCCACAGGGATCATAAGGAAGGAATAAAGACTCTGACAACATTATATGGAATTGAAATTAGGCCACAACTTTATCAAACTTCTGAATGTAGGAAGACCTTGGCTTAGGCCTTGGGCATGTATTCCCCCCAGCCCCCCAGCTGGGGGGAACTGGGGCTCTCAGGGTAAATGGGATTTGGGGGTCATCTGTGAGACATAAGTGTAGCAGGCAGCCAAGCCCATATCCCCACACACAGGGTAGTTCACTGACGACCTTTCAGTGTATGGCCAGTGACAGCCATATATATAACCCCTTTAAGAGGGGGACCCTGGAATCGCTGCCGCAGGGGGGTGAGTCACCACTTCATGTGCCCCCCCCCCCACATAGGGGAGAAAAGACTAAAGGATTCCACCCAAGGCCATAACTGCCAAAGTTGTGACAAATTGCTACGGGGAAGACAAAACCTTCCAATGCAGGAAAAATTATTCCTGGTCCTTCAACAGCAACCAGCCAAAGACCGCAGCAGTGCCCACTAATTAGAAAGAAAAAGTTAACCTGCAAACCAGAAAATATTAAACTAAGGGAGGGTGAATCTCCAGAGCCGACTGCCTGGATATTGTCGGCTCCACCCCCTATTTATAAATGGGGCTGGCCCCACCTCCCAGCAAGAAACTTGATTACCGTATTTTTCACTCTATAACACGCACCCAACCATAACACGCACGTAGTTTTTAGAGGAGGAAAACAAGAAAAAAAATTCTAAACGAAACAGTGGATATATGATTTTTGTGGTTACAGACATGTGATCTGACAGTGAGTTTGGAGTAGCCCAATGCAAAAATCCTGAGGATCCATGTCTATACATGCTTTGTAACCACGTTTTTGCACCACTGCGGCCCCAAGCAACAATGGGTGCGTGATTTTTTTGGTGCAAGATGTAGCCATGGACATGCTATATGATCTGATGGTGAATTTGGGGTGTCCCAGTGCAAAAATCCTCAGGGTCCATGTGGATCCGTGCTTTGTAACCACGTTTTAAGTGGGGAGGGAAGGAAAAGCACTCAAGGGACAAGGAGCCCGTGTGGGGGGTGTGGAGAAGGATGCTGCTAATAATGCAGGAGAGGCTCCTCTCCGGCTTTGCTCCTTTAAAGCAAGCAGGCTCTGCTTCTCTCCCTCCTCCCCGCTCATCCCCGGCTTAGCGAGCTGAAAAACTTTGCTGCTATGTAGCGAGCTGAGTGGGGAGGAGAGAGGGACAGAGAGCCTGCTTGCTTTAAATGAACCAACCGGACAGGAGCCGCTTACACTCATGTAAGTGGCTCCTCTCCTCTCCTGCTTTGCTCCTTTAAAGAAGCAGGCTCTCTGTCCCTCTCTCCTCCCCACTCAGCGGCTCTTCTCCCGCTTTGCTGTTTCAAAGCGAGCCACGGAGGAGGGAAGGAAGGGGAACCATGGATCCTCTGCTCACGACTGCAGCAGATCCCCCCCCCCCCGCCCCGCCACCCGTAGGCATTCCCTCCATAACACGCACAGACATTTCTCCTTACTTTCTAGGAGGAAAAAAGTGAGTGTTATGGTGCAAAAAATACGGTACTGAGGCTGGGCGTGAACCTCCAAAAATGAACACTGAGAGGCAAGCCAGCCCCTGTTTGCCAGTAAGCTCCCTGGGAACTGTAGCACCAGGCGCAATCCTGCAAAAGGCACCCACAATGTAAAGTGTGAGTGCTCACTCTCATATATTGCATGGAAATACAGTGGTACCTTGGGTTAAGTACTTAATTTGTTCCGGAGGTCAGTTCTTAAGCTGAAACTGTTCTTAACCTGAAGCACCACTTCAGGGGCTTCCCGCTGATGCTGCGCCACTGGAGCACGATTTCTGTTCTCATCCTGAAGCAAAGTTCTTAACCTGAAGCACTATTTCTGGGTTAGCGGAGTCTGTAACCTGAAGTGTATGTAACCTGAAGCGTATGTAACCTGAGGTACCACTGTAATAAGCAAATTTATACAAAACTGCAGCGATGGTAATTCTACCTCCCCCACCATATTTAGCTATTGTCATTTTTAGCTGAGATAAAGAGAACAAAAAGCATTTCATATCCACACTTTCAACATATCCTTCCAAATAATTTAAAAGTATGTTTATCGGATCTACGGGTAATTCATAATTTGTCCCCACTCAGTCATTAAGTTCTCCTTGGGTCAATCGCTGTGTCTCAGCCTGACTTACCTCACAGGGATTTCAACCCTGGTTCTATATTGTAGTGGCTCTCAAAATGGAATTATTAAGGAAATGACAGATTATGAATTTCATCCATGCCAGTGTGCTCAGTGTGACACAACAGTGGACGTCAGTGGACACCTCTCCGCCATTTATGCATGGGCATGCCTCTGTCGCCCCCCCCCATAAATCCCCTGTGAAAACGGTGGGGAAATTGAGTCCTGGTGCTGAAATCCACTCTGAATGTCAAGCAGGTATGGTTTGAGATTTTAGACTGATAGCTGCACGGTAGCTGAGTCAACGTACAATCAATCTTTAGTGCAACCAGGAGGTTGGTAGGTTAAACCGACGTTCTGATTGTTGAGACTATTATGAATTGCTGTGTCAAGCGTTTATTGAATGACATTCTCATAGAGGAATCTGAAATGCAAATTATAGTTCCAAGCTGTTCATATTTACACCCTGCTGGTGGGCTTTCGCTCAATTAGCGCCGTGGGTTTCTCTCAGTGTAGTGTGTTTCGGAGAGGACGATGGCCTTTCTTTTCTGCTTGGGACAGATAAATGAGCCTCCACCAAGGAGAGCAGTGTTTATTACATAGAAATGCCCCTCTTAGAAGCCTGTTTTGCACCAACGTGAGTGTAAGCCTCATAATTCACCGAAGTTTTGTGTGCGTTTCGCCTGACGCAGCCTTAGCTGAGAAGATGCATCTCTGAAAAACACCCAGAGCTGTTTGCTAAATCATTGAGGCCCATTCTGCTGAAGCCTTCAGTTATGCCTGGCCTTTTCAGTTATGCTACCCTTGGTATTTAATTAGCATGGTACGCGAATGGCCTGGATTCTATTGTGTCTTTGCTGAGTGGGAACCTTATTGCCTGCTCATCCTCTGCAAAACACCCCAAACCTGGAAATACGTGTCCCGGTGCCAGAAAGTGAGTGGCACCACAGTCATTGTAATATTGCTAAATTGTGGTACTCCTTTATTGTCTTGATATGTGACCTCTTTGGTGCGTGAACATGGTAGTGACCAGGAAGTGTCAAGGACTCAAGGTCAACCCCTGGTTATGGCCACCTTAATCTATGTGGTCAGCATGACTAAGCCGCTTCTGGTGAACCAGAGCAGCGCACGAAAACACCGTTTACCTTCCCGCTGGAGCGGTACCTATTTATCTACTTGCACTTTGAAGTGCTTTCGAACTGCTAGGTTGGCAGGAGCAGGGACCGAGCAACGGGCGCTCACCCCATCGCGGGGATTCGAACCGCCGACCTTCTGATCGGCAAGTCCTAGGCTCTGTGGTTTAACCCACAGCATCACCCACGTCCTTAGTCTTAGAAGACACCTAAAAGCACCCCCCCCCCGATTGTCTTTGTTTTCTGGAGGAATAATCACAGAAGGAATGTTTCCTTTCAGCCTCTGGAGGGTCCTTCTGTAGCGCTTTTGTATAGTGCTACTCCATCCCAATTTGCAGTGGAGATGAATGAGGAACTGACTCACGTTGTGTGCTTGTCCTTCTGTTGCTGGCTAAGCCTTCACATTTCCCCTGCAATTCCAAGGGATCCTTCTGTCTCCAAGTAGCCAATTACTCCAGGACAGCAGGCAAAAGCACAGCGTGTGCCACCCATGTATGCCATGTATGCATTTTGCTTCCATGACCTATTTACGGCACTAACCACATGCCATATGTTTTCCTTAGGATAGATTAGGAGAAGGGGACGTATTAAAGAGTCAGGAAGGCCATAGTGTATCTTAGATGCCTTTTTTCCTGCCAGAATTCACCTTCTCTTTGTGTACTGAGCAATGCTTAATGCAAAATTTCTGCTTTGTAAATACACTTTAGCTATACTTATTTTATTTATTGCACAGGGAAGATAAAGGAGTGGTTCAGACACTTAACTGTGAGCCTTCTTTTTTTTGGGAGGGGGTTTACGGCCACACACACACACACACACATTAACTTCCTGCCATACGGACATGTGCAGTGCATGTCTACGTTCATTTAGTTATTATTTGCCCTCACAAGACAGTTTACAAAACAAAATACTTAAAACTAATACTGTATTGTTGTTATTGTTAAATAATGCTGTTATCCATGAAAGTGCACCAGATTATTTTTTTTAATAGTGAACCAGACACAGAACCTTCCTCCCTCCTTTCCTTCTTTTTAAAAAGGCTTGATGGGAGGAAATAAAGTTTCCAGGATCCATCTAAAAACTGCCAGACAGAGGGCTAGACAAACTTCTGAGAGGAGGAATTCCAGAGATTGAGGGTCCACCACTGAAAAGGCCTTGCCTCTGGTATTTCCTTAATGGCTGAAATATACTCAGGGTCGCAAAGTGATTTCATGCTCTTTATTCAGCTCATAGTGGTGAGGAGGAATGAATGAATGTCCCCTCAAAGTATCTGCTTTACATATATTATTTACACAATGGGCTGCACATGATTGGCTAATTCTGGAATTCTACTGTAAGCCAATCAGGTTGTGGATTCACTTATATCTGGAGCATGATTGGGTGGTTCCTGCCAACCAATCATACTGCTGCATTGTTCTAGGACCAATCAGACTGCTGCATTCTGAATTTTATTGTTCTAGGACCAATCAGACTGCTGCAATTTGGATCCTATTGTTCTAGGACCAATCTGACTGCTGCAGTTTGGATTCTATTCATCTCAGTACATAACAATGGCAGACAGGGATGTTGGAGAATTCTGAGGGAACTGGGAGCAGAAAATGTTGACGTTCGCTTATTCACCCTGTGTCTCAATTGTACTTCGAAGCGGAATGTGTAATATGCCTGCTTTCATGGCAAGGCCATAAACCACTCAAACTGCTGTAGCTGAACATAACCTATCTTGGTCTGCACCATTGTGAAAGTAAGGACACGGGGCTTCTTCTGATGGTGAAAAGCTATCCCTCAAAGTGTTGTGAGGGCAGACGACTCTCTCCCAGAAAGTGACAAAGTCACAGCCACTGGGGGTTAGTGTTCATGCAAGGAAAATCCTGCCCCCCCAAACACCTGTTTTTCCCCCTCTGCTGGGAATAAGTGGTGCTGGAGAACAGGAAAGGCTCAGTCAGGCCCCTGAAGCACAGCAATACCCTTGCGGTAATGGGGTTTGGACAGGAGAGGTTTAATGGAGCCAGAGAGACTCCCTTAACAGAAGTTGCCGGGCAAGTTTGTCTGTTAAGAGAAATCACAGGTAAGTGGCTTGGGAAGGCTAAGAGATGGTTGAGGAAGATAACTCATCCTTGCCATTCCCACTCTTACCAGCTAGAGGGAAGGGGCGAGTTAGGAGTGTGAGCATCTGTCAAAGGAAACAAAGAGAGACAGAGTGCAGAGTTGGGTGGTGGGCTCTGTAAGTTAACATTGCCAGGGGGTACCACTCTCTAGACATCTGATATGGGGAAATGGGCTCTTCACTGGAGTTTTAAAATTGAATGTTTTCACCTACGCTCAGTCCTTTTGTTTGCAAATGAATTCAGAGGGAGGAATTCAGTGCTACACCAGCACAAGTATTTTTGCTGAACTCTCTCTGCTGTCCTCCCCCAGCACTGTTCTCCCAACTTCCCAGAGCCAATTTGAGAGGTGGGGAGCACAAAAACTATAGTAAAGGCAATGATGACTATAATCATTGCGTATTCTAATTTTTCTGAAGAAAGAGCAAGTCTAATGTCATCTTAAACTTTCTGTGCACCAAGGTATTTATGGATCTGCAGAGACACAAAATCGGCTTCCAGTGACACACTTGGCTGACAGGCATGGGCCAGGAAGTGTGTCAAGTGTGCTAAGAGTGTAAAAAAAGAAAGAACAAGGGAGATACAATTAGAAAGTTATGGACTTCTGTCTGTATGTTATAGCTAACCAGTGTAAGCTAGAAAATGCAATCTCAGACCATTGTCGATTATTCTGTACAGTATTTGTTTTCCCATTTACATATTTGAGGCTTCCCCCTTACTTCTCCTCCTCTCTTGTTGTTGTTTAGTCGTTTAGTCGTGCCCGACTCTTCGTGACCCCCTGGACCAGAGCACGCCAGGCACTCCTGTCTTCCACTGCCTCCTGCAGTTTGTTCATACTCATTCTGGTAGCTTCGAGAACACTGTCCAACCATCTCGTCCTCCGTCATCCCCTTCTCCTTGTGCCCTCCATCTTTCCCAACACCAGGGTCTTTTCCAGGGAGTCTTCTCTTCTCATGAGGTGGCCAAAGTATTGGAGCCTCAGCTTCAGGATCTGTCCTTCCAGTGAGCACTCAGGGCTGATTTCCTTCAGAATGGAGAGGTTTTATCTTCTTGCAGTCCATGGGACTCTCAAGAGTCTCCTCCAGTGCCATAATTCGCGGCGCGGCAGCTAAAAAAGCCAATGCAATTCTGGGCTGCATCAATAGGAGTATAGCATCTAGATCAAGGGAAGTTATAGTGCCACTGTATTCTGCTCTGGTCAGACCTCACCTGGAGTACTGTGTCCAGTTCTGGGCACCACAGTTCAAGAAGGACACTGACAAACTGGAACGTGTCCAGAGGAGGGCAACCAAAATGGTCAAAGGCCTGGAAACGATGCCTTATGAGGAACGGCTAAGGGAGCTGGGATGTTTAGCCTGGAGAAGAGGAGGTTAAGGGGGGATATGATAGCCATGTTCAAATATATAAAAGGATGTCACATAGAGGAGGGAGAAAGGTTGTTTTCTGCTGCTCCAGAGAAGCGGACACGGAGCAATGGATCCAAACTACAAGAAAGAAGATTCCACCTAAACATTAGGAAGAACTTCCTGACAGTAAGAGCTGTTCGACAGTGGAATTTGCTGCCAAGGAGTGTGGTGGAGTCTCCTTCTTTGGAGGTCTTTAAGCAGAGGCTTGACAACCATATGTCAGGAGTGCTCTGATGGTGTTTCCTGCTTGGCAGGGGGTTGGACTCGATGGCCCTTGTGGTCTCTTCCAACTCTATGATTCTATGAATTCAAAAGCATCAATTCTTTGGCAATCAGCCTTCTTTATGGTCCAGCTCTAGTCTTCTCCTCTCTAGACAGCCTTAGTCACCCTGTGATTCCCAGTTCAAAGGCTTTGTATAATGCCTCCTGCAGCTGAGGGGACATGGAGTATTGCTTCCTGGGAAATTAAGTTGATCCAACTCAGAAATACTAGGCATTAGGTTTTGTTGATTCTGAAACTCGTTGGTAATCCTACTGCTGTATGGGAGTTCTGAGAACAGCTCCCCTTCCCTCCCGGCGGCATTTGCTACAGAAGCTCTAGTTGCTGTTGGTAATTAGTATGTAACTACGCAATCATTTGTACTTAGGAGCAATTGTTTTACACAGCTACATAATGGCTATTAGAAGAAGCAAAGCATGCATTTGGCCTTTAACTGAGAAAGATATGCTTGGCTGGTTTTTTTTAACATGTTGCCTTTGCTTGTGGTAAATTCAAGGTACGTGTAAAGAAAGAGACAGATCCTAGCTTGTGGTCTGGATAATCCAGGCAAAATCTCATTTGGCAATGCCTTATTTCTCATATGAAACCTACCCATCAAGAGGCAAATCTTGTCTTTCATTGATTTTGGCATTGTATATTTTCCACGGAAAACAGGAAGTAACTCAGGAAGTTGGGTGCTCATTCCCATATTACCAAACCATGGTGTTATAAGAAAATATTGCTTCTTTTCCCTTATGGGGTATCCAAGAGCCCGTATAGAGTCCTTAAGTAGGTCCCCTATCGGAAGGAGAAAATAACAGAGGCCAACCAGAGAATATTGAGAAGCAAGGGAGCTAGTAAGCCTGATCTTCATTAACTCTTGCAACAGGGTCCTCACTCACCACATGCAGGAGGGAGGAGGAACCCAGAACAATGGTGTGCAAGCCCTTATATAGACTTTTGAAATAGCCCACCCTGTAGCTCAAGACCCCCCCCCCCAAAGCATCATACATACATCACAGAAGAAGGCGGACTACAGCAGAAATATATCACAGGGGGTGGTCTACAACAGAAATCCTGTCTGGCAGGATACTGATAATGGCCACATGATTGCTTTACAGCCTGGCCATTCCTTTTGAGATGCTAAATACTTAGTTCCTGAATCCAGGTCACAGGCTCACCCTATTCATACACAAATACGCCCTAAAGACAGGATTTGTAAGCAAAAAGACAATGGGAAGGCTTTTCCCATTTCCTTCCTTACTGCAGAGGAATATTTGAGGTCACTGGGGGAGTCAAAATGGTTTCAGGATTGCTCTCCTGTACTATGTCAGATATGGGGTTTATATACTTATGTATGTGTTTGCCTTGTAAATTTATGACCATCATATATATATATATGACCTTTGAATTCCTATAACAATGGTTTAATGTTGAATTTAAATTATCAACAACCAAGCAGTTTTTATGTGTTCTCAGAGGATCTGTTTCCTGTTTAGATTGGAAGATGAAATGTAGGGGCATGCTATAAAAAAATAATTTCTAGTTGGCGTGTTTTACCCTGCCCGGTATGTAAAAATTATTTGTCCCCCTGTGAAAGCTGGATATATTTTACTGCCACTTTTGCCAGGTGAGAGTAGAACTTTGATTAAATTTTCATGGACGAGAGAGTGAGTGAGTGTTCATCTCTTTCTCTTACTTAGAATAGTGTAAGTTAATTAAGATTATTAAATGTTCATTAAACAATCAACAGCTTCCTGGAATGGCTGTTTGTGGATGGAAGGTGCCCCCAGTGGTTGGGGCAACCCAGTCAGATGGGTGGGGTACAAATATTATAATAATAATAATAATAATAATAATAATAATAATAATAATAATACAGTCATACCTTGGATCTCGAAAGCTTTAGCTCCCGAACAAATCGGCTCCCGAACAATTGAAACCTGGAAGTGAGTGTTCTGGTTTGGAAGCCGAATGTCTGTCACGGCTTCTGCAGCTTCCAATTGGCTGCAGGATACTCCTGCAGCTAATCAGAAGCCGCACTTTGGTTTCTGAACATTTTGGAAGTAGAACAGACTTCTGGAACGGATTCAGTTCGACTTCCAAGATAAGACTGTAACAACAACAACAACAACAACAACAACAACAACAACAACAACAACATACTAGCCTTCCAGAAGACCACCTTTAGAGCACTGAAGAACTCAGTTTGATATATATTTTTAAGCAGAGCAGCATAATATTTTATTAAAAATTAAATGAAGCTTTTCACTAATAAAATAAAATAAAATAAAAATCCTGGTTACCCAGAAGGTTACCCATGTGAAAATGTTGCCCTTGGGCTGTTAAAGCATGCCTTGCTATAGAAAATAAGTGAGTTTAGATTGCCATCTCAAGACATGATCCAAATAGCTCCAGCCCTCCAGGGCCTTCATATTGTCTTCTGCCCAAAGAAATGCACCATCTGTTCCAGAAGATAAGTACAGAAACAAAAGAAGCTGGCCTATATCAAGTGTTCTCTACTCTGACTGCCAGCAGCTCTCCAGGGTTTCAGCTCCCTGGAGATGCCCAGGGATTGCACCCAAGTCCTTCTGCATGCCAAGCACCTTCTCTGCCTTCCCCAGCACAGTTCTCTGGGCACAGAATCTTTGCCTGTGTTAAGCTCATCCCCTCCCAACATTTCTCTGGTGAAAACAGGGACGTCCCAAAAGCTTTCAGTGGTGTATTAGACAGCTGAATCACAGCATTAAGCTGTGATAGAGTGGGCGGAAGATTAAGAGTCTTTAAATATTTGAATTAAGTTTTCAAATACTGCTCTATGGCGAGCGATAAATACACATGGCAGACAATGACAACACATTCTTGCAGATCGTTCTGACGCAGGGAGAAAGCTGCTCCCAGATTCACAAAGAGAGTTTCCATGCCTTTTTTGTTTAGTTTGTCTTCATCTTAGTCATGCTACAGGTTTATCCGGACTCGATAATATTTCTGTGGTCTTTTTTTTTTTTTACTATCTTTGTAATTACTATGTAAATTACAGACTACGCTTGAATGTTTGAAGTGAGGCATTATAGATAATTTCTGGGATGCAGGTCCAGTTTCTATGGCAATCTGAATAATTATGAATTAATTGCTGGCTGCTGTCAGGGCGCTTGGCGGTAATTCCAAGTTGATAATATTGTTAACCTACAGGGTTATGCTTTATTCACGTCTTCGGTACCTGTCAACATGCTCTCTAGGATTCTTCAGGAATCTTTTAAGACTCCTAATGGGGATGTTTAAAAAAAGATAGTGAAATTATCCCCAAAAAGCAACAAGGAGCCAGCTGGCATGTACGGTAGCTTGTTTTCTCTAGGCCAGATGTAAGTTTGATGAAGGCACGTGAAGCCTTTCTGGAGTAACAGAGGCTACATTCACACTATACATTTAAAGACCCTCCAAATGTCCCTATTTTTCAGGGACAGTCCCGGATTTCCAAAAGCCGTCCCAGTTTCTCATTTGAATCCAGCATGTCCTGCGTTTTTCCTTAGGGACGTCCCTATTTTCATTGGAGAAATGTTAGAGGGTATGGAGTTATGTGACCCCTGAGCCAAGGAGATCAGTAACTATGCAACCTGAAGGCAGCCCTGTATAAGGAAGTTTTTCAATGTTTAATGTTTTATTATGTTTTTATATACAGTGGTACCTCAGGTTATGGGACGCAGGTGGCGCTGTGGGTTAAACCACAGAGCCTAGGACTTGCCAATCAGAAGGTCGGCAGTTCGAATCCCTGCGACGGGGTGAGCTCCCGTTGCTCGGTTCCTGCTCCAGCCAACATGGGACTGAAACTGCCTTGGTCGCACTGGTTGATGATCTCCGGCGGGCTAGGGACAAAGGTGAGAGCTGTTTCCTAGTTCTGCTGAATCTCTCAGCGGCATTTGATACCATCCTTCTGGACCGTCTTGAGGGGCTGGGAGCTGGGGGCACTGTCATACAGTGGTTCCGCTCCTTCCTCCTGGGCCGTGTTCAGAAGTGGGGGGGGGGATGAGTGTTCAGACCCCTGGGCTCTCACTTGTGGGGTGCCTCAGGGTTCTGTCCTCTCCCCCATGCTTTTCAATATTTACATGCAGTCGCTGGGAGAGATCATCAGGAGGTTTGGGCTGGGTGTTCATCAGTATGCGGATGATACCCAGCTCTACCTCTCTTTTAAATCAGAACCAGTGAAGGCGGTGAAGGTCCTGTGTGAGTGTCTGGAGGCGGTTGGAGGATGGATGGCGGCTAACAGATTGAGGTTGAATCCTGACAAGACAGAAGTACTGTTTTTGGGGGACAGGAGGCAGGCAGGTGTGGAGGATTCCCTGGTCCTGAATGGGGTTACTGTGCCCCTGAAGGATCAGGTGCACAGCCTGGGAGTCATTTTGGACTCACAGCTGTCCATGGAGGCACAAGTCAAATCTGTGTCCAGGGCAGCTGTCTACCAGCTCCACCTGGTACGTAGGCTGAGACCCTACCTGCCTGCGGACTGTCTCACCAGAGTGGTGCATGTTCTGGTTATCTCCCGCTTGGACTACTGCAATGCACTCTACGTGGGGCTATCTTTGAAGGTGACTCGGAAACTACAACTAATCCAGAATGCGGCAGCTAGACTGGTGACTGGGGGCGGCCGCCGAGACCATATAACACCGGTCTTGAAAGACCTACATTGGCTCCCAGTACGTTTCTGAGCACAATTCAAAGTGTTGGTGCTGACCTTTAAAGCCCTAAACGGCCTCGGTCCAGTATTCCTGAAGGAGCGTCTCCACCCCCATCGTTATGCCCGGACGCTGAGTCCAGCACCAAGGGCCTTCTGGCGTTTCCCTCATTTCGAGAAGCAAAGCTACAGGGAACCAGGCAGAGGGCCTTCTCGGTAGTGGTGCCCGCCCTGTGGAACGCCCTTCCAGCAGATGTCAAAGCGATAAACAACTACCTGACATTCAGAAGACATCTTAAGGCAGCCCTGTTCAGGGAAGTTTTTAATGTGTGATATTTTACTGTATTTTTGGTTTCTATGGAAGCCGCCCAGAGTGGCTGGGGAGGCCCAGCCAGATGGGCGGGGTATAAATAATAAATTATTATTATTATTATTATTATTATTATTATTATTATTATTATTGGCGTGTGCAGATAATTGACTTTTAGGGGTGATAGTTTAGAATTGGTGGAGTTGTTCCTTCCCACTCCACAACAGCAAATCCACAAGGGACCCCCTGTCATGATCGAGAATCCTTTCATGAAGCGAACTTCCTAGGAAAATTTATGGTCCAGTTGTGCATCTTAATCCAGGAGAGACATAATAAAAAATACTACTATCCATAATTTACAGAGCATTTAGCATGCAATGTGTGTTTGTTCTTATCTTCACAGGATTCCTGTGTGACAGGTTAATTTCTCCCTCTTTTGTACAAATAAGGAACTGGGGCTGTGAGCTCAGGCCTTATCCTGTAGTTTAGCTGGAATCTGAACTCAGATTTTGGAGATTAAAACAGTCTGTTTACATGCAGCAGGCTCATATAGGGCAAGTTTTCTTACCATTCACAATGCAGGTGGTTGTTTTTTTCTTTCATATTTAAATATTTCTATTGACACCTATCTCTGCTTACAGAAAATGAATTCACCAGGGAGGTTAAGCTAGACTAGAGTCTACACAAAGGATATTTGGGGGGAAAGGGATTAAAAAAAAGATGCTGTCTCCCTTGTGATTTTGGTTTTTGTGTAGATTGCAGATTGCAGTTGGCCCCTGTTGACTAGTCATGTCACCCTAAGAAACTGAAAATTAAATTTGGGTGCTTGGATTGGTCTTTCACATGATCTCCTGAGCCCGCCATTTTTGGTTAGCCCAGAGTGGCTTTTCCTTGCACTGCTGTGGGCTCATAATGTCATATTTTGGATTCCCAGCTGTCCATGGAGGTGCAGGTTAATTCTGTGTCCAGGGCAGCTGTCTACCAGCTCCACCTGGTACTCAGGCTGAGACCCTATGTACCTGCAGACTGTCTCACCAGAGTGGTGCATGCTCTAGTTATCTCCTGCTTAGACTACTGCAATGTGCTCTACGTGGGGCTACCTTTGAAGGTGACCTGGAAACTACAGCTAATCCGGAATGTGGCAGCTAGACTGGTGACTGGGACTGGTCGCCAAGACCATATAACACCGGTCTTGAAAGATCTTCATTGGCTCCCAGTACGTTTCCGAGCACAATTCAAAGTGTTGGCGCTGACCTTTAAAGCCCTAAACTGCCTCGGTTCTGTATACCTGAAGGAGCATCTCCACCCCCATCATCCAGCCTGGATACTGAGGTCCAGCACTGAGGTCCTTCTGGCAGTTCCCTCCCTGCGAGAAGTGAGGTTACAGGGAACCAGGCAGAGGCCTTCTTGGTAGTGGTGCCTGCCCTGTGGAACACCCTCCCAGCAGATGTCAAGGCAATAAACAACTATTTTACTTTTAAAAGACAACTGAATGCGGCCGTGTTTAGGGAACTTTTTAATGTCTGATGCTGTATTATTTTTAATATTCAGTTGGAAGCCACCCAGAGTGGCTGGGGAAACCCAGCCAGATGGGCGGGGTATAAATAATATAATAATAATAAATAATAAATAAATAATATATTATTTATACCCCGCCCATCTGGCTGGGTTTCCCCAGCCCTCCTTCTCAGGTGTTAAGATAAACAGAGGGGTCTGTCTTGTGGTAGTTCCACCTCCCTCAGAAGTTTGTTTTTTGGGGGGTGGGGTGGGGAGAGGGTGCTGGCCCTGGAGAAGGGATTCTGTGTGGCAGCCCTTAAATTGTAGAATTCCCTCCCCTCAGAGATGTGTCTGGCTTCTTCGGTACAGTTACAGCTTTCTTCGAATGGAAACAAAAAATAGAATGGGAAGGGACCACAAGGGTCATCTAGTCCAATCCCCTGCAATGCCGGAGTCTTTTCCCCAATGTGGGACTTGAACTCACAACCCTGAGATTAAGGGTCTCATGCTTATTGACTGAACTATCCCAGAGTTCCCAAAGATAAGGCTCTTTACATTGGACACCTGGGACATGTGTTTTCAGAATGAACCCTATCTCCGTGACTGTAACCTGTTTCAGCTGCTTTTAGTTCTGAGTGTTAAATCACAGTAACCTGCCACAGGGACATGATGGTGAAAGGTGGGCGATAAATTACATACAACTCTTGTACCTAAGTGCTGTTTCTGGCTTTGCACTGAGCAGCTGCTTTTCTGGGCTGAGTTCAAGAAATGTGTTTATTATGGATTCGACAGAGGTCTTTTTATGGCTGTGGCAGTGCAGGGCGAAGCTAACCAAAAGTTAACCCAGCAGTACAGAGGACAGCTCCCTGTTTGAAAGGTTGTTCTACCCAAGTCCACTTTATAGACAGAGAACCATAAGAAGACAAAGACCACCCTTGAATTGACTATTAACACTTTGCACTTGAGCAGGAACACCAGACACCTGGTCACCAGGTCTTCCCTGGTATGGTGAGATGAGGAGGAGGATAATACTAATATTATTATTTATGCCCCACCCATCTGGCTGGGTTGCCCCAGCCACTCTGGGCGGCTTACAGTACATATAAAACACATTACAACATCAGACATTAAGAACCTCCGGATACAGAGCTGCCTTCAGGTGTCAAGGGAGGGGAGGAAAAGGCCATCTGCTTTTATTCAGTTAGTTCTGTGTTAAAGTAGTAGTGCCGCTAATAATCATAAATTAGGAAGCTCTGCTCTTCTAGGTAACCTTTGTTGGGATCTGTCTGTCTCTATTCAAATTACAGCCACAATTTCTGAATTTGGAGGTCTCCGTCACATTTTGGTCTGGCGTGCATAAAAGCAAGTTGCGAAACTTATTGAATGCCAAAAAGTTAACAAGTGTCATAATTTGAGGCCCCCTTTGAGCCTGAGGCCCCAGGCCAAATGGCGCTTCTGGCAGCAATAAATAAATAAATAGTATGCACCCCTATACCCCCAGGTCTCAGGGCGGTTCACAACATAAAATCACAATATAAAAACACAAAATACATAATATAAACATGTCAAGGCCTGGCTAAAGAGGAATGTTTTTGCCTAGCGCCTAACGGTGTATTATATTTCAATAAGTTGCATCTTGCTTATCCAATCCTGGTTCTTTTATGCCTCATTCTTAGGTGTTTTTAAAAATTTTTGCATTGATATTATTGTTTTGTTATGGCTGATGTGATGGCCAATCAGTTTCTTAATTAAATTTTAAAATTCTCTCTGTGCTCTGAGGTAAAAAGCGTCAGGCAGACCAATATAAGTTTCCAAATAAAAGCAGTCATGATTACTGGGTATGGGGCCATTCCCTCTCCTTCTATTCAGCGATTATATTCTATGTATTGTAAGTTTTCTCTTCCTTTCTGTTGGAATTGCTATTTAGATCCCCCCCCCTTTCATTTTTATTAAAGGTTGTTGTTGCTTTTTTAATGGCAAATGGGGGCACAGCTGGGTGCTGCTGCCCTACTTGCCAAGTATAGGATAGTACTTTAGCTGCTGTAGCACAAAACACACACACTGATTTTGCTTGTTTGTTTGCTACAGCAGTACAAATTGATAAATAGCACGAGGTTGTTAGTGGATATTTATTTCTCTTTCACTCTCGCCATTAGAAATGAGTTTATTGTATAAAAACATTGTGGAGCTTAGAAAGTTCATTCTAAAAAGGAACTAGTTCTAGTTCAACTTCGACACATCCCAAAAGGAACTAAACCAAGTTCAGATTTGTCCCTTTGCAAAATGAACTAGTTTGCTTCAGGTTCAGCTCACAGTTCAATTCAAGTTCATCCAAAGGATCCTCGGTTCAGTTTCCTTCACAGGATTTAGAATATTACCAGCAGCTGTGCTGAAGTATAAAACATACTTAATAACACTAAGAAAACACACTGTGGGATGTGAATTGTTTAATTTGTTTTCCACAAAGCTTGAAGGTCCATATTGTTTAAAGCCTTGAAATGTAACATGTAAGAAAATAGCCCTGAAGAAAAGCTAGAAGTTGTTCAAATTTCTACAGCAAAACCAGTTTGATTCATGTTCAGTTCAATTATGGGAACTTCTTTCCGGTGTAGTTCAGAGATTTTTGAACTTCTTCAGTGAACTTTGTTTGAACCAAGCTACCGTAGTTCTTTTCAAGCACTGAGGGAATTGACATTATTCTACCTTTTAGGCGGCTTTGTGCCACATCCTTTATTGGAATTTGCATGAAGAAAACGGATGTCTGAAAGGTTGCAGCAACGTGTCCCGTCCTCCACAAAAAAACACCAATGTGGAGAGGCCTAAAGAGAAGAACACATTTGTGTGCTTTTTTTGGTCACTGTTGTGTACTTTTTAACACCCTTCTTCTCACACTGCATGCTATGTTAAATACACATAAGTCACACACAAGGTGTGGGAAACTCATTTGATTTTGAAGGAACAGCAACTCAGACTAGATCAGGCTCCTAATGCCAATTTCTTGCTGAAAATAGCCCCCCCCCATTACCTGGCTTCTGTTTACCCCGAACATCCTTTTTTTCTTGCAAACAGCATTTTTGAGGGCAAAATAAATAACAAGAGGCAAGCATGGGGAAGGGTTTTGTTATGTACTGAGTTGAATAGGATCCAAACTGCAGCAGTCTGATTGGTCCTAGAACAATAGGATCCAAATGCAGCAGTCTGATTGGTCCTAGAACAATAGGATTCAGAATGCAGTAGTCTGATTGGTCCTAGAACAATGTAGCAGTATGATTGGTTGGTTGGCAAGAACCACCCAATCATGCTCCAGATAGAAGTGAATCCACAACCTGATTGGCTTACAGTAGAATTCCGGAATTAGCCAATCATGTGCAGCCCATTGTGTAAATAATGTATATAAGGCAGATACTTGAGGGGACATTCATTCATTCCTCCTCACCACTATGAGCTGAATAAAGAGCATGAAATCACTTTGCGACTCTGAGTATATTTCAGGTTTCTTGACAGAAAACCTGGTCTAGAAGGAGAAGGAGACACAGAGGCCTCAACTGCCTTCTCTCCACTAGTGAATAATGCTTTCTATGGCCATAGCACCCTCTGCCACATGCTACTTTTATTGGGCCTCCTCGCTAGGGCTGGGTGATATATTGATATATCGCCCAAAACCGGTTTGAAGTCCATATCATGATACTGATTTTATAAATTTTGACCTGGCAATATATCACAAATCATAGTGTGTGTGTGCTATGCAAAAATCACAATGTGGAGAAAAACCGTGAAGCTAGCCCTAACCCATCCTTATTTCAGACATAGTGATATGTCGGAATATCGCGATTTTTCGCTGGTCATCTATATCGCAACGTTGAAAACCAGATATCGCCCAGCCCTACTGCTCGCCTCTACGTAGCTCCATCTTTACTTCAGACGTTGTAATACATCAATGTATCACAATATTAAGCTTGTGATATATCGTGATGTTGCAAAATCTTCAATCTAAGGCTCCCTCCAGTTTGGTTTTTATTGTTAGAGGTGTATTCTGCAACATATCATTGACTCAAAAATAATGCATTGGTGGGGGACACTTACTGCTTTAATTGTTGTTTTGCACTACTTCCCCTGCATTACTGCAGTATTGTTGTTGGTTTCAGGGCAGTTCACAACATAAAATCACAATATAAAAACACAAAATGCATAATATAAACATGTCAATCAGCCCAAGGCCTGGTTAACCCACACCCACCCACAGTGTGGAACATTTGTGGTATGGAATTTTCAGCTGGGAACAAAGCAAGTCTGTCCACTTTTGCAGGCGGAAACAGTATCGAAAGCAAGATCACGAATAACTGCCCTGAGATCACCTGGAGAACAAATCATGATAAAGGCACAATAAAACGAATGTCCGGAGGGACCCTAAAACCACTTCTGTAGCTACACGAGCAACCCACCTGCCAAGTTAACACCGATCAAGAACCAAAAGGGCACCCTTAGGGCTACTGGAGGGGTGGTCCTGCCAGCAGCCACCACAATTTCCAAGTTGGCATTGCTGTTAAGCCCTTGCCCCCAGGAAACCGACGCAAGCTGATGTAAGCAGGAGGCAGCCAGTGGAAATTGCTGTGTCAAACCTGGTCCCCTCTAGGAGGCCAGACTCCCGTGGAGAAGGAAGCACAGGTGTAAGGCAGGCAAGCAGCAGATGGCCCAGCATGCACTGGGCAGGTGGTCTGACAGTCTCCATCTCTGACTTGAGCGTTCGTGTTCTGGACTCTCTCTTATTCCATTCAAAGCCTCTTCGCTCAGAATTCATTTGGAGCACTGCCTGCCTGCATGTGTATGTGTGTGAAACAGACATATGGTAAAACGGAATGGGTGTGAGTGCGGCTTATATCCAGGCTTATATCCAGGTATTGTAATAATAATAATATAATAATAATAATTTATTATTTATACCCTGCCTATCTGGCTGAGTTTCCCCAGCCACTCTGGGCGGCTCCCAATCGAGTGTTAAAAACAATACAGCATTAAATATTAAGAAGAAGAAGAAGAGTTTGGATTTGATATCCCGCCTTTCACTCCCTTTAAGGAGTCTCAAAGCGGCTAACATTCTCCTTTCCCTTCCTCCCCCACAACAAACACTCTGTGAGGTGAGTGGGGCTGAGAGACTTCAAAGAAGTGTGACTAGCCCAAGGTCACCCAGCAGCTGCATGTGGAGGAGCGGAGACGCGAACCCGGTTCCCCAGATTACGAGTCTACCGCTCTTAACCACTACACCACACTGGCTCTCTTAAAAACTTCCCTAAACAGGGCTGCCTACAGATGTCTTTTAAAGAAAGTATAGCTGCTTATTTCCTTCACATCTGAAGGGAGGGCGTTCCACAGGGTGGGTGCCACTACTGAGAAGGCCCTCTGTCTTTTTTCTCCTCTCCCCCCCCTTGAAGTTTAACGGTGTGGCTTATATTCGGGCCAATACGATAGCTTTAAGTGGGTGAGGGGGGACTTCTATCAAGGCCAGTGGAACCTTTTTTCCTAATTCCATTAGCCACACGATTTTATTAAGATCAGCATTGTGAATAGAAAGGATAACTCTCCCCCTTCCTAGTTGTTGAAAATCAGCCACCTCTATCTCCCTGGTTTATTTTCTAATGTCGCATACAGTGTCAGATGCTGTTTAGCCCCTGGCACAGAGGCAGACTTTGGTCTTTCAAATTTCAGCCCAAAATTTAGCACCCCCCCTCTCATTTTCCATTCTGCTCAATTCACTACATCTTCGTTGCAACATCCTGTGACACCCCCTAGGCTTGGTGCCCAGTGTGGTAGAACCAGTTGCGCTGCCGTAAATCTGCCTCTGCCTGGGACATTAGGCATTTTCTTTTCTTTTATTATTTGCATTCAATTGAACTTCATACGAAAGGTCAGACTCTTGCTGCTTTAATCTGAAAGGAAGAGATTGATATAGAAGATTGAATTGTACCTCTAATTTGACCTGTGATCTTTCAAGCTAAATGCGTTCTTTGAAGAGCTTTATCCACAAATGAAGTTACGGTGTAAAACAGAAACATTGAAAAGAATGTGGATGGTGATTAACAATCTTAGAAAGATAAATTGATACGGCAATTAACCGGCAGAGAATCTGAGAGTGTTTACTGTCTGGCATGTTTTCTGGGAGCTTTCGTAATGTCGGGGGAAAACCAGATACGGTGACTTAGGGATAGATTTAACTTCTCTTTATTCAAACAGATTACCTCTCATAATGAGATTCTAGTGTTTACGGACTGCAGCGCACCACTATAGTTGAACTCTAACCTCTATCCCTGAAACAATCCATGACTGATATTGAGGCAACCCTTTTGGAGTGTTTGCCAAGATCTTGAAAGGATTGAGATCAAAGTTGTATATTATAGTTGGGGGGAAGAATTTCTGAACTTTCAAAACCACACATCCCATTTGGGTATGTGAGTGAGCAAAATCCCTCACCCTCATTTGGGGACATAGTATTGTTAGAACAATATACTCAAAGGTTTATATTTCACAGCTTTGCACATGCACCAAGAAAGTGCCCAACTTCATAGTTTCATGTAGTTTCACAACAAACAAGAAGAGCTTCCGTTGAGAGCCTCCGTGAAAATTAGGGGAGGAATTCAGTGTGGCGCTAAGTTAAAGTCACTTGGTGGTTGTCAGGGAACTGCCATCAGAGCCAGAGGGAGAGGGAGGGCTCCAGAGGGATTCCGGAGAGCGTCCCGGGAGGGAGAGAAGCAGCACATCTTCTGGGGAAGGAAATCAGCGTAGCACCAGTGGAGAAGGGGGGCAGATGGGGGAATCGGCGAGGTGACTCCAAGACTCCTCGCCAGGGACCAGCGGGGAGAGCACGGGTCCTCCGATGCCCACACCCTCCCTGCGCAGAAGGCTTCCGTGCAGGGAGAGTAGGCGAAGACTAGGCGTCAAAGAACTTTTATGCTGGAAGAAGTTCAAGAAACACCCACTGACGGATTCTGCAAGCGATTGAGCCAGCCACTTGGCTGTCCAGACAGAAAGGGTTCACTCAGGCAACCCACCCAGGTGTGGTGCCGATTTATGCACGAGCAACCCCTAGAACCATTACAGTGGTGCTAGCAGAATCAGTTGGGCAAGAGAAGCCATCGTGGTTCTCATGGCTGGTTACTCAACAGATTTCACTAGCCCCAATACTTCCTCTTGTGCACACCCTTCCAACATTTCTCTGATGAAAATAGGGACATCCTATTCAATTCATTGAATCATGGAATTCTAGAGTTGGGACACCAAGGGTCATCTAGTCCAACCCCCTGCCAATGCAGGAATCCATGTATACTTTTTTATTGTGGTATTATTACAGTGGTACCTCGGTTTACGAACTTAATTCGTTCCGAAAGTCCGTTCTTAAACCAAAGCGTTCTTAAACCGAGGTGCGCTTTCCCTAATGAGGCCTCCCGCCGCCGGTGCCCTTCCATTGTTCGGCTTTGAGGCAGAGTTCGCTAACTGGAAAACCTACTTCCGATTTTGTGGAGTTCGTTGCCCAAATAGTTCATTAACAGGACTGTTCGTAGACTGAGGTACCACTGTTTTATTTATTTATTTATTTATTTTATTATTACACCTCACCCATCTGATTAGGTTGCCTCAGCCACTCTGGGCAGCTTCCAGCATATGTAAAAATATAATGAAATGTTTGAAAACTTTCCTACACAGGGCTTGCCTTCAGATGTCTTTGAAAGGTTGTATAGTGGTACCTTGGGTTAAGCACTTAATTCGTTCTGGAGGTCCGTTCTTAACCTGAAACTATTCTTAACCTGAAGCACCACTTTAGCTAATAGGGCCTCCTGCTGCCGCTGTGCCGCCGGAGCACGATTTCTGTTCTCATCCTGAAGCAAAGTTCCTAACCCGAGGTACTGTTTCTGGGATAGCGGAGTCTGTAACCTGAAGCGTATGTAACCTGAAGCGTATGTAACCCGAGGTACCACTGTATAGTTACTTATCTCCTTGGCTCGGGGGTTGCGTAACTCCATTTCTCCAATGAAAACAGGGACATCCTAAGGAAAAGCGGGACATTCTGGGATCAAATCAGAAACTGGGATGGCTTCCGTAAAACCAGGACTATCACTGGAAGATAGGGACACTGGAGGGTTTGCTTGCTCAACCTGTTGCACAACAAACTTCCATTAGCATAGCTGCTGCACTGAATTTTATTTTCAGCCTTATGATTCTTACCCATACAACTAATGTAACAGACCTTGCTAGTTAAGAGAACACTGAATCTGGACCCAGGGGCTTACATTAAAACACTTCTGGGCATGCACCTACAAAGCGAAGTGATTTTGAGCCTCCCAGTCTGCCAAATGCTCTTAAAGATTCACATGCAGAATCTCACTTTACAGTCTAAGCCGAAGAACAACTTATTGGTGGGTGGGGGTACATCTCATTTGTACATCTGAGCAAGACAAATTTCTGTACTGTACCAGGTAATTGCGAGCTGCATCAACATTGGTATATGTAATTAGAAGAGCAGTAATGGAGGCATCTGAGCTCCATGCCAATAGGTACCGTCAGAGGGGCCCTGTTTTCTAACTCGGTAAGCACTAGGTTCTTAGTATGTGGAGTGGTTCTTAATATGTGGAGTGGGTCCCATTAGTGCAGAGCACAGGATGTCAGGGTGGGGTGGGATTTTGAGGGTTGGAGAGGATCCCGAGGAACGAAGCAGTGGTGTAGCAAAGTCAGGTGGTACCTGCTGCGGAAAATTTCTTGTCACCGCCCCCCTGTTTAATTTTAATTGTCTTTTGCCTGCAAAACTGGTTTGACTTTATTTCAACATTTTCTTGCAAAGGAATGTGGATTCTGGGCCTTTGATAACAAGTAGGAGACTGTGGATAGATACTTAAATCTACAGGATGTTTTGGCTTGTGTTATTTTATTCACCAAAGTTGTTGAGCTTTTTTTGGGGAGATTGCGACGAGGAGTCTGCCTGCCCCCCTATAGCTGAGGGGGACCATTTTGGCAGTGGGAATCCTGCGTGCGCCAAAGCCACAGCATCTTACAGATGTTGAGTGCCACACAGCATTTTGTCACCCCCCCAGGGGTGACACCCGGAGAGAACCACCCCCACTGCCCCCAAGTTCCCCTGGCAGGAAGAATAAAAAGGTAAAGGGAACCCTGACCATTAGGTTCAGTCGTGACCGACTCTGGGGTTGCGGAGCTCATCTCGCTTTATTGGCCGAGGGAGCTTCCGGGTCATGTGGCTAGCATGACTAAGCCGCTTCTGGCAAACCAGAACAGCGCATGGAAACGCCGTTTACCTTCCCACCGGAGTGGTACCTATTTATCTACTTGCACTTTGACGTGCTTTTGAACTGCTAGGTTGGCAGGAGCAGGGACTGAGCAACGGGAGCTCACCCCGTCACGGGGATTCGAACCGCCGACCTTCTGATCGGCGAGTCCTAGGCTCTGTGGTTTAACCCACAGTGCCACCCGCGTCCCTCTAAATATTTGCCTTTAAATATGGCACATTGATTCAAAATAAATAAAGCCTAATTGGGGAGCAGAGGATGGATATACTTGGTATACTTACTGGATCATTTATTTTTTGCATTAGAGCAGGATGCTATGTGGCAGCCTCTTTCATGTAGACATTGACTGCACCCTTAACCCTTCAGATTACAACAATGTGCTGCAGCCACTGAAAAGAACAGGAATTTTGCATCGGTCCTATTGCCCTGGTATGTACTTGCAATGTTCTGAAGTACTACCATCTAGTGGCAGCACTGAGCTTCTTGGTTTGGAACATTACCAAACTGAGAATCACATGCCCAGATTTCTTTCCTGTTCTTATCCTGTTTTATCATCTTCAGCATTTTTATGCAAAAAATTATAAGGAAACCAGAGCATTATCTACCAATACAGAATGTGTAGAGTGATTTAATTCTGCTATGTATTAATTGTTTTTTTTAGTGCAACTGAGTTCAGAGAAGATTAGTCTCTGAAGATTTATAGAATCAGGTTCGTGCTCCCTTTTAAAAACATCAGGGGACATCCCTACCCATGTTAATGTTTATTATTTTCTTTAAGCATATCACACAATTTTCACCTTACTATGTAAGAGGCCCAGTTTGGCTAACAAAGTACAGAAGGTGATAACTGTTTGTCACATTGCATTGATTCCAGTTTGTCAACTTAGGCTAGGCACACACTGTATCTTTAAAATACATTCTCTCCCTCAAAGAATTCTGGACACTGTAGGTTATTAAGGAATGCTGGGAATTTGTAACTCTGTGAGGCATAAACCACAGCACCTAAAGTTCTTTGAGGGACAGAAGGTGCTTCAAATGAGCTTTGAAGTGCGTACACAGCCAAAGTTGAATATTACTCTGTAATATGGAACGATTAATTTACATTAAAATGAATACAAAATTAGTCAAAACCTCACTGCATCAAAAACAAACCAAGATGCATTGGGAAATGTTTTGCTTTGTTATGTTGCATACAGAAGTGAGTGTCCTAGGATAAAATACATGCCAAGAGTGATTATTTTATGTTAAAACATGTATGAGAACTTGTGAGCCTTTTGCATGCAATTTAAATAAATTCACAGATGGATGCAGAAACTTGGTAGGCAACGGACATAAGAATGAAACAGAAATAAAAGTACTAGAATGAGCACATACAAAACTGATGGGGACCAGAACAGTGATGAAAGGACAGTAAATAGTAAAGTATTTATTATTTGTTTTATGTTGCCACGGAGGGGAGGTTTTCTGTCTCAAGTGCCAAAATAACTTGACCAGTTTTGGGTGATATGCACTTTGATTTGTGGGTGGGGGGGTTGTTAGCTGCTCCACCCCAAGCAGCAAAATGTCCCAGGCCAGCCCCCGCAAGAACTTCATTTACTTCAGCTGAGCGGGCAGCTTAGTGTTCAGAAAGGGATTCATGTGAGGATCTGCCCCTCCACTGAAGTGAAAGGGGACACTGATGCACAGAATGGGAGAGATCATCAGGGGGTTTGGGCTGGGTGCCCATCAATATGCGGATGATACCCAGCTCTACCTCTCTTTCAAGTGAAGGCGGTGAAGGTCCTGTGTGAGTGTCTGGAGGCGGTTGGAGGTTAGATGGCGGCTAATGGATTGAGGTTGAATCCTGACAAGACAGAAGTATTGTTCTTGGGGGACAGGGGGCGGGCTGGTGTGGGGGACTCCCTAGTCCTGAATGGGGTAACTGCCCCTGAAGGAGCAGGTGCACAGCCTGGGAGTCATTTTGGACTCACACCTGTCCATGGAGGTGCAGGTCAATTCTGTGTCCAGGGCAGCTGTTTACCAGCTCCATCTGGTATGCAGGCTGAGACCCTATCTGCCTGCGGACTGTCTCACCAGAGTGGTGCATGCTCTGGTTATCTCCCGCTTGGACTACTGCAACACGCTCTACGTGGGGCTACCTTTGAAGGTGACCCGGAAACTGCAATTAATCCAGAATGTGGCAGCTAGACTGGTGCCTGGGAGTGGCCGCCGAGACCATATAACACCAGTCCTGAAAGACCTACATTGGCTCCCAGTACGTTTCCGAGTACAATTCAAAATGTTGGTGCTGACCTTTAAGGGCCTAAACAGCCTTGGCCCGGTATACCAGAAGGAGGTGCATGAAAGGGTTAACATCTAGATAAACGTGTTATCTGTCTAAACCCAAAATTTTAATTATTTCCCCTCAAAATACACTTTTCTAGATGTACTCTCTCAAAATACATGTTTATTTTATTTTTATTTTTTATTTTACAATTTTTATACATTTATTCCTGGGAATTCCATTTTGCTAAGGAAGGGTTCTTGAGGGTACCTGTAGGAGCATCTCCACCCCTATTGTTCAGCCCAGACACTGAGGTCCAGCTCTGAGGGCCTTCTATCGGTTCCCTCACTGCAAGAAGTGAGGTTACAGAGGGCCTTCTTGGTAGTGGCTCCCACCCTGTGGAATGCCCTCCCATCAGATGTCAAGGAAATAAACAACTACCTGACTTTTAGAAGACATATGAAGGCAGCCCTGTTTAGAGAAGTTTTTAATGTCTGATGCTTGAGCGGCAGGGGAACCCAGCCGATGGGTGGGGTACAAATAAATTATTATTATTATTATTATTATTATTAATTTATTTTAGACTGAGCTGCATGTCCAGATGTGCATAAGTAGATGTAGAGTACCCATGTCCCCCAGGCTCCCCTATGGGACTCAGCCATGAATTCATTGAATTGCTGTGAATAAATGTGCCTCTCAGTCTCAATTCCTCATCAGCAAAGGGGGAATTTGCTGTACAGCCGTACGATTCTAAAAAGTAGAACCAAAGAATTGTAGAGTTGGAAAGGACCCCGATGGTCATCTAGTCCAACCCCCTGCAATGCAGGAATCTCAACTAAAGCAGCCATGACAGATGGCCACCCAACCTCTGCTTTAAAAAACTCCCAGGGAAGCAGAGGTCTACAACCTCCCGAGAGAGACTGTTTCACTGTCAAACATTTCTGACTGTCAGAAAGTTCTTCCTGATGTTTAGTCGGAATCTCCTTCCTTGTAGCTTGAATCCATTGGTTCGATTCCTACCCTACATAGCAGGAGAGTATTTTGGCATATATATAATTTACAGTTGAGAAATGTTCATTTCACATGCACCATATGGCAAAATGTGTGCAGCATATGGACAGCTTGAAGGTAAAGGTTAATAAGGTGCTAAGTGGGTTGACGGAGTAATCTCTTTTTTTCAGTGGTGGGGGAGAATCAAGTACATCATTTTGTTCTGGTGCCGAGCTTTCCCGTCAAAATTTTGAGCAATGACACGGGTGTCACTGTCAGGCAAATGAGAAAGGATTGCCTGAAAATCTCAGGAAAACTGTGAGCGACTCTTTCACCTTGCTACGATCTACACAGCAACATTGCTTCAATGGCAGAGAATCCCAATCTCTAACCTTGATTTCTGACTGTGAATCTGGCTCAGCCCTATGAGTAATCTTCTCTCTTTGGCGATCACTCGTGGATGAGTAAGATGGTCTTCTGTGAACACGGTCTTAGCAGTGAGTCCGTAAGTGATTGTGGAGGCCAGTTCTGGATCCACACGTCCTTCCACAGTGGGGTCATAGATTTCCAGACAGGAGTTGATCATGGTGAAGGTTTGCCAAGCGTGCCTTCCTCTTAGCATATTTCTCTTTTTCGCCCTGAGTTCGAGTGTCTTCAAAGCCCATGACACCTTTGGTAAAGGCTGTTTTCCAGCTGGAGCGCTCGCAGTCAAGTGTTTCCCAGTTGTTGGTGTTTATACTACATTTTTAAAAATTTGCCTTGAGACAGTCTTTAAACCTCTTTTGTTGACACCTTTGGTAAAGCACTCACAAGCCAGTATTTCCCAGTTACTACCTGAGATCTGGCGTTCATGGTGAAAATATAAAACTCCAGCTCCCCCTTTGGAGCGAGAGCTATCCCAAGCCATCTTAGGGCTGCAGTCCAGTCTTGCTAGTTTGAAGTCTGGGAATTGTGCATCTGTTTTATGAAGAGGAGGCCAGCTCAGCGACAGAGCACATACTCACATGCAGAAGCTTTGTTTTTACAATTTGATCACAGAGGAGCTGCAATTCTCAGAGTGCTTCAGCAGCCATTCCCTCTTCACAGGGAACTCTGGAAATTGTAGCTCTGTGAGGGTAATTCTAACAACTCAACAACAACAACAACAACAATTTATTTATACCCTGCCCATCTGGCTGGGTTTCCCCTGCTGCTCAAGGATCAAACATTAAAAACGTCTCTAAACAGGGCTGCCTTTAGATGTCTTCTAAAAGTCAGATAGTTTTTTATTTCCTTGACATCTGATGGGAGGGCATTCCACAGAGTGGGTGCCACTACCAAGAAGGCCCTCTGCCTGGTTTCCTGTAACCTCACTTCTCACAGTGAGGGAACCATTAGAAGGCCGTTGGAGCTGGACCTCAGTGTCTGGGCTGAATGATAGGGGTGGAGATGCTCCTTCAGGTACCCTCAAGTACCCTTCCTTAGCAAAATGCTGTTCCCAGGAATAAATGTATAAAAATTGTAAAAAATATATATACAGTGGTACCTCTGGATGCAAACGGGATCCGTTCCAGAGCCCCGTTCACATCCTGCAGCGAACGTAAGATGTGACTGCGCATCTGCGCATGTGCGAGTCGCATTTTGCCACTTCCGCGCATGTGCGTGACATCATTTTGAGCATCTGCGCATGTGTGAGTGGCGAAACCGGAAGCAAGGCGCTCCGTTACTTCCGGGTCGCCACAGAGCGCAAGCCGAAAATATTTAAGCTGAAGCGTATTCATCCCGAGGTATGACTGTAAAAAAATAAAATAAACATGTATTTTGAGAGAGTACGTCTAGAAAAGTGTATTTTGAGGGGAAATAATTAAAATATTGGGTTTAGACAGATAACACATTTATCTAGATGTTAACCCTTTCATGCACCCATGTGAGAGTCAGTAACTGTATATTACAACACTCTGTTCACTATCAAGACTGTATGGGCGGTTGGGGAATGTGCTTTCATGCTGTCCCACATGTGCAATTTACGCTAAGAAATTACTCAGCTTAGGGAGTGTAAATGGAGTGTGTTGTAATTTGTATATGCATGAATGAAGGTGTGCAGGAATGTATATATGAGCGTTGGCGCCACTTATATTCCCAAGCCAGATGCGCATACATAAAATGATAAATATGCCATTTTATTTCTACCTACATTTAAATGCTTTTCTCTTAATCCTTTGTATGAGATAATCCGTTGCATCCCCTGGGCACTTATTCATCAAAGCAACTTTAAACTTCTTCTTCGAGATCAAATGGGCTCTTTAATCCATCTGCCCACAGCTCAGTGTGCTATTGAAATTAATCAAAAGTATCAGTTAACATCTGCAGCAGGCTTCTTCCTCTGAGGCACAGTAACATTGTTGTCATCAGTAATTCTCCAAAGGATAGGGAAAAGAAGAAAAGGGGTGGGGGTAAGTCTTCTGGTGCCTTTGGCCACCTTTAGCCATTAAAATTGGTCAGCTCCTTCTGAGCTCTTTATATCTAGCTAATTCTTGATGTTTACTTCTCTTTTATAAAGGTTAAAATTTGAGTAGGGGAATCAATTGAGAGGGGGGTGGGAGAATCAACTGACTGTTGAAATATTTAATCAAATGTTGGCTGAAATATAGTCCAATCCAGTGCTTTTTTCTGGGGCATTCGCAGAGGTATGCATACCCCTAAACATTTTGTGACTCTAACGAGGGAATATATATATATATATATATATATTCTCTAGCATGGTGAATTGTCAGTTCTGTTGCTACCCCCAATGGCGGCCTCATTTCCAGTCACAGTTTCCAGAGACTCAGATGGAAGCAAGCATTTAATGTGTGATGTAGGAGTTGGAATCTAGCACTGTGATTGGTCTGTTTCATTGTTGCCACCTCCGATGGCGGCTTCCTTTCCTTTCCTGGTGTAATCCATGTTCTTTGTACTTTTGTCCATTTGCTGTATTATTTTTCCTGATCTGAGTCAAAATGAGAGTACTCCTAAACATTTTTTTTAAAGAAAAAAAAGCAAAGGTCCAATGCAATACATACGTTTCACTTGTGCCGTAAAGGTAAAGGTAAAGGGACCCCTGACCATTAGGTCCAGTCGTGGCTGATTCTGGGGTTGCGGTGCTCATCTCGCTTTATTGGCTGAGGAAGGCGGCATACAGCTTCCGGGTCATGTGGCCAGCATGACTAAGCCACTTCTGACGAACCAGAGCAGTGCACGGAAACACCGTTTACCTTCCTGCCAGAGTGGTACCTATTTATCTACTTGCACTTTGATGTGCTTTTGAACTGCTAGGTTGGCAGGAGCAGGGACCGAGCAACGGGAGCTCACCCCGTCATGGCAATTTGAACTGCCAACCTTCTGATCGGCAAGTCCTAGGCTCTGTGGTTTAACCCACAGCACCACCTGTGTCCCACTTGTGCCGTAGGACATTGCAAATACAGTAAAATGCATATTTTTTGCTGTTGCTGTTGCTGGCATCCACCTGACTCTAGAGACAATGGATTTCGCCTCTGGGGGTGAAACCAAATCACTGTGCTAGTGGCGACCTCCCAGGGGTGCATGCCTGGGAAGTGTGTATGGAGGTCCTGTGCTGCCCGAATGGCAAGACCCTCCTCTTGGTTTCACTGATGTGGTCCAAAGGAAAGCAGAGCGATACATTAGGCACCAGCTTGGCTTCAGGAGTTGCCGGAAAGAGGCGTACAAGATGCCATCCATCCGTCTTAGGAGGCTCTACTTCCAGATTTGTGTAGGGTTTACTCCTTAGGCTTTTCTTGTCCCGAAGGTGCCCCACAAGGCAGCAGGTAAAAATGTTTATTAGCCTAGATATAAATCAGATAAATGCACCTTCTGTGCAAAAAGCAATGAAAATTAAAATAAAATTAAACACCTCTTTAGATTTAGCTTGCTCGGATGATGTCAGATAATAGCCAGGCATTGAAAGCGTTATTTATTGGAACAATATAAGCACCAGAGATGATTTTTCTAACTGCAGTCAATGTAGCCTTCTAGAATCTAGAGGATCCAGTCCCATTCAAAAGGTGTACAAAGCCACATGGGAATCTTCCTCCCACACAGATACAATGGGCTGAATGGCAGTCTTGGCATTCTGAGCATGTGCAACCTGTGGCATGCCACATTTTGTTTACAAACTTTCTGGCCCCATGAAAGAGCGCCAGGACATAAGGGTGAAATGTACGTGCAGAGTATTTATGTCCCTTTGTGACGGTGATGTTTTTCTTGCATTTATTGTGATCTGGTGCCCTGTGCTCTTGTAGAAGCTACACTCCTTCAGAGGTGGGCTGGAAGGAGATTGTAGCCACAACCGTCACTGACTCTGCCGTACACTCTCTCCAAGCGCTTTTGCCTGGCTGGACTGTGCCCTTGAATTATGATCATGCTTATCGTTTGGATGGAGGATGGAGTAATGTGAAGCAGAGTGGGACATTCGTGTGTAGAAAACTTGTGACTTTTATGAAGCTAGAACGTAGCCTGTCTGTACAAAGGGAGGAGTCACAACTGTTGCTCCTCCCACTTGGCTTTCTGGCCCCTCCCACTATTGGGAATAAGCTTCCAGATACTTGTCCACAAAGGAATATGCCCTTTGGAGTGAAAAAGGGTCCCCCACCCCTGATTTATCATCTTGGAGGCACACCCATGCGTTGTTCTTCCCATTCACAGCTGTTCACCTTAATCACGCTGCCACCAGCTTAACTAAATGGTTAGACTTGATTTAAAGCAACACCCAGCGATGCTGCAACTGCAGCTTTTAGATGGAACATAATGAGAACGAGCCATAATGAGCAAATATTTATGTCAATCATGTGGCGCCTCAAAACAATTTCACAATATCCACTTCACTTCCAATTACTTATACAGCCGAGATGTAACGACGATTGAGTAGCTTCTTGTTATAGGGTAATGATCTGCCGATGTCAAAATAGCATTCGCGGAAATTACTTGTGTTGCGCCAAGTGATTAATGAGATAGGCATAGCCCGTTTCCTCCACTGAATGTTAATGGGTGCAGGAGAATTTTCCCACAGTGCCGTTATCGGAAAGCTGGATTCTGATGGGATTTTGTGTACAGGTCATTTTGCATCACAGCCAATCCGATGCCAAGTCCGTTCATTAGGACACTGTAGCCGTCTGCTGCTTAACTTTTCTTTCCTCAGCCTGCAAAGACATAGAGTCTGGATAAAATGCTTCTTAAACCTTGTGTCCGCCAATAAGTCATTCAGCACAATCAGGCTGCTTGATGTGGATTGCGTTTTGCAAGGCTGGCGAAGTCAAGATAAGAGAATGCGACCCAGAATGAGAAGTAAGCAAGCATGTTAATGACACCTGCTAAACAGTCCCAGGTGTTCCTTAAAGCAATGATGGTAAAAGTGCTTTTGAAAGGTTCGTATCAATATTATTATTATTATTATTATTAATTGTGCCCCACCCATCTGACTGGGTTGCCCCAGCTACTCTGGGCAGCTTCCAACATATATAAAAGCATAATAAAATGTTACACATTAAAAGGCTTCCCTATACAGGGCTGCCTTCAGATGTCTTCTAAAGGTTGTTACTCATCTCCTTGACATCTGATGGGAGGGTGTTCCACAGGGCGGGCGCCACCACCGAGAAGGCCCTCTGCCTGGTTTCTTGTAGCTTCACTTCTCTCAGTGAGGGAACCACCCAGTGGCATAGCGTGGGGGGTGCAGGGGGGGGCCCGGCCGCACCGGCCACAACATCTGGGGGGGGGGGGCGCTCGCACTCGCACTCGCAGCTCTCTGCCCCTACCTGGCTCACTCACTCTCTCTCACTGCAGTGCTGGCTGTGCGAATCTGATCCGAGCTGCCGGGTCGCCGCCCACTGTGGAGGGGAGGGTGCCAGGCGTGCGGTGCGGTGCGGAGAGAGAACGAGGGACTATCTGGGGGAAAGACAGTGCAGCAGGGGGGGGGCGCAAATTACTTGCCTTGCCCCGGGTGCTGACAACCCACGCTACGCCACTGGAACCACCAGAAGCCTTTGGAGCTGGATCTGTGTCCGGGCTGAACGATGGGGGTGGAGGCACTCCTTCCAGTGGATTTACTCTGAGTAGGACTAACATTGGGTACGACCCATGGCCACTGACCCTTTAGTCCAAGCAGGATTTGGATGTGCCAGGCATTCAGAGGTTGTTGTAAGGGCCCTAGCTGGTTAGGGGCATATGCTGGCTGCGTCCCCATGTATGCCCTCACCTCTTTCCCCAGTGAAGGGGAATTCTAACTACATTCAGTTGGATGTGGTTGGAATCCTCCAGGTGATCAGGAGTTCTACACAATCTTCCACCAGACCTTTGCAACAATGGTTGAGAATGGTTGAGAATGGAGGGGCTGAAGCTTTTAGGGGGTGGGCACATGCCCCATACAAATTTCACTCCAGCAATGCTTCTTCCCCCTTAAATGCATGAAATTAGCCCAGAAAAACACACAAAGGGTCCATGCATTTGCTTGACGCCTAAGAGAGGCAAGAAGCAAAAGTCTACCGAGAGTTAGTAGTTGAGATGGCTTTGTGGAACCTGCAGCCTGAGAGGTTCATCATGATAATGTCCCACCATGAAGCAAAGATGGGAGAAGGCTGTTGCCTTTTTGACCTCCTTGTCGGCCTCCCATCAGTATCTAATTCACCACTGTGGAGAACAGAATGGTGAACTAGATGGACCTTCAACGTAACCCAACAGGACTCTGAGGACGTCTGAGGCATAAGACTTTCTTGAATAATCAGCAAATCAATTTAACACCAATCCTAAATGACCTCAGTTGCTATGTATCATGGCTGCTGTGAAACCTGCTTGAATGTGTCACAGCCCTTACCTGCTGCTAATAAACATAGAAATAATGCTAATTCAGTGACAAGATTCTCATTTGTGGCTTTGTCGAGTTATGTTGTATGTAGTCCCAGTGTTGTCTTCAGATCTTCGAAAAGTTTTTCATGTTTGTCCACAAAGTTGAGGCTTCATGGTGTGAATTCCAGACAACCTGTTCCTTGTTTCTTTGTGGGGAGACCAGATGATGTTGACCACTTATGGAGCATTCTGATTGGTTTGTGGGGGAGGTTAGATGACGTTTCATACAAGCAAGAGTTGCCTTATGTTTCCCAGCACATTTCCCCATCACTTTCCTTACTGCAAAAAGTCTGATCTCTTCAGGAGGCGGGTTTGTTTTTCAGGACCTCCCAATCAACTCTAGTTGTGCAACCTGAATTTGCGGGTGTGTGATCAAATCCCATCTGAAAAATAATGACAGTCTGGAAGCATCCAGTCTCTCTGCATTTTCTTTATCCCCCGGAGTAGCATGAAAATGTGTTACTGGATGAGGCTCAAGTCTTCATCTGCTTCAGCATTCTGACTGTGGCCAGCCAGATGGTCACTGGAACCAGATGAAGTATTTTTTGCGAGCTTTTTGTTCCCGTACCCAGTTCTGTTACTACTCAGCTTATATATACGCTTAACTTCTTTAAATGAACTTTTCCCCTTCATGGGTTGAGAGGCACATTATACAGCTGTGTCTCTTTTAATTACAAATGCCGTTTTTTAAAAAAATCTGTAGTGCCCTAGCAAGCAGGAAAACAGCAGGTGAAGCCACATTTGCTGCGACTGCATGACTCAAATTAGTCTTTTGGGGTAAATGGATATAAAGCAATTAAGGTTGTGGCTGTAGCAGCAATACACGTGTGCCAAGAAAACTCTTTGTGAAACAGATACCGATGAGGACAAAAAGGTGTAAGGTTTGAAGATACTCTGGCCATTATTCCATCTAGCTCAATATTGTGACTCTCCAGGAATTCAGACAGGAGCTTTTGCTATCTGTGGTTGGAGGTGCCAGAGATTGAGACTTCCTAAGTGTAAGGCTCAGTGCGAGAGCATCTACCTTGCATGTGGAGGGGCCAAAGTTCAATTCCTGGCATCTCCAATCTGTCCCAGTCTGAAACCTTAGAGCAGGGGCCAGCAAACTTTTCCAGCAGAGGGCCAGTCCACTGTCCCTCAGACCTTGTGGGGGGCCGGACTATATTTTGAAAAAATATATATGAACAAATCCCTATGTCCCACAAATAACCCAGAGATGCATTTTAAATAAAAGGACACATTCTACTAATGTAAAAACACCAGGCAGGCTCCACAAATAACCCAGAGATGTATTTTAAATAAAAGGACACATTCTACTCATGTGAAAACACACAATTCTGGGACTGTCCGCAGGCCAGATTTAGAAGGCGATTGGGCCGGATCCGGCCCCCCGGCCTTAGTTTGCCTACCTGTGCCTTAGAGAGATGCTGCCACTCACTGATAAGCCAATGTTTCTGCCAGTGAATGGTTCCATTGTCTCCTTGTCTTTATGTAGTACGATTTTGTTGAGTTAAGGAATGACTAGTGACAGTGGTGACGCGGGTGGCGCTGTGGGTAAAAGCCTCCGCGCCTAGGGCTTGCTGATCGAAAGGTCGGCGGTTCGAATCCCCGCGGTGGGGTGCGCTCCCGTTGTTCGGTCCCAGCGCCTGCCAACCTAGCAGTTCGAAAGCACTCTCGGGTGCAAGTAGATAAATAGGGACCGCTTACTAGCGGGAAGGTAAACAGCGTTTCCGTGTGTGGCTCTGGCTCGCCAGAGCAGCGATGTCACGCTGGCCACGTGACCCGGAAGTGTCTTCGGACAGCGCTGGCCCCCGGCCTCTTTGAGTGAGATGGGCGCACAACCCTAGAGTCTGTCAAGACTGGCCCGTACGGGCAGGGGTACCTTTACCTTTATCTTTTAGTGACAGCGGTTGGTGATCGGGTGGGAGATATTGGAAGAAGAAGAGTTTGGATTTGATATCCCGCTTTATCACTACCCTAAGGAGTCTCAAAGCAGCTAACAATCTCCTTTCCCTTCCTCCCCCACAACAAACACTCTGAGTGAGGCTGACAGACTTCAAAGAAGTGTGACTAGCCCAAGGTCACCCAGCAGCTGCATGTGGAGGAGCAGAGACGCGAACCCAGTCCCCCAGATTACGAGTCCACCGCTCTTAACCACTACACCATACTGGTGATCAAGTGGGTGGTGTGTTTCTGGTGGAAATGTGGGAATAGAATGAGATGTGTGCTATTGAATGATAACCTGGATAGCTCAGTCGGCTAGAGCGTGGTGCTGATGACTCAAAGGTTGCAGGTTCGGTCCCTGTATGGGACAGCTGCATATTCCTGCACTGCAGGGGGTTGGACTTTGATGATCCTCAGGGTCCCTTCCAACTCTATGATTCTACAATTCTATGAGTTGCGGGCACAGTCATACCTTGGTTCTTGAACGGAATCTGTTCCGGAAGTCAGTTCGACTTCCAAAAACATTTTAAAACCAAGGTGTGGTTTCCGATTGGCTGCAGGAGCTTCTTGCACTCAGTCAGAAGCTGCGTAAGCTGCGTCGGACATTCGGCTTCCAAAAAACGTTCGCAAACCAGAACACTCACTTTTGGGTTTGTGGTGTTCGGTAGCCAAAACGTTTGAGTCGCAAGGCGTTTGAGATCCAAGGTACGACTATATTATATTGTGCAGATATAAGGCGGCATTTGGATGCGACGAGTGTATTAGTGGGGCAAGTGGGGCATTTTGTGGGCTGGATGTGGAATCGCTGGCCCTAAACATGTTTCACAATGTGCTGCTATGTTTTTGTTTTGGGAGATTGTGTTGCATTGCATTGCAATTTCACAGTTCCGTTATTGTATTTGTTTTTCATTGTTGTATTTGTTTGTTTTTGGTGAACTGCTTCGAGACTATATTAAGTATTACGCAGAATATATGAATATATTAAATAAGCAAACATCCTATGCATATTTACTCAGAGGTCGGTCCCACTGTGTCCAAAGGCTTTTACTCCCTAGTAAGCTCACTTAAGAATGCAGTCTTAGGCTGTAACCCAGTGTACACTTCCCTGAATGCAAGTCCCGTTAAACTTAGTGAAATATTTCTAAGTATGCATGCATGAGCTTGAGCTACATATCATTTCCTAAACCTTCTCCTGCCCATGATACAAAAGAAGCGTTTTAGATTCTTCTTGCTTTTACTATCTGTTGTTTTATTAAATTGTGGCTTGGGAAATCTATTTTGGCAAGGAGTTTCGCTTTTTGTGTACTTTCAGATCTGCCTTGCATGCTCTTGCATGCTAATGCTTTGGATAGGCCTACGCTTGAATTCTACACACATCTCAAAAAGAAAGTATTCACAATATGGGCAGTCTGCAGTTGCGCCGCTGGGTGGCACTGTGGTTCAGCAAAAAAAACCACAACATTGAAGTTGACCGAGGCAGCGTTTTGAAACAGACTGAAATACACCTTGCATGTTGTGAGACCAATCTAGTTGTACTTTATATGAACCACCCGCTTCAGTTCTGTACTCATGTGGGGTTGCCAAAGGGGATGTGGTGGCAGGAAACAGATGTGTGTGGAGTTAGGTCCAGATGAAAAGGAGCAAGGGAAATGTGGGCACTTCAGCCCCTTCGATTTTGGATGATGGATTCAGCATCATCAAAGAGTTTTCTTATGTAGCCTAAAAGTGCTATTCAGTATCCCAAGTGACTGTAGCTGTTGAAAATAGTCTGTTGGTGGCTCAGTTCTTACGTAATGTTGGGATGCGGGTGGCGCTGTAGTCTAAACCACTGAGCCTCTTGGGCTTGCCGATCAGAAGGTTGACGGTTCAAATCCACACAATGGGGTGAGCTCCCGTTGCTCTGTCCCAGCTCCTGCCAACGTAGCAGTTCGAAAGCACACCAGTGCAAGTAGATAAACAGGTACAGCTGCAGAAGGAAGATAAATTGTAGAGTTGGAAGGGAGCATGAGGATCATCTAGTTCAGCCCCCTGCAATGCAGGGATCTTTTGCCCAATGTGGGGACTCGAACCCACGACCTTGAGATCAAGACTTTAAGTTAGGAATGTGATGTCCCAAAAGGCCAAGCATTTATTTCATTGAAATCACACATCTTCTGGTGTGAAGTGGATAATTTTCCTTGCCCATTTCCCTCCCACAATGCAGGCCTGAATCCATGGATCCAGGACAATCGGTCTCATCCAGAAATGTCTGCAGTTGGTTCCGTCACAATTAGTTTCTGCAGGAAGGCAGTACCGTATTTTTCGCTCTATAAGACGCACCCGACCATAAGATGCACCTAGTTTTAGAGGAGGAGAACAAGAAATATTCTCTCCCTTGGCTAAAGTGGTGCTTCAGGTTAAGAACAGGTTTCAGGTTAAGAACGGACCTCTGGAACGAATTAAGTACTTAACCTGAGGTACCACTGTAGTGTCTTTGCATGCGGATCAGAGTTATAGGCTGGATCTAGACACACACACACACACGCACACGTTTCAGGAAAACACGTTGTAAACCTCATAATGGGAAAACACGTTGGTGAAAAACTCCACAGCGCCATCTGGTGACACGGTGTTATAACGCATTTAAAACACATTTTCTTTACTGATGTAGCTGACTCCATAGTCCGAATCATAGTTATAGTCACTTATAATCTAGAGGTTCAGGAGGGGAAAACCCCACCCCTACCCTTGCTAATCATGTTGGAGGAAGCAGAGTAGCTCATTTAGGTGAAGGAACACTCTGGTCCTAAACATCCACTGCCTTGTGGGATATATTTGGGAGAAGGAAAGGCTAAGGAGTATACCCTACACCAGGCATCCCCAAACTTGGGCCTCCAGATGTTTTGGGACTACAATTCCCATCATCCCTGACCACTGGTCCTGTTAGCTAGGGGTGATGGGAGTTGTAGTCCCAAAACATCTGGAGGGCCAAGTTTGGGCATGCCTGCCCTACACAAATCTGGAGTGGAGTTCCTAAGACAGTTGGATGACACATTGAACACCTCCTTACGGCAACTCCTACAGCCCAGCTGGTGTCAAACATATTGCTCTGATTTACTGTGGACCATGTCAGTGAGGCTGAGAGAAGGGTCTTCTCATCTGGGCAGCCCAGGACCTCCATACACATTGCCCGGGCTTGTGCCCTGGGGAGGTCGCGCTGGTGTTGCTAATGCAGCCGTTTGACTTCACCCCCAGAGGCACACTCCATTGTCTCTTGAGCCAGATGGCTGCCAAAAACAACAAGCCGAATCAGCTAGCGGTTAGGCAAGTCAGAGCTATCACTGTGCAACAGCGCTTTGCAACCCCTTCCAACCAGAAGTACCCCCAACGAAAAGAGTTATTTTGAGTTGCATTCCTTTTACCATCCCTGATTAGAACAACATCTGTGAGTGCCTTAAGAAGAAGAGCTTATGAAACAGAAGTATCAGACAGTGAATAGAGAATTTGCAGCGCCAGGAGTCTTGAAGCAATTAAGAATATACAACTGCCGCTTTAGCTCCCACTTGGAATATTTTATAATAGCTGTGTTTTCTTCAGCCCCTCTCCCCAATTTCGAGTTGCATGGGAAACGGCAGTGTGCAAAATACTGCAAATTGCTATGCTTCTGTACTCAAACATAGTTTCTAGCAGAGGGAAAAATCCTTGTCTGACCTTTGTGTGGTTGCGATTCATTTCCTTAGGGCGAACAGCTGTTTGGTAGCAGTTGCTGCCTTTGAATATACTGATGCGACAGTGTTCTAAAAACAACAAAAAAAAAACCCCACACAAAATAAATGGCACACTCATCGTTGCAGTAACTGCAATAACTGAGTCTAGTGAGCCAGAATCTTGGATAGTATAAAAACAGGCATATTGTCAATACTGTGTGACATCAAATGGTCGTTGCTCTGCAGCGTTTTGTAGAGGGATAGGGCATAGGCAATGGTCTTCCCTCAAGGCAGCATAAGACTTTTGACAGATCTCATGACGACAAGCGGAGGGGCAGATTGCAACGGCCTTTGGAGTTTCACTCCCTCTGTAATATTAGCCCCATTCAGGCCTTTAGCCTGATCCTTAGGGGTCTGGGAATGTATATACTGCCCCCATCTTACAACCTCCATGTGTTTCTTATTAAGGTGCAAAAGGAGCTTCTATGCATGCTTACCCGGGTGTGTAACATTATTGCAGTCAAACCAGTAATTCATGTTTTGCCAGATAGGCACTCGGAGGGGCTGAGGCTCACAGAGCCTTCCTGTAAATTTCCTAGAAAGAACTTTGTGAGATCACTTCCTTTGTCTTCCTTGGCCGGAAGCTGTAACACTACATAATTCCTGCCTGCCTGGGAATCCTCCCCTTCCTTCATCATGCTTCCAAGGTGATCACATGTGCATCTCTGAGCCCTGCAGCTCAGACACCTTTTTAGAACGTTCTGTTACTTAAAGGTAAAGGGACCCCTGACCATTAGGTCCAGTTGTGGCTGACTCTGGGGTTGCGGCGCTCATCTCGCTTTATTGGCCGAGGGAGCCGGCGTACAGCTTCCGGGTCATGTGGCCAGCATGACTAAGCTGCTTCTGGCGAACCAGAGCAGGGCACGTTTACCTTCCCACCAGAGTGGTACCTGTTTATCTACTTGCACTTTGACATGCTTTCGAACTGCTAGGTTGGCAGGAGCAGGGACCGAGCAATGGGAGCTCACCCCGTCACAGGGATTCGAACCGCCGACCTTCTGATCGGCAAGTCCTTTTGTTACTTACCTGGTCGTCCCTTTTGTTACTTACCTGGTTGTTTTAAACCTGCCTTCATTTTGCTACTGTAACTGCTGCTTCAAGACCCTAGATTATATAAGCAAGCACTACTTTAGTTGCTTCGTAAAACGACGTGTGTGTGATTATTGTTTTTAAGCGGGGGAAAAGGAGTAATACTAGGAAAATCCAGTCTGCCTTAAAGCATCCTGGATTATTGTTTGAAGGTTAAATCAACCTTGTCTCAGCTTCTGAGTTTAAGCTGCCAAGGATGGTACTCACAAATGTGACTGAGGAAGAATAAAGAAACAATATATCCTCTCCCTAGTGCCTAAATCCATTCCTACAGTGGCGACATTGAAAGTGAGGCTTGTAGGTGTCGCCCTGCACCTCTGGACTCTTTTAACCATTGTGTGTTCAGGCTAATGCCCCAAGACAGCTTCTGACTTGGGCAAAATAGGCCAGAGGAAGTGTGGCGCAGCTGTTCTTCCTATTCCCAACCCACCTTTGCAGAGGTATGGTTCAGACACCAGCTTCTCACCACCGTAAGAGGAGGTTGTGGAGGCTTCCTTTGTAGCAGAAGTAGCAGCTCTGATGAGGGAGTTTTTGTTGAAGACATTTGCTAGGAGAGAAAGAATTGTACTTGCCCTCAGTGACCCCAAGGCCTCTCAGTCTTCCGGTCAGCTGCTATTTGACATTGTCAAAAAACTGTCATGTTAATTGTGTCCACACTCCGATTTTATATCACCTGAGGCTGACCATTTCGTTAGACAAACGGAGGTAATTGCTTTAGGTGGTTGGGGCTCATGGGGGCTAAATTAGCACCCTGCTCTATCTACCTAGCTCCCCATTGACTTGGTTGTGGTGCCATCGCTGCCCAGCTCTTGTAGGGCTCTCTAGGCAGGTGTTTATTGTTGGGAGGAAGCACGTGGAACTGAAGGGAAGTGCTGTTTTAGACCTGTGTTTCACATATGGCATTCAGCTATGCCACCTTTTGAAAGTGTGGATTGCGTAAGCGTTTTGTGACATTGCATACGGGAAGGAATACGCAGGGTGAGTTGGAGGGGGCTGGGCCTTGAAGCTCTTTGGGTCTCAGACATGGTTGATAAAACACCCAAAACACCATCTTCATATATTTTTTTCTTTCAGTTTAACTTTTATTAAAAGAGGTTCTAAGGTACTGTACTGTATCCAGCACATTATATTTATTACCAAAATTATTAACAAATATACAAAACTTATATATGGAATATTTATTACATCCATTTTATTCCTCTATAATACTGCATTTGTTCAAGTAGGTTACCTACAGTGTAAACTTCCCTCAGTTTGATCTCGCATAGTTTGGGAAAGCCCCTCTTAACCCCATATGGTTATCATATAATTTTCTTTTTCTTTATTTGGCTTTCACTGGTTGTATCTGATTTTCACATTTGGCACATGGAAGAAACATCGACAGTGCAAAAAGAGGCATCTCCCCCCCCTCCCCCGGTTTAATTCCGAGTCACAGTTTTTAAAAGCCGAGGAGACTCAAAATACATTAATTTGATATTAGTATTAATGCATATGACACACAGGTCAGTTGTTATTCAAGCTGAGTGCATTCAACTGCTTCCCACATCCCATCACTCAGACTCTTCTGCTGTGCAAGATTGCAAAAGCCAGGGCCCTTTTTGGGGAGCTGAAGGGCTCTTGCTGGTGACAGAAACCCCCCAGTTTCATGTTTTGTGTTCTATTGTCTTGTGCCTTCTTGAATTTGCCAGCGAGCGACCGCTTTGTAAACCGAGTTAGGAAAGGAGGGCATCCTCCATTTGGGAAGGCTTTCTGCAGACAATTTCCTCGAGAACTGAAAATTACGAGTCTTTGCACCCAGATGCAAAGAACATAATAAGCTGTCATGGGTTTAAAAAAAAAAATCTGCAAAAGAGAATAGTGTCATTCTATATCAGGAGTGCAGCTTTCAAGTGTAGCCATTAAAATAAAGAACCACCCAGGAAATGCTCCCAACCCACCCCTTTTCTCTTCTGTTTCTCGTCGTTTACAAATGTAGCTTAATGTAACTGAGTAAAGCTGATCCAGAGAGAACTCTTACTTATTTCCACTCCTCTTCCGCATTCTCCCTCAAGCACCATATTGCTATTTGTAGGAGGCCACCGCGCCCGTGTCCTCAACATCTGATTGAGTACAAATTCGGATGGCTGCGCCGAGTACCCGAGTAGTACTCTGCCTCCGCATCTTTGTTACCAAAGGGCCCCGTTCCCTTCTGTGGCGCCGTACATTTCGGCCAGCTTTTTGAAGCGGGGCCCCCAGTCCGTCAGGTAGTCGTAGCTCTGCTCTGAGTCCGTGGACGCAGACTGCAAGGAACTGAGCGACTCGGCCACAGAGCCGTTGCCCTCAAACATGTACGTCTGGAGAGAGTCAAAGGGAGGGGCCCAGAGGTCCATGTCAGCTTCGTAGAGCTTGGCCAACACGTAGCTATGAACGCTGCTGTCCACCGTGCAGGCTTGAGGAACGTATCTGGAGAGGCTTTCGATTTCCGGCATCATGTCCTGCCTGCTCTTCAGCACCACTTGAGCCTCCCTCGGGTTCCACAGGGCCGCGATGTCAAAGGCCTCGGTGTCTTCCTCCCCACCCCCCTCGTCGTCGTACCGCACGATGTTCTCGTGGATGTTCTCGTCTTCGTCAATGATATACGGCTGCTTCCTGTGCCTTCTCATGGACAAGATCAGCAGTACCAGCACTAGAGGGAGCAAGCCAGAACGCAAGACTTTTAGAGCACAGTCAGCATCACAGTGTCCCTCGGCCAAAGCTGAAGGCCTCCACAACAGATGCTGCCCACCCTTTCCCACCGACCATTCTTGCCCTTGATGTAGCAGCATGGTGGCAAAGGACAAAGCAAAACCAAACAGCATGTAAGTGGCAGGACTGGGCAATATTTTAAGATGGGTGCACAGCATTAGACTTAAAGCAAGCAGTATTGAGGGATGCAGATTTTACCCTGGGGGTATCTGCTACCTCATTCTGTGCTAAATGCTAAGGGAGTGCTTGCTGCATTTACCTTCTCAGTTATATCTAGTTCATGGAAAGGTCAGTTGAGTTTTGCAGATCGCTTCTAGTTCCAAGCAGGCATTTTTTTGAAGGTCTCATTAACACTGTGAACATAACCCAGTTTTCATGAAAAGGGAAATGTCAATTGCAGCTTGAAAAACAGGAGGCCCAAAATGCCCATGGCCACTTTCAAGGCCAAACAAGTCACTTGCCACCCCATACGACGGTGAATTATCGTAGCTATTGCTTAGGGTTATGGTAGCAAAACTGTACCTGCAAGTTGCTGGAACATGCCCTAAATCAAATACAAGTCAAATCAACTAAGAATAGTACTTTACACAAAACGTTAATGAGAAAGCCTTTTTGAAAGCTTGCCTATTTTTAGAACATTGCTTTTATTGGCACTGCATTCTAGTAAGCATGGTAGCCGCCTCTATTGTGCCTGAAGAACAGATGGTGTTACTCAGTTTAAGAAACGGTACGTATATTTACCTAGCAAGACAAAGATGCAGGCTAGAATGGCAATAAGAGCTCCTCTACTCAGGCTGACAGGGAGCACATAGGCCTCTGCATTGCAGGACATCACAAGACCCTTGTCGTCGCAGCTGCAAACGTGAATGGTTACTGTCCCAGTGCTACTCAGCATGGGACGTCCGTTATCAACTATCAGGATAGGAAGGTAAAAGATGTTCTGCTCATGCTGCCGGAAGCCTGATCTCCTGGTTAAAATCCAAGCTGTGTTGTCTAGAAGGCGGGGGAAAATAAAAGATGTCAATATTGATTTGCAATGTAAAAAAAAAAAAAATCAATTGGAGGTAGATGCTATTAAACTATTTTGCTTTGAATCCATACATTTAGAATACTAGATTTACTTTGGCCTGCTGCTGCTGTGCGTACCTTGTGTGAATGTGAATGTTGGCAGAGGAGAGAAAATGAAGCATGTGACAAAATGCTAGAGAAACACACAGCTCTAAGATACTAGGATTTGCACACTGACATGCACACTGAATTCAGACCTTTTTCTCTCTTTACTATCAAACTTGTGCTTCCACTTTCTCAGACGTTGGAGGGTGTACATTTGACCGAAGTAGAGGGCTTGGGGTTGAGCTGGAGTTTAGCTAGATTTATTGTCAAAGTCTCCTGATGGCTAAGCAGGATGAAAAGCAAACCAAGGTGGTTTCTTAGAGGTTAGCAGCATTTATCCCTTTCCATCCCTTTTATTTATTTTTTTGACAAGCTTAATGTCAGGGCAGGCATCTGGTGCACCGACCGCTATGGAAATTTCCAGGCTTGTTGACAGATTGACAATTCAAGTGCAATGCATTTGTGCCAAACCTTGTTTGCGCACGATAAGATGCCACAGTGATTTGATGCCATAAGTATTGTTTGCAAGTAACATGATGGGATAAGACATGGATGTCAGAAATCTAAGCACTCTCTCTTTTTTATGTTTCAGCACTGGATAGCGGCCGTTGCAGTATTCTATCACTTAAGAGAGACAGACATTCCCCTACCGAATTGGCATGAAAAGTAGGTATCTCTAAATACTGTATATACTGAAATCTACTCTGTTGGAAAATGTTTACTTGTGCCAATTCTGTACCCATACATACACTGCCAAGACTGCTAGGAAAACAACCTGCTTTGGCATGGCCAGGTAATAACAGACACGAGTGCTGATCATATAAGTCTTGTCCAGAGAGCATAAAGTTACATCCCTTGCCAAGAGTGGTCAATAGTGGCGGTAGCAACCATATAATATGGGTGCTCAGCACTTGCATACACTGCTGCAGTGACACGGATCCTGACCGAAGGGAACTAGCAGTTTGGTGGCAGACGCATCACAGTGGTAATGCATGACCTGGGCGGGCAAATATACAAATGTTTTTGCGAGCTAAAATGATCGTTCTATGCATCTGAAAATTGATTTTTGTTTCTGCAAAGTCAACCCTGGCACTATTGGTGAGGGCCAATCAGTGTATATGCCCACTTTATAGTGATAGTTATTGAAGAGTATTTGCATTGTACAGTGCAGGGTGCAATCCTACAGGGCCTGGGAGTTCTTGAGTTCATAGAATATTTTGGACCTCTCTATGAGGGCAGGGACGCGGGTGGCACTGTGGGTAAAACCTCAGTGCCTAGGACTTGCTGATCGCATGGTCGGTGGTTCGAATCCCCGCGGCGGGGTGAGCTCCCGTCGTTCGGTCCCAGCTCCTGCCCACCTAGCAGTTCGAAAGCACCCTTAAGTGCAAGCAGATAAATAGGTACCGCTTTATAGTGGGAAGGTAAACGGCGTTTCCGTGTGCTGCTCTGGTGCCAGTTCGCCGGAGCAGCTTCATCACGCTGGCCACGTGACCCGGAAGTGTCTGCGGACAGCGCTGGCTCCCGGCCTCTAGAGTGAGATGAGCGCACAACCCTAGAGTCTGGCAAGACTGGCCCGTACGGGCAGGGGTAAAAGGTAAAGGTACCCCTGCCCATACGGGCCAGTCTTGACAGACTCTAGGGTTGTGCGCCCATCTCACTCAAAGAGACTGAGGGCCAGCGCTGTCCGAAGACACTTCCGGGTCATGTGGCCAGCGTGACATCGCTGCTCTGGCGAGCCAGAGCCGCACACGGAAACGCCGTTTACCTTCCCGCTAGTAAGCGGTCCCTATTTATCTACTTGCACCCGAGAGTGCTTTCGAACTGCTAGGTTGGCAGGCACTGGGACCGAACAACGGGAGCGCACCCCGCCGCGGGGATTCGAACCGCCGACCTCTTGATCGGCAAGCCCTAGGCGCTGAGGCTTTAACCCACAGTGCCACCCGCGTCACGGGCAGGGGTACCTTTACCTTTTATGAGGGCAGAGGGGGAGGTCCTGATACCAGAGGTCCTCTCTGGTTAGCACCAAAGGTTTCCACTGCCCTGCCTGTCCTGGGGCTGAAAATGGGGTGGCTTGGTGACAGTGTTGAAGACCAGTCTGGGGCCAGCAAGGATCTCTAGGATCCTAAATTCCTATATCAGCCTAAGAGATGGGGGACTTATTTCCCTCCTAGAGGGAGAGAATGTAGAAGGGGGGGGGGGAGGCACAACCCACCAAGACTTAAGAAATAGTGGGAGTTCTACCACAATCTCTCCTGCCCCATTTTTTTGAAAAAAATAATAATCAAATTTTATTTTAATTGCTCTACTGATTATAAAGTAATAAATACCAAAGTTTCTATTTTATTCGGACATCTAGCATTTCTAAAACCAAACATTTTCCTGATTCACTGTTCTGAGATCCCCCCCCATTTAAAAGATGACAAGGGTTCAATGTTTAAATGAACATTTAAGTGCCACAGGTCAGGACCAATATCTTCTCTTGTGACGGATACAATGGCTGTGCTTGAAAACTGGTCTTCAAAACAAAACACAAGGAACAGCAATTCACTCATTGCTGTCACTCCAAATTACACCACTTGTTTGCTTGGTGGCGGTAGGAAGTACATCTGATGCTGAGAATTCTCCCCAAATTTCTCTCTCTCAACACAGTGCCTCAAGGTTGAAGTGAGCCTGGATCACCCAATGCTGTAGTGTAGTGGTTTCTTTCAACCTCATCAGCAACGCATGTTCAAAAAAAGGAAGACAAGGTCACAGTGTGTTCTAGCAAGGCAATGCCCTGGAAACTCTGGCAGCTGTTTCAAAATAACCGATATAGGCAGCTTAGTGCTAGAACATGCTGATGCAAGGAGACACCTCTTACTTACTGAAGTAGATTTTCATTTTGTTATCTAAGGAGAGAAGATCTGCTAATATTCAGAATTTTTCAAAACATTTAATATGCAGATTCCTCTGAATAATTAGATTATTCCTTTGTCCCACCGAATGCCCAGGTTTCTACAATGAACAGGACTGCATTCATATCTATCCTCTGAATTTAAGAGGCAGGGGGCCAGCCCAAGACATTTTGCTGCCTGAGGCAGAGAAGCGAGTGGTACCTTGGGTGTAGTATGCAAGGCTGGCCAAGTTGGTTTGGCACCTGAGGCAGAAAATACCAGAAATGCTTCTAAAGCTCTCTAGCAGTTAAAACAAAAAACCCACCCCCTAAATTAATTGTTGTTAATTTTGTTGCCCTTTCTTGACTTCCAAATACAGCTGCCTGAGGAAGCCAACTTACTTTGCTTAATGGTACGGCCGGCCCTGCTTAGAGGAACCCCAAATAGAGGACCAGCTATGCTGGGGAGGGACTAGGTGAAAAGGAAGTGGAGAATCATCAGTGTACAGCATTCACAGTGACATGCTGATCAGCCTTTCAGATGATGTATGTAATAGAATCACTTTATTGCAATGGGCAAACGCTAAACGGAATTGCGCTCTAACAATCCAAAGAAAAACTTATCTGTGTGAAAATTACATAGCTGCTGTTGTGAAGAAAATATCCTGAACATTCTATGTCACTTTTCAGCAAGGTGAACCGTGATTGGATGTACATGGAAATAACTGGAGGCTTCATAAATCTCTATTCCCCCTGTTTTTCCTAATGTTACGAAGATTGTTTTCACCACTAGGTGATGCTAAAAAAAGGTAAAGGTAAAATACCCCTTATAGTTAAGTCCAGTTGTGGACGACTCTGGGCTTGCGGCGCTCATCTCACTTTATTGGCCAAGGGAGCTAACATTTGTCCACAGACAGTTTTTCTGGGTCATGTGGCCAGCATGACTAAGCCACTTCTGGCGAACCAGAGCAGCACACGGAAATGCCGTTTATCTTCCCGCCGTAGCAGTACCTATTTATCTACTTGCACTTTGACGTGCTTTCAAACTGCTAGGTTGGCAGGAGCTGGGACCGAGAAACGGGAGCTCCCCCCGTCGTGGGGATTCGAACCGCCGACCTTCTGATCGGCAAGCCCTAGGCTCAGTGGTTTAGACAACTGGAGGCTTCATAAATCTCTACTCTCCTGCTTTTCCTAATGTTATGAAGATTGTTTTCACCACTAGGTGATGCTGCAGCGCTGTTTATTTCTATGCCACCCCATTCCATACCATGCTAACTCGGAGTGCCAGTCCTTTTAATAATGATGTATCAGGTGCTTCAGTTTTTGTACCAAGTTCCCTTTTGCTGTGTTTGAATGGTTTTCACTAGGGTTTGGTGCTGGTTTCAGTTTGTTTTGCTAGGCTTCTGTGATTTTATTTCGGGCTATGTATGAATTAGCAGTTTAAAATGCAAGTGAGGCAGTTTTCCCCCTGCTGAGTTTCAAGTCGCATCTGCACATGGTTGCATGCACTAAAGAGGGGGTGTGGATGTCCTCACCTGGTGCACATTACCTGTTGGGTTTCCCTGTACCTGCAGCCCCCCCAACTCTTATTCGTGAAGTTGTCATCTCTGTGTGCTGTCACCTGCACATAACACAATGGCTGTCTCAAATGCACGCACCTCAGCTTAACTATGCAGGGAGTGTGTTGCTTACGTTTTCAAATCAGATGGAACTGAGGAAAAATGCATCCAACAGCAGTATGTCTCAAAAAACTACAAGGTAGATATGAACTGTGGCTAATGTTATGTTTTGCATGGCAGCAGTGGAAGCTGGTGTAAATGGAGATGTGTGTACATGGCCTTAAGTGTTCTGTTGTGGATTTTCTTTTATGGTTTATGCAAACTGCTCAGAGAACTTGGCTGGGTGGGCGATATAAAAGCATAAGAAATAAGTAAGTCTGAAATGGCACTATCCATGCATCAGGAGCAAAGTATCAAATTATACTTGAAATTATTAATAATATATATATTGTAAAAAAAAGGAGTCAAAACACCCTCAAAACAGGCCACTGATGACTAAGCATTCTGTTTGACTTGCACTGGGTGGGGTAAAATGGAATGCAGTACAGTGGTGCCTCGCAAGACGAAATTAATTTGTTCTGCGAGTTTTTTCGTCTTGTGAATTTTTCGTCTTGCGAAGCACGGTTTCCCATAGGAATGCATTGACGGTTTTAAGAAAAAGGGACAAGACGTTTTTGTCTTGCGAAGCAAGCCCATAGGGAAATTCGTCTTGCGAAGCAACTCAAAAAACAAAAAACTCTTTCGTCTTGCGAGGTACCACTGTATCTTAGAACAGGACACTCCTAAGGAATATTATACGGAGGTCCTCTTGCGTTCTACTTGCCATTCCAACTGTATGCTTCTTTCTACACATGCAGTTGGAAGTACGGTGGCTGCTCGGGTTGCGAACGTGATCTGTGCGGGAGGCACGTTCACAACCCGCAGCATTCGCAACCCGCACGTCCGTGGGTCATGATTCGGCGCTTCTGTGCATGCACAAAGTCCAATTTAGTGCTTCTGTGCATGTGCAAGCGCCGAAACCTGGAAGTAACCCGTTCCGGTACTTCCAGGTTCGGTGCGGTGCGCAACCTGAAATCGCACAACCCGAAGCGTCTGTAACCCGAGGTATGACTGTATCTGCTCACTGGGTCTGGTGGTGGGTGAGGTTTGTGGCCCACTGTCATCTTGCAGCCACGCTGCTGTACCCCACCCCCTTGGTCGCCACAGAGGTTTTTCTGGGCTCCTGCCAAAAACCCCTTTTCCAATTGGCCTCTCTGTGGGATGGGGCAAGAGGAGTGGACTGGGACTGAGCAGGCTTCAGTCTGCTCCTAGAGGATAAAAAGGGGCCTCGTGCTGATGCCTGCAGCACAGTCAGCCCCAGAGCGTCACCCACCCAGCTCTTTCTCCAATATTATCTTTTTTTCCAGGCTGACCTTTTTCCTTTCCAGGTCCAGGGGCATTGCTACGGTCGGATTGCTGTTTTTCAGAGCCGTGAAGATATTCCCCCTGCTCTTCAGGTTTTGTCTTCCTGGTAGCAATTGTCACAAATTCTGCGGTTTTAGGCCTTGGGTGGAATCCTTTAGTTCAACAACCAAGGAAGGGGTGTCGTGGTGACTCACCCTTTTTGGTGGCGGCAATATCAGGGTTCCCCATTAGAGGGGTCCTGAGGGGAGTCTCTGACCACAAGCACACAGCAGTGGGCCACTGAGCTCCCCTCAGCAATGCAGGAGCGGGCCAGCTGTGTAAAAAGGCAAGTTTTGCAGGGTCCCCAGTGCCAGATTTATGAAAAAGCTAACGCTCTCTTGGGGCCCCCCAAAAAAATTTACAGGAAAAACACACCTGGATGTACATTTCCAAAATATACCGTATTTTTCGCTCTATAGGACACACTTTTCCCCCTTCAAAAATGAAGGGGAAATGTGTGTGCGTCCTATGGAGCGAAGACGCCATAGCCCCACGACCCTCTCCCGGCTGGAAAGGTGACGCACGGCTATGGCAGGAACCTCTATAGCCACCCGTCACCTCTCCAGCTGGGTGAGCGCGCACGGGGCTAAAGCAGCCCCCCGCGACCCTCTCCCGGCTGGAGAGGTGACGCGCAGCTATGGCAGGAACCTCTATAGCCGCACGTCACCTCTCCAGCCGAGAGAGCGTGCACGGGGCTAAAGCAGCCCCCCGCGACCCTCTCCCGGCTGGAGAGGTGACGCACAGCTATGGCAGGAACCTCTATAGGCGCACTTCACCTCTCCAGCTGAGAGCGCGCGCACGGGGCTAAAGCAGGCCCCCCGCAACCCTCTCCCGGCTGGAGAGGTGACGCACAGCTATGGCAGGAACCTCTATAGCCGCCCGTCACCTCTCCAGCCGGGAGAGCACGCACAGGGCTAAAGAAGCACCCCACGACCCTCTCCCAGCTGGAGAAGTGACGTGCGACTATGGCAGCAGCCTCTCCGCTGCGCCTTTCCGCTGCTCTCTGGCCTGCTCTTTGGGGCTGGTGGTGGGCTTCCCCCCGCCAGCCCCAAAGAGCAGGTTGAAAGGAACCTGAAGCCTGGAGAGCAAGAGGGGTCGGTGTGCACTGACCCCTCTCGCTCTCCAGACTTCCAAGGGAGCCACCTGAAAGCACCTTAAACGGCACCTTGTTTTAGAGCGGGAAAACAAGAGGGGGAAAATTCTCCCTCTCTCTGCGCAGCGCCTCCTGCCGCTTCGCTGAAGGGGTGCTGGGCAGAGAGGGGGAGATTTTCCCCCTCTTGTTCTCCCCCCTCTAAAACAAGGTGCATCCTATTGTCCGGTGCATCCTATGGTGCGAAAAATACAGCAACAGAAAAAACAAATAAAATAAAACCTACATACAGCAACAGTGTTTTGTGTTGTGTATGGCCCTATTAGGGCCATAAATTACCATATAGCGTATATTCAACACAAAAACCAGTGACAATTTGTTGTTGACAAGGGACAGCTGGACATATAAAGGGCCCCATTACCTCCAGTAGCTTAGGGCCTCATCAAACCTAAATCTGGCCCTGAGTGTCCCCATATTCCCAATTGACCCTGTCTTGCCTCAGACCCCAGCTGGGGGCTGAGAGGGCTATACGCCCAATGCCTAAGCCATCTGAAATTTAATAAAGTTGTGTCCATTTTAATCCCAAATATGTTGTCATGTGTTTTCCTTGAACTGAGATCTGGCTCCCAGAGTGAGATGGGGGACAGCATCTGGGCAGGCAAACTCCTCGCTTCTTAAGTACCTAGGAAATGCTGTTTTCGTGGTCTGGGTGGGTGTGGGGAAAGAGCCAAATAACAACCCCCTAGATTTCCCCTGCAATTCCAGTTATAAGCCTGACCTTTAAAGCATTTTGAGCAGGGTAACATTCAGAGAAGGTGCCCACGAGCATGACAACAAGGCTTGAATTTGCACGACATTGGCACATTTCCTCAAAATAAGAGAACCTGTCACTGAGAAATATGTAGACAGGGGGAAATTTCTGGATTAACTGTTCAAAGTGTAAAATAATATGTCATTTTATTGCTGCCGTTAAGGAGCAGGTGTCACTTGGCATCATTTGCAATGGCAGTCTCGTGACGCAGTGCTAAGTCCAAGCCTCCCAAGACCAACTCACTGCAGAAGACGTTAGTTAGCGAAACAAATGGGTGTCCGCTCCAATTACCTTGATTGTCCCTTAGAGTAAAGTTGGGGTTGTTAGCTGCCTCAGGAGCCAAGCTATAGTAGAAGTGCTGTCCCTCTTGTGGGTCGTCCTGGTCAATCGCGCTCACTGTCTGAATCAGCTGTAGGAGGGGAGAGCAAAACAAAGGGTCTGATGAGAGCTCCAGTGCAGGAGAAAGCTGTGTTTCAGGATTGCAAGGAAAAGCCAAGCCCAGATTCATCTTCTTGAGGGAGCAGGGAATCTATGAAGGCAATCAATATGTTGCCAGAATCAATGGTGAGTGAAATGATTAAAAACAGAATGGGCGAACCTAAGCTGGCTAAAATATGAGAAGGGCAAATTAACATTTGGATGTCCCATAGACAGGAGACTGAGCATATGCTTTGTGTGTAGGAGGTCACAGGTTCAGTCCCTGGTATGCCTGTGAACCTTCCCCAGCACGCCCCCTTTCTGATAGTTCAGTGGGTAGAGCTTGAGACTCTTAACCTCAGGGTCATGGGTTTGAGGCCCATGTTGGACAAAAGATTCCTGCATTCCTTGTGGTCCCTCCCAACTCTGCAATTCTGAGTCTATGACACTGGAGCTTTGACCTTGAGAAGGCAAGAGCTGCTGAGGTTATGGAGTGGGAGGCTTTCAGAATCTGTCTCCATCTCTCAGGGAGGAAGATCTGAAATAGCCTGTGGCCCTGAAGACGCCCACCAGGATCATAGGACTAAAGAAACTTTGCATGCAACTCTAGGAGACATTATACCTCCTAGACACAACTTCTGCTTCAAGAAGAGCCTTGCAAATCCAAAGGGTTGTACCCAACGGTTGTATGAGCATGAAGGCACCTCATGCAACTGAACTTTCTCTCCCCTCCTCCTGCCCTGTGCCTCACTACAAACCTTCTTCTGAGGGTCCAAGGGGGGTTGAGTGGTAGGGCCTGCCCTGTAATGCAGCTGCAGTGTGAGAGGGGAACTGGCTGGAATTAAGCAGAGAGATCTTGCTCCAGCTCTGCTGCTATGAGACCTCTCTGTTTATTCTCCAGCTTTCTGGAGTTGGATTTTCAGGCTGCAGGAGGTGAGGATGAGGGGAAGAGAAAGACTGGTTGGGTGAGCTGCCTTGGGTTAGTGCATCCACTGGATGCAACTCAAATACTTTTATGCTGCCAAAAATTGTAAGAGAAAGAGGGAGGTAAATCACTCATTCTGTATTTTCATATGAAGGATGCTTGCATGGTCAGATTTGTATTTAATTGCATTTTGGACTGGAAAAGGAGAAAAGAAAAAGTGCTGTTTCAACTTGTATCTAAATATAAAACAGGACCATGTGGGGACACCTTCACAGTAAACATTAACCACGGAGAATGTCAGAGAAAGGTTAATATATGTGATTTCTTGCAGATGTAGCTGTGAATGAAATATGCAGAACTGCACTGGGTAGTGAGAAATGAGCTAAAATGGAGTCAAAACAAATTCTCAATAGTTCTTTGGACTCAGGAACACAGATAGCTGTTAAACAAACTCCATACCCTGGCCGTACCTGCACCCCAAAGCCTGCATAATAACCCTGGAAGCGAAAAGGACGCAATGATTTAGCTGATCCGAGTTAAAGGGTCTTCTCTGGCATTCTGCTAGTTCACCCACCATTATTCCTCAACTCACTGGTAGCTCTGAAGCAGAAATATTAAGAGTCACTACTATGCCGGCATGGGACGCAGGTGGTGCTGTGGGCTAAACCACTGAGCCTTGGACTAGCCAATCAAAAGGTCAGTGGTTCGAATCCCTGTGATGGGGTGAGCTCCTGCTGCTTGGTCCCAGCTCCTGCCAACCTAGCAGTTCGAAAGCATGCCAAAGGTGCAAGTAGATTAAGAGGTACCGCTCCGGCGGGAAGGTAAATGGCGCTTCTGTGCACTGCTCTGGTTTTGGTGTTCCATTGTGCCAGAAGCGGCTTAGTCATGCTGGCCACATGACCTGGAAAAACTGTCTGCGGAGCGGACAAATGCCGGCTCTGTTGGCCTGTAAAGCGAGATGAGTGCCACAACCCCAGAGTCGTTTGCAACTGGACTTAACTGTCAAGGGTCCCTTTACCTCTTACTATGCTGGCATTGCACAAAACATTAATTCATGGGTCCGAAAAGTGCTAATTTTCTAGAAAAAGAGGTGCCGGAACTCACCATGAATGCCACCCTCTTTCTGTCAGAATGGCAGTCGCACCCACCTGAGTTCTGGCAAGTTCCCCCTGGTAAAAAAAGCCCTGGGTCCACAGGTAGTATCCTTAAATCCCTCTAATTTTGTGAACTCAGGCTATACAGTCGAGTATTCACACAGAAGATGGTGCAGTTTTTCTTAGCTTCTCTCACCTGTCCGGCTTTAGCATTTTCACATACAAAAGCCTCGTAGAACCTGGAGAATTCTGGAGCGTTGTCATTCACATCCAGCACTCTTATCGTGACAGAAACACTGCCAACCTGCGAGGGGTTGTCTGAAAGAAGGTAGAACGAAGCAAAAAAAAAATCAGAGTGGCTTAGTCCTGGTGTATATTAATCTTGGTGCCATGCATTACATTTGAGAGTTGCGGTTGCCCAAGAAGAGCAGGCAGACCTGCAGTGCGTTACAGCACATGTTGAGCTCTTGAGGTTCTGGTTTCATTACTTGATGTGTCTAGAAGGTTCGAGCCCACCAGGGACAGCTGTGGGCAGAGGGATGGACCAGATGACCCTCAAGGACCCTTCCAACGCTGCAATTCTGTGATTCTATAAAAAATTTCTAGTGTGTTCAGAGGAGTACCTAGGCTCCTTTGCACCCTTGGCAAGGAGCTGTATCAGTGTCCCCTTGCAAGGAGCTGTGTCGGCAACCCCCACCCCTTAAACCCTTGGCAAGGAGAAATATTGGTGCCCTCCCCCAAACAGCGGAGGAGCAAACTGGAGAACGTTTGGATGGCTGGGCAGGCTCCAAGCCAGAGTGGAGAGGCATGATTTTTGTGCGCACACACGAGCCTGCGCCTTTGGTGAGGGCCAACCTGCCCAGCCCCTAGGAATGCTCCTGAGTCTCTTACACAAAGTGCTTGTTGCATTTTTGTATGAAAAATTGAAGAGTCAAACGTCTTCACAATTTCTGACTCAGATTGATAGAAAAGTGTTCCCACAGCACGATCAGTGTTTCTGAAAGTGTGAATTACGTAGGTTCATTTTAAAATGCAAACCAAACTAATTTCCTCCCCCATCGGATGAGAATGTGACACAGATAACTTTTTTTTGAAAAAAATGACCCTTGTCTGCTGTAATGTCTATTTCCAGCCAGTGTTTCATACACTGAAACTCTAAATATGTACGGGGGCAGAAGGTTTCTCAGAAATGCCACAGTAGTTCTCAAGCAACAGTGACCCCTACGTTTCGGTACATATCTGAGACCCTAGTAAGCAGCTTTCCCTGCCCTAAACATGGGTTTATTACAAAATTATTTCTAGAGGCCACTAAAAAAAGCAAGCAAGCAGATGGTGATAACTGTCGCTTGCTACTGGCTCAAGGAGGTTTTGAACCAGTGACCTAGAAGTGAAAGGCTCTGAGCTCATTAGCAAATCCCTGAGCCATTCAATCCTTCCTGATAATGCTGCTTTCTACTCTGATAAGCCCTGTAATATTCAGAGCATCTGTTTTTGCTACTAATAGTTCTTGGGGGCGAGAGTGTGTGTGCTAGCTCTTATCTGAACTGCATTTTTTTTTATTTTTAAAAAAAAGCAAGAAAGAGAAATTAAACAACAATTCCCTTGAATGCTAATGGTTTGAGTAAACATTTCATTTGCAGACCTCCCTAGGAGCGTAAAAATTAAATGCTACTTTCATTCCCTCAATCAGATGCAAAGCATGGCTTCCACTGCAGTGCATATAAATATGCATGTCATACGGCTTGTATAGGCTGAACTCTGGTTGTTTCTTAACTGCAGTGAAGTTATCGAGGAAGCAGTCCTATTGCACACGAGGCTGGCATAGAGCAAGCCAGTGTAAAGTTGCACCACATCCAAACCCCATCCTAAGCCGGGCAGAAGGAGAACAAGCCTTCAAAATAAGTGTTCTATGCCAGGTTGCCAAGTCACATGACTGAGTTGAATGGGATTATGATCCAGCCTATGTCTCCTCTCTCTGGTCCCACCCCAGAATATGCCCCCTTTTGGGGACTTACACTGGCCTCAGCTCAGCAAACTTTGGCTGAGCTGAACAAGTTATGCTGACTTAGGCTGAGCCGGGGTTGAGGTCCAAACCAGGAATTAGCCATCTGAGCCAGAAATCCACAGTGGATCTTGCCATAGGATTGGACCACCCCAAGAGTCTGCCACAGTTGGTTTTAAATGCTGGTTCAATTGGAACCCCAGTAAAATACATTTGGAGATAACTGGAGTAAGGAACGTGCTTATACAGTGGTACCTCGGGTTACATACGCTTCAGGTTACAGACTCTGCTAACCCAGAAATATTACCTCGGGTCAAGAACTTTGCTTCAGGATGAGAACAGAAATCGTGCTCCAGCGGTGCGGCAGCAGCAGGAGGCCCCATTAGCTAAAGTGGTGCTTCAGGTAAAGAACAGTTTCAGGTTAAGAACGGACCTTCCGGAACGAATTAAGTACGTAACCAGAGGTACCACTGTATTGAACTCTTGTGTTTCCATGTTAACAAACAATAAAACATAATTGAAAGGAGGATAAGATGGATATAAATGTGCAGCAGCCCTAAATGTTGAAACAAACATATTTGCATGGTTTTTGTTCTCCTTACTCAGCTCCACAGCCAGGACGGTGATATTGTGCCAAGAAATGTCTTCCCGATCCAGAGGTCTTGCAGTCATCAGAGCACCTGTTGCAATGTCGACATAAAAGAAGCGTCCGGGATCACTGCTTCGATCAATGGAATACCTGTAAAAAAGTATACATTTAGAAGGCATCATATGCAACGAATAATCCATTCCTAATCAAGGCTCCGTTCAGGTTCATTGGTAATTTTTAATTCTCTGGTTTGCTTCTAGTTCAGACACTAAATTTAAAGCATGACGTGATAATTTGTTTGATTGCTTTTATCCATATATATATATATATATATATATATATATATATATATTCAAAATTAGTTATAATTGATTTCAACTATTCTTGCTATTCTAATTGTTTATATAATATATATATACAATTAGAATAGCAAGAATAGTTGAAATCAATTATAACTAATTTTGAATATATATTTTTGGTCTCTCCTGAAAGTGAATAATAAATACAATGCTCTGTTGTTCTATTACACTACTGTATAATAGTTATTTTCACCTGATCTGAAAATGAATATAAGAAATGAAAAAGCTGTAGAAGTGAAAATGAATAAGGATATGTTGCAACTTCATGTGAGAAAAGGCAAGAGAGTATGAGACTTCCTTTCTTTAGATTAGGAAAATAAATTACAACTAAGATGGACAAGAGTGACGTTTACCAAATTATGAATGGTTGGAGAGCAGATAGTACATTTTGTTTCCTACCCCGGACTCAAATAAGCCAATTGGCACAGCAGGTTGAGGACAGACAAAAGGAAATACAGTCATGTGGCATCATATGTGAAGATTCAGCTCTAAGGGTCACACATATGCAAAAATTCCATATAACCAAAATTACGGGGGTATCTTCTGTGTCTGTGCTGTCTCCCCTCCATGTGGAGAGCAAGAAGAGGGAAATGAGCAGAGAGAGACAAAGGCAGAACGGATCATTCAAAAGTATTAAATGAGATGGGGTCCACTTTACTGGGGTTCATCTATGTTAAAATGTGTATCACAGCTTGATTGATGATTTTTTTGCAAATCCATTTGACTGCCTGAGTCAGTCTCCCTAACTAGCAATATGGGGATCATAAAACTGGCCTACCCTCTGGTGTTGTTATAAGGATTGACCCACTGTTGCATCAGGTAAGGGGGGGGGGCAGATGCAAAGTATGTTGACAACATTATATATATATAGGTGCCGGGCAAAAACTTTCCTCTATAACCAGGCCTTTGGCCCTGAACTATCGGTGGGTGTTTTAGCAGTGGGTGGGAAGATTTTAATGCAACCACTACCCGCAGCTTGGTTTCAATGTATCTACGTGGGTGTGTTTGTAAGTTGCTTTGGGTTGCCTTGGTCAAAATAAAGTGACCAACACATTTAAATAACAACAATAAGTAGAGAGTGCTATACGAACAGTGAGCTGCAATTTGTGACCAGTGCTGCTGCACAAGTGGGGATCTGCTCACACAAAGGGATTTCTCTTTGCTCCTGTTCCTTGCATGACCCCAAAATCTGCCCCACAGATTCTCCCAACTCTTTGGAGAAGATTTTGAGGGTTTACAGAGAGCTGGGGGAGGGGAGGGTAAAGTCCCATTAAGGAAGCGGAAGTATGTTGTGCAAGCAGAAGAACTGTGTGGGACGCAACCCAACGTGTTCTAATTGTGCAAGGGAAACACAAGGCACACAACGTTGTTGAACTGCTTTCAAAGAAAGAAGCAGCTTTGTTTAGTCGAAGAATAAGAAGGAGGAAGGAAAAATAATCATTGTGAATGCTCTCTCTCACTTTTAAAATAAAGATGTATCCCCCAGTCTGCTAGATTTATTAAGGAAAGCCACACAAAAGCTTTAGATTGTGAAATAATGATCTGTCTTGCAAATGCCCATTAAAAAAAATTCTCCTCTGACAGTTTAGGGCTAACTTGTATCTGGAATTGAATATGGCCTTGTGATTAGTGGTGCAACATTAATCACTGGTGTCATGCAGCACAGGTGGAGTTTTTGTACTGCATTCTTTGCACATGTTTGCCTGTTATTAATAATTGGTTCTCAGCACTCAAGTCCATTGAACTGTTTACATAATCTCCCTTAGTCATTCTGAATTAATCAGGCCATGCCTTCAGCAATCAGCATCTCCCAATGTGGGCAATCCAGATGTCAAGAAAGGCAGGGATAAGAGGATTTGAGAGTTTCTGGTGCGCTCGGTGAGCATTCTGGTAATACGGCCCACCTTTCTGAAATTCCGTTGACAGACATAGCATTGCCCTTATTTATTGAAATAACCACTGAACATTTTCTGGTGGAATTGTGCTTAAGGGACGCCTGCAAAACCAAATTATATCACTTATAATTCAGCTGTGTGCTACTGGCATATCATGGTGTAAGACTAAGATCTGTTCATTAAACCATCTATAAAACTAAAATTGTAAGTAGCCACATTGGTCTATGGGTGGGTGGGTGGGTGGGGAGAATCTAATAGGGCAGACTAAAATATCAGAGTGGGATGCAGGTGGCGCTGTGGGTTAAGCCACAGAGCCTAGGACTTGCCGATCAGAAGGTCAGCAGTTTGAATCCCCGTGAAGGGGTGAGCGCCCGTTGCTCGGTCCCTGCTCCTGCCAACCTAGCAGTTTGAAAGCACGTCAAAGTGCAAGTAGATAAATAGGTACCGCTCCGGCGGGAAGGTAAACGGCGTTTCCATGCGCTGCTCTGGTTCGCCAGAAGCGGCTTATTCATGCTAGCCACATGACCCGGAAGCTGTACGCCGGCTCCCTTGGCCAATAAAGCGAGATGAGCGCCGCAACCCCAGAGTTGGTCACAACTGGACCTAATGGTCAGGGGTCCCTTTACCTTTACTAAAATATCAGAAAGTTGTGAGCAAGCTTTCAAGTTCTTCAGAACTCTTGTTCATACTTTCTCTATTTAATAAAACATCCTGTGAAGGCTGTTGGATGCTTCAAACTTTGAGGATTTTACAGGGTAGAGCACAATATTTAGCATGTAGAAAGCCCCAGGAGCATGTGTGGTGGTGAGAGACACAAGAGTTTGTTATTTTGAAGCCACAGAAACAGAGACATCAGGGGGTTGCCAGAATGTGAAGTGCTTTGGTGTGCAAAGTCTGTCTGGGCATCGGATGCAGATTTGCTACCTTGTAGGAGTTCCCCTTTTTTCCTCCCTGTGCTATCTGGTTATATATTTATAAATGAAGCAAAAATGTCCTAGCCCTCAGTGCTCTGTCACTCAAAGGAAATGAAACCCCTGGAATGTGGCACTCCACTCCCCCGGGCAGTTGGAGAGTGCATAACAATAGATCACTGTGCTCACCAGACTTTCAAGAAAGAGATTCCCTTTATTTCCACATCTATATGAAGACCCACCTTTCCTGAATCTTCTTTTCTATCTATAGCCCACGAAGCTTTAAAGAAACTATAGCAAGGGCTGCATATTTGCACACATCCCCTTGGCCAAAGTCTCCTGCTTCGAGAGGAAGATGAGACATTACGGGTAAGATTGAGAGACCTGAAGAAAGGAGAGCACGTTTCCCCTCTTTTCACATGATAAATTATCACGCAATCATTACTCAGTTGCTCTGGACAGTTCCAGATGTCTTTCCTCAGGCAAAACTTCTGTGACAAAGAAGCTTCAGTTTCCTGAAATTTGTGGGAGGCCTAGACTGGGCCACATGTTACGCTGGTCATGTAAATACATACTGATGAACATTTACTGTTCCCAACTCTAATCCTGCGGAAAGCCATCTAATTAGATGTTAATTTGATCCTGACTTGTTTTTAGGAGGTAATTTAATTATTGTTTGATTTTATACCAATGTTATATATTTGATGTTAGCTGCCCTGAGTCCAGTCTCGGCTGGGGAGGGTGGGATACAAATGAAAGTTTTATTTATTTATTTATTTATTTATTATTATTATTATTATTATTATTATTATTATCAGAGTGTAGCAGTGTAGAATGGGATTATTTTGAGCAGGGATGACATAAACCATCCTTTTGTTGCCTGCACAAAATAAGCTGCAGCCTCCTCACTGACAGAGACCCAATACCATTCATCCTAAATTGATAACGGTTAATTAACTCTGGATGCACTGGAGAGAGCCAGTTCTTAAATCTTGCCTCTGATTCAGAGAGGACAAGTAAATGGTGATTTTGCCTCCACAAAATAATGTATAGCCTTGCTAGAATCTAAGGTTAAGCATTTATTAGAAACTGGAGGATTAATATTCTTCAGCCTTTTATATGTGTCTGTGAGAAGGGTCTGTGTGTTATTGTTTTGTTTTAATTATTTACTTGTTCTTATCCTGTATTTCATTCTGTGAACTTGCCCTGAGATCTTATGACGAAGGGTGGCATATAAATCCTATTAAATAAAGAATAATAAATTTCTGAATCTGCATTACTCCCCTAAAGCAACAAGAACAATCCTAGGAGTTAACATAGTGGATATTTAGGATGATGGGGGGGGGGGGGGAGGGAGAGAAACAAGGAAAGAAAGGAACCTGATAGAGTTGTTGGTCACATCTGGATCCTTGGCATAAATCATCTGTATGGTGGTCCCAATGTCCACATCTTCAGGGACTTCCACAAAATAAAAGCTAGGCTCAAAGAGTGGGGGTTCTTCCACATCCTCAATGGTGATGTGTACAGTCGCCGTGTCACGGAAGGGGCCTAGGTTCAGGAAGCGCATTTCTAAGTGGGGATTGGCACCCTCCACCTTTAAAGTGTAGCTCTTCTTACTCTCAAAGTTCAAGGGCTGAAGGCGAAGAAGAAATAAAGCATTAGAAGACCTCCTCTGAGACTGTACAGAACGTCACGAGCCATACCACCCAATTCCTTTAAATTAAAACACTTTCCATTTAAACTCGTATCACTTACATTGTATGTAACCGGCTTGGATGAACATGACAGCCCCACAACTTTGCTGCTTTCGTTTTAACAAAATGCATCCCAGATATTATTGTCATAATCGGGTGAGGGTTGTGCAAGCAGTCACAGAGGATAGCCAGGTCTAGCATGTCATCTTGTGCCCCAGTCCAGTTCCAGCAGTAGCCAGGATTGGGCGCCAGTATGTGTCCACCACACGCCCCCCCAAATCCAAATAGGAACAGCAAGAAGAAGGCTTTGCTCTTTTGAACTCAGGTGTTGTTGTTTTTTGCAAATTAGGTCCTTCCGCAGAGCTGCTACAGAGAAGGCCCATTCACATGGCACCACTTCTTGAATTCCCTTATGGTGGAATCACCAATAGGGTACCCCCCGTAGAACTTAATTCATGGACAGGTTGATACGGAAGGAGTCAGTCTTTCAGATATTTGGGTCCCAAGCCACTTGTCAGCATAAGCACCATGAACTGGGCTCAGAAATTGACTCGCAACCAGTGCATTTTTTAAAAAACACTGGTGTTGCACAAGTTCAACCAGCTATTCTGCACTTGCTGCAGCTTCCAGACAGTCTTCAAGAGCAGCCCCATGTAGAGTCTGTTGCAAAAGTCCAGCCTGGAAGTTGCCAGAACATGGGCTACAGTGGTCAGGTTTTTTCCTATTCAGGAATGCCCATCACTGGTGAAGCAGCCATACCTGAGAGGAGATACTCCCTGACACTGGAGCCACCTGGGCTTCAGGTGACAAAACCGGATCAAGGAGCACTCACTCCTTCAAGGGGGTGCAACTCCATGAAGGACAGGCTTTCTGCCCACATCCTAGACATGGGAGCCCACAGTCCACAGCACCTGAGTCTTACCAGGATTCAGTTTAATACCCCACACCTAGCTATGTGTATTAAGCACTTTGAGCATATAACAAAAATGTTGTACATAATGCATTTAATTATATTTTAATTGCTATAATTCAGCCAGGGTGAAGCACCATTAATTTTATTTATTTCAATGTGGGAGAGTTAAGCACATGGCTTAGCTATTCCACGGAAATTAGCGACATTCAAATGTATTCTGTTTTGGCTGTTCTTCTAAGTCCTTTATTATTATTGCCTAAACGTTCGAGGGAGGGCTTTATCACAAAGCGAACCTGGTACTGAAAGGCAACCGTAGTAACGTCTTCCTTTTGCAGAAGACATTCTTTTTTCCCCATGCTGGTTTTTCATGCCCTTTCTTGATACAGTTTTACATGCGAAGGAAATTGATGCCGATAATTGTACTGCAGTGATACTTAGCGTGCACTTTTTATGTATAACAATAAAATGATAATTGAAAAGAATCTTAGCGGCAAGAGCAAAGCGAAGCCTAGGAATGTCCAAAGAACCTTCATAAAAGTGGATCTAGAAATGGTTGCGAGGGTCTTTTAGAGCATTATGAGGCCTCCTGCTGATAATTTAATTTCCAAGAATACAATGGTTATACGCTCTTTACTTTTACATAATGGGTAGTTTAATGCTGAATATTAGCAAAATGGAATCCTTGTAACTGGCACAGATTTTGATCAAAACAAAATGTGTGCTTCTAAAGCTGTCGTCTTGGTTTTAGAGGCAAGCACTATCTTGGAAGAAGTTCAAATCTGTTCTCTGCTCTGGGATTTTTTTTTTTTTTTAAAGCACAAATTGATAGTTTATATTTACTTTAATTTTGGGGATTTGTATCTTCTTGAGTAAGGCATATGCTGAATGGAGGAATGCATTAATTAACACAGTCAGCAGCAGCTAATCCCAGTTTGCTAGCAAACACTCAGCAGGGAACTATGCCAGTCTAGGAACATCCCTCAAGAACAATACATGAGACATGTGTTTGCAGATAGATAGATGTATATGTGTGTGTGTATTACATTTTTGCTATTATTCATCAAATATCTTACATGTCCAAGTGAAAATGTAGTGGCCCACTGAAGCCAATGGGACTTCACCTGGAACAGCCCCAATGAGTGAACAATATATATTTTTTCAGACTTTAGAAATAATTGAAATTTTAAATAAGCAGACAAAACTGAGTAAGGGCACAACTGAGACAGTCAGAAGGATGGCTCACATGCTAGTTTCTTTGGATGAAAACTGTTTGTTACATTGCAGCCACATGCAATGAAGTCCTGCTTGCATGTTTCACTTGCAACGTATCCTCCGGAAGGGGCCATTTGCAACAGAGTGCTTAACCTTTCCCCCTAAAACTTCCCCCTAAAACCCCCAGCTTCTTTTAACTTGATGTTCTTTTAACTCTGCCTAAGCCAGCCTCTCCAAGAATGGAGAAGATGCGAGAATACTTTTAATTTGTACAACTGATTGCTTCCCCCCTTCTTTTAAAAACCCATTTTAAACTGATTTACGTTAGGCTCCTATACTCCCCAAAGTGAAAATCCAGACAAAGTTGTTGAGCTTTGTCTCCCCCCAAAAAATCTAAGTTTTTGCCTTTATTTGAATTTTATAAATTTTCCCCTGACATTTTGCCAATTTCCTGCCGAATTCCCAGATATATGGCAGCCCTATCCTAAACTCAACAGTAAGTCCCATTGAACTCAAGAGGGGTTACTTTTCAGTAGACATGAATAGGATTGCACTATCAATGGACGTAGTTGTATTAGTTGTAGAAGTGGTATGCAAAGTAGTAATAAAAGTAATTACAATAACAATATTTTATTGCAATGGAAATTGCATTTACAGTAATGGTTGCACATTGCTGAGGAATGAACTTGTTACCTTTCTCACTGTGATGACACCAACTTGGCGATTAGGTTCGGTGGCAATATCAAAGACATCCAATCCATCCCCATCCACAAAGCTGTATTTCATTTCAGCATTAATGCCTTCATCCAAATCTTTAGCAAGAACACGGCCCACAGTAGAGCTAACTGGAGCAGACTCCAGAACACTCATCTGATAATGTTCTGGGGGAAAAAAAATGTAAATTGTGAAATAAAATAAATAAGTAAGTTCAATAATATTTAAAAAGAGAACAATGCCGTCAAAATTAAGCCTTTGCAAGCTCCATGCTGATTTCAGTGGAAATCAAATCATATTAAATCATTTAAAATCAAAAGGCCTGAAAATTGCCTATCTGGCTGAATTCTTTATGCCCTAAATACATTACAAGACTTACAGAAATGAAATGAAGTAGCCACTGTGAATAAGTCTATGACAGCACCATCCTAACTATTTCTAATCAGTAGTGAATCCTATTTAATTCAATGGGGCTTATTTCTAAGGAAGCAGAGTTAGGATTGCAACCTTAAACACTGAAGTTCCTTATGCTGGGCTGTGGAAGCACATGGTCAACTCCAGGGGAGGAAAATCCAAACAAATTTAAATCCCCCTTGCTGAGTTTCAATAGCTTTCTTGACATATCGGGGGCATATTTAAATTGTTCGTATCAAACCACCCGTTCTTCCTGTGGCAAAGCTGATCTGAGAGCAAAACTTATGCATAACCAACAAATCTACAGAGTAAAAGGTTCCCCTTTGCTCCTTTGAATACACAGTAGCTTCGATTAATTCCTTCCTCTTGCAGCAGTATTTATTAACTCAAGAGTTGCACTTCAGACTAGCGCAGCAGGAGGAAATGGCTGTGTGTAATTCTTTGACTGAAAAGTAAAGTTGGTAGGGACATGAGCAATGGAAGGCAACACCCCCCCCTTCAAATGCAAGTGCTTAATTAATTGATGAGCAGTGTGGTATTTTAAATTTTAAAATGCGAGGGAATTTAGAAAGTAGGCATTGATCTGATTCCCATTGGAAATCACAGAGCTTTCTAGGGTATCACAGGAGTGTTCATTTTGTTCACCATCACCAGCGAAACACGTCTTCCCCACCGTTCGTCTTCCATTCTGCTTTCTTATACCTCCATCAACCCTTTCCTTCCCCTTCCCCTTGTCACACATGGGAAGCTGCCTACACCGTTGCCTTCATGCCAACATTTCCTTTTGTTCCTCCTCCTGTTGTTCCATCATGGTCCCCTCAACTCCGTCCAGGACTCAGAAACCATTCAACTCTCTGATCACTCTGAAAAGCTCCAGATGTTTATCCTTAATCTCCAATACCCTTTGCAGGGTTCTCACTCCCTTATCGCCCTGGTGTAGTAGCCCTATATTCCTCTGCCTGTATATATGCGTGCTCCTCTACCCCTACATCCTCTGCTGTGTGAAGATCTCCTGCTCCCTCAAATGACTCACCTGTCTCCCTTGCTGTTTCCTTTGCCCAGAACTGCCTCTCCAGATCTGCACTGTTTCCAAAGCCTTCTTCAGAACTCATCTTTTCTGTGAGGTCTATGTGAGCCCTTTAGTTCTTATCCCCTACAGCATCTAATCCTAAGTACCACTAAGTGCAGAATCTTGCCCTGTTTGCACCTGCCTCCATTTTCTTCCTCTCTCTCTTCATGTCAGATGTTAGACTGCAAGCTTCTTGGGGTGGCAATCTGTCTTCTTGATTCTGCAAACCGTCATTGTTGTTGTTGTTGTTATTATTATTGATAACTAGTAAAGCACATATTTACTGTGCAAATATTTTGTCACATCTTTTTATTTGGGCAACGTGCCAGAGATCTGCATATTGTGATGGACACTTATTGTGTGGAAATCTGGCTAGGGACAAAACAGTGCACCAGGAGAAGAATAACCTGGAATTAAGAAATGCCCATTGAGAAGCTCCGCCCCCCGCCCCCAAATGCTGAGACATCGTGGCTGAGACTTACTCTGTGGAAATCTGGGTGGGTTGTCATTGACATCAGACAGGGAGATATTGACTGTGGTCGTCCCAGCTAATCCTCCCAGCTGTCCGCCCATATCTTTGGCCTGGATAATCACTTCATAATATTCTTTTGCTTCTCTATCCATGTTCATTAGCGCTGTCCTAATTAAGCCTATGAAAACAGCAGGGAAAAATAAAGACACACACACAAAAAGGCATTTAATTGAATAATGCACACAAAGTAACAAATTTACTAACCCGAGTATTGATTGGGAAATGCTTCCTTTTCAAGACGACAAACAAAGTTTATAGGGAACCACCCAGAAAGGCATGCCTCTTTGCAGAATCAGAATGGACTATACTCTCAAGATACCAGGAACCAGATGCAACGCTGGTCCGCAGCCATGTCGGCGGAGCAATTTGTCATTCACGGAAGGAATTGCCATGAACAGATCACTCGGGAGTTAGTGAAAGAAGGGCTAGAGACTAGTTCTTCCTTTTGCTTCATACAGAGATTTACAGTAGGAAACAAGAACATCTTGTCTTCTTATATATTCTAAATTTGAGTAATTTGAATAAGTGAAAAGACACATTTTAGGTTGAGAGATAAGGGAATGCCTGTTTATTTTTTCAGGGCTATTTTAATTCTACAACAGAGAATACAAAAGAAGATGCTAGCTGCTACTTCTGCCTTTCCTTCTTTTTTTAGTTATTTCAAATTTCCTTCAGTATTTTTTTTTTTAAGGCACCCTGTTGGTAATGAAAATTAATCAGTTATTCATTTGAAAGGCAATTGATTAATAAGTTAGAATCCTTTGAATGGTGCGAGGTTCAAATAATTACTCTTCCGTGGTCATGCTATCATTAGGCACATATCTGATTTTGTGCTCTTGGTATTAGAATGCATAGTTGCTGTTGCAAACAGGTTATAGCGGTGACTGAAGCTCTAATGTAATTAAACCAATTGTGCATGGCATGCAAAACAATGGTTCAGAACTTCATTATACTTCTTCAAGAGATGCCTGTGCTTTTGAATGTGGAACATGATGTGCAATTAAGCTAATTGCAATTAGGGATATGCATGCAATGCACAACAGTGAATCGGAGCTACATTGCAAAAGTTGCACACGGAAACAGAGGCAGGATTCACTACCCCATAGTTAACATCCAGGGTGGTTGTTGCAGTTAGTTTCCCTTCCTGAGAGTTTTACTGAAATAGAACATGAGGTGGCAGCAAGGTTTCTCTGATAAACCCTGCCAAAATACGTCCAAGTTCAGTTGCTACCTTTGCTGAATACTATTGCTCATGGTTGTAGAAGAATGGACCCCTAGGGCTAAACCTCTCTGGACTTTTAGGGTAATATTTTATTATCTTGCTTTTTGTCTTTTCCTCAAAGGACCCCGGTGGAATAGTCGATCTCTTTATTTTTATTCTCAACTTAGCATCTGACTTCTCTCTCTCTCTGGATTTCAGTTTCCCTTATTTAAGAAACAAAGACTATAACAACAAAACAAAAGCACAGTGTTTGGCTTTCAGGGGACACAACACTTGTGGTAGTGACAAAACAACTATTATCATACAAGGCACTGTAATCTTACATTTTGCGAAATTTTTATAAACATATAATGCAATTCATCTTGTCTACAGTAACTATCATATCTACAGTCTTTATAATTCCAGTCCTTTGATGCTTCAGCTTAACTTAACCTGTGCACTTCACTGAGTCAAAGCAGATGCATGTACAGTGGTACCTCGGGTTAAGAACTTAATTCATTCTGGAGGTCCGTTCTTAACCTGAAACTGTTCTTAACCTGAGGTACCTCTTTAGCTAATGGGGCCTCCTGCTGTTGCTGCGCCACCAGAGCACGATTTCTGTTCTTATCCTGAAGCAAAGTTCTTAACTCGAGGTACTATTTCTGGGTTAGTGGAGTCTGTAACCTGAAGCATCTGTAACCTGAGGTACCACTGTATTGGATTTCCATGCCCAGCCAGAGTCCCCCATTCTGGCACGCCTAAGTGCTGAGTGATAAAATGAATAGACTCTGCTTAGTGATCTGGCCAGGCTAAGTAGATGGTCATGCCCCGCCCCCCTCCCAGGCCACTGTGGATTGACTCATTTGAAGGATGGGTTTGGCGGGAACCCGTGAGCCTCCATGGTGGACGGAGGGGATGGGGAAACATTCTAACATGGCGCTGTGGATCCGGGCGAGAGAGGAGATGCCGTGTGGGGCCACAACTGCCGCTCGCTGGCAAGACGGAAAACGGCCATCACTTGCTGTTTGATTGTTAACACTTATTAAGTCTGTGAACAATCATTCATCCAAGGAATTTACAGGGTTTTGTTTATTAAGCTTCACATCAACACACAAGGTGGCTTAGCCTAAAGGGCAGTGAATAATCACAGATCACCCGGGCAGCTGACCTGGATTTGAATCTGGCTTCTCCCTCCCAATACTCGGAATTGTGGCTATATGGGGCATCCTCACACCGTCATAAGAGTGAAAAGTTGCTATGCAGCTTCATTCGGATCTGGCTGACATCAGGTTCACATTAGGTTTTTCAGGCCCTGTTCTCAGTTTAACCCACAGTATGGGGCTGAAACTGTAGGTTTTGGTTTGGCTGACGATCTTCACCTAGAGATTGATGAGGTCAATCTTTTATCCTGTTGTTTCTAATTTACTTTTCTACAGACTTTGATAGCATTGACCCTGAGGGACCGCTAATACAGGTCACAAGATTGTTCTCTGAAGCCCATATGCAACTGTTAACTTTGCTGATTTCCCCAACATTCACCCAATCTTATCTATTTTGCGTGCTTCTTTTAACCTTCATTTTATTTATGTCATTTCCCACACTTAGGATCCGATGCAATGTCCACTAAAGTTAATAGTTCTTTTCCTTTCCATTGCACCATCCTACAATTGCTGCTGGACTCGACACATCATTTCTCATTCATGTTTTTAACACTTCTTGGTGCTTTATTGAGAAACAACGGGTTGCCATAGTCTTTGATGACTTGCATTTTGAAGATGAAGCCTAAGGTGAATACTGAATGAAAGTTAATGGAAAATGTCACATTCTTGGCTGATTTTTCTCTTGAATGAAATTACCTGTTCTGGAGTCCACAGAGAAATATGGCTGTCCTTGGAGAATGCTGTAGACTACCCTGGCACTGTTCCCATAGGTAGGATCATCAGCATCTGTTGCTGTCACTTGGATAACGGAGGTGCCTGACAAAAACAGTGTAGAACCTTGTTAGATTTGTAGCTGTGGAGAGAGGACACAGATCTAACTATGTTCAGTGAATTATAAATGTCCTGCTCTACAGAGTATTTATTTAGAAGCCTGTTCCCTTTCTAATGCTTGAGGAATTTACACACATAGCTCTTAGCACTAATGGGGGTTACAGGCACAAATCCCACCAGACATCATTGGATCAGTAAATAATCTATAGGATAACGGCACTTGTTGGTGAACTGTTAAGACCCACAGGGTGCTAAACTTGTCACCTTCTTTCTATTCTATAAGTCCTTCAGCTTTAAAATAAAACTTTAAATCATACTTGGTACTCTGCTACTGAAAAAAAGGATTATATGATGCAGAAGAGAAGAACAATATCATAGGAAAAATGAGAAAGTCCCTTTAACAAACTGCATTCCAGAAACATCAATGAAATCTGAAATCTGAATGAAGAATCACGACTATTGTAGCAACCAAATTATATCTGGGAAATTAAATTGCATTTATCTAAGTAATGTCATTCCCAAAAGGTGAAAACGGATTGTATTTGCCAAAAAGCTTAATATTTGGGTGCAGAATTCTGAGAGTTGAAAATCTTAATTGGAGGTGCAGTTCTTTATCTCATTGTTCTTGAAACCTGATAGCCTTAGTACAGGCTTCCTCAAACTTGGCCCTCCAGATGTTTTTGGCCTACAACTCCCACAATCTCTAGCTAGCAGGACCAGTGGTCAGGGATGATGGGAACTGTAGTCTCAAAACATCTGGAGGGCTGAGGTTGAGGAAGCCTGCCCTGGTAGTTTTTATGCATGAATACTAATATAACATCCATGCAATGCTACAAATGGCATAAAGCATGATCTGGCCAATATTAATCAGTTTTGAGTCTCACTAGTTAATGCCAGGGTTGGGCATGTTTTAATATGTTTCTCTTGAATTCAACAGGCCTTAAAAATACTTAGCTGTGGCTGTGTGAAGTAGGAGTGTGTATCACTAGTGTATTTCTTAGCATACTTCCCCCCACATTTATCTTTGCAGTCCTGGGGATTAGATTGTTTAAAAAGATATTGTTATATATACAAAACAAGAAACATGTCTGGTAGACATGTGATAGAGCTATCACACATTCACCATTCCAAAGAACTTGTAGGTTTAAGCAGAGGGGAAAAAGCAAATGAAAAGATGGAAAAGAGAAATGACACATTGTAATAGAATTCAAGAACAAATGAATATATACTTGGACAATGTTATTGGGACTAGGAACAGAAGGACAGTGAGAAAAGTAAGAACCATTAATGAGGATCTATTAAATATATTTCAAATCTGGCTCTTTATATGATATGATATATTCAATGTGAACGATATTTGTGGCTAGGATTTGAATATTGTTTAATAAACTGCAAAGAGTCAGGAGGTTACATTTTGTGCTATACTTGCTCCTGCAAAAAGACCAATGGATTTCTTATCTCATAAACCTTTCCAAGTTTAAGGTGCTTTAAAACCACCTTTGCCTTTCTCTGATCTATGGGCAGTCAAAGTCCTTTTTAGCTCCAGGTGTAAAACTGGCCAATGCTCATGACTGATCTAATTTACACAGGCTGATGATGGGCCCCTGGGGACCACAGCACAGCTTGGAAATCAATGAAGCGCAAGGCTTGTTGCCACAGGTCTTCATGGCTCTGTGCTTATGGCTCTTTCTTTGCTCTTTGTAGTGGGCATATGAATGACAGGTAGCAAGCAGCACACCTTGGTGTAGCAGCAGAGGACTCCCCTAGCACCGCTTTTACAGCCACAGTCTACTGCAGGCCTGCACAACTTCTGAGCTACACATGCATGGTGGCCCAATGATCTTCCTATTGCTATCTGTTGGGTACTGTAGGATAAATATCTGGCAGAAGTCCTGCTGCTATTAAGCAAGTGCAAAGGGGGCAACTGGATGAAATGAAATCAAAACCAGTAAACTAGGGCGGAAGAAATTGCACAAGATGCTGCGAGAACAAAGGGGCTCAAGTGAACATTTAATCCATGGGCCTCTCAGAGCAGCCCGCTCAGGAAGTCACCAATATGTGGCTGTTGGGCTGTGTTCACCTTGGTAGGGTACAAGCCTCAACTACAGAACTTGCTGGCAAACAGAGCAATTGTGCCACAGTTTCTACCTCTGGAGAGGTTTTCCACTTCAGCAATAAACAGTACAAAGCAAACTGCACAGCCAATGGGAGGGAAGTTTCTTGAGAAGTTTAAGGGTCATACATTTCCTGGTTTCTTCCCTACACAGCTAGGAAAAACAGAATATAGGCTGAGGGAAAACCTAGACATATCAAAGAAGGTTCCCTGCCACCTAGGAATCACTATTTTATAACTATCCTACGCTCCACATAGGCTGAAATTAAAATCTAAACTGTAAGCCCAGTTCCGCCCTTCCTTTTGCAATCTTTCAGCTAGGGAGCTGGAATAAAGGCCAAAAATTTCTTTAGCAAACTAACTGGCTTGTTTTCTATATATCGAAAGCATGTTCTCAAAAGTCCCACTTACCTACTGGTGACATTTCTGGTACCGAAGCAACGTATGGTCCATCCAGGAACTTGGGTTCATTGTCATTGATATCTTGGATTTTGATGATAAATTCAGATTCCGGCTCCATCGGCCTGCCAGTCAGTCTATCCAAGGCTTGAGCTCTCAGAGTATACTGGGATCTCTCTTCTCGGTCCAGCCTCTGAATGGCATGGATATCTCCAGTTGCGTCATCAATGGTAAACACAATGCCTGCTCCTTCTCCCGACAGTATGTATTTGATGGATCCATCTCCTCTGTCCATATCAGAATGCAACTGCAAAGAGTAACCATATGTAGTTGGAACTTAGCTCAAAGTATATGTGAAGAGCTATTTAATGCATTTGGTTCAGGACATGTTGATTTTGTGGTAGAGAAAGGCAAACAACTTCTGGTTATCATCCCCGCCACCAGCTATCACCATCATCATTAGTGCGCCATGTGTTTTAGCTGAACAAGCTGCTTCTTCCTGCCTTGGTTCTGTGGGACAAAGTAAACAGGTTGCAGTCTTGGGGTTTAGTTGAGGCAACTCACTAGGAAGAGTAAGCAGGTTTGACGAAAGTCTGTCGTTCACTTCTATGGGGGGGAAATGAAGCACTGAACTTAGGAACAACTTTGTGGTTGGGGCAAAACATGCCCAATACCCTTGTCAGTGTTATGTGTGTCAAGGAGCGAGCTGGCAGTAAATCACACCTATCAAAGTTGGAGTTAACTCCTTATTAGCAAAAACACAGTCTTCACAGACTTGGCTGAGTGTCAGGCTTAATGAACATAGCAACCCATCCCTGGTAGGTTTTTACCCCATGAATCAGTTGCTGAGACTGGAATTCCCCATCCCATTTAAGTCCCCTCCTCTCCATAACTTTTCCCAAGCAATTGGACTGCAACTGCATGAAGCTCTCTTCTGGTTCTGGGAGACAGAGGATGGGAGCTTTCATACAGGAGGGGGAGACATCTGTGAGTCTCCACCAGCCTGACTAATCTCCTCCACTTGCCCTCCTTCCTGCCTCATCTCCTGCTTCAGCTTCTTCCTCTAATTCTAGACTTCTCTCCGCCACAAATAGAGGACAGCACTCTGCAAAGTAGGGCATATAGCCACTCTAAAAAGGACTGCGACTCTACATCCCACCCACCTCACTCCATTTCCCCATGCCACAAAACCTGAAAGGCCGTTAGCTAGTGAACTCTCATACTACACAACACATTTCTTTTTTAATGTCTAGGAAAGAAATAAGACCGTTGGTTGGCCTGCATTTTTCATACAAAAAGCAACTGCTTCTTTGCATATTTTATGATGGCCCCACACCCCATATTAATATTTCATTATTAACCTAAGATTAAATTAAAGCAGGAAAGGAGCCTTATGGCAGTGAATTGATTTCATAGAGATTCATGGCGATTGCAGGAGGAAAAAAGACACGGCTGAACTATTAGGAAATGAAAAAAGTTGTAACGCAGCTACTGTCAAAGAATAGGGCAAGGTAAGCAACATGGAACATCTGAATCATACACTCTAGCACAGCTGGCGCAGATGATAATGCACCCTAGAATATTAGAGGGAATTAGCGAATTAACACACTGCATGGCGGCTAATTAGTTCTGAGTAGGCATTGATAATTTGGGAAGCAACAGAACATAGACAAGCAAAATGCAGTATCAATTATCTTTTACAAAAGGCAAGAAGAATGATTCAATTAGTTACAAGTCTGCTAAACACCTTTGCCTCGTGAAATAATTGAAAAATATTGAGAGCAAAATCACCCGAGGCTTAATCAAATGGCTTATGGGACCGCAACTGGCAACAGTAAGAAAAAAGCTTGGGAAGATTCCTTGCCTACCAAAACCTGCCTGCTTCTTTTGTTTAACCTCCTGTATGGGAATAGGAAAAAAATAGCCGGGAAGCTAGTTGAGCAGGAAAGTCTCACACCCCAATACTTACGGTGTGGACTCAGATGTAAATTCTACCAAGGTCTATGGGAGTTGTGTTTTTAAAAGATTGCAGCAGCTACAACAAAATGCCAATAACCACTTACAGCAAGCACTTCAGTGCTTCAATGCAACATTTGTCCTTCCTGGAAAAGATCTGGACAATGCGTAATGGAACTGTTAGAGTACTGAATTAGGATAAGAGAAACCCAGTTTCCAATCCCTGCTCAGTCATGTTGTTTTGCTGATTGACCGTGGGCCATTCAGCCTAAGCTACTTCAGAAGGTGATTCTGATGGTTAAATGAAGAGAGAGGAAAGCCAGGAAGTCCTTTTGAGGAAAATCACAATATAAAATGCAATTATTGTGGGTGGAGCATACCCCGGTGCCAGTGATTTGGGAAAACACACACCGTTGGCTACTCCTACATGGCCTTGTGTCTTCTGATGTAGTGGCTCAGAAAAGGTGTCAAGCACATACGTATCCCACCCTTTCTCGAAAGAGCTTGGAACAAAGGAGTTATTCAATCGTTTTTATTATCGCAACAAAGTAGATTAACCCACACTCTGTGAACCACATGCTCCAGTGGCTCCCATGTCATTAAGGCAGCATCAGCAGGGGCCCTGACAGTGAAATCAGGTGACCATTCAAGCATGATGATCGCTTAAGAACAGACATGAAGGCAGCCTCCTGCCACTCAGTGAGCCAACTCTTGCCATGCTAGGAAATGTCAGGAAGCCAGAGATACGGTAATGCTTATCAAGCTGTTTGGTTGGAGGCTGCAAATGTCCGGCTCTCTGTGTTCTTAGAACCGTTGCGTTCGGTCAGGTTTTTAGCGACAGGTTCCGACATTATCTCATTGCTTTAGGAGAGTTGCCGGCTTCAGCACAGTTCCTTTCCACGATGCTTTGGTAGGCTTGAAGTCACCTAGGGGGAATTGATGACATAGCTGCTTCCTATGCCAGCATTGCCTCACCTCCTGGAAAGTGCAGTTTCTCTTTTAGAAGCACACAGCAGCGGAAGCTGTGAGATCTGAATATCAGTAAAACACATCACTTGGGAAGACAGGAGAACTAATGCTAGCGTACTAGAAGAAGCAAAGATCACCAGTGTTGAAGCAATGATTCTTCAGCATCAACTTTGTTGGACTGGTCATGTTCTTCACATGCCTGATTATCGTCTTCCAAAGCAACTACTCTATTCTGAACTTAAAAATGGAAAGCGTAATGTTGGTGGTCAACAAAAGAGGTTCAAAGACTCTCTCAAGGCAAATCTAAAAAAATGTAGTACAAACACTGACAACTGGGAAACAATGGCCTGTGAGCTCTCCAATTGGAGAACAGCCTTTACCAAAGGTGTCATGGGTTTGAAGACGCTCAAACTCAGGACGAAAGGGAGACGCTTGGCAAACCCTCACCATGATCAACTCCTGCCCAGAAACCTATGTTCCCACTGTGGAAGGACGTGTGGATCCAGAATTGGCCTCCACCATCTCTTACGGACTCACTTTTGAAAACCGTGTTTATGGAAGACAATCTTACTTGGCTACAAGTGATCGCCAAAGAAGAAAAGAAGGCTTGTGGGCAGATGCTAGTCTGGACCAACCCTCAGGGCTACGTTGCAGAGTCTCATGGATGCATGTGAGCCATTTGATGGAGTTCTACAAATGCACAGAAATTTTCCATAACTGAGGAAGTCATGCTCATGTACAATGGAAGTGCTTCACTGAAGAACAACCTAGAAGAGTAAAATGGCTGGTATAAAATGTGATTCAGACAGTCCCACCTCCCAGTCTCAGCAGAAAAGCAAACATAGATTTGTGTGGCCTGTCTATTTTAGCTAGGATGCCCCTTAAAAACCTACTATGTATTGGAAAACAAACAAATGAACAACTCCACTATCTGAGTGGTATTATAGGATCCAGAATAGCTGTAATCTATAAATTAACATGTGCAAATTGAATGTAAATTCATTAGTAAATTGGTCTCTAGTGTCCACCAGTCTAATCAATCTTGATGGTGGACTTTTGAGCTGATATTAAGGCCTAGGAAGGTTCATTTGGGTTGCTAGTTTGATTGTCTAGATGCTGGCACCAGTCCAATTTGTGTGTGCTTATGTGTGGAAGTATGCTGGAAGTAAAGGCAGAATGGATGCTCAGTCCTTTGCATCTATATTTTCTACCATATGACAGCTTTCTATGTATTCTTAGAAGAGCACACTGCCCAGAATACATGAAATATAGAAAAGGACGTGAGAGTTAAATCCATACCAGTTGTACATTATGGAAACACAGAATACCAAAGAGATGTTGAAAAACACACACCAAGCAATGTGAAAGAAAAGAATTTTGTACAGTCTTATTTCTATAGTGTTAGAATAGAATAGTGCTAAAAGTGTTGGATAATTTTCCTGATTCAAAAAATAATAATGGACTTCACCACGCCTCTTTTCTGATCAGCCTGTTCTGTGTCAGTGGGGCTTTGATGAATGCAAGAGGTGAATGCAAAGTTTCACCAAGCAGAAGGCCTGACCTTATGACTCAGTGAATCTTTGGGGAATGTTGTTCTTCCTAACCTGTCAACGTCCTGATTTTGGCCTACATAAAACCTGCTCCTGCTTTTATTGAATTCAGAAGATGTTGTGTAGGTCACAGTCTGAATCAGCAATACTGCAGCTGTGATTGAGGAAACATATTAGAAAACTCCATATATTTCTGTTTAGCTAAGGAATTGTTCTAAGCTCATTGTCACTGTAATGAATGGATCAAGATGACTAAAATGTCGAAATAAGAAAGGAGAATCAGCATTTTGCTCTCAGGGTTGAAGGGTAATATGAGGTCTGTGTTCCAAACAAGAAAGTTTGGTTGAGTTCAGGCAGAATGAGAGTAGGTGCTTAAAAAAACACCACCACCTTTGGCTTGCACCTTTCCTTACCAGATATGCTGCATATGAAAATCGAAGGTGGATTAGGAAGTTGCCTTATACTGTGTCAGATCGTTGATCTGTGTTAACTCAACTAGCAACAGCATTCCAAGGTTTCAGACAGAGATGAAATATTAAACTAAGAATCTTCTGCGTACAGTATCTGTGCTTTACCATCAAGCTACTTCTCTTTCTACCATGCTTCATGTTTGCTGTTGTATGAATTTAATCTGCAAATGAAACCACTGAGCATTGTGTTTGGCCATCAGTAAGTGCACAGCTTTGCTCATGGGGGAGAAAAACAACAGATATATTCAAAACTATAAGTTCAGCCAAGCAGAACTGGCTCTAAAGTTCAAATCTTAATCATGAACATCTGGGCTATAGTATCAAGTAAAAAAAGAGGAGCAGGTGCAAGGCACAGATGGAGATCTGTATTCCATTCCTAGATTTAGATTTGCCATCCTCTTCCATAACAGAATCTGTGGCAGCTTTGGACCTGACAGCGAGGAAAATGGCTGTCCCCAAACCACATCCACCCCCATGTTTTTATGATGATGTCTTATGTTTATGTTAATCACTCCTCTCTACCTTCTATGAAAATAGGGGAGGGAAACATTGACTGCAATGATGTCACATCATGCATCTTCTGAACCAAGCATTACCAGCATGATGTGGGTTGGTGGCAGCAACAGTGAGTCAAAATGCCAAGTGGGAAGCAGTCTACATACTAGATCCTAGGGCTAACAAAAGGGAAAGGCCACCATGTCTTGCTTAGGAGTGCTGTATCATTGCTGTTGGAGACAAAATAGTAGATTAGATGGGCTCAATTCTCATTCATCAAGGCAATTATTATATTAAGGAATATTTTGATAAATTGAAACCAGGGCCATCTTAAGCATATCTGGCGCCGTGGTGTGAAGATCCCTCCGGCGTCCCCCCCCCCCTTTCCAGAATTGCTGACTTTTTTAGGGAGGACAGCGCTGCTGGTGACGTGCCCAGCTTTGCGGGGCTGGAGGAGGCGGGCAGCAGCTGGAAGATGGCTCCTCCGGCGGGGAAGAGGCAGAGGCTGGCTGCTTTTTGCCATGTTGGCCATGGCAGGTGGAGGCTCCGGGCGCGGTGCTGCTTTGGTGTGGCACGGCGGAGGTGGGCGAGGGCGGCGAGCTGATGCCGGGAGGCACTGCGTCCAGCCTCCGCCTCTTCCCCGGTGCCCTCCAGAACTTGGCGCCCTGGTGCCCTGCACCACTAGGCTCTATGGGTAAGAGGACCCTGAATGAAACTCAAGGGAGAAATGCGCAAGTTTTGTCTTTCTCCCTGTCTTTCTCACCTTCAGTTGTAACTATCAAGTGTGCTCCTGTGCCCTTGGAAGTGCCATAAACATGACTATGGGGATGGGAGAATGGCATTATTATTAACAGAGATGAGACAGGGCTGGTTTTTTCCAAGTGCCTAAATACACTACCCTACATCCTGGTCCACTAAAACTACTGCAAAACATATTACAAAGGGTGCTGGAAATTACAGCCAGGGAGAGCTGTGCTCACAGTTGTTTATCTCCTCATTGCAAATTCATCCCATTTTGAACCAGCAGAATAAACTGCAGTAAATTAGCCGGCAGCATAGACACAGGTTGTGAATCTGTGGTGCTATATAGCCACACAAGATGCATTAGAATACAAACTGCCCTGTGTGTAGGATACAGTGCCTTACAATTAGCGATGACTTTGCAGTGTGGAACTGGAGAGCTTGCAATGGTGAACTTGTGAATTTGTCCCTGTACTAATTATGTTAAGCTCAAACTTCAAGAAAGTTCAGGCTTGGCTCCTAATAAGCGCACACTGTTGCCGTAACTCTCTCACATCACAGCTATCTGTTCTCTTTGCCACAAATGTGGCAGGCATCACCAGCAGTGACCGGGAGAGCTTCATTACTTCCTGTCATCTGAAACTGAAATTGCAGCATCCTTGGGCCATGAATCCATGGTCCATTTTCCAGGGTGCTTCAGAATTTAGAAAGGGCACCAAGGCACCCTGGAACCTGCATACCCCAGCAATTTTTCTTGGTGCCATTTCCCCTCTTCTCCTTTGCCCAAACTGTTGTTTAAAATGATTGACTGTGGAAACCCACGTGACTTCATGAGTATTTATGACAGTATCATGTCAGATTTAACTTCATGGTATTATTGACAAAATCATGTGTGTCACCACCACATCCAGTATCATTGTGGGTAAATTGAGGCCAAAGGCTGAGAGGCAAAGGAGACGATGGCAATGAAGGACACTGAACAGCAGCACTGAAACAATAAGAAAGTGTTTTATCAAAAAGTGGATGTGCTTTTTGAGCATGATATATGATAAGCAGCTTTGTATCAACTGTATTTTAGAAGTATTGAAGGGTTAAATTCTTTAGTGCTGAATGAAAATGCTGGCAAAATAAAAAATTGGATGAGCTTCTTTACCAGTATTAGCAAACGCTCTTTATTTGCATGCACAGGTATTGCTACAAAATGGCAAGAAAAGCTATGTTTGCAAAAAATAAATTCATGCATGCTTATCTACAAAACTGCTTGTTAGAGCAATTCTGATTCCATAGTAGAGTCCATCTGTGGATTTTTTTAAAAGTCAGTATGACACACCACACAAACCCACCCTAGAAAATACTTGAACTTTACATATATAGTAGTTTAGAAGGTTTAGACGCTGCATCTTAATAACTAAAGCAAATAGACACTGCTGATCTGCCCCAGAACAGAATTTAAAATCAATGAGACCACTTGGGAAGTAATCTGAGGAGAGCACACGATGCATTAAGAAATATGATCAGATTTGCCTTCTTGTACTGAGAAACTTTAAAAGCACTGAATGTTCATTTTAACCAAGCCAGCCATAGACACTACTGAATGCATCCAGATAAATTAAGAGTTTTGCAAGTTCAGAGAGGGCTCTTTCTTGCCACCTGAATTACTTTTAATTGGAGTCACTAAGGTTGGGACTTGGGATTGATGTGTAAGTATGAAGCCACTGTACTGGGTGAGGCCATCAGCTCATCTAATTTCCCCCCCAGCCATGCAACCTGAAATCCTTGTAAGTGGAGGAGCCAAGATTGAAACTGGGGTCTTATGTAATGTCATTGAGCTACGGCAACTCCAATATATTATGCATGCAAAGCATATCACTGAGGAACTCTGGGAGTTCTCATAGGGTGCATAGAGTTCTCTCTCTCATGTACAAAGACACACAGTTCTCTGGGTGGAGAACAAGAAAAGCATTCTGGTATATCCTCACATAACTTCACTAAATATAATTTTTCTTTGGGGGCGGCACCGGTAAAGGATGACTTCCAGTCTGAATGATTTTGCAGGCTCCAAAAAACCAATTCCACATAGGCAAATCCCACTTGGCTTTCCCAGACCCAAGCCCATGCTTAAAGTAGCTCTTTGTATCTCATCCCTTGCATATTGATAGTATATAAATAGAGAAACTATCATTTTAATTCATATTCTGATCCCAGGATGTGCAGATAATAAGAGTGCAATGTTTATTAGATTATTGTTCTGGCAAACGTCAAACAAGAATGGACAACGAACGATGTAGGTTCTAGGGGCATAGTTGTTATAAGAATAGAATGATGGGGGAAAGTCATTAAGCAGGCCAGTGTTCTACAAGACAAGAATGGAAGCTGGTAGACTTTGATGTCAAGAAGGTACAAACTGAAGCTGTCTGGCAAAAAAAACCCCAAATGCATACCCTGGCTTTCCTTTGACCAAAACATCTTCTTAAGTGATATAGGAAACACAGTTAAGTGAGTTTTCTCCAGGTCTCAAACAAAGTTAAGGTGGAAAATTATTCTCAACTTTGCATGTAGCCAAGAAAAGCAATATTGTAAGTAATATAACTGACTTTACTTTTACTGTCATAAGAATGCAGACATTCATGAAAGACAAAGGCAGACTAGTGATTCAGGCTATCATATATTGTGTTTATTTTTCGCTGCCTGCTAGCCATTTGAGAATTCCCCCCACTGCCTGTTTTTATATAATGTGCCACTGAAATTACATTTTGAGTGTGTTTATACTGCTGTTCTAAGTTGGAACTTAATCCACGACATCCAGACTCAAGCCAACTTGAATCAAAAGAGCCATCACAGATGGAAAACAAGAACAAAAAGGTGAAAGCTTGAGTTATAGGCATGAAGAAGTCATTCTAAGGAGACACTCACTGCCAAAAGCCCTTTTCTGGCATTACAGGCCTTCCTACCTGCAGAAATTCATGCTGTACCTCTTAGAAAAGTCACTTAAATAATGCAGATTCCAGAGAGAAAAGCCCTGATAACACCAAGGAAAACTGAACAAAAACAGTGTACAGTTGAAAAAGAAATGAACAGAGAGGTTTTTACTTTCTTACATTAGGCCTTGTACATTCAACCAAAAATACAGGGGCAAAGTTCCCTCAGAACTACACAGCCAATCAGGATATTTACCTTGGTGAATATCATGTGGTCCTGCTGGGCTGCTAAGCCACACCTGCAACAGTCCCCATCTTGGCTAGTTGACTTCAACATTAACCAAATTAACCCTTCAACCACAGAATGAGCCTCTCTTCTGCATCTCCAACAGTACCTACCTACTGAATCCATGGGCAGGGGGCTATTCAGCAAGTGCAATGTCAGGGGGTGGGGCCCTTTGGGGGGGGCACTCTCTTCTCCTGTTCTGCTCCATGTGGAAGCTATTCATGCCTGCATGCTCTGTAACATCTAGGGCAGGCACGTTCAACTTCCAAGAGACTGCGATCTGCTCCTGCTATAAATAAACTGGCAGTGATATACCCGTTGGATTGACCAGAGTTGTTGAATTTTTTTGGGAGGAGGCTTCACCAAAGATGTTGAGCTTTTTTGGGGGAGGAGGATGAGCCAAAGTTAGAGAGGAGGATCCCACACTTGACCATGATCGACCACAGACACATCACGATTGACCAGTTGGACGTAATAATAATAATACAATAATTATTTATTCTTTATAGCCTGCCCATCTGGCTGGGTTTCCCCAGCTACTCTGGGTGGCTTCCAACCGAATATTAAAAACACAATTCAGCATTAACTGTATAATTACAGTAAAAACACAATATAGCATAACATCCCTGATCTAGGACAATTTGCCCAAATTGGGATGTCAAATTGGGATGTCAATACATTATGAGTTTCCCCACTTCTGCTGTATATGGTTGCCTACCCCTGCTAAAGGGCAGGGAAATGCAAACTGCAGTGACATGAGGACAGTGATGACCTATCCCACAATATGTTGTCTTCTGTTGCAACTGCACATTTAATATAACATGCCCACTTGTGCTGTTGCAACTTCTTTTTTCCTCCCTGCCTCCCTCCCTCCCTCTCCTAAACCAATCCCTTCTGTATCAATATAACCTGCCTATGTTCTGAACCCGGAGCACTTCCTATAAAGACTGCCAGAGAGTTTCTAAGGGTGACATCAATTACACCAGATAATTGTTAGTGCTGATCTTTTGGAAAAAGGCAAATCATCGATAGCCTTTCAAAACAGACATTATTCACAGCTCAAGGTGACACCCGTCGGAAGCTCTTAGGAACTGAAATAAATTAGGTGTCCACCGATACACCGCCTGAAGGAGAACAGCCTGGAAAACCTGTGTGGTGCCAGATCTCCTCTTCTTCCAAATTCCACCTCAAAAACCACCTCTTGAGACTTTGGCTTAGCCTCTTAGTCCTACCCCAGAGCCAAAGCTAAGTGCATTTGTCCATACCCATCCTTTTACCTTCGTCAGTTCCAGCAATCAAAATTTAGATTGGAAGATCCTCAAGAGAAATATTTGTGTGTTTGTGTCCTATTATATGTTTGCCTAAGGCAGCAGTTTGGCACTGCAAACTACAGCTGCATCATCACAGCAGCAATGGAGGGCTGCAGTAGCAGGCGGCCCAGGCGAGCCACAGGGCAGCTCGTCAGCAAACATCCTGCTCTGCCACCCACTGCCGACGCCACTGCCCACCTTACCAACGACAGTGTTTCAGCCTCAGCAGAAGGGGGAATGTGGAGGGAGAGCTGCCTTGGCCTGTTGCAACTGTCTCACCTGGGCTGCTGGCTGCCACCCATCTCCACCTCATATGTAGGTCTAAAGGAAGTGGTGTAGGTGGGTTTGTTTGGTTTTTGGCAAAATCTAATGGGAGCAGGTGGAACACTTGGCAAGATCTACATGATCTTGGAGGCTGAGGAGGTCTAGGGGGCACTTGAAATGTTGGGGAAGGGTTGGGGAGGTAGGTGGAGTTCACACTCCTTTGTACGCCTGACATCGAAGGTGGAAAGGAAAAGCAGGGGGAGGGTTGCCAAAGGTTGTAAGGGTGAGTGCAGGGCAGGCTATGTAACCCTTCCCCTTTTCAACCTCTGATGGAATTGGGCAGGGCAATGAGACAATGATTGACATGTGGGTTGTTCTGCCCGGCTGTCAAAGTTGGCCCATAGGGTATGAAACAAAAATGTTCCCCATCCCTGGTCCAACGGGATAGTGGTGTGGGATTTGATGAGAGTTGGGTGGTCTGCTAGCAGGTGAGGCTGTAGGTAAGGCTGCTGAGCATCCTGTCTCCGTGACTTCCCACACTGTGGAATGGAAACATACACCATCATGTGATAGACAACAATCTCATGACTGAAAACATGGAGCAGGAATCTTAACAGGCACAGCCCTGTCTCTCTCTCTCTCTCTCTCTCTCTCTCTCTCTCTCTCTCTCTCTCTCTCTCTCTCTGTGTGTGTGTATCTATATACGTATATATCTGAAAGGAAGCAGGGATAATACCTGAAGGAGCATTTCCACACTCAACATTTAGCCTAGACACAGAGATCTAACTCCGAGAGCCTTCTGGTGGTTCCCTCACTGTGAGAAGTGAAGGTACAGGGAACCAGGCACAGAGCCTCCTCGGTAGTGGCACCCACCCTGTGGAACACCATCCCATCAGATGTCAAGGAGATGACACCTTTAGGAGACATTTGAAGGTATAGGGCAGCCTTTTAACGTGCAATGTTTCATTATGTTTTTATATATGTTGGAAGCCACCCAGAGTGGCTGCGGCAACCCAGTCAGATGCGCGGGGTGCAACTACTACTAATAGTAGTGATGGTGATAATAATAATAATTAATAATAATAATAATAATAATAATAATGTATTACATACACATTTTTGTTTATATAGCAACACCTTGACCCCCCCCCCCACATGCCACTTACCTTTCCCACATACAAAGGATCCGTTCCAGTGTATTCTTCCAAAACGAAGAATTGGTTCCACACCCAGCTCCTCTTCATTCGCAGATGCAGAAGCAAGTTGTCCGAGAGGCTGCCTTCTTGGCCTTTGCTGGGTGGTCTGCTGCTCCCAGATAACACAGCCGTAACGAGGTTCATCATTAAGCAACAACTTAAAGATATACTGAGTCCGAGCCACTTCCTCGCTCTGTCCATTTTACACGAAGTTCGCGTTGCCATACCAGGGTTGTTTCCAAAAGTTGGAGCCGGGTCCTTTAAAGCATCCAACAGAAAGGCCTCTGAAACTCCCAAGCGCAGTCTTTCAGTGCTATGAAGCCAGCCACGTTAAGGACAGTAGTTTCCTGTGAAGTAAGAAAACAAACACCAATCCTACTGTTCAAGTTTCCATCAAGGAGTTTTGAGAGCATACTTTATTTCTTTTCTTTTTTTTTAAAAAAAGGGGGTGGGGGTGGGGGTGGAGAAAGAAATATGCTTCATGCAGTATTTAATCCCTCTCATAAAACTGTGATAACAAGTTAATCCTCTTCCAAAAAAAGAGAACGCTCTTTGCTTATAGCATGCATACTATACTCCCAAATGAAGGTAATGTTTGATTAGCTAGAAAGGAAGACTCTGGAGGTATGCTAAGGTAGGTGTCAGATCTCACTATATAATTGATTGGCTTGAGCGAACAGAACATTTTTGAGAGAAATATTTATGACCAGACAGCACCGGCAGTATTTCGAAGGAGGATTCACTTCATAAAAGTTATAATAGGTACCGATTTGACTCTCTTTCTTCCTCCCACCCGGCATCCTTCTGCAAAATTCTGCATGTCACCTCACATGTATATGCATGCACACAAATATTACAGACACGCTGCAATGCTTTGATTCAATTTTAGCAGCTGCAAATTATTTCTCACTTTATTCTTTTAGCACCCAACCTTCCTCTGCTTCAAGCCAGGCTTCACACTCTGCTGCCTGCTCTCTGAGGAGTTGGCCACCGCAGCTAATGTGACATTTCTAGAATTCTGAATAGCCAGTTAATCATTATATCTGTCACAAAAGGTCTCAGGATGCTGATAGCCACATGCTACCGTAGCATATGCCTCAGTGAGTCAAGCGAACAACTTCCCCCCCCCCTTCCACCTTGAGCCTGAAAGACTCATTTAGACCAAGGAATGTTGACCTCCATCAGAGGAGACTTTCTCATCAGTCAAAGATCTTTTGTTGTCATGAAGTTAGATTAGCTGGTGACCTCACTCAGGCCATGTTTTGTAGCAGTCTTTTCTTCCCCTGTTTTGCCAAGTTTAATGAGGTGGCACTGCACTTCGCTACTCTTGTCAGTGCAGTTAGCAAACATCCTCTGTGTGTTTCAGATGTTCATTTTCGGGAGGGGAGGGCCTTTTGTGTCCTCTGAGGGCAAGTGAATTCTTTACAAAGCCTAATATTGATCTTTTTTTAAAAAACGTCTTTAAAGTCTATTACGATTTCACTCTACTCTCCGTTGTGAAATTAGGTTGCTGTTTTGACAGACCGCTTAATGTTTTTATCTAGAGATGATGATTTTTTTAGAATTAAAAAACCCCCGAACACCCCACATACACAGCAGGAGATGCAGCCAGACTCATCAAACTCATAACAGAAGCAAGGGCTATTATGAAATGATTATGATGTGCAAAAAATATGTAAATATTAGTGGAAACTTATGAACATCCACAGATCTAAGCTGCTCCCCACAGCCTCTCTGTATCCATTTCCCTCACCTCCCAGACACACAACTCTTCTTTTCAAAAACAGACTGGTATCTACAGCAGGAGCTAGGAATATTGAGGGTGCACTCAATGCTAATGTGAAAGTAGTAGAGGGGACATGTTTTGTTTGTGAGCACCCAGGAGCAGCTATCTGACTCGCTGTTGTTTAATGCAGAACTGGAAAGGTCCATAGGCTAGTTGGACAATAAAGTTGGTATATTTTCTCTCACAAATCCCCGATCACACTCAAGTGCATATGCTCATCACTCATCCTATTGTCCCTAGGCATTATACTGCTTTTTACCACAGCATTCCATGTAGGGTTCTCTGACAGCTTCTATAAGCTATTAGGTGTCAGGAGAGAGACACACAGGGAGTCCAGATGTTGCCTTGTCTCCTCAAGTGACAGCCAAGTCCAATGTCTAGAGTGGAGTTGATTGCAAACAATATTGAGCATGGCTGAATTTGTTTTGTGAAGGGAAGTACCATATTTTTTGCACCATAACACATTTTTCCTCCTAGAAAGTAAGGGGAAATGTCTGTGCGTGTTATGGAGGAAATGCCTACAGGTGGCATGCCTACGGATTTTCCTCCTCTAAAAACTACGTGCGTGTTATGGTCGGGTGCGTGTTATAGAGCGAAAAATACGGTAATTCTGGAACAACTAGCTTGCATTCCTGGATGCCACCTGGAATTCTTCTCCTCTCCTGCTTCATGGGTGATTAATGAAGATCCTACAGCATTCTGTCTGTGACTCAGGGTGAGAGTTCTGTATGGTGGCATGCGGCAGAATTTGTGTCCTGGATTTTGAGGTAGAAAGGTAGAAATGTCCAATCTACAGACTTTTTGAGTAAGCAAGGTATGTTGAGCCATGCGTGCATGAAGTTTCAGCTTTCTATCTGTTGTGAAAGCGCCTTAAGAATTTTGATATTCCTGTCAGCGATGTGAGTCAGTGAGTTTCACAGATTCCCTTACTGACAGCACTATCAAAATTCTTAAGTGTGATGATACTGATACAGCTATGGATATATAGGCTGCTGTATTTCATCTCCTGTGGAAATCTATGTCAAAACTTCCATCAGCTTTGATGGGCCCGGACTGTTCTCTTTGTGTTCCCCACAGACACTTGTTCAAAGGTTTGCAATCAACCCTTCTACTGATCCCCATGGCAAAATGATCTTTGAATATGAGTCACCAGAGGTTCTGCTTAAAGTCATCTTGCAAGCAGTCTTGTTTACTGAACATCTGTGATCGTCAGCAAAGCTTAGCATAATAAAGAAAACAAATGATCAAGCATTAAACCCATTCTCACTGGAAACAGTTTGCTCATGCCAGTAAAGTTAATTGTGAAACAACTGAGTTTTAGCATGACCAGATTCTTCTATTGTAGTACTGAGCAAGGGCAAATTGTTGTGGCTGAGGGATTTTTTTTAATGGAAATCCATTTTTCCAAGGCATTCTGGGCATATAATTCCTCTACGGGCTTTCCATTCATGAACTGTATAAACCAGTCTTATCTACTAATTGTAAGCTCATTCTCTGTGCATGAATCCTTATGCAGCCAGAACAGCACCATCCATGCACAAGAGGAACGAATCAGCAAGGTTTTTAAAAGATACATATACACACAAGCCTCCAACAGCAATGAAAAAGCTCAGTGATGACTGAGCATGCTTTGTGGGTGTGGAATGCTAAATACCTATTGTGGGAAAAGATGGAAAAGTAGGGGAGAGGGGGAATGAAATGGAGTATCCAGGATAAGGGCATGACTGTTGGCTGGCATCCTAAACAGCAGCTGCCAGCTTCTGACATCTCCCAGTCTGCTTCCTCTGACCACTCATTGTTGTCCCACCACCAATCCCCTGACTGTGAGCCTTCTTCCCTTGGGGGTTCCCTGGGGGTCCCCCAACTGGTGCCTCCCACCACTCCTCGGCATCCAGCCAGTCCTGCTATTTGCGGAAGGTCGGTGGTTCGAATCCCCACGATGGGGTGAGTTCCCATTGTTCGGTCCCAGCTCCTGCCAACCTAGCAGGTCGAAAGCATGTCAAAGTGCAAGTAGATAAATAGGTACCACTCCAGCGGGAAGGTAAATGGCATTTCGGTGCGCTGCTCTGGTTTGCCAGAAAGCAGCTTAGTCATGCTGGCCACATGACCCAGAAGCTGTACACCAGCTCCCTCGGCCTGTAAAGCGAGATGAGTGCCGCAACCCCAGAGTCGTCTGCGACTGGACTTAACTGTCAGGGATCCTTTACCTTTACAGTATAAACTTGGAATATTGTGGAAACAGGGATTAACACTTTACTAATTTTTCTTTGTAAAACAAAGAAAATAAATGCATTTTACTAAATAGGATAAAAATAGCATAAAACCTAGCCCCCATGATAGCTCTCCCAGCAGCAGTTGTTCTGCCATTCTATAGATTGGGGAAGGATGTGAAAGGGTGGCAACGGTGGGGATGGGCTTTGCCATAAGGGAATTATTGGATTATGGGAGCCAAGGATCAGGAGTTATGGCTTTAGCCCTGTATGTTTGAGTCCATTAACAAAGTTGCTCCCCATGAAATCTAGTTGCTGACAAGGCCAATCCACCGAAAAGCGCCATAGAAACAGCAGCAGCACTTAACACCACCAATATTTCTCAGTAGGGAGAGGAAAGCCTTCAATTTTCCTGGAGGTCATCTAGATTAAGGCTGAAATCCTATGCACATTTACCTGTGAGAATCCCCACAGTGGAGCTTGCTTCCAAGTAAACATACATAGGATTGCCCTATTAAAATACAGTAAGATATACATTTTACCATACATTAATAAAAAGTCTTACTGATTCCTTAAAAATAGAACCTGCCTTCACACAAAAACAACTGCATAATTTTTTTTTGGCATTCATCAAGAGGAGATCTTATTGGAAAGGGCATAAGTACACATTGGTTTTGATTAACTGGATTACACAAGCCTTTTGAAAATCATCTGTCTCGTGTGTGTAGTATTTGCTTATTCCTGCCAAACACCCAGTAGTTTGTCCATTGCATGTTAATGCAGACTGGTGCAGTGACTTGGGGGAGAAGCTTTCAGTGCTTCGGTGTGGATTAGATGCAGAGTACCCAACAGCCTTATAGGATCGTGCTCCTTCATCAGTATTATTACTATTTTTAGTTGTTTTGATTAATTAGCAGAGCAAAGGTAAGATGCACTCTGCATGCATGCATGATTAATATAGCCATTTAGTTAGGTAGTAAAAAGCAATTATAGGTCAATACATACACTCTTATAATCAGTTGTTTTTTAAAAAAAATAAAGGCACTCTTTTGCATTTATGCTGTATGGTAGAGGATGAATTAGAGCTTTGCTAAGGGAGGGTGTAAGCATCAGTTCCTGCAGTATTTCCAATTTGCCCATTTTCAGCAGATCATTATCACATATCTTTTGGACTGGGAGGTCTGTCATTATATAGAATTGAATCTAACCATTAATGATAATCCATGCCTTATTTGGTATGGGGGGGAAAAGGCATATTCATTTATTTATTTTTTGCAGTAATTTTTTGGTGCAATACGTAACTGGAGTAATTTTGCTCAGCTGTACTGTTGATATCCTGTCTCTCAGTCCTGCCACCCTCACAGGAATGCTTGGCGGGTAGAAGCAGTTCTAGGGGGCTGTGACCAGTGTGGTTGCATCAGACCCAGAGCAGACTTCGCCACTATTACTCCAATGGAAAGCAAGAGATTTTGAGTGCAGTTCTGTGTATGAAAGCTATTTCCAGAGGGAATCAGGAGTGCCATATTGGAAGAATCATTTCAGTTCAAATACGCTTTTAAGCAGCTTGTGTATTTTTTTTGTCACAGCCCCATCCTCCTCAAATAAATACATACATTTCATATATTAAGGGCTGACATTATACAAATACAGGGTGCTTTATAATGGCATATACAGTATACTTCATTATGAATCACCCTGTATATCTAGGAGCAAGTCCCATTGAACCCTATAGGGATGACAACTGAGTAGACATACATAGGATCGTGATGGAACTCCTCACTCAAATGTCAACAGAACCCAACAGTTGCACTGGTTATATATCCCCCCCCCAAGTGCCTGCGCTTGCATTTCAACAGAACTCCCCAAAATTACCTCTACATCCAAGTCTTTCTACCCCCGCCACATCAACACACATGCATTCTGGCAAAAGTGGGTGGTATTCTATGGTAGTCCTTAGACTAGACCCATAGAAGTTAACAGACACGATTCACTTAGGTTCATTAATTTCAGCGGGTTTTCTCTGAGAAGGACTTAGCTGAACACAAAGTTAAATACTCCAAACATAAAAAGCATTGGGGGGGGGGAGTGGCAAAGAAAACTGTATAGGATAGCAGAAAAGATGTATAGAAGCCACTTAGTCACTGGAAATGTATTGATATTATCATTGGGGACTGGACAAAGCTGGACCATCCCTTTGGAGGGTTTTTTTGGGGGAGGAGGTGTTGAGAAGCTTGGCAGGGCTATGACCCTTTTTGCCTGTAAGAAAGAAGGGCATCCCTTAAATGCTCCTTTGCCCCCAGTAACCAGTGTCCCTGTGGTCTCTTCAGTACAAGGATGACATATATAACAACAACAACAACAACAACAACAATTCTGCTCTGGAGGGTAGGACACAAACTAATGGCTTCAGGTTACAAGAAAGGAGATTCCGACTAAACATCAGGAATAACTTTATGACAGTCAGAGCTGTTTGACAGTGGAACAGTCTCTCTCGGGAGGTTGTGGACTCTCCTTCCTTGGAGGTTTTTAAGCAGAGTTTGGATGGCCATCTGTCATGGATGCTTCAGTTTAGATCCATTGCAGGGGGTTGGACCAGAAGACCCTCAGGGTGGTCACCTTCCAACTGTATGATTCTATGGTTCTTTGATTCTATGAACCTGCCCTTCACCCTAAGGGCCCAGGGTGGGTTGCAACACTAAGACACAACATGAAAGACAGTATAAAACAATTTACAATCACAGAGTGATTCGATCTAGAGAGGTCTCCAGTTGCACAAGTGCTGGATATCCTTTAATTATATGAATAACCACTTTGATATTTAGGGAAAGTTTGAATGTTAAAACTATCTCAGCTCTATTTCAGTGATACAGGGGGCGGAGAGGAGCAGAGTTATTGGTTTGTTTTTGTTCTATTTTTTATTATGTACTTTGTGTGTTTTTTATCTTGTATGTTTGTGTTGTGAACTGCCTTGAGATCCATGGATGAAGGGCAGGGTACTAGCTAGCTAACTAACTGAATAAACAAACAAACAAACAAACAAACAAATGTGAATGCTTTTAGAAATGCAGATAGCAGTTGCAGAAGGGCCCGATCAGGTTGGGACTGTGTTGTGTGGTGGTGGTAGGGAAGATGGAACAGGAGTTGTTCAAACTTCCTGATGAAACAGTCTTCCCAACAGTCCCACCTAAAGCTGCTCCTCCATAGTTGCTGACTGTATCGAGAGGGAATCTCCAATTGCTACCAGTACTTGAATACTTCCCCTGGATCTGTGTGCAGAACATTATGGGCTTTGGGGTGGCTTTGGGAGAAAAAGCAAGAGGGAAGGAGAAGGGGTTATGTGCTTGGCTGAGTCAAGGAGGAGAAAGAGGGATGCAATCAAATTTATAAAATTGCATATGTATGTATCTATACTTAGATTTGATTTTTATATATATTTACATAGCAAGCAGTTTCTAGCTGCGCATTCCCTGTTGCAGGAATACATTAGTGGAGATTGACTTCCGTGTGTAATGACTTCTTTTAAAAAGATTTTCCTCTCCCATCCTTATCCTGCCTTAAAGAAAGCAAACAGCTTGGTAATGAACACAGTAGGAAGAAATTAAAGCAGAGTGCAGAGTATGCTTCAAGTGAGCTGTTTATTTTGCCTTTTAATTTGTTGTGATATTTAAAACTGAGAGCAGGGGGTAAGTACTTTTCTTCATTAAAGGGCTTAATTTTCATGCTTTCTTTACTTCTGCAGTTGTCCTACTTACTCTTCAATGCTCGCACCATTGTCCTGTAATTCTAACCTGGAAGCAGGCCCCCCAAGAGCTCTGGATGGGTAAAGGAATCAATTGCAATGTTCCATGCTTTTGAATGTCACCAGTCCAATCCATCCAATCAGGATGGTTCTGAAACTGTGTATTATGTCTCATCCAGAAGAATAAGGAGTTTGTATACACTGCCTTATGTCACTGTGCTATGCCATAGGAAAAGCTGGTACTCCTCACACCAAATTCCAGGTAAATTCACAGATCAGTGCCACTTTCTAGGTTCGGTTTGCGAAAATGAGCTCACCAGTAGCTGTTGGAAAATTGGGGGCTGGGGAAGTTTTGCCAGATATATCTTACAGTACTTGTCATCTCCAATTCCTCGAAAGATTCCATCAACTGTATCGCTGAAAATTTTTACACATCACTTGGGAAGAGAGGCGAACTAATATCAGTGTCCTGGAAGAAGCAAAGATCACCAGTGTTGAAGCAATGATTCTTCAACATCAACTTCGTTGGACACTCTTTGGCTGGTGTATTATTTAGGGGGTATTGTTGTGGGGAGAGAAGGGTTGTTGCTGTTATTGCTGTTCCTTTTTGTGTCTTAGTTTTAGATTAGATTTATGTGGAAAGTGCTCAATTTGGACATGTTTTATTTATTGTTTATGACTACTTCTGCTACGTTGTAATTGTGTATTTTTTATGTTGTGAGCCACCTTGAGCATGGTTTGAAGTATGGAAAAGCAGCACAGAAAAATAAAGGAATTTATGCGTGTTTTCCCCGATAAAGCTTATTGTGCTTAGGTTACTGGGATTCAAGGCAGAGGAAAGGGGGCAACAGTATGGCAATGCCAATCTTCGTTGGACTGGTCATGTTGTGCGGATGCCTGATTATCTTCTTCCAAAGCAACTATTCTGAACTTAAAAATGGAAGCGTAATGCTGGTGGTCAACAAAAGAAGTTTAAAGACTGTCTCAAGGCAAATCTAAAAAAATGTAGTATAAACACAGACAACTGGGAAACACTGGCCTGAGAGCACTCCAATTGGAGAACAGCCTTTACCAAATGTGTCATGGGTTTTGAAGATGCTCAAACAGGACGAAAGGGAGAAATGTGCTAAGAGGAAGGCATGCTTGGCAAACCCTCACCACGATCAACTCCTGCCCAGAAACCTATGTCCCCACTGTGGAAGGGCGTGTGGATCCAGAATTGGCTTCCACAGTCACTTACAGACTCATTGTTAAAACCATGTTTATGGAAGACAATCGTACTTGGCTACGAGTGATCGCCAAAGAAGAAGAAGATTCACGAGTAAAGGAAGCTTTCATGCTAACATGAAAGTCCCATTGAACTGACTGCAATCCTGTGCATAATTGCTCAGAACTCCTATCTTAACTAAGGGCTCGTACACACTCCTCCTTGTCCAGTGCATAGAAAGCGCAGGTCAGAGAGGTTTCCTGCTTGTCCTGTGCTTTCTTTCTAAGCAGTGAGTCCAAGTGGTTTTTGTTTGCCCTGCCACTTGCTGTTTACCACTGAATCAGAGCGAACGTCAATCTGCAGGGGGGGGGAAAGATTGACTTTCCCTCCGATTAAACGATAAACAGAAAGTTTCCCCAGGGAAAGCAGCAGGACAAGCGGGACAAGATTTGGCAGATGGAAACTGGCCAAGAAGAGGTGGTGCTCGCCCTTCTCACATCAAAAACAACTACCTGGCAATTACGGATGGCACAGTAGGGCAGAGGCACTTACCTGACCTCCTGGCAGGTGGGTCGCTGCTGGTTACTGGGAAGGAAAGGTCAGTGCGGCGGAAATTCTCCTGTCAGTGCCCTTGCATGGACATCCCCTCCCCATTGCCTCACTCCTCTTGGTTAAGCAGCAGCGACTTACCTGCTTGGAGGTCAGGCAAGCACCTTCACCCCACCCATGCCATCTGCTCTTGCTACCTGGTGTTCTCATATCATCGGATACGGGAGCCAGTGTGGTGTAGTGGTTAAGAGCGGTAGTCTCATAATCTGGTGAACCGGGTTCGATTCCCTGCTCCTCCACATGCAGCTGCTGGGTGACCTTGGGCTAGTCACACTTCTCTGAAGTCTCTCAGCCCCACTCACCTCACAGAGTGTTTGTTGTGGGGGAGGAAGGGAAAGGAGAATGTTAGCCGCTTTGAGACTCCTTTGGGTAGTGATAAAGCGGGATATCAAATCCAAAACTCTTCTCTTCTTCTTCTAAATGTCTTGGCTGGATGGATGCTGTACATTTGTGTGAGTTTCTTTTTAAAAAATGTGTCCTGGGGCATTTGTTTTCATTATTGAAAGAGACTGGGTTTTAGGTTTTTAACTTTTATATATATATATTAAGATCCTGGAAAAATACAATGAAACTTGACAATGCACCATATGGTGCATAAACATTAACTCAGAATACAATCCAGTGTCACAAAGTTATAACCACAGATCAGTCAGCAGGCTCTCTTGGGACACATCAGCAACTCATTTCACTCAACATTCAAAGCATTTCATCTTTCTTTTTCTTTTTTTACGGGGGTGGGGGGAGTGAGGAAGAACACCTCTTACAGAATAACAGAAAAGCTCCGTCCTATAAATCCCAGAGGAATACTGACAGGACCATATGCAGATTATTGTTTCTCGCTTCTTAAAGGTGACTTGTACAAAGCCGTGCCAGCAACTTTCATAAGGTGAGAATCTGCCTGCAAACTTTCTCTAAAAGGGCACTAGATGGGAAATATATACCACACTTCTTGTTGTTTAGTCGTTTAGTCGTGTCCGACTCTTTGTGACCCCGTGGACCAGAGCACTCCAGGCACTCCTGTCTTCCACTAGCTCCTGCAGTTTGGTCAAACTCATGCCGGTAGCTTCGAGAACACTGTCCAGCCATCTTGTCCTCTATCGTCCCCTTCTCCTTGTGCCCTCCATCTTTCCCAACATCAGGGTCTTTTCCAGGCAGTGTTCTCTTCTCATGAGGTGGCCAAAGTCTTGGAGCCTCAGCTTCACGATCTGTCCTTCCAGTGAGCACTCAGGGCTGATTTCCTTAAGAATGGAGAGGTTTGATCTTCTTGCAGTCCATGGGACTCTCAAGAGTCTCCTCCAGCACCATAATTCAAAAGTATCAATTATTCTGCGATCCGCCTTCTTTATGGTCCAGCTCTCACTTCCATACATCACTACTGGGAAAACCATAGCTTTAACTACACGGGCCTTTGTTGGCAAGGTGATGTCTCTGCTTTTTATACCGCACTACAATGAACCAAATTTGCAATTCATTTGGCTTATTCCCACCACCGAAGTGAATTCAAAAGCATACACTTGCAAAACCCAGCATTCACATAGCATCTTAAAGCCTCATTTAAAACCTCCACATGCATTCACTTGTAATCCTCGAAACAGTTCTGTTAAGGTAGAAAGCTCTCCCTTTCCCAACCTGGTTCCCTTTAGAAAGTTTTAACTACAGTTCCCACCAGCCACAGCCAGCATAGTTAATAGTCACGGACAATGGGACTGCTAATAGTCCAACAACATCCGAAGGGCACCAGGTTAGGGGAGGCTGGGGCCAGTTTACCTATGAGATTGCCTTACTCCACATGTGCCCACTCAACCAATTCAATCAACGGAATTGGCACTACTACAGGTGCCACAAAATACCTGTTCTGCATTTGTAAGAACTTGATCGTTCTGTGTGGCAGCACCTGCATTTCGGAACTCCCTGCCTATTGAGACCAAGCAGGTGCCTTCACTGCACTCTTTTCAGTGCCTGCTAAAAACACTCCTGTTTAGACCAGCCTACCCAGATGCTTGGAAAGTTGAGGTAATTCTAATCTGTTTTGGTATTGTAACTTTTGTTATGTTTTGCAGCATGGCTGCAAATTTTTCCTAGATTCTGTTTTATCTTGTGCAAACATATTTGATACTTTTTACAACCATGTAGTGTGTAAATTTTATGAAATAAAACAAACAAACCATCAGTTTCCAGGCAGGATTTGTTTTGTCAACTGGTTTGCTTTTCGTTGCTGGTTGTTAATGTACTGCACTTAACTAAGACAGGTAAATGTGTGTAAGGAGGTTAGCAGCCTTGTAGACTTATTTGAAAGGCTGAACCAGAATGCTGGTTTTCCTGCAGCAGAGCAACACTATATCTTCCCGGAGATCATGCTTTGCAAATCAAGGACCAGAGGTGGGGATGTTTGCTTCATCTCCTTCCCTCCCTCTGAGAATGCCTCCCTCCCTTTCTGCGTTGGCACTGACTATGTTTTAGATTTTCATTCTGTGCAGTGACACTAACAGAACTTGAAGTCGTGGTTTCAAGTGGCTTTATGAAGGATGGTTATGAAAGAACCTGGTTATTGTTCACCATTTACATCTTGCCTTTCTGACCTAAAAAGGGGGCCTGAAGGTAGCTTACATTTAAAAACAGAGCAGCATCTATTATTAATTGCCCAGTTACATGACAAGAGCAGAAAGCATTAAAAAAACAGTTGAACAGAACTAAACAGCAGAAGGGAGGGACTTGAGTCCAAACACCAGGCAAGATTTTAAAAAATTGTCTTCACCACTTGCCTGATGAGCCATGATTAGGATTGCTGCACATGCAGTCTAGGCTGTGGTAGGCAACATGATGCTCTCCAGATCTTGTTGGACCACAATTCCTGTCAGTCCCAGCCAGCATGGCTAAGAGTCAGGGATGATAGGAGTTGTAGTCCAGCAACATCAGAGGGCACCATGTCATTGGCTGCAACTGTTCTTAACCTGGGCTTGTTATTGGATATTGGGGTGGTTATATGCCTGACACTCAGAGAAGTAATAAAGACCTCATTACATGAGCCTGAATGCTTTTGTGAAATTTATATTACTTTTGGTTACCTTACATTAATGCACAGAAAAAACAGTCCAACGGAATACAACACAACATCTTGAACTTTGGGCTACATGGGTTTACATGTGGCAACCCAATGAATCATATACCTGCAAGGAATGATGCAGCAAGAACCTCTCCCACCATTGGCTGCCTGCCTCTCCACCCAGGCCAGCAGGAAGGAAATGTGGGCAGAGTTTACAATGGGGCTTGAGTGTGACAGAATAAGCCATTGATGCATCTTCCCTCACAATTTCACACCTGCTAAAGTAGGGTTACCAGACGTCCCCGGTTCCCAGGGACAGTCCCTGGATTTGCAATCTGTCCCCGGACAAATTCCGTCCCTGGAATGTCCCCAGATTTGCAAATCTGTCCCAGGAAACTTGGCAGCAGCAGCCTCAGCAGCCTGCTAGCACAGTTGGCTCTGGCTGGCTTCAAGAGCCTCTTGCTGCAGTGGCGCCTGCTGTTTTCCCTGCGCCATGGCAGCGAGAAGCTCTTGAAGCCAGCCAGAGCCAACTGCACTACCAGGCTGGCCCCTCCTGGGCAACGGCCACCCGCCCGTGACTCCCGAGCCTCCCCTGATCTGTCAAAACAAAGGGGGAAGGGGGAAGGAGATCGGGGAAGGCTTGGGAGTCACGGGCGGATAGTGCGCCGTTGCCCAGTTTTAAAAAATACTCTGCGCATTTATGTTTCACAGGGTGCGAAAGAAGGGCTTTGCACCTTTATACAATATACATGTGTGCTTGCGCCCAGGGCCTTTTGTTTCACCATCCCCACTACTGACTACCTGTTGCTACTCAGCTTCAAAAAAATAAAATAAAAAAGTGTCCCCAGATTCATTGAAAAAAATCTGGTAACCATATGTTAAAAAGAAAGAAAGGTTCTCTAGGTGGCGGCCCTGGTCTCAGATCTGCTAACTACCTAACGTTTCTGGGAGGGGAAAGAGTGTATAAGAGATGACTTTTATTTCTGAAACTGTAAACCTGCCAACAGTTTATCCCCATCTCATAACCTGCAGGTACAAGCGAGCCTTCAAGTTGTGCAAATGTATTGACTTTTTATTTTATGCATTTACATTTATATGTAGGGCAGGTGCAGGGAACGCAACGCAAGGTTTGATGCCAGTTCATCCTGTAATGCTTGCAATATGTGGTAACCCAAGAGCTAATATATCTCTTCTTGGTACTGACATTTATAACGGCTAGCTAGAAGTGACATCTATACTATCCGGTCCTGACCTTGCTGATTGCCTCAACTCCATGAAGGAATACTATTAGCTAGCAAGATAAAGAACATTTTCGGCTGTCTGTGAAATCAAACCAGGAAAGGAAATAAGAGTATTTCGGTGTATGTATAACTATTTGAGGTGCTACTGAACTGTCTACCTTGTTCTTATAACCAGGCTTCAAAGGACCTCTGGGAATATGAAATATGAGTCCATGGCCTTCACAGCAGTCGTTCTGGCTAAAAGAATAAAGGAAAAGGAAATAAAGACACCTCCACACCTTTTGTCCCACAACGGTCCAAAACCCTACAAAAATGATGTTCTCGGAGCTTCAAATGCCACCTCAAAATCTACGCATTTTGCTCCTTCAGCTCAATGGTGGCCCCACTCTAGAAGAAAACTGTGAGGTACCATACAACTGACCTAGTCACGGCTGCAAACTATAAGAACTAACAATGTACTTCAGTGTGAATATGCCACAATCCAGCCTTGTTTTCATTGCCAAAGATAAGTACTGGACAGCCTTCTTGTCTTTTCCTCAAGGCCACTCAATATATATATACACATACACATACACATATGCCGTCTGTGTGGATTTGTTGTTACAGCACAAGTGTTTTAAGCTGGGACTGCATGAAGTTTGTTCACAATAAATGTGTGTTCTCAATAGAATAGTTTACCAATATATTGTATTTTTCCGTGTATAAGACGCCCCCATTTATAAGACGTGATTGGTGGGTGCTGCAAGTTCCGCTGGCTATTGGCTGCTGCAGCAATTGGGCAGGCGATTAGTGTTTGCTTTCGGAACTCCACATAAAGAGAATGGGAGGAGATTGCCCACAGTCACTGAGCTTTTTAGGGGGGGGGGATTGCAAATCACACTCACATCAGCGAAGCCACCAATCGTCTGCATACTTGCCGAAAGCAAACACCAATCGCTTGCCCAATTGCTGCAGCAGCCAATAGCCAGCGGACCTTGCAGCACCTGCCATTCACCCGCAAAAGCACCACAGACAATATCCTGCTCACGGCAGCCACCAATCTCCCGTCCCACCTCTCCACTATCTGTGTAGAAGATGACCCCAAGTTTTTAGCATAATATTTTAATAAAATAACCTAGTCCTATACATGGAAAAATACGGTATAATGTAAACAAGGTATTCATGTGCATACTAGTTGCTTGAGAACATGGAACATCAAAGCAATACTGTGTGGATCATTGCATTCTTTCTTTGCTAAAAAAATTGCATTTAATTGCATTTTCTTCCAAACACAAATCCAAAGAAGACCACATAGTCATGTTCTTAAGCTCCTTTCAGGTGACTGGCTGTTGGGCTCCAAGCGTTTGATGAATGGGCTTGGGTGACACTGCACTGCACACCACCGGTTGCACACTTCATTGCATGTCTGCAACTTGCATACACGTGTTGGAATTTAAGGCACATCTGTATCTGCAGGTGTGTGATAGAAGGCGTTTATGGTGGTGGGATAGAGCCTGCCATCACCCCACCATACAAACATTCATTCAGTAGGCCTAAACATCTGCACAGAGCTATGCTCTGAAGAGTATGTGAAGGCTAGTCACATTAACTGGGGGTGACTGAGCTCAGGATTATTAAGAATTTAATTTGCACTGCAGAATTAGTCACCCACTTTCTACTCAGAACTGCCCTGTGAGTTAGCTTATCCTGAGAGACCATGCCTGGCCCTAGGTCACTCGCTGAGCTTCATAGGATAGCAAAAATTTGAAACCAGCTCATTCCCTCACCTGTTTAAAACTCTTCATTCTCCGTAGAGAATACTGAGTCAGATGAAGCAACGTTTGACTTAGTATAAGGCACCTTCCTACTTATAAACCCATCAAACAGTTTAGTTGCCCCGACACTAAACTGGGGGACGCGGGTGGCGCTGTGGGTTAAACCACAGAGCTTAGGACTTGCCAATCAGAAGGTCGGCGGTTCGAATCCCCATGACGGGGTGAGCTCCCGTTGCTCGGTCCTGCTCCTGCCAACCTAGCAGTTTGAAAGCACGTCAAAGTGCAAGTAGATAAATAGGTACCGCTCCGGCGGGAAGGTAAATGGTGTTTCCGTACGCTGCTCTGGTTCGCCAGAAGCGGCTTCGTCATGCTGGCCACATGACCCGGAAGCTGTACGCCAGCTCCGTCAGCCAGTAAAGCGAGATGAGCGCTGCAACCCCAGAGTCTGCCACGACTAAACTGGGTTTACCTTACACTAAACTGGGTTCCAACAACAAAGAATCTGAACTGTAGTGATTGTTGTCTAATAGTTCATAGGATTTCACAGAGCTAAACAAAATTTGCTGGAAAAATGAAACATGCACACACTAAACGAAAAGCTGTCAAAAAAGAATGTGAGAATATTTCTTGCACAGTTGTCTACATACCTGAGATTTTTACTATTATCATGCTCTATTTGTACACTTCATCATCATTTATACACTTTATGCAACTATTTTTTTAATGTTTCATTTTTGAAGATAGAGTAACCCTATGCATGCTTACGCAGAAATAAACCCAGCTGTGTTAAAATGGAGTTTATTTGTGGGCAAGTGGCTATAGGATTGTACCTGTAATGGTACTTACATTTTTCTACTATAGCATTCACTAGAAATATAACTGGATAGTAAATTAGCTAACTATGAAAGTGGCCAAGAGATGACGCGTGCATTAAACCAATCTATGTACCGAATAAAATGGTACTACTGAAGACACAGATGGATTTCACAGTGGCAAGCTGGATTGCCACAAGAAACAAGGGCACAAATAATGTGTTTTTGAGAGTTGGAAGGCAGAATGACAAAATGATAACACCATCATTACCTCTGATGTACACACTCATTTATTTTGTCCCATTGTTACCTCCAGTCAAAGAGGGTTTACAAGTATCTGAAGCATTAGTACAACATATAAAGCCTGATTGATTAGAGATAACAGCTCGGTGAGTAGGCATGGCATGGGCAATGATGACCTCACACATTCTATCTTCAACTCTCTACAGCCCCAGTGTCTTCACAAAAACAATGTAAGGATGTAATAGAAATAGCCATGCCATTAACAAGTACCGTATTTTTCACTCTATAAGACGCACTTTTCCCCCTTCAAAAATTAAGGGGAAATGTGTGTGCGTCTTATGGAGCAAATGCAGGCTCCTTGGCTCCAGCGATAGCAACGCGAAGCCTCCAAAGCGCAGAGGGAGAGCTCCCCCCGCACTCCGGAGGCTTCGCGTTGCTTTCGCTAAAGCCGCCTGAAGCCTCCGGAGCGCAGCAGGAACTCCCGCTGCGCTCCGAAGGCTTGCGGATAGTTGCCTGAAGCCTGGAGAGCTAGAGGGGTCGGTGCACACTGATCCCTCTTGCTCTCCAGGCTTCGCTTCGCTGGAGAGGCGCTGCACAGTTTTCCCTCTCTGCGCAGCACTCCTTCAGTGAAGCAGGAGGAGAAATGGAAGGGGCTCCGTTTCTCCTGCCACTTGGCTGAAGGGGCGCTGAGGAGAGAGGGGGAGATTTTTTTTTCTGTTCTCCCCCTCCTATGGTCTGGTGCGTCCTATAGAGCGAAAAATACGGTAGTTTATTTGAGCACGTATAAATATATCAGTGGTACTGATGATAAGAAGGCAACAGATTCAAGTTTGAAACCTGGCACTAAGATTAATACAGAATATTCTCGTTTTCTTTTAACAAACCATTTTCCATCAGACTCAACAGCTACAACTTCTTTTGTTTCTTTCCCACAGGGTGCAACATATTCCTTCACCTGTGTTTTAAAATGTGGATTAAGGGGGAAAGCAACAAACACCTCCTGTTCCATTGTGACGGCTGCGAGCTTCTTTTATTCGGATGGATGGATAATACGTAGACAGGCCTCTTAATAATTGCCCTAATCTTCCCTAATGTATTGCCAGTAGAAATGAATAGAAAAAGTCTATAGTGGACATTGTATCAAGACTTCTTTGTTTGAAAGGTAAAATGCCCTGATTTCTGAAATCTTTAATTGAATGGCATGGTTTTTTTTGGGTTTTTTGCCTATAATTAATTACAGCTATGGTGCCTTTAATGCCCCTTTCGGAAAACATTAGTTCCTTGTTTGTCACCTAGTGGCTTGCTTTATTTCTAACAATTATCATTGTGTTGCGTGGAATGCACTCTGGACATGTTATTGTAATGTCTGGATCACTGTATGCTGCCTTAATGGAGTATTACAGTAATCCTCAGTGTGATCATCTTTATTAGACAGATGTAGCATTTATTCAGAAAAGATTCCTTCCTTTTCCAAGGGCTGGCTGAGAACTCTGAAAGATGAGCTGAAAACTCCTAAACACAATCTTTTCCTCACAGCAATATCAAAGTATGCATTATGAAAGCACTGAGTTTTAAAAAACCCACACATGTATTTTATTGAATGTTTGACATCCCACCCACCTCCTCTAAGTAATATGAACTAAAAGCAAGCAGTTTCACAACATAGCCTCTAACCTGAGTATCAGAGTATCAGAGAAGGTTTTTGGAAAAGCGAAGACCCATTGAGTTCAATGGGGCTTTATTCTACTCAGGAGATTCATGGGATTGCAATCTCTTTACTATGACCTTATACTTGCTTGTTCTTTGGTGCTAAATTTTGGAAATGTCTATGAAACAGTGTTAGGATTAAAGTGCAATCTCCATTTTCACATGCTTCCAACAGCCTGTAACATCTGAATTGGGCCTCTTCTTTAAGAAATAAAAGTAAAGGTAAAGGACCCCTGACGGTTAAGTCCAGTTGCAGATGACTCTGGGGTTGAGGTGCTCATCTTGCTTTACAAGCCAAGGGAGCCAGCGTTTGTCTGCAGACAGTTTTTCCGGGTCACGTGGCCAGCATGACTAAGCTGTTTCTGGTGCAATGGAACACCGAAACCAGAGCAGTGGTACCTATTTATCTACTTACATTTTTTGGTGTGCTTTTGAGCTGCTAGGTTGGCAGGAGCTGGGACCAAGCAATGGGAGCTCACTCCGTCATGGGAATTCGAACCGCCAACCTTCTGATCAGCAAGCCCAAGAAGCTCAGTAGTTTAGACCACGGAGCCACCCGCGTCCCTACTCTTTAAGAAATGTTATGTCCCTAATTATGAAATATATCTCTTGCTCTGACTAGCAAATTGTTCAGCTGAGCAAAGGCAACGAGGGGCAAAAGCTGCAGAAAGATAGAACGAATTCATTCTATCTCTTCAGGACATTTAGAAATCATGGGGATTTGATTAATTTATATGCCAGTAATGATGTTCAAGTAATAGTAGACTGACCTCGATTGAATATTGTAGGCCTCATAAAAAGAACTTCCATAAGGGTATGTAAAGCATTACAAGAAAACAGAGTTGTATCTTCAAAACAACAACGCTTGTGTAAAATCACTGGCACTAGTCTTATCCTTATGTCAGTTAAGGCCTGCAAGGCAAGGGCTTGGATTAGAGTTGTGCTTCAACATAACTGCTTGAAATCAAGAGGACAAAATATCAGGCTTCCTTTTGCAAACTTGCTATGTTTCTACACGTAGATAGTTTCTTGTGTGAAAGTATCAAAATACATAGCACCTTGCCTGCACTAGCTTCAAATAGCTAGACAAAGACAAAGTTGTACTTGCTAATTCTGTTGATGATACTAATTTGCTGAATGAGTAGCAGCCTTACGTGCCAGTGGATTCACAAGATCACTAACCTTTCTCTCCCACAGTTAATCAGTCAATTGTAACCTTACTGTGTGAAAATGGGTCTAGACAGCAGCACTGGTATTATCTAGAATGTACTTATCTCAATATTTGACTAGAAATGAATCAATATATATTTCTGTACACTTCTGTCTCTCAGATATGAAAGAGCCTCCTTTTCTTCTCAATCTCTCATGGAAGTTGGCACTGTCAAAATATGAAAGATGGGCCGCAAATCACACGTAGTACTTAACTATGTTCATTTACTTGATGATTTTTAGTGGATGTCTACAATTTGTTACTGTCAATAGTCTCTCTAACTTCAAGTTATTATAAACCACTCTGAGAGTGCAGTGATAGGGTGGTATATAAATACTTCAAATAAATGATAAACAATGTGTTGTACAAACTTTACAAACTTCTGGGATACTTCACAATGCATCCATGTATGTTCTTTATTATTGGGACGTGGGTGGCGCTGTGGGTAAAACCTCAGTGCCTAGGACTTGCCGATCACATGGTCGGCGGTTCGAATCCCCGCGGCAGGGTGAGCTCCCGTTGTTCGGTCCCAGCTCCTGCCCACCTAGCAGTTCGAAAGCACCCCTAAGTGCAAGTAGATAAATAGGTACTGCTTTTAAATCGGGAAGGTAAACAGCGTTTCCGTGTGCTGCGCTGGTGCTGGCTCGCCAAAGCAGCTTCGTCACGCTGGCCACGTGACCCGGAAGTATCTCCGGACAGTGCTGGCCCCTAGCCTCTTAAGTGAGATGGGTGCACAACCCTAGAGTCGGACACGACTGGCCCGTACGGGCAGGGGTACCTTTACCTTTACTATGTTCTTTATAAAGAACATAGTAAAGAGAGAGATAGAAGCCATCACACACAACAGCACCTCAGGTTGGACTTTCGCATCATGCCTCAGGGGCCATCTTATTCAATGTCCATTCACATATTCAGCTGCCGGTTATGAAGGGCTGGCTCACCCATTCATGATCCTCACAGTTTCTCACCATTTGGTTGTTCACTGTGTGAATCAACTCCATTAACATACACGTGTGTCTGAAGTGATTTGAAAGTTCTGTTTCCATTGCATGATCTGTCTCGGCTCAATCATACATACAAGGCATCATCATTAGTTAACTGTTTATACATACAAGTTCCTACTGGATTCCTTTCTTAAGCTCCCTTCCTGCATTGTAAGCCTGCATACATGTCTTAGTTTAATCCACACCTGCATCTTTCAGTGCATAATCCAAATATTGAGTGGTCAGAAACCCAAGTGACGTGTATATATATGTGTGTGAATCAACTCTCAGGGACTGCCTTCTCAGGCTCTGTGCCCCGCTGGTTTTATAGTCCAATGAGACTGGTCCCTTGACTGGATCTTCTGTTTAAAAATTAGGAACTGGCAGGGCACATCCAACGACCTTACTGGTGAGCTCCTCCTAACTCTGCAATTATGTCATACCCAAAGCCTGGCTCTAAATATCTCCCAGTAAAAAAAAATGAAACAAAACCAAGACTAATCTAATTGCAAGTTACATTTTTATGTTTTGACCAGGTTTTAAAATTTCTGTTCTTTACCATGAGTTGAATGGGAAAGTGTAGGAACAAACACAAAAATAACACATTGAGATCTAAAACATAAGTTATAGGAAAGTAAAACATTTCTCTGAACTGTTTTATATTTATTTCGATATGTCAGGACCAGACGAGTGTCTAACATTTAATTAGCATAGCAGGGCTCCATTCAGTCATTGTAATTTGTCTCTCTCTTCAAAGAAATACATACATTGTTATAGATCCGTCTTTTCTTTTGCTATGAGGCATATATCAAAAGAGCAAGCACACTTCCATATGCAATACCATATCAGTCTGATTATATCCTACATAACAAGACATGCCCCAAGATAAAATAACACTCAGATATTTATTTGGAAGGACTACTTTGATGTTAAGTGAGCTAAATAATTCTTTAAACTCAAAAGGCAAGATGGAGAATTTTTTGTGTCATTGCAATCAATCTAAATCTACAGTAGAAGGCAGAGCTCTTTTACAAGTTCAGCCGTTACAACGTAATCCAATTGGGATCTTCTTTTGTCCAGTCCCCGTTTTCTAAAGTGCAACCTGTTCTGAAATTGCTATGCATGCTTCTAGGAGGTTTTGAAAGCATCCTGAATGAATTGGTGGAAGTGGAAAACTGAAGAAGTACGGATACTTTAACCTGTGCTTGTACAAGTGAGACTGAAGGAACCCAGAATCCCATAGAGTGGTAAAGAAGCAATCTTTTCCCACCACCATGCATCTTCCCAGACTACCCTGTGGATATTTTCTGGTTGGTTTCGGGCCTTTCGTATGAGGTGAGGCTGATATACCAACTGCTGCCCCTCCTGGGCATACACTTAACTTTTCAAACCGTAACAGGAACTTAGGCATATTGGTTTAGGCACAGCTAACTTTGGATGAACATTTTTGTGTATTCTGTTGAAATAAAGTTTTGTAGCTCTGAATTCTGCATAAAGCAGAATACTGTATATTATGACTTCACTTTGCATATTAAATATTATTTCTGAAGCCAAAGGATATTACCATGTGATAATAGATAGAAATATCCGTTTTAGTTGACTATTTCCTCTCCAAGAAAAATTTGAATTAAAAGAAATGACGTGTTGAAAAGTTCCAGAAGTTGTACAGTTTTATTCTTAAAGCTTTTAGAACATTTAAGGCTGCAGTTATCTGCACACACTAACTTGGGCACAAGACTGATGGTGGAACTTCCATTTGAACAAATATACACAAACTCAGCTTCCATGAAAGTAAAAAAAAAAAAGGAAAACTACCTGCAGCTTCTTTTGGATTTTATATCCAAAGCCATTTATTTCTGGACAGTTGGCAGAATTTCAGCCAGTTGCCTTCTGGAAAAGGGGGGGGGGGGGATTCAGAGCACATCATGCCATACAAAAATAGCATTGTATCATACCTTCCTTTTTCTTTTACTCATGTCACTGTGTTGGCCTTTCCTCTGAGCTCCTGTCACTTACTGCTGCAGCTGAGGTTATAGGTAGATACTTCATTCAACAGCTTCTCTGGCAGGAGCCTCTGCAATTCTCTCCTTTTATCATCACACTGTAGCTTTAACCCATAGAATATATATATATATATATATATATATATATATATATATGCAGGTTTTGGTGTCCTCGGGTGTCTTCCCGTGTAAAAGTTGGGGTGTCTAGGCGACGTTTCGACGAGGTCTCACTCGTCATCTTCAGGCTGGTGCTTTCGGCTTCTTGTTACTGGAACAGAGCAGGATCTCAGTGTTTGAGTTCCTATAAATACTGTTGAGGAGGTGTGGTGTATAGCTTCCAATGTTCTGGGCAGAGAGGAGGTTCCCAGGCTAGTGTGCCTTTTCTTCTTTTGTTCCTTAATTAAGGATTTAAGGAACAAAAGAAGAAAAGGCACACTAGCCTGGGAACCTCCTCTCTGCCCAGAACATTGGAAGCTATACACCACACCTCCTCAACAGTATTTATAGGAACTCAAACACTGAGATCCTGCTCTGTTCCAGTAACAAGAAGCCGAAAGCACCAGCCTGAAGATGACGAGTGAGACCTCGTCGAAACGTCGCCTAGACACCCCAACTTTTACACGGGAAGACACCCGAGGACACCAAAACCTGCATTCCTGTACCCGTGAAAATCTACGAAAGCAAATATATATATATATATATATATATATGAGAAAAGAAAGAAAAAGAGTGTTTCATTTGTAATTTAAGATTCCGCCTCCTCTCAGGCAGGAAATATAATCTTGAACCTACAAGAGAATTTTTATTCTGGTTTTCTTTTGCCTCTTTTTCTGCTTGAAGCACCAGATGCTGAATACAGCAAGGCCACAAGGCAAGGTATACAGAAGCCGTTCACAAGGAAGACGCTGATGGTACACAAGCCACTCGGAAGAGAACAATAGGACACCGTTTTATGACAAGATGGTCCGGAATGAATAATGCATGGATGAGGATAACGGCTACCCGCCTTGACTTGGGAAAAAACAACAACGAACTGGGGCATCCCAAGAATTCTTGATGCAAGCCCCTGAGCCAAGTTGAAAATAGCTTGCACCACTCTGCATTTCGCTCATGATGAGACAGCAGTAGCAAACTGTTGGACTGAAAACTGAGCAGTAGTTACTTCTGCAGTCAGTATAACAGAAAAGGCCTCTTGCAGCATAGGAGACTAGATGCAGCCGAGGCAGGTCGCCTCTGCCACTAACAATTGTGCAAAAAGGGGAAAGTCAACGCATGCAACTTTTATCACCCCTTCCTGAGAAGATGCACATATAAGGATTCTACCTTTCCCACATCTATTGAACAGAACAACTCGGCTCTCTAAGTGCATTTAGCCATTCTTCTCGTGTATAAAAACGTACCTACCAACACATAGCCTGAAACAAGTACAGTGGAACCTCGAGTTATGTACTTAATTCATTCCGGAGGTCTGTTCTTAACCTGAAATTGTTCTTAACCTGAAGCACCACTTTAGCTAATGGGGCCTCCCGCTGCCGCCACGCCGCCAGAGCACAATTTCTGTTCTCATCCTGAAGCAAAGTTCTTAACCTGAAGCACTATTTCTGGGTTAGCGGAGTCTGTAACCTGAAGCGTATGTAGCCTGAGGTACCACTGTATGTGCTTGTTTCTGTAGCTACAATTTAAGTTGCATTATTGTCAGGGGAGTAGGTAGGGGGGTGGTGGACCGCCCCCAGTGTCATCACTGAGGGGGGTGACATTTGGCGTGCTGCCCACCCACAACTCCCAAGCCTACCTCGAGCCGTTGATGGGGGGGGGGTTGACAAAAAAAATTCTGCACCGGGTACCACCTCACCTTGCTATGCCACTGATTATTGTCCAGCTATCCTAAAGGTACCCCTGCCCGTACGGGCCAGTCTTGACAGACTCAAGGGTTGTGCGCCCATCTCACTCAAAGAGGCCGAGGGCCAGTGCTGTCCGAAGACACCTCCGGGTCACGTAGCCAGCGTGACATCCCTGCTCTGGTGAGCCAGAGCCGCACACGGAAACACCGTTTACCTTCCCGCTAGTAAGCGGTCCCTTTTTATCTACTTGCACCCAAGAGTGCTTTCGAACTGCTAGGTTGGCAGGCACTGGGACCGAACAGCGGGAGCGCACCCCGCCGCGGGGATTCGAACCGGCGACCTTTCGATCGGCAAGCCCTAGGCGCTGAGGCTTTAACCCACAGCGCCACCCGCTATCCTACTTCACTAAATGTAGCATTTCAGCTGAACTGCCTTTCAAAGTGTTGTTAATTAAGTACGGCTCCCTGAGAAATCTCTCATTAACAGCAATGTGGACTGAGCTGGTTAATTTTGCTCCCCTCCAGGCACTTGGAAGCTTTAACAAACCAGCTACTAACATCAGCATCAAACTTTATTTCATCCAGGCTTTTTCTTGGGTAACTGCTGCATAAATTCTTTCCCCAACCGGAATCATTGCTGTTTGCACAACTTGACCAAGGGATAAGTCAGAGGGTCGAGTCACTAGTGGTTCCCCACTGAAATAGTTTGTTTATAGGAAGAGCGAGGCTGTACTAAGTTACAATGGCACGAAGCACTGTACTGTTTTAGAATAGCACAAACTCCCCACCCCCCGGAAAGGGTACAGTTCCAATGCTTATCCTTCTAAACAAGGTGCCTGATTGAAGTTTCACTTGTCACTTCAGAAGCCTTTGGAAGAGGTCACTTTCCTAGTGAGGTATATTCTGTTTGTTAGTTTTCAGTTCACATCACTGATTTTCCTTTGAAATGTATGTTATTAGCACAGTGGGGGCCTGTTATTTGTATGTCATGAACCTAACTTTGACATCTCTCCCTAACAACTGCTTTTGGGATGTCATATGGCTAGAACCAGTTGTCAGACTTGCTAAACACAGAAAAAGTAAGGAAAATTCAAGCAGAAACAGAACAAACTTGTAAGTGATTTCACTGGCAAAACCCTTTCCTCCGCTCTTTTACTTAAGAGCTGAGAATAAGAAGAAGAAGTGGGGGGGGGGAAGAGCTCTAAAGGAAAAACCTACCCTTGTCATCACACTTTTTAACAGCACTCGCATGCCAATTTAAAAAGAACTGCAGCCTCAGCGATTTCTTAAATAACCTGTTCCTTTCTTCATAATCATCCAATATATTTGCTTCACCTTTTGACTATTTCAAGGCTTTTTAATAAAGTAAAATACTTGGATTTTGCCAGAATTATATTTTAGAAAGCTCAGAAATATATTATCCTTACATGCGCTTTTAAAAAGATTGAATTAATGTGGAATTCTGATTTGTTGAAAGAAAGAAAAATTGGAAGAAGCCAACTTGTAGCCTGCCTTCCAAACAGACTTTTCTTCTCTTCACACTCTCAAATTAATCTTACAGTAACCTTTATCAGTAATAATAGAATAATTCATTTATCTATAAATAACACACAAAAGCATTACAGTAATCTGCGGAGGTAAATACACAAAACGGATCCTACCCTCATCGCACCAGCTCACAATTTGCGCTCATCCCTCCAATTTTGGCTCTCACTTGATAGCTTTTATTCTTTTCTTTTTAAGGTTCTCCTCTCTCTTTCCTTCGCTCTCTCTCTCTCTCTCTCCCTCCCTCCCTCTCTCTCTTTTTCCCATTAGGGTTCGAATGGGCTGGTTCTTTAGCCAATATGTCGATACATGCCTGAATACACTTGTAGAAAAGCAGCTTCTCCTTTTGTTTGGGTCCTGTGTATGGGTGAGCGTCCTTCCACACCAATAGGCAATGGCTTCCCTCACAGTGGGAACTTTCCAATAATTGCCAGAACAAATTAAAATGAAGCTTATCTGTTCCCTTCCCCTTTCAGTTGGAAAATGGGGGAAACTGAAGAACAAGCCCAATTTTAACTGGTAACAATATAGCGTAGAAATAGATTGGATACAGCTAGGCCAGAGTCATGTTGTGGACATGCTGGTTTTTTTTCCATGGGTGAAATGCTGTTGCATCGTGAGCAAATCAAATCTACAGTCTCTGCAATCTAATGAAGAATATCAAAGTGTCCTTGTAGGTTAACTAAGAATCCACCCATTCAAAACTGTCTAAGGCACCCATAAAGGGTTTATTATTATTTCATGTAACATGTGACTGCAAACAGTGTACTTGAAGGCTTGGCATATTTTACTATGGGAAAATAACAGTGTGAAGGCCACAAAGGGACAGATTTTGATACTGTAATTATGCTAATTTTAGAACTGGGGCCCTAGTCATGAAAAATGTTAGCCATTCAAATAGGCATTTGGGTGTAGCAGGCAAAAGCAACACTACTATATTCCCAGGAGCAAAAGGCATTTGGTATTTCTGTAGTTGTGCTATTGATGAGTTCTTTATTCTTGTTTCCTGTTTACATGCATGTTAATACACAAATATATAAACTGTTCCTCCCCAAAGAGAACCAATTACCTCATTTACATGCTACTGTAAACCATAGTTACAAAAGAATTACAGCTTACCATGAACAAGGAACACACTGGTTCACCTTATTTAAATAACTTCTGCACCACTTCTACTTTGGGCAAGTGGGAAGGATAGAGACACCCATGCTTGCCTAGCAGTACATGTGAACTAGTGCTCATGGGTTGTTTCCTTTACAGATAAACCATGACAAAAAACCATGACAAGGTTTTGTTCTTGGCTTCCTCTTGTGAACTGTTTCAAGTGAAACAAACAATGAGTGCTGGAACACAGCGGACACAATTTAAGCAGCATAAGGAAGCACTCTGGGGTTTATGGGGTGTTAGAGGAGGAGTAATTTTACCAAACAACACACATACAAAAAGAAATTAAAATAAAACTTCTCCAGAACAAAATAGATGCTCACTTTCCCCATAAATTAGTGCCTAGATATTGCAGACATGCTGGAGTGCATGTGGTGTTGGGGGAGGGGTAGTACATCTGGTGGGGGACATGTGCTCCTTCTGGAGTAGTTTTTCCACCTTTGGTCCTCACCCTGCACTCAGCTCCCACTTGTGGCTCCTAGAAGCTGGTAGCTTGTGGCAGTAGCCACACCCTGGGCATGGCCAGCTAAACCAGGTTGGGATAGGTCGTAAACCCTCAGTGAATTGGGGGTTTGTCTATCCCCTGCATGTGAAGACAGGCTCTGGCAGATTGAGCAGACGAGATCAACAGTGGGTCCAAAGGTCAGGAAGGCAGTTACTGCATGTGCTGTTGAGGGAAATGAGGGGCAGATGGAGCTCATTGACCTGGGAAGGTAGCTCATCTAGGAGAAAGAAAACTCTGAGCTTAAACCTCCGCTGCCTTGCAGCTATACCCATTCATGAGAAAGACTTCAGGGGTAAACCCTGAGGAATAATCCATATCCACTGCCTTACGGGACAAATTTGGGAGAAGAAAAGGGCACCTTGCATGCCTCCTGCAGCCAGGCAGTTGCCAAATGTATTGCTTTCCTTTCCTTTGGAACAAATCAGTGAGACTGAGAGAGGGGTATTGTTGTCTGGGCAGCCCAGGACTTCCATATACACTGCTTGTGCCCCAGAGAAGTAATTTCAGTGCTGCAAATGCAGCAAAAACAATGAGGGAGGCAGCAGTTATGAGTTATAAGTTCAACCTGATTGGCAGAAGGTACGAGACCTACAGGCTGCCTTTGTCGGTGGGAGAGATCATCGTGTGTCAGTTACTGGTCAGTTACTGCCTTCCTTAAACCAGGCAGCCTCTGGTCAATAAAGTGCCAACCTGCTACTAGGCTTGTTGGCAGACCAAGATGTCTGCAAACTTGACATGAAGGCTGGCAACGTGAACCCTGTTGTGTGGGATTCCCTTGCAGATGATAGCAGGGCCCGGAGACAGACAATCAGGTCACGTATCCAGAGCAGTGACCAGAGGAGGAATTAGTGCAGAGAGAAGAAAAGCCATGGTGCACCTGTAGCTACAAAACCAGATGCCTTCGTCTGTCCCACCTGCAATTAAAATATGTACCTCCCATATTGGACTCCACAGCAGGCACTGCAACCTTCCAACAGTTTGACTTCACTGCCAAAGGCGCACTCTTCCATTGTCTCCTGAGACAGACAGCTGCTAACAACAACAAACAAGCGCTTGGCTTGATCATGCTAAGCCATATGGCTCACTGTTACATGAAGATGGGGCCAGTGACATCATGTGGAAGTTATTTCAATGAGTTCTCCCCCGGTGTCTGTTTTTCTATCATTCCATCCCAGCCAAGAAACATTTACTTCTTCCTTGATTATGGCACTTCCTGATCTTGTGAGTTTAAGCACTCTATTGGCAATACAAACAATGGAATGACTGCATATTTTTCCTCCTTCAATGACAATCAGTTCTACATTACCACCCTTGTGTAGTAGGCCATACCTTTGCCCAATTTTCCTTAGATGCTAGAAGACAGTTCTGAGATAGGTAAGGTTACCTTGGGAAGTGATAAAGAGTTGCTTACATTTTGTAAAATAAGTAGTTCAGGACTTGGCAAATATATGCCCCTTTAGGAAGAAGTACATATTTCCTTTTGTAGTATGTATGATAGGTATCATATAATCTTTATACTGATGTTGATGTGGCCACGTTTGGGATATTGCATACTTTTCTTGTTTATCACAAAGCTGGGAAATTATACAGAAAAGAGGCAGCCAAAATGATACAAGGGATTGGAGTACCTCCTCTAGGAGAAACTCCAAAAACATTTCAGCTTTTTAGGTTAGGAAATAAGAAACTGCTTTATACCAGGTGTGTGTGTGTAGCATTCAGAACACTTATACATAATTATATTATTACAACATAATCATATGCATTGTTAAGTAAATAATATTACAGCACAACTGCACTCATTGTGAACTACTGCAAATATTTATAGCCTGCTTTTCTGTTGAAACAACATCCAAAGTGGCTTATGAACAAGTCTATAAAACGGCAGCAAAAAGGGCAATAAGTACACAGAAACCCGAATGGAAAAGAAGTAAAGTTCAAATGAAATCAAAATCAGCACAATAATAGGAATTATAAAAAGGCAAGCAAACACACACACACACACACAGCACTAAAGGTCTTGGTGAACAGAAAGGGCACTACAGTAGATGTATTTTCTAAAAGACAGAAGAGTTGGAATTCCTTTTACTTCTCGAGGAAGTCCATTCCTCAAATGAAGTCTCACCCCCAAAAAGCCATTCATACAGTTGCTACCCACTTAACCTCAGTTTATAGGAGTAACTGAAGGAGGAACTCTAATGCAGGTCTTAAGTTTCAGGCAGGTTCATATGGGAGAAGATGGTCCATTAAGTATCTTTACCTCAAGTAAATTAGGGGTTTAAAGGTTAAACTAGCACGTTGAATTGAGTCTGGAAGTGCAGTAGAGGCAAGATCACATTTCTAAAGATGGGTGCTGTTTGGTTAGATCTATCTAGGAGAGACTGTAACCAGCCTAAGCCAATGGATAGCCATCCATGCTACAGATACCATCTGGGCATCCAAATTAAGGGCCAGATCTAGTAGCACTCTTAAATAAGAAGCTTATTCCTTAAGGAGAAGTGCAACCCTGTGCAGAATTAGTAACACCACCTCCTGAAACTACTGAACTGTTAAATAGCAGATCCCTGTTTTGAATGGAAAGATTTTTTTGTATTATTAGCCCTCTTCCAGTCCAGGTACATGTTCAACGCAATAGGACCCCACCTGATGCTGAAGTAAAGGATAAACACAGCTGCTTGTTATCAACATAGACACCTCAGCCCAGAACTCTGGGCACCTTCTCTCATCTCCCATTTCATACAGATATTGGATAGGCGGCAACAGCAAGGAACCTGCTGAACACAATAGCAAAATCCAAACTAATGTCTGCCAGCCCACCTTCTACCATCTATCATTCAGGTAGGGATGGCACTACCATAAAGCTGTACCCTCTACCCCCTTCCTGGACAGGTGATCCAGAAGGGTACCATGGCCAAACAGAATTTAAAACTACTGACAGAGCCAAGACCACCAACATCACTTCCTGATGTTCTCCCTTCTCAGGCGATTCACTGAGACAATAGAAGCAGACATTTAAACCAGATTGAAATGGGTCCAGATAATCAGTTTCATGCAGAAGTTAGGGAGTTGTGTAGCAACCATTCAAATACACTGTCCAATTTGAGATAGGTTATTAGCTTTTATAATCATCTAGGTCCAAATCAGGCTCTATAAGGAGTACGGACATGACCCTCCTTATAAATGACTGTGTTTTCATTGTGAAATAACTTCAATATGTTTTATGGAGAGCACTTCATAAATGGAATCAAAATAAATAAATAAATGATCACTTCTGCTCATAATGAGGCAATAATTACCTCTTAAACACAGCTGGTGATCTCTCCTCAATTACATGAAATCAATTAAGGAGGAAAAAGTCATGTGGACAAGTGGTAGACTGCATCCCAGGGATGTAGCAGTAAATTCTGAAGCGCAAGCATGCCAATCTCTGTAGCAATGCCCCTTTCTAAGAACATACAACAAAAATGCATTTTGACCAATGCATACCTTGTGGCTTCATTACAAAGCTATCTTTTTCTCATACCCCTCCTCCTGGTTTGCTTTAACATCCAGCCTGATGAAAAAACCCGGTTTTCTCACAATTGTGTAACATTTTGGCTTGGTCATAATAAAGGGGCTTTGGGATTTTTCAGGACCTATAGCAATTGCATGATGATGCAATTAGCCTCTTCCTTTGTTGAGCTTATTTGGTGGGTTCCTCTGTGAGAATTTAGCATGTAGAGGACTGGCAAGTAGCACTCTAAGAGATGGCATCATTGTCCCTGCTGTGAACTAAGTGACGACTCTTTGTCCCTTCCTGTCCCTGCTCTACTACAGCACTGCTGTATGTCCCAGAGCAATTTGTCCACATCCTCAGACTACTATAACTGAAGCTCATTTTTGAAACCTGGCATTACTCAGTACAGTGGTACCTCAGGTTAAGAACTTAATTCGTTCTGGAGGTGCATTCTTAATCTGAAACTGTTCTTAACCTGAAGCACTACTTTAGCTAATGGGGCCTCCTGCTGCTGCCGTGCCACCGGAGCACGATTTTTGTTCTCATCCTGGAGCAAAGTTCTTAACCAGAGGTATTATTTCTGGGTTAGTGGAGTCTGTAACCTGAAGCGTATGTAACCTGAAGTGTATGTAACCTGAGGTACCACTGAGGTACTACTCCTAGTTGACAGTTGCACCCAATATTGGTCTCGTCCACTGTATCCACCAGAGTCTGTCTCCACAGGCAGGGGAAGTCTCTAACTCCCCAAGGGCTTGAGACCAACTGGCTACCCTCACTTAGTTTAGCTGGCCAGTCGAAGCCGTTTCCCAGGGTGTGGTCACTGTCACATGCTGACAGCTTCTAAGAGCCACAGGTGAGAGCTAAGTGCAGGACCTAAGTGGGGAGAACCTAAGGTGGACAAAAGTGTTGTTGTTTGTGCTGCCAACACAGCAAAAACAACATGGGAGGCAAGACCTATGAGTTACCAGTCTCTGCGGCCACAGCAGGTGCTGTGATTCTCCAGCGGTTTGATTTCATCCCTGGAGGACCACTCCATTGTCTCTCATGACAGATAGGTATCAACTACCGCTACTACTAACACTCTGTTGTCTCAAGCTCCCCAATATAATAGGAGGCAGAATGGGCTATATTTAGCAGGAAGAGGGCACTTAAAAGTGATTGGGTCAATCACCCAAGTCATCTGCTCTTTCCACAGATCAATGTGTGCTTTGACAGAAAAACTAGTCATGAAATCAGGGAGCTCCCTGAGGACTTGAGACACCAACTTGATTGGTGCATATCAGCTAACTGAGAGACAAATCCCTGATAAACGAGAACAACTTTTAAAACCCAGTGACAACTTTTGCTTAAACTAAGCTTCTTGGCACACTTTATGTCAGTGGTTTTCAACCAGTGCGCCATGGCACCCTGGGTTGCCTTGAATGATGGTCAGGGGTGCTGCGAGCAACAGTGGCCTCTGTCCTTCTTTCCTTCCCTCCTTTCTCTGATGCCCTCTCGAATTTCCCCCTCCCAAAGGCTTGCACAGCTATTTGTTGCAGCAGTCTTGGCTACAAGCTCCCCAGGCAAATGGTGCCTTTGGGGCTGGCCAGGGGGTGCTTCCCAGGCCTCTGTGGGGCAATGTGAGGAGGCACCTCTATTTGGGATGGGTACCCAGATACCAGGGTAGCAGCTGCTACCCAGAGAACTCCCAAGGAGAGGGGAGAAGAGAGGAGGATGAGGGAACACTCCACAAGGGAAGTTGTTAAAAAAAAGGGGTAAGTGGCTGCCAGCTCTGCAGGCAAGGGCATCTGAGCCCCTAAGGGATGCCGCAGAAAGAATGCAGTTGGTCAAGGGAGAGGTGGACTCAAAAAGGTTGAAAACCTCTGTATTCAGCAACTGAACCAGGTGATCAAAATGGACTGTACCACTTCAAACAGCATGTGGGGAGATACCACTTTTGCATACTTCTCCTTGCACAAAACTCTTAGCAATCAGGAAAACAGAATATCAGGGAGAAAGATTCCAGCCCATCCATTTGCCTTCTGTGCTCTGTTTGCAGATATTTTAATATAAGGTAGGATCCAAACACAGAGGTACATTCCCCTCTAATATCTCTGCAGTTTATCAGCTTACACTTCTGCATGGGTATACCACAATCATAATGTGTAGAAAGCAGCGATGCTGGAAAGGCTTCTGTTGACAATAGTCAGTGTCATCACTAATACAGTGGTACCTCTGGTTGCGAATGGGATCCGTTCCGGAGGCCTGTTCGCAACATGAAAAGCCTGCAACCTGAAATGCCATATCTGCGCAAGTGTGATTTAGCGCTTCTGCGCATGCGTGAGCGGTGAAATCCGGAAGTAACCTTTTTCGGTACTTCCGGGTCGCTGTGGGATGCAACCTGAAAAAACGTATCATGAAGCAAACGTAACATGAGGTATGACTGTACTTGGTAACAGCACTCAACAAATTTCACCAGGAAATATAGCCTGTTTGGTAGATCACATAAATTGGCTTTGTTCTTTCTTCACCAAGCCATACAATAAGGTTGGTTTGGGAGGCAGCCCCCCCTTCATCCAAGCACTCTGCAATATAGAGACATACAAGGACCAAGTCTTCCTTTTCACTATCATTTGCAATTCCACAAGGACACTTAGTTTGACATTTCTATCAAATCTATTTGCATACCGGATGGGAAATAATGAAATGAAACTCAAACAGCTATGAGGAAAATAATCTGAAGAGAGAAATAGATCACATTAAACTATTAAAATTTGATCCTAGCCACATTCTCTTTTATGTCAACACACATAAAATTTAGGCACACTCTTAAGGTGCTTTAATATGACACTTGGATATTAAGCGCTATTATAAAATTACGTGCTTTTTATCTAGCTATAAATCTACACTGTTGCCTTAATTTATGGTTACAAAATATACAATATATGTATTGTATAATCTATTAGAATTCTTTTTCCAGGCAGGGAAGTAAAAAAAATAATAAAAATAAAATGGTAGTTAAAAATGGCCATTGGTTTAAGCGAATAACAGAGAAGTCCTATGGATATCTAGTCAGACATGTCCCAATGAATTCAGTGAGTCTTACTCTCAGTTAATTGTGTATAGGGCTACAGCCTAAAGTACTTTAAAAGAAGGATTTTCCCTCTAATAAGGGTGAAATCCTATGGTCACTTACCTAGGACTAAGGTTGTAAACCTACACAGCATTACCTGGGAATCTGACCTTTGAGGAGTTTGCAAGGAAACCATTTTTTAACTTACCAAATGTGTGGTCTTTTTCCTATGTAGGGGGAAGAGGGAAACTTGGAAGGTAACTTTTTAAGGGACATTGCTTTATAACTGAGAAAAGAATTGTCCAGTATGAACATCTTCTATTGGTTCATTACTTCCTAGGAGGATTGGAACTTTCTCAGGAAAACTAAATTCTGGCTAGGGTGTTGGTAATTAATGGCTTTTAACCAGCTTTTACTGTTTTCTACCAAAAAAAGAGGATAATCAAAATTGTTCTAACAGACTAATGAAAATAAATGACCAAACCTTATTATGAAATTTGGCAATGGTTTGTAATTATATGTTTGATTTAGAATACCAAGAGCCTCAACTGAACCTGTACCTCAAAGAAACTGTAAATGAACTTTTGATAAAGAAAATGGCTGGTTTGGCAATGCAGTTTAGCATTAAACAAGGAATGGGGAGGATTATGGTTAATGGCCATATTAAGCAATGAACAGCATTCAGACAATCCCTTTTCACTTGGAATGCTATTCCAGCCACTAACAGCACTTCAGTTGCTAAATGCATGTCTTGGCCTTGACCACTTCAAATCCACATGATGGAATGTTATCATTATGAAAAAAGAAAGAATTGCAATACACAAGATGGCTAGGCTAGAATCCTTCTTCCCGATATCCAGTTTCCGCTGTCCGTGATTTACTTTTGTTTTTTAATTCAGAGACAGTGTTCATTCATGTGAACCCACACTGGCAGTCTGAACTGGTACAGTTCAGACACAGATTTATGACCTCATATGCTATTTGTGAGAACAAGGCCTCAGTGAGGATAATGAATCAAATCAAAAGTTTTTTTCTCAGGGCTCCAATTGGAGGTCACGAGCTCCCAGATCATGCACATACTGAGAAAGTTCATGTGCTTGGCAAAGTGTCCACGGGCTATGTGCCACTTTGTAGTGGATTGTTGGCGCTCAACTATATAATACACACAAAACTGACATATGTCAGATAACTAAGATATATGTATGTAAAATCTCTGGCTTTCCATTAATCCCCCCCCCCCCGTTGGATGAAAAGGTCTCTTGCCTTAGGTGTTAATTTTTTATTGCTTTTAAACCCATTTCCATTTGTTTTGTACTGTTTTTTTAAAAAAACATTTTAGCTGGTTTTAGGATATGACTGGATATCGCCTTTAAACATATGTGTAAAAGGAGATTCATAATTAATAATACAAGAAGACAGAGAATTTTGTTGCACACATGTTAAAGGGGAGTTCTGCCGATCAAATCTGACGTGATATGCACTTTGTGCTTGTTTATAGACCAAAAAGTACTCTCTCTCTCTATATATATATATATAAACAAGGAGTACAAGAATGGAAGATGCAGAAGTTAAATACACAGATGTATAAAGAAGAAAAAGGAAGTTGGAAAGCAAACTGTGAAGATTTTTTTTTTACTGAAAATAACAGACACTGGGAACACTGGTGTCTTGTTGGGGCAACTAAAATCAAACTTTGAAGACAGCAGACAGGAATATATGAAACTGCTTTATGCTGATCCAGATGTTTACTGAGCTAGATGCAGCATTGCCTACACTGGTGGGAAGCAGGACTCTGGGGTTTCGGGTGGAGGCTTACCTGGAGATGCTGAGACCTTTTGCACACAATGTATGTGGCTTCATCACTGAGACATGTACCTTTCCTGGGCAGATGTAGATAAACTGCTTTGATTTTGATTTTTTACATTCAAGTGGTATATATTTTTAATGAAATAAATAGAAATAGAAAGCTGTGGTATTACTTGGAAAAGTTCCAACCAATTCCATACTGTAAACCAGGCATGGCAAAACCTGGCCCTCTAGCTGTTTTGGGACTACAACTCCCATCATCCCTAGCTAATAGGACCAGTGGTCAGGGACAAGGGGAATTGTCGTCCCAAAACAGCTGGAGGACCAAGTTTGGCCCTGCCTGCTGTAAACTGTCTTCAAACCACTATTGCATCAAATGCAAAGTATTTTGGGTGCCAAAGAGAATCAAAATGTGCAAAAATGTGTTCATTGTTTTAATATCTCCATGCGTAGGCAGAAACCAGATGATGGCACTTACAAAGCCAAAGATGCTCATGAGGGAAAACACATATGGAATACTTAACAACTACACTACAATCTTTCTGTCACCAGGTTACGCAATTTTCATTTCGCCAGGGATTGTGTGGCTGTCCTCCGTCCTGCTTCAACAGTTTTGTATTATTTTTGTTTAAAGGATATTATGCTGATTTTTTATATCATATTTTTATGATTGGACACTGCACTGGGCATCACAAGAAGAAGGGTGGTCTAAAGTTCTTTTAGGTAAATAAAAATAAAGATCCACTGAAAGCTATGCAAAACTAATATTAAGAAGACCACTGCTGAGCAAGGTTGCAAAGTAACAGTAACATAGCTTTCATTGTGACACATCATCCAGCTGGGTGACTTGCCCCAAGTCTGGTGAGAGCAAGTCTTTGAGGGGAGTTTGAAGACAGAGGAAGCAGAGGGAGGGAGACAGAGAGTCAGGGAGTTATTGCATTAAAGAGTTACTGCATAACAGAGTTATATCATTACAGTGGTGCCTCGCAAGACGAAAAGAATCCGTTCCGTGAGTCTCTTCGTCTAGCGGTTTTTTCGTCTTGCGAAACAAGCCCATTAGCGGATTAGCACTATTAGCGGTTTAGCGGCTATTAGCGGCTATTAAAGGCTTAAGGGATTAGCGGATTAGCTGCTAAAAGGCTATTAGCAGCTTAGTGCCTTAGAAAAAGGGGGTGGGGAGCGAAAAAAACCCCCCAGGAATCGCAAGACATTCTCGTCTTGCAAAGCAAGCCCATAGCAAATTCGTCCTGCGAAGCATCTCCAAAACGGAAAACCCTTTCGTCTAGCGGGTTTTCCGTCTTGCGAGGCATTCGTCTTGCGGGGCACCACTGTAGTTAGAATGTCATTTTATTAGCTAGAGACTTATAGTGTTAGAGAGCTGTACTGATTAATAAGAGAGGGAAGGAAAGTGTACAGAAAATCATTGTACCTTTTAAAAAGTAAGTAGAATTTCTTAGTGGTTTCTGAATTTTCTATCATTATCTAGGAAGGTTCAGAATCACAGGGGACCATCCCTCCCCAGGCTGGGTTATTTTCAAAACATTGTTGTCAGGCCAGTTTAAATGCTTCAGGTGATATGGCTTGCCTTTCATTTCAGGGGCACATTCAGAATGAGGACATATCCAAGTTCTGGAGGATGTTTTGACAAGATGTTATCAGTTCCTCCAGCTCCTTTGCTGCACTCTCTGCAAGTTGCTCATGACAATAAATTCATGTCATGCCTGGAGGTGTCAGCTGCCTTGAGTTCAGTGCAGTGATACAGAGCATGGAGACATTACAGTCACAGTTTCTCAACTTTTCACTCCGTTGGGTTGCAAAAGCTTTGGGAACTCTTAACAAAGAGGCATGCCAATGATGAGTCATCTAAAGCATGGAGGATGTGTTTCTTAAGCAAAAACGAGCTTTGCAGAGATGAAGGAGGAGGCAACCAATGTCAGGCATTGCTGCCAAAAGTGTAAAGTCCATCCCCTGGCCTGGAAGAATGGGCCTCAAATTCATTTCATTTTTGAGCAGCCCAGTGCTCTGGAGATGGATAGGGCTGGCTCTGAATTTTCAGGTGAGGAATTCTCATCTGCGCTGATGGTGAAATGCTGTGAGGCCAGTGAGAATCTGGCTAACTGGATAAGAAGGAGGCGTATCTCTGATTCAATAAGACTTCAGGGGAGGGCAATGGCATCCTGTTTGAAGAAATGAGATAGTAATGTCTCTTCACTTCTGTCCCTCCCTGCTGTTTCAGGAGCAAGGTCATTTGATTCATCCATTCATTTGCCACTGGAGGTCATGGGTGTAGTTGAGGTGTGTGTGTGTGCGCACACCAGGTGGTCAGCAGCCCCCCTTAAATCAAGTAAATAAATAAAAAATACTTAACTAAAAGTAGAAATAATCAGAATGTTTGAAATTGAAATGCTCACTGATGTCACTTGGATGATGTTGTGGACATTCTAGTTTCGCAACTGGCAACCCAACTGAGCGATAGACATGTCTTCCATGAACTGACCAATCGTTTCACAGGTAGCTCAGTTCTAGATGCTTCTAATAGCTTCTGGCGTTTTCTACTTGAGAGCGTGCACCTGCAGGGACTATCTAGGAATGACTGAAAGTTTCCCACAGGCTATTTATACTGCAGAAAGCCCTCAGGCTTCAGTCAATGATATAGGTCAGCTTATTCAGTTTATTTGCAAAATTCAGTCGTACCTTGGAAGTCAAACGGAATGCATTCTGGAAGTCCGTTTGACTTTCAAAACATTCAGAAACCAAAGCACGGCTTCAGATTGGCTGCAGGAAGTTCCTGCAGACAATTGGAAGCTGCTAAAGCCGCACCGGACATCCGGTTTCCAAAAACTGTTTGAAAACTGGAACATTCGCTTACGGGTTTTGATCATTTGGGAGCCGATTAGTTCAGGAGCCAAGGTGTTTGAGATCCAAGGTATGACTGTATACTTGTTAACCACATGAAAGGTACTCCCTGATGTTAATTTTTTTAAAAAATATATTCTAGTTTCCAAATGACTGACGATTTTGACAGGTTTTTCTGAGCATTTGGGGTCAAAAGAAAGTAATTCAAAACATTTCATTCTGAATCTGCTAGACAGAGCCAGATAGAGGATGGTGACAGGGGGGTGTCCCCCCCCCCACAACATTTCACTAATATCTTCATTTTTATGTACACTTTCCCATAATATATGCATTTTTGTAAACATTGTTTGGATGGAGAACTGCACCAAAAATTCAGATAAGTGTGATTTTCAAAGGTTAGCTGTGTTTCAGTTCACATAAGAGTTTCTGAAAGTGTGAAATTGACAGCTCAGGCTTTAAATGCACACTGAACTGAATTTCCCCCCCATTCCCTACGTATGACTAATATCATGCACACACTTGTCACAACATAAACCTTGTCTAAAGAAGAGAATGAAGATGAGATTGTTTATTACACTACCTTAATACACATAAATGGAAATGAAATTGTTGTTTTCCTTGTTGTCTTAGTCATTTACCATGAGCTCTAACAACTTTTATTTTGTATTTTTTCCCTAAAGAGGTTTTAGAAGCCCCTTTGGCTTCTAAAGCACTGGAACCAGATATCTCAAAGTGCCCAAAGATTAGAGAGTGCCACTGTCTGTTTTGGGTGTAAAGGGCATATATAAAAACAGTGAAGGCATGCTTGGTGCACTAAAATTCCAGGTTGGCTCAAAATACAACATTTGGTACCTGGACTAAAGCACAAACCTCTGTCAAGCCTCCTGACTCCTCCCAGAATGGCCAGAAAGTGGAGAAACAGGACCAATTGCTATTTTTCTTGATGAGGTATTGGAGTAGCTGACTCCACTTCTGAAACATTAATTCTGCAGTCATGTACAAACTGAAATTGCCACTGAACTCAGTGGGGCTTACTTCTGAGTAGACATGAAAAGATTGCCCTATAAGTCTAACTGGTTGTACGCTAACAGCCAACTCCTTGTGTGTGTGTGTTTCTAATGTAAGTAATTTAGCATAGTGTATGCAAAAGATAGGGGACGCGGGTGGCGCTGTGGGTAAAACCTCAGCGCCTAGGGCTTGCCGATCGTATGGTCAGAGGTTCGAATCCCCGCGGCGGGGTGCGCTCCCATCGTTCGGTCCCAGCTCCTGCCCACCTAGCAGTTCGAAAGCACCCCTAAGTGCAAGTAGATAAATAGGTACCGCTTTATAGCGGGAAGGTAAATGGCGTTTCCGTGTGCTGTGCTGGTGCAGGCTCGCCAGAGCAGCTTCGTCATGCTGGCCACGTGACCCGGAAGTGTCTCCGGACAGCGCTGGCCCCCGGCCTCTTAAGCGAGATGGGCGCGCAACCCTAGAGTCGGTCACGACTGGCCCGTACGGGCAGGGGTACCTTTACCTTTACTTTTTATGCAAAAGATATGACCACCCCACAGCAAAGTTTGTTTCATGGTTGTGACTCCTGCTTCCTGCCCTGCAGGTCTTTTCCCAACTGGCCTGGGAGGGCAGAGTCCTGATTGACTCCAGCTACAAAAGCTATGGCTGCTGAACAGACTCTTTAGGGGGTATTGTTGTGGGGAGAGAAGGGTTGTTGCTGTTATTGCTATTCCTTTCTGTGTCTTAAGTATGGCAATGCCAATCTTCGTTGGACTGGTCATGTTGTTCGGATGCCTGATTATCATCTGCCAAAGCAACTACTCTATTCCGAACTTAAAAATGGAAAGTGTAATGCTGGTGGTCAACAAAAGAGGTTTAAAGACTGTCTCAAGGCAAATAAAAAAAAATGTAGTATAAACACTGACAACTGGGAAACACTGGCCTGCGAGAGCTCTAGTTGGAGAACAGCCTTTACCAAAGGTGTCATGGGCTTTGAAGACACTCAAACTCAGGACGCAAGGAAGAAACATGCTAAGAAAAAGGCACGCTTGGCAAATCCACACTGTGATCAACTCCCCCTCAGAAATCAATGTCCCCACTGTGGAAGGACGTGTGGATCCAGAATTGGCCTCCACAGTCACTTAAGGACTCATTTTTAAACCGTGTTTATGGAAGACAATCTTACTCGGCTACGAGTGATCACCAAAGAAGAAACCAATCTATGCTTGATTGCCATAGTTGATGTGGCCTCCTCCATGCATGAGGCTTGGGGTAATTTTCCTCATCCCCCAAAAGATTATGCTCCAGACTATTTGCCCACACTTAACACTGGCTCCCAAGTCCACACTTCAGAACAGTTTCATCAGAACAGAATGAATTACTACATTTCCAATTTCTTTAGACATTGTATTCTGTTTAGTAACTCAAACAATCAATCTCAAGTATGGAGGAATTTTTCTTTTTCTAACCGTACTCATTCTAGCAGCCTCCCCCTTCAAAAAAATGGTTGCATCCGGGGGAATTCTCTCCTGTCTCTCACATAGACTGCAAACAAATAAGTGGAAACGTGTGATCTCATCTTAAGCTTGCCACCACTTGAATGAAACCCTTTGACCTTGAAAAAAATAAAATCTGTTGTGACTTGTGAATTTCACACAGAAAATGATTGTGTTTGTAAAGCAATCTGGACAGAAGCTAATTGCCCAAATGAGGCCTATGGTTTTAGATTATTTTTTTTTTTAATGTCTCTGGAGAAAGGCAAAACTCAAATTCAAATCATTTTCATTACCACATGATGAAAGCATAATGAATTTTGAAAAGTAATAAAAGATCAGTTCAATGCAAGTCCTGAAAGCTGGATGTGAAGTTTTGTTCAAAAACATGGTGATGATGTGCTAAAGACCACAAAGACAAATCCCAGTTTGCAAAACAGATTTTGTGACAGTCAGAAAACCAGCTTTTTAAAAAACAAAAAACAAAACCTGTACTATGGAGTTTCCAGCTGCATGGTCAATTTTGAGTCATCTATTTAAAGAACGTAAACCTCAACCAATAGTTGATTAGGAAATGTGTGATGGCTTTTTATAAGTAATTTGCTCTTCAATCCAGATTTGGATTGCAATGAAGGTAAAGGGTTAGGATGGAAGTCAACACTGTGCTAATATGTTCATTCTGTCAGCACAAGTCTTTCTGCTTGCTAGATGGAATGATCTCCTTTCCTCCATGCACTGTTCTGAGGGTTCCCCTCACCTATCCAAGCTGATTTCAGGGCATAGGGGAGGGAAAAAGCCCCAGTGAACTAGCAGGACTCATTGCATGGATGCCAGTTAGCACAACTATTTAGTTCGATCCAGTCCTTAAAGACCCAGTACCTCGCCACACACAAGGATTCCAATCCAGATCAGGTAAGATAATAAAATAGACCATTCCTAGTAGAGCGTTTCAAGCTGCCTGATATCATCAGCTGAGGTGACTTTTCTGACTTCCCCTGTTGTTCATATCATGGTTTGGGGAAACCAATTAAAAATCACAGGCTAGCAAATGACATGGCTATAAATCAAGGTTGAGGAATCTGTGGCCCTCTGCTAGACTAGACAATGACTCCCATCATTCCTGACCACTGGCCATTCTGACTGGGGCTGAAAGAAGTTGAGTCCACAAACATCTGAAAGTTCTGCATTCCTGGTATAAATGTACTGTATATCTTCAAACATGGCTTTCCCCCCCAGAATAGCACATTTGTTATCATAAAAGCTCAGTAGCAAAGTGCTTTTGCAGATTGTGCCACACAAGTATCTTCAAGGAATACTTCCAGCTTGACTAAATTCCCACTAGCTTTCCAGTGACATATGTTTTTCTAATGATATTTCCTGCTGCAAGCTATGCATGTTTGTTTTCATGTGAAACTCATCAATAATTCTCTTATTCCAAATGTGATTGGAATTAACTGTTGAACAAGGCGGTCTTCTTAGATCTGCCCTGGGAGATTTTAAGCATGAGTGGTTGCATCAATGGCAGATACAAGTTCACCACGAATCAGTGCTGTTATTGCAAGATTAAGTTGTCTTCTTTGGTCTGTACAAATCTCACTAATATGCAACTTCATTAAAAAAAAAAATCTCCCATTTTACTTTTAACAGGAAGGAGTGAACTTTACAACTCAGAGTCAAACTAGGAGGCTATTTTTAGTACAAAATTCTTCACTACTCTATAATGAATTAAGAGATGAAAGATGCAGATCAAACCAATAGTGCTTTGAGAGGCTTCTGAATGAGATTAACCAATACAGCTAGAAGTCAACCAATATAAAGGTAAGTTAAATGACCCTTGGATGGCTAACTCCAGTCTAAGGCAACTATGGGGTGTGGCACTCATCTCGTTTCAAGCCGAGGGAGCCAGCATTTGTCCACAGACAGCTTTCCGGGTCAGGTGGCCAGCATGACTAAACCGCTACTGGCGCACAGAGGACCATGATGAGTGCCAGAGCACCGTTTACCTTCCTACCACAGCAGTACCTATTTATCTACTTGCACTGGGGTGCTTTCAAACTGCTAGGCTGGCAGAAACTGGGACAGAGCAACGGAGCTCACCCATTTGCGTGGACTCAAACTGCCAACCTTCCAATCATCAAGCCCAAGAGGCTCAGTGGTTTAGACCACAGCACCACCAGTGTCCCTAATATATGAGTGGAAAATGGATGTTGGATTCTGTACATGTTAACTGAACACTCACGGTTATTGCAACGCCTGTCAGGGCTGATTAGCTATTAGCAATAGTTAAATCACTTATTTCTGAAGTTTAAATAAGTGTCTTGTTTCAAATTCCCAAATCTCAGCAGAACTACCCAGCATTATCAAGTACTCACATAGATATTTGATGGATCTGTTCCAGGAAGCTGTGCATTTGCAAGTCCGTATATTTTTAAAAGTGCATTTACATTTTTTCAAAAAATAAATAAATTGCTTAGTGTCACGGAACACAGTGAAACCAGTGATCTATATCCTTGGTGAAGCAGCAGCAAATTGCTACAAATAATAGCCATGATTTTACACACTATTATCAAGCAAAAATACTGTTTTTAAATAATTTTAATTTTTAAAAGTGAGGACCGCTAGCTAGCATTTTATTAAAAAGGAATGAACTGAAATTCTGGAGACAAATTTCTGTTGTGACGCTGGCTTTTTCTTAAGGTAAGCCACTGTGTTAAATCTGCCCTATGCTTTCAAGCAATCAAAAAGTGATGACCACTGTGGTCATCACCCAAAGTCTAAAATACATCCGTGAGAATGAGCAGAGCTACTCTGCCCTCTTTCTCCCAACATGCATCAATCACCAGAGTGAGCCAAGTCAGTTTCTGTGCCAAAATCAGGCCTGGAACCAGGCTGAAACGGATCTAAATAACCAGTCATTTGAGAGTGTCTTGAAGCAACTCTTTCAACTTGCCCAAAAGGGAATATCTGTGATCAATTGTTTTAATCCTCAGGATCCCATGAGGGTTAAAAATAATAATACTAATAAAGATTTTCTTGGTTTACAAAAGTACATGCCTTGTCTCTTTCTTCAATGAGGGTCTTTAAAGTGCAGACTCACAATTGCCTCTTTCAAGGCAGTCAGGGCCATCTCCTCTTGCAAGCCATTCCCTTCTGCTGAACATTATTAGCCACGAAGGCCAAACCAGAATGTGGACAAGCCACACTCCTGCAAGCAACTTGTCCATGCTGGCAGCCTTATCCTGCAGTAGCCTTAAACCCTGGGTTTCCTACAGTTCAGCAATTCAGGCAAGAGATGTGCAGGCAACAGCAGCATGATGTGTGGAACTGCAGAGGCAGCCTCTGAGCACCTCAGTCAATGCCACTTACTTGGAAGGTGTGTGGTGTGTAGCAGGGTAGCAGCAAAGCTGGGGCTGTGTGGTTGCACTAGCATAGCTAATCTGTAGCCCCTGCTGGTGCACCTCTACAGCCCAGACCTCATCACCACTCTGCCCCCACAACATCCAGATAAGAAGCAGCAACACTGGTGACATGAGAGCAGCTCCACAGCAGCGCCTCGCTATGCCACCTTACTTAAGGGTAAAGGTAAAGGGACCCCTGACCACTAGGTCCAGTTGCGGACGACTCTTGGGTTGCAGAGCTCATCTCGCTTTACTGGCTGAGGGAGCCGGCGTACAGCTTCCAGGTCATGTGGCCAGCATGACTAAGCCGCTTCTGGCGAACCAGAGCAGCACACGGAAACGCCGTTTACCTTGCCACCAGAGTGATACCTATTTATCTACTTGTACTTAGACGTCCTTTCGAACTGCTAGGTTGGCAGGAGCAGGGACCAAGCAATGGGAGCTCACCCCATTGCGGGGATTCGAACCGCCAATCTTCTGATCAGCAAGTCCTAAGCTCTGTGGTTTAACCCACAGCACCACCCACATCCCACACTGTTGCAGAATAGAATGTCTCTATTTTGAGGATTGCGGGGATTCGAACCGCCGACCTTCCGATCAGCAAGCCCTAGGCTCTGTGGTTTAACCCACAGCGCCACTTTACTTAAGATTCCTTAAATGAACTGCAGAACTGCTGCAAGTCCTGGATAAGGTTTGCCACTTTGCTTAAGAGTTGAGGAACTCACGAAAAGCATTAGCAGAGAGAAAGTGTGATTGTATCACAATATCTGATGCCCACTTATTGCCACACCATATGGGAGTAGGGGTCTGGAGTTCATCTAAGTGGGGTCCATGGAACGGCTCTTAAACATCTTGCAAACATTTAGGCAATGAAAAGTCCAGTCTGATTGAGAAGAGAACAGCTTTATTTTTCTATATTTTTTTAAAGTAAAGCTAGAATTTTACCCTTTTCACCTTCAATCCCCTTCACATTTATCATCTATCACAGCAAAAATAGGGACCCGCAGCCTGAAGGGGACTTCTCTGTGCAGCTGTAATAGGTGGAAGTAAATAATACATAATAAGCAGCCGTTCTCATACAGAGGCATATAAGCTATGCTACCATTTCTCTTTATTTATAACTTCAGCAAGCCAGATATCCCTGTATGGTTTCTGGTTATGACCTTTTCGTGGTGACAGCTCTAAAAGACATTTTGAATAATTACCCATGAGGAAAGATCTTTTTATATGATTTTATAGGCATCCTACAGTGAGGTGATCTTTCACAGAATCTTCATTCCCATTCTAAAAAAACCCAAAAAGCAATTAATGATTCTCTTTAAGTTTGGGCTGAAAAATAATGTACAATTTTAAATTCATGCCAACCATTTCCTTTTGGGGTGCTGGGCTCCTATTCCAACTCTCAAATTATCTCAGCATTGAGAGTGATGAGAGCCCTTGAAGGATGGTAAGTGCAACAGGATAACTTTTCAAAAGATGCAGGAAAGGTCAGATTAAATAAGCCACAATCAAAGCAGCTAAAAAAAAGAAGCCCTTATTAAATTGTGTGACTTGTGGTAACAGCTCTACACTGTTATCCTATGAATGCCAAAGACTAAACATGAATGTGATACATTCATGTGGGTAGCTGACGTACCAGATCATCATGTGACTCAGCCAGGTTATGTTAAGGGGAATGTGAGTTGATCAGTTAATGTGCGTAAAAGCAGCCATTGTGTACACTTTAACAGGCCTCATGAAAAAGGTGCCACATATTTCTTCCATGGAGCTGTACACATTTCCTGGACAGTATACATAATTCCCAGCAGGCCTTGGGGAATGTGTTAAATATATAACAGCATAAAATGCAATGTTTGTATGCACTGTGTTTGAATACATTTTGCAAAGAGAAGTTTGCATTAGGCACAGGAGTTTTCATTATGGCAAAAGCAGCAGCAAAGGTTGGATGCTTCCGTTTCTATCTTTCGGCTAATTCATGACTCATCCTGGCATCAGCAATGGACCCGCTGCAACAGCAGTAGTGGCTAAGTTCCATGATGGTGAACAAGAAAGTTGGGACCAGAAAGAGAGGAAAAAGTTTATTGAACTGAATTAAGGACTTAAAGAAGACTGGACCTCGTTGCTTGTTTGTTTAAGAGCAATGTATTACTTTGTATTTTGCAATGTTTTAAATTTAAACTGTTCTGCAGTAAAGCTTTCAAACACATTCTTGTGGTGGAGAGCAAATTCTTTTCTGCTCTATGCAAGGTTCCATTGCAGCAACTCCTCCAGAATGTATTAAATTTTGTACACTCTCTCACTGTTATGCATAATCTCCAACAGGCTTTGTGGAATACAGATATGTAGACTGCATTTTGTACAATCTGTGGGCAGTATGCACATTCTCTGATCAGTATGCATAGCCTCCAATTTAAAAAAAAAAAATTATTGTTCAGACGTGCAAACTGCATGCCTTGGGCTACATCCTGGCACACTGCATAATCTTACACAGCCCACAAAATACCTTCCACTCCCAATTTATCAAACAAACAGCAGGAAGGGAGGGGGCTCCAGATAAATATTATTTATTATTTATTCAATCTATATCTCACCCTTCCTCCAAAGGAGCCCTTTTATTCTGCAGCCCTTTTAACTACTCTCAGTTGTTCCTCAGTCAGGTGACCATAATCTAGGAACAAATTTGTAAACAAATAAGGCTGCAATTCTATATGCAGTTACCTGCAATAATTTCCATTGAATTCAATGGGGATTGTTTTTTGAGTAGTAGTAAAGGATTGCAGTGTAAATCATCATCTCAGCTGCACCTCAACCAAAGTCTGTTACTTTCCTTCCTTCCTTCCTTTCTTTCTTTCTTTCTTTCTTTCTTTCTTTCTTTCTTTCAACCCAGATTCTGCTGCACACCTTCTGATTGGTTGCTACTTGCCTATCTTGTGCCCAACGAACTCTTTACTTGCACTTATCCTCTTTGCCTTTTTGTTAGACCTTTCCTGTCTCTTATGAAGAAAAGGCCTCTTTACTTCCTTTGCCAGTTATCCCTTCTTGAACAGAACGTACACACACACACCCAGACAGAACTTGGAAACGTGTTTCAAAAAAAAACATTTCTGTTCAATATTTCAGGAAAAACTGCCCTGTGTTAAGGGTGATGCCACATATTCCAACTGGCTGTTTGAAAAGTTTGTTTGTGTGTAAACCCAACAAAATATCCTCTCCACCCCCCAAAATAGCAATAGCATGCATGTTTAGCTCTAGTTATGCTTTTGTGAGAAGCCACTGAGGTGATGGACTACTCATAATTCATTTCATGAATTTGGCATTATTGCCTTTTTGGATTAAGGTCAAGCCTAGGTGGATGTAAACCCTTTTAATCCACAAGAGAAATCCCAGATCAATATGCCTTCTTCATTTCCCTGCACTTTCGGAATGACAGACAGAACAGAGAATAGGACAGAGGAAAAGCAATTTATCCATAATACCCATTACTGACAAAGACACCTATAATCATGAAAAGGAATCTGCATGAGGCAGGTTGTATTCAATTATTATTATTTTTATTAAAAAAATACTTTGATCACTGAATCCCTAGTATAGTGATTCTAACACCAACACAGACATTTCCAGAAGAATGTTACCCCGGAACATTAGAGAAGTGACTCTGTGAAATTCAAATAAAATACTAGTCTTTGAAAACTTAAAGAGGTTCAAACCCTAGTCACACAACCTTTACCATAACTGATCAGATGTATTAATGACTTCAGCAATTTATCGGAGCATACTAAAGAAGATCATGAATGAAAGCTGATGGTGGTGCTGTGCAGTGGTTAGTAATGTAAGCTCAGATGTCACCAGTTCAAATTTCACATTCCAGCCCCCTCTCTCAGTTACTGTTCTCCTCCTTACTCGAAATATTATGGCTTTTGTACAAAGCAGCACAAACATTAGTGCTGTCTAACACTATTAATGCAATGCTACGATTGCGTGTGTTAAATGCTATAGAGACAAAGTCACCATGTAGTAATTGTAATAGGATATTTATATTTTGTTTAAAAAATTGCTCCAAGAACCCATGGTGGGTAGCAATCAATAAAAGACCACAATATGCAACAGCAACAATGAATCCACACGGTCACAAAAGAACAAGAATTACACAATAAATATCTAAACCAATCAGCCGAATGAAACTGGTGGAGAGCAAGCACCAAGCGCTGACCCGAAGCAACTCATAACAATTCAGCACATATGCTTTACAAAAAGCCAGGTTTTAGCTTATCACTGGAAGCTATATAAAATCGGGGCCTGATGGGAGGGCATTCCACAATGTTGGTGCCACAACTGAAAAGGCCATGCTCCTAGTGAGTCCCTGTCCATCAGGCAGAGGCATACAGAGCACGTTCTCAGATGGTAACCAGAGTGCATTGGGCAGCACACAAGGGAGAGGGCAGTTTCTCGGGCCCCAAGCTTGTCTTGAACCTGCATGGTGAAAAAACAGCACCTTAATGGGATGCGGGTGCTGCTGTGGGTTAAACCACAGAGCCTAGGACTTGCCGATCAGAAGGTTGGCGGTTTGAATCTCCGGCGACGGGGTGAGCTCCCATTGCTTGGTCCCTGCTCCTGCCAACATAACAGTTTCAAAGCATGTCAAAGTGCAAGTAGATAAATAGGTACCGCTCCGGCGGGAAGGTAAACGGCGTTTCCGTGCACTGCTCTGGTTCGCCAGAAGCGGCTTAGTCATGCTGGCCACATGACCCAGAAGCTGTACGCCGGCTCCCTTGGCCAATAAAGCAAGATGAGCGCTGCAACCCCAGAGTCAGTCACGACTGGACCTAATGGTCAGGGGTCCCTTTACCTTTACCTATGAACAATGCACATCCACAAGCAGCACTGACCTGCTCTCAAATTATTGGATTATCCTGGCTGAAAGGATTAAGTAAATGGCAGCTATATTGTCTATATACAAATAAAATGTATGCCTCTACCTAAATGCAAAGCATCAGCTTTGTGTATGCATCATTTTGGCTCCTCCAGTGAAGTTAATGGAGCACAGGAGCCAACTCGTAGGGGCCAAGGGGCTCTCTGGCTCCCCCCAATAAAATGTTTGAGGGGGCTGCATCTCCCCAAAGTTAATGGGTACTTACCAGCCTCCCCCAATACTTTGTTCAAGTTGACACCCCTGAAATAGACACAACTGTACAAAAGTTTCACACGTGTGTTAGAAAGCACACAGCTCTGGAACAGCCACTTGAATCTGATATGTTCACCTCTAGTCAGTGCTTCCCTCCCAGCTGAGCAGACTTCGTAAGACCCCAAGTTCCCTTTAATTAAGATACTGACAGGTATGCTTTGCCTGAATTTATGCCTAACGATTTATTTAATCTCCTTCTTTTATGCTTTCCCATACCAGAGAAATGGGGGGGGGGGGACACCTAAATCCTCCCATGACAGGAATTCCCTGACTTGCTTCATAATGATATTGAAGACCATTTTTTAAAAGTTACATTTTAAAAAAAGGGAAATATAAAATAAAAGCAGTATTTTAAAACACAGAATCATAGAGCTGGAAGGGACGTTGAGGATCATTTAGTCCAACCCCTGCAATGCAGGTGTCCCTTACGGGGATCAAAACTGCAACCTTGGCATTAAAAGATCAACTTATTTTAGGTGTGGAATGAATATTATATGGCACATGTAAAAGAACCAGTTCTACAGTTTTAAGCCATCCAGTGGGCACATGTGGCCGCACAGCTAAACTGGTCCCATGCTCTTGAGAGCGCTGAAGTACATTGAATCAGAAATGGATTGTACATACCTTAATTTGCCCTGAACACCCTGTGTGAACATAATATTGCATTTATTTACCCGGCCACTTGTAGCATTATACCACTGTGGTACCTGTAAGTGCCCATGTGGCCTGCGGCACCCACTACTTTCATTGCAATTAGGCTTGAAAAAAGCCCTATTGTAGCCAATAGAAGGGTGTTTTTCCAGACTAATTGTAGCCCAGGAGATCTTTTTGGGTGGAGTGTCAATACTGGTGGTGGGGAAATAGTTCTCTCCCCACCTGTGACACCAACACCCTATCAAAAATACCTCCTACATCAGAATTAGGCTTGAATAGTAACTATGAGAGCGAATACTCTACTCTCTCAAAAAACTGTATGGCACAGTCATTGCAATTATCAACATAAAAACAGCAAGATCTCAGTTCATTGTGAGTAGACACAGCTTTCTGAAAAGTAGCAGAAGGTCTTGAAGTGTACACATTATTTTCTGTTTTTGAATACAGTATATGGAGCATCTCCCGATAAGTTTCATTTTTTGTGTGTCTCATTTTTTAGTTAAATCAAAACTGTGAGCAGTCATTTTTCTCCCTTTCATTTCTATCACCTTTGAGGGTTTTTTAAACAAACAAACAAACTTTCTCCTTTTTTGTCTCTGTTTAATAATGTACTCATTAGCTCACCTTATTACCTCACTGTATTCCAAACTGTTCATTCAGGCAGAAATAGCTAAAGAATGCCTGATACAGGTTAGAAAATAGTCAGCTTTCAGGAAGCAGGCGTGTTTTCTCATCCTGCTGTCTCATCAGTACTGAAAAACCTACTTTTGTTAAGAATTCTGGTTGTGCTTTGCTTTAATTAAGTCCAATAGCAACATGTCTTGAGTCAGATGGCTTGTTTTTAAGACTCTAAAGGCACAAATAGAGAGCATTATCCCATTCTTTACAAGAAAATAAGGATTCAGCATGAGCTAATTAAAAATAAAACTAGGAAAAATTCAATTCGGTTCAACGTGGCAGCATAATGCAAGGAATCAATGGTTTTACCATTTACCATCCCATTGTACATGTGTCTTAACTTGCTTTAATCATATTCCTTAACAATCTTACTTCACCAATAAAATATGAAACAGAAACACTGATTTAAAGGTCATAATAAATAACAAGATGAAAAAAATCTTTTTTAATAATTCCAGTGGCACCTTTAATATCAATTAATAGCTGTCTTATTGCACAAGAATTTTAGAGAAGTTGCTGAATTACAACTCATTACCAAACTAAAAACTATGGAGAGACCTGGTCTGAATAGAGATATTGGATTTATGTCACATTATACATACTAAAGCTAATTTTGGTCATCTATCCCTTTAAAAATCCCTTGCCCTTCCCTGTGCAACCAACTGCCCTAACAGTCATCAACATTTAGGGAAGAATGGCAGATGAAGCTGATGGACTACATGGAAATGGCGGAAATGACTGGCAGAATCCGAGACCAGGGAGAAGAAGATTGGAAAAAAATTTAAAGTATATTTACAGAAATACTGCAAAATTAATGAATGTTAGAAGAATGCTGGAATGATGTTACATGGTTTTAGCAGAAATGTTATAAAGAATTAAGTAAAAACTGATTGTTAATGGGCTAAAGTGGAAAATTTAAAGTTAGATTGTGTTAGACAAATTATAGAACAAAAAAAAAAAAGATTGAGAAAGATGGAAAGGATTTGCTGAAATAGCTAAATTGAACTAGAATACAAAAAATGGAGGTGTGAGGAGGTCGATGAAACAAGTAAATGAAAGGCAAAGAAATGGAAATTGGATGTGTTTTTTTAAATGTTTTTGTTTTTCTTGTTGTTTTGCTGTATTTTTTGTTTTTGTTTTTATCTTTGATGTATTGTTTGTTAAATTCTTTGTTTTTTCTTTTTTTTCTTTTTGTAACTGTTAAATTTCTAATAAATATTATTATAAAAAAAAATAACAGTCATCAACATTTATAAGGTTGAAGTGACAAAGTATCTGACAAAGTGTGTATTACACATGAACGCTCATACAGTACCTTGAAAGCTTATATTTAGTCTATGACAGATCAACACAGCTATCTACCTGAAACTGACTTAAAGGAATAGTTTTCATGATTATAGTACCATCAATCCAGCTGCTTCTTTTACCAACATGTTATCTGCACTGGGGTGCAACATAATAATGAATATAGACATGCACCTGAGTTCATGGTATAGTAGTGCGAAGAAAGATCAAAGTTCAAATGTGTACAGTGTAATGCATGAGTTTCAGTCTTGTAATATCTTCTCAGAAGTAGGTCCTGTGAAGTTCAACAGGACCTAATACCAGGCAAGCATGTATGGGAATTGCAGCCTCAGTCACTCAAACCAAATGCTCCTGATAAAAACTAGCAGTTGCATCTCTCTGTCTCACACACCGACCCTACAATTTTTGCTCCCTCCCAAAACAAAACCCACATTCCAATTGTTACACGACTTTTAGGGGGCAGAGGGGAGAGGGAAAGTCATTTTCGTGGCATAAAATGAGCTTCACTTTTAAGAAAAGGTTAACAGAGGAAGCTGCCATGTCTAATACAGAAGGTCGAAACATATTCTAAAATGTCGAATCTCCAAGATTTATGGATTTCAAAGTGTTTCAAGGTCGATATAAATCCAGAAGGTTAAAAAACTAGTGGTACCTCGGGTTAAGAACTTAATTCATTCTGGAGGTCTGTTCTTAACCTGAAACTGTTCTTAACCTGAGGTACCACTTTAGCTAATGGGGCCTCCTGCTGCCGCCGCCACACAATTTCTGTTCTCATCCTGAAGCAAAGTTCTTAACCCAAGGTACTATTTCTGGGTTAGCGGAGTCTGTAACCTGAAGAGTCTGTAACCCGAGGTACCACTGTATTCCATAGCACATAGCACACTGGCTATTAACCCAGATCCTGGTGAGCTAACTGACATCAAGCCAGAATTCCCTGTTTTTGGACATACAGTGGTACCTCAGGTTAAGTAGTTAATTCGTTCTGGAGGTCCATACTTAACCTGAAACTGTTCTTAACCTGAAGCACCACTTTAGCTAATGGGGCCTCCTTCTGCCGCCGTAGCACGATTTCTGTTCTCATCTTGAAGCAAAGTTCTTAACCTGAAGCACTATTTCTGGGTTAGCAGCGTCTGTAACCTGAAGTGTTTGTAACCTGAAGCATATGTAATCTGAGGTACCACTGTAATAGGAACATGGGAAGCTGCCTTATACAGAGTCAGACCACTGGTCCATCACTGGCCACACCTCTCCAGAGTTTCAGATGGGGTATCTCTCAGGCCTTCCTATGATTCTGGTGATTCATTCTAGGACTTTCTCTATGCAGAGCAAATGCTGTGAGCTGCATCGCTTCCCCGGAAATTTAAATCTAACAATGTATGCATTTCATTTGTCCATTGGCTCTAAACATTTGGAACTCTCAGGCACTTTTCTATTTATACTTTTCTCTCCCCCCCCTTTTTTTTTGCAGAAGACTGGATTCATCAGTAAGGAACAGGATGCAAGGACTAATCTCACGGAATAAGTAAATTAAATACAACGTTAGATGTCAAACAAGTGTGCAGAGGGAGAAAATATATAAGCAGAAAGACAAACAGTCTCACAGACTGAGCTGGATTTACATTTTGTTTTTGTTCTGAAATTGAAAAGGGAGGGAGAACACCTCTCTAGACATAAAATTGACAGGTGCCTGGGTAGCCACGGCTGATCGCAGGTATCTGGTGCAGGTCTTCACGTGCATGTACCTTTCAAAATTAAGTGATTATGACACTGAATGCTGAAGTATCTGAACTGCACAGTAGAGTGGAAAGCAATTATTAGCTGTAAATATGAGTATCTGCTTGCCATCAATTTATGCTAAATGCTTAGGTATTCAGAGATATTTCTATGTCTGGGCCTCCTCTTGGAGCAATAGTAATGAACTTTAGCTTTCTTCTACCAGTCAGATCAAATTGGTAAACAGGGGATCTCAGAGAGGCATTGTTTATTTTGGAGCAAAATGCTAGAAAGTGAGATTCTCTAATCAGCAGACATATGCCTTCCTTTGCAGGGGGAAATAATAAATAATAATAATAATAATAATAATAATAATAATAATAATAATAATAATAATAATAATAAAAAATAAATAATAATTTATTATTTATACCCCGCCACTCTGGGTGGCTTCCAACTGAATATTAAAAAACAATACAGCATTAGACATTAAAAACTTCCCTAAAGAGGGCTGCCTTCAGTTATCTTTTAAAAGTAAAATAGTTGTTTATTGCCTTGACATCTGCTGGGAGGGCGTTCCACAGGGCAAGCGCCACTACCGAGAAGGCCCTCTGCTTGGTTCCCTGTAACCTTACTTCTCGCAATGAGGGAACCGCCAGAAGGACCTCAGTGCTGGATCTCAGTGTGAGAAGGCTGAATGATGGGGGTGGAGACGCTCCTTCAGGTATAAAGGACCGAGGCCGTTTAGAGCTTTAAAGGTCAGCACCAACACTTTGTTGTGTTGAGGTGAGGGGGTTACTACTTTGGAGCAAGGTGAGCTTGACTGATCCCTAAGGTTTGAAAAAGGTTAAGGCCAAACAGATTTTAAAATCTACACATTATTATACTCAATTTTGTCACGCATTTAAAAAAACTTCTGCTTCAGAGTCTATCATGAAATATAAATGAGAATTTTCATTTATTGTTTCAAGGGCCAGTAATTTCTTTTCATTATGATTGTTTCTTTAATGTCAAAAACTCTGCCCATGATTGGGTGAACACAGGCACTTAATGAGTCAGTGTGTTTCTATATCTGTGCCTCCTCTGAGAGCAATAATCATCAACTTCTGCTTTCTTCTAATCAGTCAGATCACAAAGGCAAACAGCGGATCCCAGAGGGCCAGTGCTTATTTTGGAGAAAAATATTAAAAAGTGGGATTTCTCTCCCCCCCCCCCCAATTCAGGCTACCTTACAAAGCTGCACATCACATAATGGCAATATAATATACACCCCGCCTGACTTCATCACAGCACATAATTTAATATGCAATAAATTAGTAATGCAAGTGCTTAACAATACACACCACTTATCACACAAATTAGCAAACCACATTAGCTGATCCACTGCGTTATAAAATAAAAACTTGCCTGTTAATTCAATAAACACATGCGCTCACCAAAGGCACTTTTACACACAGGAAACAGGTAGAAGTACGCCAGGACACCATTCCCATTCTTATGCTTTTGGATTGGATGGCGAGCCTAACTCTGGGCAGGAACAAAATGGACTCGAGAGGAGCAAAGCAGTTGTGAGCTGCTCTCTAGCAGCCTACACATTTGTATAGTCCTGGGAAGCGACAGTTTGGCTCATAGGAGCCAACTCCTAGGGGCTGAGGGGTCTTCAGCCCCCACCCCAATAAAATACTTGAGGGGGCTGAGCCTTCCCCAGAGTGGATTGGCATTGGCATTCAAATGGTGTGAAGAAGAAGAAGAAGAAGAGTTTGGATTTGATATCCCGCCTTTCACTCCCTTTAAGGAGTCTCAAAGCGGCTAACATTCTCCTTTCCCTTCCTCCCCCACAACAAACACTCTGTGAGGTGAGTGGGGCTGAGAGACTGTGACTGGCCCAAGGTCACCCAGCAGCTGCATGTGGAGGAGCGGAGACGCGAACCCGGTTACCCAGATTACGTGACTACCGCTCTTAACCACTACACCACACTGGCTCTCTTGGTGAATGCACCATGTCATGTGATCGATTATGTCGATTACCTAAAGGTAAAGGGACCCCTGACCATTAGGTCCAGTCATGGCGAACTCTGGGGTTGTGGTGCTCATCTCGCTTTATTGGACGAGGGAGCCGGCGTACAGCTTCCGGGTTATGTGGCCAGCATGACAAAGCCACTTCTGGCGAAGCAGAGCAGCACACGGAAATGCTGTTTACCTTCCCGCCGGAGCGGTACCTATTTATCTACTTGTACTTTGACGTGCTTTTGAACTCCTAGGTTGGCAGGAGCTGGGACCGAGCAATGGGAGCTCACCCCATCGCAGGGATTCGAACCACTGACCTGATTGGCAAGTCCTAGGCTCTGTGGTTTAACCCACAGCGCCACCCTCGTCCCTAGGGCTTACCCACTACCCCTCAATATTTTATTCAAGTTGGCACCCCTTGTTTTAGCCTACTGTGTTGTGCAAACTAGGCTCTGCATAGAAGATTCAGGACAGATGGTTGAACTATGGAACTTGCTCCCATGGAGGCAGTGATGGCCACCAACTCGGAAGGCTTTAAAAGAGGATTAGACAAATTCACAGAGGATAAGGCTGTCAATGGCTACTAGTCGTGATGACTATGCTCTGCCTCTGTGGCTGGAGGCAGCAACGATTCCAAATACCACTTGCTGGAAACCACAGGAGGGGAAAGTGCTCTTGGGTCTTGCTTGTGAGTTTCCCCACAGGCATCTGGTTAGTCACTGTGAGAACAGGATGCTGGCCTAGATGGGCCATTGGCCTAGTGCAGAACTTCTCATGTTCCTATAAATATATGTTGGTTTTTTGGTCACAAATTTGAGGGTACCTGTCTATTTCAGAAGCACTGCTCCTTTTTGCAGTCTCTGCAAAATGCCCTTCTCCTCTTACCACTTGTGGCATTCGTACGGAGCCCCCAGTCGTCTCATGGACTATTGACCTGTACACCAATAATCCACTGCCACCAACCAGGTCCTCCCCGGTAAATCACTTAGTCTCAGTCAGGTTCTTAAGTTAACAAAGAAGAGTGTAGTTTATTGCAGACACAAATAAACTTTAACTGCATTCAAAATGATGTTACTCTTTACCTTCTTAGTCTTATTTTATCCTGTCTCTAACTCTTCTAACTCACACACTGCACTAACGGTCTCTCTATTTCCATCTGCCTGCCAACTGCTTTCCCAACTGCCTTTCCCAACCAACCAACCCAAACCTCGGGCTAAACCCTTTTATAAACAGGTAGGCTCCGCCTCTGGCTTTTCTATTGGTCTACCTATTAACTCTTTCTCTCCCCCTTAAAAAAGAACAGGTAAACGCTACACCACTCAACTATTAAAAGTGGATGGAATCTTTCTGAATGCAGGGCATGCTACACCATAATGGACTTGTGAGAGATGTGCTCCTAAGAAAGGCAGGGACATGGGGTAGTAGTGGTAACAGCATCACAAGACCCAAAATGTTGAGTTTAGCATGGGCCAAAGAGTTCAGCTGGTACTAGCTGCCATTCAGGGATCGCTCTGAAAGCCACAAGCACCATAGCACAGTAAACTACATGATGTCATCAGCAAGGGACAGCTCTGTAATTAAAGCACTTGAACAAGTCAGGTCTGCCTCAGCTCTCTTAATAAGACGGGTGCAAGAATAGTGAAGTAAGAACAAAGAACTCGAGAAAACTTTTGAAAAACAAATGCCACACAGTATTTAAGCAAATTGACTGAATGCTTAAACCTGTTTAATTTTTGAATCATCTCATTTCATATAATCTACAAGTTGAAACAGCTGAAGCATAAAATGTGTTTGAAAATTGAACAAGTTTAAATATTGAGTCAATTTTGTCACAAATGTGTTTGCATATTAAGGCATTAAAATGAATTCCAGCTCCAATACTGAACTGATGAAGAAAGAGCTGGACCAGGGGAGTGGGGAAAAAATGATTAAGGGCAGCCAATAAAATTACCAAACATCAAATGCCAGAAAACCCCAGAGTTTATTTAATCTTAGCAAGGCTGCCCAAGCAAATGAATAAGAGGAAACCCAGTAAGGCAGCATATAAGCAGAAGCTGACAGTAGATTTGATATCATGAAATACCGAACACTCAGCTCCAGGAAGTTGGATGCATTTCTCAAAGGATTCAGTGTTTAGTCTTCCAGCAAAGCATCAAGCTGTGGAAAGTAGCAGGAAAGTCCAAGTATTCTTCCAACCTTCAGAAAGTAGACTTGATGCAGGCTGCATGTAACTAAATTCTATTTCCATTTAAATAGTCAAATACATTAGGGGAAGGGCCATAATTTGCTGGTTTGGCATGTATTTTGCATACACCAAGTCCCAATTCAACCCCCCCTCCCCCGAGAATTTATCTGTACACAAACGCATGGGCTTGCCTGATGTAGTTTTGGATTACAACCACTAGTCCAATGTGCAACAAACTTACTAGGAACTTATTACACAGTCACAGTTAGGAATTGACAAAATCTGTCTCTCCCCACCACCTCAGATTCTTGTGGGTTTTTTTCCATCTTAAGTTTAGTTTGCATTTTTTTTAAAAGGTCCTCACAAAAATTCTTGCCTGATACATTAGTGTGCATTTTTCTACAATGACTCTTTGGTCAAGAGCTGTCCAAAGGTCATGGAGAATGAGCTGGATCACACTCCTTCCCCCACCTCTGTCCTGGCAAATGTCATCAGCCAGAGTGACCAACGTTTCTTCAGGGCCAAGACTTGTCCTGAAATAAGACCAAAATGAATTCAGGTGTTCAGTTTCTTCCAAACATGCCTGAAAGTCGTTTGCCCCAAAAGTCACCAACAGGAAATAGTTGTTAAGCACTTCTGGTTCTAAAAAAGGCCCCCTTAAGAAGGGAACACACATCACTTTCTTCAAGGCAGATGGAACCTATTCCAATGAAACATTAATCTCTCAAAGCAAGCATGAATATATGCATTTTTATGCACACTTTCCCCAAAACATGCATTTCTGCACACATTATTTGGTTGGACAATTGCACTGCAAAATTCAGGGAAGTGATTTTTTTTTTTGACAGAGCTGCATTTTAGTCGCTGTATTATTTAAGAAATGTGAATTGGCTAGGTTTGTATAAAACTGTGAACTGGCCCAACTTTCTCCCTCCATCTTTAGAGGCAGGAGAGGACTATTTGGGCAGCTGATGTGGAAGAATGTCATAGTGCTCATTTTATCCACAATGGTCTTTATAGATGACCTTTTAGAAGATGATGCACATGCCCACCCAGAGCTACCAGCCAACCACACAAAACAAAATGAACCATATTAGTTCAGGTTCAGCATCTCTCATATCACATATTCCCTTTAGAGACTGTATCCTGCACTTCAAGAAGAGTATTGGTTTCTTTTTCTGGTGGACAAACAAACTGGTACTATAGTCTGAAAAAAAATCTCAACACATGCAATCATAGTTTAATAAATATAATAGATATAAATATTGATATGAGCATTTTTTCTTGCCTCTCCATCACACATAAAGCAACACGCACATGTATGTTTCAGATAATTGAGGTGTCCTCTGTTTAAAGGTTGGGGGACACTATGTTACCATTCATGCTTTCTTGACTTGCATAGGATAAATTGCCATGGTTACCTCTTCCACATTGTTAAGACTTTGAAATACATCTCTAGTTCACTTCACTTTTCCAAGTGCAAAGCTGAACTCTTAACAAATTTAGGAAGACTTTTCATAAGGATACTAATGTGTCTCCCCACCACACAAAACGAAGAAGCTCTTTTGAATTTTCTTAATGCCTCCAGCTTCCTTCTATGCCTGCCTAAACCAACAGTTGCAGCAAACCTCCAAATCAACAGCCTTGTCAGAAAGAATAATCTAAAATTAATGTGCACTTGTCGACACGTATTACCACTCCTGACAAGGATGCTTTGCCTGCACTGGCTACAAACCGACAATCTTTCAGAAGCTGTTTGCTCATTGCCAAGGTCTAACAGCTGATAGAGAGCAGAGATAAAGCAGGGAGTCTGATTTCAAATGATAAGCACAATGGTTCCTGACACGTAAGACTCTAAGTGAATTTTCAGAAGCTTTTCAAACTGCTTACTCCCCCCCTCCCTCCTATCATTGTTTGCCTTATTCTCACTGGTGATTGTTATCTCATTTATACAATCCACTCAGAAGAACCATCCTGATCAGTTTTCAACATCTTTGTTCAACACCGTTAAAATGTAACTTGCCGGGATTTAACATGAATAGTCCAAAATATGGTAAGTCTCAGACTGCACAGTCTGAATTGTTAACTTTATACAGTTATGAAGGGTACAAAAATAATACATTATACTGATAAATGGGTCAAAATGTTCACATTACAACATGTTTAAAAATAGGGAAATGGGTATATGTGAGAAAATAGCATTCTCATAATACTCATTAAAAGCGAAGAATATCTTAGTTCGTTCTTTGTTAGAACAAAGCACAACAATCACTAGGACTATTTATTAAATAAATAATTCATAAATAATTGCATGTTGCTTTAGGAAAGAGGTAGCAACACAGTTTCTCATATATGCAATTTACAATAGCATTTTTTTCTTAAGGAGCCCAAATCATCATCATCATCACCACCACCACTATCATCATGTGAGATAAATATCAGCCTCATAGTATATGCTTAGCAGTCTAGTTAGTACATGAAGGGGTTAAGACCATAAAGTAAGCAGTCCTGCCAGACTAGGTCATGCCTCTTCACTTTGGGAAGAAGGATAACCAAAGCCTTTGTTCATTCTCTTCCACCATTTGAATCTGATCAGAAAGGACGTCTGAGCTAGATAGAATCTAATCATCATCATCATCATCATCATCATTTTTATACCCTGTCTATCTGGCTGGGTTTCCCCAGTCACTGTGGGAGGCCTACAGCATATATAAAAAATTGTAAAACATCAGACATTAAAAATTTCCCAATACACAGCTGCCTTCAGATGTCTTCTAAAAGTCAGTTGTCCTTGACATCTGATGGGAGGGCATGCCACAGGGCGGGTGTCACTACCAAGAAGGCCCTCCAAGGTTAGACTGCATGGCTTTAGCAAGCCATTTTTGTGTTTCTATAAAAATAATTTAGAAACTCATATCTTTTCGAAACTAAGTTGAACTGCCTGTCTTTTCTTGCTGCTGTATGGGAAAGCACCTTCAAAGACTTTGTAAGTAAACTATTTTTAACTTGCCAAACATGTGGTCTCTTTCCATGCTACGGGAAGTAAGGGGAACTTTGGAAGAATCTTAAAAGGTGATATTTCCATGCTTTTTTTTGCTTCATGTTTTGTAATTTTAAATCTATCCTGGGGCTCTCTCACCAAGAAAATATTTGCTCCAAACCTGGATATAGGCATCCAGGGAATTTTCCTTCTGTTATTCTACACCAATTACAAAGCATTACAAACCAACACATGAGAGGCTATATCTATGCTACAGAAATAATTATACCGCAATAGAGCATTCAAACCACTTCACACATATTACTCATACACTGCATACGGTGATGCTGAAAAAGAATTAACTCAGGCCCATGAGACAGCCAAGATTCAAACTAAGAATTTCCTAATTCATGGCTCCATGTCTTAGCCACCACAGATTTACCATTCCCTCTAATAGTGTACTCAGGTGGTTGAGCACTGAGACTACTGGAGCCAAAGCTTGGCAACTCAGAGGTAAAACCCCCAAAGTATATAGAAGTGCACATTTCTCTACACATTTTTCTTAAAAGAACAAATAAACCCAGACCAATGAGAACTGAGGATATGCAGTAGCCTTCAATAACCATAAAATATTGTGTGTCGGTTGCAAAACACACACACATACAGAAAAGTGTGTGTGTGTGGTGTGGGTGTGTGAATGTGCCTACACCAGCTTTGCGACATTTGTTGGAGTGTTACCTGGATTAATTTGATAGTAATTCCTTCATTATAAGGAATCCTGCCTAGTTCCATGAGATGGGCTAAGACTAGTATAATGGATGCTCGGGTTGTGAAAGTGATCCATGCGGGAGGCACATTTGCAACCCACAGCGCTGCTTCTGGGCACACATGGGTCACGACTCGGCGCTTCTGCGCATGCGCAATTTAGCGCTTCTGTGCATGCGTGAGCACCGAAACCCAGAAGTAACCCGTTCTGGTACTTCTGGGTTTGGCACAGTGCGCAACCCGAAATCGCGCAATCTGAAGCGTCTGTAACCCGAGGTATAGTACAGTGGTACCTTGGTTCCCAAACTCAATCCATTCTGGAAGTCCATTTGACTTTCAAAACGTTTGCAAACCAATGCATGGCTTCTGATTGGCTGACTGGCCCTGGAAACAATGCTGGCAGCTGAAACAGACGTTCACCTTCCAAAAAGCCTTCACAAACCAGAACACCTACTTCCGGGTTTGCAACGTCCGGGAGCTGATTTTTTCGGGAACCAAGGTACCACTGTATCCCTAATGAAATTGTCAGCATACTCACCAGATGACAATTCCCAAGTTCCCCGGAGTGGCAGCCTTGATAGTTAAATGGATATAAACCTGATATGAATTTGCAGTACTGTATGCTTGGCATGCGTTTTCTACCTGGTGATGGGTTGATGTGCTGGAGGGAAGTGAGGATGCAGGGAGTTCCATTCACTCTGCACTAACTACACAAGAAATTGCCGCTGGCATCTCTGTGCACAACACAGCCTTATGCTCAACACGAGCCATCACTGGGTGGTTTTCAAGTGTCTGTAAAGCACCGTCTGCTCTCCATTGATTTGTGCCAGATGGAAAGAACATACTATGCCTGGGAAAGGAGGAAGCGAGGTGAGTGGCGCTAAATACTTATGCTTTATTTCCTACGTAACAGAGAGATGGATGCCTCTTTCCCCCAACCCAGCAGGAAATATCTGCCAGTAGCGACTCCCAGCAGATCCAGAAATAGTTCCAAGGTTTTCAAAATGTCTCCCAGAGAAATGCTGCATGTCTTTACCAATACTATGAATATGTGTCAGGCTTCCTGCCCATGTTTGCTGCTTCCCGCCAGCAAAGAGCTTAAAGCCTAGCCTCCCAGTATCTTTCTCTTTGCTGAAGCACCAGGCAAAACAGCTCTAGTAGCTGATGCAAGCAAGGCAATGGATTTTTTCTACTAGTTGCCTGCAGTCACAAGGGACTGCTGAATAACCATGAAAAGAACAGTCCAAGTGAGGGAGTGTTTCGGGCCTTTTCCACACAGTCTATTCAATCAGTTTTGGTTTAATTCATGTGGAAGAAAAGAAATAAAAACAGAGCTGGTGTAACACAACTGCTATGAGTAGGAACTGGGAAGTCTCCACTTCAAATATCCCTCTAGGATTAAACTCACTAGGTAGCCTTAAACAAGCCACCATTTCTCAGCCTCGGCCCCTGATATGTAATATGGGGACAATCCTGCTCTGACCAACCTGCTCCGACTTTCAGGATTGCTGTAAATATTGCTGAGATTATGTGCAATTCAATGAACAAGCAATGTATAAATCATGTGAATAGTAATAATGCTATTGGCATTCCTCTGTCTCAAGAGACAATGGAGTGCAACTCTGGGGGTGAATAATAACAATACTATTATCATCGTAACAGCACGATGTAAAATACCCAACGATACAGGCTGGAATCCACAGAAGTCCTGCATGAGTAGAAACGCACTTCTGTAGGAGGAAGCCAAGCCAAATTCTTTGGATTTTCCTGTTCCACTGCAGACCCCCCTGATCTAAATAAATAAAGATAACAATGAGCACTGCTGTGCCAGAAATGGCACAATTTTAGGAAATGCATATATGTTTAAATTTATTGTACAGCATCAGTTGAAACATCTAACATCAACTACAGGATTCATAAGAGAGGAGCATGGCATGGCACATGTATCAGAAGAACCTGCCAACTGGTAAACATCCACATTAATTTTGCAAAAACTAGTAGTTAGCTGTCCACATGTCACCCATAATTTAATACTGCACACAAACTGGATTACAGAGTCTGACATGACAAGAAGCTAACAGCACCAACAGACCTTTTAAATAAACAAAGAGCATCTGCAGGAAGAATTGCGGTGTTGATACAAGAGACTCGCTCATAGTAACATGTACATCTAATTAGAGAAGGAGAACACCACTGCTTTGAGATTTTATTTCTCTTAAAAACATAAAGTGGTATAGAAATGTAAGGGAAAACAACATTAACAATCAGGATCATGCTTTAAGGCTCCCATTTGTGCATTGATAGCCACATCTCTACCTGCCCCACACCTGATGTCACATATTTCAGCTATGGGGGAAAGTTGACGTGGTTTTGGGGAAACAAACTTCATTTTAACTCCTGGTGGAGCAAATCTGGCTCACAGACCCGAGGTTTCCCACCTCTGGGTATGTTGCTGAGGCTATTAGTAATTGCTACTTGTGAAGGTACCCCTGCCCGTACGGGCCAGTCTTGCCAGACTCTAGGGTTGTGCGTTCATCTCACTCTAAAGGCCGGGAGCCAGCGCTGTCCGAAGACACTTCTGGGTCACGTGGCCAGCGTGACAAGCTGCATCTGGCGAGCCAGCGCAGCACACGGAACGCCGTTTACCTTCCCGCTGGTAAGCGGTCCCTATTTATCTACTTGCACCCGGGAGTGCTTTCGAACTGCTAGGTTGGCAGGCGCTGGGACCGAACGACGGGAGCGCACCCACCGCGGGGATTTGAACCACTGACCTTTCGATCGGCAAGTCCTAGGTGCTGAGGCTTTAACCCACAGCACCACCCGCGTCCCTAACTGCTACTTAGTATGTTATTTATTATTTGTTGTGTATTAATAAGGACAGTGTTGTTTTTATGAATTCCTTTTTATCATATTGATGTTGGGCTGTATCTAATAAGGGCATTGTGCTTGTGCAATGGAAATCCCCCCCCCTTTCAAATCTGCTCTGGGAGCAAATTTAGGTGGGCATGGGAGGAGGGGAAATTCTGTTGCATGGGTAGAAGTCTTTGTGTGACCGTAATGACCTTGTTGGAAACAGCCCTATGCTGTAAACTGCCTTGTGGCTTGTGCAAAGGGCAGCATATAAACCACATAAATCAACAGATAAATAAATCAAAATTCAGGGCAGGGGAAGAAGACCCCAAGTGTTTCAAGTAGGGGATTTCGAGACTTCTATCAAGTGGTGAAATGTGTCCAGTCGGTGAAGATGCAGACTTTAAATGTTCAAGTAAGTCAAAGCCTAAAGCCAAAGAACAAGGCGAAACCTGAAATCTGAAAAAGATGAAAGAGCAAATGCCCAGTCCTGCAGTCACAGGAAAGAAGGCCAAGCCCGGAAGTAGAAGGTAATAATAGCACCATGCCTACAGCTGCAAGGAAGAAATGGAAGAAGCCAAGCTGAAAGCTAAACCCTTGAAGCTAATGATTAGCAAAGGGGAAGCCTCAAGACACAGAATCAAGCACAGTATATCAGAGAGGACTGCCTGAAGATGACATTGCAAAGCTATTTCAGAAAGTCCAGAGGTTTCAACAGCCTGTAAATCACAGTGTGTGTCATCTCTATACCTAAATCTATATTTGTATCCGTTTCTATCACTCCGGCATGCCGCACGAATCAAATGGAAAGGTGATGAAATATTTTGTACTTTAGGAAGGAGAGGGAAAACAAGAACGGCATGATGCAACCAACACTGCTCCCAAGTATTTGCAAAAAACTGGAAGCCGGATCATAGAAGTGATTACATCTGTCCGAGGTACGGATAGCTAGAATTCATTTGGTAAGTTTGGTTAATTGCCTACATCAGAGGAAGAGATGGTACAGTGGAGCCTTCTCTGTCAGCTCAGCTAAAAGACCAGCTGCCTTTTTACCCCATCTCTGCTCCCTAAACTCTTTCCATGCAAGCTGATCATTATTTATACACATCGAGCTGTGTAACTTTTAAGAATTATTCCATGAGTTTGCTTGTTTCCTCTTTCCTTCCCATCCCCTTTGTCTTTTATGTTGTTCCTTTTAGATTGTGGGCCTGAAGGGCAGAGAATAAATTTCATGGAGCAGAATTATTGACTTGTTTTTTTTAAAAAAAGGAATAATTCAGTTAGTAGCTATGGATAGCTAGCACAGGAACTGCAGGAAACTAGGGATGCCATATCACATACAATTTTTTGTTCATTTAAAGGGGTAGGGGCAAGAGGGAGGGGTGGGGGTTGAGGTGGAAAGGGCCAGGGGCCAGGGGTCCCACTAATAGCCCATGCCCAAGGACCTCCAGAGACCTCCAGAGACCCACAGTAGAAAAACACCCCTTAAAGCTGTTTTTGACCAGGTTGTTCAGCACCTTGGAGACCTCTTGGGTGTATCCTAACATTAAGTGTACATTGTTCTCCAACTTGCCAGAATTAATCTAATTCCCACATTCAAAGCTGGCTTTGCATGACTGCTAATGTGCATAAGAGAGAAACAAATTCACAAAAAGGAACACAAAGCTACAGTAAAAGCAGATTGGGAATGCTAGGCAACACACATGAGGTCATTCTCCACCCCCAGAGATGGCAAGGGGACGTCTTCACCTGATTCACAGAACCTGATTTGTTTCCCCACACCTCCAACACCCTGTAGCTCCTGTTCAATGAAGCTGTTGCCTGTGCATATGCAACAAATATCTCAAAAGTGCACACCTCAGCTTGACTTTGGCTGATTTTTACAACTTAGGTGGAAGCTGGTTTGAGGGAAAATACACTGAACAGCAGTATTTCTCAAGAAACTACAGGATACATAAGGATAATGGCTAATGTAGTATGTGCTTGGCTTCAAACGCCTGGTGAAGGAATGCACTGGAGCAATGTGTACCCAGCCCTAATTTATTTCTGGGAAATCTCTGCATAAAATCATGATGCAGAGTACAGTGTAGGGCAGAACCAAGTCACGGGAACAGGAAAAACTCCCAATAAATTAGTACCTGCACCTCAGGCCAGTCAGCCATTGTGTTGACTTCTTTGACTTGTCTCCCATACTTCTCAATGGCTCCTGGTCACAGTTCATCCTCATACGAGGTCTAGTCCAGGCCTTCAGAAATTTAAACTCACCATACCAAAAGCATGCCAGGTGCTTATCAGCTTCCTGCATTTCACAGTCCCAAGCATGCAGCAAAAACAGGGGCTTTATAGCAAGCCTCTGGTGGGCTGCCATAAATAGCTAGTGGATTGCCTTCAGAATGTAGGTCATAAATTGTGCACACCTAATAGGTTCTGCTGCCCACTATATCTTACTAATACTAGGGTCTGTTTCTCATTTCTTCCTTGCATTTCTGCAATACCCAGTCCTTCAAGCTTCATTCTCCTTAGGCAATTTCTGAACAGAAGCATCACATGCACCCAAAAGTGCTACTAAAGGGCCAAATGCTTATCTGAATCTGGTAGGAAAGAAACAGACCATTGACTATGCTCTAGTTCCCTCACTTCTGAGGCATAAATGCTGGTTCTATCACTTAGATGTTCAGCTGGTCTATACTTGAGATAAAACGTATAAGGTCTTTAGCAGCACTTTTTGGTGCATGTGATGCTTCTGTGTCAAAATCTGAACACTAACCTTGCCTTGAACTGACTCAGAACTAACCTAACCAAACATGCAACTCCCCCCCCCCCATACCATTCATGTTTCTATTGGAATTTATGTGGAAGTCACTAATAATTCAATTAGATGGTTTACAGGAATCAAGATTCTTAGGAGTTGTCAATCCCAATTCAATGTTGTTGGGTTTTTTTGCAGCAGGACATCTTGTGGACTGCACAGAGAAGGTGGAGAAATGAGGTAGTGAGTAGGGAAAACAGAAGCAATTGTCAATTAAGCCCTCTCCCCACTTATATGGCTATAACCATATCCTCAGAGCCAATAGCAACCAACCTATACATGATATTTGAATAATTACAAGGTTCAAGGCAAGCTGTTATTAAAGTCCCTTCCTATAAACATGAAATGTAATAAACTAGTAGCGTTATATAATCTTACTGCCTCAGATGGGCACAAGCTCCCCCCAAGTGACTAAGATCAGCTTATACTTCTTATCTCAAGTATATACCAGCTGAACATCTACATACAACCAGCATATATGCCTCAGACGTGAGGGATGATCTGGCTGAATTCATACGGAGATGGGCTTTCCAGTGCCTCCTGATTTTCTGGAATAGGATCAAAAAACAAAGGTGGCCGTTCTGGGTCTAGTTGGCCAGCTGGTGCGTGTCTAAGGTATGAATATTATCCATTTTGCTATCTTGGTACTTTAAGCGGCTCATAAGAAGCATGGGTCTCATTTTGTTCGCAGGGAACCCTTATTGTTTTAGAATCAACCCCTACACTGAGTGTTGCTGCAGCCAAAAAAGCAGAGGTACTTCCCCAGAAGCTATCCTATTAAGCACTGAAGCTATATATTTCTACTGGTTTGTAAAGCTAATGTATTTATTATGGTAACTTGTGCCTTCCAAATGCCCCTTAGTCCTTTGAATAGGTATTTCTGTCTAGGAGGAATGACCAGGGAATTTCCACAACACAAGAAGAGTAAGAATTTTAAAAAGGTGACAGTTGTGTGTAGTGAGCAAACTTAAATATGTAGCAACTCTTTGGCACAAGTGATCCTGGAGGGGTAGATTTGTTCCCGAAGTTTGTCTCAGAAGTTTTTTTTTTTTTGCATATGTTAAGAGTTGCCTTAGGTCAATTTTAACTGAAGTATGCTGAATTTGCTCACTTTTTGAAAGGGAATTCATGCAAAAAGTTCAGCTGTACTTTAGGCAGTGTTTTTGCTATACCTGAACTAATTTTTTTTGTGCCAAGAAGCACTTCTTCTGAGGTGAATATCTCCAACCAAATATAACAGGTGAAACCTCCAGGGGACACATCACTGGGTTTAATATGAGAAGAAGACAGGAACCATCCCCCCCCCCCCAATTAAACAGCACAAAGCCCTCTTATTATTCTCAGTCACCTCTCACATGGAAATCATTTGACATAAATCTCAAATGATTTCCCACCCCCACCCCGTATCAAAGCAAAGCTCTTAAATTTTAAAAATTAGGAACTGATTTTACTTGCATTTTTATGAATCTCATCTGTAAATCCAAATGTAGTCTGTTGTGTTTCAACATTATACGACAAGATTAGACATAAGAACAGAAGGAGAGCTTTGCTGGGTCAGGCAAAAGGCCCTCTTAGTCAAACATCCTGTTCTCACAGTGGCCAACAAAACACCTATGGGGATATCGCAAGCATCCTCCCCACTTCTGATTCCAAGTAAATGGTAGTCAAAATCTTACTGGCCAAGGGAGCTGGCGTGCAGCTTCCGAGTCATGTGGCCAGCATGACTAAGCTGCTTCTGGCGAACCAGAGCAGTGCATGGAAACGCCGTTAACCTTCCCGCCAGAGTGATACCTATTTATCTACTTGCACTTTGAGGTGCTTTCGAACTGCTAGGTTGGCAGGAGCAGAGACCAAGCAACGGGAGCTCACCCCGTCGCGGGGATTCAAACCGCCGACCTTCTGATCAGCAAGTCCTAGGCTCTGTGGTTTAACCCACAGCACCACCCACGTCCCTAACCCTCTCTTAAGCCCATCCAATTTGGTAACCATCACTACAACTTGGGGGAGCAAATGGTAAAGTTTAACTATTATCTCCAGCCTGAATCTTCCAACATTCCTCTTCACCGCATGGGACCAGGTTTCAGCGCTACGAGAGAGGCAGAAAAATGGATAATCTTACACACTTCTATCCTGTCTCTCACCATTTTTTCCTAAAAGGCCCTCAATGCTGCAACCTTTCCCCACAGGGGAGTTGCTCCAACCCTTTGATCATTTTGGCTGTACTTCTTTGAACATTTTCCAGCTCTACAATATCCATTTTTGAGGTTAGCAATCAGAGCTGCACACAGCGTTCCACATGCACAGATTTGTATGACGGCATTGTGATATCGGGCAGTTTTATTTTCAATCCATTTCTTAGCTTGATACTTAGCATGGAATTCACCTTTTTTCCCAGCAGCTGCCACATACTGGGTAGACAGCTTTATCTAGCTATCCACTATGATCCCAAGGTCTTATTCCTAGTCCGCCACTGCCAGTTCAAACCCACAATGTCTCCAAATGCTTTTGGCATATGCACATTACCCTGTGGTGTTTTGGCCTCTCTGAATTGCAGTCATGTGCCCCTGCTTGCTTCTACCTCTCTCCCCTGTTTGAATAATCACATACATTTTCCACACAAAAGATGGTAAACATATACAATCAGTCCTGGAAGTGTTCCAAGCTAAACCCCTAGCACAGTTATTATATGGGGCTCAGATCTGGCCAGGCACTCACCTAGGATCAATGGAAGCTATCCAATCAACGTTCTTAAGGCAAATTTTCTCTGTACCACCCTGTGTCCTGAACACATCAGTGCGCCTAGAGGCTAATCTTCTCTTGGTAGAATTACGGATCTGGCATAGGACACTTTACTATTGGCTTTGCCTAAACTCAAATCCCCGTGGTCTAATATCCCTAGTGCTGCAAGATAGTTACAAGAGTGCCTCCACTAAAATTGTCTATCAAAAACTTCACTCTTGTGGCTCATCACCACAACAGCTACTCACTTTGGGTTTTAGTAAAGCAAACAGTCTAATTTGTCCATGCCTTTAATGATATCGAGCATCAGAACAACTTGGCCACAGTAAGGAAATTTTGCCCATGGTATGACTATTTTCCACCTTCCCATTTCGACTCTCTGGCACCCTATCTGCATAACCTAGCAATTCTAAAATATAGACACGCTTCTACTCTTGCAAGATTGAATGTATTACCCTCGGCTGTATTTGAGGGACGATTCCAACAGATTCCACAAGAAAAACACTTACGTCCCTGTGGAGATGACAGTACCGAATTGGTGGCTCTTGCCCTTCTGGCTTGCACTCTTTATAAAGACTTGAGGAATGAGATTATCACCCCTCTTTTAGTGTCCATTCCAGGTAGCCCAACTACTGCCACAGGGTCCTTTCTCTTGGCAGATCAAGATGAGCAGGTGAAAGCAAAGGTTGCAAGGTTTTTAGCTGGGGCAATCAGAATAAGATCCACTATTTGACTATTGATTCAAAACCCTAAAATGTATTTTATATAATTGACTTTTTATTTCTATTTGTATGTCGTATTGTTGTTTTATTGCTATGGCCGATGGCTGATGCAAATGAAGATTCATCCATTCGTTCAATAATCACAAACATTCTCATCCTCAGCTTTCATTGATGATTTGCTCCAAACCAGACATTCCACTGTTCCTATCCATTTTCGTGTGTGTTTTTAAGTGCCAAAAGTCAGGTTCAAATGGAGCCTTTCTCTTTTGTATAGCCCTGGCTTGACCCAGAACTTACCCAATGCCTAACAAACACAATTCCTTCCTCCCAACACCACTGCCTCACCCACACATTGATGCTGCACAGCTGTGACTGTGCCCTGCGCATGGAACTTGTGACATTTAGAGGAGGCTACCTTGAAGGCCCTGGCTTCCAACCTCTTACCTAAATTTTGCTTCTAGCATCTCCCCCACATCATTGGTTCTGGCATGTACCATGAACTCCTCCTCAGCACTAGCTAGAGGACTATGCATGACATCAGCAACCCTTGGCACCAGGCAAGCAAGTCATTGTGCAGTCTGCAGGTCCATCACATACTCAGCCATCTATGCCCCTAATGACTGGATTGCTTTACCAGGACTGCCTTCACCCCTGCCAGGAGAGTATCCTTGGCATGGAAGCATAACTGCTTATCCCCAAAGGAAAGGGGATCATTTCCCTCTTCCTCAGAGTGACATCCTCCTTCTCTGAGAACTGCAAATGCATGACAGCAGAAGAGCTATGCAGCTCTCATGACATGACCCTGAAGGTTTCATACACCAACCTCTCTGCCTCTTTCAGCTTCTTCAGGTCAGTCACTCCACAAAGGAATGCACTAATTCCCTGAGGGTCAGGAGCTCATTGCATTGAGCACACACTCATAATTTGGTGAGGAAAATGTAGAACCCTTTCTTCCCCAAGCAGTGCAAGCCTATGCAACTTACTCAGATGTAAGCCTGATTCAGTTCAATGGTACTTACTCCCATGTGCAGGATTTAAGTTTTAGCTAGTCTTATTGTAATTCTTTCTTGCTTCCCTTATAATCTATGCATGTTGAATCCCAGCAAGGACCTCCAAATTTCACTTTAGGCAAACCTGGGTGGCACTGTATCTGCCAGGTACAATTTCCTGATTTCTTTTTCTGTTAGTGCTAGAAATTGAACCAGCCATATGAATTATTCAAGCTACTCTTCTAGCAGTGTGAAATCAGGAAGACAATCCGCCTACTGTTGCAATTGTTTATTTTGAGGCATTTGAGATTATTCAACAAGAAGGGGGAATCAGGCTGGAATTTAGTTACAAAATTTTGCTAAACCCATGGCAGCAATTGCCAGACCAGACCTTGTCACAGATCTGGAAGATTTCATTGATACAAGAGACATGCTTGATTGCACCATCACAGCATCCTGGTGTAGTAAGTGCATCCATGGCATGGCTTCCTACAGGGATAGAGAACTAGTGGCCACCCAGTTGTTGTTGTTGTTTAGTTGTTTAGTCTTGTCTGACTCTTCATGACCCCATGGACCAGAGCACGCCAGGCACTTCTGTCTTCCACTGCCTCCTGCAGTTTGGTCAAACTCATGCTGGTAGCTTCGAGAACACTGTCCAACTATCTCATCCTCTGTCGTCACCTTCTCCTTGTGCCCTCATTCTTTCCCAACATCAGGGTCTTTTCCAGGGAGTCTTCTCTTCTCATGAGGTGGCCAAAGTATTGGAGCCTCAGCTTCAGGATCTGTCCTTCCAGTGAGCACTCAGGGCTGATTTCCTTCAGAATGGATAGGTTTGATCTTCTTGCAGTCCATGGGACTCTCAAGAGTCTCCTCCAGCACCATAATTCCATACATCACATGGCCAATGGGCAGGAATGATGGAAGCTGTAGTACAGCAACCTAAGGACAGCCACAGGTGCCTCAACCCTGCCTGGCTGAAAACTGAGGAGTGGTGGCAGGACACTGATGAGAGGGCAACAGGAGACGTGGGGTTAGAGATTGGCTTGGAAGAAGGGATCAGTGATCGGGGGGAGCCTGTAACAGCCAAGATATGGGAGTCAGAGGCAGGAGAAGCTGTAGGATTGGAGACCAAAGTACAGGTGCAAGTGGAGGAAAAGATAGGTCAGGCTAATGTAGAGTCAAGGCCTTCCACACCTCCTCCTCCTGCTGCTGCTACTGTTCCCACCTCGCCTACTCCACTGCCTCCCAGGACTAGGAAATTATTGAAGTGGGAGGAGCAGAAACAGGTCCTAGGTTCAATCCCCAGCATCTCCAGGTAGGGCCAGTAAATATTACCTGTCTGCAACCTCAGAGACCCACTGCCAGTCAATGTGGGCCATGCAGAGCAAGAGAGACCAATGATCTGATTCAGTACATATAAGGCAACTTCCTATGTTCCTATGATGGCTTGAGAAGGTTCAGTAGCTACAAAATACTGACTGGTAGAGAATGAAAATCAGGAGTAAGGGGGAATGGAATGCCTGGTATCCTAAAAAAGAGGACTTCAACATTTTGTTGCAGGTCCCACTTGAATATAATAGCACAAAAGGAGCAACGCATCACACAAAACCCTTTAATATTTCATGCTAACTTATCATATTAGCTGGTCCAAGAAGACACTTCAATAGCTTAAGTAAAAACAGATGAATAAACCCACTCTAAGTGTAAATGTTAAGGCTTTCAAGGCAGTCTTAGGTATAAAATGTCCATGTATAACATTTAAAGATGCATGTTTATGGTCACAGTGGCCAGCAAATAAAACGGCATGATAGAATCCCACTGTTTATCTATTTACTTCCTCCATGAAATAATGCAACCGTTTTGCTCTCCTCCCATTCCAGGAAAGAGAGTCCAGTTTGTCTTCTACTGATATTGTCAAGTGTTATAAAGCAGCGCAGTCCACCTAATCTATTACAATTTATAAGGCAGATGGAATGACTGTGAGAGACCATTTTATATAGGACATGACACAGTAGAAAGGCATACTCTTTACTGTGTAAACTACAGACTTCTTTCTACTCAATAAAATATCTTTATTAGGGGGGATGTTCTCTGTGGCGGGTAGAAAAAATACGCCCAGCATGCTTCAAGAAAGGTTGAATAAAACTTTATAGACCTTTCTTATAAATGAAATCAACAATCTACACCAAGCCATCACTCACAGATTAGGACACAGTATTGATTCCAGAATGAAAAGGTGTATTTCTTTTAACTTAGGTCAGAGCTGGAAGTGTGCTATGGCTATTTGGCAAACAGGACTAAGAAAAGTTATGGTTTCATATCTGAAAAGTCACCATTTTCTAATTTGTTTCTCTGCCTAAAAGCTCCTTTGTCTCCTGTTTCTTCATTGCTCTTTCATACTAACCAGGTCAATACTTCCCACCCACCTAGCCTCTTAGCACCACATTGTGTATTGCAGTTTAACATTTTGAGTGATTCTGGAAGTGGTTTCATTGTGAGAAGCCAGCTTACTCTAAATAACACATGGTTAACTGCAGGGCAGCCCTGGAAATTTCCTAAAGCTAGTGCATCTCCCCAAAGTAGTACAGGGAACTTGAAATGAAAATCCTAGTGTTTTCCTTGCACATCAAATTAGGCTTCTGGTAAACACAGAACTCATCACCCACAATGCAGAGACTAGCAGTATCTGCAGAGACAATAACTTATCACAATAATGAGGTGCCAAGAGTAACAAGTAAATAATCAAGAGTTTTAGTGCATGGGGTTCAAAAAATTATTCCAATCATTCAATTAATGATACCTCACCTATTTATTAATCTACACTCCATCTTTCTTCTGTAAGATGAATGACATTATACACCACAGATATTTTCCCACACTCTTGATGGCAGGAAATGGGGGAAGAAGAGCAGGCAAGAGACTATACTTGTGTCTCCACCTCTCACTGCACATTGCATGCTTAATTAGGATTTAAATCCAGATTAAACAAATGGTCACTCAACCACCATGCCTTTTGATCACTCCAGGTGGACTTGACTTGGAGCTGCCTCAGTCCACTCTGGGAAAATTCCTAGATCAACCCAAATCAGACAGATTCAATTTGGGATCTGGGGTTTCTCAAAAGCTAGCGCACAGCCATAGCTTTTGCAAGATTTCTACATCCAGGGTTGCCATATTTTAAAAAGTGAAACTCCGGACACAAAAGTTGTTGATTTCTGAAAATTCTGCCTGCACGTTATTTTTGGTGGATGAATCCCAGATATGTCCAGGAAATATTGGAGGTATGGCAGCACTACTACATCACATGCCGTAGACTATGCTCTGTGACCTAGTCATGTAATGATTCCCTAGACCTTTATAAGTTTAATGGTCTATCAAAAGAGAGAATTTTGAGCACGACAGCTGGCTACTGCCTAGAAACTGAACAAACCATTCCATTATTAGGTGATTTGCTATATAGTCAGTGAAAATGAAAATGTCATGTATTTTTAAAGCCTAGAGTCAAAGTGAGGAGTTCAATAAGTAAGAGCACATTTGTATGGTAATTATTGCCACTGGAAGCAAGAAAGGATGTGAAAGATCTATGGAAGAGTGGAAAGAAGAAGGGTCGAGATCAGTGCAATGCACAGTGTTCTTGCTACTGGAATATGTAGGCAGGGCTTTTGTGCTCATCACAAAGACCCTCTTTCAGTGAATTGCATAGGTGTGTTGTTGGGTAGCATGCAAAAGAACTACTGCAAACCAGATGGAAAACTGGGAAATCCCGTCATCTGTATAGAAGTCCCTAGTAATGTCTCATAATCCGTTCTTCAGCTCAGGGATGGAGAAACTCTCCCCTATTAAACTCATAGGAACCCCACATTCTCTTTACACTGACAGTATGAGGAAACCTCAATTTCTATAATAAAAATACAGAAACATAACTTGATTGCGCCAGTAGGCAATAAGCATCATTACGCAATTATGTAATAAAACCCTTTGGCCACTTGTGGAGAGATAAATTACCTGCACTGGGAATCAAATCTTCAATGAAATAATTTAGCATCGAATAAAACTTTACACTTCCATGAAGCTGGCACATGCATCATTAAAAAAACTGTAAATTCCAATTGCGGTATACATTTCCCTACAACGTCTAGGGCACGCAAGCCTCCTTCAGACAATATGACTACACACATGTGATTGCCACAAATTCATAATAAGGTCTGAAAAGAGTACCCCCCTCCAAGTACCAATTGCATATTGAAGGCTTCTCAAAACAGAAAGAGTGCCTGCAGACAGTTGTAGGCGGTGATGTGGGCTCTTTTCAGACCTTACTCCCAGTACGTTTCTGAGCACGAATCAAACTGTTGGTGCTGAACTTTAAAGTCCTGAACAGCCTTGGCCCTGTATACCTGAAGGAGTGGCTCCATCTTCATTGTTCAGCCTGGACACACTCCAAGAGCCTTCTGGTGGTTCCCTCACTGTGAGATGTGAAGCTACAGGGAACGAGGCAGAGGGCCTTCTCAGCAGTGTCACCTACCCTGTGGAACGCCCTCCCACCAGATGTCAAGAAGGTAAGTAACTTTTAGAAGACATCTGAAGGCAGCCCTGTAAAGGGAAGTTTTTAACCTTTTATTACATTTTTGTATATGCTGGAAGCAACCCAGAGTGGCTGGGGCAACCCAGTCAGGTGGGCTGGGTACAAATAAAACAACACTAAATGCATAGAGGTTCAGTGCATGCAATTCCACTTTCACCCTCCACACATTCCTTTAACACCTAAATGTAGGTGCATTTCTACATTCAAAGGTCACAAACACCTGTGGTTTCTAGCTTGTGATGTTTGTGATGTCCACCAGCATAATAAAGCTTTATTATTTTGGAACAACTGATTGATTCTGAGAGGGTGTACCACTGTTTTCCACACTCTCTCTGCATACAGAAAACACTAGAGAAGACTAATGGAGACTCCACAAGCACAAATTAGATTAGGAAGTTGATTTCAACTGATTAGTTTTTTTAATGTGGATTTTGCTTCATTGATTATATATTACATCACCATAAGGAATGATTAGTTAGTTAGTTAGGAACGATTAGTTAGTTAGTTAGTTAGTAGGTGGTCACCAGCTGCTGTGTTGAATGAGTGGTAGAAAGTTGTAAGGGTCCAGGTAGGGCAAGAAAAGCAAGCGGTCTTCCCAAAGTTGTTGTACTCCCATAGTCCTTGACCATTTGACCATGCTGGCTGGGCCTGATGGGGTTTGTAGTCCAACAACATTTGTAGGGCTCTGGGTTCTTCATGCTTGGACCAGTGACAGGTGATGTGACTACAGCCCTCAGGATGGTCTAAAGCAAAGGAGGTGAACTCATTGCCTTCCAGATATTTTTGGACTACAACCCCCATCTTCCCTAACCATTGATTATGCTGGCTGGGACAGGCAGTTTAACTACTCCTGATATAAAGCTACATGATTGAGCTACCTTTGAAGGTGACTTGGAAACTCCAACTAATCCAGAATGTGGCAGCTAGACTGGTGACTGGGAGCGGTCGCTGATACCATATAACACCGGTCTTGAAAGACCTACACTGGCTCCCAGCCCGTTTCCGTGCACAATTCAAAGTGTTGGTGCTGAACTTTAAAGCCCTAAATGGCCTCGGTCCAGTATACCTGAAGGAGCATCTCCACCCCCATCGTTCTGCCCGGACACTGAGGTCCAGGCTCTGAGGGCCTTCTGGTGGTTCCCTCACTGCAAGAAGTGAGGTTACAGGGAACCAGGCAGAGGGCCTTCTCGGCAGTGGCGCCCGCCCATTAGATGTCAAAGAAATAAACAACTATCTGACATTTAGAAGACATCTGAAGGCAGCCCTGTTTAGGGAAGTTTTTAATGACTCATGTTTTAATGTATTTTTAACCTTCTGTTGGAAACCGCCCAGAGTGGCTGGGGAAACCCAACCAGATGGGTGGGGTAGAAATAATAAATTATTATTATTACACCATTTTTTGCTATCTGGGGATGGAAAGAGAATGATATATTATTTTGTGTTAACTGGAATTGTGCTTTCACTGCCCAGAGGAAGAGCCCCATGTTTCTTGTAAGATATACTTTCCCTTTAGCAGCTCAATTTTTGCAGTTTTGGGGATAACCTTGTCTGGCCCCTGAATTTACAAACATTGTTTTTAAAAGCCCGATGCCAGCCTTACCATAGGATCATCTTGGAGCAAAAGTAATTCAAGGTAGGGCTCCAAATATCAAGCGCTGATTTCTTTTGCATAGCCTTCTGTTCTTTATTTCCACATTGCTGCATAAACATCCACAAAGCCTCCTAGCCATTACATAATTCAGGTATAATCCATTTCGGTCTCTGTGGAGAAAGTAACTTAAGTCTCTGCGACATGTTACAAAATATATTACTTTGAATGCAAGCAATAGATAAAACAAGGAAAGACAAACTAAGGTCAGTGTCTGTAGTTGGGGTTTTAAAGATTTGTTGACACTTCTGCATATCATATCTGACAACATAAATGGTTAGTGTTGCAATTTAATTTTTTTTTATGTGCACATTGTTTGAAGAAGATTTGACCAATAAAAGCAGCATTTCCTCAGTAATCTGCCAAAAGGAAAAGAAATAAAACAAAAGCCAAAAATTGAAATTACGCACAACCCAAAGCATCCCAGGCAACCATCAGCTGGATTTCACTGATAGAATTAAAGAGAGAATTTGGTCTTTTGTGCTAGGAAACAAAGCCCTCTCCAGTTGGTTAGACGCAGAGATGCAGATCCCCATCTGACATGGATTTCGAAGACCATATGCATGTTTTGGCTTGAACTTCTCCCTAAGGAATCCAAGGCCAAACGACGCTTGTTTTACAAGCCACCCAAACGCAACAGGGATATTCAAGCAGAAACTGTAAATCATACGAGATGGTATTGAAACTCTAAAAGAGAATTGCACAACTGATGGTTTTGTTTAGGCTGCTCTCAGTTTGGATTTCTTCATATTGCAGCACTGACCAATTTCCGCTTGATTTGTGATATTTTAATTGTGTTTTATAATGTACTTTTATTTGATATATAGGAAACTACTTTGTGGTCGTTGTGTGATAAAAAGAATGAAGGGGAGAAGCGGATCGGTCTTTTTATTTGTGGTTAGTTATCTTAGGGTAGTCATAAAGATAAATTAGGATTAATTTGTTAAACGTATTAAGCATCCCTACTTATAAATCAGTAACTGAAAATAACTGGGTATGATCCAAAATTTAAGTGTGGGTGTTACTCAGTTAAGTTTTCCTAAGAGTAGGGCCATTGAAATTAATGAACATGAGTTAGGGCCATTGATTTCAATGAGTCTACTCTTGAGTAAAATTTAGTTGCGTATCATACTGTGAAGTCCCATTGATTTCTGTAGGACAAAATTAAGCATATGTTTTAAACTGCAAACCTGTACATGCACATATACTTTCCTGGAAATAAGTCCCACTGAAAAAAGTGGGTCATACTTCTGAGTAGGGCATGCATAGGATTGCACTGTGAATGCAACCCATTGAAATTAATGAGTTTTCAAAGTTCTTAATTTTGATGGGATCATTCCCATATTTTGGAGGGAGTCGTTTACTGTTCTCAAACTTAAAGTTACCCAACAGTGTAAAATAATAAAAACACATACAAAATGAAATGAAAATCTGTAAGGCACCCTTCCAGATGAAGCCATTAACACAGGGCTTGGCAGGAAATTTGTTGCAGTCCATCAGTGGACCACATGCCATTTTTGGTGGGTTGCTTCCCACAGCCAGAGCTGATCCCCTGAAACTACACAATCCCAGCAGCAAGACACAGAGAATATCAGTGCCTTCTTTGCAGAACCCCAAACCTTGAGTACATCAGCTGCTTTGATTTATGACAGTTTGGCTTCATGGACTTTGATGGAACTAGCTGCATCAAATTCTTCTCTTCCGGCACCAGTGAGGTGTGAATCAGGCTGAAACCTCCTTGGTTATTAAAGGTCGAGAACAGGGGTGTCATTCCTATTCCCACTATACCTAAGCCTAGCAACGGGGGTGGGGGGGGGGAGGAAAAATAATAAAACTGACAAATCACAAAACTGCAAAACTGGGGGTGGGGGTGGGAAGAAGCATGGCCAAGTCTGAGATAATTACTGCAGGCTCTAAAAACTTTCCTCTCTTTTATTATTGTAAATCACAAACTCTTTTTTATTGATGCATATTTTATCACAGCACTCTTGCCATATGTGATCTGAAGATTCAGAGCTTGTCCCTGGGGACAGCAGTCCTGATAAAGATAATGAAGAATTCCTTTCATGCTCCCTTCTCAACATAGGCAGAGCTCCGACTGAAATTAACATCTCCTTACAATGAAACACCAATTTGCTGCCACAACCAGAAACGACAGCTGTAGAGTTTATCCAGTTATTCCCTTCAACGCTCACCCCCCCCCCATTATGGCTTGCGAAGATGTGTGCGCTGTAATATAAGCGCAGGGAATGGTCGCCCCGAATGCGCAAGAGGAACAGGGAAACGTGCATACACGCAAACATTTATCCACTGAAGAAACTGTACTGTTCAAAATATAAATGCAACGCCGTTTTTACAGGGTTAAAATCAGAAGCGGGCTCCAAAGCAGCCTTGAAAATACGCTCTCAAAATTTACCAGCCTGCATAAATAAATAAATGCTTAGCCTGCAGCAGTCCAATGCATTTTTATGGTGGAGGATGGTAGTACAGAGCCTGCTCATTTGCCTGTGTGCAGTTCCATATAACGCTGTGCCAAATCCCATTAACCAACTTCAAAAAACCAGTTCCACCCTAAGCACCCCCCCCCAATAAAAGAGGCAGTCACTTTTCTGCTGCTGGGGGCAGCAGGGGTGCAGAGTTTGGTGAAATATTATGAGAGGGGTCAGGTCGGAACTTTCCTTAAACATTGCTACAAAGTTGCTAGGGGTGGTCTTCCTTTTAATGTTTTTAAAAACAAAAACCCTCATGTTGATCTCCCAGCACTCTGCAGGCAGTCTCCCCTGGAATACCAAGGAGAGTCTTAGGTGTGAGGATTCTCTCTATATAAAATAAATAAAAGGAAAACCAGCCTCCCAGGGCTGGTTGAAGGCATTTTGGCACCTGAGATGAACCACAAGATAGTGCCTCCTTCCCCTCCCACCAGGGAGTGATCTACATTGGGAACAAGGGACGGGAATGAAATCAACCTCACGCAACAGTTGAAGTGGGGATGAAAGGCCATCATGGGGAATAGAGCCCCCACTCTGAATCATGCCAGGTGCTTGCAGAGCCGAGGGGACCCCAGAGGGCATCCACCACCATTTCCTCTCTAGGAGTCGGAGGAGAGCAGCAGTGCCTCCTATTTGCTGAGATGCTGCTGTAGAGGCAGCATCATGGGGCTGCCAAGGCAGATCCAGCCTCCAAGGAGTACATTGCAGCTGTCTGCTGCCCCGGTGGATCCTGTCACCCAAGGCAATTGCTTCACCTTGCCTCGTGCGTGGGCTGGACCTGCAACCTTCAGACAGCTTGCAATGTTCATTATTCGGGTAAGTGCTACCACCGCCTCCAACCCTTGCAGCCAAATTTAGTAGAATTCTCCCACCTCTTACCAAGTTTGGGAAGCAAACTATTTTTGCACTTCCTCCTGCAATTTGCCCAAAAAACCTATCAGCTCAGCACTACTAGTTCCATGAAGCCGCTGGAACCCCTGCACTCATTCCATGAACTTGCAAATTCCTTGTCACCTAGAGGTGCACCAAACAAGGATTGAAAACAAATGCTTCATTCTCCACGCTTGCATAGGTGGTAGCAGGGCAGCTTCCTTGTGAGGAGGAAGCACTGCAAACTTGTTATGGCACCCTTTGTAGTATAGGTAAAACAAGCCAGTGTTAGTTTTCTGGCCTCATCTGTTCTCCAAACAGCTAATATCTACACATGCTCACAAGAGTTTCCAAAGTAGCATTCAGTGATGGACAAGCCGCTCATCCCTGCTCATCATGTTTATGCTTCCATACTGTCTCTCCATGATGATAGGTTTCCATACACAGTCGTGCCTCGGAAGTCGAACGGAATCTATTCTGGAAAGCCGTTCAACTTCCAAAACGTTTGGAAACCAAGGCGCAGCTTCCGAAGCTCCTGCAGCCAATCGGAACCCACAGAACCTGCGTCGAATGTTCAGGTTCCAAAAGAACGTTCACAAACCAAAACACGCACGCTGCAGATTTGCAGCGTTCGGGAGCCAAAACGTTCAACTTGCAAGGCGTTCAACTTCCGAGGTATGGCTGTATATGCCCTCCTCCACATTTACTAACTTACAAGTAACAAATGCAATAATTAAATAAAAGTTACATTTTCTGCTTCCTTTTTTCATGAACATTGACTTGGACCTTTTCACACCACTTGACTTATGCTTCCGCACCCCTACTTTTTATAATGCTTCTATAGCAAATTAGTTAGAATATTGTTAATGGCCAGGTCAGCAGAGGATACGAAATTTGAGAATGTAGGTTTGCTCTTTTCTGACCTCATTATGTGGACATAGCTGAGTTGGCAATGCCGCTTTTTCTACCCATGCTGTCCAACATGTGCTGTAACAGCTTGAGTCATTGTGTGACACATTGCAAAACACATTAGGAACCCGGCGAAGAATAGATGAAATCAGAAATGACAAACTAAGGTCAGGTTTGCAGGAGGTCTGGGACGGGATCCAGGGTCAGCAAACCAGTGCATATTAGGTTTTGGTCTTAGCAAAAGAAGCTGGTAACTGGGCTGCAGCCAGGAAACACGAAGCTGGGTTCGGCCTAAAGCACAAATATACCTACCAAGCTAAGCTGTGAAGAGCAAGCACCATCTGGCACCCACTGAGGTCTTACAAGGGAGGCAGTGAGAAGACTACAGGGAACGAGAAAACACGAACCAATGAGAACAGCCACAAAGTGGGGTTTTATTATTTTTATTTTTGCCCACCAGGGGATTTGCATGCTAAGTATAAAGGTAAAGGTACCCCTGCCCGTACGGGCCAGTCTTGACAGACTCTAGGGTTGTGCGCCCATCTCACTCAAAAGGCCAGGGGCCAGCGCTGTCCGGAGACACTTCCGGGTCATGTGGCCAGCGTGACATCGCTGCTCTGGTGAGCCAGAGCCGCACACAGAAACGCCGTTTACCTTCCCACTAGTAAGCGGTCCCTATTTATCTACTTGCACCCAGGAGTGCTTTCGAACTGCTAGGTTGGCAGGCGCTGGGACCGAACAACGGGAGCGCACCCCGCCGCGGGGATTCGAACCGCCGACCATTCGATCAGCAAGCCCTAGGTGCTGAGGCTTTTACCCACAGCGCCTCCCGCATCCCTATGCTAAGTATAGAAGACCCGGAAATGAGCACGGATCTGTGTATGGCTGAAAGGCCAGACCAAATGCCAGGAAAGAGAGGTCCCCATGTCATAAATGTAGCCGCTATTTTGGTCAAGAGTAATAAGCCATATGGTGAGATACTAAGAATGTAAAGAGAGAGGATTCCCCCCCCCACTACAGTTACCAAGATCTTTTAGGGGAAGCCATGATTGTTAAAGTGGTATAGTAGTGCTTTAAATATCTGGTGCAGATGTAGCCTCAAAAGCAAGCAGCGGTGACGGGCACCATTTTGTTAGTCTTTCAACTACCATAGTGCAGATGGACCAACCAGCCCAGAGCAAATTGTGAGCTTTTCCCCTTTCAAGTCAAGGGACTGATTTCTTCTTTGTTAACAGGATGCTTCTCATCTACAGCAGTGCACCTGCATAGCTACCCCAGGATAAACAGGTGAACTGAATTTAATGCAAACACACATACACACACCCCAAAGCGACTGGCAAAACAGCAGGTGTCATGGCATGCCTTCGCAATCTGTGGATAAATAAGGGAGCATTCCCTACACAAAAGACAGGTGTACCAAACATGATCAGAGACAGTTTTCACAAGGGGCCAAAATTATTATTATTATTAAGAAGAGTTTGAATTTGATATACCGCCTTTCACTCCCTTTAAGGAGTCTCAAAGTGGCTAACATTCTCCTTTCCCTTCCTCCCCCACAACAAACACTCTGTGAGGTGAGTGGGGCTGAGAGACTTCAGAGAAGTGTGACTAGCCCAAGGTCACCCAGCAGCTGCATGTGGAGGAACGGAGACGCGAACCCGGTTCCCCAGATTACGAGACTACCGCTCTTAACCACTACGCCACACTGGCTCTCATTAATTATTTATTTATTTATTTATTATTATTATTATTATTATTATTATTATTATTATTATTAGAAACAAAGGTTCCAGCTGGCACACATTTACTGTACCTCATCCTGTAACAGATTCCCACATATTCAAGCGATCTAGGTGATAAACAAGTTCAAGTGTACTTGAACTGCAGTAAACCACCCCAAATCAAGAACAACTGATTTCCCCCTTCTAAAATGGATCTAAGAAAGACTGTTTGATTGGTTGACACTCTTCCCCAACATATGGCATATGTTGTTCCTTCGAGTACAGTGGACGCTCAGGTTGCGAACGTGATCCATGCGGGAAGCATGTTCGCAACCCGCAGCGCCGCTTCTGCGCAAAGCACGATTTAGTGCTTCTGCACATGCGCAAGCGCCAAAACCCGGAAGTAACCCGTTCCGGTATTTCCGGGTTCGGCACGGTGAGCAACCCAAAACCGTGCAACCCGAAGCATCTGTAACCCGAGGTATGACTGTATAGTATTCACATGGACCTAAATAATGCCAACTATGTATACCTAACAACTCTTTAAATTCATGGATTTCTTCCTATAAAAGTACCAGTGACAAACTGCAGCCCATTAAGGTGCATTATGTCTTCTGACTGTAGAGAAAATGGGATGTGCCTGCTTTGACCAACTCCTGGATTTAGGGTTGTGGAATGCCCCCTGTTGCATGTTCTTTGCTTTTGGCAGCATCCTATACAACATCTCCTTTCCATCTGTGCCTCTGGGTGTATATATGCATTTGTACCTAGATTCTGCACGTGGGTCAACGTGGCCTCGTTTGACAGGAAGAGCAAGGATTTCCAGGCTCTGCAAGTTATGCCCCTGGGTCAATGGAGGGGAAGCTTCATATTGACTGGTGAAGAAGATGGAATCAAAACACGAGACAAGAGGACACAAGGAAACTATTAGCCCCTACCAAAAATAAGAAAATTGGGGCAGGAGTAAATAGGAAAGAGGTAAGTTTGTTACCTTAAAAAAAAAAAAAAAAAGTAGTGGTGCAGCAGCAAATATCGGTAGCACAGTTGCAAAGCTAAGCAAGGTCCGGTATGGTTTCAAATCGGATGGGGGAACCGCTTGTTGAGATCCCTGCATTGCAGGGGGCTGTAATAGAAGACCCTCAGGATACCTTAAAGGTAAAGGGACCCCTGACCATTAGGTCCAGTCATGACCAACTCTGAGGCTGCGGCGCTCATCTCGCTTTATTGGCCGAGGCAGCCAGCATACAGCTTCCAGGTCATGTGGCCAGCATGACTAAGCCGCTTCTGGTGAACCAGAACAGCGCACGGATACCTTACAGTGCTCTAATTCTCTGGTTCTCTTTATCTTTTTACTACTTCATAATGGTTTTATGCTGTCCTCCCACCCCCCACCCCGTGCGGGGTCTTTTTCTGTTTTGGTTGTATTTCTTTCCTATTGATTTTAAATGTTGGAACCGCCCAGAGGATGCAATCAATTGAGTAGCATATAAATGCCACAACGAAGTAAGTAAGTAAGTAAGTAAATAAATAAATAAATCAACAACCAGTCCATGTTGCAATTGAGTGGGATAGGGAGAGAAAGCCTGTGTTAACATACCAACACTTGGAATCAGGGGCACGAGGTGTCACACAGCGGTAAATTAATCATCACAGAGTCTTCTTCATAAACAGAATAAAACTTTTACTTGAAGAAAATAAACTTGTTCAGAAACAGCATAGTTAAAGAGCATACACAGAGTGCTCATAGCAGCTATCTAACTCTTCACAGAGGCATAGTCTTAGTTACTGATTTACTAGAGTCCTAGAGCCACTCTATCTGCCTTAGCAAGAACAACAGCACTATTCCACAGACTACTCCATACACAATCCATACAGCTCTCTCACTGAGGCCCATAAAGAGGCTGGCTACTCTTTATAGGGAGAATGTGTCATCACCCAAGATGAATCACGAGTCACAGTGACTTTGCAGTTTGTTGTAACCAGTTAGCAGGCTTAGGCTTGAATGATTGTGTAGGCCTTGCCTTACTGCTTCTGTTCTTAAGCAGCTTTGTCTCATGACACAAGGTGGCCATCTCCTGCCTTCCTTCAAGGGTTAGGAAGCAGAGTAGCGAGAAGGAAAGGAAAGGCTTTTGTAGTTTTATAATTTACAGCGTTATCTGATTTATTGCACCTGTGCTTTAACTTGCAGACTTTACTTCTATTGTGAAATAGAGTTTCCATTCTGCAGGAAGCTAAGGACCATTTCTGTCTTATTCCTATGGTGGGGTCCAATGCTTGTGTTAAGTGTGCTATTTCCTATTGGCTTCAGAGTTAATCACTCCTGCAACAAAAAGCAACATTGCACAGAAGCCACATAAATACATACCATGTAATACAGTCAATATTGTCTAGTAGTACTTTGCACTGGTTTATTCTTGAAATAATATCCTTTGCCTCATAGAATGTTCTTAAAATGTTATCTGAACAGAGATATGGCAGCATGTACAGTTGTTCAGAAAAGCTTTTTTTCTGATGGAGGGGGGAAAAGACCAGACAGCACTTTTTTGTTACTCCAAAGCTTGTAAGGCAAGCCTTATGAATCAGGGCAGATGTAATGCTGGAATAGAGGAGGAAGTGAAATGCTAACAGAGCATCTTGTTGTACTGCACAGCTTATCTCAATGTCTGGAAAGGTACTTCCTCAGTTCTCAGGGGAAATGTGTAGGTCAGAAAAGGCTCAGTCTACAAATATCTAAAAAAGAGTCTAACATGGGTTATACTTGTTTTGATGATAGGCATTTTTTTCACACACACAAAAAAAGCTTTTGTATGAGCTTGTCTGAGACACTTACTGTTTTTGAGTTGTTGTTTTTTCCAAATCCATCTCATATTTGGGTGATCACAGATGACCATTTACCAAGTAGTAATTTACTACTCTGATAGGTAATTTATTGCAGTCTGCTTTTAATAATTACTTTGTAAACCAGTCATCTGTAGAGGGCTACTTGGGTAATCTATAGAAGCTGCTCTGCCATTCTCCTTCAAAGTTTCAAGGAGAATCTCACAACTTCCCTAAATATCTGATGGAGTGCAAAAGCGCAGAAAGATTTTTCTTGCAACTTTGCAGGATATCAAGAGCCAACGCAGACGACCATTTTACTACACATCTGCACCTGATGGGTGGCAGGAGACAGGGACACCCTGTCCAGTTTCACCAACTGAGGCAAAATGGGAATTGCTACCTCCTACACCATCAGGACATATGGCAAGCATTTCCACCTCCTCTCCTCCATTTTCTTCTTCCCTGCTCCCTTTCTGACTAAGGATAAAGTCCAAACTGAAGGCAGCTTCATGCAACAACCACTTCTCTCTGTGAGTCAAAATGTGGGTTGAGAAAGCACAGGAAAACCCATGCACCCACCCACCCCTGAATAACACAGTTTGAGTTTTTTCACCCACTGGGATCACAGCAGCATGAATATGGGATTGTACCTCCACACACCAAAAACCAACTGCAATCACTACCCCACCAGGAATAGCTGTGTGAATCTGCTGTATGTCTCTGGGGAGACAAAGCAGTGAGGACAAGAATTGCTGTTCAAGTTTCAGCTGTGCTGTTTAAACACATATGCATATTTTTTTTTAAAGGATCAGAGTTGGCAGTTTGCTAATTAAACTGTACTTAATCTGAGTACGTGATATTATGTAAACGGGGTCAACTCAGTTTTCAGCTTTCAAGAGAGGTTCCACTAAATACAATAGGACAGATATGTGTTTCTTCTCTTAGTAGCCTTCTTATTCTTCGGCGATCACTCGTAGCTGAGTAAGATTGTCTTCCATGAACACAGTCCTAACAGTAAATGACTGTGGAGGCCAATTATGGATCCACACGTCCTTCCACAGTGGGGACATAGGTTTCCGGGCGGGAATTGATCATGGTGAGGGTTTACCAAATGTGCTTTCCTCTTAGCTTGCTTCTCCCTTTCGTCCTGAGTTTGAGTGTCTTCAAAGTCCATGACACCAATTGGAGCGCTCACAGGCCAGTGTTTCCCAATTGTTGGGTGTTTATACTACATTTTTTTTAGATTTGCCTTTAGAGAATCTTTAAACCTCTTTTATTGACCAGCAACATTTCCATTTTTAAGTTTGGAATAGAGTAGTTGCTTTGGCAGATGATAATCAGGCATCCGAACAACATGACCAGTCCAACAAAGTTGACGTTGAAGAATCCTTGCTTTGACACTGGTGATCTTTGCTTCTTCTAGTACACTGGCATTAGTTCGCCTGTCTTCCCAAGCAATGTGTAAAAATTGTCAGAGACACCATTGATGGAATCTTTCAAGGAGTTGGAGATGGCGTTTATAAGTGTCCATGCTTCACAACCATACAGTAAGGTTAGTAGTACCATAGCTTTGTAAACATTTGGTTTCCCTGAGAAAGTCCCGGTCCTCAAACACTTTGCACTTCAATTGTGAGAAAGCTGCACTCTCAGAGCTCAGGCGATGCTGGATTTCGGCATCAATGCCAGCCCTTGTGGCAAGGTAAATGCCCAGGTAGCAGAAGTGATTGACATTTTCCAGCATTACGCCATTAAGTTAGATTTGTGGTGCTGCAGAGGGGTTGCTTTGTGCTTGTTGGTGCAGTGCTCTGGTTTTTTGTAAGCTTCTGCAAAGATATTTAGGATGGTTTGGAGGTCATCATCTGAGCATGCACACACTATGTTGTCATGTGCATAATGAAGCTCTATGACGGAAGTTATGGTAACCTTACTCTTACTTTCTTTACTCTCTTAGTAGCCTACTTGGTCTTGGGCTATGTACACATTAATGGTTTAAAACACAGCAGGGTCATTTTCCATCTGCCCTGCTGCATTTCAAGCTGCGTTTTTACATTGCTGTACACACCTGATGGGGAGCATCTTTCAAACCAATACGCATTCCCCCATTTGTTTCCTCATTCCTGCAGGCCCCCACAACTCCCATGCAATGAACTTGTCATCTGCGCATGTACAATGGCTGCCTCAAATGTAGACGCAAATATTTAGGGCTGGGAAGCTGAAGTTCAGAATACTTAGCAGATGGTTTGAAGTGAATTCATTATTATTTTCTCAGTTTTACGAACAAACCAAGAAGGGGGGGGGGGTTAATGTGCTGACCTAAACAAAATAAATATTTACTAGGGTATCATTGCATCAGTACAAAGAAATGAATACAAAACAAAACCTTGTTGCTTCTTTTCAGCAATTGATGCTCACAAAAATAGCACTCACCAATGCACATTCAAAGGTTACAGGTTTTAATCATTTTTCCTCTACAGCTTAATAATATCATTTGATTACTTTGTGCTCGTCAAGGATCAGGTTTTGTTTCGCAACAAAATGTAAATGTACTAGAAATAACTAGGCATTGCCTAAAAAAAACAAAAACAAAAAAACAAAGAAAAAGTGAAATTGTGTTTGGTTTAATTAGTTTTAGTCTCAGACCATCAAGTGCCAAGCCACTGAGAAGCATTTTGCAGGGATCTTACAATGCAAGTCTTGAAGAGATAAAGTATTCTACAGATCATGAACGCTCATGTCAATATTAAGACAATTCAATAATAAACTTCTCTGGATAAATGCTTAAAAGGAGTTATTTTCATTTGCGATTGTAAGTCCAGATTTGCTAAGAAGCAATGGCCGCTTGAGAAATAGTATAATCTGTTTCCCAGAGACCCCATCTCTTAAACGCATTTTCTAAAGTTCTTCAGATAGTCATAGTCTCTGGGTTAGAAAAAAATCCCATTTCTTTATCTTATTTTTTCCCATTGTCAGTTTTTGTCCGTCTTTTAGAAACGCTAGGAGAGGTAGATTAGTGGGGAACTAACAGAGGAAATACATGATCCTCCAAAATTAAAGGGGCCCCTTTCCCAAATCTCTTTCCATGATTTTCGATTTCCTGCCTACCCTTTGTGCAGTGCAATCCTATGCGTGTCTATTCAGAAGTAATAATTGCAGACTTATCCATTAAATTTTAAAGGAGTGTGATATTTTTTAGATGCTAAAATAGATTGAACAGCGAGCATAGAAGGGCAGTTGTTTGAATTTTAAAAGGAATTGCTGGCGGAGTCTTCATCTTAAAGTGATACACCTTAATTTCTTCCATCTGTTCTTATAATGAGAGAGGAATTCAATCTCTGTTGAAGCCTTAGTTCACACCATTAAATTTTCTATCAGTTCTTGTTCCACTACTTCACGAACCATCCATCCACTTGAATTAATTTCTCTGAGGATAGCTACTTGGAAGCCTGTGAATGAATGGCCACATAAAGTTAAAGTGTTCACTCGTGGACTTGTTGATATTTCTGCTTTTTATGTCAGATTGGTGAATTTTCATTATTTTTCTTAAACAGGAACTGCTCTGCCTGAAACTGCTGGTGGACATCCTTGATAAGGCATCGTCCCACTTCACATGGCTAAGCTTTAAGACAGGCTTCCTCAACCTCAGCCCTCCAGATGTTCTGAGACTACAATTCCCATCATCCCTGACCACTAGGGATCATGGGAGTTGTAGGCCAAAAATATCTGGAGGGCTGAGGTTGAGGAAGCCTGCATTAAGAGGACAAGCCACCATGAACCTTTAGCTTACAAGTTCCCCCTCCTCCAACACTGTTGGGAGGAGACAGGGGCTCCCATGTTTACCTTTTGTAATTTCTAAAGCAACTTACAAAATGGTTGAAAGCCCAGAAGACATAGCATATAAAATATTGTATTTCAATAAAAGGTTTTGAACAAACCCAGTGGAAAAACAAAAAAACAAAAAAACTTTAAGCAGGAAGACTCTTTCCTTCTATATGCCATCAGCAAGCCTGACATAATCCACTAAATGCCTGGGAGAAAGGAAAGGTTTTAACCTGGTGCTTAAAGGATGCAGATGATGGTTGGCAGGTTAGGACTTTACTGGCAAAAGCATTCCACAGACAGGGATTCACAGCCAAAAAGGCCTTGTTGCCACCCTCCAAATCTCTTTCCAAGGGCTCCCAGAGACAAAAGCCAAATGGTCTGGGTAGGTTTATATACCAGGAGAGGTGCTCTGTATGGGTACCATATAATTAAAGAACTCTTATTCCACTTCAGGACATGGGAGAAACCTGGGAACTGCAGTTTATTAATGGTGCTGGGAATTGTAGGTCTGTGAGGTCATCACCCTTAAACTACATCTCCCACAATTCTTTGGGGATCCACCTCTTGAGGTGGTATTAGAGTACTTTAAATGCATGGAGTGGATGAGGCCTCAGAAATGTGCAGGAAAGCAGTGCTGCTCTGCCAAGGTCAGCAACATGCCTCAAGTGCGTCCACGACTGCATGACTGCATTCTTCGTTCTGAACTGCCCTGTAATCTTATGATGAAGGGTAGTATATAAATCTTAATAATGATAACAATAATGCACTAGCTTTTTCAATAAGGCAAAACCATTTTCAAAGGCAGCCCCACACAGAGTCCATTGCAGTAATCTAATCTAACCTTTAAATTGTCAGAACGTAGATTACTGAAGCCAGGCTACGCTGGCATCTTGCTGAGCCCTGAAACAGTGTTCTCAGCATTTAAAAGGGCATGGCTGTTACTTTGGTTCACCACAGGGTCTTGTGATTTGAGGTAGATGCAGGATAATAGAATTCCATGACCATTTAGTAAGGAATGTGATCTGACAGCCGCTTTCATTCATCAGAAGAGTAGATGAATCAATTGGGCCAGGGTGGCCCTCCCAGCAACTTGAGGAAGATTTGCTAGTTGCAAGTGGTCACAGAATCTTACCATTTTGTCTCTACTATTGACAATATGTCTCCGCCGTCATCTGATTGCCAGTCAGGACTAATTTCAAGTTGGGTGGCTGCCTGTAGCCTGTCATGGATCTACCATCTACTGCTTCTCAGTTGTCATCACTTTCAAGGATAGGCTGCATGTATTGACGATTCACTTCAGTGCCTTCACCTTCAAGATATATGTAACAAAGGGAGTCCTGTTTTCTTATGTGGGTTGTTTTTGTAGAAGGCATTCCAGAGCTGTTCTGGACTGGCAGCTGCGAGTGTACATTGCCTATCTGAATTCTTCCAAATGTTAGGAATAAAAATTGTCAAAATATTATTGCAATTTATTACCCTCCCTTTACCCTAAGTGCCATGGTGGGTTTAATTAAACACAGTGCGGTTTGCATCTGAACATGCCATTCTTTCATTAGCAGACTGTAAAGCAATGACAAACCTAGACAGCATCTTAAAAAGTAGAGACATCACCTTGCCAACAAAGGTCCGTATAGTAAAAGCTATGGTTTTCCCAGTAGTGATGTATGGAAGTGAGAGCTGGACCATAAAGAAGGCTGATCGCCGAAGAATTGATGCTTTTGAATTATGGTGCTGGAGGAGACTCTTGAGAGTCCCATGGACTGCAAGAAGATCAAACGTATCAATTCTTAAGGAAATCAGCCCTGAGTGCTCACTGGAAGGACAGATCGTGAAGCTGAGGCTCCAATACTTTGGCCACCTCATGAGAAGAGAAGACTCCCTGGAAAAGACCCTGATGTTGGGAAAGATTGAGGGCACAAGGAGAAGGGGACGACAGAGGATGAGATGGTTGGATGGTGTTCTTGAAGCTACCAGCATGAGTTTGATCAAATTGCGGGAGGCAGTGGAGGACAGAAGTGCCTGGCGTGCTCTGGTCCATGGGGTCACAAAGAGTCGGACACGACTAAACGACTAAACAACAACAACAACAAAGAGAATGGATGTCATGATGCATTGCAGCTAATAGCTTGAGGCGTAAGGGTAGATAGGGTTTCCTGTATAAGTTGGTCTGCATTGCTTGTGTGATGTAACTATGGGATCCAGAAAGTTGATGTGAATGCCTTATATGGAAGGCAGTATGCTTCTGAATACCAGTTGCTGGAAACCGCAGGAGGAGAGCGTGCTCTTGTCCTTGCGCATTTCCCACAGGCATCTGGTTGGTCATTCTGAGAAGAGGATGCTGAGAACAGGAAGATGGGCCATTGGCCTGATCCAGCAGGCTCTTCCTATGTTCTTATGGTGGCAGGGTGGGTGACACAGGCAGGGGAAGCAGCAGTAGGGCCAGGCAGCACTTCTGCAGAGATGAATCTGTGTGATGGGTCAATGCACATGATGCATGCCAGTAGGATTAAATCTAACCAAAAATGTTGTTCAGGATTGGAAAGTACTGCTCCAAGATCAGCTATTAAGGTGTTAGAAAACCACAGTGCAAAGCACTGCAGAAGACATGGCAGGCTTAGTGCCACTTGATGGGAGAGAATGGAAAACACAGATTCTAAATTATTATCTTGCTGGATTCTTAACCCATTTTGAGTAATATCATTTTCATATTTATAACATGACCCTCTTTAAAATGCCCCTTTAATGCAATGTTTTGCCAGTGCTATGTTAATTTAATATTATATGATGACAATTGTACCTATTCAAATGGTGCTTGGCTCATTATTCACCATTATATAGGAACAAGATTTGTTCTTCTATGTGCTGATATGTACAAGAATGTACGCTCATCTCGCTTTACTAGCCAAGGGAGCCGGTGTTTGTCTGCAGACAGCTTCTGAGTCATGTGGCCAGCATGACTAAGCCACTTCTGGTGAACCAGAGCAGTGCACAGAAACGCCATTTACCTTCCCGCTGGAGCGGTACCTATTTATCTACTTGCACTTGACATGCTTTCGAACTGCTAGGTTGGCAGGAGCAGGGACTGAGTAACGGGAGCTCACCCCGTCATGGGGATTCAAACAGCCTACCTTCTGAACGGCAAGCCCTAGGCTCTGTGGTTTAGACCACAGCGCCACCCGCGTCCCACAGCACCACCCGTGTTTAGTATTATCTGTGAATGAGGGCATTAGTTCAGCCACAATTCAGCAATGTTTAAGTTTCTTTGAAGCCAAAGTATTATCATACTGCTGACTTGGGCCTCATTAGAATCTATTCTCACTTGTTAGATAGTTGTGCAATTGCTCACTGATGTTTTCTGGGTGGTTTGAACAATTTGTTTGGAGGGACCACGTTTATACAAGAAAGTACTCAAAATGTGCTAGTCAAAGATAGTCCCCTGTGCCCTCTGATGGCCCTAACACAAGCTCCAGTTTTCAGATATGTCCATGGATGATGTCCAAGATCCAAAATGGTGAGAAAAACAAAACTTTTTATATCAATTTAGAAAATATAAACATGAAAACGTTAAGGCAGAGCTTAAAACTATATACTCAACTTTTAATAGTAGTTACAACCTGCTTTCTGGGGTTACGTATGATCATGTTTGAAAAGTGAATTTCTGCATCTATTCTGTATTTCTAATGCTATGAAGCCACTCTGAGTGCACTAGGAACAGAAGAGTGGGGTGTAAATAACTTACAGAGTTTAACTTCTATATGTAAGCATTGCCCAAGAAGCATCCATGACTGATATTCGGCACTTAATTTTTGTGATTGTGCTAAGCTACTCAAGAGCTTAGCTTTGTTTCAGAAATGCTTCAGTGCCATTTTACACCGCTAGGAGGCAGGTTAATTTGTCCTATTATTGAGGTGTCATCGCAATGCTTTTTCGTTGAAACATGTCAACTCACTTGCTCCCTCCCACCGCAAAAATTAAAAAAATGTTCTTCATTCTATCACAATTCTTCACAATTTATACAAGATGTAAATGCATTCTGGTCTGTATGTTTGGGATTACAAACATTCATCTTTTGTGTGTGTGCTTGGAAGCCCCATGGAGAGTGCTTGCTTATTTAAATAACTGAAAGTAAATAACCCACTAAAGAGTAATGCGGGGATTCTAAGCCTAAATACACATCTGACTGCATAGCCTGATCTCACATTTTTGAAGTTACTAGGTTTTTGTGTTTGTATTACAGCATAAAAGGTAAATCTGAACATAACTGTTATTGGAATTGTGTGAAAAGTTTGTTTCATCTGCAGAGCCTTGAAATGAGAAAAAAATATTGCCTTTTCTCCAGTATTATTCATGTCAATATGTACCTAGTGATCTTTATCAGTGGATTAACAAACTGAAACCCTCTTGTGGCATTTAGCCAAGTTGGTAAAGTTTTCGGATAAATTTTTAAAGCCATAAATGAAAGTTCTTCATCCAACACAACTTTTGAACGGTGTTGTTACAAGTTTGCATTGTAACAAAACAACCTAAAAGTTTTATTTTTAAAAGTCAAAATATCAAACGGCTTCAGCAGTATTACCTACATAAAGATACTTCTCTCTATCTTTGAGGGTGAATACAGATCAATATTTACCTGGAATTAATTTCCCATAGTCTGTTGCTGGATCCATATAGCTAGTCTTTTCCCAGATTGCTTTTCATAGCTTTGTCTCTAGAGGGCATCAGTAGAAAGGAGGAGGTTGGGGGAGACAAGAAATGGTGGGAAAGGAGACAGAACTATAAGCTTCAAGAGGTGAAACAGATGATTTGCATCCCAGCAGCTGACTAGCTCTTTCAGTGATGGTTTTTAGGTGGGCTGTCAATACATTTTTATTTATTTTTTTAATTTCACCTGGTTTTAAATAGGTTTTAACTGTATCTTAGCCTTACTGGGTGTTCTTTTTCTTTGTTACATTTTAATACTCGTTTTATTGTGCTTAGCTTTTATTGTATCCAGTTTGTATCTTTATTGTTGCAAACGACCTTGAGGGGTTCTTATAAAGGGCCAAAAGGCAATTTGTAAATGTTTCTATAAACAAACAAACAAAATAGCCCTGTTCCTGTCAAACCTTTCTTACCAAAAACAAGATATGAAACAAATAAGCAATGTGTCTTTTTGACCTTATTTTGGACTTCTTATTTTTTATCGTATCTGTTGGTGGGTCCTCTCACCCTTGTGATAAGACTGTCTGTCTCATACTCATCCTAGGAAGAAGGATTTCAGGACACACCACATACAGATGTGTGCAAAAATTGCTGATTGTACCTCCTCAGTAAAAACAACCATTCCCTAGGGGAGCAATTGTGTGCACAAAAAGCCGGTATAATGCAAGCCAGTGTAAATTAAGCCAATTTAAAGCTACACCAGATCCAAACTATGTTCAGCAGCGGGGCTGCTGCTGCTGCTCTGCTCTGCTCTTCCCTGGCAGACGGAAAACAAGCCTTCAAAATAATGGCAACTACACAGTGTTGCCAGGCCACATGGTTGAGCTGAACAGGCTTAGGATCTAGCCTAAGTCCCCTCTCTCTGGTCCTGCCCCCCCAAATGCCCCTCCTCTGGGGGACCTACACCAGCTTCTGCTCAGCCAATTGCATCCTGGCTTAGCTCCAGATCAGCTAGGATGAGCAAATTACACTGGCCTATCTGTGGCTGAGTCAGAGTTGGGGACTTAATGCCAACTGAGCTGGCTATCGGCCGGTTGAGCCACAGATTCACAACATCCTAAGCTGCTCATTCCATTGGATCTCACCATGTGATTGGTCCCTAAGTGGTGATTTGCATACAGATGAAACCAATAGTAGAATAATGGAGCTGGAAAGGACCTTGAGAACCATTTAGTTCAGCAATTCTCAACCTGTGGGTCCCCAGATGTTGTTGGACTACAAGTCCCATCATCCCTGATCTCTGGCCTTGCTAGCTAGGGGTGATGGGAGTTGTAGTTCAACAACATCTGGGGACCCACAGGTTGAGAAAGGCTGATCCAGTCCAACACTCTGCAATGCAGGAACATGCAGCCATCCCATATGGGGATCAAACCTGCAACCTTGGTATTATCAGCACCACGCTCTAACCAACTGAGTTATCCATTTGTAGTACCAGATCACATGATGGAGAATTTCGTGGTGACCTCATTTCCCTCCATTCCCATTCAGTAGTGAACTGGAGACTAACATTCCCCACGATGTTGGCAGATCAGCTGGCCATGTGCTTTTTTTTGATGATTTTGTATCTTGTTCCTGGTAAGGAGGACACAGACTTGGAATCAAGCAATCAAGGCAAAGATGGTAACTGTTTGTCATCCAGAGCACCCAATATATGAGCTAGAGAATCTGCTATAAATGGTGCATATATCTGCATTGCTTTTCTCTGCAGTATAAATGAAAGTGGCAATCAGAAAAACTCCAGCCCTTACTTTGCATATTGTAGAGGAAAGTGACAATTCACAACTGAAACAATGCAAATGCGTTTTGTATTCAGTTATCTACACCCAAGTACAAAGAGTAAATTGTGAATCAGCCCTCAAAATCTTATGGGTTAATGGCCAATACTGTTCCCAGATGTTCTGCACAACTGCTGCAATCATAATTTGTCGTGTTTGACCATTCAGCCATCTGCCCAGTGTATTCTGCTGTGACAATCAGATGTAGACGCTGCCATGGAATAAAATTATCGTTTTATTAATTACCCTTTAATTAGTTGACACAGGCAGTATTTTAGCCATAATTGGCCTGAGATGCAATACATACAGGGATGGAATGTGATTGTGAGACTGCTTGTCATGAATAACAATGATGCCTTTGACAAAGCAATCTCATTATGAAGATGTACTGAACATTTCAGCCCCTTCTTTGCACAAGATACTTTTCAACTAAAAGCTGCAATTTATTGGCATAGGTAAATGCAGATACACCTCGCATGTGCACTGTATATATAATTCATGGTGGAACGTGATTTTACAAGGATTATCACTGCTTTTAAGCATGTCACTTCCATCATTACTATTTATAGGTACTAAGCTGTAGCTATTTCAGAAACAAGTATTAAAACTCTTTCCAAAACAACTCTTCATTGCTCAGAGCTATAAGCCACTACAAATCAGTACATATAGAAATACAAAATACACAGAATCAAAGAATTCTAGAGTTGGAAGTTGGAATACAAATCAGCTTAACATATTTCATCAATCACAATTTCATCAAACACCACACATACAAAAGGAACAAAAGTAATTAAATTAAAATTTATCCAGAACAAAAGAGACTAACTCTCCCCATAAATTAGTGCCTAGATACTGCAGACATGATAGGGTGTGTGGGGAGGGGTAGTATCACGTCATGCTCTTTCTAGGGTAGTTTGTCCGCCTTTGGTCCCCTATCCTGCACTCAGCTTTTGCTTGTGGCTCCTTGAAGCATGTGGCAGCGGCCACGCCCCATGAACAGCCTTGACTGTACTGCTAAACCAGGTGAGGCTGGCTGATAGGTCTCAAACCCTTGGTGAGTTCGGGACTTTCCTTGCATGCAAAAACAGGCTCTGGTGGACTGAGCGGATGATACCAACAGTGGGTCCAATGGACAAGAAGGTGGTTTCTACAGGGAAGTGAGGGGCAAATGGGGCTCGTCAACCTGGAAAGGTAGCCCATCTAGGAGAAGGAAAACTCTGAGCCTAAACCTCAACTGCCTTGCAGGATATCTTCAGGAGAAGAAAAGGCTAAGGAGTAAACCCTACACAAATCTGGAGTGGACTTACACAAATCTAAGATGGTTGGGTGGCACCTTGTAGGCCTCCTTCCAGCAACTCCTGCAGCCAAGCTGATGCCAAACATTTTGCTTAACATGGATAAATATGTAAGTTCTAGCTACATTGGGACGCGGGTGGCGCTGTGGGCTAAAGCCTCAGCGCCTAGGGCTTGCCGATCGAAAGGTCGGCGGTTCGAATCCCCGCGGCGGGGTGCGCTCCTGTTCTTCGGTCCCAGCGCCTGCCAACCTAGCAGTTCGAAAGCACTCTCGGGTGCAAGTAGATAAATAGGGACCGCTTACTAGCGGGAAGGTAAACAGCGTTTCCGTGTGCGGCTCTGGCTCGCCAGAGCAGCGATGTCACGCTGGCCACGTGACCCGGAAGTGTCTTCGGACAGCGCTGGCCCATGGCCTCTTTGAGTGAGATGGGCGCACAACCCTAGAGTCTGTCAAGACTGGCCCGTACGGGCAGGGGTACCTTTACCTTTACCTTTTCTAGCTACATTCTCTTCCCTCAGAGTAGGTAGGTAGGAAGAGAAGGTAGGTAGAACTTCCATATTAATCCCCAAAATGTGCAGAGTAGCCCAAATTTACCCAAGAGCTTTTTGCCTCAAGTTTGCAGTTGCACTAGAAAGAATTATTTGGGCTGTCAGGAATCTTTCAACTCAGCCAGTACAAGTCAATATGTTGGCTTTTTGCTTATTTTCTGCCCTTAACAAGAGGCATGGGTGTACCTTTGAAGGACAGCTAACAGGAATTTCAGGGCAGAATTCTGTCCTGCCTAAATAGAAACATTCATATCTCTGCACCGTAGATTAGGTGTGAAAGTTTCTTCTTCAGAGATACCTCAGGAAAAACCCACATACATTAACCAGTCTTTAGTGCTGCATCTTGTATTGGGTGACAAAAAAAGACTCAAGTTGTGGTATTAATTTAAGTAAGGAAGAATGCTAGAGACTGAGCCCAATATACCAAAAGGACCACCTCCTTTCCTGTGCCACATCACATTGCCTTCTTAATAACCCCATCCCCACTGTCTCCCAGCAAGCCCCATGGCTCAGTCTCTCAGTGCCAGCCCCAGCAGCCCCCACCAGGCTGGTGGGCCTCGCCCTGGACTGCATTCTCTTGGCTCTGACCTCCATCCACAATTCCAGTGACCTTCTGGTGGGGAGCAGTGCACCCCTCAGTATTTTATTCAGGTTGACACCACTGCTACAGCCACAGCAGGCACCGTAACTCTCTAACAGTTAGACTTTGCTCCCTACAACACACTCTTCCACCGTCTCTCAAAACAGATGCATGTCAACAACAATTATTTCTATCTCACTCTGCTACTCAAAAGGCATTCAAGAACCATTTCTCAACACAAGAAATACAAACAAAAAACAACGGGCATGAAAGAGAAGCAAGAAACATTAAAAATGCACCAGTAATGAAATTAAACTAAAAACATTGATCATCTATGAGAGGTGGGGAACAGGCTAGAATCAGTTCCAACAGGAGATGAGCTCTGTCAGTGTTCCTAGCATCCAATGTGTGATTGGCGATATAGGAGAACCGCTCATAAACTGAAGATTTCTCATCACGGCATCCTTTTGAGCACATGGCACAACACTCAGCCTTTCAGCAGATCCTTTTATCTGGTACGCTAAGCATCATGAGCAGCCCGGTCATATTAACTGAAGATAACTATAGCAAAGCAAGCAATACCTTATTCAGATACAGTATTCCGTTCTTGTCAAATTACGCAAGTACTTTGGCCTAGAAAACTGAAAAGCCCGCCCCGTGCCAAAGAAAGCCACTGCTACCAAGTTCTTTAATAGGAAACGTTTATTTAAGACTTTCCTTTTAATCATAGAGATTCAAGCATCCTAGCACATTTCAAACGGGGTTGATATAAGGATGCCAGCCTGTGCTAGCTTCCCACAGGTTTTCAGTATCACACTATATCACCAGCTAAACATTGTGATATATGTCTGAAATAAGGATGGAGCTATGTAAGCATTGGCTGGCTTCACAGTTTTTCCAGCATCGTGATTTTTGCTGGCTCTTGGGATTTGCTCCCCCCTGCATGAGCCAGGGGAGAGCTGAGCCGGCAGAGCTGACAGAGGCTGCAGGGAATTGAGAGAAGCATTGGCTGGCTTCATGGTTCCCCCAGCCCATTGTGATTATTGCACAGCACACACACACGATTTGTGATATATTGCCCAGTCAAAAATTATGAAACCAATATCACAATATGGACTTCGAACCGGTTTGGATGGTATATCGCCCAGCCCTATCAGATGCATTCCCACATACGGGAAACCTCAGTTTACCTTTCGGTGGAACCTTCTGAAAGGCATTTTCATTTAGGCAACTCCACCACCCATCTCGGAATGTTAACCTCATATTTCAGGATTAACCTCCTCTGTTATTTTTCAGCCATCAACAGCAAGTTAGGGACTTCTGCCCTCTTCCTCAGTTGAGAGGAGACATGATATATTACAGAATATAATTTCATTTTTATCATTTAAGATTAAATATATTTTTTATTAGAGATGCATACCTTTGTTAATATTTTGGTGACGGGGTCATGCCCTACCTATCAAATCGAAAGGAGAGAAAGAGATAGAAATACCCACTGGAAACATAGTTCCATAGCTGATAGACATGCACATTGTCCAAGGTTAAAACACATACAGACTTGGGAGACCAATCCTAAGAAGGGGCTGAGAGGCACATAGCAGCAGGTTCACCACCCTGTGTGCAGTTCCAACCAGCGGTAGGGGGAAGGGGAAGGGGGACACATCTATTTTTTACTGCCCCAGCTCTTCTCCAGAAAAAAAGAGAGAGCTGGGATTTGATTCTATGACCTTGTTCACATCATTTTGTTATGGGACCTTAATGGCAACCACCGCTGGTTGGGAGGCTGCACTTTCAACAGGCATGGTGGGAGCCTCTGCAGCAGAAACTCATCTCACAGTCCAGATGGAATGGGAATGAACTTGGTAGCATTCATCATCATCATCATCATCATAATTTATTTATACCCCACCCACTCTGGGCAGTTTCCAACAAAATATTAAAATACAACCGTCTATTAAACATCAAAAGCTTCCCTAAACAGGGCTGCCTTCTGATGTCTTCTAAAAGTCTGGTAGTAGTTTTTCTCTTTGACATCTGGTGGGAGGGCGTTCCACAGGGCGGGTGCCACTACCAAGAAGGCCCTCTCCTTGGTTCCCTGTAACTTTGCTTCTCGCAGCGAGGGAACTGCCAGAAGGCCCTCGGCACTGGAGCTCAGTGTCCAGGCAGAACGATGGGGGTGGAGACGCTTCTTCAGGTATACTGGACCTTAACCCTCTCCAGCCTTGTTGAACAGGGGGCTAGGAGTGCAGCCTAAGGCATGCACTGTACTTTATGTTTACACCCCCCCCCCCAAAAAAAAGAGATTACTTGGCTTTTTCTGGTAGAGAACACAGAGCTGAAGACTGCCTTGAAAAAGTTTGCACTTAACAAAATGAACAACAAGCAAGAAACCCAACGTAGTTTTCTCTCCAAATATGGTGTGTACACACACAGAGTGAGTTAATTTTATCCCTTATCACAGTTCTACCCCTCTTACCCATTTGAACATAGCAGTTCAAATAAATGGCAGTATGGTTCTTTTTCCAAAGGGCTTATCTCTTTTCTACATGCTTCATATCCCTTCTCATAATCAGGCAACCCATTGTTTTGTAAAAACTTAGCAAGCTTTGTGGAATTCTGAATATACAGGTCACACTGCGTGCATTGTTGCTTTCGTTGCTTCGGGCCAAGAGCCTGAAGGAAACACTAGAGTTATTCCCAAGACAATTTGTGGCTTTCCCAATTCTCTAGCATACTGAACAGTGTCAAAGTTCAGTTGTGCTAAAAACAACAATAAAACTTATTTTCCAGCTGCAAGGTGGATGTGTGCCTGCAGGCTTTCTTATTTCTTTCCCTTACTGGTGACTTCTTCCCAGTTTTCTAATGTATGGCAGTGACAGGTATGACAACTCTGGCTGTAAGAGAGATATACAGATCTAGATCTAGATCTAGAGGTGAGATGATATACTGTAGGTATATATAGATATAGATATAGATATAGATATAGATAGATATAGATATAGATATAGATATAGATATAGATATGCTCCCTGAATTTGCACTGAAAGCCAAATTAATCCCTGGCATAAAATCTTGCTGCTCACTTGAGTCATACTACAGATTAATTGGCCTATTTTTTGCATCCACTTTGAAACAATCCCATTTATTTATTTATTTTTGAAAAACTTTGTTTACAAGATATTCTGTGATCCTCCATTTCTACTCACATCAACCTTGCTTTGTACAATACCTAATAGAAACTAGCAAATGCTTCTGTTAGTACAGCTGCCATTTTATTTCTATTCTCCCATGCTATACAGTACATTTAAAAAAAGAAAATATTGTTAAGGTTGTAACCAACCTTTCAATCAGGTTCTCCTTGATCTCCCACCTATTTTACTCTTCTCTTTTTCATCTAACATTATATTTAGTAATGTAAATGGGAGGATAGTTTGTCAGTGCAGTGGTACCTCAGTTTACGAACTTAATCCATTCCAGAAGTCCGTTCTTAAACCGAGGTGCACTTTCCCTAGTGAGGCCTCCCACCGCCAGTGCTCTTCCATTGTTCAGATTCCATTCTTAAACAGAGGTAAAGTTCGCAAACCGGGACACTACTTCTGGTTTTGCGGAGTTCGTAAACCGAATCGTTTGTAAACAGGACTGTTCTTAAACCGAGGTACCACTGTACCAAGTTCTGGAGGAGGGCTCTGTTTGCCATGATTTGTTGGATGCCTTCCAACTTGTTGGCCTCTAGAATGTGGATCCTTTGAGATCTGTAACTGATAACTTATGTCCTTGTAGCCTTACTCATCCTGATTGGTGAAATCATCATATTCTACACATTGGCTAGTGAAGTAGTAAATGCTTCCACGAGGGAGGGTTTCATAAAAAATAAAACATTTTTAAAATCACATATTTTGTCTATTTGAATAACTATTGCCCAGTGTCAGGTGCAAGCTCTTTAAGTAGGTTGTGGTGTTACAACTCCAATGAGTTTTGAATGAAATTGATTAGATCCCTTCCAGAGTCTGGCTTTTGGTTTGGTTTTGGCATGGAAGCTGCTTCGGCTGCCTCTGGTGGGCTGGTTTACATTGGAAAATGGACTGGGAGACTACAACTGAATCCTTCAGCAACATTTGATACCGCTGTTCGTTATATGCTCCTGGGCTGCCTTCAGTAGGCATTAGGGGCAAAGTATCTAACTGGTGGGACGTGGGTGGCGCCATGGGGTAAACCACAGAGCCTAGGACTTGCCGATCAGAAGGTCGGCGGTTCGAATCCCCGTGACGGGGTGAGCTCCTGTTGCTCGGTCCCTGCTCCTGCCAACCTAGCAGTTTGAAAGCACGTCAAAGTGCAAGTAGATAAATAGGTACTGCTCTGGTGGGAAGGTAAACGGCATTTCTGTGTGCTGCTCTGGTTCGCCAGAAGCAGCTTAGTCATGCTGGCCACATGTACGCTGGCTCCCTCGGCCAATAAAGCGAGATGAGCGCCGCAACCCCAGAGTCGGTCAAGACTGGACCTAATGGTCAGGGGTCCCTTTACCTTTACTTTATCTAACTGGCTCCACTCCGTTCTGAGAGAAAGAAGCAGGGAGGGGATGCTGGGAGACTGTTTTCATTCTCTTAGCCAATAGGCTCCATTTTCCCCACACTGTGCTGTTAAAAGAAACTACCAGTGTAGGTCACCCAGATATATGGGTTCCAGGGTCATCAGTATTCTGGTGACACCCAACGTCCTAATTTCCATCAGATCCCAGGGAGGCAGGTGAAAGATTGAACTGTAGTTTGTTAATGGCAAAGGATGGGGTGGAACATGCTGACTCCAGACAAAACGGAAGTATTGCTGTTAGGTAGACCATATGATTCAGGTTTGGGTTTACAATGTATCCTGGGTGGGGCTGCATTTGCCCTGAAATGTCAAGTTTGTAGCTTGACTCAGCACTCTTCTTAGATGGGCAAGTAGTGTCACTGGTGAGGGGTGCCTTCTTTCAGCTTTGGCTGGTTCACCAGCTACAGCCCTTCTTAACAAAGCTAGACTTCTTTCACAGCAATTCATGCCTTAGTAACCTTCAAATTAGAGGGTGCTCTTGCAAAGCAAAAAGCTGCAATTGGGATTCTGATAGCTGGCTTGTTTCCAGGCTCAATTCAAGGTGCTAGTGTTGGCCTTCTAAAGCCCTTAATGGTTTGTCACCTGTATACCCTAAGGAAACTACTTTGGATAATACTTTGGCCACCTCATGAGAAGAGAAGACTCCCTGGAAAAGACCCTGATGTTGGGAAAGATGGAGGGCACAAGGAGAAGGGGACGACAGAGGATGAGATGTTGGACAGTGTTCTCAAAGCTACAAACATGAGTCTGACCAAACTGTGGGAGGCAGTGGAAGACAGGAGTGCCTGGCGTGCTCTGGTCCATGGGGTCACGAAGAGTCGGACACGACTAAACGACCAAACAACATACCCTAAGGAATTCCTCCTTCCACATAAGCCTGCCTGAAGGAGCGTCTCCACCCCCATCGTTCTGCCCGGACACTGAGGTCCAGCTCCGAGGGCCTCCTGGCGGTTCCCTCATTGCGAGAAGCAAAGCTACAGGGAACCAGACAGAGGGCCTTCTCGGTAGTGGCGCCCGCCCTGTGGAACGCCCTCCCGGCAGATGTCAAAGCGATAAATAACTACCTGACATTTAGAAGACATCTTAAGGCAGCCCTGTTCAGGGAAGTTTTTAATCTGTGATATTTTACTGTATTTTTTGTTTCTGTGGAAGCCGCCCAGAGTGGCTGGGGAAACCCAGCCAGATGGGCGGGGTACAAATAAATTATTATTATTATTATTATTATTATTATTATTATTATTATTATTATGCTCCAGCTATCCTCTGTAGCCCTGCTCCATCACCACGAGGAACACTTGGCAATGACAAAGGGTAGGACCTTCTCTGTAGTGGCACCATCCCTGTGGAATGCCTTACCATGTGAGTTGTGTGCCAGCCCATTCACAGTACTGTACTGTTTTAGAAAGCTGATGAAGACATGGCTGTTTAATAACACCTTTGGCTGAATATTTATTCCCTTCCCTTTGGTAATTTGATCTTTTAATTGTGATGGGTGTTTTGCAAACTCTTCTTGCGGTCTTGTTTTAAATGCTAATACTTTGATTTATTTCATATGCCGGCATTTTGACTTATCTGTTTGAACTGCGAATTGGTTTATATTTTATTCCTGTTGTCTTTTTTTTTTTTTTTTTTTTTTGCCTTGAACTCCTTCTGAAAAACAGGTGGGATATACTTTTTGCATCCAACATAAACATGCTCTCCATGAAAGGAGATTTGGTTTTATATTAAGAAGGGGGGTAATTAAGCTTGCAAAAGGCATGGCTTGCCTGCAGGCTATGGACTTTTGAATGACACGTTCTTTCTGCAGATTGGTCAAGTGGTTCCAGAGCCTTGTACTGCCATGTTGATGCCCACAGGCAGATGACAGTTATTGCTTATGAGGTAGATCAGGCTACTATCACACTGCTGGGTTGTTTTTTTCCCTTCAGTGAATGTCAGGAAGTCACAGTATACTATATGAAGTGCAAGTTATCGCTTCCTTGAAATCCTTCCTTAAAGCCCACCTTTTACAAAAGCAAAAAGCCCTTGCTTATTCACCCCCTAAAGGTCACCATCTCCAATCACACCTAAAGCTGCGGTCTTAAACATACTGTACTCAACTGGGGAGTGAGGCTGCAGTCCTAACCCCCAGTCTGCACATCTGGATAGGATCACACAAGCAAGGGGCTCTGCTGTCATGCTGCAAGTTGAAGAAACCACAGCAGAGGCAGTGTGCTACCACCTTCCCCCCCCCCCCACAGTAGTAACGGATGGGGCATTAGGATATTTCAGGATGGAGCTAGACCCATTGGATACTAACATCTGGCTCCAGCTTGGGGCTGGTGCAACAAAAAAGGGTGGCTACAACTGCCTCCACCTTCTGCTTTGGCTGGTGCAAGTGACAAGGATGCAGTAGTGGCACCACAACTCAATTCTTCTCTTTCCTGGTCATAGAATCTCATAGAGTTGGAAAGGACTCTGAGGAGCATCTAGTCCAACCAATATGCACCCATCCCTTATGGGGATCGAACCTGCAGCCTTGGCGTTGTCAGCACCACGCCCTTACCAACTGTGCTATTCCGTGGGCCAGAGTAAGGATTGCTCTGCTCACCTCGCTGAATACAGTGAGACCTACTTCTGCACATAGGAATGCACTGCAGTTATGGGTTAAATGATTTTTCTTACATCCATCCTTCATGATCTTTTCTTCTCGCCTCCCTTTGGTTCCTCTCCACTGTCTAATTTTACATTTCCTCAGGGTCGGGACTAGTTTTTTTAAAAACCACACCTTATGCTATAAAACACTATGCACATTGATGGTGCTATGTAAGTATTCATAATTTCCACGATTTAAAGTCATCCTGAGGCGCCAGCAACCATTTCACACTCCGCATAAAGTCACATAGGATAGCTAACACTATAAAAACTTTTTATAATGCCAGTTGAGCATTTGATAGAGCAACGGGTTGGGGGGGGTTTTTGGTAATGTAACTTGCTCCAGACACAATAATTACAGTGTAAAAAAACCCCACAGTTTACAGCTCCACTCTAGCAAGCCTGCTTGAAGAGTGTCAGAGCAGCACAAAAGCTGGCACAATTAGCTTTCATCCCTGCTGAGTTGGCAATAAAGTGAGCACAGAAGAATATATTAATTGGTATTAGTCAATCCATTTAAGATGTTCATTCCATAGTCACCTTTGCATTTTTTTTTCCATTAAAGAGAGAGAGAGAGAAACACAACTGTCACATCAAACTGAAAAGGAGTAGATGCAAGATTCTTTTTTTTAATCCCAAGATTTACCTTTGAAAGAAATAAAAACCCCCCACCAAGTTCAGTTTTCTGGGTTCTATAACAGATGGTAAATATGACAATAAGTGATAAATATTGTAAGTTACTGACTTGCCTTTCTTCCTCTTTCACTTGTTGCTATTTTTTTTTAAAAAAATACCACTATGTATTGCTGATTACTGCACCTTTGAATCAGAATGAACAATTAACTGACTAATTATTCTAGTCACACCAACCCACAATGAAATCTTTATTCAGTGTTTACAGCAATCTTTGGCAAAGAATGCCTTGCTGTTTTTAAACTAAGAAGAACTGCACCCTTTGGCTCCTCTCAGCATCAGCTGCCTTGGTTTCAGTGCTGGATGCCAATAATCAGTCGTCTTCTTTTTCTTTCTTCTAAAGTGGGCACTTTTTTTTATAAAAAAAAATATATAAAGGAGTGAAAAGAACTATTCTCATCAATGCCCCATATATTCTGCCTGATTTATGTCCCAGTCACTGGATCTCTTCCTTCCGTATCTTTTTAACATTTATTTTCTCTACCTCAACTCCATCCTCTCCACCTCTTTCTCTCCTTCATATATACTAGGAACAAAAATGGGCAGATTCCTGAATCTGAAGTGCCATATGAAAGGGACATCCATGACCAGCCAAATGTGACCAATTCAGCTGGTCAGAAAAGAACACAAACCTCTTCTGGGAAGAAGGAAGAGAAGCGTTCACTTTGTTTTAGAGCACACAAAAACAAAACAAAAACTAAATTTTACCTATTTACAGTGAAACTGAGGTTTTGGGATACTTTCTGTCCTGCTGATGCTTCTCAGCCTGCTTTCAGCGCTCTCACAATTCACTTCCTCTACAGACCACCTCTCCAATTAAAAGTGATGCTCTGCTACAGATCACTGCATATTTATCCCTACTGTCACGGAGGTTAAGGACATGGCATGGTAAAAGATCCCCCATCTCCTTAGAGTCTCTCTGAACAGAACTCACAACTTCTGCAAAAGCTCTCTGTAGAGGACTCTTTGCTTTGCTCTGCGCTGTGCAACACTCTTTAAAACCTATCAGGCTCCTGTTTTTAGATCCTTAAATGCATACAGCTCCTACTATCCTCTGTATGGTCTCCATCTTTACAAAGCTTCCCTGTGCTCCCCCACCCCCTCGCAGTGGTCTTTCTGTAGCAAATGTCTCTACTGACCATGGAAGGGATGCCCACTGCCCGAATACCCCAAATAGGCCGCTCACACTTGCCACAGGTACCACTCTTTCCCCACTGATGCAGAACTCAGCTCCCATTTTCTCAAAACAGCTGCACCACTGAGTTACGTCAAACTTCCAAAGCTCTGTGAGAAAATTCCAGATCTGAATTGCCACCGTAGCCACACCAGAGGGTCTCCTCCTTCCTTCTGTGTTCTAGACATGTGCTTATAGAATCTTAGAGGGACCCCAAGGGTCATCTAGCCCAACCCCCTGCAATGCAGGAATCTCAACTAAAGCATCCATGACAGATGGCCACCCAACCTCTGCTTTAAAAACCTCCAAGGAAGGAGAGCCCGCCACCTCTGGTGGGAGTTCACCCCACTACCAAACAGCTCTTGCTGTCAGAAAGTTTTTTTACGAATGTTTAGCTGGAATCTCCTTTCTGGTAACTTGAAGCCATGGGTTCGAGTCCAGCCTCTTCTCTATTTCTGCTCCTCCACCTATAACTCTCATTTTTAGTCGTGCCTCCCTCCACAAACTTGTAGGAGGGCGGCCCCTGCTTTGAACACGACGCTCAAAGGGGGGCAACCCCGAACCCCCAAGCATTGGTACCTGGATGCGTCCACTGAAGCTTCCACCTTGGGTCAGATCAAAGATGACAGCTTCTTTCTTAACCCAGAGTAAGCCGCCGCGCTAACTACTCTGATCGCCTAGCTTGGGATCCAGCGCCCTGTAACTTCGGACCGAACATGGGACCAGACCAGACTGAAAAGGATCTCGGTGCCTGGGCGCTCCTTCCCCCTCAAAACACGCTCGGATCTCTCCGTGGCGCAGGAGGAAGCGCCATCCGCAGCCACGTGAAAAACCAGGCACGATCGCGCGGACCTGTCCTCAATAGGCGTCCCTTTTAGAGTCGCCGTGCGTCACTTACCCGGCGAGGTGCTGCTGCTGCTGCTGCCGCCGCCTCTAGTCCAGGGATAAGTTGGCGGGAGACGATAAAGCGAGTCTCTCTCTCGCTTCCCTTCCAGCAACCGGCGAGTGGCCTCCCCGCCGTCGCAAGGGCGCCCCGCTCTCCTTCACCACCTCTCCTCGCAAGGTCCCGACACAAACTCCAGCTCTCGCCACCGCAGCCTCCAGCCGCCAGAAGCCCCCGCCGCGAAGCTCGGCTCCCCGCTGCCGCCGCCGCCTGCCCACCGGCGTCGCTGTGACCAACGCCAGCGCGTCCTTCCCCCCCTTTTCCCTCTAGCGGCTCGTCAGGAGTTTCCTTCAGGCTTCCCCTCCCCGCCGCCCCTCAGTAGTCAGTCGCGCGTCGAGACCGACCTGGGCGCTGACTAAAAGAAGGAACAGCTTTCTCCGACCGGGAGAAAAATAAAATAAAATAAAAAGTCGCGCGGCGTCTCTGGCGCTCGCTTTCCCCTCAGAGGTTTTCTGCCGCTGAGGTGAATGTTTCACTGTTTCGCCTCAAGTCAGTGGCGGGAGGAGAAGCGAGGCTCATTCGGCACCGACGAGTTGGGGACAAGAGACTGGAGGGAAGCTGTTGTGGACATTCTTATTATTATCGAAAGAAAGTGGTGTTTCTTTGCTGCTCTTTTCGCGCCGCCTGCTCGCTCCTGTTCGGAGCGGCCGCCGTGTGCCCGAGCCGCCGCCGCCGCCGCCGGTGCTCCTTCCTCCGCTCATGAATATTCTGACGGGAGCGAACGCCGCGGAGGTAAATGGAATTAGCTGATTGGTGCCAGGAATGGGCGCCCCTTCCTCCGGGTGGGGCCGCCTGGAACCCCACCAGCTGAAAGTAATTAATGGCCGGTTGGCACCTTGAGGAGCAGACAGAGGAGGCGGCGGCGGCGGCGGCAGCTCTCAATAAGCAAGAAATACCTTCCCGTCCCAAGGATTATCCAGGACTAGGGTCGGATACTCCGCTTCTTAAAGCGAGCGCTTTTTTCCTTTTTTTTCTCCAAAAGTCGGCTCTTCAAGGCCTGATTTATATCCCCCCCCCCCCCCCACGTTTCATTTCTCTGTCTCAACTCCACCCTCTCCGCTGGTGTAAATCAGAAGCACAGCATGTGACCCCCATCAGCTTGATGGATCCGGAGTAAACGACCACGCATCCTAGTTCCGGAACGCAGTGCCTAATACGGAGTTAGGATTCCCCACCATAGGAGCCGGCGACTCCCCAATAAAATACAGTGATACCTCGGGGTTAAGTACTTAATTCGTTCCGGAGATCGGTACTTAACCTGAAACTGTTCTTAACCTGAAGCACCACTTTAGCTAATGGGGCCTCCCGCCGCTGCTGGAGCACGATTTCTGTTCTCATCCTGAAGCAAAGTTCTTAACCCGAGGTACTATTTCTGGGTTAGCGGAGTCTGTAACCTGAAGCGTATGTAAACCGGGGTACCACTGTATTTGAGAGCCCCCCCCCCAAAAAAGTTGATGGGCATTGCCATTCAAATGTGATCGATGGGGCGGGGCGGGTCCACCTGCGCGCTTTCAAAAGAAACACTCCGATTAAGAGGGTTGGGGGACAAGGGGCGTCGAAGCGGACCGATTTACCCTGCAAGGCTCCTGCGCGCTCCTTTAGGATCGCGTCTTTTTTTTTTTTTTTTAACTCTGGGACTTTCCGACGAAACAGACCAGGAGACCCCTCCATCTCACCCCCCCCCCCCCACCGCGCACCTTCCCGGCTCCATTCACAGCTTCACGTCGAGGACTCCCACGCGCGGGAGAAAACTCCTTATCCAATAGCGAGCCGGCCCGCGCCCGCCGCTGCGTTCCATTTCGAACCCTTTTGCGCGTGGCTTACCGGACGTGGGGGCGCCTTCGCCTCTTCTTGTCCCGCGATCGGTCGCTGGAGGAAGCAAAGCGAGCCTCTCGCTCTCTAGCACGCGCCTCCTCTCGCTCCTTCCCTTCCCATAGACGCCGTAGCTTCGCGCTCATTCACCCAGCCGCGCCGAGAGGCGCCGTTTCCCGCGCGTGCGCACCTTCTCGGAAGGTCCCGGCGCCAAACTCCGCCGCGAGCCTCGCCTCTCCAGAAGCGCCCGCGCCCAAGCCAAGGCAGGTGGCTTGTGCAAGAGATCGGATCCGAAGAATCTTCCTTTGCATCAGCCATAGCAATAGAATAAAATACAATGTACTGAAGATAGAGGTTAAAAACTCAACTATACCAAATACATTCTGGAGCTTTATATCAATAATCAAATAATAGATCTTATTCTAATTGCCCTCGCTCAAAACCTTGCAGTCCAATACTTGTCCAAGAGTTTTGGGGCACATTTCTCTCCATAATCCCACCCGCATTTTGGTTGCCATGCAGTTCATTCAGTTTCAGCTTTGTATTCTTGTTTATACAGTGGTACCTCGGGTTACATACGCTTCAGGTTACATATGCTTCAGGTTACAGACTCCACTAACCCAGAAATAGTGCTTCAGGTTAAGAACTTTGCTTCAGCATGAGAACAGAAATCATGCTCCGGCGGCGCAGCGGCAGCAGGAGGCCCCCATTAGCTAAAGTGGTGCTTCAGGTTAAGAACAGTTTCAGGTTAAGTACGGGCCTCCGGAACGAATTAAGTACTTAACCCGAGGTACCACTGTATATATAAAAAAAGCGTGCCTAGACATTCTGTAGTTACGCCCATAACCTCGGTTTAGGGTGCCATTTAGCTCCTAGCTTTCATATCTCTAACACTGAGCAGCAGCCCCACTGCTGAACACGGCTTGGATTTGGTGCAAATTTATGCTGCCTTAATTTACACTGGCTAGCCTTCCGCCAGCTGCTTCTGGATAGGATTGCTCCCTGAGATTCTTCTCCAGTTCTGTTGCCTTCTGAAAATGTACTCCTTGGGTCAATGGCTGGAGCATAGGGGAGGCTGCTTCCGCTTTAGCTAGATTGTTTGCAATGGAAACTGTAGGGAAGCACTTATAAACATTGTTCTTAAAAAGTTAGTACAGTGGTACCTCAGGTTAAGTACTTAATTCGTTCCGGAGGTCTGTTCTTAACCTGAAACTGTTCTTAACCTGAAGCACCACTTTAGCTAATGGGGCCTCCTGCTGCCGCTGCGCCACCGGAGCCCGATTTCTGTTTTTATCCTGAAGCAAAGTTCTTAACCTGAAGCACTATTTCTGGGTTAGCGGAGTGTGTAAACTGAAGCATATGTGACCCGAGGTACCACTGTATTATATTGTCCTCCTTTCTCTCTCACACTCCCTCTGCCTGCTTGCCCATGTTCTAAGTAGCTGCTATCTGCCTCAGCCTCTGGTACTCATTCTGCTGCTCATGAATATTCTGACAGAAGCGAGGTCTGCTCAAGTAAATTGAATTAGCCAATTGGTGCCAGGAATATGTGCCCCTTTTTATGGTAGTAGTAGCGAACTGGAAGCCCACCAGCGGGACGTAATTAATGGCCAGTTGGCGTCCTGATGAGCTGATAGAGGTGGCAGTGGCGGCAGCTCAGTAGACTCCTCTGCAATAGACAATCCCACCACAAGGATTGTCCTAGGATTTGTAGTTACGAATGGTCTACCACTCAGGTTCCAGAGTGGTACAGGAATACCATGATAAGTTCAGGGGCTCAACTATATAGCCAGAATATTATCTGGGCAGTTCTATTTGAGAGATGCTTATTGTGCTGATGGATAACAGGGTTGTTGTTGTTTTTTAAAAAAACATGGATCCACCTTTTTATTGTCGTTACTGACTTTTGCAGACTTTTTAAAAATGGTGTTATCCAGGGCTTTGCCCCTTTGCCTGCCACTGAACCTGTGCTGCATGAGGTTAGAGACAATTTCTTGTCCCAGGTATGGAGTGGGGGAAAGTAATGGGGCCTTGCTAGTTTGCCAAAGCCTTCTGGCCTGTGTGACCTAGCAATGCAGCAGCCAAAGAAAGTATAGCCACCTGGTCAACCTCTGGAACCAGAAAGAAGTTATTGGCTCAGCTGCTGCATGACCAATGTGGTCTCCAATCTCAGCAACTCAATGGCCAAGGAAACCACTGGCCAGTTCCAGAGCTGAAAAGGATGCGGGGGCTCACTGGTTTGGCCAGTGAAGGTCTGAGGTCCTCTAGGTACCTTGGCAATGTAGTGGCCGGACAAGCTTAAGCCTTCCTCTCAGTCTTGGAACTGAGGAGGGGACAGATGTTGACAAACAACTGCTGTGTGGATGCTTGGCCACCTCTGCAACTCCAAAGCTGGGAGGAAGGTTGGGGGCTTGTCACGTGTACCAGAGTCGACTTACTGTGATGAGCAGGGCAAATGAAAATGGGGAAGCCTGGACGATCTCCAGACCCATACTCAAAGAGGAGACTTGAGAGGAGACATGACAGCCATCTTCAGATATCTCAAGGGCTGTCACATGGAAGATGGAGCAAGCTTGTTTTCTCCTGCTCTGGAGGGTAGGACTCGAACCAATGGCTTCAAATTGCAAGAAAGGAGATTCTGACCAAACATCAGGAAAAACTTTCTGGCAATAAGAGCTGGTTGTTTGACGGTGGAATGGTCTTCCCCTGGAAGTTATGGACTCTCCTTCCCTGGAGGTTTCTAAGCAGCGGTTGGATGGCCACCTGTCATTGATGTTTTGATTGAGATTCCTGCATTGCAGGGGCTTAGACCTCAGGGTCTAACTCTACAATTCTATGATTCTATAATTCTAAGATTCTAATTCTAATTCTATTTGATTCGAATTCTGTGTGATGTGGCAATGTCTTTGCAGTGCAGCCAGAGTTGTTTAAGCTTTGTGAGTTTCAAAAACGGTTTTGGATGTGTTTTCAGTAGGGACAGTTCTTCTGAGCTGATAACAGGGCTCAGACCTAAAGCAGAGCCTTGTCATAGGCTTCTTGCAAAAAAGCACATCTAAAGGGTCCTTCATCTAAAGACCTTTGGGCGCAAATGTTTAGGAATCCAGACAAACATTGCCATGATTATATAATTTATTTATTTTTTAAAGATCTGCAGTAATTTACAGATATAAACATGCCATAGAAAGTTTGGGGTTCAATTTCTTTATTAGCATCCAATATCAATTTTTAAAAGTTATTGTTTCAGTACAAAACAACTCAAATGGAATCAAGGACTCTTTTCAAGCTATGGTGGAGTTTTGATTTTCTTTTATCTGACACTGCTCATTGCAAATGAGTTACGGCTGTGGCGAATGCACCCTTTGGTTTATTGACAGATAATACTATTTCATTCAGCGTTCCACTGCTGCAAATTTGTTTCTTGTGGAAGATGGGTAGTTCTACTACAATGTTGCTTTTTATTTTGTTGCTATTGGTATTCTAGTTAAAATGTTGCAAGCGTGGTTTACCCGTAATGGCAGTTTGGCGAAAGAGAAAGTGACCCACCAACAGCAGCCAGTTCCCTCAACCCCACCAGTCCCAGAACCCAACCCAACCCAATCCAAACCCAGAACAACTTCTTACCTTCCCCTCTGTTATAACCACCCCCACACTCTCCACCTGCCTTCTGACTTGGGAGTTGGCATTGCTGTGACTTTCCCCATAGCCCATCACATTCTGGAAAGAAAGAGAGAGAGAATCATAGAGTTGGAAGTGACCCTGAGGCTCATCTAGACCAACTCCCTGCGATGCAGGAATATTCAGCTGTCCCATACAGCTGGGGTTCAAACCTGCAACCTTGGTGTTATTAGCACCATGCTGTATCCATCGATATTATTAGCACCATGCTCTATCCATCAGTTGAGCTATCCATCGTGAGAAAAAGAGGGAAAGCAACTTCCCTTCCCAAGCAATTTCCCATAGAAAATTCATGTTCAGGCAGGACCACAAGACAATTCAATCTTCCAGATATCACTGTTTCCTTGAGACTGGAAACACCTGATCAAATGGGAAATAGATATTTGTTGCAATTTTCATAAAGTGGTTCATTCCCAACGCCTACAACCAATCCATAGAAAGCACTGCAGCATGTTCCTTTGCAGCTTTACTCTCTCTCTCTCTCTCTCTCTCTCTCTCTCTCTCTCTCTGTGTGTGTGTGTGTGAAAATAAATAAATAAATAAGACATAAAATTATTTGAGTCCCTGGACTGATTAGAATTCATCCAGAGGAACATCAGAACCCTCTGCGTACTGTATGGAATCATACCATTGAGCCATCTAGTTTAGCACTGTCTGCACCTGTGTTTCCCAAACTTGGGCCTCCAGCTGCGTTTGGACTACAATTCCCATCATCCCTGACCACTGGTCTTGCTCGCTAGGGATGCTGGGAGTTGTAGTCCAAAAGCAGCTGGAGACCCAAGTTTGGGAAACATTGACCAGCCTATCCTGAGATCCAGCTGCTGTTAGCCACCCAGCTGTGTTCTTCACTCCATTAGCCTCAGCAGGCAGCAGCCACCAGTCTGATAGAGACTGAGGAAGCCCAAGTTCAGATCCTCATGCACCCATGAAGTTCTCTACCTTGAGCCGATCATTGCCTCTCAGTTTAGATAATATAAGGGGGGGGGGCAGCCATTCTATTGCACTGAGAATTATATTGCATCGAGCAAGGAAAGGTTGGCTATAAATGCAGTCAACACAGCTTACCATTTCACTGTTCTTTAAATGTTATATTCTAATGGAATATAGGCACTCTCTCGCCCCAGATGCAGTGATCTGTAAATCATACAAACTGTTCTGCAAGAGAAGATTCTAAAACAAACCCACAAGATTTACAATTAGTTTTATGTGTTCTGTTAATATAGCTGTAAGGGGAACAAAATGCTATCCATACAAATAGACTCTTCCTTTCCAATGCTGGATTTTGATGTGTGTGTTTGAAGCTTTGGTGGTGGAATAGATTGATCCCCCGCATTTATGCAGATGATGGAAGCACCGTCATCAGAGGAAGTTCACAATGTTTAGAGCATGTGTGTTTTTTCTGAATGTTTGAAACCAGAGGCCCAGTGTGAGCAGTCAGTGTAAACCTTTGAGTCCTGGACTTACGTGCCGAGTAATTTTAGTGAGACACTGTGGGTTAAACCACAGAGCCTAGGACTTGCTGATCAGAAGGTCGGCGGTTCGAATCCCCACGATGGGGTGAGCGTCCATTGTTAGGTCCCTGCTCCTGCCAACCTAGCAGTTCGAAAGCACGTCAAAGTGCAGATAGATAAATAGGTACCTTTACTAATTTTGTAGTCATATTTTATTTGGTTTTGAAAATGTTGCTTTCTAACTTGACACCATAGGTAAAGGTAAAGGGACCCCTGACCATTAGGTCCAGTCGTGGCCGACTCTGGGGTTGCGGTGCTCATCTCGCTTTATTGGCCAAGGGAGCCGGCGTACAGCTTCCACGTCATGTGGCCAGCATGACTAAGCCGCTTCTGGCGAACCAGAGCAGCGCATGGAAACGCCGTTTACCTTCCCTACAGTATTTATCTACTTGCATATTTATCTAAATATTCATAAAACATTGTTAAAAGATAACAATAAGATTATAAAAGTAAGCTAAAATTCATGCCATGCTATCCCAGCAAGGAGACTACCCAAAAACCCCCACCATTCAGGAAAGAAGATACAGCAACAGGTTAGGAAAACAATGGGAGGGACCTCACCGTTTCGTCCAGGAACCGTACCCTAGTTTTCATAGCCTTCACCACAAAGACCGCTACCACGTGAGAAATCCGTGGATCAGCGTCCACCAGTAAAAACTTTACTTGGTCCTCAGAGTTGACTATTGATTTGGGAATAGTTTGTAACATCGCATCCCTGAAGGCCGAATAGATGGGACAATACAACATGTAATGTGTGAGATCCTCTTGGGTTCTCATATGACAAAGACATATACGTTGCTCTGCTGGGATTTTTGCATATCTGCCTGTCAGGTAGGCCGTAGGAATGGTTTGAAAACGGGCCATGGTGAAAGCTCTCCGAAGGGTGGGATTGGTGATATTCGCCAAATAATTGGCACAGGTTTTGACTGTTTTCAGTCGGGGAAGCCAGTGGGAGGACCCTGGGTTCTGAATTTTTGTGATATCCAACAGAGCGTCTCTCTCCAGGATCCATTCCCGAACTTTGTCTGGGCTCCACAGTTTGAGGGTGTTAAACTCCGGTAGGGTGTATCTAACCAGGATCTCAGATAGGTTTTGACGCCAAGTGGTATTCTTTTGAAGAGATACAAAGGCTTGTTTGGCCAATAAGGTGTTTGTGGTATTTGCAAGTTTGATGTAAAATCGTAGGAATCTTAAGTGGGCCCTGGCAGACACAGAGGGTAATCCAACCTCCACCCTCAAGAGAGCTGCTGGGGTTCCTTGAGGAAGGCCTAGAATCCTCTTGAGATAATAATTTTGAAAAATTTCAAGCCGTTCTAGCAGCTTCTGATTCCATCCCCAGAGTTCTACTCCGTATAGCATCTGGGGAATCACTTTTCCTACAAAAGCTTTTAGTGCCGGGATCACCAATTGCCCTCCCCTCAAATAAAAAAAGCTGAGCAGAGCACCGATTGTCCTACGTGTTAGGAGGGCTACAGTCTTGAAGTGGGCAAGCCAGCTAGATGTAGCTTGGAAAGTGATACCAAGATATTTAAAAGAAAGTCTCTGTTCGATTACGTGTTCATCTAAAGACCATCTGAATGTCTGGCGAGCTCTAGTAAACACCACAATTTTTGTTTTGTCATAATTTATCTTTAGAGAGTTTTGGGCACAATAAGCTGCGAGCCCCTCCAGCATGCTGTGTAGGCCCCTTCGAGTAAGTGCCATGACAGCCATGTCATCAGCATATAGCAATATATTCAGATATTTGCCTTCCAGGGCGGGAGCTGCTAACTTATACTTTGCCATATGTTGAACAATGTCATTTATATAGAAATTAAAGAGGAACGGCGCTAACAAACAACCCTGTTTTACCCCTTTCCCCAGTGGCAGTGGGTCAGTATAGTTGCCTGACATCCCGGTTCTGATTTTAACTGTGGTGTCTGAATGTAACTCTCTAAGTATATTAAGAAGTCGTCTATCAATATCCGTCTCATATAGTTTTTGCCATAATTTGTCCCTACAGATTGAGTCAAAAGCAGATGTAAGATCTACAAAAGCCACAAAAAGTTTGCTCTTGTGTACCTTTGTATACTTATCTATCATTGTCTGTAGTACCAAGCAATGGCCTGTTGTACTATGGCCCTTTCTAAATCCTGCCTGCTCCGGATTAAGCAAGTTAGAGTGGTCAGCCCAGTCAACCAGTTTATTTAGCAGGTAACGAGTGTAAAGTTTATACACAATGTCCAGAAGACTTATGGGGCGGTAGTTTGAGGGGTCTTGGGGGTCTCCCTTCTTATAGATGGGGGCTACCAGGCTCAGTTTCCAGTTTTCTGGGATTTTGCATGTATCATTTATTACCGTAAAAAATTGGGCCAAGAAAGCAGCCCACCACTGGGCATTTAATGTAAACACCTCAGGAGGAATCATATCTTCACCAGGAGCTTTGCCATTTTTGAGTGTTTTAATTAGCTGTAAACATTCTAATTCGGTAACAGGATCCCAGCCCATTAATAGATCATTTTTAAGAGAAGGGAACTGGCTCGGTTTAGCAATGTTTGGAGCTGTATATAGCCGGGAGAAATGTTTTATGGTATTTTGTGTAAAGGCATGGACCTCACAAATTTAATAATAAACAATCTAAATATTCTCATGAGTATAACTAAACAGCTTCTCCTTTGTGCTGGTGGAACTTTGGGGGGCTAGGTGCAACCATTTTGGTCATGGGATTTTGCATTACTCCCTGAAATTATAGTTCAGCATCTTCTGTCTGACCCTCCGCTGCCAGCATTCTTGTTAGCAGATAGGCTAGGACATATCTATGAAGGATAAAAGCCAGGAGACATAGCGTTGTACTGCTTGAGTGCACATGCACACACACATCAGGCCCCTGCAATATACAGGCCCTCTTTTACCCACTCACACCCTATTATAACGACAGGTATTTCACTAGTAAATTAATAAAAGCCACATTACTGTCAAAATCTCTGAATCTCTCTCTTAAAAAAATTACATTGTAGCAAGAGTGGAGGTAGTGAGCCAGAATAAAATATATATGACAGCTTTAATAGAGTTGAGGCTGCCATGAATATACGTACGTTGATTATTCCTCACACCAAAACACAGTGAAAATAAAATGCAGATACTGTCTAGTGCTCTAGGTTATAATTTAGGATAATGTACAGCATATAAAGCTATGCTTATATATACAACACAGACCACCCTAGAGGATTCTGTAATATATGGCACGATAATTTCTTTTAAAACCACACAAGTTTCTAACTTTTATGTTAGCATATATTGTGTGTGTGTGTACACACACATATACACACACATGGGATGTGAGTGTGTGTTGCTGGTTTGTTTTTTTTTAAAAAAATGTTTAGGCATATAGCAATTTGGAGTTTAGTTTCTGACTGTATTGTCCCCCCCCCCCAGCAACAGCAGATAGTAATGTACTTCTGATAGCTTTTCTAAAGAAATGTTTTATGCATGCAGGGGAAAGGAAGCCCAAATAAAGATTTCAGAAGCAGATTGCAAGTGGGGTTGAGTTAGAAACTGCTGTGTGCTCTAGGTGCCACTGATGTACAATATGGCATTGCAGGTTACTGATGGGCACTTATATCTGTATCTAGGGAGCGGGTGGCACTGTGGTCTAAACCACTGAGCCTCTTGGTCTTGTGGATCAGAAGGTTGGTGGTTCGAATCCCTGTGACAGGGTGAGCTCCTGTTGCTCTGTCCCATCTCCTGCCAACCTAGCAGTTCGAAAGAACGCTGCTGCAAGTAGATAAGTAGGTACCATTGTGGTGGGAAGGTAAATGGCGTTTCCATGCATTCTGGCTTCCATCATGGTGGACCGGTGCACCTGAAGCAGTTTAGTCATGCTGGCCACATGACTCAGAAAGCTGTCTGTGGACAAACTCCCTTTGCCTGAAAGCTAGATGAGTGCCGCAACCCCAGTCACCTTTGACTGGACTTAACCATCCAGGGGTCCTTTCCCTTACCTTTTACCTTTATTGCACTAATAATATCTAATATTATCTAATAAATAATATATAATAAATAATAAATATAATAAATTTAATTTAATTATATAATTTAAAATATATAATAAACAATAAATATAATAAATAAATAAATAAATAAATATCTAATAAAATAATTAAGCAGGTGCCCCTTTTTCTCTTTTTATAAGTGGCTCAATCCAGCGGCACTATGCTTGGAATGCGCTCTTTGCTTCTACAGCAATCCCACAGCTGTGTCTGTTGGGAGTGTACCCAACAAAGACAGGGAATGAGCTGGTGGAGATTCTGGATGAAATGGACCCAACTCATAAAAAGGAGAAAGAACCCCACAGCTGCTAACTTTGTTGGGATGATATCAGTTTATTAGACCAGCCTGTTGATGTAAAGGGAAAAAAAATTACAAGCCTAACTATCTATTTGATGGTAAATCCTATTGAATTCAGTGGGGCTTACTTTCAGGTAAGCGGGTTGCAGCCTAAGAGTGCAATCCTATACATGGGTACTGAGAACTAAGTCCCATTGCCTCCAGTGGGACTTTCTTCCTGGTGTAAGTGTGTTAATGCTTATGGCCCAAAAGCTGATTTGGGTCACATGTTGGGCATAGCACAGATAAACACAGATGCTGCAGTACCAGCACAGCTGGTCTTTCAGGTACATCATTAAAGCCCTTCACTAGTTCAACCTAAAGTGAATTATAGCAGAATCTGACAGGACCCTGACACTGACGCCGCCATCTATCTTAACTAGAAATTGTGGTGCTTGTGACTGATCTGTTCCTTGATTCTGGCCAATATTCCAGAACACCCTGAGTAAAATTCTAAGATACTTCATTGCAGGATGTACACTAGACTTGGCAGGTCAGAAGTCACTCTGGAAGTAAACACTCTGTGTTTCTATCTATATGCATGGATATACAGTGGTACCTTGGGTTAAGTACTTAATTCGTTCCGGAGGTCCGTTCTTAACCTGAAACTGTTCTTAACCTGAAGCACCACTTTAGCTAATGGGGCCTCCCGCTGCCGCTGCACGATTTCTGTTCTCATCCTGAAGCAAAGTTCTTAACACAAGGTACTATTTCTGAGTTAGCGGAGTCTATAACCTGAAGCGTATGTAACCTGAAGCGTATGTAACCCGAGGTACCACTGTAACTGCTCCTATTTATTTAATAAAATTCATATACCACTTGATTGTTGAAACAAACCTCAAAGTGGTTTAAAAAAGGATAAAACAATAACTTTATCACTAAACAATTCACAACAATCATTTAATACATACAGAAAGTTATAACTGCAGTAGAAGAGAATAAAGCAAATTAAAACTCACAAAAGTTTCCAAACATCTGGGTGTTAAAATTTACTGCATACCATGCATTTAAAGCACATGGCTTCCACCAAAGAATCTTGTTAGTTAGTAGGGTGCTGGGAATTATAGCTCTGTGATAGGTAAACTATAGTTTCCAGGAGTTTTGGGGAGAGGTCATTTACTTTAAATGTAAAGCAATGTGTGAAGCCCAAATTCTCTTGGCTTCTGAAGATGCACGCTGCTTATTTCAAAGAGCAAAGACATTTATTTTATTTATGAAATTTATATACCACCCTTCACCCGCAGGTCTCAGGATGGTTCACAGGATAAAATCACAATATAAAAACACAGAATGCATAATCAAAATAAACAACCGAATAACACCCCCTCCAAAAAGAACCCCACATTTAAAAGGGCATTGGATGACAATTCAACCAAAGGCCTGCTTAAAGTGGAACATTATTGCCTGATGCCTAAAGCTGTACAGTGGTACCCCGCAAGACGAATGCCTCGGAAGACGAAAAACTCGCAAGACGAAAGAGTTTTTCGTTTTCTGAGGTGCTTCGCAAGACGGATTTCCCTAAGGGCTTGCTTTGCTAGACGAATCGGCCCTGCCTCTCGTGTCATGGCGATGCGCACTGCACGTACGCACGCTCACTTCCCCGCTCCTCCGGCTCCCTCCCACCTTCCCGCTGACGGTTGGTGCCTCGCGCCGCTGCCCACCCCCCTCGCGCGCTCCCCTCAGAGAGCCGTTGCCGCCAGTGCCTCTCTCTCCCTCTCTCCCTCAGGTGAAGAGGATGGTGGCGGTTCCGCTGAGTCGCGCTCCTGAGCCCCGCTGCCCTCCAGCAGCCGCGTTGCACAGTGGCCACAACGCGCGGGTGAGTCTGAGGTACCGGCTGCGGCAGCTGTCCTGCTTCTCCCCGCCCCTCCCCGCCGTTGTCAGTGTTTAAATGCAGTGGTGCTTCGCAAGACGAAAAAACTCGTAGAATGAAAAAACTCGTGGAACGAATTAATTTCGTCTTGCGAGGCACCACTGTATAATAAAGACACCCATCCATCCAGGAGCAGGTGTTGGTTTTCCTGTTACATGGAAGGAAATGCTTCTCCCTGCCTACTGACACAAGTCTCACCTCTGGCACTGCTTAAACCTTGGGATGGTTTTAGGAAAAGGTTATAGAAATTATTGGAGGATCAGACTACCAGTGACTACCAGCCACTGTCAGAGGCTGTGTGCCTCTAAATATGAGTTGCTGGGAATCGCAGGCGAGGACGGTAGTGTTCCACCTGGGTCCTGCTTGCAAGTTTCCAATAGGTAACTGGTTGGTCCATGTGAAAACAGGATGCCTAAGTCCACGTTCATGACTTTGCTCCACCAAGCTTCAGAAAAGGTGGCTTCTGAAGTGTAGGTGGGTTCCCATGAGGCAAGACACAGTGATAACAGCAAGAACATTTATCAAACTAACAGAACTGGACAGCAGGGGCAAAGCAACTAATTATATACATTTCTGAAGGCTTAGGCCACTCCCACTCCCAACGTGATTGGCTGTCTAAACTTCCAAGCTGTGAATCATGACTCAGAGTTTAAGGGCCAATGGCAGAGGCCCAAATCCTGAAATGTTCTGTGATTGGCTATCATGTATCGAATCAGAACACAGGGGCTCAGAATCCTTAGTCCAGACTCAAGCTCAGGCAAACACAGACCACTAAATACATAACAGCTTTCCCCCATTTTCTTTATGGGTTGTATCCAACTCAGTCATACTCTCAATGAAATAAATGGACTTAAGCTATTCATGACTCACTTAACTCCATTCCTTTCAGTTAGTCTACAATGAATATGAGTTAGGTGGATTCAACCCTTTGCTTCAAGTGGAAGCCATGTTTATACAGCTAGTGCCTTCCCTCTTTTAAACGCCAATCTCCACTACAAGAGCTGTAGTACATCACATAATACCCTTTTTCTTTTTTAGGATCAGCTGACTATCATAGAAGAGTAAGCTGGCCTTGTTCTCTGACTTCCTCTATGCCATTATGACTCAAACAGCATTAAAACTTGAAAGCCTCATTCTTACCTTAGTCATTTGCGAGAGCAAGAAAGACCTGTCAATTACCTTGTTACTTTAGCAGATGATATAATCATACCTGCTCTGAAAAAAGTCCCAAAGCTGTTTTCACCTCCATTGTATACCATTGCTGCTCTATGTGAATAGCACCCTTATCTTAGGCTGAATTAATGTCTCTGTGTTACTCACATAAATGGCTTGGTGTGCTCTCCCAAGTCCACATTCCCAGCAAGTTTGCACTCCTGTCTTAGTGGCATCTATGCTGGCTTGGTCATGTACACAGAATGGAAGATGGCAGGATCCCCAAGGATGTGCTCTATGGGGAGCTAACCCACTGATGTCTGCAAACATGACAACGTCCACCCACCATGTAAGAATCCCTTGCAGACGACCTCAGTGCCTGGAGACAGACAGGCCATGCATCCATAGCAGTGACCAGAGGAGGAACGACCACTGGGAGGAGCGCAGAGAGAAGAAACGTCATGGTGCATCTTCAGCAGCACAACCAGACACCTTCATCCACCCCATCTTCAACAAAATATGTCTCTCCCTTATCGGTCTCTACAGCCACAGCAGGCGCTGTAACTCTCCAATGGTTTGACCTTACTCCTGAAGGCACATTCCTGCATTGTCTCCCAAGACAGAGGGATGCCGACAAGTCAGATATAAATATTTATTGCAATATGACAAAGTATAAATATGTAATGTAAAAATAAAGGGGGGGGGGGCTCTTCCATGCCACTTTTGAAAATTGGCTCGACATGTTGCTAAGCGAAACTTCCGCTTTGAGTCAAATATCCTTCTAACACTTCTTGAAGTGTTCCTGCCGCTGAATCCGTGGAAATTTAAATCCATGCAAAACTGAGTAAATAACAAAGAGCATGCTGAGTAATTTTAAAATTTAGAGGCTATGGGAGAAGATGAAAGAAACATTATTTTGCTATTACTGTTTGAACAAGAGAATTTTGTGTGCTTCGAGCTATTTACACATTCCCCTACAATGAAAACTTTGTGTTTATATATAACGGAGGGGCTTATCTCTTCAATATACTTCACCCGCCTTCCTGCAGGATTGAAATGGAGAAAGGGTTACAGGTTATTCAAATGACAGAGCTCAGGAAACAATAGAGAAGAGAACGAAGACACAACTGTTTTAGCCCTTCATAGGTTTCCAGTAGCGCAGTATGTTTTCCACTATCCTCCCCACCCCCTCTTTCTACTCTGACTGCCTCTCCTTAATATCTGTGCAGGAAAAAAAGAAGTGGCGCGTCTTGCTCATGATGATAAAAACTTTGCTGTGGCTTTTCTATGCAGGGAACCAGTAGGAAGTATTCGTTCTTTCGAAAGCAGGAGCAAGCTTGGTGGCTTTTGCTTTTTTTAATTATTATTAAAGCCCAATCGACAGGAGCTAAAATGCTACAGGGGGAAATCATCATCATTAACATTTCATCTTAACCTTTACTTACCTGTTCCTGTCATTTTTTTTTAACAGCCATTTTCACACACCCTTCACTTTATTAACTTTTTGATTTGGAGAGTCGGTAGAAATTACAGGATGAAAATGTATCATTATTCATGCCGCAGAACTTTTCCGACAAAGCTAACAGAAGCGGGCTGCCTCTTCTGTGCTTTTGTTCTGTGTGAATAAGATGGAATTGAGGTCATTGTTGTCTCTACCCCTCGAATACCCTCCTCCCCTCCCCAGTGGGTTTCAAAATACTAAAATAAAGCCACAAATGACGGTTAGCCCCAAGGAACCATAAAACAAATGCATACATATATAAAAATGGCTAACAATAGAAGGAATTTATGTTGTCGTAAAATATAACTTATGTTACTGAAATGTCATGGAGCCAACAATGGAGAAAAGCTTTCAAAGCCCCATGTCCGCAGGCAAGAATATCGCTAGACACCTGCATGAAGGTGGCGAAGCAATCATATTATCTTGAATGGTTAACGCTCCCGATCAAAGTTCAGAGATGAATGCTGATTCTTATGTGGCCAAAAGGGCAGCATCGATGCCAAGAAGCAACGGGCCTAGCGGAATCTCAAGGTTTGCAGAAATACAAAGCATCTGTGGAGGAGGACCTTTTCGGATTGAGCATGTTCAGTGGCCACAGAATGCTGACAGATTGTTGGAGAGGTAAATGGAAAACTGGGCAATTGGAGCAAATGGAATGGAGTGTTGTAGTGGAAAGGATTGCTGACTGACTGGCAAGAGGAAAACAGGAGCACTTCACACTGCAATGTTTTGTTGTTGTTCCCATTTGCTCCACCCTATTTCCTACTAGGGACGCCGGTGGCGCTGTGGTCTAAACCACAGATTGGAAGGTCGGTGGTTCGAATCCCCACAACGGGGTGAGCTCCCGTTGATCGGTCCCTGCTCCTGCCAACCTAGCAGTCCGAAAGCATGTCAAAGTGCAAGTAGATAAATAAGTACTGCTCCGATGGGAAGGTAAACGGCGTTTCCGTGCGCTGCTCTGGTTCGCCAGAAGTGGCGTAGTCATGCTGGCCACATGACCCGGAAGCTGTACACCAGCTCCCTGGGCCAATAAAGCGAGATGAGCGCCGCAACCCCAGAGTTGGCCACGACTAGACCTAATGGTCAGGGGTCCCTTTACATTTACCTTTATTTCCTACTAATCAGTGGTCTGATTTAGGCATCCCGACAGCAATAATACTTTAAAATACTTTAAATACTTTAAAAAATACTTGGCAGTTCTTTGAATCATAGAATCGTAGAGCTGCAAGGGACCTTGAGGGTTATGTAGTCCAAACCCCTAGGATGGAGGCATCTCAACTAAATCAACCTCTGCTTACAAACCTCCAAGGAAGGAGAATCCACCACTTCTTGTGGAAGTCTCTTTCGCTGTCCAACTGCTTTTATTGTCAGAAAGTTCTTCCTGGTGCTTAGCTGCAATCTCTTTTCTATAGCAAAGTTATTTGTTAGGTACGAAGCAAGCAATCTGAATTGTGGGTTAAACCACAGAGCCTAGGACTTGCTGATCAGAAGGTTGGTGGTTTGAATCCCCGCAATGGGGTGAGCTCCCATTGCTCGGTCCCTGCTCCTGCCAACCTAGCAGTTCGAAAGCACGAAGTGCAAGTAGATAAATAGGCACCGCTCCAGCGGGAAGGTAAATAGCATTTCCGTGCGCTGCTCTGGTTTGCCAGAAGCGGCTTAGTCATGCTGGCCACATGACCCAGAAGATGTACGCCGGCTCCCTCGGCCAATAAAGCGAGGTGAGTGCTGCAACCCCAGAGTCGGTCACGACTGGCCCTAATGGTCAGGGGTCCCTTTACATTTTAAGCAAGCAATCTGAATAAAAAACATTGCTAAAAACAGTAACCTGAGGGAAATGGGGGGGGGGGAAGTCACCTATTACAACATAGAACCAGAGAATTAGGAAGTCTTCCACAAGTCACCTTTAAAAACCTGGCAAGAGATAACAATGGAAAGTGACAATTGCTATGCAGAGAAACTCCCATTAACCTGAATGGCCTGGGGGGACATCTAGAGCATTTGGATAATTAGGTCACTTTAAATAGAAAGGACTATTAGAAGAGGCTGACTATGTTCACACAAACAGTGTGAAAACAAACAAGAATGTAATTAGATAAACCTAGTTGAAGCGATCTTGAAAGGCTCGGAAATGATGTGCTGGGAACTTATCTAAAAATGGATGCTCAGCGAAGGCTGCATTCGCAGTCATACTTACTTGAAAGAAAGGGCTTGTGCTCAGGTGAGGTTTGACAGAAAATAAAATAAAATAAAATAAAATAATAAAATAAAATAGAATAATAAAATAAAATGCTGTGCTGTGCTGTTGTTTAAGAAAAGCATTTTTTTAAAGGAAATACTGTCCAAAAAACAAAACACCTTTCCTTGTGACTGATTTTACTTAATGCATTTCTAATCTATCATTTATCATAACGTCCCGAGGCAGGTTACTAAGAGACTTAAAATCCAATGACGCTTAACTCAAAGGTAATTTAAGTACATGACTAGGCATAGGACAGGAGCCTCCGTGATGTGGCAAGACACAAATGCAGGCCACTTATACTCAGATTGCCAGAGTGTACAGTTTTAATTTTCCTAAAACAAAATTTCTTGGCTGATAATGACTGGCGTGTTTGCTGTTCTTCACGCCCGCTGTTGAAACATTTCCAGGCCTCTTTCACTGCACCTGTTGTGAAGAGAATTGGCTTCAGTCCAATGACTCAGACTGTACGGGAGATTATAGGTACACACATATATGCAGGTAATAATAACAACAAAGGTAACAGATTGACTGTGTATAACATTTTCATACTGCAGCTGACAGGTTTGTGTGTGAGCAGAAGGAAGTTGTGTCCTTTCCATGGATATTAGGCAGACATGTTTAAAATGCAGCAAAGGACACAGGGAATTGGGCGCAAGGCAGGGTGGGCCCTGCCAGGGAAGAAGGGGCGAGCGAAGATCTATATCATGGGAAAAGGGGGGATAAAGATCTACAGCCCCTGTGGATCTTGCCACCCGAGGCAGTTGCTTCACTTTGCCTCATGGGTGGGCCGGCCCTGATGGAAGATATGAACAAGGCTGCATTTGCCCTGTGGTACAATTTTGCAGGTTAAAATAAATTGCACACGCCATGCATGGATACATAAAGTTTGCCTAGCTGATTATAAATGAAATATTGGATTTTCTTGGAATTAAAAATGCTGGGACAATTTTGCTGGTGAAGGCAAATAAACGAAAGGGGTTCTGGAGAATTAGGACAGCATGAAGTCATGAATTAAGCTCCTCTAGAAGGGATAGGGGACCACGCAGAACAAATGCGCTCTTTATTCCTGCGCAGTGGAAGCCTCTTCCACAGTCCCTGTTCTGACCTTTCCGAGGAGACTGTTCGCACATTTATGATTTATTTCTGCAACCATGTGGACTAGAAGAGTATTCTTCCTTTAAAGAGGGAAGGAAGAGATCCCTGCGATGCCAAATTCTTTTCCCATACCAGGTTCAAGATACCCCATCTTTGGTTCGGAATATCAACCTCTCACAAGACTGGAAATGAATAAATACATTGTTTTCTTTATTTTACATTGGTCCCACAGGCGTTTTGGGGAGGGGAATTTGGTAGCTTGTACTAACATTGGCACAATGCACAGCAGAGCAGAGCAGCGATTGCCCACAGCTTGTACTTTTTGTACTCCTTCTAAGACAAATGGGCAGTGATTTTCCTTGGAATACTCCGTTTGCAGATTTGCTGCAGTGATTCTTACATGCCCTCAATACAAAGAGAAGAATGGGGGGTATTATAAAGAGAGAGAATGAAGGCAATCAGTGAAAGCATGAATTATGTTGCACAAGAGCACCACAAGTTCCACCAATTGCTAGTGAAACATATTTCTTTACACAAAGTAAAGCGACAGGGCACACAGCGCTGTGTAATTTAAAAGTTTGGTCTAGACACAATTGGCACACATAGCTTAACTATTCACAACCTAAATACCCTGACACACAGTGATTATCTACTTACTGTTAAATTCAAGACAACCACACCTACTTAACTTTGCATGGAGTATACTTGATTTGAACAAGTTCTAGGAGAAATTGAGCTCCTGGATTGCTAGTAGTTCAAACTGTTCTATTATACTGGTGCATTTTCAGACACAAGCCCTATTGGACTAAACAGACAGAAGACAGTGGTCCATTGTCCTACGGCCAGTGAGAGTCCAAACAGAGGCATAAATAAAAACAGCATTTCCAAATTGTTTCTTCACGTTTGTTTCTGGACTTAGGCTGACTACACATATCACTTGCAGTATCCAAACAGCGTATTGGGCATCTATCCAAAACAGAGGTTCCCAAATTTATTTGGCCCACTGCCCCCTTTTCAGAAAAGAAAATTGCTCAGAGGTCCCCTGGAAACCATTGATCAGTTATATCTGGCATTTTGTGTGTTATTTGAAAAATAAAGTAACCATGATGACTTTAACTCTATGTTACATCAGTAAGCATAAACAACAGATGAAACCTGTATGAACAGTTTTTCAAAAGTCTCTTCTTTCTTTATGCTTCCACCAACCTGCCCCCAACCCCTCCAATGACACCTGAGTCTACTACTGCCCCCCTGGATCGTTCCAGTGCCCCCCCCCCGGGGCGGTATCACCCACTTTGGAAAACACTGGTCTAAAAGAAATAGGGAAAATATAGCTACCTGGATGATGTTTGAATGATTCTCGAGAAAAGCTGGGAAGGTTGGTCTCTCAGAGAGCTGTGAAGTTTAGGGTTAATAAAATGCCTAAAATGTTTAAGTTTGACCTTTTGCTGCACTCATAGTCACCAATATTTCTTCAACCCTCTCCTTCTCTTCCTTTCTTCCTAACAATGTAATCCTGGGCTGGATGTCGACACATCAGTTAAACGCGTTGTAAACTTCATAAAGGGAAAGCCCATTGGCAAAAGGCAGGACTCCACAGCACCATCTGGTGTCACAGTGTTATAATGCATATAAAGCATTTTTTTCTCTACCAATGTGGCTGAGTCCCTAAACACAGGAAGGTGATGCAAGCTACACCAGCTTAAGTTAAGCCAACGTGAAGTAGGTCCATTCAGGAAGCTCTGGGAAGGGCAAATGGTGAAGGGAAGGTTAAGGGTGGCAGGAGAGGTTATGTTGTTTATTAATATCCTTCCTAACTTGTGCTAGCAAGTTCCTTTTCTTAGCAGAGTTACATTCCCCTTTTTACATGCACAGCAGATAGCTGGTTGCAGGTTCGTGTGAGCCTCTCATTATTATACAAGTCAGTCTGTCTCAGATTGAATTGTACGTTCCTGGTAAGTTGCCTTGAATCCCTCTTAAAAGAATAAAGACACCACAATCGGATTCAAAATCAGTAAAAGAAGTTCAATCACAGTTGGATTCCTGAAGGTAGACTTAGTTACAAATACGTACATGTGGATCTACCCCATGTGGGGGAATAATCCCAGTGCTTCTGCTAGCTGAGAGCTAGCAGAGCAGTCCTAGTTAAAAGCTGGTCAAACGAAGAAGGAAGTCAAAAAGAAGGAAGGGTGCTGCGTTACCTGGACAGGTTAGGTCATACCCACCTTCTATCACATGCAAAAGGAACGATGCTCCAGCCAGGAGGAACAGGAAGTTTCGACTGGCTGGACCAAACATTCCCTCGCATGTCCCCTCTAGCATTACAAGGAATGTTGAACTTGACTGCCTCTCATGGATCACATCCCACAAATGGAAGACAAGCCCTCAAACCACAGAACCATCTCAGCCAACATCCCTACCTGTTGGCACCAGGTGTGTACAAACTGCAAGGTTGCACAGAGATAGCTCACGAGAAGCAACTCGGAAATACTGGTCCAGGGATGCAAACAAACAGGGGACAGAGCACAGATGGCATCCCAAGCAGGGCTCAGCATGGCAATCCAATCAGCACACATTGAACATCACATTCCCCAGGCACGCACCACTTGCTCCACCAACCACACAGCCACAAACAAGGCATGCAGAACACTATAGCTCACCTTGTGCCACACACCACACCCACATTGTGCAACTTGCAAGCATGTCAAACATACACAGGGGTTGCTCCTGTCACCTCCAAAGAAAACCACGCAGCACAGATGTCCAGGGTTGTAAAGACTGCAGAGAGAATAATTGGGTGCACTCTTCCCACTTTGGATCAAATCTATGCTTCCAGGTGTCATAAGAAAACTGCAGAGATAGTGCTCACCCCGGAAATGATCTCTTTCAGCTTCTGCCTTCAGGAAGAAGGTACAGGGTTATAAAGACTATGACTAGCCGCCTGAGAAACAGTTCTTATCCAAATGTGATTTTGGTTTTAAACGCAGTGTAAGGTAGTCTCTGTGGAAGTATATTGTATTTCATTATGGGGTATCAGAGTTTTTAGGGGGTTAACCAGGCTGGGATAGCTGGGATAGCAGGTTTGTTGGTTTTTGAATGTCTGATGTAGATTTTTTCAGTTTCGTTGTTCTGTATGAGACAATGACAATAAAGATTATTGTATTGTATTGGGTAGCTGCAAAAGGACTGCTCCTGGGGGTTTCTAGGAGCTGTGGTCCACAGACAGTGGCGAGAGCTACTGCAGGCTGACCTCCAGGGGTGTAAATATGGGCTCCACCCCTGGGCTCAGCATGGCAATCCAATCAGCACACATTGAACATCACATTCCCCAGGCATGCTGTCACCCCTGAATAAATGAGAGCTAGAGCTGACAGTTGTGAAAGTTTGGTCTTTTATTGAGCACACTTTGAAATGAGGCTCCCCTCTGGTTAAGGGGTGATTGAAAGGTCTCAGTCACAGGGTGGCCTCTCTGCATTAGGGGGATCCATGGTGGCCATAGAAATTTGTTGCGTTGTGGCCAGGGAACAAAAGAGGGGGTGACATGTTAGTACCACAGAACTGTCAACAGAGCTGCTTGTTTGTCTTAAATGTTCCACTGCAAACTTCAGTGCTTTTGAAACTGGTGACCACAAAAGCACATCTTGGCCAAACTCATGCTTCAACACCCACAATTATTTTAGTTTGCAGGCATCAGATTGTAGACAGGGACTAATAAGACAGCTGAATGTGTTCCTGTTTGCCCCTTCCCCTTGACACTCATAATATACTATGTACAGTGGCATTTTAAAATGCTTACGGTACATTCCTATGCAGATATTTACTTGGGCATGAGTGCTGTTAGTTTCATTGAGGCTTAACTTCTGAGTATACATGCAGAAGATTCACTGTTAACATAAACTGATTTTTCACATGTGAGAATCTGAAAATAGCATGGATGTATATAGATGATACATCTTGCTTTTCTGAAGGGGTGAGACAACCTGCTTTCCTGCTGTCAAAACACAATGAAGATATTTTTTTATTACAGCCTTTCAAGAATCTACATTGACAGCCAAGACTAGAACGTGTCCTTAACAAATACTGGAAGGAAGGCGTCTATGTGCCTCTTTTTTATTTTTAGTTTGCTATTGTTCAAAAGTGTGATCTAGACAAGAGGGCCCATATTTTATCCAAGCCCATCACAATACAGCAACAACAAGGCACTTCAATTACTGCCGCAACAAGCTACCAATCCAACTTTATCAATCCAATTTTTCATCCTCTTTCTCTGACTCGACATTTGTTCTATATGTCAGAGTAATCTCATCAACCTCAGCCCACTTTAGGGTAATCAATCTCAGTTACGATATTCAAACGTAATGAAAAGAGAAAGCTCCCAACACAAAGAGCTAATAGCTACAGTCACAATTCTGGGACATACAGTCACTGCTTTTGCCATCCGCACTGTGCCAGTTCATCAAGCTTAGCCGACCTGGAGATGCGTATAATCCCAAAGAATACTCAGTATCAGCTCTAGCCCACATCAAGAGAACAAGGATGTGAAGATGCTTGGTGGAGCATCTTTGAAGGTGTCCCCTATTTTTATTGAAAGGTAAGCAAGGGTGGCTTTTTCGAGTGCAGTGCTTGGATGCCTTTGGCTACAATCCTGTCTTGCCCTTAAATATCCCAGGTGATCATGGGACGCCACTGAACCTTAGGGCGGAATGAAGCGTTACAACATTTTAGATCATTGTTTCCTTCCTAGAAGTGACATTAATGTAAAATGTAAGTGGCTCTCAGAGAACCACCTCAGGGCAGTACATAAAAACACAGGAGTTTTAAGTGTTGCTAAGGTGAAGCCATCACCATTCGCTGCTAATTGCTGAGAGCTGTACCGCCTTTGGCTTCCTGGTAGCCCTGCAGGATTAGCAAAGTCAACAAAAGGGATGCGTCAAGGTGGAGGACATTGAACGGGGCCCCAGGCACATCCCACTGAACCAATTTATGCGGGTCTCCTGGGGGAAGCAAGGGCTGGTAGGCAGTGAAGTGGAGGAGGGGATCCGAGCTGCACGTAGAATCTGCATGCAGGTAGGATCTGCAGGGGTGAACAGTGGGGAGGAGAGCAGTCTCATGCCTGGCCTCTCTCATCAGGCATTGGGGAGACTGGCATAGTGGATCCAATCTGCATATTAATCCCGGGGGAAAGAGCTGGTCATCAGCCTCTTACAGCAGCTGCCGTCATCAATGGTGACACAAGTCCCCTCCAAGCTCATCCCCTCACCCAGAAGAGATTCTGGGTGGCTGGGTGAGGGGGCCTATCACTGGCTAAGCTGTTGTGGGAATTAGACTTAATTCCCATTTGCAAAGCCCTGGGTCATTTGACCCTTTAGTTCAGGCATAGGCAAACTCGGCCCTCCAGATGTTTTGGGACCACAATTCCCATCATCCCTGACCACTGGTCCTGTTAGCTAAGGATCATGGGAGTTGTAGTCCCAAAACATCTGGAGGGCCAAGTTTGCCTATGCCTGCTTTAGTTCTCTTTTCCTTCCTATAAAAACACTGCTAGAAACTGCCGTTTCAAGAACATACAACTTTTACTTAGGCTGGATCTAGACACATCCAAGAAGTGCTTCAGAAAAATGCATTGTAACCTTTATAATGAGAAATCGTGTTGGCAAAAATGCAACTCCACAGCGCCATCTGATCCCACAGTGTTATATCACATATAAAACGCACATAAAATGCTTTTTCCTTTACTAGTCTGAGTCCTTAGTGTACTTGCAGGTGGCACTGTGGTCTGAGCCTCTTGGGCTTGCCGATTGTAAGGTTGGCAGTTCAAATCCCCGTGATGGGGTGAGCTCCTGTTGCTCTGTTCCAGCTCCTGCCAAACTAGCAGTTCGAAAGCACACCAGTGCAAGTAGATAAATAGGTACCGCTGTGGCGGGAAGGTAAACAGTGTTTCTGTACGTTCTGGCACTCGTCATGGTCCTCCATGCAGCAGTAGCAGTTTAGTCCTGCTGGCCACATGACCTTGAAAACTGTCTGTGTTCAAACACCGGCTCCCTTGGCCTGAAAAGTGAGACAAGTGCTGCAACCTCATAGTCTCCTTTGACTGGATGTAGCCATCCAGGGGTCCTTTATCTTTTTTTTTTTTTTACCTGCTTGCAGTTGCAGATTAAATATACAATGCAGGTGGATGTTTCTTAAGTTGCCAATACGTTTTACATAGATGAGGTAAAGGTAAAGGTATAGGTAAATGACCCCTGGACAGTTAAGTCCAGTCAAAGGTGACTATGGGGTTGCGGAGCTCATCCCGTTTTCAGGCCAAGGGAGCCAGCGTTTGTCCACAGATAGTTCTCTGGGTTATGTGGCCAGCATGACTAAATCGCTTCTGGCACACGGAGGACCGTGACGAGTGCCATGAAACTGTTACAGACTAAATAACATTTACAGACTGACAGATACTCTGACTCTGACGCAGACAGCCGCACAACACAACAGACCTGCTTCTTTAACGGTTAAGACTCACAAGACTGTTAATAACTGAACCAACTGAAATAACAGCCGCAGAATGTATGACATTACAGGATTCTACAGCCCTTTCAATTGTTAACCCTTTACTTATGCATTTTGGATGCTAACATCCCACAGCTCTGCCCCAGCATATGGTCTCTACAGTTATGTCATTGTAGCATATTCTTAAATAAGTCATATGCCCAAAGACTCAGTCAGAGAAAAATTAAGTAAAAACATAAATCATTTTTTTCCTTTGTTAATTAGGGATGTTTCTGCTTACGGATTACGTCAACGATCCTTACAGACAGATAAAAAATAATGCAGGTTAATATATATATATGCTTATATGCATATTAATGGAGAGCATCTACGTTATGTCCTCTCCCTGCCTTGTCTCAAAGGCATCATCTTGCCTTGAATGGTTAGCTGACAGTGGCTGACTGTCTAGGGCAGGCTATGTTTGCAGGACAAGTTGTCACTTTCTAGTCACATGGACAAGAGAACATCCGGGCCTTTTGAGTCTCAGGAAAAGGAGTGCAGAAGTCAAACCCTCCACTCATCCTAATGCAATCAGGACAACAGATTGCCACTCATTAATTGAGAGCTGTGAGTGTCATCTTCCAACAGGCTAATGAAACACCCCCACCCAATGTCAACTATTCTCTATTATAGACTTTCTCCAGTGCCAAATTTACGTATAAGCTAAACAAGCTATAGCTTAGGGCCTCACTCTCTTGGGGGCTCCCAAAAAATTGAAGGGGAAAAGAAACCTATACATTTCTAAAATATAAGGTAAAAAACAAATAAAATAAAACCTACATACAGCAACAGTGTTTTGTGTTGTGTAGGCTCCTATTTGATAAGTGCAAATAGCTTTAGATACCTATTAGGTCCATAAATTACCATATAGCATATATTCAACACAAAAAACAGCGACAATTTGTTGTTGACAAAGGACAGCTGGACATATAAAGGGCCCCATTACCTTCAGTAGCATAGAACCTCATCAAACCTAAATCCGGCCCTGACCTTCTCTGTAATACACAGAGAAGGTCACCTGTCCTCTTTGTTCACCCAGAAATTCCCATTCAGTTGCCAGACTGATTTTGTTTTCTGGGACTTTAAATGGAAATCTGATCTTTCTGCTTTTGCACCCTGTCTTTGCCCAGTTCTGCCCAGTAAAGTTTCTCAAAGGTCTCAGAATTTCAGTTTCACCCATGAGTTTAGATTATATCCTGGCCATGAGAATCTCTTCTCCTGCTCTCTTTGAAATGCTTCTCTTCAGACTAAGATCAGTATTCACCTTCGCTTTTTCACTTTCTTCTCTCCCTCTTGATCAGATCTCGCCTTCCTCTTCTTCTGGGACAGCCTTCGACAACAGACTTGAAATCTACCTTTTATTTTACTTTTATCAATAAAATCCTTTTCTCTGAAAAGCTCTCATCTCGCCTCTTTCCTCTTGGTATGTTGAGCGCTCCCCACTACCAAGACGCCTAGACCAAAGCTGACCCATGCTTTGTTCCTGCTTATTTGGACAAACTTGCTCGTTTCTGTGCCAGCTCTATGAGATTGACAGGATCCTGTCCTCTAGCAGAACAGAGTGATGGGTATAGCAATTACCCTGCAGTCCTTTGTATTCTGGAAGGATATACTCACTGCACATCAAAGCAGGTTTCAGACACATATAGAGCTATATGTTGTCTACGCTCTGGGAACCTCTAGGTTAGATTATTATGATGCGTTATACATTCAGACTTCAGCTGCAGACAGGTTGCTTATTGGGGTAAGACGTTTTCAGCATATAACGCCAATCTTGACTCGGTTGCACTGGCTGTCAATTGGTTTCAGGGTCCAATTAAAAATGCTGGTTTTGATCTATAAAGCCTTAAATAGCTCAGGACTGCAATACCTCAAAAACCACCTCTTCGCATATAAACTGACCCGGACTCTGCAATCATCATCTGAGGCCGTTCTTTATGTGCCTCTTCTGCAAGAGGTCCGAAGGGTGACAATGTAAGAACAGGCCTTTTCTGCAGTGGCACCCCGTTTGTGGAATGCTCTCCCCAGAGAGACTCGCCTGGCACCTTCATTAAACATATTTAGCTGCCAGGTGAAAACGTTCCTCTTCAACCAGGCCTTGGACTGATTAACAATCTGTGTCCTGTTTGTGGGAGTAGGGAGAGTTCTTGGGTTTGTTTTGTTTCATTTCTTGACTTTATTGTGTACCGTATTTTTCGCTCTATAAGACGCACCAGACCACAAGACGCACCTAGTTTTTGGAGGAGGAAAACAAGAAAAAAAATATTCTGAATCTCAGAAGCCAGAACAGCAAGAGGGATCGCTGCGCAGTGAAAGCAGCAATCCCTCTTGCTGTTCTGGCTTCTGGGATAGCTGCGCAGCCTGCATTTGCTCCATAAGACGCACACACATTTCCCCTTACTTTTTAGGAGGGAAAAAGTGAGTCTTATAGAGCAAAAAATATGGTACTTTGCAGTTTTATTCTCTACTTGATGCAGCGAACCACCCTGAGATCTTCGGACGAAGGGTGGTATACGATTTTGATAAATAAAGAAATAAAATACATCCTGAACAACTTTCCTCTTGCTAAGCAGATCCTTTCCATAGGCATGAGTTCTTATTTACATCTGTTCCTCTGGGGCCAATCATTCCGGCAGTGGGAGAGCTGGGAAGCAGAGCTTACTCCATTGTCTTTGCTGTGACAGACCATCTCCATCAGGCCTCCTTTCCCTCAAATGTCACCTCTGGGGCAGCCATCCCTTCAGACTGCCTCAGTGGCAGAGACGGAAAGGAGGGCTTATTTCGCCAGCCTTGCTGAAGGCCCAGCTCCATCAATAAACACACGAGATGTAACCATCTGTGTTCTTAGCTAAATAAGGTATACTATTCATTGTATCCAATTGTAAATTTCAACAGAAGTAACTCATAAAGTTCAACAAACGAACAAAGCAGAAGACCCAGTGGATCAGATCATTCTCTAGTCAGTTCATGCATAAGGTTCATCCGTGTAAAGGTGTCTATTCCACCTATCTGTTCATAAAGTCCAAACAATCCACATGAAAAGTTGTTACAGTTCCACAAAATCCTTTCACAGAGTCTAGACAAGGATTTCCGGAATATTGGCCTTGTTTCGCCATCGTGGGCTTCACCAGTAGTTAAAGCACTAAGTAATGCAAATAAATATAATATCATGATCTCACACATTTTACAGCAAAAATATCAAACAGTAAATAACTGTATATACCATATGTGATATTACAAGACAGTGGATCTTATGGCATAGTAGTAGCTGTGGTAAGCGGCAACTGTTACAAAGTAGGGTTGTATAGACAAGCACAATATTGATTGGGTTACAGTTGTTGGCAATCCACAGATACAGAATATCTTTCTTAAAGTGACCCATATGGCACAGCAAACATAAAACAAACTTAATCCATGTTCAGATGATATGCATGTAAACATTAATACAAACTCATACATTAATGTAAACAATGTTTGGATCTAAAGTACAGTGGTACCTTGGGTTACATACGCTTCAGGTTACATACGCTTCAGGTTACACACTCCACTAACCCAAAAATAGTTCTTCAGGTTAAAAACTTTGCTTCAGGATAAGAACAGAAATCAGGCTCCGGTGGCGCGGCAGCAGTGGGAGGCCCCATTAGCTAAAGTGGTGCTTCAGGTTAAGAACAGTTTCAGGTTAAGAACGGACCTCCGGAACGAATTAAGTACTTAACCCGAGGTACCACTGTAATAGCAATCCATAGATGCACAATTAAGTACTCAAAATAATCCACTTGACCCACAGAGGTGAAACAAACTTAGTCCATGCTTAGGTGTTCTACATGTAAACATTAGAACAAATTGACAAAAAACAGCTCCATCAAGCACCTCCTGCACCTCCTGCCAGCTGGCCATCATTGGAAACAGCTGATAAGAACGGGCCTTTTCTGTGGTGGTTGTCTGAGTTTTGATTTTGATTTTCCTCTTCCCTCCCTGTCCCAATCGTTTTGAACGCCCAGTCTTCCGAACTTCTAATCTTAGCAGAGGAACGACGTGTCTGCCTGAGCTATGGCGAACCTGGTTATTGTGATGAAATGGCGTCCGCTGCTAATGATTGCTGCCATGGTCTCGGCACCATCGCCTCTCTCTGACATCTCTCATCTGAATTGAGCGCGCTGACTGACAGCTCGCACCAGTCAGAGGGACACGGCGCCGAACAGATGCCTCCAAGTCCATGCCCCCACCGTGTTGATGCCAGGACATTGCTTGCAAGACACGTGAAACTGCTGAGGATCCATTACTGAACTTTCACAAAAGTGAGACTTCCTTGGTGGTATAATTAAAAGCAGGTTTTTGTAGCAGTGCATCATTCTGGAGTAGCAGTTGAATAATGACAACGTCTTGTGGAAGCAAGGGTGGGGGAGGGAAACAACCCTGAAAAAACAGCAACAAGAACACTATGAACGGTAACGTATCTTTGGGAAGCATGGGATAATATATACATGCAGTTGCTTTTTGGTTTGCAGTCACATTTTAAAAAATAATTTTGGACATTTTGTTGCTTTGGGGGGATGCAGCAAATAGACTCTCATCACCGTGCCAGGAATCCAAGGCTTTAACATTCAGTACAGTGGTACCTTGGGTTAAGTACTTAATTTGTTCCGGAGGTCTGTTCTTAACCTGAAACTGTTCTTAAACTGAAGCACCATTTTAGCTAATGGGGCCTCCTGCTGCTGCTGTGTCGCTGGAGCACAATTTCTGTTCTCATCCTGAAGCAAAATTCTTAACCCAAGGTACTATTTCTGGGTTAGCGGAGTCTGTAACCTGAAGCGTATGTAACCTGAGGTACCACTGTACTCTGTACCATTCGGATGTCAGTTTCTTCTCCCCAAAATATGCATCCTAAAGCCTGGTTTACCTTACCTAGTTCTGTCCTAAGAGATCTCTTATACTATAGTCCTGAGCATTTGTGTCTTAGATATTTGCCTGCAAAGTTGGAGTAATATTATAGTGTGTGTGTGTCTATGTGTTTCTTCTGGATGCCAACCTCTTAGGTGCTGTCCATTGGTATTTGATAGGTAAGGGGGGGGAAAGGAAGGTATGTTGTGAATAAATATGCATTGCTTGAAAACTATAGATTTTGCTTATGAAGAATTTTACAAGGGAAAAAAATTCAGAGCAAAAGTTGAGTACACAGATACACACAACAGGTGCACATATATGCACACAAATCATTTCTTCTTTCTTACTTTTTTTTTTTTTTTTGCTGAGGATGCCTGACTGACTTTGTAGATTCACCACAGCAGGTTTTTAAATGACTAATGAAAGGAAGGAGGAGAAAAATGTTCAATGGAGATAAAAAATCAACAACAGAGCACTGCAAGATCACTGGGACAAAGCTATTTGTCTCCTGCTATAGATGAAAATATTATCAGTCAAGACTCAGGTAAATAAGTGATATAGTGTAAAACATCTTGTAACTTTTATACGGAGCGAAACAAATCGATGGCACAACAGCTCGTTGTTATTTTGGGAACTGTGCACCATCAAATCCAGTAAAATTATATGGGAAAAGAATCAGCTATTCAGGAAGAAAAAATTGGCAGGCCAACACAATGAAAATGATTCCCTGGTACTATAAATCATATAGTGGGACACACACACACACACACACACGCGCGCGCACACACATTTAAGTAGCATTTACAGTTTCTTAAACGGCTTCTCTCTCTCTCTCTTTCATGTAATTCTCAAAATTTGTTTCCTTCTCCCAAATAATGACGCATCATTGCACTTTCATCTAAACTTTTGCTTATAATCAAGTTCTCAACAAAAACAGTGAAGAGGTGGAAGTCTTGAAGTGAAATCATACTTTCCTTGGTACCATCAGGTATAGTTTCTGAACCGTTTAAGACAAAACTGATCCATTTTCTTCCATTTAAAACAAAATTGATCCATTTTTTTTCAGTCACATAAAACAGAGTGGTATGGATTGTTTAGATTTCATTATTCTGAATACAAGTAAAGGAAAAGCCAGAATCTCACCCCTTAGCACCCATTGGCTCTATCTACTATGTGTGCTTGGCATAATGTCGAGCCACCTAAGGTTCTAACCATTATGATTAGTATTTATTTTTGTCTCAGACAATAATTATTGACCCACTGAAGAAGAGTAAATGTCAACTAGCGTCTGGCCATTATGTTTTTAGGAGAACTCAATTTTAATTGGCAGTGGCTTATAAGAAGTGCTTTCCTTATATACTGATTTATAGTGTTCATTTAATATAATGGAATATTAAAAATCTGTGTTCGTAACTGAATATCTTACCCTAACTCCATTCTTTAGAAGTTTCAAATTCATCTAATGAACCCCATTAGTGGACGTTGTGGGATGATGTGCAGCAGCCAAAATCACAAATGCACGCTTGCTAGACAGTCACAAACTGGGGTAATGGCACCATGGAGTTTCAGAACCTGTATAGAGGGGACTCTGTGATGTCATATCTGCAAACCTGGTGACGGCAGAAAGACAGTGGGTTAATCCTTACCTCTTCCTTCCTTTCACTGCTCAGTCTTTCCCCTACCTGCGATGGGGGAAGATGTTTCTTTGCTCTCCTCCAGAGAGCAATCTCTATCTGATACATGCAATGTTTAAGGATTATTGCCTGCCTGATTTTCATCCCTGTATCTGTTAAATCCTGGCAAGACTTTGAAAAGTGAGTAAACCTTGGGTTTTCTTGTTTACTAAGCAGTCTGAGAGAGGGGAAATATAAATGGGGGAAGATAATCCATATCTGCCTAAAGCATCCTTGGATATCATAATTGTTCTAAAAGGTTATGCAACCTTTTAACTTTGCTGAAGTTGATATTTCCATTCTCACACAAGTGAGAAAGAGGAAGGATAATTACTAAATAATATACCATATTTTTTGCACCATAACACTCACTTTTTTCCTCCTAGAAAGTAAGGGGAAATATCTGTGCATGTTATGTAGGGAATGCCTACGGGTGGCATGCCTACGGATTTTCCTCCTCTAAAAACTACGTGTGTGTTATGGTCGGGTGCGTGTTATAGAGCGAAAAATACGGTATCCTCTCCTACTCCTCTAAATCCACCCAACAGAGGTCCTGTGGAAGGGCTTCTATTTGTGCAATAGGACTACCCCCTTCTCTTCCCTCCCCTCAAAACTGGCTGAGTAAGGGGGGTTCAGAGAGCAGTAAATGGAACAGCACACACGAGGAGGTACATTATTTCATCCAGCAAGTTGTCAATAGTAGAAAACCCATAAATTAGTTTTAAAATGAAGGAAGTTAATGCTGGAAGTGTGCACACAAAGGGGCTTTCCCCACCCTATTTGTCAATTTGTGACTTATTTTTGTTTATAGAACGGCATTCCGTTTCTTTTTTATTTCATTTTCCATGTCACTGCATAGAAACTAATTTCCCCTCTGATAACTTTCTATAAGTATAAGCTTTTATGCTGACTTTCTTCCTCTCAGAAGATGGAGTAAATTCTGGTTTGGGTATTTCACTATCGGTTGCAGTTGTGACATTGAGCCCTCGTGTAATACTCATTTCTAAAGTGTGTTTGTGTGTGGTTTTTTTTAAAAAATAAGAGTAGCATGGCTTCTTAAATAGCTTCTGTTTTACTGAGGTCTTCATCCTTTTAACCTCACTATTTAAAAGTGTCTAGGTTTCTTTTGAAATAGTACAATGAATCCCAGGTTCATGCCTGATATATGGTCTTTACCTTCAAAGTATGAACAAGACACACTCCAACATTTGACGAGAGGAAAAAATAGGCACACTTAATTGAAGAGACATCAATAGTTCTCAAACTTTTTACCTTAACAGAATCCTCAGTATGTCATCTGCTATGTAACCCTTATGCACTCAAGAGGTTTCTGGGACATATTTTAGGGAACATATCATGTTTAAAGCTTCAACTTGCCTAGTTTGAAAACTGTGACCTAGAACACACATTCTCCCACAGCTTAACTTTGCAAGTGTGCTTGTGTGTGTGTTGGGGGGGGGGGAGCTGTTTTTCAAGAAAGCTTCCTCACTGAGAAACCTCTGAGCAGCTTCTGCTGAATGTTAGGGTTCATCCCCAGAACATTTCAACTGTCAAGCATTCAAAGGGTTTGTGTGTGATTCCGTGACAACAGTTTATTACATAGCACCAACTTGGATTCTTTTTCTCGGCTGGAGTATGGAAAGCAGTGAGGCTGTCCACACAAGGGCAATGATGTGTACAGGGATTGCTGTTTCTGTATGTTTGGGCACCTTTGTTGTAAACAAAATTTGCCCTTCTTCCCTAATGGGGTATCCAAGAGCCTGTATAGAGTCCTTAAGTGGGTTCCCTATTGGTAGGAGAAAATAACAACAGAGGCCAACCAGAGAATATTGAGAAGCAAGGCAGCTAGTAAGCCTGATCTTTATTAAAGCTGTTGCAACAGGGTGCTCCCCTCACACACAGGACGAGGCAGGAGGACCCAAAACAAAGGTGTGCCTGCCCTTATATAGACATTTTAAATTCCCTGCTGTGGAGCTCAAGACCACCCCTCCATACATCATACATACATCACAGAAGGGGTGTAACCCAAGACCACCCCCACAAACATCATACCTACATCACAGAAAAGGTGGTCTACAACAGAAATTTGAATGTTGTTGTTTTTCCTGTCTGCCAGGTTATCTGATAATGCTTTATCTGATTGCCTTTCCTGGTAGTCTGGCCATTCCTTTGAAATGGTGATTTCCCAATTCCTGAGACAATGGGAAGGTTCCCTCTCCCTTCTTGCAGAGAAACATTTGGTCAGTTTGGGAGTCGAAATGGTTTCAGGACTGTATTCCTGTGCTGCTCCAGACATGTGGTTTATATATTTATGTACGTGTTTGCCTGGTACATTTATGAACATTTATTACATATCTAAGACCTTAAAATTCTTATATCACCTTCATACAAACATGAGCACTTTCAATTCCATGCCTCTGAAATCTATCTTAATGTTTCCCATCTACACCAGTGGGTGATGTTTGCTGCAGTGCCTTTACACTGTGTACTGTTATCCTCTCCCCTCAGAAATTCGCTGCCCACCAAATTTCCAGAAACCTGAGGTCTAGTTTGGGCATGCATGAAGATATTTGTTTATCTGTGTGCATGCAACTCCCCCCCCCAAAAAAAATTACGCACACATTTTTCCATCTATCAGATTTGCACCGAAGAGTTGTCAAATTAATAATATATAACAAATGTGTGTCACTTCAAGAAGTTAGGAAATCTAAAGTCATTGTAAGCATACACAAACATTTATCTACTTGTGCATGTGCATCTTTAAAAAGTATTATTATTATTATTATTATTATTATTATTGACATTCAAGGTTTTTTTGTATACCAGATTTGCGCAAAAGAACAGTCAAAGACAAAAAAGGTTTGTTGTTTGAAGCTAAATAAGGATTTGGAGTCGCTTGCATTTCCTTTCCCACCTTCTGTAGCTTTCAGTTATCTAATTATCGGTCCATTATCTAAACTGGGAATTGCTGGTGTAGAACACCTTGGTGCTAAGTGTTAGTAGCTCCTATAGATCCCCTCAGAAATCTAGAATGTTAGAAGACTGATATTCCTGCTCAGTTCCCATTTGCAGTGGCTCAACCTTATCCATATTGTTGGAGTGGGTTCAATGGATTGCTACTCTCCTCACAAATTAAAAATAAACTTTTACTTTTAAGTCTTTGTAAAATCCACTTTATAGAAATCCAAGTGCCATTTAAATTACACATTTCCAGCAATATATTGAAAATGTATAAAAATCCAAATGCCATTTAAATTGCACATCCCTCACTTTAATAACAGACATAACTGAATGAATGTATTTGGGATTTTATTTTGGAAATACCTTATGGAGTGAATACAGGCTTTGTATTTAGAATGCTTCTTGGTCTCTCTCTCTCCCCCCCCCCTCTCTCTCTCACACACACACCATTTGCAGTGTAGTTTAATGAAACAGTTTGTGTTTATTCAAGTTACTGCAAAAAGATGCATATTGCCCAACTCCGGCTGTAATAATGCAGCCAGCAGTAAGCTCTAATAATGTTTACTTGAGATCAGAGGGTGCTGATGTGCAGCCGAGTCTTATTTTTCATGCTTCAAATGCTGTAATTCTCTCTTTAACTGGTCTTCCCACTGGGCAAATTTAACGCCTTCAAACTCTACAAAACCATGCAGCTCATCTTCCCATTGGGAACGAGCCAAATCTACATATTTCTCCTTTATGGCAGTAAAGTTGCACAGCGATTTTCAAAATGTTATCACTCACATTTTTAAAAACTTTTCAGTGGCGTGTCTCCAGGCCCCGCTGATAGCATATACCAACAGCTCAGCCAAGGAGAACCTCTTAAGTATCCTCAGACTTAATAAGTAACGTTTGTTTGAGTACTCTCATCTGACACAGAGAGATAATTTATTGGGGGGTGAGGGAGAACCTGAAAGGACATGTGCACACACTCAGTATCTTTCTGTCTTGTCTGCAACTTCCTTCGCACGCCAGAACGAAAGTGATTTTTATATTATTTTGATTTAGCCCTTTGCCATTTCATTCCAAGTGGTCTGGTTTTCTATTTCCTACCATTCCAAAACACATCTACCAGGTTTGAGAACTTGAATGCAACTTTTAGCCCAGTTTAAATTTTTATGACCTTCTCAAGTTTTTAGAGGGAGAAGAGCTAGACAGTAGGGCAAAAATAAAACACTTTTGCTCTTCAAATGTTACTGCAGCACAGGTGCACAGTAGAGCCAGCTCAGCTTAAGCTTGTCTGATATATGTGCCCAACCTTTGGGATGAGAAGCAACTGAGAAACACAACACACCATTTGTATGTAGATGGCTTAGACGGTGGTTTAAATAAAATCATAAGAAACTGGATCAGACCAAAAGATACAAAAGCATCACAATAACATCTTTTTACAAACTACACTAGCCTTTCTACTTGATTTTTTTGTTTATTCTTTACTCAAGGAGGAAGTGTGAGATCTGAAAGAAAGGAAAACAGAGAGAGAGAGAGAGAGAGAGAGAGAGAGAGAGAGAGAGAAAGAAAGAAAGAAAGAAAGAAAGAAAGAAAGAAAGAAAGAAAGAAAACCAGTGAAATTCACAAGGATGCTACGACAGTGGTACCTTGGAAGTCGAATGAAATCCATTCTGGAAGTCTGTTCGACTTCCAAAACATTTGGAAACCAAGGCACAGCTTCTGATTGGCTGTAGGAAGAAGAGGAAGAAGAAGAGTTTGGATTTGATATCCCGCCTTTCACTCCCCTTCAGGAGTCTCAAAGCGGCTAACATTCTCCTTTCCCTTCCTCCCCCACAACAAACACTCTGTGGGGTGAGTGGGGCTGAGAGACTTCAAAGAAGTGTGACTGGCCCAAGGTCACCCAGCAGCTGCATGTGAAGGAGCGGAGACGCGAACCCGGTTCCCCAGATTACGAGACTACCGCTCTTAACCACTACACCACACTGGCTCTCACACTGGAAGCTCCTGCAGCCAATCAGAAGCCATGGAAGCTGCATCAGATGTTTGGGTTCCAAAGAATGTTCTCAAACTGGAGCACTCACATCCGGGGTTGCGGCGTTCAGGAGCCAAAACTTTAGACTCCCAAGGCATTCGTGAACCAAGGTACGACTGTAGCTTGTGGCCTTGGATCTGGCAGAGGCTTCTACAAATAGAAGTTGGCAGAGGCAATTTCAAAGTCTCCAACTGCCCCCAAAATGCAGAGAATATCCCGAAAATCTTTAAGCCATCATGGCTCCTCACTTTGTCATGCAGAGTCTTGAACCCCATCTTTGTTGAGCTACTCTAACTGGGAAAGCAGGGAGAAGAAAGAGTTGTCAAGTGAGGTTGCCTCCTCCTCCTCCTCCTCTGCCACCTCCTTTGTCACTGCTCCTGGGAAGAGGGAAGGGTCTTGTTCTGGGGCCTAGGGTGGGAGATAGATTGGCTGGCTAGCTGGCCAGTTGGTGGAGTAGCAACAGCAGCAGTCGTGGGAGGAGGAAGAAGGGAGAATGAGGCAACAGGGATGCCACTGCTGCAGCCGCCATCCCTGCTGTGGGAGTCTGGAACTCTCTGAGCTGGCAGGCCCCAGTTACCCATCTAGCTGGCCAAGCTGAATACAAACAAGGATAAAGTGAGCCAGGACAGGCCTGGAGGCTGGAGGAGACCCTGGGCAGGAGTAGGCCCTGGAGGTGGTGGGATGGTGGAGAATGGTGGGGAGCAGGAATTTGAGGTACATGGTGGCCAAGGGGGTTATGGGGGGGGGGTCAAAGGTGGGCACTGGCATTAGCTGGTCTTCGGTAGGGTTGTCTGTATCATGAAAAACTTTAATAAAAATGTTAAAGTGAAAAAAAATATCCTGGCAGTGATACTGATGTAGAATAAAAGGTAAAGGGACCCCTGACCATTAGGTCCAGTCGTGGCTGACTCTGGGGTTGCGGCGCTCATCTCGCTTTATTGGCCGAGGGAGCCAGTGTACAGCCTCCGGGTCATGTGCCCAGCATGACTAAGCCACTTTTGGCAAACCAGAGCAGCGCACAGAAATACAGTTTACCTTCCCACTGGAGTGGTACCTATTTATCTACTTGCACTTTGATGTGCTTTCAAACTGCTAGGTTGGCAGGAGCAGGAACCGAACAATGGGAGCTCACCCCATTGTGGGGATTCAAACCGCCAATCTTCTGATCAGCAAGTCCTAGGCTCTGTGGTTTAACCCATAGCACCACCCGCATCCCACACTGTTGTAGAATAGAATGTCTCTATTCTGAGGAATGTTGGAGAGTATGCATTTTTTACCATTTCCCTTTTTTCCTCCACAGTCCTGCGTCACTGCCCACATAGTTCCTAGTGGTCTCCCCCACCACCACTTGGGTAGATAAATATGTGGGGTTCATGGGGTTGCAAGGGGAAGGCAGGATGAAGGATGGCCTGAGAGTACCCCATTCCTTGAGCGGAATGTCTCTGGATACAACCCATTATACATCATGTTTTGTGAAAAATGCCTGAATAGTTCCCAGCTCCATATTGGAATATTTTAATACACCTTACCAGAAAGCACTCGCAATTTAAATTCCAATGCCATGTGTATCATACAAGGTCTTCTCTAGTTGTCGGGCTAGCAAAGATCCGTCAACCACATTTTTACGCTTTAGTTAGAGATGCTTAGGGAATTAAATCTTTCTGATTTCCAATGCAAACTGACCTAATCTGCAGTTCACCAAATAATATCTGAAACTGAATTTAGCTATCCACTGACTTCTGCACTTCCTGAATGTTCTGGTGCAGTTCTAGGCTAAAAATATATATCAAAAAACGTCAAAAAATGTTGAGAAAAATGTGTTTAGATATGTGTACACTGGAAAAATGTGTACATGTAAAATGTGTATATTGGAAAAATGTGTACATGTAAAATACATGTACAATATGTATTTAAGTACTGTTTAAATGTGAATGTTATTTTTTTAAAAAATATGACTGGGAGATTATTGTAGAAATAGGACAGCAGAGACATAGAAATGAATACATGCAAAAAATTGGACTGATTCATTTTAGTACACCCTAAAAAATAAATTATCCTCAATAACGAGTATTTCAGAGAATGAGAATGAATAGTTTCTTGGTGCTGATTTCTAGTGACCTGATTGGATATTCATTCCCCAATTCTTCATTTAGATTGTTCTGCATTGCATAGTGAAGAAGTGCTAGACTTTCAGAGCTTTATAAATAATCAATGCATGCCCATTTCAAATAGATTTTTAAAATATGTATTTAATAGAAGGTGCATATCTCAAAATGCATATTTAAATGTGAATTTTCATTCACATTTAAATACATATTTAAATGTGAATTTTCATTCACATTTTTTAATTCCCAGATTAAACTGGGGATTGATGGGACACATGCAAAAGTCACATGGACCAAATGTAAATGACTCAGCCATCCCTACTTTGCAAAGGAAACCATCAGTCTCATCGCTGAGAAACAGTCCTTTCAATTTAACAAATCCACTTCCTATCATATAACAGCAACACGATAAAGCCTGATGTTAGAAAAATAAATAAAATTAACTGAAGATATTGATGGTCTGCCATTATGGTCCCACAAAATACTTTTACTAAACTTGGTCAAAATCACAAAGTATTTATTTTGAATGGGAAAATGTATTCTTCTAACATATAATCCAAGAAAAAAATTGCCACCTTAATAATATTTCTTTTCCTTATAGTGGAAGCTTAAAAACAAACAGACCATAGCTGTAGATGAGATTCGTAGATAAGATTTAATTTTATTTAACAGTGAGTCCCCATTAGCATTTTATTGTCGCCAAGAGTTGCAATTTCTGCAAAACATTGCAACAGAGGGTAGCTAATTCCACAAGAATATTTGTTGAAGATGAACTCATTCTGAAAATTCACAAGAGGCATAATTTCTGATTTGCTCCAATTTATCCATAAACCAGAAAAAAATGAGAATCTATCTACTTGAAACACTTTGGGGATAGATGCAGTTGGGCAACATAATAAAATTTCATACCCACAAAGTTGGATTTTATATGCTTCCCCTTTAACCTTGATCCTTTTAATTTGTCCACCTGCTATTTTATTTTACAAGCTAAAGGTTCTAACACTGTATTAAACAAGAAAGGCAGAGAGAGATTGAGATTGAAAGAGAAAGAGAATGCCAACCTTGCTGGGCAATTGACAGTCTAAGATAGTATGTCAATAATACACAAGATACCATTTTTTGCAGTGATTTTGTCCATTTAACAAAGAAAACTGGACATTTTCAAATGGAGACTTTATACCAGGCTTCCTCAACCTTGGCCCTCCAGATGTTTTGAAACTACAATTCCCATCATCCCTGACCACTGGTCCTGCTAGCTAGGGATCATGGGAGTTGTAGGCCAAAAGCATCTGGAGGGCAGAGGTTGAAGAAGCCTGCCTTATACCCTGCCTCCATAGGAGCCAACTCCTAGGGGCTGAGGTCCCTTTGCCTCCTCTAATGAAATATCTGAGGGGGCTGCCCCCTCCCAAAAAACCGAGGGGCAATGGCATTAAAATGGTGTGTGCGCTGTTGGGATACTGCCAGGGAGACAAAGTCCATAATGACTCCACGTCGTCTTCGGACGTCCATTGATCTCCCGTAGACACGCAGTATCAGCAATTAGCGACATGAGCTCCAGAAATAGCTTGCCACATTCCAGAACCGATGCACGCTCTATTAGCAGATAATGCACACAGCGAAAGATGCACTCAGGAGAGCATTATTTACAAGTTTATTTCTGCGTTGATCAGAACAAAGAAAAACACGACTGCCTGCTTCAGTGTTCTGGCAGCGAGAGAGAGAAACGAAAACAAAGACACAACAGAAACATCCTGTGAAACAGGAAATGCGCAGGCTGTGACACAAACATCCTGCTCCCTTTTAAGGTGGAACGGAAATATCCTAACATGCGCACCATATCATCTGATTAATTATGTGGGACGGGGCTTACCTGCCCCCCAATATTTTATTCAGGCTGGCACCCCTGCCTGCGTATGTCCCCGGTTCCAACCAGCCTTGAACAAACAAGACTTCCAGTACTGCTTGAGACTCACTGGGTGGGCAGTTGGTTTCAGGTAGGGGAACAAACATGCAATATTTTTTTTCTTAACCAGCTACCTTCTCTTAGTGCTAAGCGACTCAAGTTTAGGGTTGGTTGAGGAGTTCAAAATTCTTAGTAGCATATTTAGTTGTAGGGAAGAAATGGAACGAATGTGGATGAACCCCAGGCACAGAGTTATAATAATAAAAATTGTATAAATTAAAGAAAACCAGGGAATATATGGCATTATAAAGGTAAAAACAAAATAACAGTTCAAAATGATATAGCACGACCAAAGAACAATGTGAGATTCATGCACACTTGGGTTATGGTGTTGACCTGGAAGGTCCTCACACACTTGGTTTGAAAAGCCCTTTGTTTACCTCTCACCTCCCATTCTGAAGATGGATGCCATTGGACGTTGGATGATTCCAGATTGCTGCTATTCTCAAATGGGACTCAAGCATATACTGAAAAATTCAACTTGTGCAATCATCGTCAATTAGGAGGTCTTCTGCAACAAACCCGCTTCCCCGAAATAGGGAGACTTTTTGCGATATGGAAAGTGATGGGAAAAGACATGAGGAAGGGCAGGGTAACACTTGTGGCGGGAGCTCCCGCTGCACTCCGGAGGCTTCAAGTTCCTTTTGCTGAAGCCGGGAGAACAAGACTCTACTGGCTTCAGCAGAGAGGGAGAGCTGCACAGCGCCCCTTCAGCCAAGCGGGAGGAGAAATGGAAGGGGCTCCATTTCTCCTGCTGCTTTGCTGAAGGGGCGCTGAGCAGAGAGGGAGAGATTTTTTTCTTCTTGTTCTCCCCCTCTAAAACAAGGTGCGTCCTATGGTCGGGTGCGTCCTATAGAGCGAAAAATACAGTAATCCCTGCACAAACAAGTCAGCTGTCAGCTGCAGAGGTACTGCAATGGCATCTTGTACTGCATTGCGACCTGTGTGTGTGTGTTACTTTAACTCACAAAAAAATTAAAAAATTGAGCTGTCCAATTAGTACCATTGCTACCTCCTCTCCAAGACACAATCATGGTAGGAGACAGGATAAGAAACATAACAATCAATGTTAATGGCTACTGTCATCACCTCAATTAACCAGAGTTCAAAGGAATACACATTTCAGCAACACAACAGATCTGACGTCTAAATGGGTGGCACTATTAGAACGGTCCAATGAGCTGCTATTCGGTTCGTTATTTTTTCATGATGGAAGAAATTTGTACCTCTAAATATCACTAACACTTGAATGAAACCGGATTGGATCTCATAGCTCACAAACAACCAGAAACAAGTGAATAGGCTCAGCTTGAGTGCAAGCTTGTTTATTGCAAAAATCTTCCCCATCCCTTCCGCTAAGCTATTATACTTGCAGCAAACTGCAGAAATCTAGATTGCTAAAAGGCATCAGGCAATGGGACCTTCATTTGGACATCATTGCTCTTAGTGACTGCAAAAAACACCACATCATGGTTGCGATAGATAGACAGCAAGTCGTAAAAGTGTACAGATTGTAATTTGGTCCCGAATCAAGATTTTTGGGGAAAGAAAGGTTCGTCCATCCCAATCACCCCTGCCAACATGTTGTTGAAAGTGCATGTTAAAGGATTTTAAAGCTGTCAGGAGTTTTAGTAATTGGAATTTCAATCTGCCTTGTAGAATCACCAGCGATGAGTTTTCTTACAGAAATGAGCTAGAATCCTTGGCTCATTTCCTATGATGATATCATTGTCTAGACTCTCTGCACATGCATACTCGATGCATTAAAATAGAAGTTTATGTTATCCACAGATTTCCCCACTGTCATATTCCATTGTAAAATATGCTGGATGTTTAGGGGTGTGGGGGACCTTGGAGTTTCAAATTTCAGCGGTGCCCCATGCAACACCAAAATTTGGCACCCCCCGCCTCTCACCTTCCATTCTACAACACAGCGCCCCCCGTGGTGCCTCCAAGGCTGCACATCCAGTGTGTTCAAACCGCTTGCGCTCCCCTAAATCTGCCTCTGGGTTAAGCCACATAGAAAGGACAGCATCTACTAATGGTTAAAATTAGATATGCAACTGTTCCCTGCCTCTCTCTTTTTGCCACCTGTTTGGTCATCTCCAAACATCAAACTGCTTTTGGCGCTCATATGTATCTGCACACATATGCACATTTGCAAATTAAAATATTTTCATTTAACACACAGTGACTGCTGCACAATTCTCTGCAGTTCCTTCTTTCCCAAGGTTCTAGAACTTCCCGGGCTTTACAATTAATTACCTGAAATGTGAGGGCAGTGGAGGTGGTGTTAGCTTTGGCTCAAAGCAGCTTTGTGTTCAGTACTTTAACAAAAAGGCAAACAGAGATTTAAGAGAATATGCTAGATTGCAGCACAGTTGCCTGCGGGATAGGCTCAGTGGTTTAGAACAAGCTCTTAATGCAAAAGGTCTCATGGGTCCAATCCTTAGAAACTCTGGTTTAAAAGAATAGGTAGCAAGTGATGGGAACAACCTTTGCCAGAGAGGCTAGTTGGAGTTGATATTATTATTATTATTATTATTATTATTATTATTATTATCCCACCCATCTGATTGGGTTGCCCAGCCACTCTGGGTGGCTTCCAACAAATTAAAACATCAAACAATAAAAGCTTCCCTATATAGGACTGCCTTCAGATGTCTTCTAAAAGTCAGATATTTGTTTATTTCCTTGACATCTGATGGTGAAGGGGGAAGGAATGGGTTTCTGTGCAGTCAGTCTGAAATGGGACTCATTTTTCCTCCTCCAAGGGAGCATTTCTAAGTCTAATAAGGCTACAATGGGAGGGCATTCCACAGGGCAGGCACCACTACTGAGAAGGTCCTCTGCCTGGCTCCCTGTAACCTCACTTCTTGCAGTGAGGGAACTGCCAGAAGGCCCTCGGAACTGGATCTCGGTGTCCAGACTGAACAATGGGGGTGGAGACATTGAGCTAGATGGACAAATAATCCAACCTGGTATTAGACATCATCCTGTGTCCTTAACTTATGAATCAGTTTAGAACTCTTGAGAAACGACATTGGCTTTAACTGTTTGTAAATTGCTGAGCTATACAGTGGTACCTCGGGTTAAGAACTTAATTCGTTCTGGAGGTCTGTTCTTAACCTGAAACTGTTCTTAACCTGAAGCACCAGTTCAGCTAATGGGGCCTCCCGCTGCCGCTGCAGTGCTGCTGCACAATTTCTGTTCTCATCCTGAAGCAAAGTTCTTAACCCGAGGTACTATTTCTGGGTTAGCAGAGTCTGTAACCTGAAGCGTATGTAACCTGAAGCGTATGTAACCCGAGGTATCTGTAACCCGAGGTACCACTGTATCTGAATCCAGCTGAGGGGAATTGGCCCACTGCAACTAAAACACGGTGGTCAGGATTTGAGAACTGTGAGGGTGGGTGGAAGGATTGTTGCAGAAATGACCAAAGGGCCATCTAATAGAGGAGTCTTGTAAGTCTCTAAACTATGAACAGCATTGTGTATTACCATAACCTTGAATGATACCATTCTTCTTTGAGACATATAAAACAAAGATTTATGTAAAGTGATACAATGGAGTTCATTTTCAGGAGGAGACAGATACGTTATTTTGCTGAGCCCCAGTGCAAAGAAATGCATCAAATGGCTATGTTGTGGGTGGGAAAATGTTTAATTTTTGAGGGAGTAAAACACATGGAAACGCTCTCCCAGACTAGCTCTAGATGTGGCCTTTTTCTAATGGTTAGGGGCTGGTGGAAAAGTGAAGAACTATACTCATGATTGATGGCTTTATGAAACAAGCCACAAGCCCATGTTTGGATGTCATGTTAAGCCAGGGCTAGTTAATGTAATGCTCTCAAGATGTTTTAGACTCCAACTCCTATCTGTCCCAGTCTTATCAGGGATGATGAGAGTTGTAGTCTACAGCATCTGGAGGGCACCCTGTTGACCAAGCTACAGTGGTACCTCAGGTTACAGACGCTTCAAGTTACAGACGCTTCAGGTTACAGACTCCGCTAACCCAGAAATAGTACCTCGGGTTAAGAACTTTGCTTCAGGATGAGAACAGAAATTGTGCTCCAGCGGCGCAGTGGCAACGGGAGGCCCCATTAGCTAAAGTGGTGCTTCAGGTTAAGAAGAGTTTCAGGTTAAGAACGGACCTCCGGAATGAACTAAGTTCTTAACCAGAGGTACCACTGTATCTGCATTAAATGGAAGGGTGAATATACCAGTACACTGCTCATGTAGAGTATGGCTTGCATAGTTTATGGCTTAGTGTTGTGTCTACTGTGATTGGCACAAATCCTCCAAGGACTTAGGCAGAGGTCTTTTCCAGCCCTTTAACACAATATCAATTTTAACTGGGAATGCTGGTGATTGAACCGCAAAACACAAGCTATATCACCAGGCAATGGATCTTCCTTTTGTTTCATACTATTTTATTTTCCCTTTGTTTCATACTGAATATATTATGTTAGCTTGCAAAGCAATTTTTTTTTTTTTTGCAAGATCACTTATTTAACTGGAATTCTGTAGCTCAGTTCCTATGGGAATATGTTGCTAAAAGTTTAAAATGTAAATAAATGCTTGTGTTAAGAAAACTAACATTAAGAGCTGAGCTTTGCAAAACCAGTGCCCTTACCTCAGACAGCAATGACAACAGAAAGCTCTCGCTATCTGATTTGTGAGTGCAAATACAAAATGTATCAAAAAGCAGGTAATAAGACACCTACAGTCTATCATTTGTTCCATTTTACCTGCATAATTGAAGCTCATTTCCAAAGCTGCCCCTGTATGTTACAGAGCTAATGAAAGTAATTTAGATATCTAGGTTCCACTGTAATGCGTTTTGCCTATTTTTCTTAAAGCTTTCTGGCTGTCTTTAAATGGCTTCTAAATAATATAGTGTTATCTTGGGCTGATTGGATGTACTCTGGTAAAAACTAAACTATTATATTTCACATTGTATTTTTATAAGAGCTAAAAGGCTGCTTGAAACATGATTTCTTACCAGGGCATCATAATGGATATCCATACAGGTAAACTCTATGATACCTTCAATGGCAGCATGCCTATATTCTCATCAAAGCCATTTACAAAGGGTAGGTATTTGGGTGGTTAACAACTACAAGGGAAGGGCTCATATTACTGAAACAGGGATGGTCCTCATCTGTATTCTCTTCTCAGAGGTGGTTCCCTAGACAATGGTAAGTGGCAGAGAGATGCTTTGCATGCAAAGGTCCAGGTAGGGCTGGGATAGATATCCTATCTGAAACTTTGAAGAGCCACTGACAGTCAGTGTAGATCATGGATGGAGAACCTTCGGCCCACCCAATGTTACTGGGCTACAACTCCCATCATCTGTGCTTATTGGCTATGATGACTGGGATTGATGGGAGCTGGAGTCTAACAACATCTGGAGGGCCAATGGTTCCCTACTCCTGGTGTCCCATTAGATGGACCAACGACTTGGTACAAGGCTGTTTCCTATGATTTTTATATGCCTGGACATATCTGTACCTCTCAGAACCTTTGACAGGAACCCACTCCTTATGAGGGAGATGGTGGGCCACTTCTTTATTAAAATTTGCTAGAGTTGCCAAGATCCAAATGAATTGCTTCTGGCCCATGGGTTCCAGCCCTCTGCTTGGTTATCAAGTGGATAGAATCATAGAACGGTAGAGTTGGAGAGGACCACAAGGGTTATCTGGTGCAACCTTCTACAATGCAGGAATCTTTTGCCCACAATTCTCTAAAGACGTTTGAATGAGAGCTGCATGAAGGTTTGTTTGCACATGCAGGGAAGTACTGTGGAAGGAGAACATGGAACCTTCTTGAATGCAGGAGAACCTTCTGGTGGATGGGGCATTATATTAAAAAACAGCAACAACAAACCCATTATGAGATGGTTCATACATAATAAAATGAATTGAAATGTTAATCAAATGCACAATGTTGCTAAATTTTTGTCCTAATGGTTTAACATATTAAATGCTCTCAGTTGCAGTCTGGATCCACTGAAATCACTGGACGTTCTGTTATGCAACTGGAGCAAAGTTGCTTCTATTTGTTTATGAAAGCAGTATGGTAGCAAAAGATGATTCACATCTCAGCTATATCTTACCATATTGTCATCCTACAACAGACCTTCAACCCCTTTCCATTTCACGTCTCCATGAATGTTTCCAACATCTCCTTCAAAATATGAACGTCCTGCTGGAAGAGATAACGTTTCAAAGCCTTTCCTCGCATGACTCTGCCCAAAAAGATGCAGCACCCCATGAAACCAAAATGGCTGAAATTCTGTATTTGATCAAGGTTGGAGACAAAGATTTTCACTCAGTGTTACCTTTTATTCACCCCCCCCCCTTAAATCTAGCAGTTTACAAGGGAGGCAGAAAAGTGTCTAAAACACAAAACGTGAATGAGGTGGAACAGAAGCCCTAATTTTCCCATGGTGATTACTGTTAGAAAAACGTGTGGGCAGAGGAAAGGGGGGGGGGACCCACACACTTAATGTCTTTAAGAATGGGATCATTTCTCCTGTAGTCCACTCCTCCTATCCATCCAATGTTCACCAGTCTGCTAGAAAGAGGCAAAAGCTGTCATTATAAACAGTGCAGCTAGTGGTTTTAATATATCACAACTATAAGGCTGAAGGCATAATTGCTACTTTTCATGTTCCTCATACAGTGAATAGTATTTAGCCTTTGACCCATTGCTGTTTTCGAGCATCAAATCACCCACCTGCCTAGACTATGCCTAGTTAATATTACTATGTGCCTAAAATGCTACCAAAAGGAACTTCTTTTGTTGTACAAACTCTGATGAACTTATGCGCCAAGGCAGTATAGCGAGGAGATAAAGTATCATGCATTTCTGTTGCTTCAAACTCAAAAGAGGGCATTTATATTGTACTCCATTATACTGGGCAGTTAGTGCAAATGTAAACAAAATTCTCCCGTATCTCCACTTACATGGTCAAGACTCTATTTACAGTTCTTTGGGACAGCATTAGTTCTGCTGTTAACTGATTTATGAAGATAATTTGATAACAACGTCCCCAAATCAATGCCTTTATTATGTGCACAGAATGATGACAGAACTGTGATAAATAACCTCATGGCTGATTTGAAATGAAACTTTTCTTGTTGGGGGAAATTGAATCCAAACTGAAATATAATTTTGGTTTAGGGCTAAACCCAGATGGCAGACCATTTTTCTTTAATACTTTCAACAGTGGCGAAAAACCCTCCCGCCCTTGATGGCATTAGCATGTGGCAAAAATCTGATTGGTGACATAGTGTAATCCAATTCAAGTGTGGTTTCTGATTGGCTGAGTTCATCCAAGTGACTGTTAGAAAGCTAAGCAAGAGAAGGAAACAGTATGCAAGGACAGGGGTGGGTGGTGGAGTCAGATATTCCCATGTACTGAAGAATGCATGATGGAGCAAACAGGCTAACTCTAACTAACAAGCCCGCTGCTAACAAGCCCGGTGCTCTTGTAATGCTGATATATTTGTGTATATCTCCTCCATGTGAAAGAGGAGATGTTGATTAGGCAACGGTCCCTCCTCACATTCAGAAGTACACATGTACATTGGTATGTAAGGAGCTCCTTCACATGCTAGGCAAATACAGGGAGGAAGAACTTGTGTCACCACAGGGGGCATCAGTGAAAGGGCTAGCTTGCATCATGTGTTCTTTTAATAGATCGCGTGAGTCATCTGAACACCTCCATATGCCACAACGTGATTTTTAACAGGCAAGCATCAACACAAAAGGCATTTCTCTTTGAAAACGTTGGCAGCATTAAGATAAATTCAGCAGTGTAAATAAGTTTTGATGGATGTAATAATGGAATACTGAATAGTTTAGTTTATACAAAACATGCAGGGATTTGTGTTATGCAAAATGAGCCATGGAAAGCGAAGAAAGGAAGTCATTTTAAGGTTGTTTAAATAAATATTTTAAATCATAAAACAGAAAATTTAATAAAAAGGATATATATATATATATATATATATATATATATACACACACACATACATACAAACAGTGGTACCTCAGGTTAAGTACTTAGTTCGTGCTGGAGGTCCATTCTTAACCTGAAACTGTTCTTAACCTGAAGCACCACTTTAGCTAATGGGGCCTCCCGCTGCTGCCACCACGCCGCCGGAGCACGATTTCTGTTCTCATCCTGAAGCAAAGTTCTTAACCCGAGGTACTATTTCTGGGTTAGCAGAGTCTGTAACCTGAAGCGTATTTAACCTGAAGCGTAGGTAACCTGAGGTACCACTGTATATAAAACAAACACAAAAGGCATTTCTCTGTCAAAACCTGCAAAAGCTATGGCCAGAGATGTGCAATGATGCTTCTGTTATACTAGCTTCCATACAGTATAATAACATGGCAAAGGAAAGTTACAATTAATTTAAGCCCAGCCCTGTAGTTGGGCATATGAAACATCTGTCCTGAACCAGACTTGGGCATTGCTGAACCACCTGTCTGAGTATAGTTTGATGGGGAAGATGAGCGAGGACAAGCAAGAGAAGATTATGCAGCAGTGCTATCAGTCACCCTTCACCCTTCCTTTCCTTTCCTTTGATTGCACCTCTGTCACCACCAGCCTTGAGCTTCAGCCAGCTGCTTCATCACCTTCACAGGGTGAATGATGGAAGCACTTGACAGCGGCTCACAAACTTCCCAGCTACTTCTGAAAAGAGAAAGCATGGCAAGCTGAGGCAGCTGAGAGGAAGTTTCCTCTCTTGACTGGGACCAGCTATCAGCTTTAAGCACAGAGAAGAGCCTGCATAGGCAAGTAGCCTAAGTTTTGTAACAGCTTCTATTCATGTAAAATTCATGTAGCCCTCCAGACATTGTTGGACTATAACTCCCATCATCCTGGTTGTGGGTGATGGGAATTAGAGTCCAACAACCTCTGGAGAGCCAGTGTGGTGTAGTGGTTAAGAGTGGTAGACTCGTAATCTGGTGAACCGGGTTCGCGTCTCCGCTCCTCCACATGCAGCTGCTGGGTGACCTTGGGCCAGTCACACTTCTCTGAAGTCTCTCAGCCCCACTCACCTCACAGAGTGTTTGTTGTGGGGGAGGAAGGGAAAGGAGAATGTTAGCCGCTTTGAGACTCCTTCGGGTAGTGATAAAGTGGGATATCAAATCCAAACACCTCTTCTTCTTCTTCTTCTTCTTCTTCTTCTTCTTCTTCTTCTTCTTCTTCTTCTTCTGGAGGTCCACAGGTTCCCCCATTCCGTAGGTTGAAGGCAAGGACCATACAGAATGGGGAAAGAAAGAACAGAAGCAGTTGCTCTATGTAGCTAGTTTTCACTGAAGAAGCGTAGCAAACCAGATTTCTAATTTTGGTCACTTCCAACATGTTGCTACTTTATGGGTAGGACTGAGTTGCATACCAGTGAGTTCCAAAAAGAAAACAAAAATACAGATCTTTTGCAGTAAGGTAAGTGGTGGAAAAATGTGCCAAAAAGTGTGGGATAATGAGTACTTGATGTGATGCTGTATACCCTCCTTGCAAATACATCATAATGGATGCTTGTTAAAAAGTAAGGTAAAGGTAAATGGACCCCTGGCCATTAGGTCCAGTCGCGGATGACTCTGGGATTGCAGTGCTCATCTCGCTTTACTGGCCGAGGGAGCCGGCGTACAGCTTCTGGGTCATGGGACCAGCATGACTAATCTGCTTCTGGCGAACCAGAGCAGCACACAGAAACGCCGTTTAGCTTCCCGCCAGAGTGGTACCTATTTATCTACTTGCACTTTGACGTGCTTTCGAACTGCTAGGTTGGCAGGAGCAGGGACCGAGCAACAGGAGCTCACCCTGTTGCGGGGATTCGAACCACCAACCTTCTGATCGGCAAGTCCTAGGCTCTGTGGTTTAGACCACAGCGCCCCCCCCCGCATCCCTTTGTTAAAAAGTAGACGCCATATAACTTCCCCCCAAACCTCATGCAAATAAATCAGGATGAATGCTCAGCTAACAGGTCATCTGGAAGTGACCTCAGAATTTTTGAATCTAGCACAACTGCAGGCTACCCACTGCAGTCATAGACAGGGAGATAATATTAGGTCTATCTCGGGGACACCATGTTAGGTTGTGTCTGCCTGTGTATACCTGTGGCAAATGCAACCCATCAACCATGTATGAGAGTCCTTCGTGACTTTGCAAATTGGTCGTGTGCATGGATAATCGAGATTGGAGGCAAGGGCCGAAGTCGCTTCCATGTTAACAGTTTTTGTAGCAACCCTGCTAGATTCCAAAAATCTCACTGACATATAGCCAACATGTGGCTTGAAGAGCTGGGTTCAAATGGCAATAGCTCTGGCTTTCGCATTTGTCAGGTCTACAGTAAGTCTGCACAGCTTCAGCAATATGTCTTCAACACAACTTCAGCACAAATCTTGGAGACCTTTCAGGTAGGAGCAGGGCTTTGTTTGAAAACTGTTGGCACAGATCTTCTCCACCTTTACCAGCCTACCATCCTTTCTCTCTCTCTCTCTCTCTCTCTCTCTCTCTCTCTCTCTCTCTCTCTCTCCCTCCCTCCCCCCCCCCCACGCTTTTTCTCCTTTCTCTAGGAAGGCAGCCAAACAACTTGGTCAGAGGTACACACAACAGCAAGGACTGTTGGGAAAGTTTGTCCCAAGTCTCCAGAGGCCCATTACAGGATCCCCAAAAATCCTGTTTTGCTGCCTGCCTGGGATTGCAAAGCCAATGTGGTTGTCAAGAACCTTGACAATGATTACTGGGCTACATTTGATTCACAGGGTCAGTAGTGTAGCTTTTGAAAGCCTTCGTGTCTTTTTTGTCATATTTTCTGGATGTGTAGGGTCAAGCAACAGTGGGTTTTAAAGAGCAGAGATTACCAGTAAATCAGAAAATATATCATAGGGGTTTTCCATTCACTTTACTGGCCCCTTTAATTGTGTGTTAATTTATTATTTGCAGAAAGCGTCTCTTTTATCATGGGGGCCTTCTATAAAATGTCCATAATTTGGAGGGAGAAGAAGAAGAACAAAAACCCATCTCTCATAAAAAAGGTCTTTTTCTCTGTTAGCAAACATAAAGCATGTCATCATTTTCAATTAAAGAACTCGCGAAGTCTTTGAAAAGAGGACTTGTTTGCTTAAAATATGTGAAGGTCACATTTGCCCAGTAATAGTGAATGAGGAGGAGTCATTTATTATTTTTAAGCAGGTTGTCATTTAGCTATTATGAAGATGAATAACATTTGTTATTGCCTAATAATCCTCCTGTTGATTATGCAGGAAAAGACACTAGCAGACACTCTTATGTGCCTCCTTTGCTTTTGATATTATTAATGGATTTTGATTTAAATTTTGTAAACACTAAATTATGAGCCTTGTTCTCTGGATGAAGTGACTGGCAAGAATGATGCTCAGCCCAGCTCTGCTGTGCTCTGCACTTTGCCTCAGATATGTTGCTTTTCTGTGTGTTTGCACAACACAGCAAAAACAAAGTTCTTTTTTTAAATATCAAACAGATTGTCAATGGCTCATATGCCGCTCTATTAAGGTTAGTTTTTTGACACCTGCCTTCCTAAGGAGAGTTAATAAAGCTATAAGTTACCTGCGCAGCTTTCATTTGGAGTCGAGCCTAATTACCTGGATCTTCTCCACGTTTTTTGGAAACTCCGAGTTCCGCTTCCAAAGCAGATGGAGTCGCTCAGGAATGACTTCATTTGTATTAATTTGTTAGACTGTCTTCTGTTATTCATCTCACTGCTTTCAGAGTCCAGCAATTTGGGAAGGGGCTGGGCTGGGAGTAATCCTCCACACACTTGACAAGTGAAACTTCGTCATGATGAAGTAAGAAGAAGTCAATTAAGTGCTGAGTGGTTTAAGACAGGCATTGTTGCTATTAGGGATGGGAGAATCTGTTGATATTCCTTTTTCTCAGTTTCTCATTTTTCCATCCTTAAGTTCAATTCTCCATATTTCCACATCAGTTTGTATTTTTTTTTTTTGGGGGGGGGGGGGAGAGTCCTTATGAAAATCCAGCAATATCTTAGTGTGAATTTCTCCTAATGCACACACCTTAGGTGTGCAATTTTGCCTAAAGATACACTTTTTGCAAAGCAGTTTTCCCAACATACAATGCATTTTCTGTATGCTATTTCATTCATGGTTGCATTTCTTCTCACATGTCACTCCTGTATATTCATTTTTTTGTACACAATTCTTTGGCTAGAGAGCCACATTGCAAAATTTGAGATGTGCAAATTTCAACAGTTATGGCCCAGGAGGCCAGCTCCTGGAGAACTGACTCCAAGGTGTGGCCTGGAAGCAAGACTTCCATTTCTCCTCTGTAGAGGCTCCAATCAAGACTAAAACCTAATGATCAATATTTTCTCCTCATAGGGGGTCCATACCTAAGCAAAAGAATATTAGGCATACAGAATGGAACTAATGCAAGCTAAATGTTTGCTTGTGTCAGTGTGATTATTTGTGAGAATCTGTGTCTCTGAGTGAATGGGTGTGTATGTGTGTGAAAATGGGATGTATTCATGTTTGTATGCTGTGGCCACACCCACTTCCCCTCAGGTAGGGTTGCCATATGTCCAGATTTCCCCAGAATTTCTGAAATACGGTGCTTTGTCTTGGATCTTTGTCAATAGAAACATCATTTGGCGTATTTGTAAAAAAAGAAAGAAAGAAAAGTCACAATTTGGGGGTTTCCTTTAAATAGCTCAACAGCTGTTGGGACATCCTGGTTTTTACTTTTTGAAATATGTCAACCCTACCTGAGAAAATGTGGCCTTTGGATTGGGGCTGCCTCTGAAGACAGTTCGGAAACTTCAGCAAGTGCAGAATTCAGCAGCCAGGTTGCTCACTGGAGCAAGATGCTTTGAGCATATTACACCATCCTGGTCTGACTGTACTAGCTACCAATTAGTTTCCGGGTCCAAGTCAAAGTGCTGGTTTTGACCCATAAAGCCTTAAATGGCTCAGGACCACAATACCTCAAGGACCGCCTCTTCCCATATGAACCTACCCGGTCCCTTAGATCATCCATATGAACCTACCCGGTCCCTTAGATCATCTTCTGTAGCCCTCCTTCATGTGCCTCCTCCTCCAGAGATCCAGAGGGTGGCAATACAAGAACAGGCCTTCTCTGCAGTGGCTCCCCGCCTGTGGAATGCTCTCCCCAGGGAAGTTCACCTGGTGCCGTCATTATACACCTTTAGGTGCCAGGCCAAAACGTTCCTCTTTAACCATGCCTTTGGCTGATTTTATTGACACTCAACACCCTTTTAGAATGTGGCTTTTTTGGGATGGTGGTTAATGGGTTACTGGTTTTGGTTTGATTTTATATGTTGTGGTCTTGTTGTGAACCGCCCTGAGACCTCCAGGTACAGGGCGGTGTATAAGTTGAATGAATGAATGAATGAAATTATGATATAAAGACATAGAAGCACTCCCACCAGTCACTCTTGTGTCTAAAAGTAGCTGTGATATTTTATTTGAATAACACTATTCACAACTACCATAAAGAAGGCTGATCACCGAAGAATTGATGCTTTCGAATTATGGTGCTGGAGGAGACTCTTGAGAGTCCCATGGACTGCAAGAAGATCAAACCTATCCATTCTGAAGGAAATCAGCCCTGAGTGCTCACAGGAAGGACAAATCCTGAAGCTGAGGCTCCAATACTTTGGCCACCTCATGAGAAGAGAAGACTCCCTGGAAAAGACCCTGATGTTGGGAAAGATTGAGGGCACAAGGAGAAGGGGACGACAGAGGACGAGATGGTTGGACAGTGTTCTCGAAGCTACCAGCATGAGTTTGACCTAACAGCGGGAGGCAGTGGAAGACAGGAGTGCCTGGCGTGCTCTGGTCCATGGGGTCACGAAGAGTCGGACATGACTAAACGACTAAACAAAACAAAACAAATGCACAACTTGTTCTGGGATGATGTATGTGAGCTCTGAAATTGCCCCCAGAGCTCATGGTTCCAGTCTCCAAGCCTGTAAGTCATTCAGACTAGCTGTCCAAACCAGGTGGTCTGGGAAGCGGGCTGCAAACTTTGAATCTCCTAGCCCACAGAATCTGCAAATGCATTCCTTTTGCATGTATTGATCAGCTCACTCCACTGAAATGAATGGAATCACATCTCAAATGCCCATGGGAAAGCATGGTGTGCTGTAAGGCACATACGGTATTCTGCATCAGGATGAAGAGGTTTCCATTTGTTGGGCATGGGAGGTAGAACAGAAGATTGCAGTCTGTGTCTTGAAATATTAACAAAAGCAACAATGTTGTTTAAAAGTATATTATTATTTTAGTGTATTTTTCATCTTTGTTGGAAGCCGCCCAGAGTGGCTGGGGAAACCCAGCCAGATGGGCAGGGTACAAATAATAAATTATATTACTATTACTATTATTATAATTATAATTATAATTATAATTATAATTATTATTATTATTATTATTATTATTATTATTATTATTATTATTAAGACACATGTTCTGAGAGGCTATGGGCAAGTTATCTACCCCACATATAGTTCTACAAGACTAAAACCACCACTCTGATGTTGTTGAAGGACTGGGGTTTTAGGCTAAAATTTAGCAGCTTGAAGATCCATTGATGTGTGAGAGACTGGAGGATATTTCTACTGAAATCTATGGCTTACTAAAGTCCCTTGTTTTGTTGAATGTGGTCTGTAATAAGTACACACAATCCACACCATGTTGCATTTTTCTCAGAATTTTACATCAAGTCTGATCTCCCAAACATTTTGGATGCTCCTCAAAGCCACTTCCATCAATAAGGCGGTACTTTATATTACAGCCCAGAATATGTGTAGACTGCAGCTCTCTGCGTGGGAGCCTAATTTTCATAGCAGCGAAACTCTACGATCGTCTGCCAAGAAATAAAAAATAAAATAAAAAGTCACAATACCAAAGAATAAAGTTTTGCTGTTGCATGCTCAATTTGCTTCCTATTTATGCAGTGTAGGTGAAAATCTTTGAAAGTATAGCCCTTAAAGCTATAATTTTGAGTGGGTACTAATCACAATCACTACAAATGCTGACAAGTTTCCATGTCTGCATTTTTGGACATTTACTGTTCTTCTCATTAAAATATTCAGAACAAAAAATGAAAAATGAAAATGAAAGGCTTCATCATTAATGTTTTATGCAGCAAAAAAACTAAACAAAAAACCCCCACCACCTTTTAGTTTTCTGATCACAGAACACAGGTAAAAGTTCTCTGTGTGAAGACTTCTCAGTTAATGAAATTCACTTAAATTCATATTGAGATAGATGGGTGTTATCCACAGAGGATACACTTAGCTATCAGACACAGTCTGTCCTGGCTTTTTGACAACTCTGAGAAGACCTGCTCATCACAGCAATCATAGATCACATTTTTAGGTTTACACATATTGCAAGAAGAACCCTGGTGGATCACACCAAAAGGTCCATCTCACCAACACTGCTCCTCAACATCTAAAATTAATCTGTATAAGACAGAAAGACTGCGGGCTGGAAATAAGATAATCTGGATGGATTTGTCCACTGTGCAAAGGTAAGAGACACACCCGTTGCTCCACCCATTTTTCTGTATTTGGCCCCACCCACTTTTTGCCTCTCACCTTGCTTATCATTTGCTTGTGGCCCACAGAAGGTTGCCCATGAGGGAATGCTACCCTCAGGCTAGAAAAGGGGAACCCACCCCAGGTTTAAACTCAATTCAATTAAAAATACAGTCATACCTCGGGTTACAAACACTGCGAGTTGCATGTTTTCAGGTTGCAGACTGCACCAAACTCGGGCGTACTGCAACAAGTTACTTCTGGGTTTTGGCGTTTGCGCAAAAGTGCAAAATGATGTCACATGGATGCGCAGAAGCGCCGAATCACGTCAGGTGCGTGCGCATACACGATGCTTCAGGCTGTGAACGCTGCGGGTTGTGAATGTCCCTTCCGCACAGATCACGTTCACAACCAGAGGTATGAATGTAACATTGTCCAGCATTCTGTTCCAACAGCACTTAGTAACATCGTTCTGAAAAATGGACACATAGGCAAAGCCTACTCTGGTTGATGTATTAGGAGGTAAACTGCCTCTGGGGACAGAAGTTTCATTTAGCTACTGTGGCTAGTAGCCCTTGCTAGATCCATAACTTGTTTAATCTTGTTTCAAAATCCATCTAAGCTAGTGGCTATACTCGACACAATGCATAGCAGAGCGAATTCCACTATAAGTGTATATTCCACCCTGTATATAACTTTCCTGTTATGTATGGAAAGGACCCAAGTGAGGCTCTATTAGAACAAAACAGCTGCCTCAACGTAGTGATGTATCATCTTTTAATCTATTTTGTTTACAAATCTAGAATGCATTAAATCACCCTGTTAATTGCACCTGAGCTGTTAATTGCGCCTGTATTCTGTAAGTGCATTGTGATGCGAATGACCACAAAATTGGACCTTTATGTTCAAATATGATTGTTTCCTGAATGGCACAGAAGAAAAGAAGGTGACAAGATAACCAATAGTGGGACATTCCTAGATGATTTCTCTAGCATTTGGGGGCCTAGATCCAAAAAGCTTTTTCTTGTTCTTCATTTTGTAGCCCCCCCTTGGTCCATTTTTCTTTTCACGCACAAACCTATTTGCTCCATCGTGATAAATGAGGATAAAGCTGGTTTTTGTATAGTATCCTTTCAGGCACTTCCCCGTTGCCTAATGAAAGTGAAAAACCTTTCAGTGTCTTGTAAATACCAAATGCTCTATTTATTGGGCAAGTGCTCTGTAAATAACCATTAAGGCTGTTTGTCAGAGTGTCAGCAGTTCTCCAGGGCGCCAACACAAAACTGTTTCCATGATTATACAGAGGAGGAGAAGTCGCTAATGTACTAGATCGCCGGTTCAGAGCACGAATGTGAGCAACCCTTCAAGCCCCTAGCCTCTAAAGTCCGCTTCCAATGTTATTATTTCCTGCTAGATTCTTTTAAGTCCAGAAGTCAAGGGAAACACCAGGCCAAGAGTGGGGCATCTTTGTGATGTCAGAACAATCAAGGTGCAACAGTGACACATGGAACTTGTAGGCTTTCTTAAGCAGCTCTATACATTATCTGGCAGGAGTGGCTAACCTGTAGCTCTCCAGATATTGTTGGAACCAAACTCCCATTAGTCCCAGCAGCATTGCCAGTGATCGGGGATGATGGGAATTGTAGTCCAAAATGTTACCTAGTGCTGTTATTGGCTGATTTATAAACGCACCAATTCTTGTTAATTGACTATTTGAGAATGATGTTCGACTAGGGCAGCCATATTTCATACTACCTTCACCTTTGCCTCTTTCAAAAAGTGAAAATCCGGACACTAAAGTTGTTGTTCAGCTTTTTTTTTTTTGCAAAATCTCCCCCCCCCCCCATTGAACTTTTTTTAAAGGAAATTTGCCAACAAATCAACACTTCCAACATGGGTTGCCATACACCCAGGTTTCCCTGGACATTTTCACAGCCTTTTAGAAATTCTGCCCGGACGCTGTTTCGGATGAAAAAATCCCACATATGCCTGAGAATTTCCAGGCATATGGCAGCCCTATGTTAGACAATCATTTGAATGTTTACACATGCACTCAGTGATATAGTCATTGTCTCAAGAACATACAAGGCAGAGCCAGTCCGAAGACATTGTTTATGACCCTAAATTCCAGCTCTGCCTGGAGTTTCTCTCTTCCTCTTCCAAAAACATGTCAAAAATGTGAATGCCTGACATTGGTCCAGCTGGCTTGGTGGGGTCTATAATGACTGGCAGTGGTTTTCCAGGCTTTCAGAAATGATCTTTTTCCAGCCCTACCTGGGGATTTTGAGAATTGACTGTGGGACCTTTAGCATGTGCCCTATTACTAAGCTACAGCTATATTACTTTATCCAACTACCTTCCCCCACGCACTAAACCATAGCTATGTTTCCTTATCAACTATATTCCTTTTTCCACATTCTGAGGTCAATTGGTTGTGTGTTTCCCTGCGGTTCCCAATGATGGCATCAGAGTATGGACTACGATTTGCAATAAGTTATACAGGGGGAAGTGAAGATCTAGAAGCAGGGCTGCCACTTTTGGTATCAGACTTGCGATTACTATAATGTACAGTTCTATCCATATAAGACTCTGAATTTGACGACTCTTAAGTTTGATTCCCCAGTGTAATAGCTTTGACAGCATTTGGAAGTTTGCTTAGATAAAATCACAGAGAAGCAGGTGGAAAACCCTAATGTCTTTAGCAAAGCAGAAATAATAAGCTTTCCCCCCTGAATCGGGGGTAAAAGGACCCTATTTGGCACTCGGAAATAATGAAAGTGACAAAAAAATTCATCATCATTATTAATGGATCTTGTACATTGCATACAAATAATTTGGGCATATTAGAAGAAACTTCTGTCGTTTCCTTTTGAGTACTCTTCTTACTGCGTTGTGCGTTAACATTTTGACAATCAGTTTTTTGAAATGGCGTTTTAAGTATATACCTGCTCAGCCTGAACAGCAGAGAAAATTTAACTCATTCCCTGCTGCCTGGGCAAGTCTTAAATAGATGCATTGCAAACCACAAACAACTCTTCAAACGTTATGTTGTCCACAGGAGAGTAAATCATTTCTTGTCAGGCACTGCTGCAATATTTTAGGTTTTGTCACGGTTTATTAGGTGCAAAACTGATATATTTATAGCTGACTTGATGACTTTACATTTTCTTTCTTGATGCTAGCGGGAAAACACCTTGTAAATAATATCATTTAGGGCCCCGTTCACAAGTAATACATCAAGAAGTCCCAGATCTCTTGCGACTTTAATGGCTTAACTGGAAAATATAATTTGGTGTTTGGCATATAGATGAACTGTTATTAAAATAGTTGAACTCCTGTTCAATGCGGTGGGTGGCTACCACAGATCTATGTTGCACAGATAGAACTTTCAGGTCACCTGGTTGCAAGTCATCCAGTCTTGAGACACTGAGGAATATTCATACATGTGTGAACATGTATCTCTTCTGAATCCTGCTTGGTTTCCTGGCCTGTTACTTGACCTCTCCTTACGCCCCACAGTTCTAGTTATAGCCCTGGATTGGATCCTACATGGAATTACATGTTTGTGTGCCCAAGAGAGTGCAGGAATATGTGAGTCCTTTATGTAATCTTTTAGTCTAGTATTGATCTAGGCAACCTGTAGGGATGGGGGAGCAACTAGATCCAGTTTGCACATAGAGGCAAGTTTGCCAAATACTCTCTTGCAAATTCACAATGTACGCATCATAGAATCATAGAATCATAGAGTTGGAAGAGACCACAAGGGCCATCGAGTCCAACCCCCTGCCAAGCAGGAAACACCATCAGAGCACTCCTGACATATGGCTATCAAGCCTCTGCTTAAAGACCTCCAAAGAAGGAGACTCCACCACACTCCTTGGCAGCAAATTCCACTGTCGAACAGCTCTTACTGTCAGGAAGTTCTTCCTAATGTTTAGGTGGAATCTTCTTTCTTGTAGTTTGGATCCATTGCTCCGTGTCCGCTTCTCTGGAGCAGCAGAAAACAACCTTTCTCCCTCCTCTATGTGACATCCTTTTATATATTTGAACATGGCTATCATATCACCCCTTAACCTCCTCTTCTCCAGGCTAAACATGCCCAGCTCCCTTAGCCGTTCCTCATAAGGCATCGTTTCCAGGTCTTTGACCATTTTGGTTGCCCTCCTCTGGACACGTTCCAGTTTGTCAGTGTGCTTCTTGAACTGTGGTGCCCAGAACTGGACACAGTATTCCAGGTGAGGTCTGACCAGAGCAGAATACAGTGGCACTATTAGTTCCCTTTATCTAGATGCTATACTCCTATTGCATCGAAACTCAGCCATCTATCAATATTCTCACTCACTTCTTCAAACTTGGCAACGCAGCTCTCCAGCCAAGTAATGTGTACAGAAATGCATCTACAAGGGTGAAGTATACATCAAAATGCATGTATTATAGGACTGCCATATTTCAAGAAGGAAAAATCCAGACGCAAAAGTTGTTCAACATTTTTTGGGAAATTGCCCCAAATGCTGCTGAGTTATTTTCACTGTTTGTATCCCAGATATGTCCAGGAAAATTTGGACGTATGGCAGCCCTAAATATTATATGAGGGGAAATTGTTTTGCAAAAATGTTTGTATTAGGAAAGATGCATACAAAGATGTGCATTAGGATAAATTTGCACTAGAACACTGAAAAGTTTCATGAGAATTTATTTATTTGCCAACAGATGTGGAAATGTAGAGAGCTGAATTTAAGTTTGGGGGGAAATGAGACACTGGGAGAAACTAAAATGGACAGTCACTCATCACTAGCAACCTGGTTAGAGCCTGCAATGCATTTGAGCCATAACACAAAGCTGTTTCCCCCCCCCCCTTCTAAAGTGCATTCTTAGGAATGATGATCTTCCTTGGTAATTGTCAACAAACACATTTGAAAGACACCTTTTGCATCTCCAGTGCTCTCCCTCTGCAATAAGTAGCCAGTAGGAAGTGTTATGGGAACATTCTAGGCCAACCTGTTGTTGTTGATTAGTTGTTTAGTCGTGTCCAACTCTTCGTGACCCCATGGACCACAGCACGCCAGGCACTTCTGTCTTCCACTGCCTCCCGCAGTTTGGTCAAACTCATGTTGGTAGCTTCAAGAATACTGTCCAACCATCTCGTCCTCTGTTGTCCCCTTCTCCTTGTTTTCTCCATCTTTCCAAGCATCAGGGTCTTTTCCAGGGAATCTTCTCTTCTCATGAGGTGGCAAAAGTATTGGAGCCTCAGCTTCATGATCTGTCCTTCCAGTGAGCACTCAGAGCTGATTTCCTTCAGAGTGTATAGGTTTGATCTTCTTGCAGTCCATGGGACTCTCAAGAGTCTCTCCAGCACCATAATTCAAAAGCATCAATTCTTCAGCGATCAGCCTTCTTTATGGTCCAGCTCTCACTAGCCAACCTACCCCAACCTGTTTACATGTCCTAGCCAGCATGGGCACCAGGTTGGGAAAGACACATTCTAGGCACACTCCGAGTTCTCGCAAGGCAACTGGCCTAGATTTCACTCCACAGGAATTGACATTGAGCCTTACAACACATCCCAGAATTCTCTGTAATATGCAGGGGTGCCTTGGAAGACAAATCATTGTGGACAGAGCTTCCTGATGGTAGGAAGCTGAAAACCACCGGCACTAATTATTAATCCCCTTCGTCACCCTCCTCTAGTCACCTGTATGGGTGAATGATAATGAGGGGAATATAGCCTGAATCTATTTCAGGCCAGCGTAGAGATTTATGCAGCTGCAGGTTATTCTCATGTTCCTTCCATGTGGACAATCCAGAAGAGATTTTATCATCTGTGACATATTGTGTGCTAATGCCTTTTTTCTCAGGCCCACCTCAGTGCCAGGTATCCTACATTTGTACATAATTCTCCCCACCTCTGGCCTCAATTACCATGTCAGGTAATAACGAGGCCTGTATTTATATCCCCTCCAGGAATAGAGTATGGCTATTACTGTGAAAAGGGGAGAGATTGCATTTAAATGCTTACAGGAAGCCAACCGCAATTAGTATTCTAGTTTAGCTCTTATTGTAGTAAATGATATTACCGTGGAGCCCAAATATTTCTTTTATGTCAGGCCCCACTTACTAGTTTCCATTTCCTAGAGTCAATCTAGAAATCAATCATTTACCCAAGAAAAATTCAATACAAAAATCCTCCAGCTATCAAGTGTAATTATGGGTATGTTTTCTTTTGTTAAAAATAGCAGAAATCCAAATATCAGATCCTTTTTATAGATACTGGACAAATGAAGTGTTACAGCTAGAACTTTATTTTGCCTCATGTTTTAAATGCCAAGAGAGGAAAGACTTGAAAGGATTTTGTTGCTCTTGACTAAATCACTGCGAGATATCACTGTAAGTGCACTGACAGAGGACGGAAAGCACTGCAGATTAACTATGATATGACAACATTTTGAAAACTTGATGCTCTCCTGGCAACAACACATTGATCCACTCGCTAAAGCCCACAGACAGAAGCCAGCTGAGAAAATAATTTTGGGAGCGGAGTTGTTCCTGATGTTCATCCCTCAATGAAAGCTCTATGTTTGTGAGTGATGGCATAAGACTCACAGTATAAAGGCATAAGGGCCACCGTTTCCCTAACCCTGATTTAGCCAAACACTCAACTTAGTTTGCTTCTCTAAACCAGGGGCAGCCAATGTGCTCACTCCAGATGTTCTTGAACTACAACTCTCATCAACTAGCCAGCATTCCCAATGGTCCGGGATCATAGGATTTGTAGTCCAAGAAAACTTGGAGAGCACCATGTTGCTTGCCCCTGCTCTAATCCATTGTTAAGACCAACCTCAGTTTGTCCAAGTGCAGACAAAAGAAAAAAGAAACACAGGTGACTTTTTCCTCATGGCCATGTTTGAGAAAGAATAGGAAGGAAAGAGTTGATGAGACTGAGCTTGCTCCACACAATTCTCCCCCCCAAATAATCTTTATTAGTTTTTCAATTAGATACTCCACATACACATCTTGCATTACATATTACATTTATACTTGCTCTTCAGAGCTGAATTCCCTCCTTCCTTCTTCTGGTTTTTTATATCACATATAGTTTTATCACATTATTTTCTTCCATTTTATATATTGTTATTCATTTTCCATATTTGTCCATAGTGTATCCATAAACAAATAAGTCCTCATGTTTATACAATTCTTGTTGTTTGTCTGTATTCATTTACCACTACTGTTAGTTATATAAGATTCCTTCTACATTTTGCTTCTTATTATTTTCATTATCCATCACTTTTCTTAATCTTTCCCGTTATGAGGTTTTTTTCCAATTCTACTGGTTTTACTATTTCATCTTACCTTACCTATATACAACATAAATTTTTCCCATTCTTTTTGAAATGTTTGCTCGCCCTGTTGTCGAATTTTCCCTGTTAGTTTGGCTATTTCTGCACATTCCATTCCTCCACATAATGCTAAACCACAGTTTATTGTCACATCTTAACAAAGCGTATAAAGCTCTTGTTTTCCCACCTTCTCTCGCGTATTTTAATTCTGCTGCCAAGTCTTTGCATCGCATAGTTCATTTTCAAAGTAATGGCCAGGGCTCCCATTGCTAGGCATGCATGTCTTGAGAATATATTAGATGGCTAATCACTTTGACATATGTATGTCCATTAAGTGTACAACTAGTTCCCCTTAGCAAAGACAGAAGAAGAAAGGAGGCAACTACAGGTAGCTTTCATCATGATGTGACTTGTCAGTAAATAACTTAAGGCAGAAACCAGCGATATTTTCTTTTAAGCAAAATGGCAGAAACTCAATACTTAATTAATTTGTGTCCTTTCTGTTCCAGAATTTGGAAAACAGTGCGGGTTTTCATATTAGCAGAGACACAAATGATCAATTTCTGCTTTCTTTTGGCAGATAAGCTCATCTTCACACTTTGGATGGTTTCACTTTACACAGAAGATGTCTATTATTTTATGTGTAATTGATAAAATTAATGGGGCTTCTGGTCACTCTGAAGCATTCTACATAAAGAGCATCCCAATATCTTACCGCAATGCGTCAGCTTAAATGTACGAACAGTGCTATCGGGTGGGGTGGGGGGAGCCCATCCCTACTAAACTTCGGCAAACTAGATCGGCTTCTGCTCCCAAGGCCTCAAAGTGCACGGATACACACTACCCTGCTGAAAACCAGCACCACCACTTCAGAACAGCTCACAGTCACTGCCCTCATGGAACCCCATAAGTGTTTTGTATTGCTATAAATAGGGTAGAATTCGGTGAAGCGCTAAGGGTCCATCAGCTCAAGGATTTCTGCTTATACAACGCAACACTGCCCACCACCAATACCTTTGTACCAAAGAGACTGGCACTGTAAAATAGCTCCATCTTAACCAAAGGAGATAATGCTAACCATATAAAGGACCAAACTAGAATTTACTGTATTTTTTGCTCTATAAGACTCACTTTTTCCCTCCTAAAAAGTAAGGGGAAATGTGTGTGCGTCTTATGGAGCGAATGCAGGCTGAACAGCCATCACAGAAGCCAAAACAGTGAGAGCGATTGCTGCTTTCACTGCGCAGCGATCCCTCTTGCTGTTCTAGCTTCTGAGATTCAGAATATTTTTTTTCTTATTTTCCTCCTCCAAAAACTAGGGGCGCCTTATGGTCTGGTGCGTCTTATAGAGCGAAAAACACGGTATATTGCTGATGCGTGGATGGGTCTCTTCTCTGGGTGACAACTGGCTGGAAAAGGGGAAGAATAAATGGTGGGTAGGGACCTGGAGGGAGCTGCTTAACCCCTTTCTCACCATCTACTTTCCCCCACAATCCCCACCCAGCCGCTTTGCTCTGCGATGCAGAGGAGATTCCTGTTGTTTTTTTGCAATTTGGTTAAAGAACAAAAGGAGAATTCCCTGGAAATTTAGAACCAGGCTTGGGGCAAAAGAGCCTGAGCAGAGATTTAAAATCACAAAACATGCAGCAAACCAAAGTATGGAAATATAGGCCATTAGACCTTTAAAATATCCCTTTCTAAGTTCCTTCCAAAGTTTCACACTTCCCTTAGCATAGAAAGAGACAATACCTCGCCCCCCACCTTTACATACAAACTCTTCAAAGGTTGGATTCATCTGCTTTCCCATGACATGGTGGAAGGGAAGAGAACAAAGTGTTTGTTAACGCTTCCTCCCAAGGTGAGGAGGAGTGACCTAGCTAAGCCAGGCAGGACAGCTTACTCTATGGTCTTAACCCCTTAACGCATTAATTAGAGTTAAGCATGTTGGTTATACGAGGCTGATTTATCCCACAGTTTCAGGGGATAAAAAGGCAGAGGAAGGTAGGATTAAACCCTTTCCTCTCTTCCGCTAAACCAGCTTCAGATCATGCACGGCAAAGCTGCTTCCCAGTTCTTCGCCAAGGGACCAGGGCTCTCAGGTCTGGGTCTCTGATAGGTAAATAGGATGGTTCCGTCTTGAAAGGATTTCTTCCAGTTCTATACTAGAGCTGGTGATTTCTCTAAGGCCAGAAGTAACGTGCAAGAACTGTCCGCTGTGCTTTGCAATAGGAAAAGAAATATATGTGGTGATATGATGTGCCCTGGGAGTTTTCAGGATGACACTAGCACATAGCCACGTTCCCTGCTACATTAATATGACGGTAAGGAGCACTGTGGGTTTCTGGGAACTTAAGGTTTGTTTTTTTGCCAGCATGGGGCTATTTTCGGTCTGTCCTACTTATCTTATCACTATTGTGTATCATCACGAGAAAAGACATTTCTGGGGGTGGGGGGTGGGGATTAGGAGTTCTCGTCCATGCTACATTGCTCAGTTTTTCATAGCAGTTTTTAATCAAGGCAAGGTATTTGTATATGGTGCTGCACTCTCTTTTTCTGTGAGCTCACCCACATTCACAAATACCTTATTTAATGGCCCTAAGCAACTGCTGAGTATGCAAATGTGGCAACAGTCCATCCATTAACTGTTATAATGGCCAATTTTGCGGGAGTGTTGGGATTCTTCGCTGAACCCTATTTTATGGTCTAACAGTTTATTTTAATCAGTAATTTTTTAACAAAATGTATAAGAAACAATTTTTTTAAAAAAACCATTGTAGCAGATATGCAGGAAGAAGAGGGATTTTGTTTTTGCTACAGACTCAAATGCATACAGTACTTTCAATTCCCCCACCCCACCCCGTGATACAAGGCAGGAGGGGAGAAGAAAAGATAATTTACAACTAATATCTCTTTGCCTCATTTGCATCCGTGAAAGAGCATTTATAAGCGAATGATTAACACTTGTGCAACTACATAGTTTATTAGTAAGAAACAAAAATAGCTTCTCCGATGTAATTTATATACCGGACTGCATTCATCACCCCCCCTTCAATTAAGGCACAATCCTGTTCTGAATTATGCCGACTAAAGGGCTTTTGGGTTTTGTGGGAGGCCCTGCTAGGCCAGCAGAATGTGTGATACACTCTGCTGCCATGATGTGCCAATGGAGGCAACTGGGAGGGTCTGAATAAATACTGTGCCTTGACTGAACTGCATTGCTCTAATACAGGAATGAAACAGAATGTTGTCATATACTGAGTTAGCCCACTGGGCCTTCGAGCTGAGTCTACAACGTACTTGGGGATGCTGGGGGATGAATTTGAGGCTTTCTCCATGCAAAGGAGATGCTCCACCCACTGAGATGTGGCCCTTCTTCTTTTTAACCCCACCTGGGAGAAATTCATCTCCACATGGAAGAAAGGTCTTTATTAACATAATGTTTGAAGACTGGGAGAGGTTATGGAGGAAAGGGGTCAAGTTCACTGCATGTACGGTGTTAAAGGAAAATATTATGAAAATGATGTATAGATGGTACTTAACTCCTTGTAAAATTGGCAAAGATATATCATAATAATTTATGTTGGAAATGTAAAGAAAAAGAAGGTACTTTTCATCATATGTGGTGGACCTGCCCCAAGGTGAAAGACTTCTGGGAGAAGATTTATAATGAATTGGAAAAAAAATGTTAAAATATACATTTATTAAGAAACCAGAGGCCTTTCTTCTTGGAATAATAGGTTTGGAATTGCCCAAGAAAGATGTTAGACTGTTTTTGTACGCCACAACTGCAGCTAGAATTTTGTTAGCTAAGAATTGGAAAACACAAGAAGTCCCAACAGTGGAGGAATGGCAGATGAAGATGATGGACTTTTCGGAGCTAGCCGACCTGACCGGAAGAATCCGTGACCAGAAGGAGGAGGAGTACCAGGAGGAATGGATGAAATTCAAAGACCATTTAGTTAAATATGTTAAGATAATTTAATTGGAAAAAATTGCAAATACCAGATAGGCTCAGGATTTAAATATGTAATGTTAGAGAATAACATGTTTAAAGTTAAAATGAAAAGAAAGAAAGATGTTAAGTGATTAAGTTAATTTTATGAAAAAAATGGTTTTGGAAAACTGTTACAATGATATACACTGAAATTCAGCCAGGGGGAGTTGAGGAAGTCAATTAATAATGTTACTAAGATTGGATTAAGTACAATTAAGATGTATGTTTGTTTATTTAAAAGTTTTAGAAAATCAATAAAAAAAATTGAAAAAAAAGAAGGGTCTTTATTGGCAAAGCTCAAGCTCTTGAACCATTGCCACTGCTAGCTAAACACTCACCAAAGCAATTTTCTTTTGCTGGATCGCAACCCACAAGCTTTGCACACCCAGCATTCCACTGCAACCCCGAAGGTGAGATGGGTCCATATGCTCATAGTCACTGCATCGTCCACCCCACCCCAGATCTATGAGGCGGGAGCAGTGGTAGAACTCTCCCCCCCTTCTTCTCTCTCACCTCTTCACAAACACCTATTGTGTATCCAGGTTGAGTGACTAAGAAGTGAAATTCAGTATCGTACTGTACAGTACAGCAAAGTTCAGTACAATAGAGTACAGTTAGGTATGGTACTATTAAGTTCAGTACCGTACAGTATAGTTAGCTATACTGAACGTAACTGTGCAAAACCTAAGTTGAGTACAGTTCAGTACAGTTAAGTTGAGTACAGTTAAGTAGGGTTGCCATATTTCTAACAGTGAAAATCCGGACAGAAAATTTATTGAACATTTTTGGCAAAATTATTGAACTTCTTTTTTAGTTTTGCCCAAAGCGGTTGAGCTTCTTTTGGCAAGATCGCAAAAACGAAACAAAACATGGGCTGCATGGGCATGCTGACAAATACGGTATTCCGGATATGTCTGGGAAATTACAGACGTATGGCAACCCTAATTTAAGTTTGCTATAGCCAAGGTATGTTTAATTCAGTTCAGTGATGTACAGTCCAGTCCAGCCCAGCCCAGTACTGCACAGTTCGGTGAAATTAAGCTGAGTACCATACAGTTCAGCACAGTTGTTCAGCACAGCTCAGTTAAGCTGAGTTCAGAACAGTAGAATTCAGTACAGGTTAGTGAAGTATTTCACTGAAGTAAAATGGCTACAGTGTATTTAGTCTGAAAGTGACCTCAATGTGAGGTGAAACGATGGCTAGGATTTCCTCAGAAATGACCCTGAGAATACTTCTTGGTGAATGAGAATTCCAAGTCAGTTGTACATGGTCTAACACCAAGAGAGGCGATGAATTCAGATGACTTTAAAAGGTTCAAACAACGGCTTCTTTGACAATTCACTGTGGCCATTGCTTCCATTTTTGGGCTAAGAGAATTCTTGCTGCAGTTGTTGCATACATAAACAGTCTTTTTATCTTCCTTTGGTATATCTTCACCCACAAACCCAATAAAAAGGCTTCTGCCTTTTTAACAAAAGTAAAAGAAATCTACTCTTAACATGGTGGCCATTCTGGAAAAATGAAGAAATTTGTAGCGGGAACAGTGGCTGAAAATATTTTCAGCTTCCCGTTCCTAGATGGTAAAGGTAAAGGTAAAGGTAAAGGGACCCCTGACCATTAGGTCCAGTCGTGACTGACTCTGGGGTTGCAGTGCTCATCTCACTTTATTGGCTGAGGGAGCCAGCGTACAGCTTCCGAGTCATGTGGCCAGCATGACTAAGTCACTTCTGGCAAACCAGAGCAACGCACGGAAACACCGTTTACCTTCCCGCCGGAGCAGTACCTATTTATCTACTTGCACTTTGATGTGCTTTCGAACTGCTAGGTTGGCAGGAGCAGGGACTGAGCAACGGGAGCTCACCCCGTCACGGGGATTCGAACTGCTGACCTTCTGATTGGCAAGTCCTAGGCTCTGTGGTTTAACCCACAGCGCCACCTGTGTCCCTCCGTCCTAGACAGTACCTGTATGAAAAAAGGAAGTTGGCAGCCATGGTGCATGAATGCTAGGTGTGTGAGAGAGAGCATCAGGCCACCACTGCCAACTTAGAACTCCCCCAACCTCACCACCAACTTGCCCTGCCCCTTCTCCCTCCTGGCAAGCAGTCATGCCCCCTCACATGTCCATCTAAACTATGACATGTCTATGGATGGGTAAATGGATTTGTAAATGTGAGTGAACCCCAAAATTCTGACAGGAAAGCTGAAAAATATAATCTATATTAAAAACCCCGTTAGACAATCTTACTGCAAGCTTGCAAAATGTTTTGGAAGGCAATTAAAAAAAAATACAAATAGCTGGGAAATGAAGTGATTTATTACATTATTTGCCACTTTATATGTGAGCAGATTCCAAACGTTTCAGATATAATGTAGAGAAAGTATAGTTTTCTCAGGAGACAAAAAACACTCCTACCAGAAGCTATTAGCATGTAAGTATGAAATTCTAATCTGACCTTTCTATTCAAAGCCTCTAGAATATGTCTGTTTATGTAGAGAAATGCATGCTGATTTTAGCGCTCAACAAATTCCATTTGCTATTTGATCAATTTAGTATTTTAATTTGTATAGTTCCCCCCTCCCACAAATATGAATGATTAAAGCTGAAACCCCATGCCACACATATCTGTGAGTAAGTCTCATTGAGCTGAGTGAGACTTGCAAGATTGCCCTGTTCAATTAAAAGGAGAAATAATTTATCAAGATGCTCAGACAAAAAAACCCCAAACCTTCCTCCAAGAGACATGGCATAGAGCTTGTTGCTGATTTGAGGTAATGGGGTTCTGTTCTTTAAAGGGCGGAAAACAATAGACTGAGTCTACACAAATCTGTGTACACCTGAATTACCGATAGCTGTTTGGATCCTGCTTTGGTCTCTATGAGGTTCTCCTTCCTACTTTCATTTATATTTCTTGATTACTGAAGCAAACTGGTAAAGGTAAAGGGACCCCTGACCATTAGGTCCAGTCGTGGCCAACTCTGGGGTTGCGGCACTCATCTCGCTTTATTGGCCGAGGGAACTGGCATACAGCTTCTGGGTCATGTGGCCAGCATGACTAAGCCGCTTCTGGCGAACCAGAGCAGCGCATGGAAATGCCATTTACCTTCCTGCCAGAATGGTACCTATTTATCTACTTGCACTTTGATATGCTTTCAAACTTCTAGGTTGGCAGGAGCAGGGACTGAGCAACGGGAGCTCACCCTGTCGTGGGGATTCGAACTGCCGACCTTCTGATTGGCAAGTCCTAGGCTCGCGTATGAAGCAAACTGACAACCTCCTAAATAAGCCACGCAATGTTAAAGCTCATTGAATCCTGTGGCTGTTACTCCAAAGCAACCAACTCAATTCAGAAAAGCTTAGTGTAGAATCCGATTCTTCAGGTCAATTTTAGGCCTAAGTTGGGGATCACACGCACAGGTTCAGTGTGGACATGCATCTGGATGCAAATCTGCATTGCAACCCACGTTCAAATGCAAGGCATCCGATGCGGTGCACATTCAACAACAGGACAGTTGTGGATGGGGATCAGGGCTAGCAGCAGGAATCAGCATCACCAAGCATCTGCCAAGGCCCACACAGGGCAACAGGGGGCTCACTGCCAGCCTCCAGAGACCTCCAGCCTTCACTCCCTTTCCAATCTGCATTGCAGTAATGCAATTGCATGTCTCCTGTTCCTTCTCTTATAAGATTGCTATGTTTCTTTACATTTATGACTGTCTTGTTTTCCCCGTGACCTTCATTGCATGCCACTCTGTAACTAAGATCCCATAAATGAGGCTATATATTCTTCAGTCTATTCTCTCTCCCCCCCCCCAACATATGCAAATCCCAGTCATACCTCTGGAGACAATTCTCTGAAAGCACAACAGCATCACTTTTGTGCTAATCCAACCCTTTCCCCAGAAGGACTAAACACACACACACATATATATATTGGCAAATCAGCACTATTTATTGTGCAGTTAAAAATTCTGTTGTCCTTTCCTTCTTCTCTTCCTTTTGGCAGCTTGTCAGATATCGTTAGGGTGATCTTAGTGATGCTGCATTGTTCATTTAGTTTCACTTTCTCCCCCCCCCCACTTTGCCCTTTAAAATGAAAGCCAACAGCAGGGAATAAACTATACCAGAGGAGGGGCTTCATTACCTGATTGTTGGGGCAAGGGAGTTGGGTGTGACTGTGATGTTCCGTGTGCATACATGTCAAGCACCTGCACGCACTTAGATAAAGAGCTTCTTTCTCTCTCCAGTCCCACAGGCATACAGAGGCTGGATCTACACTGATACGAAAAACGCTGTTAAAAAAACTCTAAAAATACAGCTTTCAATGCAATTCACCATTGGCGATGGATCGCTGCTCTACAGCGCCCTCTGATGTCACGTTTTTATAACACACTTTTAACGTTATAATCGACAAGTGTAGCTGAGTCCAGAGTTTGGTTGGCTTACTGGGATACCCCAAAGTATCCTGCACCCTGGGGCACTATTTGAGCTTTCAGGGTATGTGAGGAGCATGCAGAAGAGATTATAGTGGTACCTTGGGTTAAGAACTTAATTCGTTCTGGAGGTCCGTTCTTAACCTAAAACTGTTCTTAACCTGAGGTACCACTTTAGCTAATGAGGCCTCCCACTGCTGCCGCACCGCCACCATGCAATTTCTGTTCTCATCCTGAAGCAAAGTTCTAAACCCAAGGTACTATTTCTGGGTTAGCGGAGTCTGTGACCAGAAGTGTCTGTAACCTGAAGCGTCTGTAACCCGAGGTACCATTGTATAGCAATGAGAAATGAGATTCACATACTTTGAATACGCTTGAGACTAAATTTAAAGGGCAAGAGGAAGCCACCCAAACAAAGTGAATTTTATATATGTTTGCTGTACTTCATTTTGCATAGCTCAGGTGTAGCTACCATGGCATCCTCTAGATGTTGCTGAACTATAGTTGGTTGTGTTGATGACAACACGGTAAAACCAAGGCATTCAGTAATCGCTCCCTATTCAGCTGATTCCAGGACCTTCTGTCTGTTCTGTTAGTAGAGACTTGACCAGGGCTTACCAAGAAAGGTCCAGGCTTTGCTTCCACCTGAAAGGGATAGTGCTTACAGCAGGCGTTAATTGTGCAAGCGAGAGCCATTGCTGTTTGGTAATTATCCTCTGTTGTGGTTGGAATTTGTGATTGATTTTCTGCTTCATAGAATCGAGTTGCATCTTTCTTCCTTTTGTGGTCTGGTTCCTGTTCCCAATGACACAGTCTGCTGAACACTCAAGGTGATGCAGTGCATGCAGCAAAACTGGCTAGATCCAGGTTGAACGTCCTACCCATCTAAACTCTTTCTCAGTCTCAAACTAACCTACTTCACGGGGTTGTGAAGAGAAACTTGGGAGGTCGGCGCCATACATACAACCTTGAGCTCTTTGGAGAAAAGGGAGGATATAAGTACAATAAATGCGATGAAGGAATAAAATCAGGAGGACCTTAGTTAGTCTCGAGCAGGCTTAGCCAATGTCCTGCCCTCCAGACATACTGGACTACAGCTCCCATCTTCCTTAGCCATTGGTCATACTGGTAGTGGCTGAAGGGAACTGTAGTCCAACATCTGGATAGCCCCATTTCTAGAACAAATAGGGACAACCGTAAGGGATGACCACTTTAGCAGGAATAACCAGCTGCACAAATATAAGAGGGGCGGCAGCAAATGGATTACCAGTACTACATGTAAAAAGGATCTATGGGTCTAAATAGACCATAGTATGAGTCAACATTGTGATGTAGCAGCAAAAAAACCCTCATGCTTTTCTAGGCTGCATCTACAGAAGTATTGTGTCCTGATCAAAGGAAGTAATAGTCCCACTCTGTTCTGCCTTGGTCAGACCACACCTGGAGTACTGTGTCCAGTGTCCACAAATTAATAAGCATATTGACAAGCTGGAACATGTGACCTAGAGGAAGCTGACCTAGATGATCAAGGGTCTGGAAAAGAAGCCTTAAGAGGAACAGTTGAGGGAGTTGGGTATGTTTAGCCTTTTAGGTTAAAGAGGAGAGGAGAAAAGAGGCGACTGAGAGGTGATATGATAGACATCTTCAAATATCTCAAGGGCTCTCACATGGAAGATAGAGCAAGCTTGTTTTCTCCTCCTCTAGAGGGTAGTATCCGAATCAATGGCTTCAAGTCCCAAGAAAGAAGATTCTAACTAAACATCAGGAAGAACTTTCTGCTGGTAAAAGCTGTTCAACGGAGAAATGGACTTCCATGAGAGGTGGCCTCCCATTTGTTGGAGGTTGGATGGCTATCTGCTATGGATGCTTTGAGATCGCTGCATTGCAGGGGGTTGGACTAGATGACCCTTGGAGTCTTTTCCAACCGCACTATCCTATGATTCTGTAGTGCTATACAGAGAGTTAAATTCTTGACATGTCATCAGCATTTTTATTTATTTCTGGTCCAAAATTAATATTCACGCCAAGCCACCTTAGAAACTTCAAGGTATAAAATTACCTAAAAGGTTCAATGTCAATAAATTAAGAAGTAGCAGAGCTGAACAGAAGCTACAAAGTGCTGTGACCAGTCACCTTGGGAAGGCAGGTGGCCTGTGGGATGCAGAAAACGTTTTGCTTTTAAGAGACCCCTTTGTAGTGCCATATGCAAGATTCTTGGCCATGGACACTGCACTCATCAAAACTAGTTTGATTCCCCTTATTTTAAGGAAAAGATTAAGACGTCACGAGCCTGCTTGATGAGAAACATCATTTATATTTAGCTTGGACAGATGACAAGGGACACAGTTCTGAGACACTGGTTTGTTGGAATATATGTAAGATCTCACAGAGTAAATTAAGAGAGATGTGGAAAACCTGCTGGAGGAAAAAGAAAAGGCTGACGATCTGCAGACCAAATGATATGCGAAGAAGTTTTATGCTACGTGCAAGCTTGTTTATTAGCCACACTCCTTTGATTCTATTTATGGTACGGGCCTGGAAGGGACTTTTATTTTGACTTTAAAAAACCATCTTGGACTATGATATACACTATAAGGTGTATGCCATACCTTTGTATAATATGAATCAGCTTCTAGCCCAGAAGCATTTTATACTTGAAACAGAACAAGTCATTAAATCACTATCCAATGGAAAGGCCATTCCCGATAAGATTTATAAGGTATCTTGTTCCATGCAAGGCAAGTATCTTGTTCCATGCCTTACTGAGCTATACCCAAAAGTGTGGGGGAGGGGGAGAGATACCTTGTCCCTACAAAAGGAAAGAGCTTCAACGATTGTCACAGGGGACATCATATCTACATAAGGAAATAGTCATGCTAGAATTATATTTAACGGACACATTGTGTGGATATTCCGGCAGCCAATACAGCTTTACAAAAGGCAGAAGAATTCGGTTGGATGCCTTGTGAAATAAAAATAAAAATGAGAATTTGGTTTTATATGCTATCTGCGGTTCTTTTGCTGTTCTGGGTATTCTGCAATCTACTATGCTTTTGGATCAACCCATTACAATTATATGAATGAGCCGTCTGCGTTTTCTGACAATATCTGTGCTTTTCTTATAATTCAGCTTTCTGACATCAATAGAAATTATTGTGATATTCCACAATATTTTAAATCACTTTGTCCTGAACTACAGGGCACCTGGAGGCGAATCCTGCTGAAGTACATGATCCCATGGCAGATGCTAGCACACAGCCTTGGCAGGCCAACAGGTCTAAAGTCCAGCCAGGTTCCTGCTTCTACAGCCAATCCAGGAATCAGGGCTCTTGGAGGTCAGTTCTGCACATGTACAGTGCCAGAGAACTCCCTAGCACATCCAAGCCATGGTCCAACTAATGTGGGAAGCTGAAGAGACCCAGCACCTCAGCTCTGCTTCCCTTTTATACTTTGCCTGCTGATTGCAGCATCTGGGCTCGATGAGGCAGGTGACCCTCACCTGTTCCCAGCAGACTTCAGCTGAGGAATCACACACCTCCTCCCAGGGATAGCAAGCCCCACCTGGCCAGCTAGGAAGCTGGCCTGTGGGCCCTTGCCTGCCTCAGCTCCCCAGAGTGCTACTCCTGCTGCTCCCTCAGAGCCTGCCTTGTTTGTGGGGGCAGGGGTCCCTCTGGCTCTGGCTCTGGGTCCTGCTGCTTTGGTTCTTGTGCACTGCCACCCAGCCCCTTGCCATCCTCTGTCACTCTGAGTGTCACGGTCCAGTTTACGGGTGGTTGAAGTCCCAGCTGAGGACGTTGGGACCAGGGGCAAGATGGCAGGGTGGGAGCAGGTGTGAGAGCCCAGAAGCTTGGAGTCCGGAAGCTAAGAGTCCGAGGGTCAGGAAACCAGGAGTCAAGAAACCAAGGATCCGAGGATCAGGAAGCAAGGAGTCAAGAAGCCAAGGGTCCGAGGTTCAGGAAGCAAGGAGTCAAGAAGCCAAGGGTCTGAGGATCAGGAAGCAAGGAGTCAAGAAGCCAAACACAGCAAGGCAGGAAGCATGTTGCTGTGGCAAAGAGCCAAAGGGGAAATGATGACCTTATATCCCTTTCCGGCTCTTGCCACCAGGTGCTGTGAGTTACCAATCGGCCTCACCTGTGCGGCCGTGCCTTGCCTCTCCAGAACAAACTTAGGAAGGCCCCAGTCCTGCTAAGCCCTGCTGGTCACAGGGCCTGGCTCCTGCAAGCACTCCTGACAGTGAGTACTACCTTCCCCACCCCCTGCTTGCCCCGGTGCATCCCAGTCCTGGCTACACCCCTCACCAGGATCCTTTTCCTCCTCCCCATCCTCCTGCCAGTTCATGACACACTGGCTGGATCTAGAAGTGTTTCTGTTAAACATGTTGCAAACTTTGTATGAGAAATCGGGTGAGCAAAAATGGAACTCCACACCACCATGTGGTGTCACAGTGTTAGAATGAATACAGTCATACCTTGGGTTACAGATGCTTCAGGTTGCATTTTTTCAGGTTATGGACCACCAAAACCCGGAAGTACTAGAACGGGTTACTTCCAGGTTTCGGCAGTCACGCATGCGCAGAAGCGCCGAATCGCAACCCGCGTGTGCGCAGATGCACCCCTGCGGGTTGCGAATGTGCATCCCGCATGGATCATGTTTGCAACCTGAGCGTCCACTGTAAACAACATATATAAAGAGCTTTTTATTTGCCAGTGTAGCTGAGTCCACTTTAATGGTTGCCATATTGAGCATTTGTGGGTTGCCTATATCTGCCTTACAGCTAAGCCAGCCAGCCGTTGTGATATTTTCTACCCTCTTTTGCCCAACCAACTTCAAGCTTGTGAGTAAAACATGAATGCATGAGAATGATGGTTTATGCAACTCGAAGACTACAAAACCAATTATGCAGGGTGTGACTAATAGCAAAGCATGCATGTACTGGGACCAAAAGAAAACTACATGGACATTTGAATGTCCAACAGAAATCTGTTGCTGCAAGCTTGGAGAATGCCTACAGATTTTGAGCACTCCTAACAAGACCTTTATATAAGGGTTGTTTGTTTTTTCTTCATTCTGCTTGATTCAAGAAAAGCAAAGGGATTGCAGCACCACTTATTGTTATACAACTGTTGAGCTTAAAAAGGTGTTTTTTGGAAGCTTCATACTGCCTGTAAAGATGGCATTTGGGCCGACCAAGGAAGAATGGAGAATGAAATTGATGGAGTATGCAGAGATGGACAGATTGACTGGAAAAATAAGGAACCAACGTGATCAGAGATTTTCCGAGGACTGGAGTAAATTTACAGAATATATCAAAAATGAATGTGAGGAGCAACTAACGCTTGTTGGCTTTCAAGAAGCTTTGTGAAAAAGGCTGATAGAAATGTTGTTTAAAAGAAAGGTTAAGACTAAGAGAGATAATGTGCAATATAAATGTAAGAAATGTGAGATGTAGTGATATTATGGAGAATTTTCAGATAGGCTGATGGAAGTCAAAAAGATGCTTATGTCAAAACAAATGTTAAATTTGGATAAAATGTTTATTGGAAAGCGAATAAAAATTATTTACAAAAAAAAAAAAAAGATGGCATTTGGATATTGATTGCAAGATTTGGGCTGCAATCCTTTACTCACACACCTGTGAGGAAGCCCCATTGAACTCAGTGGGACTTAATTCTAAGTAGGCATGTCTAGGATTGTGCTGTTGGCTTCCTATATCAATGTATATTCAGATAATTTCCATGACAGATGGATGACAAGGATGGTAGGGAAGAAAGGTGTTTCTAAACCTTGTTCTGCAGAGGTCCTTTCTTGCGCAGATTCTTTATAAGCGCTTTATTTGCTCTGTTGCTTTTCTTTATATTAATGTGGGAGGAAAGATTAGATTTAGGGCTGATGGGAATCTTCTGAAACTTAAATCTAAGGTGATTGAAGAAATGGTCAGCGGACGGCTGGTTGCAGACGATTGTGTCCTCATCGCTAGAGGTCATCGAAGTAATAAATGAATCTCCTTTCAGGACCATGTATATGATTTGGGCTAATCATTAGTCTAAAAAAGACAGAAGTTTTATATCAATCTGCTCTGGCTAAGATTTATGTTCCATGAGGAATTACTATCAGAGACCACATCCTACAAATGATGGATAAATCGACATACTTGGGGAGTACCCTGTCTCATGAATCAAGCGCCGGTGATGAAATTGCAAGCTGAATAGCCAGAGCTAATGTGGCTTTTGGCAGGCCTCACAAGCACCACTGGGATCAGATGGCTATAGGCTTCTTCAGATAAAATTGAAGACAACAGTCCTGGTGCTTGAAAAACATTTTTTTAAAAAAATTAATTTAATTTTAAAAACTTTTTAACATCTAAATGAAGCTGCTGGGAGAGATCATCAGGGGGGGTTGGACTGGGTGTCCATCAATATGCAGATGATACCCAGATCTACCTCTCTTTCAAATCAGAACCAGTGAAGGTGGTGAAGGTCCTGTGTGAGTGCCTGGAGGCGGTTGGAGGATGGATGGCGGCTAATGGATTGAGGTTGAATCCTGACAAGACAGAAGTACTGTTTTGGGGGGACAGGGGGCAGGCTGGTGTGGAGGACTTCCTGGTCCTGAATGGGGTAACTGTGCCCCTGAAGGACCAGGTGCGCAACATGGGAGTCATTTTGGACTCACAGCTGTCCATGGAGGAGCAGGTCAATTCTGTATCCAGGGCAGCTGTCTACCAGCTCCACCTGGTATGCAGGCTGAGACCCTACCTGCCTGTGGACTGTCTCGCCAGAGTGGTGCATGCTCTAGTTATCTCCTGCTTACTACTGAAATGCGCTCTGTGTGAGGCTTTGAAGGTGACCCGGAAACTACAACTAATCCAGAATGCGGCAGCTAGACTGGTGACTGGGAGCAGCCACCGAGACCACACAACACCGGTCTTGAAAGACCTACTTTGGCTCCCAGTACGTTTCCGAGCACAATTCAAAGTGTTGGTGCTGACCTTTAAAGCCCTAAACGGCCTTGGCCCAGTATACCTGAAGGAGCGTCTCCATCCCTATCATTCTGCCCGGACGCTGAGGTCCAGCGCTGAGGGCCTTCTGGCGGTTCCCTCATTGCAAGAAGCAAAGCTACAGGGAACCAGGCAGAGGTCCTTCTCAGTAGTGGCGCCCGCCCTGTGGAACGCCCTCCCATCAGATGTCAAAGAGATAAACAACTACCTGACTTTCAGAAGACATCTTAAGGTAGCCCTGTTCCAGGAAGTTTTATGACATCTTAGTGCAATTTTGGTCTTTGTGGAAGCTGCCCAGAGTGGCTGGGGAAACCCAGCCAGATGGGCGAGGTACAAATAATAATTCTCCCTAAGAATGTGTGAAACCTGAAGAATTTTCATCTAAGTTGCTTGAGCAATGAAAGGGTGATTAAATGGGAACACCAAAATCCTATTACCAATGCTGTCCAAGTTTTCAAGCATAGGAGTCATGATTATGAGAGCTCAGTTGTACTTTTCAGGTCACATTCAGCAACAGTTCCACTATGTTTATTATTGTTTTTTAATACAATCCAACTCTTTGTCTGAAGATCTCAGGGAGGGTAGCACCACAATTCAAACAAAATAACAATATCAAGAAAACTATTATGCACCCACTATTCATCACAAATCTGTCAGCGGAACAACAGTGCTAACTCTCCAAAGCAAGTGTACAAAAGCATTTTTTTGAGTTGGAGATGAAATGACGATGAATTTCAAGAGGCTGGGAGTTCCAAAGGATAACCTTAAAGCAGGGTGGTAATAGGATTCAGAGCTGGGAATAGCAAACAGAAGATTAGCCAGTATAGAGGCAAATCCCCTGTTGATGCCTGTATTGATGTGCAAATGTTAGGAGTCAGCTAAGTTTTACTCAGAGTAGACTGATTGAAATGAATGAAAATGACTATGTTAGGTCTGTTAATTTCAACATGTCTACTCTGTCCTGAGTATGGACAACTCTTTAAGAGTGGCCTGATATGTCCATCATTCTTAGATATCTCATATGGCCTGTGGTTTTAATTGTGTTTTTCACTTCATTCTTTGGCATTTTACTATGCAATTGTTGAGTTTTATTATAAACTGCTTTGGTGGGGTCATTTAAAGGGCCTTTAAATAAATAAGTACTGCATCTTATTTCCCCCCTTCAAAAGCTTGTGGGGTGTGTGTGTGGAGTGATCACCACCTCTGCCTTCTGAAAGTAGGTATAATGAAATGTCATTATTTTAATGCCTCAATTGTACATTCCGTTATGTTCTATTCATCAGGGTGACTCTTGCAATCTAACTATCACACTAGTGACAACATTAGAGAAGACTTTGGCCCCATGCCTCCTGCAAAAGCTATTGTGTCGGCAGACTTTGCGAGCACATCTCTGACCCAAATAGAATTAGATAATTCCGTCGTATTTTGTTGTGTAGGCAGGGATGTAAGCATCAACCTGCCTGCTGGTAAAGTTGGATGTTCTGCAGCTTTAGGACAATCTGGGGACACAATTAAGGTACCAGCTATCAAACAGTTGTTGTGTCGGGGGGCAACCACACAGTTGTAATCAGGCCTCCTGGCTTAGTTATTATGTAGGCTAGATCTTAGCCTCTAGACAGTTCATTAGATCCCTTTGGTTTCACTTGTTAGTAGGAAATGACTTTGTATATAAAGCGCAACGGTACCTTGCACCATCTTGCTGCAAGATGCGAGAGTTGAGTCATCTGGTTCAGCAGCGGGGGGAAAAAGAATATTTCATCAAGTTGTTATCTTCGCTTAAGACGTTGGAGAATTCCTTGGTTCATTTTTCCAAACATGCAAGGAACTTTAACATAACCAGTAGACTGAAGGACAACTCTGGCATAGTAATTTTCCACCACAGAAGACCATCAGTGGAGAAACAAGCCTTAGAAGTATAATACTAGAATGCAAAATCTAAGTTGATTTTGTAGAAAATGTGTGTGTGTGTGTGTGTGTGTGTGGAGGTCCATAGCCAATCTTTTTTATACCCCGGGCAGGTTTCAGATTCTGTGCTGCCACATACCAGAAACTGGTTTTTGATTTAACTTAACAATGGCTTAAGACTTTTGAAAGTACCATAGCTGAAATGCCAAGTTTGGTGGTCTAGATGCTTTATGTTTTCCTTTTTTTTTAAAGATATTTTATTAAGATTTTCACAAAATGACAGAAAAAACAAAGGGAAAAAAAACAAAAAAAAAAACCAATTAAAAACAATTCCATCTTTCAGAGCATATCTTACATTTGCTTGTTTCTCGGACTTCCCCACACCTCCCCTCTTTGTATTCCGATTCAGTTGTTTGTTCAGCAAATCCTTTCCCTCTTTACCTTTATCTTAATTTTGATCTTAATATATTTTAACTTTAATTTCCCATCTGTTAACATTCCATTTTTACATATTGTCTCATAACATTATTGCTAAAAACCCCATAGCCTCAATCCAACACCATTCTATCATTCATTAATTTTGCAGTGTTTCTGTCGATAATCTTTAAATTTCTTCCAATCTTCTTCCACCAGCTCTTCTTCCTGGTCTCGGATTCTGCCAGTCATTTCATCTAATTCCATGTAGTCCATCATCTTCATCTGCCATTCTTCCAGAGTGGGTAGTTCTTGCGTCTTCTAGATGCTTTATGTTCTCCTGCTGTCATCCGTCTGTCTCGAGAGACAATGGAGTGTGTCATATAGATATATATTGCAATTAGATGTGCTAGTTTCTCCCTGTTTGTAAACATGTTCTTCTCGGGTAATTTGTTTTTGCAATTTCTCTCAGGATCACTACATTCGTTTCATAATCAATGTGATAAATCAATTCAATAATTACAGATCAAAATGGGAATTATGAAATCTGAACATTCTCTAATGAAAGTTTATCTGCGCTGATGGCACAGTGGCAAGCGGTCTTTTGATCCAGCCGATGAATTTAAGATGGCAATTCCAACAAAGAATGATTTGCCTGTGCTATTTAAATGAAAGAAGCTGTTATTTTATTAAATATTTTAAAGATATAACTTGTATGGGGATACTATAATATTTATTTTAATCAGTACGTTAATCAATCGGCAGAGGAAAAGCGAGACAGTTAATCCTCTAAAAAATTCATTAGTTGGCTGTCTGCCTTAATTTTTAGGCTTCCTTGATTCTTTTCAGCGTTAAAGGAGGTGGCAGATTTATCATGAATCATTGCATCTGGAGATGAGGCTCTATCTTCCTTGTGTTTTAATCAATTGATCAGCAGGAGACATTGAACCTTTTGAGATGCAGGCAGCTCAGCTCACAAACCAGTTAAATGAGGGAACTTTGACTGAAATTGCCAAGAACTTGGGTTGAAGCTGGAACTGGGTTGTAGCTTAGTGGCACTGGCGGAGGAAGGGGGTGTGGTGGGTGTGGCCTGCCCCAGGTGTCATCCCTGAGGGGGGGTGAGATTGCTGCCCCACCCCCCTGGGACATTCGCCCGCCCCCGGGTGGACAGCATGTGCGCTGCTCCGGGTGTCGGAGCAGCTAGCTCAGTAGAGGAAGTCCCAGTCTCCAGCTCCAGGATCTCCAGATTGGTCTAATGCTGCAAAGAGCTGCTGATCACCATTGTAGACAACACAGAACTAGATGCAGCAAAGTTGTGGCTCAGTCTAATGCAGCCAGATGTGAAAGATCCCTGTCTGAAATCCTGGAGAGCCTCTGTCTGTCAGTGTAAATACTAATTGAGCTAGCATGGATCTTTGAAGAGGGGAAGCCTACACAGGTTCAGCTGCTTGCAGTCACTGCTTGTAGTAACTGCTGTAGGCTCCATGGGGTAGGAAACCTTAATAATAACAATAATTTTTATTTATACCCCGCCCTCCCCAGCAAAGGCCGGGCTCAGGGTGGCTAACAAGCAATAATAAAAACAAGTTGAATGAATACAACATAAAAACAAGATTAAAATACAACCTTAAAATATTGAAACATTAAAATATTAAAATGCAGCCTCATCACAGGAGGAAAAAGGAAAAAGAAAGAGGGGGAGGGAATCAAATTAGCTCCAAGCCAAAGGCCAGGCGGAACAACTCTGCCTTACAGGCCCCGCGGAAAGAAATCAGATCCTACAGGGCCGTGGTCTCATGAGGCAGAGCGTTCCACCAGGCCAGAGCCAGTGTTGAAAAGGCCCTGGCTCTGGTTGAAGCTAATCTAACTTCCTTAGGGCCCGGGACCACTAGGGTGTTGCTATTTATGGACCTTGCATGATTGAGGTCCCAAATTGCATCAAAACATGTGTGTGTGTAGGAGTACAAGCGTAGGCTCCCTTATTCAGATGTAGACACTTCATGGGCAGACTTTAAGGGTGGGTAGTAGGTCATGTTGGAGGAATGGGGCTAGTAGGCATTGATAGGACTGGGACTGTGCCCTGTTTTGGAAAGGTCCCGGGTTCAATCCTTGCCATCTACAGGTAGAACTGGGAGACACTTTTGGCTGACACCCAGGAGAGCCACTGCCGCTTGGTGTAGACTAGGGATGGAGAACCTCCATATTTTAACTGGACCACAACTCCCATCATCCTGACCCTTGACCATGTTCATTGGCGCTGATGGGAGATGCAGTCTCACAACGTCCAGGCGGCCACACAAATACCCCACCCTGATATATACACCAAACATATTGTGTTCTTGCCTGGATAGCTCAATTGGTTAGAGCGTGGTGCTGATAATGCCAAGGTTCCAGGTTTGGTCCCCATATAGAACAACTGCATATTTATCCATTGTGGGCGGTTGGATGAGATGATCCTCAGGGTCTCTTCCAACTCTGCAATGCTATGATTCTATGCTTTATTTTTGGGAGGGTGGTAAGGAAGAAGAAGAAGAAGAAGAGTTTGGATTTGATATCCCGCCTTTCACTCCCTTTAAGGAGTCTCAAAGCGGCTAACATTCTCCTTTCCCTTCCTCCCCCCACAACAAACACTCTGTGAGGTGAGTGGGGCTGAGAGACTTCAAGGAAGTGTGACTGGCCCAAGGTCACCCAGCAGCTGCATGTGGAGGAGCGGAGACGCGAACCCGGTTCCCCAGATTACGAGACTACCGCTCTTAACCACTACACCACACTGGCTGGTGGGGCAAGGAGGCAGCAGGGTCTGCTGGAGTGCCAGGGAACAAGAAGAGCTCCAAAGCAAACTGGTTTAAATAAAAGTAGTCTAGCAAAAGGAGCTGGTGGATCGTAGACTTCTTTGGCCAAGGTAGCATAGCATCTGGAAACTGTTTATACCAAGCATAGCCCACAAAGCCCACCTTGGCTGAGTATGGTGTTTGCTTCCCAATATATCTGGGATGGGGAAAGAAAGAGACCTGAAAGAGAAACAATTGGAGAGCCAGAATGGGGAAATAGGGGCAGTTATGCCACTAGTGGCTGCGATATAAACATTTCATGGATAGACTCTTCCCACATATATAAAGAACTATATCGAGAAACCATCCTGGCGGAGCACACGCTCCCTGCCAGCGGTCCTATATTAAAAGGATGTATTGCATACTATTGGGTATTCGTTCCACTTACATCCTGCCTGTCTGTCGATGCTCAAGCTAGCTTAAGCTGCAAACTGGCCAGCAGAAATGTTCCATCTGCCATCCAAACTTCAAAATCTGTCACATGTATATCCTCAACAACATCATAGGAAGATTTCTGGCAAGCAATCCCAGGACACAAGCATATGCCAATAGCCTCAGTATCAACAAGAGCTATGCTGCGCCTGCCAAGAGGAAAGAAAAAAAATCACCCCCCCAGTGGCGTCTGTATATGTTTGCAAATTAATTTACTTGAATATATTCCCATTATCCTTAATAAACAGAAATAAGAGAGGACTAGATAATCCAAAGCAAAGTGTATTTTACCGATGGGAGATCAAGCACGGGACATCTGCAATAGCGCTGTTTTGGCGCAGCTCTGGAATATTTGCACACATTCCCTGCGTACAAATTAACTCGGCAGAACAATTAGAGGAATTAAAGCAATGGCTCTTTTTACTAGTCGGTTCTTGGAAGGTATTTGCTGCCAGCCCCCCAGGTGATTTAAATCGGCACGACTGAAGTCAATGTGTTTCCATCCTTTTTATGTTAGAGCTGTGTGCAAATGCATCACTGTATTGGTGGGCAGAGAAATTGGAGTGGGGTGTATTTTTCATTGGATTCATCCAGTGGGAGGAAACGTTCTCCGAAATTTCTCAGGGGTGAAGTGCTCCATTTTCAGTGTCCGTAATACACCTTCTTTCGTAAATAAGATTTTATTTATTTTTGCCAAGTGTTGGCAGCCTGGCCACCATCTTTGTATCTTTCATGGCTCCTCAGACCTAGTATCATTACAGGGCATTATATGTGTGTGAAATGGTGGCAGATACACACAGAGAGACAAATTACTGGAGGGTATTTGAAGAAAATTCTACAAAACTGTCTTCTTTTCTGGTGGGGATTCAAAAAAAGGAAATATCAGAAATTTCCTCAGTGCATGAGGAGGGGACTTTCAAACCTTTCCCTCCCCAGACACAATCCTGATGAAATCATCCATGCTTTCCATGCATTAAAGCATCTCCTTTAGCAATTGTAGCTTTTTTCTCAAAGTCCAATTACAGCTTGGGGAGCAGGGATGCTCGGATTGCAGATGGGGGCGTGAACACTGGTGCCAACCCTAGGAGGCTCTGGGTGCACTCACACCACAGGGCTCTGACGCGACTTCCAGTTTCTACCAGAAGTTATGTTGAAGGTCCGAGGCGACATCAGCGGCCCTGCAAAGCCTCGGAAGTGATTTCCGGTAGAAACTGGATGTTGCCTCGAAGGTCTTGAGAGGCCCCGGACGTGGCCTCCAAGGCCCCACGAGGCCTCAGAAGCGACGTTGGAGGCCCTACAGGCCTCCAAACACGACTTCCAGTAGAAACCGGAAGTTGTGTCAGAGGTCTCACGAGGCCTCCGACGTGACCTGCGAGGCCCCATGAGGCCCCGGAAGCAGCGCTGCACTGCTGCCGCCATAGCATGATGTCATGACGTCACATTATTTCACAGGTGCTATTGGGCACCCACAATCAGGGGCCCAGGTCGGCACCCCTGGGAGTGAAGGAGTAAAGCCCCCCCTCCCTGCACTCTCTGGTCCCAATGAAAACTACGCTCCAAGCCTACTGTTTATTATTATTATTATTATTATTATTATTACAGTCATACCTCTTGTTACGTTTGCTTCATGTTGCGTTCTTTCAGGTTACATCCCATGGTGACCCAGAAGTACCGGAAAGAGTTACTTCCGGGTTTCGCTGCTCGCGCATGCACAGAATCGCAAAATGACATCACGCGCATGTGCAGACATGCCGCTACAGGTTGCGCTCTTTTCATGTTGCGAACGGGCCTCCGATACGGATCCTGTTCGCAGCCAGAGGTACCACCGTATTTTAAAAAACATGTTTCCCTACTATGCAATTAAAATAGCATGTTGTACTACCCTCAGAGTTCTCCGAGCTTTGAACTTTGGAAGGTGGGAATAATAAAGTCCCCAAGACTTATCCAGAAAACTGCACGCAGCCAACCCACCCTCTGCAAAATGGCAGGAACCCTGCTGGTTACCACAGCTGGGTACATAGTTCTTCAGAGGGCCGCTTATGAGTGCCACTTGGTCAAAGTGGGCAGGGGGGATGAAAACCTGGCATTGCTGCCCTGGTCACTCAAATTGTATCCTTGCGCATACAGCGGTTGCATAGGGGCCTGCATGCCAGAGAGCCCATGCCTTTCTTTGTGCTCCCTTCCCCCCCTCCAGCATCACTTGCCCTACAACTAGCAATTAATCATGACTTGCATTCTCTGGCCTTGTCTCCGATCAGCTGCTTGACAGACAATTATTAACTGGGAAACACACATCAGGAAATGTGCTATTGTGGCAAGACAGGCGAGCAATATCATCATTTTTTTATGAGTGAATAAAGCATACACAGGTTAAGGTAACACTGATTGCCTATTAATCTCTGGGTAAGAAAGTATAATGATCAGTTTCACATCCTATCCCCCTCCACTGCCCCCTTTTAGCCTCTGTCTTCTTGCGAAGTAGCCATTTGCTCTTCCACCAGAAGGGTGATAATTCTCTTCCTCTCCCGAGGAGCCACTCTATATCACACTTCTCCCTCCCTTTCTTGTCTCTTTAAAATGGTCTGTCAGACAATAATAAACACATTTTCACATTGGTTGTCTCGGGGAAGCAACAGGTATCTTAGAATCGCTGAGCTTTTCTGCTTCCTCATAGAGCTGTGTCTTTTTGCAATGAGAGTCATATAAACTTACAAAGCTCAGCTAATACCAAAGGATGGATAGATTGGTGTCTTTCTGGGTTTTAATCACTTTTACATGTGTTCACTCTTAAGTCAGTCTCATCACTTTTCAACACCAGCCTGTATTAAAAAAGTACTGCACAAAAATATGCATTTAATTATACATAGTTTAAGTACACATTTTAAAGGTCTCTCTCTAAACACCCACTCACACATATTTTCTCTTAAAATGTACATTCATCTCATCATTACAACCTTGTTTTCATACATTTTATGACCTATGAATTGCATCACAACATTCAGGGAAGGTGAAATCCTATAAATACAGATATAGATATTTAATGCAAGGCCAGTTTGCTTCAGGTCAGTTTTTATTAGAATTTGCAGTACAGTGGTACCTCGCAAGACGAATGCCTCGCAAGACGAAACAGTTTTTTGTTTTTTGAGTTGCTTCGCAAGACGAATTTCCCTATGGGCTTGCTTCGCAAGACGAAAATGTCTTGCACTTTTTTCTTAAAACCGTCAATGCATTCCTATGGGAAACCGTGCTTCGCAAGACAAAAAATTCACAAGACGAAAAAACTTGCGGAACGAATTAATTTTGTCTTGTGAGGCTCCACTGTATTGAATTTTGAAGTTACACTGAGTTTGTCCACTCAGTCTGAGACTGCATACACACTGCAGCTCTAAAGGCCTGGCAAAAGAGGTAAGCGTGGTATTAAACTAAGCTTTACTCAGAGCAGACGTATTGAAATTAATGGACCTAGCTTAGTCATGATAATTAACTGGCCAACTCTGAATAAAAGTTAATTGAATACCACCCTAAGTTTTTAGCTGGCACTGAAAAGTGGCCATTGTTTGCCCCAAACCATTTCAAGGTACCGTATTTTTCGCTCTATAAGACGCACCTTTCCCCTCATAAAAAGTAAGGGGAAATGTGTGTGCATCTTATGGAGCGAATGCAGGCTGCGCAGCTATCGCTGAAGCCAGAAGAGCAAGAGGGATCGGCGTGCAGCCGGAGCGCTCCTGCCTCTTTGCTCAAGAGGCTTTGCGTTGCTTTCTTGTTTCTTGTTTTCCTCCTCTAAAAATTAGGTGAGTCTTATGGCTGGGTGCATCTTATAGAGCGAAAAATACGGTACATAAGGCATATGCGCATTACAATGTTGCTCAAGTTAGTGGCAGACATGGCTTCATCAAGTTTTTGGCACCAGCTGCAGGACTGGATTTGGAGGAGAGAGCTTAACATTTTTAAGCAGTTTGGCAATAAGGTCATTCAATTGATCCACTCAAGAATTGACCATTGGGCTTGGTGAGGCCAGCGGCCTTAAGTAGCACCTCTGAAGCTGAAAACCAGTATTTGTCCTGTTCCAGCCACCACCCACTTGTGACAAGAGGAAGCTGTGAAAATTCGTAGAGGAACTTTCAAGTGGTATCATCAGAGCCAGTATGAGAGGCTCAGTGTTAACTAGATCACATGCCACGTGAAGTTGCCTGCACCTCTCCCATTTCCTCTTTGTGTCTGAGCGTGAGAGCATCCGTGCTTCAACCCTGAAATCATCTCTCCATTAAATAATCACTACACCAGTACTTGCCTTAATAATTCAATTATTCAATCCATTAGATAAATAATTCACAGGCTTTTGACAGTTTATTTTCTTCATTCCACATGCTGTAGCAATAGATTATTCTCTTGCAGAAATCGCCTGCTGTCCTGATCCATAGCCATCTCCATCGCTGAGATGCGGCGGCGGCAGCAGCCCAGACGGGCTGGTGGAAAGCAAGATTGCCTGAGCCAACCTCCTAAGGTCAGGACCCTGGACAGCAACAAATGTGACTGAGTTGATTTGCAGGAGTACAAAGTTCAGGACCACAGGCACCAATCCTACAGCAGAGTGGGACAAGTTAGGCACACAGGAAACTGCCTTATGCCGAGTTGGATTTTTGGCAGCTTCATAGGGTTCCAGACAGGAGACATTTCCCAAACCTACCAGGAGTGGAACTATGCCTGCTATGATGTGCTGCCACACATCACCTCCACCTACCCCGGATGTCTTCCCATTAAGTGCAGAATAGCGGGAATCTCTGCTACACAGGTGTATGTTTCTGTGAAATTAGGGACCTTAATCATGCAAGGGTTTCCTATCACAATTCAGCAGAACCTTCTGTCAGGGCTAGAGTCAGGTGCAAGTCAGCAACAAAGGAAGCAGATCTCCATTGTCAGTGAAGTTAGCAAACATACTACTTGGCGTAGTGGTCTCAGCAACACTACTCAGTAGGACTCTTGCCCCTATGGAGCAGTTGCCAGGACTGAAGGCCCTTGCCTTCCACTCCTTTCTAAGGCTCCTCCTCTTCCGGATGTCTCCCAAGCAGTCTCTAACTGCGTCTGCACACCTCTGGCCTCTGCTATGTTCTTCTCATTACTCTGTGAGTTCTTGGAGACCAAGGGGGAGGGGAGCTTGTCACCGCAGGAGAGGGAGACTCCCTGGATTCTTCAGCAGTCTCTTGACCACCACCCCCATCTGCTTTAGCCTTGGAGTCTGAACTGCTCCCTATCACAGGCTCTTCCTGCTCACTAAACCCTGCTGCTCCTTTTGCATTCTGCACCTTCTCCCAATCTTCTCCCTCTGACCTCTCCTTGGTGTCTCACCACCAATCCCCTGGCCCTGAGCTTTCCTCCTCTGGGGTTTTGCTTGGTGATTCCCTGGCTGGTGCCTCGTACCATTCCTCTTTGTACAACCAGTCCCTGACACCTACAGCAGTGACTACAGCAGCAGCACATTCATGGGCTTTCTCTTTGCTGACGCATGTAAAAATTGAGGTTGAATCCTGACAAGACAAAAGTACTGTTTGGGGGGGATAGGGGGTGGGCAGGGGTGGAGGACTCCCTGGTCCTGAATGGGGCAACTGTGCCACTGAAGGACCAGGTGCACAGCCTGGGAGTCATTTTGAACTCACAGATGTCCATGGAGTCACAGGTTAATTCTGTGTCCAGGATGGCTGTCTACCAGCTCCATCTGGTATGCAGGCTGTGACCCTACCTGCTCAGGGACTGTCTCGCAAGAGTGGTTCATGGGCTAGTCACACTTCTCTGAAGTCTCTCAGCCCCACTCACCTCACAGAGTGTTTGTTGTGGGGGAGGAAGGGAAAAGAGAATGTTAGCCGCTTTGAGACTACTTCGGGTAGTGATAAAGTGGGATATCAAATCCAAACTCCGCCTCCTCCTCCTCCTCATGCTCTAGTTATCTCCCGCTTGGACTACTGCAATGCACTCTACGTGGGGCTACCTTTGAAGGCGACCGGGAAACTACAACTAATCCAGAATGTGGCAACCAGACTGCTGACTGGGAGTGGCTGCGGAGACTATATAACACCAGTCCTGAAAGACCTCCATTGGCTCCAGTACGGTTCCAAGCACAATTCAAAGTGTTGGTGCTGCCTTTAAAGCCCTAAGTGGCCTCGGCCCAGTATACCTGAAGGAACGTCTCCACCCCATCATTCTCCCAGACACTGAGGTCCAGTTCTGAGGGCCTTCTAGTGATTCCGTCACTGCAAGAAGTGAGGTTACAGGGAACCAGGCGGAGAGCCTTCTCGGAAGTGGCACCCATCCTGTGGAATGCTCTCCCATCAGATGTCAAGGAAATAAACAACTATCTGACTTTTAGAAGACATCTGAAGGCAGCCCTGTTTAGGGAAGTTAATGTTTGATGTTTTATCATGTTTTTAATATGCTATTGGGAGCTGCCCAGAGTGGCTAGGGAGGCCTGGCCAGATGGGCGGGGTATAAGTAATAAATTATTATTATTATTATTATTATTATTATTATTATTATTATTAACGCTGACTGGTAGAGGCTATTCAGGATTCCATACTTTTCACAGCTAGTTGCCTTGTACTGAGTCGGACCCTTTATCCGTTTAGTTTGCTGTTGTCTGAAATTCAGAAGAAATTCAGATGAAAGAAGAATGGGAGACGAAAATAATGGACTATGCAGAATTGGACCAAATGACAGGAAGGATTCGAAGCCTGTGGTACCAGAGATTTACAGAAGATTGGAAGAAGTATATGAACTATTTGAAGAGCAATTGTAACCAACAAATTACGTTAGTAGGACTACAAGAAGTTTTGTAAGGAGGAATATATGAAGTGATACAAAGCAGATAAAGAACAGAGATATTGGTTATGAGTTTTAAATGCAACAGGGAAAATAAGAAATGTATACTCAGAGATTAGATTGGAAAATTTTCAGACGGGACTGATGGAAGTAAAAAAAAATTGAATAAGATGTAAAAATATGTTTAATTACTGTTGAAAATGGTATGTTAAAAAACTAATAAAAATTATATATATAAAAAATAATAGTTTGGTGTTGTCTACCCTGATGACAGTGGTTCTCCAGAGGTTTAGACAGGGCCCTTTCCCAATGCTGAGAATTGAACCTCCCCCCCCCCACAGTGCAAAGCATGTACCATTGAGCTATGGTCCTGTGTGCATTGCTTATGCCCCCGATCCACACAGTCTCATGATTGGCTACCTGGGCGCATTCATGTGCCAGTGCCTATATGGGAGTGTCACTCTATCTATTTGTGAAATGTTGGAGGCTATCCAGAAGTATATCACCTTGTCTTCTCATGCGATGTGCCACATTTCTGGCACTGTCCACTGCTTCTTCTGTTTTGCTTTCCCGTTAGCTAGCTATTGTATGCTTTCTTCCGCTGTGGCGCCCACTGTAATCTGCTGTGCTCTTTTCTCCAGGGACTTGATCTGCGTTGCTTGTTCATCTGCTTGGCATACACATATTGCCACTTCTGAGCTTTGAAACTTCTCCTTCATAACAGTTCCGAATTATTACCCCAGGAAAGTCTGGTCTTTGATGAGGTATTTCTTTAACATACTTTAACTGCAGGGCTGGCTTGTAACATGTTAGTAATAAACATTATTATTATTTCCCGGTTTCTTTTTCCCGGAGTTGTAATCTAGAATGCCTGTCTTTTGTTTCAGGATAAAAAAGACACAAAGGTAATTGTGGGCCTCAGATCCTGGCAGCTTTGTTTTTTCTCTTCTTCAAAGTCCTCAGGGTTAAAAGAAGAAGAGGAAAAACCTCTTGTGCACAGTTTGTGTTTCTGTATCTTCCAGGAAAAATAAATAAATCTTAAGGCAGTCCTCTAAATGATTCACCCTCTGCCTTTTATAAACCACTCACATTCCAAAACTTTAATAAGAAATGAGGGAAATTTATAATTTACCTTGGAGAACGCTGAAACACTTGAAATGATTAGCAGGATTGCAATAACACTTGTAATGCAACGAGAACTATGGATACAATGAAGATTTGGACTACTATAAAGGATGCGGCTGAAAGGGTTTGACAATGGGACCCATGGAGAGGGAGGTGGGAAGTCCAGAGATTCGTGGGGATCTTGTACTGTTGGAATGGGTTGTGGTATGATTGTGAATTTTAATATGTAAAACCAAATAAAGAAATTAGAGGGGGGGGGAGATAACTTTCAAGATCTTTCTCAAAATTTCCTGAGCTTCCGCGTACTATCAGACCCTCTGCCACAACATGTTATTTCAGTGAGTTTGATTGGTAGTGAGGAATCATTATTTATAGAGAAATATAAAGGGGGCAATCCTATGGTAAGATCTGTCAGGAACTACAGCTTAGGATGCAGTGGATCTCAGGCTTAGCCAACTGATTCTTGGCTCTTTGTTGTTGTTGTTTAGTCGTTTAGTCGTGTCTGACTCTTCATGACCCCATGGACCAGAGCACGCCAGGCACTCCTGTCTTCCACTGCCTCCCGCAGTTTAGTCAAACTCATGCTGGTAGCTTCGAGAACACTGTCCAACCATCTCGTCCTCTGCCGTCCCCTTCTCCTTGTGCCCTCCATCTTTCCCAACATCAGGGTCTTTTCCAGGGAGTCTTCTCTTCTCATGAGGTGGCCAAAGTATTGGAACCTCAGCTTCAGGATCTGTCCTTCCAGTGAGCACTCAGGGCTGATTTCCTTCAGAATGGATAGGTTTGATCTTCTTGCAGTCCATGGGACTTAGGTCCCCAACCCCAGATCAGCCATATTTCAGCCACCTGAGTTGCAACTTACTGAACTGAGGCCAGCTTAAGTTCCAAAAAGGGGGCATGAAGCCAGGGGAGGGGGGGGTTGGAGAACAGAGAAGGGGGCCTTAGGCTGGATCCTAAGCAGGTTCAGCACAGCTGTTGCGCAGGGTTTGGAGCTGGTGTAACTTTACACTAGATTAATTTAATTTGGCTTGCTTTATACCAGCTTTTTGTGCAGAGGATTGCTCCCTTAAATCATCCTGCCATATATTTTTAAGCAATATATCCTGGCAAATGGCCTGCCTCCCCCCTCCCGAAGTGTCTATTTGTATAGGCTGATGACTATTTTTCTCTAGCACAGTAATACATTTAGGGCCAGCTTCCAACCAACCGAAAGGTCTCCTCTTTAAGACCTTAGCAATATGAATATAGATAATTTAAAAGATAGGTCAGGGCCCATCGCATAAAACGCCACCGTGAAATTTGCATATGATCTGTTGCACCATATAATAGAATATGATTATGTATAAAAAGAACACATAATGTTTTGCCCAAGAATGGGATATATATATAGCGTAACATATTAAAGTAGGAGAAGAGGAGGGAATATACTAGAGGGGGAAGCAACAATATATTCCCCAAAAGTACCTGGGGGAAACCATTTTGCAAGTCAGAAGGACACAATTCTGAGTATAGCGGTAACTGAACATAACACAAGGCAGACCACTTGGCAATTTTATGGTGTAGACAATCACCCAACATGGAACTAGTGGTAGGGTTATGGTATGTCCCACGGAGGACCTTACAGTTTTCAAATAATAACATCTTGGAGGTCCCGGGCCATAGGGAGGTTAGGCTGGCCTCGACCAGAGCCAGGGCTTTTTCGGCTATGGCCCCGATCTGGTGGAACGCTCTGTCACAAGAGACTAGGGCCCTGCGGGACTTGACATCTTTCCACAGGGCCTGCAAGACGGAGCTGTTCCACCAGGCCTTTGGCCAAGGCACAGTCTGACCCCCCCTCTCCTTCTGTAATCCTCATAGAACTCTAGCCCAATGGTTGTCATTAATTTGATTCTGAATTGATTTTAGAATGTATTTTAATTAATTGACTGTGTGATTTTATGTATGCTGTGCTATTTTTACTTGTTGTTACATGCTCTGAGACTGGCTTTCGCTGGGGAGGGATACAAAAATAAATAAATAAATAAATTTATTATTGGGAGTTTTTTCTTGGTGCAGGTGGGGGAAGCAAAGAACTTTGAGTAGGGCAAATGGGTCTCTGCCCCACCAATCTCTTGTCTGTCTCCTCCCTCCTCCCCACCTTACTTCTGACAAATCCAGGGGGTGGCACTGCCTGTCACCTTCCTCCTTTTTAGTGTCGGTGTGTTCCTTGTAGAACGGAGCAGAGAGAAAGGATGGGAACAAAAAACTAGACTTTGTTGTCTCTGCCTGCCATTATTCTCCCACCCTACAAGTTCCAATGGGCACCAGCCATCCCTGCGAACATCACTCCTAATCTTAAACACTTGGCTAGTATTAGGGACCCTCCCTCAAGCAGGTACTTTCCATTGACTTTTAAATGGGGTTTATGGGTGCTGTGGTATTATGCCCACTGGAATCTGGTCTGGAAGAACAACCAGAGAAAGACCAGAGCAGGACCAGAGAAGGACCAGAACTTATGGCCTCCTAATGGCAATGCGATGTATCAGAGTACAGCAGGGTAGCTTAGGGACTGCTGGGCAAGTCATGTGTAGCAGACAAAGCCCTTTCCTCCAATACCTTGTTGCTGCTTGCCTCCTGCTCCCTCATAGCTCTCGTGCTTACTGGTCAGTGTAGCAGGAGTCATGGGAGCAAAGCAATGCATGTGCACACAAGAGAGATGCTGGAGTGCTTAAGCTGGTCTAGTTTCCTTTCTGCCTCCTCACTTGATCAGGGAGCTTCCCCTGTCTGTGATGCAGAGGGAGAAGGCAGCTGGGCAAGTCAGAACAAGTAAGAAAAATAAAAAATTGTGGACACCTGGATGCTGACGACCCCCACTCTCCAAAGCATCTGCGGCTTGAGGTGCCTGCCTCACTTTGCCTTGTGGTAGTGTGAGAATATACAACACAAGGACATCATTATGCCGTGTTAGCACAGGAGTCCTCTGAGTGTGTTTGGAGAGTTCTGCATAGTGGCATAGCACAGGGGTGGTTCCCCCGGGGGCAAAATTGTTAGGAGCGCAAAATTTCAACACCCAGTACTGCCTCTAAACAGCTGCACTTCCGTCAATGGGCTCCATTGAAAACACTTTGTCCATGCGAAGGAGGAAATGCCCTCTCCAGACAATGAAATGATTCTTTTTTCCCTTATCCCTGCAGCTGTGATCTCCTGGGTGATGCAGATGCTGTTATGCGGATGCTGTACTCCGTCTGTTTCTCTCCCTCTGCGTGGCCCTGGGAACTGGCAACCCATGTTATGTCACTGGTTCTGCTACACCACTAGAGTCTTCCAAACCTGTGATAGAATCCCCTAGAATTTTTCCCAAGCCTGTTCAGCCTCAGTTCAGTCCTAAGCAGAACCACAAATTCACCACTAAAAAGCCAGTTGTTTTCTATCTCTAGTTACCTGAAACAAGGGAGTCAAAGTGACCCCAGTCTTTCTTTTGCTTCGGGGAGTGTAGCGCAGTAGAAAAAAAGTGACAAAGTTTATCTTGAGAATTAGAAAAACTTCTAGGAGAGGAGAACAAAGTGCTTCTTTTCTAAGCTGACTCACTCTGTCTGGTGAGACCCTGCGGTTAAAAAATTAGCTCTCGTTTTGGTCCTCAGGCTTCAGTTGATATTAAAAGTTATTCTATGCTAAATCATGAAAGGTTTGCCCTTCGAGCGCCTTATAATGAACTCAGAGCTTCTAATGTCTGACTGGGAAACTAATTGACAAACTGGTATCATCACATGAAGCCAGCTCCTCTGGATACTGCTTTTATAATATCTTAAGCCTTAAGAAAAAACCCCACCATGCAACTCATGTCCTTTTCCATCACTGTAGGAAATGTGAAAGCTGCTTCTTATAAACAGAGTGACAAGATCTTGTCATGCCAGACTGGAGGAGGTCAGTGAAGGGAAATGAGAAACCTCGCTTAGGCAATAAATCTGCACCCTAATCTTAAACAGCTCAAATGCAACTGACTTAGGTTTCTATCCAGCAATACAGTGGTGGACATTACAGTGGTACCTCAGGTTAAGTACTTAATTCGTTCCGGAGGTCTGTTCTTAACCTGAAACTGTTCTTAACCTGAAGCACCACTTTAGCTAATGGGGCCTCCTGCTGCCGCTGCGTCACCGGAGCACGATTTCTGTTCTCATCCTGAAGCAAAGTTCTTAACCCGAGGTAATATTTCTGGGTTAGTGGAGTCTGTAACCTGAAGTATATGTAACCTGAAGCATATATAACCGGAGGTACCACTGTATATAAATGGCAACCCAGGATACTTTGAGGTGCATATGCTTTAAATGTATTGTGTGTACACAGTCCCTATCTGATCAGCCATGGCCAATGCCTGCTTCTCAGGTCTAGCCATCTTGGAGAGAAGGCCAACAATCTCCTTCAGAGCACAGGGACCATCTTCTGCATATATACAACAGAAGGGGCCACAATATTCCTCTTTATCACTCACCCCAGATTACTCCACCCACCAACATTTCAATTAGGACCTACTGGACTAATGATCACAACTCCAGGTCTCTATAGGAAGAGTTTCTCGCACCTCACGTGAAGTCAAAATGAACCTCAGAGCACCCACTCTTCTTCCTTCTTCCCATACTAAGCATTTAGAACAGTCATAACTAGAAACTTTGCTTTGTGAATGCTTGTTCAAAGTTCCTCTCTCCTTTTCTGGCACAGTGAAGATCGCATGATGTGCAAAGTGGGAGGGTGGGTGGGGAGTATTTGCAAAGCAGGACAACAACTTCAAAGCCCTCATCGACAGGGAACACTCTCTTCAAATTTCCCACTAGCTGTTAAGACAACGGTGCCAGGGCTAGCGGTGGCCAAATCCTTGCCATGTAGACACAGAGCCAAGAACTGCAGGTGCTTCAGAAATGCAGAAGCTCAGAAGTCACTGTAATCATCTAGATTTAGCCGAGCCCTTGGAGCTCCTTTGGTAATTTCTGCAAGACAGCCAACAACCTCTATTACTTCTGCACCATATGCTTGGCGTCTTTGACTAGATCTGCTTTGAGAGGAGTCAAATGACACAGAGATAAAAATACTGCTGTGGTTTTTGTTTGTTTTTAAATCCACCAAGGTTGCTGATGGTTTTTTTATGCACAAAGAAAATGAAGATAAGGAAATACACAAACAACCTGGGGGGGGGGGAGGTATATTTGGAATCCACCAGAGAAGTTTCACTATTAAAACCGAAAGCTCTTTTACTTGGTATGGTAGGTTTAGAAATACATAAGAATGATACAAAACTGTTTTTATATGCGACTACTGCAGCAAGAATATTACTAGCCCAAAGATGGGAGCAAGAAGAAATAATAAGAAAAGAAGAGCGGCAAATAAAACTGATGGACTATGCCAAGACCTAGAGGGAAAATTTGAAACCAGCAGGACCAGCCTTTCCTAAAGGACTGGAAGAAATTTACGTTGTATTCGAAAGGCAAATGTAATTAATTAACATCACTTCTAGGGTTGCAAGAAGTTTTGTAAGGTGGACTATTCAAATTATTGTGAAAAGGACTAAGATTAACTGATATAAGATTGGACTCACAACAATGAGAATAGTAATAAAATGCATAACTAGAAAGGAATTTAGAAAACCATTAGAAGGGCTTGAAGGAAGCCCTAGGCTGTGATAGCCAAAGATTTGTTATGTTGTGTTGGAAAATCTGTGTAAAATTTAATAAAAATTATATATTTTTTTTAAAAAAAGAAAGAAGTTTCACCATTCTGATCTAAACTCATCATCATGTGTTTTCTCTGAGGGAGGAGCAATGGCTGGCACCACAAGAGTGGACATTTTCCAGTGCTGTCTCCCATTTTGTGGAATGCTCCCCCCCAAAAAAACCCCTCACATCTTTCTCCAGCCTTTCAAGTGACAGGCTCAGATATTTCCTGACAGTAAGAGCTGTTCGACAGTGGAATTTGCTGCCAAGGAGTGTGGTGGAGTCTCCTTCTTTGGAGGTCTTTAAGCAGAGGCTTGACAACCATATGTCAGGAGTGCTCTGATGGTGTTTCCTGCTTGGCAGTGGGTTGGACTCGATGGCCCTTGTGGTCTCTTCCAACTCTATGATTCTATGATTTCAGCCTATCTAGGATTTTGATTGTTAATCTTAGAAACATTCATAGAATTGTAGAGTTGGAAGGGACCATGAGGATAATCTAGTCCAACCCCTGCAATTCTGGAATCTTTCATCCAACATAGGGCTTGAATGCACAACCCTGAAATCTACCAACTAAGCTATCCCAGAAAGATATAACTCTATATGGCTTTGGCCTCTCTGGTGGTGCTCATTTTTACCTTTATTTATTCATCATATTTATTATTTTAAAAAACCACTGTATACCACTATTCATTTAAAATAATCAAAGTGGGTTACAACCATACACATATAAAATAAAAACCATATCCACATTTAAAATCAATTTTAATCTGCTGGCAATTGCAGAAAGATTATTATTTTAATTTCCTGCATAAGCTTGGTAGCATAGAAAAGTTTTCAACAGATATTTAATGATTAATTCTCTGTGGAACCTTGATTGGCAGAGCATTGCATGTGACAGCCAATGAGACTAATTGTTGCTGTCAGATGAACATCTTCAACACGCTTAAGGACAGCAGGTTACCTAAAGTGGTGCATGATGGACCATGATGGAACAAACAGCCCCATCTTTTATTAGAGGGGAATGGCCCAGGGATTCAGGTGGAAAAGTTGGAGGAATTATTGCCACTGTATGCCTCTGGTGATCATATCACTTGACCTACTAAGCTCTGAACATTCGTATGCTCTGTCTGGTCTGGTATTTTTTGCTCCCTGGCGCAGGGTGGTAGGAATCACTGTGCGTGTATGTTTTACAGGTGTGTCATCAATTCACCTGGAGAGGTGAGTCTAATGACTTCTGCTTACTTTCCTTATCCCCGTGACTTCTGACGAGCTCTGCTTTCACGAAGTAAAAGCAAGAGATTCAGCTTGTATGAAACAATTTTTATGACCAGGAAAACACCATTTCATTAGTAAAAGGTTGTCCACTCCAAACAAAAAACAACAATGGTTCAGATGGCTGCTTTGTAGCCTCTATATCAGGGGTCAGCCACCTTTTTCATCTGTGGGCCGGCCCACCGTCCCTCAAACCATGTGGTGGGCCGGACTGTATTTTGAAAAAGTATATGAACAAATTCCTATGCCCCACAAATAACCCAGAGATGCATTTTAAATTAAAGGACACATTCTACTCATGTAAAAGCACGCTGATTCCAGGACCGTCCGCGGGCCGGATTTAGAAGGCGATTGGGCCGCATCTGGCCCACGGCCCTTAGTTTGCCTACCCCTGCTTTATATGCTTCAATGCAACATGCAGACTTCTTTTGTGCTTAAACAAGTTAGGCTTATTGACGCTTATACTAGGCACGTGTTTTCAGGAGAGAAAAGTCTGTTTTCCCTCTCACTTGTTTCCTGCATGCTAACTTCCAGAGCCTGCCAGGATTCCCCAACAACAATGACTTACCACAACCCTGGAGTTCTTTGAACTAAAAAAACAAAAACAAAAGATGTTGGAAAGTTGATATGATATGAATCATTTTCTTATCTCCCCCTCCTCTGCCCCACCAGAGATAATTTCCAAAGGAGATCAGATATGAAAAGTGCTGGAAAGAAGAGGAAGTCTCGACGAAAGAAGAATGGATACAAAAACTTATGGACTAGGCAGAAATGGCGAAACTTACCGGAAAAATAGAAAATCAAGATAACAAACTTTTTATAAAAGAATGGAAATGTTTTATTGAATATTTGCAGACAAATTGTAAACAGAGAAGGACATTGGCAGGATTATTGTAATAACCTGCAGTTTCATAAGAGTATATAATGAAAGCAGATGAATAAAGGAATAAGTTAATTTAGAATATGCAGGAAATGATAAAAATAAATTTAAGGAACCGCAGAAAGAGGAGGAAGGAAGTTGAGTTTTGAAATGTTAAAATGACTGTAAAACTATTGAAATGCATTTAACTGAAAATCAGAAATAAAAAATAAAATAAAAAACATATGTGAAAACTGTTTCTCATCCCCACACAGTCTCACATCTAAAGACCTAGCCTCACCGATGAATGGCTGCTTTGTTTTGTTTCCCTTCCATATGTTTATCAAATCACATGGGCTCTTTCTCAGCCTTGATGTCACATCAGAAGCATTTCTGCAGAGTGGGGGAGCTGGAAGTGCCAGACAATTTGTGTGCGACCGCTTTGATGTAACATTAAGAACTGCTCTGTTGGATCAGACCAAAGCTCTTTATCAAGGATGGAGGCACTGTGGACTTCCAGATATTGGTGAACTACAGTTCCTATCACCCCTGGCCTTTGGCCATGCTGGAGTTTCAGCCCGACAACATCTGGCAGGCCACAGGTGCTGCATCCCTTGTCTATCAAATTGCCATCTTACTGCCTCTGGGAAGCTCTGTTGTAGGATGCGAAGGAAACAGCCCTGTCCTGTTGTTTGTAGAAGACATCCAGTCTCAGATGCAAACTTTTTCTTAATGTGGAGGTTCTATTTAGTTGCTATGGATAAGACACAGATACAGTGGTACCTCGGGTTACAGATGCTTCAGGTTACAGACACTTCAGTTTACAGACTCCACTAACCCAGAAATAATACCTTGGGTTAAGAACTTTGCTTCAGGATGAGAACAGAAATGGCGCGGCGGCAGCGTGGCAGCAGCGGGAGGCCCCATTAGCTAAAGTGGTACCTTGGGTTAAGAACAGTTTCAGGTTAAGAACGGACCTCCAGAATGAATTAAGTTCTTAACCTGAGGTACCACTGTACACCTCATACATTATGAGCTGAGGGAAGATTTCTTTTGTACTGATCCTCATGCCCAGTGGTGGAGCTTCATGCTCTGGCACTGGGGGGCGGAGAGCAGACAGGGGCATGGCTGGCACACGTCCCGGGGGTGTGGCACGACACCCCGCAGGGGTGTGGCGTGCATCCTGGGGTGTGGTGAGCCACCCGCAGGGGCATGGCATGCATCCTGGGGGGCATGATGCGCCATCGGCGGGGGTGGGGCACCCAGCATGGGCAGGGCGGCAGCCGCGATGGCACCCCACCGGGATTGCGCTGCTGGGGGCAGTGTGCTCCCCCTGCCCCCTTCCTCTGCCAGTGCTCATGCCATTTAATCATTTCACTGGGAGGCCCCAAGCAAGGCCAGATATGGAGGGTGAGGAGTTTGAGCATTTGATGGAGCCTCAAACAGAGCTGCTGCTGTCACTTTGCATAAACAACCCAAGAAAGCGAAAGAGAACATGAGAGAGTTCTTGGGTTTCATCTCTGGCCTCTTCTAGCTTATGGTAGTCCATAACCAAAGGGGTTGTGGTGCAAGCCCTTTAACAAATTTTCACCAATATTTGCAACATGGTGGACAGGGGTGGGAGCCTCTGAATATTCCTGGAAGAATGAGAAATATTTAATTCAATATCAGTTCTTATGATATCTTTTTCTTTTATGAGTTCTTTCCAGGAATTCTTACAAATGTGCTCTCTGTACGGAAGGCGCTGGCTCCAAGCCAAAGGTCATTTAAGTCACGAACATATTCTATTTGCTGGAAACCATGCTTGACTTTTTAATGGCTTCCTGCTCATGTTCTCAGGTGAGACGTCAAAAGCCTGTTGCTTTCGAC